>NC_052017.1:78544428-79936928 GCF_015832195.1 Motacilla alba alba
AGCCTTTTAGTGAAACTAGGCATTATAAACATTGATTAATGTTATCAACTAACGAATCATGTGATTTGAGGAAGAAGCCAAAACAATGCTGAAAGACATCTATGATGCCTCATTGATCTGTTGTTGATCTGTTGTGGATCTTGTGTTTTGGAACAAACCAATTTAAAATTAATGTTGTATATAGATCTGGTTTTTCACAAATCTTAGGCCTTGACATTGTGTTAATAAAGGCTGTTAATAAAGGCTGAAATTGACATGGGAATTGTGATAATAAGAGCATATTGTTTTGGTTTGATAACAGGAGCTCTGTATAAAAGGTTCTCAGACTTTACACTTAAAAAGCTCACTGGTGGAAGCTGCTGTTAATGATCTGATAAACATATTACTTGACACTGAGGAACAGGTCAGTAAAGAAGATGACAAGTTAATTGTACCCAGTGGTGAAAAAAGGGACAAAAATACAGGTAAGATGATTGTATTGTATTCCTTGGTGTTTGTTTCTTTCTCATGCTGATGATTTGTGTTGGGGGACAATGTAGCTTAGGTGACTGAAGTACTGAATAGCATCTAATATCTAAAGACTTTTCTTTAAATTTGCCTGGATAATGAATAATCTAACAATCATTTATCATCTACAGAATAGGTCAGTATTATTTATCTAACTTGGACGTTGAAAGGTTCATGCCATAGAACTACTTAGCAGCCTTGGTTAATTGCTGGACTTCCTAGAGAAAGAGAATAAGAAATAATATTTAAATTTTGATGATAATCATACCAGTTTGTACTGAATAAGAAGGCAGATAGGAATAGGCCTGTTACACTAAGTGTAGATTACAAATGAGTAATTCTGCCCTTTCTTAAAATTATTTCAGACACCTGTGGAGGAATTGCATTATGGTATTTTCAAGTCCCTTCCGTATATTTAACTAACTACATTTATGATGTTTTAGAAGCCGAAGAAGAAAGAAGATCAAAAAGCTTGGCTTCCTCACAAAATTCCAGTGAGATGTGGGCTGGCCTGTCTCCTACAGCAAAGAGGAAGAGAATGGATTTAGAAAAGTTAGAGGAAGAAGCCAATGAACTGCTTTCTTACTTCAATGATCGTAACATTGATGCCCTTTTGAAAGTCACTCGACACACTCTGGAGACCATCCGCAAGCGCATTCATGCATCTTCCACCATCAACTTCTTAGGTGGCTGCATTGTAGTACATTGTTAAAGTAGAATGTAACTGTAATACACCATAACTGTATAAATAAGACTCACAAGTGTAAAAGAAGGGAAAACGAAGGAATTTTGATTAAGCTGTCTTTTTAAGTTACAATTGATAACATTGTGGATTTCCCAAGTTTTTTTTTCTTATGATAGTAAGAAAGTGTCATTACAATGCTGTTTCTCTTACGACTCACCGTACTGTTCTGGAGCTAGACTTTATAGATAAGTTTCTACATGACCTTGATAACTTGATCAGTTATAATTTAAAAGTTATCAATTATTAACTTGACAAAATAGGACCTTGATAACTTGACAAGATCTGTTTGACCTTGCCTTTTACATAGAACTGTATAAAAAAACAACAGAGGTGTCTTTTTCTCTTACTAATTGCCTTCAGATATTCCCATACATGGTGATGGAACACTTTTGAAGTGTTTTTTTGTCTCATGCCTTTAAGAAACTAAAATAAGGGCAGTTGTCTTTGGTCTCTATAGTTTATAAGGCATACTATACTATGACACTCTAAGGAGGTTCTGTGCTCAATTTAATATGCTTACTGGGAGTACCAGCCAGATAACAAAATTGTGTACTAAACAGAGTTTAGCTTCACAGAGCAAGCTGAAGAGGAGCTTCATGGAGAAAAATAGCTTTGCACTTACTTTTCACTTGTGCTGCTGTAGAGTTTAGCAGTGCATCTTGTAAATTATTCAGGAATTCTTTTTCTCTTCAGAAATTGCACTCAATGCTCTACATCAAGAGATATATTTATTGGATTATATCAAAACAATGCCTAGTTTGATGCCTTGAAAAAAATATGAACAGCCTTTTTGTTTTGTTTTTGTCTTCTGTTTTTGTCTTTTATTTAGAAAATCACAGTATGTCTAAGAAGAAGAAAGGTGCTTATCCCATCATTAGGACTAATATTAACCTATCTATCCCTAATATCATCATGACACCCTCTTTGGATGAGGTACAGCAGACACTTAATAAAGCTGTAGATAGCATTGTGAAAGTAATGAAAGGAGTTCAACTTTGGAGTAAGGAGAGAATATCCAAGGTTGGTGTCTTTAAGAGCCTTACTTAGAACTAATGGTGCAAAACTGCTGCAAATAAAAAATAAACGTTATTCTCTCTTCAGGAGAAAGTGTTAGAGAGAAAAGTTATTCTGTTGCGGTGTGGGAGCAGAGACAGCGATTCTGATGATGCAATGAAAGAAACTGGAAAGAAAAACATCCATGGTAATGATTAGCTCTGACATCACTAAATTTAAATGTTAGGTAAATGTGATTTATACAGAATGTATTGGAAGATATTAATTACAAAATACATCAAAAACAGTACACTTGATAGATTTTAAACAACATCATAGGTTTAAAATTGCCTCGAAGAAATCTCTTTCTCGTTAGAAAGCAGGTTTGCCACTTGTCCTTCTGTGGATTTGAGTAAGGGGATTTTTCTGGGCTTCTTGAAGAGTTTTAATGCTTTGGGTTATAGCATATATATTAGCTACAATTATAGTCATTTTGCTACAGAATAATCATTCGTGACTTGCCAGTGTGGCTTGTAATTTGGCAAGTTCAAATGGCATCTTAGAACTTGTGCTGACCCTTTAAGAAGGGTAAGTTGAACTTTCACAATACCTGATATTGAATAATTTTGAATAAAAATGTCTATGTAAATTGCAATATTGGTGTAGACAGGATTGTGTAAAAGATTGATCAGACTAGAATTTCTAAAAGGATTTTCATTATTCTGTTTTGTGACTAGACATTAAGTTATTGAAGTCATTAGTTCAAGAAAATTTAAGATGGTATCTTTGACTGGGTTTTTCTTCTCTGAAATGGTTTAAAATGGAGCCAAGTTAATTGTTCTACATTGTACCTGAGATACTTAAAACACACATTTGAGTCCTTTTAGGTTAGCTCTCTCTTATGCACCTAAAAAGAAGGACAGTAATACTTGAACTGGTTAAGAAGTTGAATTAGTCTTTCAAAACTAAGAATTTTGCTTGCAGGAAATGAAATAAAAAATTATGATATAGTCAAATTTGTGGATATTTGCTAACTGATGGACTTTTTTTTCATTTATTCCTTTTTGGGGACCGGTTATGGTCATCTTCTCAGAGTTAATGTTAATTTGTATTTCAAATTGTCAATTGTGGGGTATTTCAGAAAATAAAAATGCTTAGTGCTGATATATAAGTAAGCAAATGCTGATATATAAATGAATCACTTAGGTGAAGCATACAGAATAAACCTTGAGGGAGAAGAGAGAAGATTCTGTTTGAAAGATTGGTGTGGAACTTGTTCCAAATTTGACAGGGTACCTAGATGGAGCAATTTTACTAAAATGGAGATGTTTATGAATTTGTGTTGGCCTCCTTGACTTCTAGTTGCTTTTAAGAATGCCCAACTTTAAAATGCATGCTTGTTGAAAAAATATGTCATTTGGTTTTGTCTGTTGGAATTTATTTCTCCTAACCAGTCCTAATTATGTCTGCCCTAAGCCTGCTTCTGTGTTTGAATCTTCTTTTATAGATGGTGTGTCAGATGCAGCATCACTCAGTTCATCTGATACAGTGCAAAGCCAGAACTACTTCAAGTATGTTTCAGAGAACAAAGAAATTGTTAAGTTAGTATCTTTACTCAGCAGTGCCATCAATTCTACAAAAGGGGTAAGACAATTGAGATGTTAATTTAATATCACTGTTTGAGGGATATTAATGTATTACTTTTATTATCCTTGGGTAATAAGGCTAGGCATTTAAAGCTGTGATTAAATGTAATAATGAAAAAGTTTAGGATGGTGGATAGAAAACATGTGGCTGAAAATTTGCAAATATGCTTTAAAAGTGTAGCATGGATTAAGTGTGCTCTGTTCCAAGATGTGAGGTTTTTAATAGTGCATAAATTAAAAAATCATAAAAAACTCTTAAGTGTAGTTGTGTTGTGTGTAGCTAATGAAGCCAGCATGATTTCTGCTGCATTATGAAGAGGTTATGAAGGTTTTTAGAAGATAATTTGCTGTCAGATTGGCGTTTGTAAAGTGCTGCATAGGGTTTGCTAGTGTAGGTTAGGATGTATCTTAAAGCATATGCATAACTTCTTGTCCCTGTTCTTATTCTATGCACTCTTTAGTAAATTGTATTTCTTTAGGGAGCTCTGCATCAGTTTCTTCTGGGGCTGGTCCAATCTTGTAAGAGTCTTACCGTGTGAAAATCTTTGACTCAAGACCTTGTAAATTCAGTGGTACTAAAACATAACCACCAAGCTGGTGCTGAGTAGTTGATAATGGTGGATAGTTATCATGGTATTTTGATATTAGGTAATTTTTAGTATTGTAAATGTTTATCATTTAGCCAGCTTTAAATGCCTGCATGTACTTTATTTATCATAATTCATGATGTGGATTATCTCTCATAGCACTCATCTCTCATTCACTTTTTTAGTTAGATACAGTGATGATTTAACTCTAACTTTCTCACATTTTTCTGAACTCCTGAGAACCAAAAGAATAATTCTTTTTCACACTCGTTAAATGATATTCAAATCAAAGAGACCTGAATTCAGTGTAGAAATTAATGTTAAAATAAATTGACCCATAGCTTCATTATTTCAGAATGAATTTTTCTTGTTCTGTTGGGCCCTGGAGCTCAGGTTTCAGTTTCTAGCCCAAGAAATGGCAGAGAAGGAGAACTGTGGTGTTATCCTAGTTTTAAACTTTACTTCCCACTGATTCAAATGATTTTATTGACTGAAGATTCACTTAATTGGCAAATGTTTAAACTAATCTGACAAATTGGATGTGATGAACGTGGGGTTTCTGGCACACTGTGTGATCAGTCATAGAACTTGCTTTTGCATAAATTTACCAGCAACCTTTAGTTTATTGAGATGACTCAACCTCCTCCACTATGGAGTTTGTAGTGTACTCTAATGAGCAGCTGCTGAGAAATTATATGCATGCTGTATACCTGATGCTGAGAATCTTTCTTTGAACTTGCAAATATCTTTCAGGAAGTTCTTACAGCTTTGGAAAGTTTTAGTTGTTACCACCATATATGGCAGAGGGACAAGGAGGAAACCATTGATAAATTAATGGTGGGAAACCCATTACTCTGTGAGTTTGAATCTGAAATTCTGCACTTCCAAGACCTGGACCTGAAAATCGATTCTGAGCCTGAGTACATCTGCGTGGGAGCTATTGCACTGTACACTGGTAGAGTTCAGCTTCTCTCCTGAGACTTGTACTTTCTGACTCCAGCAGGAAGGGAGATGTGACAGTTTTGGATGGATGAACTAGATTAAAATGGAAAGGAGAAAGGGAGAGAGAAGGGCTGTTAGCTGTTTTGGCTGTAAATGCTGCAAACAAAACACTAATATAAGAGTATCTGTGAGGCTCAGCTGGAGTTTATCACCTCTCCTGGATATGTCTGCTCATTTATAGGGTGGATAGTAGATGTTTGCCCATCCTCCTGTCAATGATTCCCAGGGGTGCATATTTCATAGGAGTAAGATGATAAGTTTGTTACTTTTCTCCTTGCTCAGCTCCATGCAGTGAGACTGCTGAATCCCCTTCTATCTAACAATTTCACCAATGCTATGATCAAACTTTGTTTCTTCAGCTTTCATAGTTAGACTCCTAATTTCCTCTCCACATTATTTTTTAAAGATTAATTTTTGAAAAGATTTTAGGCTTAGATGAGAATATTAACCAATTCATTAGTGATATATGGGACAGAAGTTTGTATAATGGTAAATGAGCAAGATGACAAGTATGGAGCCCAGCCTCATTTTTCCAGTAGGTAAATCCTGAAAAAAAATCTATGATATCTAATATCTATTAATTATTCAATGTTTTTAGATGATCTTTCCAGTAGTAAAGATGATAAATGCTGAGAAGAATAGGAGGAAAGCAATCATGAATTGCAAGCAATTTTATAAACCAATTCAAGGTGTCCATGTGATTTCATCATCTCTGTATGTGAAGGATTAGACTGAAAAACCAGAACTGGCACTGAAGAGAACACATGTAATTAAAAAGATAGAAAGTGTGTCTTAACAAATATCTACAATATCTAATATTTATTAATTGTTCAATATTTTTAGCTGATCTGAAGCTAGCACTGAGATCAGAAACCAAAGCCTGGATGATTTTGCTGGGGTGTCATTGCAATAAGAAGTACAGAACACAGATGGAAGCAATTTTGACTTTTATAGAGGAAACTGGCAAGAAGTTAAATCGCAGCATCACGGACCTGGATGACATCAGAATAGCCATGTCAGCTTTAAAAGAGATCAGAGAACTACAGATCTCTATTGACTCTCAAATTGGCCCCATTGAGGTAGCTACTGAAAATGTTGCATGTGTGGGTACTGTTTCAAGAGAGCAGTTATTTTCTAGATTAAAGGTTAACAGTGAACTTTGAAAATGTATGATTTAATATGCATTGAATGTTGAGTGCCAGGCTTGCTGCGTTCCTGTAAACCTTTTTGTGTGAAATTCTGATTTGGGCAAATGTAAACTTGCTGAGGTGAGATGTGGTTTAGTGAACAGTGTAGAAATTGAATGATGTAGGTCAGAGGAAGATGAGAATACAGGTACTTAATGCAAGAAGTCTTTTCATACTTTGTGGAATAAATTTGTGTATGAAAAGGAATGAGATTCCTAATTTTTTTTTTTAAGCTAAGCCTTAAGAGGAGTAAAAAGCTAATATTAAGCAGACTACACGAGATTGATTGGTTTTATCAGCTGTGTAAGCTAAAATAAACAAGAGCAGCTGAATTCCTAAAAAAAAAGTTAATGTGATAGAATGCATTTACTGAACATCTGACAAATGACAGGCTTAAAAACAGATGGCAACTGTTTCTCTGCATTTCTGACTAGAGTATTTATTTAAGAATGCTGTAATATGGCAAAATGCACTTTTGATTTTTCAGTAGAATTCTTTTTCCTAAGACATGTTCATGATTCCTGATTGCCCATAATTTCATTATAAGCCTCCAATTCTGCAAGCAGGTGCCTTGAGTCCCGAGACACAAGAAGTGATGCTTCAGTTTTGAAAAGGAGGTTGGCATATTTTCCACACAGTGTTGTAGTAGACAGATAGTTATGTTTCCATTTTTGCAATTTGGCTACAATTTGATCAAACTGGAAAGCATGAATGGAAATAATTCCAATTCATGCAAAAAATTTCAAATGAAACTGCCACAGGTTTATTGCTACCCTACCCTGTGCTAATTTATAGAAAGTGAATGTGATTTGTGTTGTAGTGAAAATTCACTAAGGGTTTTCAATATATAGACTGTTCATATGTTGGTGGTGCAAGCTGAAATCAATGCTCTGTGAAAAAAATGCAGATGTTTCTTCCAGTTTGGTATTAGTTTGCCCGATTTTGATAATGGCTATGCAAGAAGAACAGAATTTATTTTTCCAACAAATCATTCTCTGTTCTTAAAAATTTTAAGTGTCAGCATTTCAAATATATGTTTTCCATGTATGTTTACCAAGTTAACTGAAGTTACCATTTTATGTATCTTGATCCAAATTTCTGGCAGGAATCCTATGCTATGTTGAGCAAATATGATCTACTTGTTGCCAAGGAAGAGACAGAGAAGGTGGACACGTTGCACTACACTTGGGAAAAACTGCTAATCCGTGCAAATGAAGTGCAGGATGAGCTCATTGCTTTGCAGCCAAACTACAGAGGAGAGCTTATTAGTGCTGTGAAGATTTTTACTGAAGATTGTGCTCAGTTCTACTCAGATTATGATAAGGCAAGTGTTTCTATTTTATTGTATTAGAGAAATTCTTAAGGAGCCATGGGAGCATGGAAAGGTTTTTGGATTTGACTAATTAATGGGATGGGCCTCTACTGTTAAATAGGTTTATTCTTGTTAAGATGGTGTCTGGGTTTCATTTCAGGGCAGCTTTGGTTATTGTTATGTATATGACTGATAATAAGTAATGCTGGTAATCAGTTCCTAAAAATTAAGATTTGAGGTATTTAAGGTTTTTGAAAAGCATCTAGTTATCATGAACAAATGTGAAGACTAGGATTAATGGTAAATTATGTTACCATCAGAAAACTCTTCTTTCTTTCTGATATATGTACAAGTGACTTTTAAGCTCTCACATTCTTTTTCATTAGAATGAATGAAGGTGAACTTATCTTGCATCATCTTTTAAGTAATGCTGACTTTTACTCCAAAAATGAGATATAATTTCCTAGCTTTTGCAGTGTAATGAAAAATTTCTGCATTAGAAATACAATTAGTTGCCTTATTTGAATTTTTTTAATCTGTTTTAAAAAAGTATTTGTTCTAGTAGGTTAACTGTCATCCCTTGGTTCAGTTAATATCTGATCTGGGGAGGGGATCTGGAGGCTGCAAAAGTGTTTGAGGTTAGCATTTACAAAGTGCTGATTAGAAATAAATTTTGTTTATTCTCACCCTCTAAATGGATGTCCTTTTTTTTTTTTCCTTTTAGAATGGGCCAATGGTGGTTGGTTTAACACCTCAGGAAGCCAATGACAGGCTTACTATATTCCAGGTGCTGTTAATTTTAAGACATAACTTAATACTTACTACAAGTGAGCTAACACATAAAGGCTCTGAAAAGGAATCTCAGTAGTTGAATGAACCTTCATTGATAGATAAGGTTACTGATTTGGCAAAGTCTGTTTTGTCTTAGTGAAAGCTATGTTGGAATTTTTCTATGCATTTGCAAGGAATATTGTTAAAATCTAAATTTAAGAGTTAACAGAAAGGCTGCATAGATAATGAGTAATGATTGCTAGATACAATATTCTGATGAGAGCTTTCCCACAAGTTTAGTGTATTTGGCTGTAGGCTATTCTTGTGTTCATTACTGTGTTTATTTTATTTTTTTTTTGTGGTTGAAGTCTGTCTTCGTGTCATTATTAATATTCTGCATTATTCTATTCCTGCAATAACAACTTTTAATGCTTCTGCTTTTCCGATACTGCTATTCATTTGACTTCCTACTATGTTTCCTGATTTATATTGCAATTGACAATTAAATTATGTTTTTCTTTGCTGTTTTAATGGTAGTAATTCTTCCTTCAACAGCAAATCAATAAGATTTGCACAGAATACTTGGAGAGGTAGAATTTGCTGTATCCACCTTTTTATTTCTTTGTGTGTCATGCTTCACCTCTTTCAAGTGCAGTCTTAGCATTTATTGTTCTGTCACTGTGCCACATGAAGTAAATGGTTTTCCTGTCAGCTTCTAAAGATGTGCCTCCAAGCTAGCTAAAAGTTACTTTTCTCAAGAAAATTGTTGACAAAACTATTGACAGTGTAAGTTGTTACTATCTCTCTATATCTTTCTATTATTTTCTAGATTTTAGTCTAATTCAGCTCTAATTAATCATCATTTTGGATCTTGAATATTTAGTAATTTTTAATAACTTTTAAATTTATTTATTATTATTTAGTTATTTTATTTAACTTTTTTTTTTTCTTTCTTAGAATCGATGTGATAATCTCTTCCGGAAATATATTACTTGTACAGGTGGAGAAGATCTTTTTGGTTTGCCAGTTACTCAGTGTCCTCAACTGCTTGAAATAAAGAAGCAACTGAATCTGTTGCAGAAACTCTATAATCTATATAACAGTGTCATTGACACAATCAGTGGCTACTATGATATTCTTTGGTCAGAATTAGACATTGAAAAAATTAACAGTGAACTTATGGAATTTCAGAAAAGGTGAGAAACTGCTGCTGTGTTAAAGTTGCCTCAAGTACTTCTTGAATATGATTATAATTGGTTAGCACCAATAATTATATATGAGCATGTATTTATTTAGTGAGGCATGAAAAATGTGAATTTAAATTGAAAAATATATCCATTACCAATGTCATAAAATCAAGGAAAATTTAGATTCTAAATGTTGAACATTATTATTCCTTAGACAGATTCTTGGCTACCTTTTTTAATAAGCTTGGAATATACATTAAAATTGTTATTTATTTTGTCCATGAAGGAAAGTTTCACCTTTTTGTTGTAGTATTGTTGTTCATGAGAGATAGATGTATGCTAGGTGTCAAAGGCAAGTTAGTGAATTGCTGAATAGTTTTTTCTACAAAATGGGTTATATTGCATGCATGGTGAACTTTTCATCAAACCAGGAATCAAAAAATTTAAGGAATTAAACCCTGGGGAACAGGGTTTTACTAGAGCTCAGAGCAGTGCATATCATCAGTCTCACCAAAAGATGAAATCAAGATGTAGAACATTTCAACTGGTTTTGAAGATCCCTTGCGCAGAGTTACTAAAATTATGCAGCTACACTCCTTAATGGGAGGCTGTAGCTGCCTACCTAGCTATCAGTTATTGAAATAGACTGGAAACAGATTTTCTCACATGGAGAAGTACATACAAGAACTCCAAATTAAAGGTAACCTGAATTTGGAAGGTATGTGTTCTGCTGTTAAAACCATATGCTGTGGCTTTAAAGACAGAGTATTTCAAACTTTTTGAAAAGGCTTGCTTTATCTCCATGTAGGTGCCGTAAACTCCCTCGTGCTGTAAAGGAATGGCAGCCTTTTCTTGACCTAAAGAAGACCATAGAGGACTTCAGTGAGTGTTGCCCATTGCTTGAGCACATGTCAAGTAAAGCAATGATGCCTCGGCACTGGAAACAGATTATGGATCTCACTGAACGCAGATTTGATGTGGAGAGTGAAACATTCAAACTGAGGAATATAATGGAAGCTCCACTATTAAGATATAAAGAGGAAATAGAGGTATTGTGAAGGAAGAAGTATAGAAGCATGAAACCAACAATCTGCTTGTATAGTATTAGGAGTATCATTAGCAAGAAGGAAATCAAAACATTTCTGTAGAAAGAAGGGAGACATGGACTATCACTTCAGGGTTTTGTATAAAATTATGACACAAATATATCGTGGTGTCAACTTCTTTTTTTAAAATCATGCCTCGGTCTTTAAAATCATTTGTGAGGTTACCTTGCTTTGTGACATTAAACTTACAAATAGCAATCACTATGTTATTATTTTATTCCTCCCCAGAGTTGATTAAACTGTGATGTTGTATACAGAATACTATGGTGTTTGTATGTCTGTAGACCTTTCCACTAAATAGTTGCTAATGAGCCTAATGTTACCTAGTGTTAAAGGAAATAAGAGCTGGATTCATATACTGGGGACTTGAAGGATTCATATCTTGTTTTGACATCCTGTTTATTTAAAAGGATATCTGCATCTGTGCTGTGAAGGAGAGAGACATTGAACAGAAGTTAAAACAAGTGATAGCTGAATGGGATAACAAGATGTTTAACTTTGCAAACTTTAAAACTCGTGGGGAGCTTCTTTTAAGAGGCAACAGCACATCAGAAACAATTGCTACCCTGGAGGACAGCTTGATGATCCTTGGTTCTCTCATGAGTAACAGGTAACAGGAAAGGGAGGGAGGGAATGAGGGGAGAGATAAAAATATTAGCAAAAGGCTTTGTTTTAGTGAACAAATCTATCACAGAAAAGAAGGTAAATGAACATCTAGACAAAACCTAAGAGCTTGCTTGTCCTTGAACTGTTCATGGGCTAGTTCTTATTGTATCTAGTTTATCCCTCCAATAAGTTCTTTTGAAGACATGTAACTGCAGCTCAGATTTCCTGAATAAACAGCTGAAAAGTTTTCATTGATGCAAGAAAGTGGGGACATAAGAGAGAACACTGTCTGGCTATGGCAGGCATGCTACAGATGTGACAGGCACGGCTACTCTGCCCCTGTGATAGGTCATTGACTCATGCCAAAGATGCTGAAAATCCCAATTGAAGTGGTTTGTCTGATTTCACATGTCAAAAGACACAGATAAATAAGGAACACAGAACCTGATCATCAGGCAGATGCTCAAAAGCAGGAGAGTCCAGGAACTCTGTTTACAGTTTTCAGGATGTTGAGTAGTCCCTTTACCTTAGAGTGAAATTGAAGTCTTGCTCCGACCCCACTTTTATTGGATCAGAGTTGTGCTATGCACCTTGTGTACGCAGCAGCAAGTTGGAGCCGATTGGATTTAGAGCTGCCAACTAGCTGAATTAAATTTTAATACTTTCGATTGACAAATTTTAAGCATAAAAACTAGTCCTCATCCTATGACTTGTATGCTGCTTTTCAAGAGTGTTCTTTTTTCTTGAAATAAATAAATGCCTCTTTTTTTTTTTTTTTTTTTTTGAATTGTAGATTCAATGCACCATTCAAGACACAGATTCAGAAATGGGTGCACTATCTTTCCAACACAACGGATATAATTGAGAACTGGCTGACTGTGCAGAACTTGTGGATTTATTTAGAAGCTGTTTTTGTTGGTGGTGATATAGCAAGGCAGCTTCCAAAGGTTTCTAGACATGCCTTTTTTCAGTTTTCTTGTCAACATTTTAAGAATAAAACTGTACTGTGATGTCATTGATGCACTAACATAAATTTATGTTCTTTTAGTATTTAACAAAAGTGGTCATGCTAGGAAATTAGGTATGCAGTGCCAGTGGAAGACATGCTGTGAGAAAGAATAAGAAAATAATGTGATCTGTTTGATCTTTTGATTTCTAGATTGTGAAGCTGTTAACACATATTTAAACATTGTGCCTAGTAGTAGCCTTGTGTAGTAGTACCTACCACTAGCGTAGTAGAACCTAGGAATCCTTATCTTAAACTTTCCTACATGGCTTTTCAAATTAAAAATAAACTTTAGTTTTAGAAAAAAAGATCTTCAGCTTTAAAGCTCCAGTTCAAGCATAATGAGTTTTCTGTCTTTTTCTCTAGAAATGTAAGAGAGAGTACATAGCAGGCTTGACAGCCAAGTGTAAAATAAGCTCTATTGTGTAAGCAGAAAGCATTGTGTCTAAGCTGAAATATTTCTAGAAGACGTGATTACTAGAGAGAAGATTGCTGTTGAGATTACTGGGTGCTGGTGCTGGAAGCAGGTGCCTTTTCCCTCTTCTCTCTTCCTTCCTCCATTTGTTCCATTCCACATTCACTGTCATGTTTCAACAGGAAGCAAAGCGTTTCTCTAACATTGATAAATCCTGGGTAAGGATCATGACCCGAGCTCATGAAACACCCAATGTTGTTCAGTGCTGTGTTGGAGATGAAATAATGGGACAGTTATTGCCACATTTACTGGAACAGCTTGAAATCTGTCAGAAATCGCTCACAGGGTAAGATTACTATGAGACCATGTTCTTGGCCAGGTGGTTGTGCCTTGTGTAACTGGGGAAAGACCAATTGCTCAAGTACTGTCCCATGAACTTTGAAAAGATCATGTTCTTATTCTACTATCAATGCAGTTGAACTGAGCAAACAAGTTAGCAGGATAATACAACACCTCCAAAGAAACCAACTCATGGATAAGTATTTGATTTGTGGCTAAGGTGTCACTCACAGTCTATCTCTGTTGAAACCAAAGCTGGTTTCAGCCTAGTTTCAATCCAGAAGGCACTCTAGATTTGTGTGTCCCGTTCACAATTTTCACTGATCTGGAAGACATTCAGCTTGAGAAATATAAATAGCGAGTAAGAGTTAATGTAAAAATATTTTATTTCACTTTCGTTTCTTTTCCTTTTGCTGGTGTTTGGATTATAGCAAATGAAAGTTTTCCATGAAATGATTTCTGATATTAAGAGAGTAGCTTTAAAGCAGATGCTTAACGTGAATGTATGATGGATAAAAATTGTCATTGCTACAGCTAAAAATTGTGTAATAAATTGTGAGAAATACCACTTTTAAAGAGGAGAGGATGTATAAATTAACCCATATCACTTACCATCTACCGCCTCCTGGCTTCTCTACCAATTTTTTAAAAATACAGGTACCTGGAGAAAAAGCGCCTGCTATTTCCACGATTCTTCTTTGTGTCAGATCCTGCTCTCTTAGAAATTCTCGGCCAGGCATCCAACTCTCACAATATACAGGCACATCTGCTGAATGTGTTTGACAACATTAAAACTGTCAGGTTCCATGAAAGGGTATGTACTGCCCACACCTCAGTGTTACATTCCTTCCCATTAACAATGTGGGATACTTGCTAATTTAGAGAGCTACTTGGTTGCATAAGGCATTCTGCTGTTTTACTTTATTCACTAACTATTTGGTGCCGAGTAGGCTTTCTTCATTTAAGATTTGTTTAATATCCTCATTTATGGGGTAGTAAAACTTCATGTAGAATAGCAAAACAAAAATTTACACCAGTGCTTAAATTTCAGAAAAAATCCACCCATGTACTGAACTTTTTTCTGTGGCTTCCTCTCAAATAAGCTTTTGAGTCTTTACGAACTTATTTGTATCTTTACATTGTGTGTATTTGTATTTTTCCATTCATATTTTGATTGTAAGAACAAGTGTATATACTGTCTCTCCTGTTTCTGACCTGCCCTTACTATACCTTCACACAGTGTTTGAAGAACACTTTTCTTAAACCTTTCACAAGAGCAGATAGCAACATTTTCTCCTTATGTATGCATTTTCTTAGAAACTAATTACCTCCCAATGCTTTTGAAATTCCTTTGATTGTCCATGTTCCTTAACTTTTCTGTTTTCATTATTTTTGATTCTAAGACTGTAAATTTTGTTAGGCTTTTAAGGCTGTTAGGCTTCCCCCACCAATAATGGGGGAAGGCTTTCTTTATTGTGTCTGGGTAGTGGATGTTGTTACAGAAGCACAAAATGGGTCATGTTGGAAGGGACCACAGTGGATAGTCTGGTCCAGCCTCCCTCCTCCAGCAGGGTCATCCTAGAGCACATGGCACAGGATTACCATTGAAACTTTAGTGAGATTGAGGAATTGTCAATATATTAGGTTTTGTCTCCTTGTTCATAACAGTGTTTTGTTTAAAGCCTTTCTGCATAGCAAAGTAATGATTTAATAGTCTTTGCATTTCATTGAACAAGTTGATATAATTTATTAGTTACTTAAATCAGTGTAATGTTGTGATTCCAGGGAAAAAAATGAATTATTGTAAAGATAAATAATTATTGTAAAGATAAATAATGTATCTATAACAACAAGATCCAAACACAAGATACTAATATAATATCTAAACACAAGATATTTTTTCTTTTATTAGATATATGATCGTATATTGTCAATTAGTTCACGAGAGGGTGAGACTGTAGAGCTGACCAGACCTGTAATGGCTGAGGGTAATGTGGAAGTTTGGCTCAGCTCTCTATTGAAGGAATCCCAGCTATCACTGCATCAAGTTATTCGCCAGGCAGCTATGGACATCCAGGAAACAAGTTTTGAGATTACTGAATTTCTTTCTACTTATCCAGCCCAGGTAATATTATTGTTAAATGAATGAAGAATTATTCCCAGATACGTATCAGCTTTTTTCCTTGTATTTGCATCCAAAGTTGCAGTCAGTGTTAAATACAAAACTAGCATTTAATTTTATATGACTCATCTCAGTCTTTTAAGTTTTGGTTTCACATAGCTGAGCCCAAAAGAAGATAACTTACCCTTAAGCTCCTGTATAAAAAGGAAGCTGAATGCAATAAGTTAACATAATGAAGTTGACACTATTTCTTTACAAGCTTAATACTTGACTACTGGAGGAAAAACAGTAAAATGGTATGTTTGTTCATATATTCAGGATAATGTAATGTATTGCTAAAGATTTGAAACTGATGGTAGTGTTGAAGGAAAATTAATTTTTAGTAGAAGCTTCACTTGTGACCAGGAATGTTGGAGATGGAATAAAGACTTTATGAATTACTATAAAAATATTTCACATTGAAGCAGTAATTATTCACTGGCTAGTTATTATTTATATAAAGTATATTTGTTACATTTTTTATATATACTGTAAATTATACAATAATTGTATAAGCAATGCACTGTAGGCAGTATCCACAAGACTGAAGCACAGGCTCAACTATGTGTTTATGAATGCAGCTGGACACACAAAACAAGACCCCTGTATGAATGCATGGAAAGCAATTTTATAAATAAAGTGGAAGAAAAATTTATTTAGTTTTTTGTGTCTGTGAATGTACATTTTAGGTGAAAGAGAAAAGATTATGAGGCATATACTTTTGTGTTTCCTAAGGTTGGGCTATTGGGGATCCAAATGATTTGGACAAGAGACTCAGAAGAAGCTTTGACTCTTGCCAAGCAGGATAAAAAAGTTATGCGTAAGACAAATCAGTTTTTCCTGGATCTTCTGAACATGTTGATAGATATGACAACAAAAGACCTTAGTCCATTTGAGCGAGTTAAATATGAGACATTAATCACTGTTCATGTGCATCAGAGGGACATTTTTGATGGTCTTGTAAGTATTAAAAAATTAACAATGAATTAAGAGGGGGTTTTCCACATAATACAATGTTAAATGATAAGAAAATATTATGATACCTATGAACTCCTGCCTCATAAGATAAACATTTAATTTCATGACTCTGATGATTATATGTCCTGGAATATTATAAAAGTGTTGATGCTGCTTCAATAAAGTCTTAATTTGCTTTTAAGTAATTCAGTGGGTTTTCCTCTCCCCAGGCAGTAGCAGAATTTTCTCATGTTTCATGTTGGTCCAATAAAGTTAATAGTGCCTCTGTAGCATGATCAGTTAGGGACTTCTTTTTCCTCATACATTTTGTTGCAAGTAATTTTCCTTTTTCTGGACTGCATATTGAATTTCTACACATAAATAAAATGAATATAGAGTTATAGCATAGGAAAAAAGTTTGAAGCTAGTATTCTCTCTGTTCTAGTTTCAATAGCATGCCTAATTATTACTTAGGCATTTTTTTATTCACTTTACACCTTCTCATACTGACACAGGATGCTAAAATAAGGAAAATGAAAGCATTTAGTTTGATCAAACTTAAAGCTAGCATACCCTTTTACCTATGGGAAGTCCTAGACCTGACTCTGAAATTAAGCTGTCCAAGAAAAGAATTATTGAGTTTTGGCCCATTATTAATAGGCAGGCGTTTATCTTTTAATTGTAGAACCATTTGTTTCTAGTATAATCATTTTAGGTAAAGTGTAATTTTTAGATACAAACTAAATGATTTTTTTTAAATCCTGTTTTAATATTCAGTAGAGCAACTGTGACTTATTCTCAGTTCTGTTGAATTCCTTAGATAGTATCAGCACCATGACACTGCCATGAAATATCATTTTTCCCAAAATGCATGTGGTTTCATACAATTCTCATAGCAGTTTATAAAATCAAATATCACATTATGTACTTGTGACTCATGTAAAAGTAAAGTGGTAGAGAGGACTAAAAGGAATGTAAAGACTAAGGTCTAAAAAGACTAAAAGACTAAGGTTAAACTGAAATATCTCTTGTTTGAGGCTTATGGACTGTTAATTTGTATTTAGACATCTGACACACTTGTCTGAAGTCTGAGGTTCCTCTGCCTAATGCGATTGAACAATAATACATTACAATTTTTTGGGGTAAAAATCCAGATAGATTCTTCACTCCCCACTATATTTCACTATATTTGCAGTGTTGCCTTTGAATCTACTACTTAGATGGCAGAATATAAATGTGAAAGTAAATGTTAACCATGAATGCCACAGCCTTGTCTTCTCTCTCTTATTAGTGCTGCATGCATATCAGGAGCCCTATGGACTTTGAGTGGCTGAAACAATGTAGATTTTATTTTAATGAAGACTCTGATAAGATGGTGATTAAGATCACTGATGTGAGCTTCACATACCAGAATGAATTCTTGGGCTGTACTGACAGGCTTGTCATAACACCTCTTACAGACAGGTGAAAAAGACTAATTTTATTCCTTTATTCTTTGCTGCCAAAGCTCGGCTTTTACAAGACCAATTTTGTCATTCCTATTGGATGCACATTGATCTCTGCAGAGTTTATCCTTCACAGACTTGTCAAAGCCAGTACTTTCATATGGAATGCTTCAATATTTTTGTTTCTGTGCCCTCTAATGTGAATAATGTCTGACTTATTTTCTCACACATACTTCCCCTGGTCCCCATATACATAATGTAAGTGACCTTCGTTCTTATGTACATGAAGCCAATATACCTGAGGATCTGATATATCCAACAGATAAAATATGTAGAGATACAGGACACAAGCAGCTGGTTACAGACAAGCTGATGAAAAGAGCTAAGAAAGAACAGACAGGAAAAGTAATTTTTATTCAGCTGCAGTAGTTTGGAGATCTTTGATCAAAAAGAATGTTGAAAGAATTCCAATCCTATTTACAGAGAGATCTACCTGTCTAACTCAAATAGCACAAAAAATGCTTTATAACCTATCATTGGCAAAATAAAGGCATTATTTGGTTGGTTTTTTTTTTTTTTTTTGACTATTCCATACAAAAATGCCAGAGCTAGTCTTGATGTATAATTATTAGCTGGTGTTTTGCTGCATTATGCATAGATGTTTCATTTATGAAAATGGGATGCACTGTGTGATCAAATTTCAAAGATGGACAAGAAAGGAAAGGTTAGATGTCTTTCATTATTGTACACCACAGTATAATGTGTTTCAAAGCTACTCCAGATAAAATAACTCAGTATCCAAGCTATTAAAACTAAGATTAGGCAGCATCTCTTTATCTCCTTTCTTCCCTTCTTGTGATCTTTCAGGTTGCTTATAATTGAGGATTTTCTGTTCTTTCACTTTATATATGATGAAATGAACCTTAATATTCCCTGCATCAGAGACCGAGTGAAGGGGTTTTGTCCTTACTGATCTAAATTGTAATTAGTGGAATATAATTTCAGCACTTCCCTTTTCTCCTTAAATCAGACCTTGTGTAAGTTCCTCTAGCACTCAACAGAAATCCGTCCACTGCAGCCTGATTGATTGTTGCCTTTTAGATGTTACATCACTTTGGCTCAAGCTTTGGGCATGAACATGGGTGGAGCACCTGTGGGACCTGCAGGAACTGGAAAAACTGAAACCGTGAAAGATATGGGACGGTGTCTCGGAAAATATGTAGTGGTCTTCAACTGTTCAGACCAGATGGATTTCCGAGGACTTGGGAGGATCTTCAAAGGTAAGATGTGGACCAAAGGTAAGCTGTTGGCCAAACAGTCAATTGTTTTCTGGGGTGCACAAAGTGCAGTATAACTAACTGGGCAGAGAAAGTAGTTGTTCCACTGTACTCAGCTTTGGAGTGGCCTCATCTCAAGTCCTCTGCAGTTCTGGAGTCAACAATATAACAACATATAAAAATACTGGAATGTATCCAAATGACAGCAAAAAAGATGTGAAAGAACTAGAGGACATGACTTAGGAGGAACAGCTGAATATACTATGTTTGTTTTGCTTTGAGAGACTGAGGGGTACCCTCATTGCTGTTTATAACTTCCTCATGAGGGGGAGTGGAGGTGGAGGTGTTGATCTCTCTGGTGTCTGATGATAGGATATGGGGGAATGGCTTGAAGCTGCACAGGGTGAAATTCAAGCTAGGTATTCACTGTGAGAGTGTGGTCAAGCACTGGAACAAAGCAGTCATTGGGGTCTCAAGCCTGTTAGTGTCCAAATAGTGCTTGGACACTATCTTATGTATATGGTTTAACTTTTAGATACACCTTTGTGGAGTCAGCAGTTGCACTTGTTGATCCTCATGAGTCCTCTAAAAATCAGTCATTTATATTCTGAGATATTTTAGGAACTATGTGAAAGTTTCGAAGGATAAGAGAACATCTCCATGAAACAAGGTTGACACATAAATGACAGATGGTTTCAACCTTTTAATAAATGCAAGTAATTAATATATTTTTATTTATATAAAATACAATTACAACACTGTCTTCAGGAAATAGAAATGTCTGAAAACATTTTATGAACAGTTTATGAAAGGATAGATAAAGTCACTTAAAATGACCTAAAGTCACATGGAGAACTGCTGCTGTGAAGAGAAAATGCTATGAAATTTATTGCTGAACTGGTGAGACGTGCTGAATTTTGATTTCAGTGTTTTGTCTCATTCAAATATTGAAGTTTCTATCAGTAGAAGGAAATGCATGGGTAGTTCTAGATATGCTAAAAACAACTGGCAGAGCACACTGAAGTTAAATGCAGATAACATTTTTTAGGCATCTGAAATTTATACGTGTTAGTCATGGCAGATGTCAAATTAGAGATCAAATGGAAGTTCTGGACTATTGTATTGTTGCAAGTGACTGTATCTATGGTTTTGTTTTGTTTTCCCCAAAAATTCCAAGGAAAAATACAATTCCGGCATAGACTGACCTCCAGCTTTTGCAACTGTATTGTACATTTTAATATGTGCAATAAGCTATTGACAACCTGTCACATTTTGATAGAATTACTGGGGGAATTTTTCACACAGTATTCTAGAAAATCTTAAGGACTTTGTGAATTTTTATTTTCTTACTGGAAAAGAAATTAAAATTCTTCTCTTTGTTCCTTTCCTAACCCTAACCCACCCCCCCCACCCCCCCCCCCCCCCCCCCCCGAGATAGAGTAACCTAATTTCTAATTTTTGGCTTGTGAATTGCACCAAAAAGGGGTTAAAAACGTAATGGTTGTATGCTTAGTTGCTTTTCTCTTTGCAGGTCTTGCTCAATCTGGCTCCTGGGGTTGCTTTGATGAATTCAATCGTATCGATTTACCAGTGCTATCAGTAGCTGCACAGCAAATAGCAATCGTGTTGACATGTAAGAAGAAACGTAAAAAAAGGTTTATTTTTACTGATGGAGACAATGTAGAAATGAACCCAGAATTTGGCATCTTTCTTACTATGGTAAGTATTCAGTAAGCTTCTACTATACCAGTGATGATTGTACAATAATTGAGTCGAACTTGGTATGTGAAGTTTACTTGCTAACTCTTACATCATTCAGTTCTTAGAACTAACTGACTGATAGTTTGAGAACATTGAGCATTGCTGCAAACACAGTTTAGGGTCTTGTTTCAATAACATCAAGCACATGCAACTACAAAATGCAGGCAGCACCATAAATACAAGTTATCTCAATTTCAGATTGCTTCTACAAGCCAAATTCTGGCTCCCAGAGTATGCTTTTTGCTACAATTACAAAAAAAATGCCATAAAGATAGAGGTAGGAGTAGCCAGTAAAATAAGACCTGTAAGATGAACTCAGATTTGTAATGCTTAGGTGGAACCTTTTTCATATCTCATGGGTATAAAAGAGGCAAAAATTCTGTAGAGGTGGTAAGTCTGTGAGGTGATTAATTTTGATATTTGACTCAAATACAATGAATTATTTTTACTACCAAGATGGCATATTGCTTTGCTGATTCCTCTGTTTTTGCAAGGTACACTCAACTTCAACACCTGTTTTTCTTCTCCAGAATCCAGGGTATGCTGGACGGCAAGAACTTCCTGAAAACTTGAAGATCAATTTCCGTTCAGTGGCCATGATGGTTCCTGATCGGCAGATCATAATTCGTGTTAAATTGGCCAGCTGTGGTTTCATTGATAATGTTGTGTTGGCAAGGAAATTCTTTACACTGTACAAGCTGTGTGAAGAGCAGCTGTCAAAGCAGGTGATTATATTCATATGATGCAACCTGATTATTTTAGGGAAAAACTATCTATGAAGTCACAAAATATATGTGTGAAGAATAAGGACAGGTTCATGCCCACTAAGTAAGCCAAAAGACACTTGCGGTTTAGTAATGCAGTCCTCTGCTGTCCTGGAAGATTAACTCCTCCTGCAGGTTGTCAGTGCAAGGATGGGGCTTTCATGCAGAGCACTGTTTATTATTAAGATTTAACTTCAGTGAATAGTGATGGCTGAGACAACTAAAAGCTTTATTGTAGCCTTTGTTGGTCTTACAGAGTGGCTTGAGAGGCATTTGGTTTGTGCTGCCTGTGCTTGTACAGATATTTCTCTGTTTCCAAGGGCCACAGAGAATTCAAAATAATACTGATGAAGTATTTCTCAATAGTTCTTGGGTACCCTATCTTGATTCAATGACTTATGATGACCTTTTTTTCTGTCACACGTTAGATTTTAATAGATGGTAGCAGATTTGAAAGTGAAGTTGCCCATAGTCATACAGCCTAAGAATAGTTGATGGGTGTTTGGAAGAATTAGAAACACATATACCACTTCTCCTACATATTCATCTATGTCTTAAATAATAAATAAGAACTGTTTCTTCCCTATTGACTCCGGGAAAATCTTCTCAAACTTCACATATCTTCTAGGTGCATTATGATTTTGGCTTGCGGAATATATTGTCTGTGCTGCGTACGCTGGGAGCAGCAAAAAGAGCAAATCCCACAGATACTGAATCTACCATCGTCATGCGTGTTTTGAGAGATATGAACCTGTCTAAACTGGTAAGTTCTGAGGACCTGATAAATAATTTAAACTGCACTTTGGAGCTACGTGATCTCTAGAAGATTGTATGTGACCTTTACACTGAAGCTAGCTTGGAAATGTTTCATTCTCTGAGTGGAACATTTTAGCTGGGGGAGAGATAAATTTCTCATAGTACCCTGTGTGGGACTGAGCTTTCTGTTGTTTGACTTTCTTCCTGGGTTTAACCTTGAATTGTTCAGAAATTTTTTACATATTTTCCCTGCTACTGTTGGAAGTAAGTAACAAAGTAGATGTCTGTGCAGTAACTTCTTTAGAAACCTTGTGCTTAAGTATTTAGTCACTCTTTTGAAAGAATCTGTTATTCATAGTAATGAGTACCATTTCACCTGTCTAAATAGCTAACAACCCTCTTCTGTTTCTGTATGTATAATCTTTTTTTTTACACCAAATAAAATAGACAATTTTCTAAATGTTTTTGCTAAAATCTACTATAAGTCTGCATGTTAGTGATTTATTTTGACAAACAGAAGCATCACATGATCTCTCTCTGCTGTGTCCTTCTAATGTTTAGCACCTAGAAGATTATATAGATTGTTCCTTATGTTCTCAAGCAGTTCTTTAGGTCTTCAGGACTTAGGGATTGTTCTTTCTAAAGTTGATAAAATAAATAGAACTGGTTTTAATCTGTGTGGATTTTCATTTTCCCTGATTTTCACTAGATTGATGAAGACGAACCCTTATTTCTGAGTTTAATTGAAGATCTGTTTCCGGATATCCAGCTTGATAAAGCAGGCTATCCTGAACTTGAAGCAGCCATTGACAAGCAGGTGATGTTTCTCATGATTTGTGGTGCTCTGGTATAACTGTCATGAAGTCACATAAATTCTTGTTGTGGAGTCTATCCAGCTGGCAATATTGTATTTCACTATTTAAGTTTTTCCATAAATCTTTACCACTGGCACAGTATTATTAAGATTATTCTTCAGGTCACTGAATTGGGATTATAGTGTCCTGTGGTTTTCTGGAGTCATGGTTACTGGGGTCCAATTTGAAAAATGCATGTATATGAGCTTACCATATGTGACCCAGGATTTATTATTTAGCTAAAGTCCTGACAATTAGAATAATAATTTGAGGAAAGATTTACTTAAAATTACATCTCTTTTATTTAATTTCCCATTAGGTGTTTGTAATACTTCAGTAGGGCAAACTTAAGACTATAATATGTATCAATATTATAGATATATTATAGGTATATCTAATGGATAGATTATAATGTACATAGAGGCTGGTTTACCTTATTTTTCTGAATATGTATTTGAATATCAAATATATCTCCTTTTTCCAACAGTTTTTTTTAAATATACACAAATCCTTTACAAAGAGTATAGTAATCTCTTGATGATATATCTATATCTATATATTTATCTATCTATATCTAAAGGCATCAAAATATATTTTGCACTCTAAAATAATAGTAATTTGGTTTTCTGTCACTGTCTCTTAGGTGGAGGAATCTGGCCTTGTTTGTCATCCTCCTTGGAAACTGAAAGTTATCCAGCTTTTTGAAACCCAGAGAGTAAGGCATGGATTGATGACACTAGGACCTAGTGGTGCAGGAAAAACTACCTGCATCCACACCTTAATGAAAGCATTGACAGGTAATGTTAGTGCTTATATTGTAAACTGTTACTGAACTATTACACTGTAAAATTTAAGTCCCATTGTTTCTTCTCAGAAAGTCTCAATTATTTCACTGTGAGAATACATTACTGGAAGAAAGAGTTTGTATGTTGAGATACTAATTATTCTAGTAGCTTAAAAATATTTGACATTCAAAACCATATGCTTCCTGTCCTTTTGTCCCTATTATCATACTTTTATCAGAAGTTCTTATTCTAGATGGATTAAGAAAGAGGAACACAGTCTAGGCAGGCAGCTCAGACAAGTGATTAAAAGCACCTCCTGGGTTTTGCTGAGGTAATGCTGAAACCTTTATTAGGAAGTATTTATGAAGTATTTATGACTTAGAATTAGAAGTATTAGAAGTATTTATGACTTTTTGAACACAATGCATAAGACAGGATCTTTGCAATATAAAATAACTGGTTTATAACCATAAATTCCTGGTTTAGACAGTGAAAAAATCTTCAAGGGTGTTAATTTTGTGTCCTGGCTGTAGGCTTGAGGACTGTGTGTGTTTTTTTTTTTTTGTCATCTGTATTTCTAAACAGAAATATTAGTTGAAGAATGTCGGCTTGATCTTATTAAAATAAAAGGTCATAGCCTGGGGAGAAAAACATCTCTTTTGAGGTAACCTTGTGTTACCCCATTTCACAAGTTGCTTATATGATTTTCCAGAAGTGAATAATTTCTGCAAAAACAGTTCAGCAAGTCTCATAAATGCAGTAATGTTCTGTGCTTAAGAAACACTGTAAACTCCACACTGCAGTGGAAATGACTGTTCCATTTAGGAAAAAAAAAAGCATAAAGAACAAAGTTGCATTGCACAGTTTTCCTGTCTTTTTTTCTTGCACTGAGATGTGAGTTACTACCAAGATAAAGTCACCTCACTACTTTTTTCAAAGCTGATCTTCTCACACAACCTCATGAAACGTTGAACTGATCTGTCAGGCTTCTATCTTTCATGTTAGTGAAATCTGATTATTATGAAGTTATTTTAAAATAAGTAATTTTTTCAGCTCTTTCTTTCAACATCTTACTACTGGCTCCTGTTTATGTTTTAATATTGGGATTTTCAAAGATGTCCAGCATTGTAGTTTTTAAGCTGTTGATAACAAGATAAAAAATAAAGGTTAAATGGTTATGGTATGGCTAGTTAGAATTTGTCTGTCTAAGAGAATTCCTAAGAATATGCCAATACTGTATATTTTACCTGTTCTAAGATGTAGGCAAGTGCACAGAAGGGCAAAATAATCAATCATCTGTCTGGCATTTATTCATTGGGTTTTAAAAATGTGCATCCA
Organism: Motacilla alba alba; assembly: GCF_015832195.1. NCBI lineage: Eukaryota > Metazoa > Chordata > Aves > Passeriformes > Motacillidae > Motacilla > Motacilla alba. The sequence continues at coordinate 78,569,936 of NC_052017.1, forward strand.
AACCAAGTGTTTTAAAGATCTTTTGTTTGATAAGCCTTCAAAATATTAAACTAAACCTCGAATAAATTTCATCTTGCTGCTTTTCTGTTCCCAAAGAAGCTATAAAATGTGAACTGAATTTTCAAAAGTTTTAGAACTTTGTTTTACTGTTTTTGATGTCTCCAATTAATGAATTTTGTATAGCAAGAGAAGTTTTTCAAGTAAATCCACATGTTCTTATAATCATGAATGCATGGTAAAGCATATATCTAGGTGTAATGAATCTGAGTTTATCAAAGGTCTCTTACTGCTGATAAGAAATGTAAAAACTGACTGGTGGCCTGCCTTCATAGATTGTGGACAGCCTCATCGTGAAATGAGAATGAATCCTAAAGCTATAACTGCTCCACAAATGTTTGGACGCCTTGATGTGGCAACAAATGATTGGACAGATGGAATATTTTCAGCCCTCTGGAGAAAAACTTTAAGAGCAAAGAAAGGTATTGTGGTGGGTTGACTTTGTCTGGACTCCAGGTGCCCACCAAGTTGCACTACAACTCCTTTGCCCAGCTGGATAGGGGAGAGAAAATAAATGGAAAACAACTCACAGATTGAGATAAGGCAGTTTACTAAAGTAAAAGCAAAAATTTGCTTGAGCACAAGCAAAGAGAAAAAAAAAAGGTTTGTTTTCTATTTTGCATCAGCAAGCGGTGTTCAGGCACTTCCCAGGAAGCCGAGCTTCAGCACACATAGAGATTGCTCTGGAAAGCAAACACTGTAAACAGCAGGTGGCCCACCCTCCTCCTTTCCTTAGTTTTTATATCTGAGCAGATGTCGTATGGTATGGAATATCCCTTTGGATATCTTGGGTCAGCTGGCCTGGTTGTGTCCCCTCCCAGGATCTTGCTCACCCCCAGCCCTTTGATGTGGGGAATATTGAGAAACAGAGCTGATGCTGTGCCAGTGCTGCTCAGCAGTACCCAAAACTGTAATGTGTTGTCAACACCTTTCCAGTCACCAACGCAGAGCACAGCACTGTTTAGGGCTGCTATGGGGAAAGGAACTCCAGCTAAGCCAGACCCAATACAGGTATAATGAAAAAGGCTTCCATTTAAAATAAAACAATAAAAAACCTCAGAAAAGAAAAAAACTTCAGGAAAACTTTATAAAGCACAGTAATAATTTTTTTTCTTACATGGAAGCATTGGAAAATTTTGGAAGAACTTCTGTCCTTTTACAGTCTCTATTCTAAATGCTTTGTGTTCAAAGAGTGTAGTGTAACAAATAGTACTTCACTGCATTTACTGAATTCTTTCTTTTGTGTATTAGGCCCTCAGATGGACGGAAAGTGGAAGGTAAAAGTCAATTGCCCCAGTAGTGGTGTCCTTTAAAAATTTTGATGCTGTCAGGATTTCTACCTGTTCTCTAGCTGCCATATTAAAAGGAACCAGTTATGTCATGACAGCTAGCCCTTCACATATCCTAGTGCATCTCAAATGGCACTAGATAATTCTATTTAGGCAGCCAATTTCTGCCTAAAATTATGCTGACATGTATTCTTAGACTGCTATTTTAACTAAATGAGTGTCCTTGAGAGTTTGACGCTAGATTGTTTCTTCCTTTTTCTTGACTGAAAATTAGTATGTGATCTTATCATTATGCCTTAGAAGAGAAAAATAAAAGAAAATCTTAACATGTATTATTATTGCACTATTTGATATAAAAAATACTTAGTCTTCAGAAATACAGATACTTTTAAAATAGAAAATACTTTTCAATTTAATTTTGGTAGGCTTGTTTCAAATCTAAAAATGTAACACCCTTGAGAATGTAACATGGCATTAACTATTGATTTTTTTATCTTTTCCTTCAAAATGAAATATATATTAGCACACTCATATGACTTCCTCAGATTTACTCTGTAAGAGTTTTGTAATATCTCTTTATGAGTCAGACTCCAGACTGTCTCATGTTAGAGATGCCCAAACTGGAGCTATAAAAACCCTCATATAAAAAAGTTTATCATCTGTTTCATATCTCCTTGGTTCAATGCTAGCAAAGCTCCAAGCCACCTAGGCCTTCATAATAAACACTGACTCTGAAGGCAGAAGGATCTTCTCTGGGTAAAGAGCTGTCTAGCAATGCACGGTGGGGCTGTCTGCTCCCTAAGAGGAGAGCAGCCAGGAGCCAAGGTGGGATCTATTTCCAGCCAGGATCTGTTGCTCTATACCCAGGTGAGGCAAGGAAAGCAGACCCAGACCCTCCCAGGAAACAGAAGCAGGCTTTAAAATACCTTTCTATTAGAAAATGGAAAGCAACGGAAAAGCTTAAAAGGAAGCTGGATCAAGTTTAGGAACAGAACAAATGACAAGAATCTTACCCTAATGGACCTCTTTTACTCATGGCAGTGTGCATGCTATTTGAAAGAGTGATTTTTCAAGTCTTCCTTTCATTTAATTTCTCTACATTTATAAAATTCATTGAAAACAAATGAATGGTATTTAAATATATCTGTAGTCATTATCTTCTTTATGTCATTTCATGTAACTTGAAATAAACCTAATTTATTACTGTCTTGAAGACTGGATCCATAAAACACTTTCAGAGTATTAAACACTGGTGACTTATGCTGATGGCGCTTTATATACTGAAGAATGGGTAATTATTATGAATAGGTGACAAAATTAAGTACCCAACCAAAACTGAGTGATGGAAATGGTAGTGGTATTAAACGCTGAGATTGTAGCTGTGTGCATGCATTCAGAATTAGTTAAAAATTTGTTTGCAGAAGTAAGAAACTGGTCCTTGAAAGAAACTAGTACTTCATCCATAGGTCTTTTTATCTATTATTTTGCATTATAGGTGACCACATCTGGATAGTTCTTGATGGTCCAGTTGATGCTATTTGGATTGAGAACCTTAATTCTGTCCTGGATGACAACAGAACTCTAACACTAGCAAATGGCGATCGGATACCTATGGCGCCAAACTGCAAAATAGTCTTTGAGCCTCATAACATTGATAATGCTTCTCCAGCAACAGTTTCAAGAAATGGGATGGTGTTCATGAGCTCATCAGTTCTCACCTGGAGTCCTATCCTTGAGGTAGAACAGCTAAGTGTCTGTATATGCATTGGAAGTTTTACTGGGTACTTCTTCAACACTTCACTCTTATTACTGTAGAACCTATTTTTGTGCCTTTTGCTATAAAATCCCTTTTCCTCTGCATAAACTTCTAGGTCAGTACTTAAAATAGCAATGTTTCTGGTAGTTTGTACAAGAATGAATAATTTTTTTAAGGAACATAGTTAACATATTATACTTTTAAGAGTGTGGTAATTCTACTTTGGGACAAATTTGTAATTAGAAGTATTTTATACAGTTGAAGGACAACTCAGTTTTTAAAACACTAACTACCTGGTAGCACATAGTACATCTTCAGACCAAGGAGGAGAAAAGAGCAAAGTTGATTCAGGGAACTTGAAATCCTGAAGAAAATAGAAATTCTCTTGATATTTCTTAAAATTTATTGCAATTGGGATTTGGAACCAGAAATAAAGTCAATGCAGCAACAAAACATGTAATTTTTAAATTGATGTTGTTACTTGGTTGTCTGTTAACATTCTTAAAAGCAAAGTATCTGAAGAACCAGGCAGTAGTTACTGTCTCTCTGGCATGGAATGAATAATTCAGAAAAACAGAACATGTTTCAGCTGTGTTTTAGAGTCAAAACCCAGCATATGACATATTGAAATATATCAAAGTGATTTATAAAGTCTTTTTTTTTATTTTATATGTTATCTTTCATCTTCTAAAACCCAGTAAAAATAAATCCTAATCTTGACACAACGCTTGTAACAATATAGTGAATGACAAAGTCTGAGACTTGAGCATACTATTTTTTTTTCACGTAGCAAAAATCTTGGTAAAGATGAAACATGAGAATTCCTAAGAATCTACCTAGTATTCCATAGTAATATACTTAAACAAAGCTTTCAGCATTTAATTCCAGTTTTCTTTTATGTTAAGTAAACAATTGAGACAATAGTTTAAAAAAAGTTGGTTTCTCATTTTCTTCCTTTCAGCCCTATATTGCCTTAAAAAATTTATCAGTGAAGTACACTACTCAGGATTAACACTTTAAAAAGAAATTAAAATAAATATTAATTTTTTTTCTCTGCATTTCATTTTGTTTAGGTTTGTTTGTTTTGTTTTGTTTCTCTTGTTGAGAATGCTTGGTTAACATTATTTTGCTTTGATAAACGTGGCTGGTCTTCTGAATATCAAAAATGAAAACTTTCTCCTGCATGGCTAAAATACTAATTGCTGTGATCATACAGATAATTACTTAATTACTTTCCCCTTAAACCCAAGTAATATTTGGTATATTTCACTGTAATCCCAAATTAAATTAAAAAGCCCTTTATATGGGCTTAAAACTTTAATTCTAAGATAGGAATTATTTTCTGTTTATGAAATTGGAACACCATCCAGGAGTTTGTAGCGTATTTGTTTCCCTGTTTTTCAGACTCGAAAGGACAAAAATTTATAGGTTACTATAAGCTAACAGACTAAACATTACTGTCTTCTGTTCTAGTATGTATCTCATGAAGAAGTTTTTAAAAATATTCCTTAAGACTAATGTCTCACAGTCTCATTCAGTCATTTCATTTTCTAAATCAAATAGGATACCAGCGGAAAATGCAACTAATCCTCACCTAGTTAGTGTTGCTTAACTAGTCCTATGAAAATACAGCTGGCCTCACATTAACTTTCAGATGTCAGCCTTTTGTAGTGATTACTTGATGTTATTCTCATACTTCTTATTTCTTTAAACGTAAAGGTTCTCATGCTTGCAAGTTTTATATAGCTTGCTTGTCCCTAAATCCCTGATTTATCTGGCAACAGGAAAATTGGCTTGTGGCACTGCCTAGAACCAGTGTCCTTAGCAAATTAGAGGTTTCAGCCCACACAGAACTCAAAAGAGATAGAATTCTGTAGCCCAAGCCCTGAGTGCCAAGCAGTGCCTGCTGCCTTTCTTTGGGCCTGGAGGCAGTGGAGCTCCTCTGGAAGAAAGTGAAGCCAGGGGATGTGTTTTGGTGAGCAGAAGTTACCAAGATGAGGAAGGCTGTACACTTGTGATTTCTGGCAACAGACACAAGGTTTCTTTTCCACCTGTGGATCTGAGATGGCAGGTCAGGTATAATGCCCTGAAAATAGGTGTGGAGCAGCAAGACCCACTAGGGAAGGCACCAGAATCCTGTTAGGCCTTAACCATTAGGAGGAAAGGAACGGGATTGTCGTCAGATATTCCTTCCTGTCTTGGAAACACTTGTGTCCTGTTGACTTGTTACAAACGTGGGGGTTTGCTGCCTGTGAAGAACTAAGAGTTGCTGCAGAGGGCTGATACTATATTTTTCTAGTAGTGTCTGAAGCTTTTCCCATTTAGAATGATACTAAATCCCATGGAATTTTCTGTTCAGTCACAGGTCTCTGCAACACTTGAGAATTGTCACTAATTCATTTGATGAGTTCCTTTGCCAAGTCCAAAATATTTGTTAGTCTTGTTATGAAGAAAGTGTTTAACAAGTTTCCTAAAAAATTGACTGGTAAAACTTCGGTTTTACCAATGCAAATACATGCAGTCAACACAAGTGCCTTATGTATGTTACTGCCAAGTTTTACTTTTTAAAAAAATTTTTAAACTAATATGGATACTCAGGAAAGTGCAGTTGTAAATTAGACATCTAGGACAGTGACTCCCCTGAGATTCCACTTGTGTTGTTCCTTTCTGTGCTTACAGCATTGTATAGGGCCTACTGATGTTAGGTTCTCACAGTTCTGCCTCCTTGCGCTGCTTAGTTTGCAGACAACCACTTATTGGATGTTAAAATTGTGCTAAAGATTCAGCTGCAGAGAAAAGCATTTTATTTTGCATTGTCACTCATGATTTACCTCCTCACTTCGAAGTGAGATGCAGGCTAAATTTAGCTGTGTTGAAGAGTTGTGTGAATCTAGTTTTCCTTAATCCATACATTATGGTTTTAGTATATTTTTGTGATATAAACAAGCTAAAGAAAATAAACTTTAAAAAAAAATTGGATTATATAAACAAAATGTTTGGAGTTTTTGGGTACCTTTCACAGCTGTTGTGATTAAAAAATGTTTGGAAGTAATGATTTTTATGCTGTTGAACAGTTTTTTTCTTTTCAGTTCTCTTCATCTTTAACATCCAGTAGGAATGATGCATACTTGGGTAAAATTTGACCTTCTGTTAATTAAACCCTACCCGATGGACAGGGAAGCTTAACTCCCTCTCGCTGGCTCCCTCTTCTCTCATTCTGCCCCCAAGAAATCAACATTCCATGCTTCCTGAACCTTTTGAATTACTGTACTTGGATTCACTGAGACTTGCATTGGGAACTAAATTTATGCTTTGCAACAGGGATTTTTGAAAAAATGTGCCTTCCAAGAGGCGGAAATTCTACGTCAGCTGTATTCTTCATCGTTCCCAGACTTGTACTGCTTCAGCATTCAGTCTCTGCATTGCAAGACTGAGATGTTGGAAGCCTTTGTGATTATGCAGAGCATTAATATGCTGCAGGGCCTTATCCCACCTAAGGTAGGTAGTGTGAATGTTTTTACATATACCTAATGTATTGTGGATAATTTCAAGTAACAAAGTTTTATAGAGAGGGATTCTTTGATGACTTGGAATGTCAAAGAAGATGCAGGTTAGTAAAGAATGCTTTCTGTTTCTTCAGAAAGTAATAGCTGGGATGTGACCTCTTTCACAATCTCCCATTTGGATTTGATGTTAAGCACTGGTGTATGTTAAGCACATGGAGCAAGCATTAGCAGTTTTCCTTTTTATTTTTGGGTGATTTGTTATCGGTTTATATTGATTCTGTCTGATCATTGAGGACATCTCTAAATTTAAATGTGACCGAAGACTTCTAACCTCATGTTACTAATGATTATCAAGTAGAGTTTTCAGGCTGTTGAAAATTAAAACCTAACTCAATCCTTCAGGAGCAAGGTGGGGAACTGACTCCAAAATACTTGGAAAGGCTGTACGTCTTCTCTCTCATGTGGAGTGTAGGAGCATTGCTAGAGCTGGAGGACAGATGCAAGATGGAATACTGGCTTCGAAAACATGCAACAGTAAAGCTTGATCTCCCCTGTATCCCAGAAGGCAGTGAAGACACAATGTTTGATTATTATGTGGCATCTGATGGTTAGTAACTCAGCAGGGTGACATGGGGTAAAATTAAAAACTTATTTTATAATTGTGCTTTTTTTTAGAGAAGTAATGCAGAAATATTTTATAGCTTACCTTCTTTTGTGTCCCTTAGCAAGTTTTATTTTATGGCTATACTTCACTGGTGGTGTTGTGTTTAGGTTTTTCCCTGTTTCCAATGAAAAGTCAGAATGTGGATATATTGGTATAAAAGCTGCATGGACTTTGTGGTGATGAATTGTCAAGTGACCATATAATCCTTCTCGTTGTCAAAATTTTGTAGGAAAGAGGAGTAAGCCTCTTAGATACAACTTGAGGGATTCTATGTTTATATGGTTCTATAAATTTTAGTCTGAATACTCAGAAAGGAATTGCTGTACGTGAGACAGAAGAATAGACAGATCAGTGAACTGAATGGAAAATAAAGGAAGTGATGATGCCTAGTATTTCTAAAAGATTAACTTAATTACTTTCTTATTAGGTACATGGATGCACTGGAATACACATGTGGAAGAGTATGTATATCCCAGTAGTGGTACCCCAGAGTATGATTCAATTCTTGTGCCTAATGTTGACAATGTGAGAATGGATTTCCTTATTGAAACCATAGCAAAACAGGGCAAGGTACTTTTTCTATACTTCATATCAAAGCACTGCCAACAGAACACATGACAAAAGTTTTGGATTAGCAATGAAATATTATGTTATTGAAAAGGAAGAACTTAATATTTTTTTTTTAGATATAGAATGGTGTTTCCAGAAACTACTTTCATGCAAATATGATTGAACTCTTGAATAGTCACTGTTTCCAAACTTTGTCGTTCCCTCGCCCCTTCGTTCTATTGTGGAAATAACTAATTACAGCTGAGATCAGTCAGAATGGAACCAATATTTTCATGTACTGATGGAAGAGGAAGAAGAACATAGGTCATAGCTCATACCTGACTCTGCTGATTGAACTCTGCCAGCATGGGGCAGTTACAGAATTTATATAGCTTTAGGCTATTCTTCACCAAAACTGTGTCACATAAGCAATTGAAATGTTACAGATACTGAGTCTCTAGATGATGAAACCCTTTTTCAAATAATTAACTCCTTTCCTTGTTAGTGTGATTGTGCTGGATGACATGACCATTAACTGCAAATATTTTTAACTTGTCAGGCCTGCAAAAATCTATGAGACATTAACTATTTTACTTCTACATGTCTCCAGTGTAGAGTTCACTTTACATAACTTTTCTAGTTTCTTTTCTGTTTAAAAGCTAAATGGGACTTTTGAACCTTTGCCAAGATGCACAGCTCTGTGTTTCATCTTATTTCGATATTGTCTTTGTCTAGGCTGTCCTACTAATTGGTGAGCAAGGAACTGCAAAGACTGTTATAATCAAAGGTTTTATGTCAAAATATAACCCTGAAAAGCACATAACTAAGAGCTTGAATTTTTCATCTGCAACAACCCCATTAATTTTTCAGGTATAGTAGTGATTAATCTTCTCATACAAGATAGTTGGATTCAGAGAATATTCTGATAATTTGCCAGGAGGATGCTTCTGAAAGGGATTCTGAACAAGAAAAAAGCACTTGTTCAAATAGTCCAAGTGTTCTAACACATGATTTAAGACTTCTGTAAAAAAATCGTTCCTTTCAACTTTTTCAGTAGCTATTGAACTGTTCTTGGACTTCTACAATAACATGCCTATTATTGTCTTCATCTTATTATGCTTTTGTGTCAAATATATCCATTCTCACTAACTGGGAAGAGCTGTTAGATTTCACTAAACACCATGGGTAAAATAAGTGCTACCCACAACAATCTGTCATTAAAAGTGTGCTGTCTGCAATTTAAGTTTCAGTCATTACAATTACTCATTAAAAAAGCAACACATGCAGTGCAGCTGCTCTACATTCAATTATGAATGCTTAAATCCTGAACTGTACTACCTATCCAAATTTCTACCAATATAATTTGAATTATTTCAAGTGTCTTACTCCTGGAAATATATTTGGGGAATATTTTTAATGTAATTTGGCCTTTTTCCAGGCCAAAGCACTGTTTGGACTGGAAGTGCTGCCTATAAGCTTGATGAATCACTTATCATCTGCCTATATAGCATAGTAGAAACTACTAACATTTTATATAACATACAAACATGTAATTTTGGTCTTAATTTCCTTAGGATTTTTTCTTCTATTTGTTGGGCTATAAACAAAAGGTAACATATTTTTATAAAATAAATAAGATTTAATTGGTGATAGGTGAGATTGTGATCATCAGGACATCTGAAATAGATGTGCAAGACTAAGTGAATTCTCTGTAAACAATCTAGATCAAAACATTCTGTTATGACCCGTGCTTTAAAATTACTCAAGCTTCTCATAATCTTGGTCTACCTGATGCCACTTGTGCCAGATTGGAGCCTAGGCATAGTGTAAGAATGCAGATATTTAGGTTTATACTGAAGAATAATTAGGTATGGTTAAGTGAACTTTCACTTAAGATAGAGTAAATAAAAACTGGAACTTAAGAGGAACAGCGAAATGGAAAGGTGATGAGAAGAACAGTAGAGGCAAGTCTACCATTAGGCAAAACTATCTCATCAAGTGTATTTATATATGTGAGTTTAATTATTGATGTATGCTTTTATGAAGTACATTGATACCTGCTGGAAAGGTGTTCCTGATACGTGCTGGAAAGGTGTTCCTGATACTTGCTGAAAAGGTGTTCCAGAATTACATCTTCATTTTAACTTTATTGCTAGCAATCATCAATTTTGCTGATAAATGAATAAAATGAAAGAAAAGTTTAAAACCTATTCGGATTTATGAAAGTGTTAGGCATGGTTTTCTACTGTAGACAGCAGTCTAGTGCTGTATACCTTGAGATTTCAGACATTCTGGTTGAACTAGTGCAATTACCTCCAGCAAATGCCTTGTCTGAACCTCACTTAGTAAAATTCTATGTAACAGGAGCACCAAGATGTTTAAGTGATTGAATCATGTATGAAATGAAATGCTCTTTGTGACTGTGCTAATTGCTTTTTAACAGCGTTCGATAGAAAGCTATGTGGATAAGCGCATGGGCACAACTTATGGTCCAGCTGCAGGCAGAAAGATGACAGTCTTCATTGATGATGTGAACATGCCCATAATCAATGAATGGGGAGATCAGGTTAGTTTGTGAAAGAAGAAAAAAGGAGACAAAAGGTTTTCTTTGTTTTTATGCTACACTGTAAAATTGGCTTCTCAGTCATTCAGAATAGGGTAAATTTGATATGTAGCACTTTAAAGAGTCTTTTTAAAGAACCCATCTATAATAATTTGTCAGGAATTAATTGAAAAATAAATATGCTGACAGCAAGAAGCAGTTTGAGTGCTCCTTAGAACATGCCTGTATAATTTTAATAATGTTTTTTAACAGCACTCATTTTATAATTAAAAACAAGAAGTCTTTGGTACACAAATTTTGATAGCAAAACTGACATTGTGGGCAATAATTAAAATACTGTTAAACCTGAGAGTTAATAAGTTTCTTCTCTGCTTCAGACAAAATGGAACTAATCTTTATGTGTATTGACAAAGTTGTTCTGAAGTACATTGCTTTGGAAATGAATGTTAAAATTTCTAGAGGAGTACTGCTATAGGATGTACTCTCTGTGGGTTTTTTTCAGCTTGTCAAACAGAAATGTAGGGTATCCCTTTATGGCTAAAGAAAAGGATCTTGCATGCCTTTGAATGGAAGTAATTTTACTATTTCAGCTTGAAAACCATACTCGAGATTGTTACATATGAAACTTAATACAAATATTTTGTGTCATTTGCAACATGCAAAGATGCATTAGTTTGGGCTTGGTTAAAAAAACCTGGAAATTTCATTCTAAAAGGCAGAAGTATTTCTAACAGCAACGTAAATCATGCAGCATTCAAGTGAGTGTAAATTGTATGAATGATTAGTTCTAAATGAGGGTACCTCTCTACTCCTATGATTTTTATCCTTAGATTTTACCAAATGGGCTTATTCCTTGCAGTGCAGTTTTATCCTGAAGCAAATAAGCAGAAGGTTAGGGGACAAGATAGTGTTATACTCTTTGTTAGATATTTCAAACATTTAAGTATGTTCTGTATTTCATTCAGTTGTATGTATAATATTGTCTGATATAAAATCTGGTTACTTTACAGGTCACTAATGAGATAGTTAGGCAATTGATGGAACAGAAAGGACTGTATAACCTGGAAAAACCTGGTGAATTTACCAACATTGTGGACATTCAGTTTTTGGCTGCCATGATCCACCCTGGGGGAGGTCGCAATGATATTCCACAGAGGCTGAAGAGACAATTTTCAGTGTTCAACTGTACTCTGCCTTCCAATTCTTCCATTGACAAAATTTTTGGTAAAGGGAAATTAGCTTTTTACCCATCTCATTTTTTAAAATAGTAGTTGATTTTTCCTGATCATTCTATTTGTACAAATTATTCTTAAAATTGAGGCTTAAATCCCCTGGGATTTGTTTACCAGCATATTTTTCTTCAGTAATCACTCCCCACCTGCAATGTCATCAATCTGTAAATTTTTCAGGTCTAGTCATATCTCTGAAACTCTTGGTATGCTCAGATTTAATAAGAATGACATGGAGCTGTTGTTTTAGTGACAATGCTGGACAGTTGCTCAGGTGCCACTACTGCTAAGAATAACTGACTAAAGACAAGTCTTTCACAAAGAATTGGATCATACTGATTTCAGCAGAAGATTAGTTATTCAAGGCCAGTGGAAGCTATTTGACGAGAAAAAGAACCTTTTAATGTGCTGTTAATTAAAAGCTAAATAACCATTAAGCTGGTGGCAGAATGGTGTTAAGAATGGCTGAATCAAAATTTGAATATACACTGGAAGGCCATTTTAACAAATTTGAAAAGGTTTTTGGGATTGGAAAAAAGAAAAGAAACAGGCAATCATTGCTCTTGGTGTTGTGCTAACATGTCTTTGATTTGTCAATCTTTCTTTCCAAAGGTGTAATTGGAGAAGGACACTACTGTAGTGAGCGGGGATTTTCAGATGATGTGAAGAAAACAGTAGCCAAATTGGTTCCATTGACACGCAGACTGTGGCAGATTACCAAGATAAAAATGTTGCCCACTCCAGCCAAGTTTCATTATGTCTTCAACCTTCGAGACCTCTCGAGGATTTGGCAAGGAATGCTGAACACTACATCGGAAGTGATCAATGAACCACAGGTAAGCAGAGCACATCAGTGACCTTGTTATAATTAGTGTAGGAAAGGGGATGAGAGTCTATCTTGGCATTTGAATTTACTTTAAAATAATGCAACCTTAGTGGGTTTTTTGAGGCAAAGGTGTTTTAGTCAGCTTTTATAGTACCAACTGAAATGACAGCTTTGTTTCAAAATGATGACAACAGCCACTTCTTTTGTCACAACAGTTTACTCCTATCTTGTTTTTGTTTTTCCCATTACTGACAAATGCTAGTTTATTTGAAAATAGTGAGAAAATAAGTGAGAAGGAATAAACTTTTTTTAACCCAATGAAAAGGCTCATATATTGATTAAAAAATTGAATAGTTCCTTCTCTCCATTACTGTCTTGGGACTTTCAGTCACTGCCTAATTTCTGTCTGAAACAAATGGTTTCTGGCTTATGGTTTAAAAGGAAGAAGTAGTAACAAGTATTAGTAATATTTTTTTCCATAATCCATCTTTCCTCCAGTAAAATATCATTTCTCTCCTAATTATTTTAAGGAAAAGTTGTTGTATTGCACTACAGACACGGAGTCTTACAAAAAGTCATTTAGAGTTTTAAGCTGTGAAACATGTAGTGCTGGAAAAGCAGTGTTTATGGGAAACATGGAAAATTTGTTAAATACTTGGGCTATATAATAGTTTCATGTACAATGTGCATCTCTGTTGAATAAGCTTCTGAATTCTACTGCATCTAAAATTTAAACTTCAGAATGGATTTTAATTTCTGCAGCAAAAACATGCAGCACTTAGATTATATATATATATGTATAGAGACAATTAATGTATTTTTAAGTGTAAAAACAATTGGTCAAAATACTATTATATAAATTTACGTATTAGTTCTGAGACTTGATGTAGTATTCATCAATTGTACAAAGTGCTGTAGGCTGAACAAAAGGTCTTCAGGGAGTACCTGGAATTTTTTCCACTATTGTATGGTAATAGCATAGGAATAAAAACAGTGCTGCTGGTGTTAATAGGGTTATCCTTCTTCATCCTGTGACCAAATGGAGGGACTTTAAAGGTATATTGAATTTGGAGAAGGGATAATATAAACACTTAAACATTTTTCTTTGCTGTTGTTCTCTAACTACTTTGGCTGTAGCATTGGGACTGCTATCTGTGTTTGGCATGAAATTATTCATGCCATGATGCTTATATTTTCACCCATCTTCTACTTAATTACCAGTTAGAAAAGGGGTTTGTCAATACATAAACATGTTAACAGGTATGGATATGGTTTTAGGGCTGAGGAAATAAAATCTTCATACACCTCACTTTGGAACACTAGACTAAAGCTTCTTCCATTGTTAACTGAATATAATCTTAAATTGCTATTGGGCAGAATAAGAAGCTCAAGGTATCTCTTCTGCAAAAACCCCAAATGCTATTTCTTTTCTAATGTTAAAGTTATTTTTAAATTAAGAAATAAAGGCAAAGCTTTAAAGTTGGTATTGGTTTTTTTTTTTGCAAGCCAAATGAGTTGCTCAGTGCAGGAGAGACATAGAGCTCCTGGAGTATGTCTGGTAGAGAGCTACAAAGACAGTTAAGGGACTGGAGCACCTCTTTTAAGAGGAGAGACTGAGGGAGCTTGCCCTGTTCAGCCTCAAAATGAGAAGACTGAGGGGAGACCTTGTGGGATTCACATTCGCTGAACAGAGAAAGACAATTTTCTCTCAGTTTTTTTCCTGGAAAAGCAGAGAAAAGAAGGATCAAACCAATTCTTATCTCATTTGCTGCTCCTGTGTTTGTGCAAAAGTCAAATGCATTATGGAAGATTTTTTTAACTGAAGGGATTTGGTAATTGGATTCTGGTGTGAGTGTTTTGTTTTCTTGACCAATCTCTGCAAGCTGTGTCCTGATGGTCGGTCAGGAGACAGTCAAGAGATTTTGTTGAGTTCTTGTTCAGTTTCAGCTTAGCTGTAGTGTAATATAGTATAGAATAATATGGTATAATAAAGTAATTAGTTAGCCTTCTTCCCAGACATTGGCGTCGCCTTGCTAATCCCAAAAGACTTCATCAATGTCTGTCAGTATGTGAAGGGAGAGTTTCAGGAGAACAGAGCCAGGCTTTGCTCAGTGGTGCCAAGCAATGGGGTAACAGGTAGAAACTAATTCACAGGAAGTTCCTCCTGAACATGAGGAAGAACTTCTTTACTGGGGGGGGGGGGGGGGGTGGGGGGGGGGGTGATGGAGCCCTGGAACAGGTTGCCCAGAGAGGTTGTGGAGTCTCCTTTGCTAGAGATATTCAAGAACCATCTGGATGCAATTCTGCCACGTGCTCTAGGATGACCCTGCTTGAGCAGGGAGGATGACCCACTGTGGTTCCTTGCAAAATATCCCATTCTTCTTCTGTGATTCTGTGAAATGCCTCCCCTTTTTTTTTTTTTTTCTTTTTATGTAGGTGCTGATAAAACTGTGGAAGCATGAATGCAAGTGTGTTATTGCTGATCGTTTCACAACCTCAGAAGATGTTAATTGGTTTCACACAGCTGTGGCAAAACTCATTGAAGAGGAATTTGAAGATACAAAAGCTTTGCTGAATCACGGAACAGATGCATTCTTTGTTGACTTCTTAAGGGATGCACCTGCAAGAACTGGTAAAGGTTGACTTTAATAATCATGGAAATGACAAGAATAGGCAAAGGGATATGATAATCATAGATACTAAGAAAAATACGTTGTAAAAACTCATACTCCATTTATGCATCAAAAGTATCTGTTTTGCCCAGTGGCTTTGAAGGTAGTCTATGTTACCAGCTGTGGCAAATTTTTATCTTAATGGGATTTCTAAGTCTGTATTGATATCCAGTTGTCTGTATAGGAGAGCCTTTCTTTAATTTAAATTGGTGTGGCAGAAAGACAGAACTGCCAAATAGTGAGCATGAGTCTTTTTTTTCTAAAATGATGAAGGAAATTTGTTATGAATGACCTCAAATGGTGGGGTTGCAGTAGTAGATAAAGGATTGCAATGTAGGTAATATGCCCTAGGAATCTGATTAAAAAAAATACTGTCTCCGGGCTAATCCAATGCTCTTTAGGAAATAACTGTTAAATGTAACAAATTACTATTAATTCAAATTTTCCTAAATGCTAGCTAACCCTCTTTAAAAACCCATATGACTTATGGCAATAAGTCATTACTTTTATGTCTTTCAAACAAAACCCTGGTGTCACTGATCTCACTAAATGACCTGGGAATATTTATCAATTGTTGCAAAAGACCAGAAAACACTTGTTTGTGTTTAGGTCATTAGATGATTCAGTTATCTATGTTGGTATCACTGCAATGATGGAGAGTGGAGCAATGAGACTGGTATGAATGGCCAATGCTCTTTGAACCTTTCCGTGAACAACTGAAGTAGATAGAAGGCAGTGACAAAAAGAGAATAAAGGATAGGACATAGTTCATTGGAAGGAATAAAATAGAAGT
This sequence comes from Motacilla alba alba, assembly GCF_015832195.1. Taxonomy (NCBI): domain Eukaryota; kingdom Metazoa; phylum Chordata; class Aves; order Passeriformes; family Motacillidae; genus Motacilla; species Motacilla alba. The sequence continues at coordinate 78,585,840 of NC_052017.1, forward strand.
AAAAGTAAACTGGTGTAAGAAAGGAAATAATTACAGCCTTAAATAACTTGCTAGATTACATCAGTGTAGAGAAGACTGAAATGTAAGTCAGGATGCATACTGGAGGGTGAGGAGTGATCTTTAATGCGGAAATTTAAGTCCACACTAGAAACCATCATATTGAACTGAAAAATAAATTAATTTCTCAACATTTGATAAATGATATATGTATTTCTCAAAATTATTTGCCTTTTGGGTGACAGATTAAATATATCTGTCCTGTAATGAGCCTTTTAGCATGGAACTTCATCTAAATACAAAGCAGGAGACTCATATACAAAGGCTATATTTTGTCCTCAATAGATTTCAGGACCTAACCTAAATCCTGAGCCTTGAGAACCCCCCTTTCTGTTTTTGGCTCTAAATGAAAAGAGTAACAAGCTTAATTTTGTTTTATTTGTCCCTATAATGGTATTTAGTATCTCGCATTATGGTGGAAGTGTAAGAAGAAGACCTTGATTTCTAAGTTCTTAAATATATTAAAAATGGCATCTGACATTGACTTCAAATAACCCTATGCTCAGATTAGTAACATGTTTACTGGTACTACGTAATATTTTTGTCTCTGTATTGTAAAAGCACAATATGTTTGTCCCTGAGAGAAATACATGATGACTTAGATCTTAGTCAACTTTTAGACCTTAGCTTCAAAGGAATTGTTGGTGGTGCTAGTGATCTCAAGACCCTCCACCTATTCAAAGGTGTTTTTATCAGTTGGTTTTGTCATTGTTATTGAGTACTTGTGATTATGAATCTTGAGTCTGAGCAAGACTTTAAAATAATACATTTTGCTGGCTGCCTCTCTAAATAATGGAAAAGTCTGCCCTTTCTTAGGTTTTGTACTTGATTATAATGTCCTTGGACATTAATAATAAAACTGTAGGAACAGAATTAAGATAATATAATTATTTTAAATTTTTCAAAGCTGTAAAAGTATCGCTGCAGTTTAAGTCCTTAATGTATTTCTTATTAGTTTCTTATCAGCTGCTAATTTGTTTAAATGTCTTATTTAACTTGTAAGAAATTGATTTCCACATGGAATACTCCTTTAGTTTAACTAGTGCTTTTACAGGTTAATATAAGAAGTCAATTGATTTAATTAGATTTTAATCTAGAGGAGTATTCATATACAGAAGCAATACAGAGCTAAAAATTCTGAAATTAAGGTGACTTCAAGCAAACAAAAAATGCAGTTTAAAGGACAGCTGAAAGAGAATTAATAATTTGTGTATTTTGAGAGAGTAGGTTCTGTGGTAAAATGTAATTTTCTTAAAATATGTTTTTAAACGTGTATTTTTGGGTTTTAGTTTTGTTATTTTTTTCTGTTGTTGTTTTTTCCTTTGAAGCTTCATGAGCATTAGAAATGTGCAGTTGAAAGGAAATGGAGAAAAAATTTGAAATTAGAAAAAAGTTACAGACAGCATTGTAAATACAGTAGAGTTTGGTTGGCGGTTGGAGTTTTTTTCCCCATCTTTTTGTCCCTTACCTTCACACTGGCTTCTAGTGCTTTACTAAGCCTTAGGGAAATACTTATTTTACTGGGATGATTTATTTAATTGATTTTAATTATACCAATTAGAGATAACATTCTGAATTATATATTTCTTCAGCAAGTTAGAAAAGGCTTAGCAAAACTGATTGATTTAGGATAACTGGAAAAATACATCCTGTAGCATATATAGATCACAAAATCCTGAAACTGATTAAGCTAAATGTATGTAAATAAGAGCAAAATGTCTTGTACTACTAGTGCACTAGTATTATTTTTGAGGAAATCCAAACCACAAACCAAAACCCCCCTGATGTCTGCCTGCCAGCACTGTTTCAATGAGATTTGTCAGGTATTCATTAGTGAAATATGGTCTGGTTGAGAAGTGAGATGGATTGAAAATTGCTGAATGGTCAAGCCCAGACAGTGGTGATTAGTGGCTCAAAGTCTAAGCGGAGACCAGTAACTAATGATGTATCCCAGGGGTCAACACAGGCTCCAGTCATCCTTAACATTGTCATTAGTGGTCTGGGTGATGGGGCAGAGTGCACCCTCAAGCCAGTTTCCAGATGACACAAAGCTAGGAGGAGTGGTTGATATGCCAGGGGTTGTGCTGGCTTCCAGATTACATAACTGGAACTTCATAAAGTTCAACAAAGGGAAGTGAAAAGTCCTGGACCTGGGGAGAAAAGGTCCCACACCAGCATACACTGGTGGTCACCCATCTGCAAGTTAGCTTTGCAGAAATAGACCTGGAGGTGCTGGTTGACACCAGCCTGAACATGAGCCAGCAGTGTACCCTGGGAGGAAGAAAAAACTAGTGACATCCTGAGCTGCATTAGAAGAAATGTAACCAGCAGGCCAAGGGAGGTTGTTCTTTCCCTTTTTCAGCACTAGTAAGGCCACACCTGGAGTGCTGTGTCTGAGTCTGGGGTTCCCCAATACAAGAAAGACATAGATATACTGGATAAAATCTATCAAAGAACTTGAACATCTGTGATCACTTTTTTTTTTTTTTTTTTTTTTTACCCCACTGTGACAGTCTGGTGCAGGTTGTTCAGAGATATTGTGGAGTCTGGCTTTGGAAGTATTCATAAGCCACCAGAGCATGGTCTTGGGGAACCAGCTCTAGGTGGCCCATCTTGAGCAAGGGGTTGGACCAGATGACAGAGATCCCTGACAATCTCAACTTTTCTGTAATTTTATTTGCTGTATGAATTCTTATGAATGAAAGCATGTCACCTTTCAGCATAATTAAGGTTATGAATGGAAAAATGAGGCAGCAGCACTGTTACCTCCTTTCTTTGACAGTTGACTTGTGCCTTTTATATCACCTAAGGAAACAAATGTCTGCTAATTCACAGTGAATATATTTTTTTGTTGAGGCAGTTATTAATTTCAAGAGTACGTTTTTTCTAGTGCAATTATTTAATCAATTTAGACTGTTTTTCTTTTACAGAAAAGATTATCTGCAATTTATAACTGCAGTATTTATTTACCTTCATTTTCTGGTGCTTCTTTTTTTCCAAGCACCTAAACAAGTATCATTTTTCATCATTCAAGTTTTTAGATAAAGACCGCTCTTTAGGTTTTTTTCCTCATTTTGTCTTAAAAAATTACGTTGATGAAATTACCATTTCTTGCAGGCAGGGTGTACTCAGCACTCTCATATGTACATCTAATATATAATATTATGTGTAATAAACCTGTTTCTGGGTGGTGAAACTTCTAGTTATCTTCACTTACTTATCCTCTCATTGAACCTTCGTCAATTATTTAAATTGCTAAGGTTTTATTACTTGCTTTTTGTTCTAGATGAAAAACCAGAGGAAGTTAATTTAGATATTCCCAAAATCTATGAACCAATCTCCTCATTTCATCAGTTACGTGGTCGTTTAAATAAGTTTTTGCAAGCATACAATGAGAATGTTCGTGGTACTGGAATGGACATGGTTTTCTTTGAGGATGCTATGGTTCATTTAGTAAAGGTACAGTCTTGCTGGATTGCCATTTGTTGTTGTTCGCTTGCCCACATCTCCTTTGAGTAGAGGTATGCATGAATCAAGGTAAATTCCTTCTAAAACTGCAGCAACTAATTTATTGCTATCAAATATTTGATCTGTCCCACTGTGACTAGGTATTAAAACCTATTAAAAACTTTTTAGAAAATGCACCAGATGGAGGTGTTCTTTTATACCTATCTTTTATGTTTGGTGAGATCATGGTGCTAGCTATTCTAATTCTATTTGAACCTTCCTCCTTAATTCTTCTGGGAGCCCTTCCTGTCTTTGGAATGAGTCAAATGAAATTCAGGTTAAGACATAATTGGTTGCTTCTGAAGGAGTATGCACAGCAGAGTAGGAATTAATGTAGTCCAAAATTCTTTTGTAGATCCACAGTATGCTCACTGCTTTTAAAGTTCTTTTGAATATGGATTGGAGCTGACCATAACTTTTCAGCACAGCACAGCTTGATATGATTGTTCATACAGAATAGGCCTCATACAGAGGAGAGCCTTTTTTTTTTTTTAACACTAGAACCCCTATTGTCTAAGTTGAATACCGAGGTTTTTGGTATTTTTAAAATTATTAAGAACTGTATATGTAATTGCATCATTGCATCATCCCCCCAAATACAACAATTTAAATTTAATTATATTTGACAAGCACATTGCATCTGTGGTTTTCAAAATTTTTGGGTGAATTCTTGTTATTTCACAAAATTAGTCTCCTTCTTTCTAAGGTTCACTGCAAAATTAATGACATTCTGCTATGGATTTCTTTAGGACAATTGTAATTAATAGTCACAATTACCAATTAGTTTCTTATTTATTTCTAGGAAAAAATGATATAAGTTTAGGATGTAATATTTTTTTTTCACTGAACATCCACCTGTCATCAGAAATATCTTTGGGTAGCTAGATGGTAAATACCTGAAATATTTTATTAGTATTTGCTTGGATAAAATGATAATTTTATGTTTTATGCAAAATGTTTTGCTTGGATAAAAAGTGTTTCTATGATTCTAAATTCTTGAAAACAGGAACAACTGTGTAGACCTGAGACAGCTTCTAAGAGAAAGTGAGATAGACACAGTTGAGGTAATGCCTAATCTGAGCTGACATAATATGACTTGAATGAGTTAAAGCTGAGGGATGTCCTAAATAGAGAGCAAAGTTTCCAATTAACAGCTTGTGTGCCTCTGCCTGGAACAGATCTAATAGCCATTATTGAAGTGATCAGTGATATTGCAAGGGTGTTGTGCAAATTAAATTTTCTTTCTCTGGTTAAATAATGAAGCTTAGAGTAAGCCTTCATATGTGATTTTATCTTTCTTATGAAACATTAACCTATGTAAAATAACAAATACATTATATTCAATATGTAAAATAAATAGGTTTAAAATTAGAGGAAATTGGCGTGACTGTCTTTAATAGCTTAGAGGTAACTCAGAGGAAGGCTAAGTAAATAAGTGTCCCATGTTGTTTACTGACATGATGGAATTCTGGAGTCATCAAAGAACTGTTCAAGATAATAAAGAGAACAGAAGCCAATCCCGTGCATCATTGCTTGTACGGAGGAGACCAGCTGCTAACCAGCTGGCTGGTGTTATTGTGTCTTTGAGAGGGAATTGGCTCTGTGCTGCACTGGATATTAATGCAGGCTCTTCTGGGAAAGAAGAGGGTCTGTCCACTTGCAACTGATGGGCTGCCATGTTTCATGGCATTGTTTTTTGGCTGTGGGAAGTAGGACAAATGCTGTATGCAGTTCACAGTTACTGCTGAAATTTTTTTTGCTCTGAATTCTAAAGGGTCTGTTTTTCACATTGCACAGTCTTGAATTGAGGGGAAATGTGGACCAGTAGGAAGCTACTGCCTTTTGATTTAAAAGATAAATAATGAAGTGGGAAAGAAATGTTGATCTAATTGGGAGATGTTTCACTGTGATCAAATATTCATACTTGATACACTGTGCATTTTTACAGTCAAGTAAAGAAGTGTAACAAGTTTCATTATAAAGGCAGTATTATTACCTGCTGCAGAGAACACTGAAGTCTCTTTGTCCTGAATTTAACATGCCTGGGACATCCTGTCCTTCAGGTCGCAATGAGAGGACGTGGTGAGATGAGTCTTACCGAAGTTATCCAGAGGTCGTGGTATTGGGGAAATTATTTCCTTCCCAATTTTGATAATCCCTCATGCTGTGATAGCACGTCCCTAAGAAATCATAGCTGAGATTTACTTGCACTTTGTGGGAGATGTAATTCTACTGATAACTGAACATACATAGTGATGGGATCAAATGGTTGCTATACTATTTGCCAGGTCAACAGTAAATACTGCGAAGTGCAGATGTCCACAGAATATGTTAATAGTAAAATAGAATCCTTTGATTAAACCTTAAAATTTTCATTTGTTTTTAATTTCTAATATAACTTTATTAATACGGTAACTCAGAATTTTTGGATCTGTGACTTTTACACGTTGTAGCAATAAATGACTGGTATATTGCACAGATTTCCCGTGTAATTCGCACTCCTCGTGGAAATGCTCTCTTAGTTGGAGTTGGTGGCTCAGGAAAGCAGAGCTTGACAAGACTGGCATCCTTCATAGCTGGCTACGACACATTCCAGATAATGTTGACAAGGTGAACATTACCTGAAATTTAACTAAATAAGTACTTGGTGTTTAAAGTATTCCTATAGATAAAACAGTGTCACATTCTCTGCTTAACGTAATCTGATCACTGTCACATAGAGTGGAAGGATGTGACAATCCTTAAACTTACTAGATCTGCTTGATTTTCTACAATAATTGTGAATTTTTACTATCTTTGGAGTAGGAAATTATTTTGTTTTCTTCACAGAAAGAGAAAAAATATTGGCAGTGTCAAGTTATCTTTGCATCTTTACACAGTACATTAAATGGTACTGAAAATATTTTTAGGTGGTTATCTCTCCAAAAGGCCTTTATGAATTAATCTAGGAATATTTGAAATGCTGTCTTCTGAGGAGGTTGAATCTTCATCCATGCCCTCTAATTTCATAGATCTTATGTTTATATCAGTATTTTGACAACCTTTTCTGAGTAAATTTTTTGCCTTATTTTGTGTTGTTCAACCCAGTGTGGTTTCTTTGGAAATAACTCACAAAAGATAAAAAAAAAATTATTTATCCTTCTCTGAATGCCTCAGAATGAATACCATCCCAGCTGTCTGGAGGACAGGTCAATTTTGGTACTCAAATGTTGTTGTAGAGAAGTGAAATTACTTTAATTCTTTTGCAGGTGTGTTGGCTGCAGAAGAAATTGTAGTTTCACGTGTGGGAATGTCCCTTGGTGTGGGTCTCATCAGAGGATGTATCTGAAATAAGCACCTTTCTGCCTTAAGTTCCAAGACATTGTTTCTAACTGAAATTTGCTTGGGTTTTTTTTACCCTTTTGGTCAGAAAAGTTTTTTAAAAGAGATGAGTATTTGTTCAACTAACATTGTTTTTGTTTTTTTTTTTTTTGTAGATCATACAACACGTTAAACTTGATGGAAGATCTGAAACTCTTATACAGAACAGCAGGACTGCAAGGCAAAGGCACCTGCTTTCTTTTTACAGACAACGAGATCAAAGATGAGTCTTTCTTGGAATACTTGAACAATGTTTTGTCATCAGGAGAGGTAAGATGATCAATTTCCTGCTTTTAAAAATCATAATTCTGAGGTAAAATAACAGTTTATTTTAATATTTTGTTGTAAGTCAGAGAGTACACCAAAACTAGAACTCAAGTGCTTTTTGTCATTTGACTATTATTAAAAATGAATGCAGTCTACAAAATCTGCAGAATCCTAGGTTAGACTGAGCAAAGCTATCTCAAGGGACATGAGAACAGCTTTAAAAAAATAAAATTTAGACTTGAGAAATATTACTGATGTTTTAAAAAGTTGTCTGTTAAATTAACTGTTAGTGTACAGTTAGTTTTTGTATGGTAAATTCATGTCCAGAATGGATGGATTTCATTGATTTTATTTACAATGTATTATTTTAGGGTTATGTTTCAGAGTAATTGCTACTAGTTATTGGAATATAAAGAGAAGGAATGAAAGCTATTGGAGGGTGGGGTTTAAAATTTATAGCAAATTAGATTTCAGTCTATTTAATGGAATCACTTCATTAAAACTTCTTGTTTAAAGGAGTTGGGGGGTACTAGTAACTTCAGAGTCTGAGATGCATGTCCCTTCCTACAATGCTGTGTATTAAAAGAACCTTGTGCAATATCCTCTATTTTGGATCATCTCAAAAAGCATGAAAAATCTTCCTTCTTCCCAAAGGTGTCAAACTTATTTGCACGTGATGAGATAGATGAGATCATTAGTGACCTCATTCCCTCCTTCAAAAAGGAATATCCACGAAGACCTCAAACCAGTGAAGCTCTGTATGACTATTTCATGGCCAGAGTCCGTCAGAACCTTCATGTAGTTCTTTGCTTTTCACCAGTAGGTGAAAAATTCCGAAATAGGGCCCTGAAGTTCCCTGCTCTCATTTCTGGATGCACTATAGATTGGTTCAGCCGATGGCCGAAGGATGCTCTGGTGGCAGGTACATGTAGGTTTTATCTTTGCAGATAGATAATTTTCTGATCAGTGGTCATGTGGCTGTTTTAATTGTGTTGAATTTTGCCAGAAGAAACTTACTTGATTCTAAAATTTGATGTAGATATTTTCTTGTTTAAAGCCCATTTTATTAAGCTGTTGAGTTATTTCTAACAGAGGAATGGTTTTGAATACAGTTTAAAGAAAAATTCCCTGTGAAGAAGTCTTAAAAGTAGTTTAAAGAAAAATTCCCTGTGAAGAAGTCTTAAAAGTATTTGTCAAGAAGGCAAAGAAGCTATTAAAGAAAGAGATTATTTGTGAATGTGTCTGTGATAGGGCATACAGAGGAAGGCTGTGATTACCCAGTTCCTGGTAGGTAGCAGCTAGGTTCAGAGTGAAAAAGCAGTTGCACTTTGGAGATGAAGAATGACAGATCCATGGCTATACTTTTTACTGACAAATGTGGAATAATATTCAGAATCTGATGGTGAAGAGTAAAGAAGAATGGGTTTTCAGAGGCTGGGTGAAAGCCAAGATATTACATGCTGACTTGTTTTATAGTGACTTGTTTATAAGCTGAGATGTTTTTATAAATATTTGCTTACATTTAGGCTTTCTTTCTTTCCTAAGTGTCTGAACACTTCCTGTCCTCATTTGATATGGACTGCACTGCTGATACAAAGAGGGAAATTGTGCAGTGTATGGGCTCATTCCAGGATGGAGTGGCAGAAAAGTGTTCTGATTACTTTCAAAGATACAGACGTTCTACACATGTGACTCCCAAATCCTACCTGACCTTTATTCAGGGGTATAAAAACACATACAAAGAAAAACATGCTGAAGTGCAAATATTATCAAACAGGTAAACTACTCAGGTTACTTCTGTTTTTCTGTAGTTTTCTTCCCTAGGCGGGTATATTCTGGTATGTTTCACTCCAATGCATGGCTTGTCTCTTCACACAGCAATAAAAAGGTATTTTTAATTCCTAGAATTATGTGAAGGTGTAACTTATTCAAATACTGTAGTTACTCTTGTCATATAAGATAAAGACTATATGTATTCAGGGGTGAGGGAAGAAGAGTAGTGGTGCATGAAAAATAGAGGTAGAGGGAATATGAGGTGAATAGAAATTATACCCATGTGTTTTCAAAGAGTGAAAGAGGACATCTACATTTAATTTCATAATAGATTGATAATAGCATTTCATTTGCCAGTTGGCAACTTTTCTTTCCTTGCTGAACACTTGTAACTTCCTGTTATGAACATGTAAGGAATATACTAAGTAGTTTTGTGAACACAGACCTTCACTTAGACTCCCGAGCTTTTTGCTTGTACGTTATTAAGGTGGTTTTGATTTACTTATTCCTATTTTCAGATGCTTTATTAAACTAATGACATCTATTTGCAGATATGTCTTCATGTCAGGAGCACCCAACTATAATGTAAAATTAGCAATTAGTGTATCAGTTGGTATCGCCCTTAAGAAAAACTGCCTTCTCAGTTTTGAAAGATTGTTAATAAGAGCTGGAAACCTTAAAGAAAGGCTTAAACTTGTTTATTTGGCTTTGAAATATTCTTTGTCTTCAAAGTCAAATTGAGTTTAAACCCTGTAGTTATGTTAGGGGTGAAGGCTTATAAAACAGAAGGGTTTTGCCCTGTTTTCTACCTTCAGATTTACCAACTGAGTTAATGAAGTCCAATTTCTTCCACTTAAACTTAGTTGCACTGTCTGAATTTGTTGGGGGTTACACCGTGTCTGTTCTCCTGCATTTGTTCAACTGTCCAAGTACTGCATAGCCTTTGCAATAGCAGTCTCTGTAGAAAAAGTCCCAAGTGGAGAATTTTTGATAGAAAAAAAAGTGCTGTTGAAGGGACATTTTAATGTTGAATCAGAGAAGTCTTATCTAAATCCTATTACTCTTTGGTTTCTTTTGTTCTTTTGTTTGGTCTTGGTTTGTTTTCAGTTTTCTCTTCAAATAAGAAATATTGATTGGTTATTTTCAGAATTTTGGTGATCAGAAAATGCTTTCTGCTGTACAGAACTCAGTTCTTTGATTATTGGCTCAAAAGGGACAGTGACATTTATAGAACCAACATGTAGGATTTTTATGTAATTATAAAGGCATACTGTTTGATCAGAAATGGGTAAAATTTCAAGCCACAAACTTTATTAATGTACTTTATTGTCCACTTTATTGATTCTGACGATATCAGAAAGGTAAAAGTTCTTGTCCAAGTTTTTTTTTGGTGTAAAACATCATTTGCAATTGTTCATTCTGATTGATGTGATTTATTCTATAGATGGAAAGTAGAGTGTAAATTACAAAGTGAATGAGATTTTTTTATTTTGCTTTTAAACTTCAGAATAAATACTGGTCTGGAAAAATTGAAAGAGGCCTCCGAGTCAGTGGCTGCTCTAAGCAGAGAACTGGAGGTAAAAGAAAAGGAACTTCAAATTGCCAATGAAAAAGCTGACATGGTATGTACAGCCTTCAAAGTGTATTGCTGTTTGATTATTTTCTCCTTTTATTCCTTCTATTTTGAAAAGATTAATCAATTAAAATGAAGTTAAGTTTTGGAAAGAAAGGATCTTGGAGAAAATTATGGTATTTGAGTTTTCTGGAATTGGAAAGAAATGATTTTACAAAAAACATTTTTTTTAACCATGACATGTGGGTTTTCTCACATTCTAGGTATTGAAAGAAGTTACTGTAAAAGCACAGGCTGCTGAGAATGTGAAGGGTGATGTTCAGAAAGTGAAAGACAAAGCCCAAACTATTGTAGACAGTATCACAGTTGACAAAGCCATTGCTGAAGAGAAGTTGGAGGCTGCCAAGCCTGCTTTGGAAGAGGCAGAGGCAGCCTTACAGGTTGGTACTTGGACCATGTATAGCATTGCCCCTAAGAAGGTGGATGTCTTTGAAACACAAAACTGCAGGTGCATTGCATAACTCTTCACTTGACAGAAAATAAATATATGTATTTTGAAGCTTTTTAGGTTCCGTTTTGTTTCTCTTTTTTCACATGAGTACCAACCCCAAAATAGTCAGTTTTCAGAGAAGGGCAAGTTTTGACTTTCTTTGAAACTGTAATTGAATATATTTATTATTGTCTGCTCAGCTCATTTTAGAGGTGGATGTGCCTCAAGACGTTTTGCTGTGAACAGTACTAGCAGAATCTGAAATATACGTGTTAGATGCTAGCAGGGAGCTCACATCTCAAGAAACAGAAAAGTATGAAGAAAAAACCTGAAGGATAGACAAACCTCAAAGGGTTTTATGTAGATTTGCTGGAAATTGCACCTTTCCATTTGAGAGGCTGCCAGCAGTTGCGATGGTAAAAGACTGATTTGAGGGAATGGCATGATTAGCTTTGAAATCTAGTGTAAAAGAACTTCTATGGATGTTCTGAATGTAAGACTTCACTTTGAGTGAAAGATGCTTAACAGCCTCTGACTGCCATGATGCTTAAAGGACAGAGTGCAAAAGTCTAAATGAAGGTTGATGACCTGACAACTGGGAAGAGTGAAATATGGGAGAAGGTTTGTATTATAAGAGCCTGATATAAAGCCACAGGAAAAAGGTTAAAGAGCTAGCAACAACAAAACAGCAAAACTGGTAGTGGGCAAGCATCCTGATAAGTGAAAAAATAAGCAGTGTTAATTAGTCAGCATCTGCAGTATAAAGAGGGCACCAGTATTTTGTGTCTGGACCTGTATCTTATTAAAAGTTACTTTCTGCTTTTGACTTAAATGGCTGAACCAAAACAATACTGCTCTTCTTGAAACGTAGGGTGCTAATAAATAAAAATCTGATTTCAAGAAAAAAGCAGCACTGGCATTATTGTAAAACTTCTCAATGGGAAAAAGTATTTGGACTTAATCTTGAATTTCTTGAATTTTCTATAATAAATTGCTTTGCCTGTGTCTGAAGGGGAAAGGCAAACTATCATAAAAAGAGACCTAGCAGAATGTGCCCATGTATTCTCAGCATTAATTATTTAATTAATTAATTCCCTCCTTTGAGCAAGAATCTTCTCTGTGTGGGTCTGCATCTTTCAAAAATTAATCTCATAATCACTACAGATTTACAAATTTGAGCTAGGGATTCCTATAGTAGAATTCTGCTTGCAGAGCAGATAAATGCCTATTAAAATATTTGATAAATAGAAAGGCCATTACCCAGGTGAAAAAAAAAAAGTGATTAGCTATCTTACTCAATTTTTAACATATTTTAAGAATGATAAATGCTATATTAAGAGAAAGAAAAACATCTTATAAACATTTCTAAACATGTAGAGAGATTAGTTTTTTAAAGTTTGAGTAAGAATTGTCAGAGGTTATTAAAACTTTGTTGCACTTTGCCCTCTTATAAAAATAGCATATTAAATGCATAACTATAGACAAGTAAATAAATAAAATTTAAATGTAACAATTTTCCACAACTTTTATGTTAGCAAACAAAGGCTGAGCCGAGTTTCCTAAGAGTCACTAAGAAACACTGGTTAAAGTTCTCACACAGATATCTGGAAAATCTCTGGTGAATTATTTGGTGCACACTGAACTCAACAAGCAGCAACATAATGAAGGGAAACAAAGGCCTGGCAGAGGGAAGGCGACCTGGGTACTCTGCAGGGCTTTGAAGTCCCTTTATTGAAGTACAGACACAAGTAATTAAAATCTGCCTTCATGAATTCCCAGCGAGAAGTGTGCTAGGCTAGCAGCAAGATGTCATGGCACTCACAGTAATCTGTTGCTTACTGTTTGGGCTGTCATGTACTGGGACTGATTAAACTGCCTGTAAATAAGCAAAGCTTCTGCTCAGAGTTGTGTGTGTTGTAGGAGCGGATATGCCCATCCGCTGTTCTCATTGTTCAGTGGTTTTGTTGCTTTGTATGGGGTGCAGTAAACACTGCTGCTCAAATAAATTCTTCTCTAAGGAGACATCTTCAGCAGACTTTTCTGATAAGTCTTTTCCGATTCATGATGTAGAGTTATGAGTTACAGTGTTAGATTTACACCCTAGGCTTATTTAGCCTTACTTATTAGGGCCTAGGTTTTCATACCTTATTATAATATATTTTACTTGCAAGCCTGGTTCCATGCCAGGAATATTCCTGGTAAGATGTATCAGAAGGTACAAACATATACATATACCAAGCCTTCTCACTGGTTTCCTTAATTCACCTTCATTTGCTGGATGTCAACAAAAAGCATTTCCTTTCTAGACACAGTTTCTGGTCAATACATTTGCGTTTAAAAAACAAGTAAAATTTCAAGATATTTCTGGTTTGCTCTTTTTTATTGTCAAAAAAGTTCATGGTAGTTTTGAGTTTTAAGGTGCTGCTGTGGAGCTGCTGTGCTGAGGTTTCCTAGGAGTTGATAGAATGACAGGAGTTAGTAGTGAAAATCTGATGGGGGGGGGGGGGGGGTCTTTGTAGCTTCATGCTTTTTAGAGGTAAAAAAGCATTTTCTCCCATTGGTTAATACTGTTGGTGAGCTTATGCTCCATGTTTTAGTAACTAAACAGTAGCAGTAATTGCTTTGCTGTTTGTTTTGAATTCCTAGACAATAAAACCTGCAGACATTGCCACCGTGCGCACTCTGGGCCGGCCGCCTCACCTCATCATGCGTATCATGGACTGCGTGCTGCTGCTCTTCCAGCGTAAAGTCAACCATGTGAAAATCGATCAGGAAAAGTGCTGTACTGTCCCATCGTGGCAAGAATCACTGAAGCTGATGACAACAGGGAACTTCTTACAGAGCCTACAGGTGCTTGTGCAACCCTTTTCTTTTTTTTTTTTTCTTCTCATAATGTAAGAAAATAAGGGACAATATTTTTTCTGGTGTTCATAGGAGAACAAATGTACAAGGGAAATCACACAATAGATCTGAAATTTTAAGGGCTTAAGAATAAATATGTCAGAATGAAATAAACCTTAATCCTTCTTGCAAAGTCATGTTATAAATCAACTATAATTTTTCCTAAGTAAGGCAATGAAATTGTTTTAGGTGATAAATGACTCAAAGCTTGAAGCATTTGGTTTGGATAGCCATTACTTATCTGTTTCATTAAAGCTAATAACAAACATCTTTTTTTCTGGTATTTAATTTTTCATTAATTTTCAACATTTTAGCTTGTGCGCTGCTTTGGAAAAGCACAGATGGTTATTAAGATGAACACAACCAGGACTTTTCAAAATTTGGGATTTTTTTTGGTTCACAGGATTTGTCTAGGGAAATGGAAAGACTAACTAACTGGTAAACAAATCCCTTTTCATAACTAAAACTAATAATATTATGATTTATCTAGTTGGAATAAATGGTATGCTTCCCTGCTCCACTGATTTCTGCATTTTGAGTTTACTTAATTTGTCACTAGTCTAGTAGGAGCCTTGACCAGCTTTTTATGGTTGGTAGTGGCATGGATGTTATTTATGTAGTATTCACATTGCATCTACTTGTAAAGGTTTTTAATTATCTAAAGGACTTCAACATTTCATTTTGCTTGTGCTTAATTAAACCTACTTATGCTTCAGGGAACAGCTCTTTTTCAAGTTTGTCTGGGATTGTGTTTCATTATACATTGTAAATAAATTTGAGGGAGAAAATTGAGAGCTTTTCAGGAGGAAAAAGGAAAAATATGCTCTTTCAAGAACAGAGTAAAAATAAATTTTTTAAAAATTGAATACATTCCAGTAATTAGACAAGGTCATTCAGGGTGAGATAGATGGCTTGACCTTTGAAAGGACTGTCTTGCAGAATGTATGTTTTTCAACTAGAATTTATCTCTTCATTTACTTTTTGAAGATTGTTAAAGCTTATTCTGTATTAAGCAAAATGAAATTTTTAGCAGGACGAGTGGTATTTTGAAACAGTGATTAGCTGTGTAACAGGAATAGTGAGTGTAAGATAGCAAAGATCATAAATGAAAGCAAACTTTTTCCATTCTGTAAGTATATCTAACAGTGAAATGCCTTTGTAAAGGTCTCAAAGATGCATGTGACAAATGATTTCATATAAGTTGTTTGTAAGTAACACTTGTGATCTTTCTAGTTTTCTATGTGTTCTGAAATTCATGTATATATAATTTCCACTTACCGCGTATGTTTTGTATCTTGCACTTTGAAAAATATTTTTTCAGCAATTTCAGAAAGACACAATTAATGAAGAAGTGGTAGAACTTTTGAGCCCTTATTTTGAAATGGTGGACTACAACATTGAGACAGCTAAAAGAGTATGTGGAAATGTTGCTGGCCTTTGCTCATGGACTAAAGCTATGGCAGTATTTTTTTCCATCAACAAAGAAGTATTACCTTTGAAGGTACGTCTGTTTGTCAGTCAAAGACATCCTCTGCTCCTTCTCATCCTCACCTGTTTGCACTTGAGGATTTAATCTGTGGGAAACTTCATCTGCCTTATTTTAACTGGTGGTTCCCTCTCTCAAAATCTATTACCTTGAACGCTGTAATTCTGCAATAAAATATATTTCAAATGTACTTCCGCTTGTACTTCTGCTTGTACATTTGAGTTGTCAAAATTATGAAAGAGATGGTGTGATTTTATGCCTCTGGACCCCTACTGTATGGGATTAAAGCATCTGTCATCTAGTTAAATACACTACTGCAATTGCTTTACATTAATTTTGAATTAAGTAGAAAAAAGCCTTGATATTTTGTTCTTTTAATGTTCCTGATCTCAGTTCATAAGAAGATTGTACAGATGATCTTCCTCAGTGTTATGTAGAGAAAAAAACCAGGCCTAAGTGGTTAGAATGAAAGTCAGGAAGAACATGGTCAAGCATGTTTAACATAGAATAGCTTGTATTGTAACAGGAATGACTGAGAAGGGAGCAAGATTTGTATTTCAGCCTAGCATATTGGTTGGACAAATCAAGTAGATTTCTAGAGGCATCATTCTCTTCTGCAAGCCATGCCAGACTAACTTTTGTGTCACATGAAGAATGACTGACATTCCCAGAAGTATTTTTAATTATTTTTTTCTTATTGACACTAAGCCAACTGTTCAAATACAGCTATCTGAAATAAGAATTTAGTTTGTTGTAAAATTCAAATAAAAGGTTTAGCTGAGTTATGAAATCTCTACTGAAGAGTTTGATTTGGAAATGTAATACAGGAAAACTTTCTGAAATATATTATAGCAAATACTTTGAAATTCTGTGTATGAACACACTTCTATGTTTTTATTCTCTGAAGGCTAATTTAGCAATTCAGGAGAAACGCCTAACCAGTGCTATGCTGGATCTGCAGAAAGCTCAAGAAGAACTGGGAGCCAAGCAAGAAGAATTAGATATTGTGCAGGCAGAGTATGAAAATGCAATGAGAAAAAAACAGGTAAACTTTTTTCACAGAAAAGAAGTTTCTGCTCTTGCTTTAAGGAACACTTAATGTGCTCTTTCAATTTCACTATTATTCCTTGTTGATGGACAGCAGATAAGAGATGGATAGTATTTGAATACTGCTTCTTTGCTTTCTACCTCTCTCCTTTGCCTCTGATCCTCTCCCCTCTTCCCTCCCACTCCTTCAAAAACTATTTTATTTGTATTCTTTATTCAGTGCCTACTACTGTAACTTCAAGTTCCGTGTATGCTATATATGTATAGTGTATTTGAAATTTTGTGTAGAATTCCCCAGAATGAATAAGTATCAAGAATTTTACATACTATTTAACAACTGCACCAAAATAAAAGTTAAGAACAGAAATATTAAAAAGAAATATTGAATCATGTGTCTGGGAGATGTTGATAGTTTGTCCTGATATATCTTTTCCAGCTCACTTTCCCTCTTCTGCATGGTGATAGGGATGTTTAAGAATACATTTCTAACCTGTTGTTTGTCTACTGGTTTAATGAGGCGTAGAGATTTTTTCTGGCCTATCAGATATATGACTGTAAACAATTTCTCTTGGTACATGGATTTCTCTAGACTTTGCTGGAAGATGCTGAGCGTTGCCGACATAAAATGCAAACTGCTTCAAGTCTTATAAGTGGTTTAGCAGGTGAAAAAGAGAGGTGGACAGAACAGAGTAAAGAATTTGCCATGCAAACCAAGAGGTTGGTTGGTAAGTTTTTATCCAAACCTTTGAATTTGGAAGCAAGTTTTTTGAATTATGAGTAGTGAAACTAAAAACATTTGAAATGTCAAACTTTTCCTTTGTGTCTTAGATCCCTGTCTCAAAAACTAAGGTAATTGTTTAAATTTCCTTGCTAAAGCCCTGTTAGGTGAAAAATAAATATAAGGTTCAAGTTCATATTTAAAAAGAAAAGTTAATGGATGCTGTGAATGTGGTGACACTAAAATTTTAACTTGAGTGATATTTGTAGGTAACAGTCCAAAGAGAGTGATGTGTTAGCAAGCGCCAATAAAAACGTGTATAACCGAGAATATATATTGAGGTGAGGAGACTGATACTCAGGCACTGACATTTATATGTAGAAATCAATATTTTTAACTGCAGTTGCTAATGTTCATGAGAATTTGCCTCTTAGAAGGTCATTACTATTTTTTAAATTTGCACTTGTAAACTAAAGTACTTTGTAATAAATAATTGGTTCATTAGTTAGATCAATAAATGAAATTTATCTCGTCATTTAATGTGGACTGAACTTTCTTCTCTGCTTTTTGCCTTGAAAGGCTGCAAAAAGCAGCCTTGTTGTATGGGTTGTATTATAGTAACTAAGTTGTATTTTATTTGCTGCTGTAATATATACATGTGTATTAACTTAATAAACATCCAGGATACCTTCCCCACAGAATCATCTTATTTCTTTTATAGATAACTTGAAAGTGTCCAAAAAATACTAGGGCTCAGTATAAAAATAGGATATCTTCTCCAGTTTAAATTTTGGTTTCTTACTTCAGAGGTAGAAAACCCTCTCAAATTATGGTGTCATGAAATTTAAGGGGAAAATTTTGAAACTGAACAGGTTAAAAGTTGTCAAACTTAATACCTCTTAATACTTAATAATGATGTCTCTGACAGTTTTTATTACCAGTACTCATCACTATAATTGATTTACAGTAATTCGATTGAATTCGTACTTATAAGCAGTTCCAACCCCCCCAACACACATACCCCCAATTGTTTAAGCTGTTCTTATGAATGCACAAGGAAATGATGGAACTAAAAGTTCATGACTAAGTCCTCTCTGCCATGTCCTGCTTGTGCAAGATCTGGTGTTTGGAATAGCATTACATGTGTGTTGAGTTGCCCTTAACAAGCTGCCAGATGCTGATCTCTTAATTCCTACAATTGCTTAGCAAGAACAAAGTAAATGTGGCCTCTACTGATATGTACCATTGGCATGCTATGCAGTGAGCCTTGGAAAAAAGATTGATTTGCCTTCTTTATGGGTCAAAGTGTGTTCTTCAGTTACCAGCCAAAACATGCAGCAACTAGTGAAGGAAACAGCTTGTTCATTAATAGAATTGGCAAAGTTGTAATGCTTTGTTTTGTTTTGATTTTTTTTCCCCTCCTTTTTCTCTTTGAGGTGATGTACTCTTGGCTACAGCTTTTCTGTCCTATTCTGGTCCTTTTAACCAAGAGTTCCGCAGTCTGCTGTTAAATGACTGGCAAAAGGAAATGAAAATCCGAAAAATTCCTTTCTGTAACAACTTGAACCTCATAGAAATGTTGACTGATGCTCCAACTATCAATGAATGGAACCTGCAAGGATTGCCAAATGACGACTTATCCATACAGAATGGAATCATTGTCACTAAAGCATCTCGTTATCCTTTATTAATTGATCCGCAAACACAGGGTAAAATTTGGATTAAAAATAAGGAAGGAAGAAATGACCTTCAGGTAATAGAAATGCTTGTGCTTTCATAATCCCTAAAGACTCTTAGCTTACAAGCATTACAATTCATTGATTCACCTAATGCTTAGGAAATGACATCTATACAAAAAGTCTGGTTTGAATGTAAAGAGTATCTCAGATATATTTTAGTGGATTTGAGATTTGACTAGAGGTGGAAGTTTTTCCTTTAGCGCCAGTGGCTCCATTTGTTTAATGAATTTATTTTAATGGAACATAATCTTTGGAAAATAGGCTGGATGGGCAATGTCTGGTAATAAACATGTTTTCAGAAAAATATAAACGTTAGGAAAAAAACTCCAACTAGTTGATTAATAGAATTTCATGTAAATGTTTGGAAATGAAAAATCACCGCAAGATAATTTTTCATCTTTTAATCAGAAATTATTGTTAATTGTTGTTATCTTAGTATGGATGTCAGCTGCTAAGTGCTCTGCAAATATACAGGGAAACTGCAAATATACAGCTACAATGTACAGTCTGAGGCAAGATACACAAATTCAGGTCAAACAAGAAAATATGAGGAATTCCTGCAATTATGATTACACCAATAAGCCAGCTTAAAAAAAAAAATCCCTGGAATCCATAAAAGTAGTTTGAGGCGTGAGAATAGAGTGGCTCTGTGAATATAACTACCACTTTAATAGTGATTGTTATCTAGGTGTGGAAACCTTTAATGGTTGCTTAGTTATGATAAAAATGGTTATTAGTTTGCTCACAGCTTTATTAAAGCCTAAGCTAAATGAGCTTTTTGAACATGTTGAAAATCCCAGTTATACTGGGGACTGTTTAAAGC
Organism: Motacilla alba alba; assembly: GCF_015832195.1. Taxonomy (NCBI): domain Eukaryota; kingdom Metazoa; phylum Chordata; class Aves; order Passeriformes; family Motacillidae; genus Motacilla; species Motacilla alba. The sequence continues at coordinate 78,605,581 of NC_052017.1, forward strand.
AAAGACTTATTAAGGTCCTGTTCCTGTTTTACTCTAATTTTCAAGAGTGAAAAAAACCCACAGAAAAATACTTGGAATTGACCCTGCTGCAGTTTGACTTGGAGATGTTATCCAAGATAAAATTGAAGGTGCTGAAAGGTTCCTGTGATATTTTTCCTGTGAAATTCTTGAGTACTTGCACTCATAGGATATCAGCATTGGAAGTGCTCAGCACTGCTTTGCTTCTACCTTTGCAGCTGAAAAATAGAACTTTGCATTCCATGAGATATGGCAATAGGTTATGCTGATGTTACCTTTCCTTGAACTCACAATCTTTGCATTAATACTAGTCTACTCACAGTTTTATTGCTTTTGGCAGTACTTTAAAGAAAATGAAATAATTTATAACTATAAAACTAAGAAAAAGATTGGTAAAAGGGCATAAGGTATTGCATCTATGTTTTCAGATCACTTCTTTGAATCACAAGTATTTTAGAAACCACTTAGAAGACAGCCTTTCTTTGGGAAGACCTCTTTTAGTAGAAGATGTTGGAGAAGAGCTGGACCCAGCACTTGATAACATTTTGGAAAGAAACATCATTAAAACAGGTTCAGCCAACAAGGTAAAAAAAAAACAAGTGAGCAAACATATGGAAATTTCCCTTTTCTCTCTTCCCCTCTCCACAGTTTCTCCTTAGCAAAAAATAACTCCTAATAAATATAGGACTATAAAAATTAAACTAATTTAAACTTGATTAATGCTAATGAAAGAAAAAATAAGGTAGGGTTTAAGTTCACAAATGGTTAATATATGTAATGTATAGAGTTCCTTATTCCTTTGCTTATGACAATTTTTAGAAGTTGAAATAATTTTTTAATGGGCCATGAAAGGTGGTACTTGAATTTTCTCAACAATTTTTTGCATCAGACGTGTGATTTAAAACTGAATTTTTATGCCTTTAAGCAGAAAAATGTAACCTTTTTTCCTATATGCAGTATCTGAAAAGGTGTGTATTAGCTCTTAAAATTTCAATACTTTTTTTAAACATTTTTCTTAAGGTCAAAGTTGGTGATAAGGAAGTGGATGTTATGAATGGCTTCAGACTTTACATTACTACAAAACTGTCAAATCCATGTTACTCTCCTGAAATTAGTGCTCAAACTTCCATCATTGACTTTACTGTAACCATGAAAGGTCTTGAAAATCAACTCTTAGGCAGAGTCATTCTCACAGAGAAGCAGGTAAAAGAATTGATTGTATCTCTTTTCCTGTCTGTAGTTCTTATATTACCTGTAGAATGTTTTACTTTAATTTATTACTCTGTATTCCCATATTGCAAGGTAACTTTCTGGCTCTCTCTATTGTGATTATTCTTAATATAACCTATTTGTAATGGTTTGAAAAGTGGCACAGAAGCAATTGACTCATTCATGTGGAAGTTTCTCTGTCTCTTTATTGTTGCAACTCTACTTTCTTAACCTTATTTTTCCTGCCTCAATGAGTTATAACCTCATGAGAATGGCCTTTGAAAAGCAAAAGGGCCTGAAATCAAAACTGATGTTCTTCTGTCTACAAACCCTGGAGCTCATGGCAACATAACCTAATGCAAAGAATTCAGACTTAGTTACTTCCTCGCTCCAAGGGGAAATGGGCTACCTACTGACATACCTTTTGACATTGCAGATATATTAGTTGAGGAAGACCAGGTTCAAGATGCCAGTCCCAATCAACATGCCACCTGCAGTTTTGGAGGGAGGCTGATTGGTGCCTTTTTAACTATGGAACAGCTAGTCCCTGTAGCTATAAGGTCAGGCAATGTTCATGTCGTAAGAAACACTATGCAGCTATGTCTGTGTATTTATTGGTATATTTACTAAGATTTTGGCAATAGTTCCAGTTTACCTTCACTAGAGAGGAATGACAGGAATATCTTTGTTTCCTTACTGTGGCATCTGTTGAGGTTCTTCCGTCCTTCCAACACCTCTCTCTGCCCTGCCAGTGTAAGATTTTTCTTGTTAGTAGACTCAGTCTTGTTCACATTGAGTAGTTGCATTTCATTCCCAAACAGTGCATGGATCTCGTGAGAGAAATCACACTCAATCTGTTAAGGTCTGTCTTTTGTCAGACAGCTTCATTGCACCATCAGCTTCTCTTCAACCACTGACAGCTTGTCAACCCACTATGTAATGAAATTATCACTGTCTATCTAAAACACGCTGTGATGTGTATATTCACAAAGCCTTATGCCAAACTTCACTTCTTGGGCCTTGAAATACAGTGCGTTCCTCCAGGAGACAGTCAGTTTATCAAATTCCTCCAGTCATTGCTGTTGCTGTGTGCTTGCCTGGAGGACACAGAAAAGGGAGGAGTTTGACTTTTCTCAGAAGCCAAGAAGTAGATGGAGAAGTAACACTCATATTGGAACATGAAGAATTCTGATTAGATGTTAGGGAAAAAATAATTACACCGAGAGTGGTCAAACCCAGGATTTAGTGGAATTTCTGTTCTTGGAAGGGTTCGAACTTCACCTGGACATTGCCGTGAGCAACTGAGCTGTTTAGGTCTGAGCAGGGGTTGAACTAGTTAATTTCTGTAGGTGCCTTCCAAATCAAAATTATTCTACTATTCAATGGCCTCCTTGCCACTAAGTGGGAATGTCTAATAGATGGACACACAGTGCTTTCTCTACCAGCTTCTCAAGAGTGTTATACTTTGTGCTGTTTTGTTTGAAACCACCTGGGAATATTTCCTCTAGATAAATGACAAGTGGACCACTTGACAGGCAGGGGAACTTCTACAGAATATACTCACCATGCTGCAGTTTTCTTGGCCTCTGTTTATACACCTTGCGGTTCAAGGTTTCCTGAGGAGTCAGTTTGAATACATCACACCATCCAAACACTTTCCTGTGATGTCTAATGATGCATATTTGGGGGTTTCCCACATAAGTGTCTGGATTCTTATGACCTTTTGTAGCCTTTGGTAGGAGAGTGGTGGAATTATTTTACTGTGAGACAGTTTGCCAAATGATTTAAGCAATATGGCTGCTTGGTGATAGCCAGTGTTACAATGTATGTGCAGAATTTCTGCCCCAGAAAGAGAAGAGATTATTTATTTGAAATCAGAGTTCTTCAAAGTATTTATGCACATTTCTATCCTTCTTCCCATTCTACCATCTCTTATATGGTTCTGGTCTTAGAATGAATGAGCTTTAGACCTCCAGCAAGAAAAAGGAATGTTTACAGCATGGTATTTAAAGTTTCTGCAAAGTCTGACTCTCTGTTGTCTGCTATGCCCATTAAAATAATCTTTGTCACATATATCTCACAGAATTAATTGTTTACTGATAGGAACACTGGTACTGATTTCTTATTTTCCACCATAATGTTAAACCAATTGCAAGATACAAGTGAAGCATAAGGTCAAGAGCAGCTGGCATATCTGTATAAATTTGATTCTACTATATTTCTTGGAATAATAGGATTTGAGAGATTTGGTATATGTCTGAAGGTAGTATAACTTATGATATTTTAATGATATTGTTATTTTGATTGATTGGCTGTTATGTAATTTGACAAAAAACTTGTTTATTTAGTGTCATAGGTAAGTCACATTAGTAGTGGAGTTATAATATGCAATAATTCTTTATGGCCTTTTGAATTTTTGCCTTCATATATCAAGATTTTTGCTGGAAAAAGGCTCAAGTTTTGTAAGGAATAGTTGATGCAAATTCCTTTATTTGTGAATCATTTTGTGACAGGATGATATAAGCTATGTAGCAGCTTTCATATTTTATGAATATTAACAAGAAATAGCATTCTTTGGTACAGTTGGTAAAATGTCATCTGCTTGTGAAAGGAACTCCATCAAACTGGGTTTGAAATAGCCTCTGGTGCAAGTTCCTTGAATTTATGTATATGGTAACTTGGCTTATTTTTTCTGCATCCTTGGTGCTCTGACTGGAAATTTTTGAAGACATGAAGAAAGCTTTCAACTGTTTACACTTTCTGATCTACAAAAAGCATTGTAAGAGCTTAATAGATGGATTTTTTTTTCATTAAGGTTTTCATCTAGGTTTACTTCACTCTCGAAAGGTAACTCTGTTTCCAGCTTATTTCTCAGGCTCTTCTTGTGAGGAGAATTGCTTTCTGGTTTTTTGAAGCATTGAATTCTAAAGTATCTTTAAATTTTGAACTGAGCTCAGCAAAACATGAAGTTTAATTTGGCACAGTATGTTAATTATTATATTTAATTGGATGATAACTTTCTTTCAATGCTATCCTTTAAAAAAGTTTCTGCTTCATCAACCTTGCAAAAAAAAAAAAAAAGCTTCATGTAGCTGTTACCTGTTTTTCTTCAGTTCCATGGAGCAACAGTTGGTTGAAATGCAGATAACTGTAGTTTTCTTGTCTACTTTCATCAGCTTTTGTCAGAATCTTTTTAATGTTATGTTGTAGTTGCATTATTCTGAAATGATTGTCCCACTAAATATTTTCTACCTGATGATGATGATGTTTCAATATACCAAGAAAAAACTCTAAATCTGATAATAATAAGAGGATTCTTCTTAATTTCCTTTTTAAGGAAAAAGGCCATTCTTTAAAACAAATAAGTGCTTGAATTAGGAATGTAGGAGGAGAATGTAGGTTGAGAAGATCAGAAGTTTAGAATGTGGAAAAAAAAAATCAAAAATCGTAATAGTTTTTCAGAGCTATATAAATGAAGGCTACTTAAATGGGGGAGTAAAACCTTTCCGTAAGCCTTGATAAGGGCTCAGGTCGATTATGTCTCTAGTGCTATATGAGGGGTCATGTATTTCTTAGTGTTGTCCCTATTTCTTTGGAATATTAGCAGCCAGTAAGCTACATGGAAATAGACTTGGCAATGACGGAGCGAACACGGAACTTCCAAATTCGGAGAGACATTGTTAAAATTATTCACCAGACCTTTGTAAACTTTGTGCAGTATTTATCTAGACAGCAAATATTTCTACCAACTGGCTCACTGACTGTTCATTTATAAGATCCATATTAACCTTATCTCACAAAAAACACTTAAACCATTTTCTCTCTTTTTTTTCTTTTTACATCACTGTGCTGAAACATTTAGTTATATTTCAGTAAAGGATTTTTATCTCTGAGGCACTAATTTATATTAAATTTTTAAAGGTTAATTTTAAGAATGAACTGAAAGGACTGTTATAGCTGAAAAATATTTTTCTAGAGATTTCAAATAGCTGGCTTTTTTTAATGTAAAACTCTTGATTAACAGTTATCCATCCTCTATATTTGGGCACTGGAAATGAATCTAGGCACATAAACCACCCAGATAGTATTACTAAATGTATAAAATAAATAATTCTAGTGAAGTAACTCAAGTTCTACATACTTTCTTAATCAATGAAGCATTTTAGTGAGAGGCTGAAATAATCCCTGTTTGACGGAGGAGTACTGGCACTTCCTGAAATATCTGATGCTTGATTTGATGACTAAGCATGGCTATTGGGACTAAGTTTTCAATATGGCAATTGTAAAGCAAGGCATAAATGAGGATAAGATTACATGGAAGGGATAAAATCATATGTCTGGAACAGTGTTTGCATTTGTCTTTTCTGAAACAGAAGATAAACAATTGTGAACTTGTTATTCTTTTAGGGCATGATACAAGCATCTTCCATGATATTTGTAGAAATGATTTGTTAATGCCTACTTATGTAGCAGGTTCAGATTCTGGCAATATATCTTGTGTTAGAAATACCACTGGAATTCTTTCTCCAAAATAATTCAGTTAGTCTTGACCTACACTGTTTTAGTAGGATCAGTATTTGTTAAGCTAAATTTTTTTAATTATTTTTTTGATTGCTCTTCTGTTTCTCAAATATAACCATGTAATCCAATAGGAATTAGAGAAAGAAAGAACTGATCTTATTGAAGATGTGACTATGAACAAAAGGAGGATTAAAGACCTAGAAGATAACCTTTTATTTCGACTTACAAGCACAAAGAGTTCTCTGGCAGATGATGAGACTCTACTGATTGTATTGAGTAACACTAAGAAGACTGCTGAAGAAGTAACACAGAAACTGCAAACTTCTGCTGAAACTGAAGTACAGATCAATTCAGCCCGTGAAGAGTACAGACCTGGTGAGTGAAAGTAGTCATAGAAGACAAATAGCTAAACCGTATATTTAAAACATCAATACTTAGAGTAAGAGAAATTTTAGGATGAGATCAGGAAGACCAAAATTGGTGGGAGAGATGTGTGTTTTCCTGTAAGTAAAATGTATCTAGGAGATGTCATATTGAGCTATAATGGAGAAAATAGTCAATGTTATGCCTCATGTGGAATTTACAAAATTGATTGAATTGTTCTCTTTGTAGACTTCCCATTGCTCTATAAACAAGCATATCAGTCATTAGGGTGTTTAGCTAAGTGTATGTTTGAGTTCAACACGTTGACATTCTTTTACAGAGCTTATATAACATTACGTACTCTCTATATCTGTTCTGATGAATGCTTCACCATTTATCCTTTGGTTATTATAGTCAACAAATTTCATGAGTCTTTTAACTGACAGGTAATAATGTGAAAAAAAACAGGGGAAAAAAAGTAGCTCTCTGTAACTGCCTGTATTCTATGAAATGTGTAAGATAGTACAGTTAGTATACCAGAAACATTGTTAGTGTACCAGAAACAAAGATTTTGTAAAGCATTTGCATAAAAACTGAATGACTGCTGAAAAGAAGTTAAATCAGTGCTGGGTAAGTTAAATCAATATAGCTCATTTGACTTATATATGAGTCTTTTAAAAGTCTGTAAAAAGAAATTTATTTGGATACTTAAATAGTATTTTAAACAGCCATAATTTTTATGTGTTCTGCTAATCTCAATATTGCAGATCTTCAGATATGCTTGTATTTGAAAACTGGACTTTACATAGTTTGCATTAATTACAGAAAAGATTTTTTTTCCCCCGATGTATACATGAGGATAAAATGAATGATTTTATTATTTTTCTGGCAGTAAAGAATAGAGAAACTCAAGGATCTTCAGTTATCAATAGTGTAAAAATCAGTGTACATATTTTGGAGAGTTAAAGTTTTCTGCTCTGCATTTCTACTTTGAACAAACTTTTCTTTCCCGCTCTTCAGTTGCAACTCGAGGTAGCATCTTGTACTTCCTTATCACTGAGATGAGCATGGTCAATGTCATGTATCAGACATCGCTTCGACAGTTTTTGGGGCTTTTTGACCGCTCCCTAGCCAGGTAATTTAGCTAAGAATAAGTATAATTTGTATTTACCCAGTCCTGGAGGTGCCTGTAGTACAGTAAAGATTTATTGTAAGCTAATATCCGAAAGAAGACTCTTGCTTCTTACAATCTTGACTAGAAATTGTCAGCTTAAATACCCATAAAACTTTGTCAGCTAGCAAGGCAAAGACCCTTCTAATGTACTTACAGTCCTTCCAAGTTTGCCATTAGATAATTAAAAACCATTATACTGCATTGATTTTCAGTTAGGCAAAAAGACTTGATGAGAAAGGATTATTTTTTATTGTGGCTGTTCCTTCAATCTGAAAGTTTTTGCCAGCTTGCCATCTGATATTCTGTTTATGATCTATTATTTGTCGTGTTTTGAAAATACTGAACTATAGCCTTTTTCCTTTTGCATAGTATTCCCTTTTATAAAGCCTAAGAAAATCAACTTTCAACTGCAGACCTTTCTTCTAACAGGTCTACCAAGAGCCCTATAACTAGCAAGAGGGTTACCAATATTATTGAACATATGACATATGAAGTATTCAAATATACTGCCCGAGGGCTCTATGAGGAGCACAAATTTCTTTTCACATTACTGCTTACTTTGAAGATTGATATACAAAGAAACAGAGTGAAGCATGAAGAATTTCTGACACTTATTAAAGGTGGGAACTATGAATAAATTATAAGGAGAGAACATTATTATTATAGAAAATTTATGTATTTGTATCTCCTAGCCAGCATACTCCTTCCTTTTGCACATGAGAAACCAGCCAATTTTAAGAATACGTGTTTATCATTCTGATCTGGTGGCAGACAACACTGTATGACAGTTCTAATTTATAGCAGCACACTGAATATTGAATATCTCTGTAATCATGAGAATTTGAAAGGAATATTGTTGTCTGCTGCTCAAATACCATCAGGTATGTGTTTAACTTAGAAAAACCATTATTGTCCTAAACATGTTAGAGTAACTGCAGCAAATAGGATCAGAAAATGATGCTAATATTTTAAAAGAACATCAGAGTCTCAGCTGCATGTGACAAGGTCATGGCTTTGGTCTTAACTGCATACGAGCGCTGAGTTCACTTGAAAGTTTGGATCAGTTTTGTATTACCTTTTCAAGAGACTTAATTTTCCAAGCAGCATTTATTTATGGATTATATTGGTGAATTTTTCCATGTTGAATCTTCAGAATATTTTTTTCCAAAAAGCCTTTATTTCCAGGCACATTGCGCAAAAACCTAGTGAAGCCTCAAAATATAAATTGGTAATACTTCTGTTTAAGGTACATAATATTAACAAAATAATATAAACTAATCAAATTGCAAACTCAGCTTAATCAAATATGGTATGGTTTTGCAAGGTAGAAAACTCCTGTAACATCATGATTTAAAAACTGGATTATTGTTTTTGTTTTTTCCCCCTATTATTTAGTTTATTTTTCTTTGTCTCTCCAACAGTACTAGTAACTAAATTCAATTTCTTGCAGGTGGTGCTTCCCTAGACCTTAAAGCTTGTCCTCCTAAGCCAGCTAAATGGATTCTGGATATGACTTGGTTGAACTTGGTGGAGCTCAGTAAGCTTGAAGAGTTTTCAGATATTCTTGATCATGTAAGAGCTTTTGAAAGTTGATCTCTTGTTTAACAAGTAATTGTCTGGTAGCAATCAAGCCATATGGTGGAAACTGGTTTATTTTATGGGAGAGATAGAAAAGTGACAGCAGATAGCCACAGTTATGGCCCTGACTGCTTAGCGACCTATGTTGATATCAACCACCTCCAGGAAAATAAGGAGAATATATAGTGTTCACACTTTATAAAATTCTAATATTTTTTGATTTGGATTCAACTTGCCATTACCCAATTAATACATTACAACTTTTTTTTTAGTTCTGGTTATTACATTATCTTGCATCCCTGTTGTGCTTTCTTACACTATGTTTTATGATGCTTCTTCCGGTATTTCTCTGGTTACATGGAGTAAACGTTAGGAAGAAGGTACATTCATGTGAAGAGCAATTATGTACTTGCTGTTCTCAAAGCTATGTCTGTGCCTAGCTATCCATATTCTGACATAGCTATGCTATTATATCAAACTATAACATACTGATTAGTAGCTCCTGTTTTCAGAATATGAATACTCCAGGGTGCTGCATTCTGCAATAGCATACTTATAGTCCGAAATTTTATCCTATCATTTTCAATAGCCTTATCAAATCTGTGGAAGAATGTCTCTAAACAAATTCCTGGGTGTGGATTTCATGTCTCTGACTCTTATTAAAAGTTTGCAACCTAGTGGCACTGCAAATAGGACTTGTCTGTTTAGTGATATTTGCTTCTTTGATGGTATAATTGCAGATTTCCAGAGAAGAGAAACAGTGGAAAGTCTGGTTTGATAGTAAGAATCCCGAAGAAGAATTGGTTCCTAGTGGCTATGGTCAATCTCTGGACTCCTTCAGACATCTTCTTCTTATCAGATCTTGGTGTCCCGACAGGACCATAGCTCAGGTATATTTATATAGCCTACATGCTCTAGATATTACTAGAGTAATAGTTTTCAGATTGCAAGTTCTTGCTATTTTATGTAATACTAAACACGTTTTTGTAATGGAACTTTATGTTGTATTTTCTGAAATTATCTTCGGACCATTTATGTATTTGTTACAAGGGCAGGGATAAAAAAATTATTCCAATATATTGAACAAGTATTATCCACTGTGGTGGATATGACTGTGGTGATTTCTACTGGAATCATATGTGTTTATCCAGATCTGCTTTATTAGTTCAGAAGACACTTTTGACTGTCCTTGCTTACTCCCTAGAATTTTAGAAGTGTCCCCATGTTAGACTGAAGTCAAATATTTTAATGTACTTGACCAGCTGAGGGAAAATTGAAAATTATTTAATTGAGAAACTATTTCTTGCATGGAAGAATTTGAACCACTTTAGAAAAATCTTTATTAAAGTCTGCTCAAAGATCTCAATTTAAATACATCTATTAAAAATTACAGAACTGAAGTTTAATAAATAGACCTTTTTTAAAGAAAAATAATCTTCTAGGAGCCTATTTTTAACTTTTATGTTCTTTTCCAGTACAAAAGAACAAAAAATCATAAAATTACTGACAATTCAGAGCAATTAATGATGATTTAATGAAATTGGAATGCATCACTTGATGTGTGGTATTAATTATATTGATGCATATATTTAGACATCCTGATTGGATTCAGAGTGCAGTCAGTAGGTTAAGCAGTACTGTCTAAAGAATATCTCGATGATGTCTGCTATGTGTCTGAACCAGATCACACAAGATTAGTTCCTCCCTGCTGTTAATAGGGTGAAGTAAACTTTTGTCTTTTGATAGTTTTATGAAAACTGATAGTTATCAATGCTTAATGCTGAATGTCTTTTGTCTCTGAGAGGTAACCCAGAGGTATTAAGGGGAAGATTTATCTAAGACAAGTGCTGTGTGGGGTGAAAGAGTACAAGAAAGATTATCTCAGACTGCTTGAAACAACCTTTTCTATTTCTTTGTGAAAAAGAACAATAATCTAGAATTTTTAAAGATAAATAAAGAAGGGATAAGAGATGGTTTTCACTTGTTCCTTTGGATCGTCTACTTAGTGATAGTTATTTTAATCATTACTACTGTTAATTCATTGCTTATTTAACTGTGGAGGTAAGAAAGGCCTAAGAGCTTGGAAGCCCATCTTTAGTCCTTTTCTCCTTTTTTTTTAGATTTTGATGCTAAGAGTTACACTATCTGATGGAGATATCCTTAAATCATTAAAAATTTTCTGAAGTTTTAAGAGAAGTTATTACTTTTATTATACTCTAATTATAGTTATTATAAAAATGTATACAGATATATGTAATATAATAATTATTAAAAAATTAACTGGTATAAGGCTATAAGAAATAACACCTTCAAAGACAGTATGATGTGTTGACATGTAAAAATCAACTTGTTGTGTATTTGTATTTTTGATATAAATTTTTAGCAGCCTTTGGTATTCAGTTGACTTTTTGGTAGTATTTACACTGGGAAGAAAATAGTATAAAATGATTAGGTGGCAAGTTAAATTTACCCTTTCTAATATAGGCAAGAAAATATATCACTGACACTATGGGGGAGAAATACTCAGAGGGAGTCATCTTGGATTTGGAGAAAACATGGGAAGAGTCAGATCCACGTACTCCCCTCATATGCTTTCTTTCCATGGGCTCTGATCCTACGGACTCAATTATTGCTTTGGGAAAAAGACTGAAGACAGAAACGTGTTGTGTTTCCATGGGCCAGGGGCAAGGCATCCATGCTCGTAAACTTCTACAGCAAACAATGGCTTATGTAAGTAACAAAAATCTGAACGTTTTTCTCTTTGTATTAAACACCTAGAAATAAAATTCCTGCCATGAGATAATGTTGTTTGGTGGGTAGTTAATGCTGATGCAAACCCCTATATTTATTTATATAAGAGTCCTAAGCAAGAGAAGTATGTTTTCACACTCCTTCAATTTGCCATAACAAGCTTCTTGATACTGTGCAGATGCTTTTCATTGAAAATTGAGTGTTTTCATATAAAATGGAGTTTTTGTAGTTGATTGCAGACTGATGAACACAGCTGAATTGAATTTTTGGTTTTTTTTGGTAATATCACCAGTAAATATTCTTCTGTAGGCATTTCAGGTTATATTTTCAGTTTTTTATTTTTAGTAATATGGATGTATTTTGTTAACTGAAGAAAATGAATTCCAAATATGCTATTGATAGTTACATAAACTTGAGAAAAACAAGGTATTATAGCAAGTTATTTCATATTGCTGTAGTCTGAATTTGGACTTGTGAGGGTCAGTCTGGTAGCACAGGCATTTTGCAGGAAGAGGAATTAAAGAACAAAACTATCTATATGAGAAAGGTGAGATGTTCCAATTTGGCATGCTTGCCCATCAGGTGATAACTACTGCTATGCCTGCTGATGTGAAAATACTGATTTTACTCTCCTGTGCTATGAGCTTCTTTTTATAAGCTGTTTTAGTTCTGCTTCAGATTCTTGTTTGATAATTTCTCATAAGGAAATAATTGACTGATAAATGAGAAGAAACCCATTCAAGAACAGGGGAAAGGAACATCTTTTGTTTAGTTAAGAGAAATGCAGTTACATTCCCTCACTGTCTCACAAGCCCTCTTAGTGAAGAGGTATATGAGATGCCTGTATGAGAAATATGGTAATTCATATTAGAAAGTTTGTCATCTATTGATTGATAGCAATAGATTAGTTATGTATGCTTATTTGGTTATTTTCCAAGCCTGGGACCCTTGTGAGGAACAAAGTTTAGCAGGTTACTCTATCAAGCTACTCCTCAACTCCCGTATGTAAGTCAAAATTTATCAGTTTCTATCAGCACAGTAGTCATGACAAGGTATGTTTTAAATGTATTGAAATGGAAAAGGTAGAGACTATTTGAAAAGACCAGATGAGACAAGTAGGAACCACTTGTTCAGGTGAAAAAAGCCAAATAAGCTAACACCATCTTCAGAAGAAACAGCCCACAGCTTAGCTCCCCTCAAGGAGTGATTTCAGTTTTCGAACAACATTGATAACTTTTAAAATTCTGTTGTTTGAAACTAGGGAGGTTGGGCACTTCTGCAAAACTGCCACCTTGGACTTGACTTTCTGGATGAGTTAATGGACACTGTAATAGAGACAGAGACTGTTCACGAAAGCTTTAGACTGTGGATGACAACTGACATTCACAAAAAGTTCCCCATCACCCTTCTTCAAATGTCGATTAAGTTTACCAATGAACCACCACAAGGGCTCAGAGCTGGACTAAAGAGAACATACAGTGGTGAGTGCTAGAATGGTAATGATTTAAAATTAAAGTTAGGACTGTGATGCTATGTTGTAGTCATGTTAAACTGGTAGTAAGTGTAAGCTAGTATGAGGAACTGTTCACAATGATGCCAGGCCACATCTTAGCTTTTGTTTTGAAAATTAAGAAGATGATTTGCTGATGTTCTGTTGTCAGAACAAATTGGATAGCAAAACAGGGAATGCCTTTTCTCACATGTTGGCTTCTAGTATCTCAGTTGAAAGCATTTGAATTTTTAATATTCTGTCTTTTGGCAGAAAAATGACATGGTTGGCTGTCAAGTGCTCTTTACACTACATAAAATAAAGGACAAAGATTCTGTACAGAAAGCAACTTGATGTGAATTCAGTTATTAGTAAATTGTGGGGTTTTTTCCCCCCGAAGTTTCCTCTTTTAATTTGAGCAATTTAATAAGATGCTATAAACTGTCTCCAGCACAGAACACTTTGTGGGACAATAATTTACCCTTGGGAGAGGCAGAGAGCCAAGTGAATATCTCTAGAGTGATATTTTAGCAGTGGTTTGAAGTAATTTTGAAAAAGACAATTACAGTGATTCTCATAAAGCCCATTTGCAATCAATAGGTGTCAGCCAGGATTTATTAGATGCCTGTAAAATGGTGCAATGGAAACCACTGTTGTATGCTGTAGCCTTCCTGCACTCCACCGTTCAGGAAAGACGCAAGTTTGGGTCTCTGGGCTGGAATATTCCCTATGAGTTTAATCAGGCTGATTTCAATGCTACGGTGCAGTTCGTTCAAAACCACTTGAATCGCATGGATACCAAGAAGGTAATTAATGATTTTTTGGGAAAGGTGGATTAAGATGATGGATCTTTCTAGTAGTGGAATGTATGTAAATGCTTCCTAATAACTGGAACTACAAGTGATTTTAACTTATTGTTTTTTTCTACAATTATTCAATATTTCAAGTATACCTGTCTCTACAGCAGCAGAATTAGACTTCTAATTCAGTGCATGTTTAATTTCTGTATTAACCTCTACATTAAAAAAAAAAAAAGCCCTTCCATCCATCTCAGAAATATAAACCTTAGCAGTATAGACCTTCTTTTCAGTTCTAATTAAGTCAATTAGTTAAAAAAGGATATTTCAAATATTCTTTTGTTTAAATGTATTTCGAGTAAAAATAAGCTTTGGCCCCCTCACCTATCTTTGCAGCATGAAGAAATCAAAAGTTGTTTTAAATAATTATACAAGAATGTCTCCTATGTTTCTCACTTTCATATGGTCAGTTGTCATACAGAGAGGTCTATGGCAGAGCAATTTGCAGTTGACATTTAAGTGAAAGGAGAATTCAAATGTATCTGTAACCTTCTTGCTATCTTCAAGATGCTCTTGAATTTGTTGGTGACTTCTATTTTGAGAAATCCTTGCCGGTGTCCTGGGAATGAAGGACTATAATGAAAAAAGAGTAATAGGAAAGTAACTTTCTTTCAAATGAGACAGACACAGGACATCAGCTGTTTTTACTAAGGCAGGTCTAAGTAAATAAGAAGGACATTAGCTGCAGTCAGTGCTTTCTGCTTGGTTTTAGGGGATCTCTTGGAGTACTGTTTGGTACATGATAGGTGAGATCCAGTATGGTGGTCGTGTGACAGATGACTTTGACAAAAGACTCATGAACACCTTTGTTAAGATTTGGTTCAGTGAAAACACCTTCAGTCAGGAATTCAGCTTCTACAAAGGATACAGCATACCCAAATGTACTATGGTGGATCAATACCTTCAGTACATACAGGTTGGTAAATGAAAGCTAATCACTTGTTTCTCATAAGTTCCTGATTCCCTATAATTTTTCTCTTTTTCCTGAGTATCTGTATTTTGTCTTTCATTCACAGATTTTTAAACTGATTTCTAGCAGTTTGTACATCTATTTAGTGACAGCTAATTGTTGTTATCAATGTTGTAATATTCATGACAGTAATATATATTTTTTTTTCCATGTGTTTTGCTTGTGGGACATACCTAAAGGCACAAAGTTATTAAAGAGGGTAAAGAATGGAGTCCAGATATTGGGTACAACCTCTGAAATAAAAGGTCTAGATATATGAGAATATTTTTTTTTATTAAAATAGTGTGTAGTTGTTAAAAACCAATGTGTTTGGTGTGATTTGGACTGTGGCATGACAAATAGACCACAGCAAGTTATTTGGCTTCAGACTATTTGAAAAAATCTAGCCTGTTACTTAACAGTAATCAAGGGTTTTTTTTATGGGGATTTTTTTTGGGAGGGATTTTTTTTTTAATTATTTGATTCTAAATCTCCAGTTGTATTCTTTTTATATTTTACTGTGTAGAGCCTTCCTGCTTATGACACACCAGAGGTGTTTGGTTTGCACACCAATGCGGATATCACCTACCAAAGTAAAGTTTCCAGAGATGTATTGGACACCATCCTCAGTATTCAGCCTAAAGATAGCTCTGGTGGAGGAGGTGAAACTCGAGAGGCAGTCGTAGCCAGACTGGCAGATGATATGCTAGAAAAACTTCCTGCTGATTATGTACCATATGAAGTGAGTTAATGAAATTCTGGCAAAAACATTTGCTCCATCATGCCTTTTATGGATTAAAAACCCAAACAAACCCAAAACCCCAAAAACTTTTCTAAAAGCATGTTTGAATTAACTCATACAGGCAATACTTTGTATTTTAAAGAAGTGTGGCCAAGCTATTAATGTTTATAATGAAGTCATTAAATGTGTGCTGAAGTGCTTTTGTAAGAACTTTTTCAGAGATATTAAACCTGTTGATGCTTAAGTTGTCATTTGCACTATGGGGGATGTAGGATCATCAGCTTTTAACTGAGATTGTTGACACTATAAAATTTCTAGTTATGTCCATGCAGCTGTTTATTTGTTAATTTAACACTTTTCATTAAAAATGTATCAGTGAGTTAGAATACAAGACTGCCTGGTATTGTGATAGTTTCAAGGCATTGCTGCTATTTTGAAGCAAAGTAGCTGGGGCAAGTACTCTTGATTGGTTTGTTAAAAAAAAGCCTTGGAACTGCTTGTTGGAACTAAAGCTGAATTCTTTGAACTAAGGTAAACAGCCTACAAGCTCTTTAAGTGGGATTAGCTCAGAGTCTAAATATGACTTGGACTGAAAACATAGCCAGTCTCACCATCACAGATTTCTCTTGGAACAAATCCTGTGTTTCTCTCTTGCAGATAATTCAAGGGAGGTGCCAAATTGACCATTTAAGCTTATAAATAAATTATGTTATGTCTCAAAGATCATATTGGGGCCTAACATGGACATAAATCCAATTTTGTTTTTTTGCTTCTATTGAAGGATCTTTGGTTTTTTACCAACAGGTAAAAGAAAAACTGAAGAACATGGGACCTTTTCAACCTATGCACATATTTTTGCGACAAGAGATTGAACAAATGCAGAGAGTTATTTCTTTAGTGAGAAGCACTCTGACTGATCTAAAACTTGCCATTGATGGGACAATAGTTATGAGTGAAAATCTGAGGGATGCTTTAGACTGCATGTATGATGGAAGAATTCCTGCTAGCTGGAAAAAGGTAGGTGTACATCCCTTGTTCTTGAAAGAAATAAAAAAGCTATTTCTGAAGACTAGATTAAACTGCTAGACTTGGAGTAAACATTTTTTTTCAAACTGTGTTTCAGAAGTGTTAAACAGATCTTTGCAAATGCTGGAATAGCTTTTGTGCTAAAATAAACATACTCAAAACAAGCCTTCCTTCATTTATGAAAATTGAAATGAATGTGAAGGATGCAGATATGTGCCATTTTAACAACCCGTTACATATCGGCAGTATGAAAACCCAGAAAGGAGAGAAATTAAAAACATGATGATGGATTTTAAAAATTAGCACCCACATTAGTGACAAAGATGGTGTTATTTACTGGATGTATATAATTATTGGACATCCTTTGCTGGGTTGAGTAGAGTCCATCTTGGACTCTACTCAAGAGTCCATCTTGGCCAAAATCAGTGCACTTTGGGTAATACCCACATAATTACAGAATAGTAGATGCTGGAAAGGACCTATGGAGACAGTGTAGTTTAATCACACTTCCTAAAGCAGGGTCAGTTATATCAGGTTTCTGAGGAGTCTCCAGAATCAGAGAGGTGCAACCCCTTTTACTGTTTGATCACCTTCAAAGTAAGAACCAACCAATCAACCAACCACCAGCTGAACAAACAAAAAACTCCTTAAGTTAAAATAGAATTTCTGACATTTCATGTTGTTCCCATTGCCTTCTCTCCAATTGCTGAAAAGGATCAGGCTCCATCTTCTTCTGTCCTTCACACAAGATGTAAACATATTTAAGCCTCCTTTAACCTTTCTCTTCTTTGAGCTAAAGAATCCCAGCTCTCAGCCTCTCCCCATTGAAATTGTTTTCAGGGTTAATTAGCCCTGTTAACAGAAACTGATGGAAAGAAAAATGGGCTTTTTTTTGGAAAGAAAAAAGGGTTTTTTTTTGTTGTTTGCTTGTTTTGTTTCTACTGACAAAATGTTTTCATGGTAGAAAACCTAGATGTAAACAGATGCTTCACAACACAGCTATATCTCCACATAGTCTAAGTTCGGTTTTCCTTAGGTTTTATTCAGAAGAATAAAAATGCAGAACAGTCTTTCAGAAATCACGTTGTCTTGATATATGGACCTTATATATATATATATATATATATATATATATATAAAGACATGTATACAATTTTTCTTTTTAGCTTATACAGCTGTCTAACCTGGCAAAAATGTCATAAAATGGACAATTCCACAGAGAGCATTAAACATGTAAATGGAATAGTAGACATGAATTTAAACAGAGAAAGAAATTCCTTCAGGTTTCAGTGGGATGCAAACTTTAAACATCAGATTAAAGTTAAGATATTATAGATGATCTTCAAATATGCTTTGCTAATATTATATTGTTTATTAAAATGGGAGGATGTAGGTTTTATCGACAGCAGTATGATATTTTAAAACATGTTT
Organism: Motacilla alba alba; assembly: GCF_015832195.1. Taxonomy (NCBI): domain Eukaryota; kingdom Metazoa; phylum Chordata; class Aves; order Passeriformes; family Motacillidae; genus Motacilla; species Motacilla alba. The sequence goes on from NC_052017.1 coordinate 78,623,689, forward strand.
ACTGTGTTTAGACATCTTGGCCTTCCAGTACACTTGGTTTCTGGTTTACTGAGCTTCTAGAAAGAAACCACCAGTTTTACAAGTGGATTTTTGAAAGTCGACCAAACTGTTTCTGGATGACAGGGTTTTTTAATCCTCAAGGATTTTTAACTGCAGTGAGACAGGTAAGATGTGTTTGAAGTCTTACTCTGCTTATTTTTTCACATTCTTTAAAAAATAAAATGTATTGTCTGATGAAGGATGAGTTTATACACACAGGAAGATATGTGACTGTCTAACATTTCCTGAGTGAACTGCTATTCCTTCACACATACTTTTTGAGTATAACAACCACTAATGTGTTAAATTATGCATCATGTGTTGACCAAGGCCTAAATAAGTAGAGGCTACCTCACAACTTTATTAAGGTAGACTAGAAAAATATTTAGTCTCATGTTTCCATTGAGATATCTCTGAGAATGGCCATTAAGCCCATGAATTTGCCTTTCCCCCCCCTCTTTTGTTCCATATTCAGTACTTACCTGACTGGAGACTGGGCTGAAAAGCTATTCAGAATTAGTCTTACATTTCACTGATGCTATTCAGTAGCTGATTAAGTCTTTCTTCAGGAAGTGGGAAAGACTTTCCTTTATTAATGCATAGAAGTATGATATTTGATGTGTTTGCTAATGTAAGTATGTTGATTTGGTGATTGTCTTGGCTGCTCAGCAACTTTTTTACTTTAAAAGGAAGCAGTAAATGTCTGTGTTGGTCAGCATAAAGGGACATACTGGAGACAGTAAGCATCTGTAATGTGTAAAATTAAAAAAAGAATACTCTGGTGAAAATAAAATGGGACCTCAGGGAAAAAAGAGCCCAGACTTTTGGAGAAGAGAATGAAGATTTGTGGTGTAGGAAAATATCCCCTATTACTCTGAGGTCTAGGTAGTGTAATCTCAAATTTCAAGCATATAGCCTTGGAATTATGTAACCAAATATTTCTTTTGGGTGAATAGTCCTAAAATAGGATTACCTTTTGCATCCAAGATTGTGGAAAAGATTTACTAGCAGGATCAAAACCAGTTGGAAACTACAGAATTTTATGGTTCACAGTAAAAAGGAAGTGTGAATGTGTAACAACCTGATATCCCAAGTAAACACCAAAGTGAGTTTCTGGGCTTTGCTGTGTGGTTAAACAAATAGAAATGAGAAAGAGGAAGAGCCAGAATGATCACTGAGATATGAACCTTGAGTTCTTTTAGATCATCCATGTAACTACAGTACGGGGCAAACATTCATTCAAATTACTTCAAAGAAAGATTTTTAATCCATTGGAAGACCAGGATAAAACTTGCATTTGCCACAACTTATTTGCATGGCTTAGTAAAGAACTTAATAAACAACTGGACAACTGCTCGTTGAGTGTTGTCCAGTGCATTAAGTAACAGGTTTTTTTGCAGTCTGTTTACATAGCTTTACAGCTGAGTGAGTTCTTACTTATTGTCATGGTTTGACGCTGGCCCAATGCCAGTGCCCCCATGAAAACCCATTCTCCCCTGGTGTCTGCTGTGAGATGTGATCAGAGACAGAGCAAAGCAGGCCTCCACTTGTAAACAAAGGAAAAAAAACTTTATTATCATATAACTACAGTAAAATTAACACACAGAGCAGAATGGAAACCTCTCAAACATTTTCTCCTCCCCCCACTCAATTTCCACAGAATAACACAAAACCTTAGATCTTAATCCAGTCCATCACCCTTCAAATAATCCACTCAGTCCATCTCCACCCTTCCGACAATCACCTCTCATTTCATCAAGGAGAGAAGAGCCCCTCTTGTGCTACCACAGGTTTCCTCTGGAAAACACGGCTGAATCCAGCTGTGTTTCCCCGTCACTCAGCAACTACACGTCGTGACTTCTTCCTTCCATGTTCAGTGCTCTCACCACTGCACATGGACCAGAGCTGCTTTTAGGGTTTCCCCTTTCAAGGATGCTTCGCCCAGTTCCAGGAGGAAACGACAGTCTCTCACCATTTTCGGGACACTAGTCCCCCCCAATATTTCACCCCCTGGGGCCGAGGGGTCTCACCATCACTTCATCACCTGTCGTCTCCGCTCACATCACTCCTTTGGCACCAAGCCATCCGCCTCCCCCTAAAATGCAGTCTCTGTATTATAGGAAAGGTTCTGTCCATGGCTATACAAGAAAAGTCCAGCCAAAAGCCACTCCATCATCTCCTCCACCTAGGATTTTCTCAACTTCTCTCAGTCGTTCTTCACTTGCACAGCTCTCATCACACTTCCATATTTCCTCTCATCCGTCTCTCTCCTCCTTCGACTCCCGGAGGATCAGCATTTGCCAGGTTTCCACTGTCCCACAGAAGGGTTAAAATCACAGTCTCTGCTCATCTCGAACTCCCACACCGGGCACCGCCGGTTGCTGCCCCTCCCCTTCTCTTCCTCGGCCAGGCCGGTGCTTATCAAGTTCAAGATAGCACTGGCACCTCTCTCCTTCTCTCTCTCTCCTGAGGAAGGGGGGGCTGCCCGCTGTCTCTCTGAGCTCTTCCACCCTTCCATCTCTGTGGGGAACTCACTCTTGTCCAAACCATCGCCTCCCTTCCTCTGCCCAAGGCTCCGGCCCACCTCCCTCGGCCGCATGGCTTTCCCCTCCCCCGCCCAGCCCGCAGCCGGGCAGGGGAGGTCTGACCTTCTCCACCGACCGGAACCAAGAGAAAGTTCCCCTGGGAGCTCCTCGCTTTTAACCCCTGTGTTCTCAGAGGCGTATCCATATCCTCAATGGTCAAACCAGGTGCCAATATCCACATCTGGGCACCTATTGGTTTGACCACCACCACCTCCCAAAAACTCATTTCCTCTCAAACCACGACACTTATTAAGAATACAGTTACTGTAGAGCAGAGGTGCAGAAAAAGGAAGCTAATCCCAAAAAATGTGTTTCACTTACCACATGCAGGTAATGTTTTCTCATCTCATCAAATATGTGAAATTTTTGTGTTCACAAGAGCTGGCTACCATTGGCATTCAGTGGTTGTGTTACTTGGTATGGTCTTTAGACACTTTGTATAATAGAAAGCAACTAAATTAAATATAGTGGAAAAAGTACTGAAAACTTTCTTGTAGTGCCATGCCATCATTCCCTTAGAGAAAAGTCAGACTTCTGTGAACATGGATATCATAAAGGATTGGTGGGGTTTTTTTGTACTGAAAAGGATATTTTATGACCATAAAAATTTATTTCTAATAACTGCTGGGAAAAAGGGTTCTGAGCTCATGTGAAAATTTAACCACTTAACTTTTGTCTTCTTTGGGCAGGAAATAACGAGAGCTAACAAAGGGTGGGCTCTTGACAGTGTAGTGCTGTGCAATGAAGTCACTAAATGGATGAAGGATGATATCACAAGCCCTCCTTCAGAAGGTGTCTACGTGTATGGGCTGTATTTAGAAGGAGCTGGTTGGGACAGAAGAAACATGAGACTGACAGAATCTAAGCCCAAGGTGCTCTTCGAGCTGATGCCAGTTATAAGAATATATGCAGAGAATAACAGTAAGTAAAAATATTGTAAAGGATGTTATTTCCATTGAATTCAATGTAACATTTTATTTAACTGCATTGAAATCTTTTGGGCTTGCAGGGATTTCATGAGGTTGTTGCTAATCATTGTATACATAGCAAATCTCTTTCAATGGGGAAGACTTCCTAGACTTCTACTGAAAATGTGTTTCAGACTTGCTTCATAATTGATAGTAGGCACTTTTCCTAATATTTAGATAGGTCTCTACATGTGGTCTTAATGGTGTTAAGGACTTTATAACAGGTAAGCTGTACATATTGGCAATATATGTCCCAGACTTAAAATGCCACTTTTCTTATACATAATCTCTGTGCCTAAATCTAAATAATCTCTTTCACTCATGCCAAAAATGAATGTAATTTATATATATATATATATATATATATATGTATGTATGTGTGCATATACAACATATAACAACATGGATTATATACACACACACATTCATACATATACAGGTGTATATTGTGTTTATAGATAATATGTTTTTATATACATATACATACACATATATATGATGTGTATATTTATAAAAACTTTTTTTTTCCTGGACAAGTCTGATTTTGAGCTTATGGAAGCAAGCAAGATGTGGAGTGAGGTTGTGGGAGGTGTTTTGTCTTTGAGGCAGTAAAGGAATGAAGGAATGGGAAAGAAACTTATGGGGCTTAAGGACGGTGCTGTGAAAATGTGTAATTTGTCTTAATATGATGGGTTCTTGCATATACAATAGGACATGCTGTTGAATAGGGATGTAAAAAAGAACAGAATAATCCACTGCAGAACATAAAGTTGGAAAACTTTGTTGAAAAGCATTCCACTTCTAAAAGCAAATCTTGCTAACGTGCTATTTTGCATAGCTAATGTTGTATAAAAGGCATGATCAGCAGCCAAGATACTAAATAATGAATACTGAAGTACTGAGCATGACTAGACTACTGTTCTAATTCTGTAGTGAAGTAGTTGATGACTTGTACTCTCAAATACTAAATGTATTTCAAACCAAGTTTGAAGGTTACCAGGTCAAAAGTAGGGAAATTTTATTTTGGCCTAATACATTGATAAGAAGTAATGTTCAGTGGGCAAATTGAACCAATAAGAACACTAATTACTCTAGAGTGTCCATTTACATATATTGGTTTGCATCAGTTCCTAGGTGCTCATGTTAAACCTAAAGAAATTTCAAACCATGTATGTTCTTCAGCTGGCAATGGCAAATAGAGAGCAAAGTACTATTGAACTTGGATTCAGTTTTCCATTTGCCTTATGATCATTCCCCTAGGGCTCCATTTTTTCAACTTAGTTTAATTGCTCTTTACCTCTTTTCTGTCTTTTCAGCTGCAAAAGATCCACGTCTGTATTCATGTCCGGTCTACAAAAAGAGCAGTCGAACAGATCTTAATTACATTGCTACTATGGATCTTAAAACCCGTCAGCCTCCAGAGCACTGGGTGCTCCGTGGAGTAGCACTTTTGTGTGATGTCAAGTAATGCTAAAAAAAAAGAAAAAAAAAGGTTTCCAGGAGTTATTTTCTGACTTTAAATGCAAATATTATTGCATAGTTAGATACATGGTGGAACACTTATAAAAATATTATTTCTGAATCATAGACTCCATTATGGTGTTTTTTATAAAATTATTCTCAATAAACCTATAAAATAGGCTTATAAATGCTACATCTTATAGTGACATTAACTTTGGCGTCTTTGAAAATCATGACAAATATTTAATGTTCTACTTATGTGTGCATAAGCACTCCTCCTGTCTGCTTAACTTTACCTTGAATAAAGAGTAATTGATTTGAACATTGTTACTTTTTGGTAGTAAATATTCTCGTATCAGAACTTACCTTCAAAAAGCTAAATGCAAAGCTGGTGGTTTTTTGTTTTTTGGTTTTTTTTTGGTTTTTTTTTTTTTTTTTTGCTTGTGTGTATCTATGAAAACGAAGCCCTATTGCTCATTCATATTAGTTAAAATTCCTCAAGATTATGTTCCAAGAGTTATTTCCTAGTTGATAATTTACTTGCTGTCTAAATAAAGAAGGTAAGGCTGTAAAAATATCATGTTTTTTCACTACTTGGACAACAAATTCATTGTGTTGCAAAGGAAGACAAGCATTTGACAGCTGCCAAAATTCCTTACTATCTGGCTCAGGACTTATAAATATATAATGGATCAGAAGAAATACATAAGAATGAATGAATATTTTTTGTGTGCTACAATACCAGAGTTGAGTCTCTTGTCATCAGTGTTATTAGTAGATGGGGTTTTCCCCTTTCCCTTCCCCTTCCCTTCTTTCTTTTTTTTTTAAAGTCTCCCTTTTTTTTTTTTTTGCTTATGTGCTGCAGCTTTTTGAGTATCTCACACAGAAAACCTTTCATGGAGTAATTAATCTTAAAAGAGAAATATTAGCAGCTCCATTTAATTGGACACAAGCACACTTATTTAATCATCAGAAAACCAGTACATTTTTGTTGCTGAGTTCAGGAGGTCATGTATCTTAGTGGTCCACTAACCACTCCCAAAGTTTGCTTGTTCAGAAGAGGAAGCAGAATCAGTATTCCTGGTGCATATGTCATTCATAAAGGCTACAATGGAGAAATTGTTTTCAATTTTATGTCAAATCAATACAGGAGACTTCAGCATTCACTTCCACAGTCAAATCACTTATAAAACTTAGGTGGAACATTGATTCTGTCAAACAAATTCTGATTGTAGAGGTCATTCCCTGTTGGAATTAGTATTTTTTTTCTTTTAAATAATTCACAATGATACGAATGAAATATGTGAAAATCTTTTATAGGAAACACTTTTAATTTAGATATGGCAATAAATAAAGTTAGAAGGGTTGAAGTGTTCTTTATTGAACCTTGAAGCACCATGTTCCAATTTCCAGGAGATTTCTAGATACTCATTGGAGTTCTAAGTTGCCATGGACTCGTGTCTTTCACCAAGACCTTCCTCTCTGAAGAAGATGAACATAGTTCATCCTTGTGCAAGTCATTCATACTGAGAATTTACAAGCCACGTGTGCTCCAAATACCACTTTTCAAATGGGCATTTTTTGGTACTATCATTGCTGTAGATACAATGGATACATCAAACCCAATAGTAATTCAGTGAGGAGACTGTGCACATTTTTTTCAGAGTGTGGTTTTCTATGGGAATACTAAGGCAAAGAATAGTTCCCACACTGGTGCCCTAGTTATTCCAAAGGCTGTTAGGCTGGTGAAACAATTGATATTGGCCATCACTGTTATTTCTCTTTTAGCTTTGTTTTTGTAACAGTTTTGGCATAGTCTCTTTAGGTGTCTGCAAAACCACCATCAGGGATGGAAAAATGAGGCAGGGGTAAGTTCAATGAGCTCTTGAAATGTAGTATTGTGTCAAGGGCAGAGTGCATACCCTGCTCTCCCAGAGGTTTTGCTGTCTGGGCTGGGACAGCACTTGGTGCAGCTCAAAATGCACCTGCCTCATTTACTATAAGCTTGCCTTCATCTGTGCAGCACTGTCTGGTTATCATCAGCTCTTCAGGCCCTGCCTTGCTGACCCATCTTTCTGGCTTGACCTCAGATCTGCCCTGTTATCATAGCCTCATCTGGCAGTCATTGACACATTAGCTGGCCCTGGTTGCTCTCGTTTTTTATTCAGGTGTCATGGGACTGTGTCCTTGTTAGAGAGAGCTTTGCCCTGCCCACCCTGCTGTGGCTCTTGGCTTCCAGCTCCTCTGTCCAGTCCAAGAAGCCTGCCTTTGCTGTTCCATGACATATGCCTTAAAACAGGGTGAAAAATTAACTGTTTCTTGTTCATCTTCATAGGATAAATGGGTAATGAAATCCTTCAGTGGAAAGGAATATCAATAAAATAACAAAACTTTGTGTGTTGTAGAAGTGGATGTCTAGAACTCTTTGACTCTGCTATTGGTACTGAATAGATTAGTCAAGAAATACCATTCACAGACTTTAATTATGCTGCTATTAAGCATGCAGCAGTATAAATTCAAGGATCTGGAGGAGTTCAGGATCACAGAAGGTAATTCTCTTTATGAATTTCTCATATTAGCCATGATAAATACATGTATTTTTGAGAATATTTAAAAACAAACATTTTGCAATTTTCTCTTGGATTATTAGTAAAATAATGTTCTGAACCAGGTACAGATAGAATTTCATCATAGTGCTTTGAAATCCCTAATAAATTTTAGAGTATTTAAAATAAGCAACCTAATATTTCAAATATGTACTGTGCTGTGTAGGGTATAGTACTACTATTTGAGCTTCTCTTCAGAAAAGGTTTTTTCTTCAAGCTCTATGCCTACACTCCTTCCTCTTAACTCCTAGATCACTTTTCTCACAGTTGTTGATTTGTAGCATTTTTGAGATTCTAAGGAAAAATTAAAATTCAAGTTTCAAACACAGTAGGCAATGCAATTCCAAACTACAGTAAGTGTGGTTTTACCACTGAAAAGGATTTTTTAAAATCAGAAGTACATTGCTGTGGTATATGCACAAATATTAGATTAATAAGAAACTGCTTTTTATTCTGAAATATCCTTCATTAAATTCTTTTCATAATTAAATCGATATTGGAGAAAATTCAGTTTTTTATTATGTGGGTTTCTTTTTTTCATTCCTTGCTTGGACAGTTATCCTATTTTAATTACCCAGAGCTGGATGCACTAAGTGGTTTCCTAATGAATTTTGAAATAAAACTTGACTATATTACCATGTTTCAATTTTTAGCTTTCACATTCATATTAAACAGACATTTTAGGTGTATACAAATACCTAAAGGCTTTTGAAACATAAAGAACACTTAGAAAAACAATGCTGCAGGTGTTCTTCATGCGTTTGTGGATTCCAAGGTGTACCATTTACTGGAGCTTCTGGCATTTAATTTGCAGTATGCAGCTTTTCCAAGGTCTATACTACTCTATAGCTTTTGTTCTTATAATATAATTAAAATATCCAGTGTAAGTGATCATATATTATAAGTCTGTATCTTAATATAGGAAAATGTAATTAAAATCTGAGCTTTTAAAACTAAAAAGTAAATATGTTACCAATCTCACTTTGCCCTTGAAGTCTACACATAAAATTAGAAATTTCTTGGTATTTACTTGCACATTCAACCTTTTAAACAAATATCCAAAACAAAGAGCTATTGAATCAACACTGGCAAATCTGGCAGAAGAAAAAGAGGTAAAAAAAGCATAGTTAAAATATTCTTTAGATAGAGATGTTATTTAAAATGGATACTGAGCTTCAGGTTTTTAGTAGAGTTATTATTTGCATTGCAATCACTTGGAGAATTGAAGAAGTTATTTTAGCTTTTTCTGTCAGAGGGTATGAGCTATCCTATTTTGGTAAGAAAAACAACAGATGTTTGCTGATGTAAAACCATGTTTTTTTTCTCCAAAGGTGTTATCTTAGAACAAGAAAATCAAGTCACAGAAAAAGAAGAGTTAGGAAACTCTGTGAACCGTCTGTGAAAAGAGGTTAACATGATGGAACAGAAGGCAGAGTAACTTGTTAAGACACTGTTTTTACATGAGTTGCCTGCAAATAACAGTTTTCAGTTTCCCTGTTAAACTGCCACAAGAATGGCAGCCAATATATATAGCTCCTCCTGCAATGTGTCTCCCCCACCACCTTCCATTTCTTGAGTACAAAAGGTGTAATTTTTGCAGAAAAATGTAACCTGGAATCTCTTCTTAACTGACCTATTTAACTTACTATATTAAATATCACATTATGCTTTCCTCTTTTTAAGCTGATTTTTTTTCCTCTTTCTCTGCATGAAATACAATTCCAGCAAAATAATAGTAGCTTAGTTTGAGAAGGGCACTGGAAGTGGTTCATCTTATCTTTCAGTATATTTTCTAATCTCAATAATATATACTTCAAAAGGAAATGCTAACTGATTATGAAGCTCATAAGCATTGTAGAAGATTGTGACAAGAGCTTGTGCAGACTTAGAAATGCTTTGTGAAGTAAGATGTGCCCAATAAAAGTCCCTTCTGCAGGACATCATTTTCACAAATCAATTCCTTTGTGTTAGCTTTCAGTACTTAAAATGGGCTTATAAGAAAGATGGGGAAAAACGTTAGTAGGGCTTGTTGTGGTAAGACAATGGATAATGGTTTTAAAGTAGGAGAGAGTAGACTTAGACTAGATACAAGGAAGAAATTTTTTATAATAAAAGTGGTGAAACACTAAAGCAGGTTGCCCAGGTAGGTGGTAGATGCCTCATCCCTGTGAACATTCAAGGCCAGATTGGATGGGGCTCTAGGCAACTTCATCTAGTTTAAGACTGCAGAGAGGTTGGACTAAATGACCTTTAAAGGTCCTTTCCAACCCAAGCCATTCTATGATTTTATTACTTGCATAGATCAGTGTTGTTTCATTTAAAATACATTGTGTAAAATGTGCAGATGAGACAAAATAATAATCATAGCAGCCGAAGCTCAAATGACTGTGCCTTCCAAGACAAAATGTTTACTTCATTTTATGCATGAAATAAGTTGCTTTGCATTTTCCTTGACACTGCATTGTGGTGTAGTAAAGCTCAAAAATGCTTGTAGTATGATTTCCCTTTTGCATTTTGGTCTCCAACTTCAACATAGTAATCCTTACTTCTCAAATAAAGCTGTTCTTTGTTCTTTCAAAGTAAGTTGTTTCAGGTCAGTTGCGTTTGACAAACAATGAGTTTGTTTCTTGGATAAAAGGAGAAACCAATTAATAAATGCATGATCTATGCAAAACAGAAGACATTTCAGAATGGGAGGTGGTATGTCAGAATGTAATCAAGGGAATCAAATCCTTATGAAGAGACATGCTGATTGCTGATCTTTGGATCACAACGATTTGATCAATTTGCATTAGTGTTAGACTGTGCCATGTCAGCAAAATAAAAGTTCTACTTGAGCCCAACATACTAAGTGAGAAATTTAATACTGAGTTGGGCTTTGTTTTTAGGCAGATTTCAGTGACTCTCTTCTTGTTTTATCCTTTTAAAAATTAAAGAGGCTATAATAATGCTACTGGAGCTAGCTGTATTCACTGAATGAGCAGTAGTTTCTGGTCTTCATTTTACTAAATTGGTAAGATGGGAAGCCAGGCTCTGTATATATCCAACCCATGTGTTTGGTGAATGAAATTTTTATAGAGAGATCTCAGAATATTACTTCATGAATAGGAAATTCTTTGCACTGTGTCGAATGAATCCTTGACTTTGAAAATAAGGAAAAAACCTGGGGCAAAAGAGAAGTGGGAGGACCATGTGTGAAAACTGGGATGAATCAGAATAACTTCAATATTTTACTGAATAGTCCACTTATTTAAATATTTTAAAGGAAAATGCTCTGTCAGTTTATTACTTGTAAGGCATGTTGTGGTATCACAGAATTTTTTAGGTTGGCAGGGAGCTCTGGAGGTCATCTTGTCCAATCCCTGCTCAAGTAGGATCTCCTAGAGTGGGCTGCCTAGGATTGTGTCCAGGTAGGTTTTTGATTTCTCAGAGGGTGGAAACTCCACAGCTGCTCTGGACAACCTCTGCCAGTGCTCAGTCACCCTCATAGTGAAAATAAGTGTTTCCGGGTCTTCATGCAGTACCACCTGTGTTTCAGTTTGTGCTCTTTGCTTCTTGTTCTGTCACTGGGTCCCACTGAAAAGAGCTTGGCTCTGTGCTATTTACATCATTCCTTCATGTATTTACATATTTTAATAAGATTCCCCTTGAGCATGCTCTTCTTCTACTCTCTTAGGCTTACCTTCTGGGAGAGACACTCCAGTCTCTTTATTATACTAGTGACCTTTAACTGGAGTCTACCCAGTATCACTGTTGATATTATGGCAGATTTCTTTTACAAAAGCTGGCATATGTCTGATTCTTAACAATGCACATGCTATAGGAGCAGGTATTATAAGTACAATAGGACAACTGGTTTTCCTAGTCCCAGTTTCGTACTGTTGCTTTTACCAAAAGCATTTATTCAAGTGAATTTTAAAAAAGTGTATTTTTTATATATAAAGTGTCTATAAAGAGGTGGTGTGCCTGCCTCTTTAGTCTGGTTAATGTGCTGTTGGTTGGCTGCATTGTAATGAAGACTGGTAATTGTTTTAATTACTTCCTTTGATATAAAATTAAATTTGATATAAAATTTGTTTGTAATGCCACCTGGGTATTGAACTACAAGACAGTTGCTGAGACTTGCAATATGTTATGCAGGTGTGGGAAATTAGACGTTTATAATGTATATTGTGTTTTTCTCACACTAGATAGGAAAATTTCAGGAGTACACTGTGGTTCCAATTACTGTACCAAAGCTTTGAGAATTCTGTTAACATTCCAAATTGTCCTAACAGCTTGATTGTGTGTTAGTTTCACATTGCCTATGACTGTACTGAAAGCAGCAGTACTTGACAGTTTGTGTTGAGGAATTGGACCTGTCTGGAATTTGGATGTTGTCAGCAAATGAAGTCACATCAGGATCTTTCCTTTTTCTTGTGTCAGTGCATTGGATAGATGGAAATCAGGTATGTTCCAAGGATTATATTGTTGGTATTTGTAAAAGGCTCTGACAGTTAAAAGCATCAACACACTACAAATGCCTTTAATTTTAGCAGCTCAAGGCTTTGTTGCAGCTACTGTATCCTGTACCTGAGGGAATCACAAGCCAAGCTATGGCAGTGAGACAGACAATAAAAACCACCTTCCTGTTTTTTCTCAAGAAGAAATTGTTTCTTGCATTAAGTGGAGATAAGAGAGATCTGAGGAGGGATCAAGACAATTGAAATGAGAACAAAGAAGTTTCTGCCATTTATCTAAACAAGGTTAAGGCTAAGGAATGAAAGCTTTAGAAGGAAAAGCAGTTGTGCTCCTGAACTTGTTGGTTAAAATGATCTTGTCTGATTTGTTTTTCTTCCCACTTTTTTTTTTTTCTAGTGGGAATATATTAGTTCCTTGATTATTATTTTAACTCCATAATTATTGTTCTAAATTATAAATGTAGAAGTAATAATTTTGGATATATTAATTACAATTACTACAGGTCTAGTAAAATACATAGTGAATGATTAACTTTTTTATTAACTAATAACAATAATTAGCATCTCAGGCCAAATCAAATCAAAATAAAAGAAGTTGAAAAATACTAAATGAGTGTAGGGTGAAAGCATGCTTTTAGCAACAAAAATTTTCTTTTTACAAGATGAAAATTTTAATTTACTTTTTGATGACAGAGAATTTATTTGAACTTTAGCAGCAGAAAAAAACACTGAAGAATTTTAAAGTAATTTTTTTAAGTTGTGTAATACTTTGAGTCTGAAATTTCTCATAGTGTTAAAATATATCAAGTAGCAGTCTCTGACCTATATATGAAAAAGTTCAGTTTATCACACTTACATGTAGTTATATAATAAAATGTCTCTTACACTTGTAGACAGTTAATTGCAGTTATCAGAAAGCTGTTTAAAGACTGAGGTTTTGATTAAGGTCTGTGTCTAAATGCTTAATTACACTACTCCTAATAAATTTGCAAGGCAAAAATACATAAACCCCTGATGTTTCATCTGAACAATTTTATCTTCCCCTGATAATTTGTAATCTTACATGCATAAAATAAAAATTATAGACATATAACTATTTTGGTCATAATCAGCTTTTAGTCTCAAGTGATTCAGCACCTAGAATGTGAGAGTTAAAATGATAATATCAGAGCATTCTCAAGTGAGATATCCTCTGGTCTATCTGGAAATATTAATTTTGATTATTATGCTGTGGAGAAAGAAAAAAAAAGTGACTGAACTTCCCATTTAAATGCAGGATTAAATTCTGACTGACTGAAGTGTGTAAGCTGAGAAAACAGGTTGAAGAGGAAGGAAAGTTGCAGTGACTTTGGTACCAAAGTGAAGAGCTTGAGCAGCGTCTGAGAGAAGCCCAGTCACTGTCATTAACATCATTGTAAAAAAAACACACTCAAGCAGACACTAAATAATTTCCTTCACAAACAGAATTCTATATTCTCTGTTGTTTTGAGGTCATTTTCAGCTTATGCAATCTTTAGTATCTTGGTTGTGTTTATGATGCAAAGAACTATACAGTGTTTGTTTTAATGGCTTCTTTTATATTGCTGAAGTGTAGTTACCCTAAATTTGTTACACTGCAAGCTTGGAAAAGCATAAATCTCTCTGTTTAGGTGTTTTTAAGCATCCAAGCACTTGTGCATTTTGTAAGATTTTAGATAGATAAACCATTTCAGAAAGACAGATAGGAAAATCTTTTAGGGAAACCTAAAAATTCCTGACCAGCAGCTCTCAAGAGACCAACTTAATGACAGTTGGTGGCAGTATATGTTCTTACATTTTTTTATGCAGGAGTAATGACTGTGACCTCTTGGAGCCATTTTTCAGGGAAGTAAAATGTGATCTTATTCATCTTTGTTATCAGAGGCCATCACTTACATTAATTTTTTTCAATTTCTTTTGAAAAGAGGAAGTTTGATTTTTATTTTTAAATTGCTTTTGTGTCCATTTTAAGTTGCAAAATTCCTTGCCGTAAAAAAATGCTATCTCATCTAACTGATGCCTCTTTCCCAGGCAATATTAAGCCACTTTAGTGAAGCTGAGAATCTCATGTGAAATTGCCACTCTCCCGAACAAATCCAAGGATAAAATGACATGTTTATACTATTGTAATGGTAGGAATTTACTGCAATTAATTCTAAGACAATAATAAGGAGTTGCTTGTAGTGTATGTTTCATATTAAAACCAAACAACAAAGCAGTCATTACCTTGAAGTTACAGACACTGAGCTATCCCAGTAAATTATGTGAAACACAGAATGCAAAAGATGAAAGTCACAACTTTTATTCACAAATAATAGTCACGAATTTTATTCACCCTTGTTAATGGTGTTCATTCTGTTAGGGGAAGACTTCACTTACCGCTTCTTTTTTTTATGCTTCTTTTCCCTTTCTCCTCTTTACCATCTTTCTACATTTTCCTCTGATTAGTATTACAGTGTTCTCTGAGTTGATATATGATTCAGAAGTCTGCTGAATCACAGACATGGCCATATAAAACATTTTACTGCTAGTGGAATGAAAAGAGCAGCTGCTCTGATACCACCTCTCTTTTTCTGAAGCTGTTGTCACCGAGGCTCACTAGGTGTCAGCAGAGTAGTCCAGAAAAAGAAGCCTTTTTCCCTTGAGAATTAATAAAGGAAGTTGCAGGTAACAGCTAAAAGTTCGTGCATGTAGCAGATATCTTAAAGCATATTAGGTGGTTGTTTTAGTTCAAGTTAACCTAATCTAGAAAACCAGTGTTATTGTGCTTCCCATGCCATCAGCTCTGTTTTTATTTCATTGTCAAGCTGCTCTTCATATGTACAAAGTATCGTTGTGTGTCTAGGGAATAGTGACTACGTGCTGCATTTCAGGCAGTAAAAAAGAGAGAGACTGTAAGCTAGAAAAATGATCGCTCAGTGAACTTTTCAAAATGCCCAATCTGCTCAGACATGAGGTCTGCAGGCTCTCATGAATATATTTCTCTTTCATTTCCTGTGTGTTATTCAGTTCTGTTGTTTATTCTGAAGGCATGCAGAAATTCTGCCTTTTAAAATTATTATTTTTATTCTTTATTCTACTAATTGATAAACATTTATGTATTTTCTCCAGCTTTCAGCTAGGTCTGACACAGAAGATAGCATCTGCCTTCACACTCAAGGGAGTTATGCTTGCCAGCCATTCAGATGTCATCTCCCACTGGCATGCTTCACTCTGGCTAATGCTGGGCTCAACAGTGGGTGTTTATTTTATTGTTTGACAAACCCTAGCTGATAGATCAGCTTCTCAGAATCTTGCTTTCCTTTTCTACTGCCTTTTAAACATTTTGTCTTACTCTTACAGGGGTTTGCAAAGACTTACCTTGCCTCTCAAACAGTGGGGAACCAAACAGCTCAGAAAAGCCCTTTTATAATAAAAAATTAACTCTACCTGGAACTTCTGTAACACTAGCCATAGCTTGCTCCTGGAGAACAAGCAGCTTCTACTAATGATATGCAATAAAATGTAACGGATACAATCTACACATAGGGTGCATTATTTTATACTTTTCAATATATACACATTTATACAGTTATGAAATATAAGTTTCTAAAATACTTGGTGTATGATGCTCCCTTGCATAGCTTTTTTTCTTTATTTTTCACAGTGGATGCTTGGTATCCACCTAGAAGCAATTGCTAAGTGACTTAGGCAACTGTCTGTGGAAAGTGAAGCTCATGTTTGTATTTATTTATGGATCTGATCCAGCCTCTAAGCAGGAAAGCATAGGTATTGGCTTATTGAGGAGGCTGAAAAGTTCATCCTCTGTGTCTGATGAAATTTGTTGAGTTAGAGACAAGTGATGCTACAAGGCAAGAAATCATGACCTCTGAGGCTCAAGGAAGACTATCAATAAAAGAGCTGGCCAAATCTAAGGCTATGCAGTATTAAATGTGTGAAACTGCTAGGTAATATTTAGCTACTGCAAATTTTCATGAGGATGCATCCTCTAAAGAAGTAAAACACTGAACATAATTATTTTTACCTTTATATATTTCTTGCAATTTATGGCTTTAAAGATAGTGCTCAACAAGACCACTGCAGCATTTAACTTCTTTGGGGGAAGAGCCCTGTGGATCTTAGCTATGGATCACATAGACTTTTATTAGTGGACTAAGGTACTTAGGACAGAGAACAAGTGTCTTTTGCCTTTGCCACATCTGCAACATTTGTCCAGAGACTAAAGAAACCCAAGACCTCAAAATTACTTCAATGGTAATTCAGTAAAGAAGCAGTGTAGTTTTCTGTTTACATAAGTTTATAATGATTTAAATGTTTTTTCATTTTTTTAAACTTGAGAAAAAAGCTTATTATTTCTTAAAACAAAAATAATATCTGTGCAAAAAATAACTGACATAGTATAAAATTAGTGAATGCTTATCTTTCAGAGTGTGAAAAATGGTGTGAGCATCACTTTCAACAGTACAAGAGAGGGATCTTCTCTATCTTAAACTATAAATGAATAAATGCATGTGAAAGAACTGTCACAATTCTTATAAAATTATGTGCATAACAATACAGGAATAATAGTAGCAATAATACTAACAACAACAACAACAGCAATATTAATATAATCTTCTACCTGTATGTTTTTCAAGAATCTTATTCAAATATCCTGAAAGCTACCATAACTGACTGCATCCTTACTTGCTTATTCAGAAGCTTGTGCTAAGAAGAGGTATATTTTCAGGTTATGCTAGCTTTTGATAAAGTTAATTCTTTTCTCTGATTGGGCATCAGTGTATGGCCACTCCCTGCTTTAAACTTATTGAGTAAGCTCCAGTAGCTTCATGTAGCATGTTACATTCTGAGTGGATCCTGCACAGTATGTAAATCAATACAATAAATACTATCAGGATCCCTCAAATTATTCTCTATGAGATTTTAATGAATTATACTAGGGATAAACATCACTAACAGTCTTGTTTGTAAAGGTGTCAAGCACTGTATATAGCGCAGTGTTTCTTGTGGTCTATAGTAGGGTTTGGCTGTATTAGTTAGATTTCAAATCATGTTAACACTAGTTATTTTATAACAAAGGGGTTATTTTAAATCCAGCATTGATGATGCAAGCACCTGAATAATAGCAGTGACAGAGCAATTGTTTTATCTTTCTGTAGTTAGCTTTGGAACACCAAATGTTCATATGGAACACCATATGAAATACTTTCTAACATTGTAAGAAATGTTCTAGGGCTTATTGTAGAAGTCTGAAATCAATTTTGCTGGCAAATGAAAAAAAAAAATCCAACAGATTGCAGGTGTATCATGATAGTTATGTGATGCCTATTTGGCTGGTGATGTATAGAAACACTGTGGTGCCAGACTTAATGTTATTAATTATAGAGAAGGTGCAGGAGGTCCCAAGCAAGAGAACAGCTGTCACTGAGATCAGGCATACCAAGCCAGGGAAGTTTCTGGAGACCAACAGGTTCAGTTCATCGCCACATGCATTGTATTCACATCCACTGTATGAAGCAGTATTATCCGTGTAGTTTCAGGAATATGATGAGCAGAGGGATATCCTAAAGAAAATGTGTTCTGTTTCTTTCTTTCTTTCTTTTTTTTTTTTTTTTTTTTTTTTTTGGTGACAAGCTTTCCCTCATCTTTCAGAGATTTTGTGCTTCCATAGGTACCCTGTAATGGTTTCATGAATGTAGCTTTCTAGCATGTAGGCTTTGAAAAAAGAAGGAAAAAATCTCGCAGCAGATAAACTGACTGCAATAAAGTCATAAAGTTTTGACTTGTGTTAAATAACCTTGATTTCTTTAACTGGTTCAACTGTAGATTTGTATGCAAAATATGTCTTAAATGCTGCATGTTCTGGCTTCCTGAGCTCTTCAAATTGATTTTGCTGCTATAGCTAGTCATAATGGAGAACTTCAATAGTAGAATAAAATCTCAGGATTTGAGTTCCAAGTATACCTCTGCTCATAAAAGCATTTATTGAGGTGATTTAAGAGCATGGCTCATGCTTCTGCTCCTATTTTTTTGCAATTTTTGTAAGAGTTCTGAATAAAAAAGAGTGAAAAAGTTTTGTAAAAATAAGTTAGATAATTAGGACAGAAGTGTCTTAACATTGCAGATTGCTTCTTTGGCATAATAAAAGTTATTGACATAATTTTTATAGATACTCTCCTGAGCCAAAAATGAAAACAGAACAAAAGTCAGAAAATCATGCATACCTTTGAATACAGCAGAACTTTCTGGAGAGAAAAAAATCAAAACTTGTTTGCACTGAAGATACTGGCTAGAAAGGTTTAATTTTAAAGCTATTGTTTTTTAAAAACCTTGAGTATGTTGTTTTTTGCATATTATGGAGGTTATTTGCATTTTGCTTTGTATCCTGAGTTGGAAGAAATCCACAATTGTCATTGAAGTCCAATCCTGGCCCTACACAGAACATCTCAAGAGCCGCACCATGCCCTGAGAGCATTGTCCAAACACTTCTTAAACTCTGTCCTGCTTGGTGGTGTGAACATTTCCTCGGGGAGCCTGCTCCAGTGCCCAACCCCTCTCTGGGTGAAGAGGCTTTTCCTAAAATCCAGCCTAAATCTCTCCTGACACAACTTCAGGCCATTCCCTCAGGTCCTGTCGCCAGTCACCACAGAGAAGAGATCAGTGCTTGCCCCTCCTCTCCTTCTGACTGAGGTCTTCCCACAGTCTCCTCTTCTCCAGGCTGAACTGATCAAGTCACCTCAGTTGCCCCTCATACAGCTTCCCCTCAATGCCCTTCACCATCTTTGTTGCCCTTCTTTGGTTGCTCTCTAAGATCTTAAAGTCTTTTTTTTTTATATTGTGGCACCCAAAATTGCCCCCAGCACTCGAGGTGAGGCCGCCCAAGAGCAGAGCAGGACAATCCCCTCCTTTGCCCAGCTGGTGATGCTGTGCGTGACGCCCCCCAGGGCAGGGTTGGCCCTCCTGGCTGCCAGGGCACTGCTGGCTCATGTTCAACTTGCCACTGGCCAGGACCCCTAGGTCTCTTTCTGCAGTGCTGCTCTCCAACATCTCATTCCCCAGTCCATACACACATCCAGGGTTGCCTTGTTTCAGGCACAGAATCCAGCACTTTCCCTTGTTGCCCTTCATCAGATGCTGATTGCCCATCTCTAATTTGTTCAGCTCTCTCTGTAGGGCTTCTCTGCCTTTGAGGAAGTCAATAACTGCTCTGAGCTTAGTATCATTGGCAAACTTAATATTCCTTTGAGAATGAAATCTAGGTTTTAAACCAAAATATCAGAGTTCCATGTTTCTATCATTTTCCTTTCCTTAGTGACAAGAGCATGAAAGAGTGTGACAAAAAATATAGTAACAGAAACAGAGAAATTCTGAATGGCTTTATGACTGCTGTGTAAAAAGAAAAAGGACAACCCCCTTGATATAACCTCTCTTGAATGTGTTCTTATGGGTACATACTGAAATGTTTATAAAAATGAAAGTACTTAATTTTATATGCTTGAAAAAGGATAATTTTTACAGTGAAACTGTATGGAAGCATGCATCTTGTATTTTCTGGGGATACATAAAAACAAGTCCAACCTCTGTCTTGGGTAGTCTCTAATCAAGCAATATGTACTGGAATAAATAAAAAAATATATGGTTTTCAAATCAGTCTACTACAGCTTAGCTTCAGCTTATCTTTGAGAGGCATGTATTGCTGCTGTACTGACAGATAGGAAATTTTATAGACACTGGCATTTTAACTATAGAAAACTTGCAAGACAGAATTATTCTTTTACTATTTTTTTATGAAAATTAAAAGCAGAGTTAAGAAATGTAATGAAGTTGGCGCAGTACTTAAAATGGTTATATCTGGAAAGGACACGAGCTAGGAGCTTTATGGTTTAAGCCATAATGTGCTGAATATTATATGCTGAAAACTACAATTAACAGCAGGAAATTTGTATTTTATTAAAAGAAGATGTATGGGTTACTTAAGAAGCACTGCATAAGATGATAGCACATTGTAAGGGAGTACAGAAATTGAATACAGCACACCACACAAGACAGGAGGAATGTTTGAAGAGAAAGTGATTATTTGAGTGTATGCAAGCTACGCAACAAGTATTAAGCTTGATAGAAGATCTTGGAACTACATTGACTGAGAAAGCAATATAGTAACAAAACACATTTCTTTCCAGCTGGTTCCACTTATAAGGGCAACATAAGTCATTGTTGATAGTGAAATTTATTTGATACTTCATGCAGATTACAACTTTTGCAATTGGGGATATCTTGGCCAAATTTTTACTGTTGAGATATAATTGTGATTTACAAATGTTGTGCAGGGTTGTCAGGGCTATTATTAGCACTTGCAGATAATTTAGTCTTCAGGTTTCCTCTGACTTTTCCATTATGCTGACTGGAGACTCTTTATCCACAATATAAAGAGTTTCTTGTGACACCTTGGGGATTGGGGAGTAAAGCTAAGATTAGCATATGGAAGAGGTTGGGGACATGGTGAAAAGCAGGTGATAGTAGAGGAAGAAGGAAGAAATATGAGCTAATTGGGGAACATGAAAGTTTAAGACTTAAAAACAGGAAAGATAACTAATAGATGAAGCAGGGGGAGAAATGAGGTAAAAAATCAGCACAGGAGCCTAGAAACAAGAGTAGCCTTTTGCAACTCTAGGGTGCTTTTGCAAGGCATGACTTTGCTCCAGTGAGTCCTGTATCTTGCTATGAATTTATTGGAAGAAGAGTGGAAGTGAAACACAGCAGTTATAAGTGTATTCCCCCATATGTTGGCATTACTGTGGAATTCCCTGAAGATAATTTCTGGGCAATTAATTACCCTGAAGTATTTGCTGCTGTTCTGTAGTCTCAATTGGGAGCCAGTAATGAGCTCTGTGCCTCTTTGTTTCTTTCAGACAACCTATCCCTGGCCAGTTTCCCAATCTGTTATCAGTGTTAAGCTTTGTAGTGTTAAGCTTTCTAAAAAATTAAATAGTTTTAAACATTTGTATACAAACAATGTATTTTTTTTCAGTCAGAACTGAACTATTCCCTTTTTATTTTTTTTCTAGAATCTCTTTTGCTGAAGTGATAAAACCAATGGCAGTGAAATGACCAAATGCTGGCATTTAAAATGTTTCTGTAGATTTCCTTTTGTTCCTGTTGTTTCTATGGAGTAGTCACTGTTGCTATGTATTTTTTCTCTTTGTGTTTGCCAGAACATGACTAGCTGGGTCAACATGCTCATGGTTTAGTGGGGAGTAACATAATTGCTGCTTGATTAGACGAGGTATTTTAGAAACAGATTTCTGAGACAGAAAAATCCCTATAATATTTAAATTTCCCTAGCAATGACATAATCATGAGTAATTAGCTAAACAAGCCATGGTTAATTGTGATCAGGTAACAGCCTTTATATTGGCAAAAAAAGGCCAATAAAAATGAATGGAAGTAAATCTAAACAATATTTGATATGGTGGTATCCTGAACCTTGCTGCTAAGTGTGCACTTATGCATATCAATCTACAGTCTCTAGTGCAATGGAGCAGTGATCCTTTAATTATTTTAATCGATATTATGCAGTCAGACAGGTTAAGTAGCTACCGGCCATAGCTCACTAAACTTGATGAAAAGAACTGCCTTTCAGTCTGTGTTCTCATAGGTGCACTCGGATGGATGCACTTTCACCTAAAAGGCATGCAGATGGGAAGTGTTACAGAAGGCAAGCTTTTGGGAAGTGTTTTGAGTAATGAAAATTTTAACAGTTAATGGGCTGTTTTTCAAAGATGTGAGGGAAATCAAAATGAAGAATGCACCACCAGCAAAAATTAGCCTGGTATATCTTCTTGTCCCAATTTCTGTGTTATATTTGGCTACTGAATTTTGGCCACATATGTTGTCTTTTATTTTTCTTAGGAATGTTGAATGTAATTTATAAACTAACAAAACAGCAAAATTGTGCTTCGTGTTTTTTTTATTTACAGTCTGCAGAATTTCCTAGTCAATCAGCTCCTACAGCCTTGCAGTTTAGAATGTGCTTCAACATGAAACTGGATTTTGTCATCTCAAATATCTTGTTAATGGAGAAAATGCTTCCAGAAAATTCTTAATGCAACCAAGACAGAATGTAGTATAGAGATGAAGCAGCTCGGAGTGAGAGGAGTTGATTTGCACCACCAAGTGCCATTGTGGCTGAATTCTGACCCCTGCACAGGCACAGCTTCAGCTCAATGAAACCTCACGGATGCCAAGAATTTCCAGCCAGCATAAAAAATTCACACTTCCAGCATTCATTTTAGTGAAGGCTTCTGGATATAAAGATTTGCTTCTGAATTACTAGAGATCCCCTTCTCTGAAGAGAAGACATAAAAAATTAGTACCTCAGTGCAGGTAATAGAGCTTTGAAAGCATGTCTGAGAAGAGTGTTTGTAGCCCAGATTGTTTTAGTTATACAGCAGGACCAAAACTCAGCTGTTTGCACAAAGTCAAAGTTTTACAATAGAAATGACTGTGCATGACCAGCTAGGAATAACAGGGCTGAGGAATATCAGCAAAGGAGTTGAAACAAATGCTCACTGCCAGCCTTGCCAGTGTGCCATCCTGTGCCAAATGTATAATGAACTTCTGGCAATACAGTGGCCACATAGTACCAAGATCATGGGCATCTGAGGTTCCTTATTAAACTGTGAATACTCCATATCCACTGTTTATTATATGCCATTTGCTTTAGGCTTAGAAGCTCATTAAAAAGCTACAATGTGACCTTTAGAATTTTGAGAGGTATAATTTGCTACATAGCTTCAATATTTTGATAGTTTTTCTCAAATGAGTTCTATGCTTGGAAGAAACTGTAATATGGACAAGCTTGTTATGATGAATGTTAAAAAATGTGTTGCCAAAAGCAGGTTTAGGAATGTGCTGTAGTTTTTCAGACCCAGTTAACACAGTGTTCCTAGCTCCCATAAACCAAGTGATGGCAGATAATTGTTTAGAAAGTTATAAAAATCTGTGATGACACAGTTTAACTGAAATTCTTTTTGAAGTGAGACCCTCACCATATATTATAACAGGAATAATTGGACACACTGGGAAAAGAAATATATACACTAACCGTGAAGGCACCTCAGCATTAATCAGAAAAACTGAAAACACTGTCTAGGCTCAATCATTCTTTGATGAAGTGGGCTTCAGAAAATACTTGAAAAGAATAGAAATTCACAAGCCCTGAAAGGAATTCTGAACTGACAATACAAAAGCTACAGTTAGGCCAGCAAAAGCCTCCTACTGTTACTTGTAATGCTACCTTTTGGAAACAGCAGTGTCCTTGTAAGAGTGAAAATGGCAGATTGATGTATCATTATTCAGAATGATGGTAATTAAAATGGAGACTCACAAGCTGTCCTTGATGACAAAAAGATTATTTGCTTTACACAATGTCTCTGCTCATTGTTAGGATAGCCAGCCTTCATAAGCCTGGTTCATGATACTGTCTTTGGTAGAGTTTACTTCAATAATACATTTTGCTGGCAATATCACTGTTACTGATTTTGCCCTGAATATGGGTTTTTTGCTCTATTTTCCCCCAAAATGTCACTAGGCGTCATAATGTTTGACTTCACTTGCTACATGTTATTTCATACTTACTGTGTCCTTGTCTGCTGATGGGATACTACTCCTGCTTCTCTTCTGTGATGTATGGATAATTCATGTCCACCTAATGCAAACAGATTTCTGAGATCACCTTTCACCTACACTGGTAGAAAGTCTTGTCTTCATTAAAATTTCTCTTTTGAATGGAAAATAGAAGGAGAAATTGGGGAAAAAACGGGGCATGGAGTGATTGTTAGAAGCAGTTTTTAAAGGAAAAAATTAAAACAAAATTTTACTTTCACAGACATTTAATCTTTTTGGTGATGTATCCTTACATTATGAATATCATCAAAGATATCACTGATGATATTTCATGGTAAGCTGATGAATGATAAAAAGCTGCTGGACAAAGAAAGATTAAAATTAGGTAATGAGTTGATTCATTTGGATCAGTGAAATTTTGGCCTTTGAGCTGAGAGACAGAAAAGAAAAGGGCCTGCTGTGAGTTGAAGATTCAGTACGGTCATACTATCAGTGCAACTCCATCTTTAACCTTAAGAAACATGAAGAACTCCTAAAATGTTGGCAGGGACAATGTTTGGTAGCAAATATTTCTCAAAATAAATATCACTTGAGTCTGCCCTTACCTAGGTTTTACAGAGCTAAAATTATAGTAGCTGAAGATTAAGCCAGAACAAATTTAAACCTAGAAAATACTTAAATAATCATATAGTATTGCTCTCTGCTCAGGGTCAGAACAAGATAAATAAATATTCTTGTGAAGATCTTTGTAATGGAAAAAAGTTGAAGGCATAATTTGACAAGAAAACTATGGCAGAAGTAGGGTTATGGCTAAGAAATGACAGCAAGGAGGGAAGCTGTGCAATTAACTCAGTTTTTGGGTAAACGTGTGACTAGTACATCCTCTGATCTGAGCTAGGATGCATATATTCCTAATGACTAGAAAGAGACCTGAGTGCCAAGGCTGCAAGCAAATGAAGTTTAAATTTCAACTGATCCTGCAAGTTTATGGATGTTCTCTTTTTTAACCTGTCTCACTGAAATAGAAAGCAAGAGAGACAGGGCAAAAGGTACATAATGTGAATCTGCTTCTGAAACTACACAGTCTCAGGTAACATAGAATTTTTGTTTATTTATATTAGGAAGACTTAACAGACAGAAGCTGTGCCTGAGGAATCAGAAGCGCATTGTCTGATGTTCCTGAAAACTTTTCTTTATGAAGCCCTTGTGCAATCTGAAGGCAAGAAGTATGCAGTTAGTCTTAAAGACAATAAAGACATTGTATGCACATTATATTCTTTATGCCTGAAAATGTCACAAGGAATGAAGTGTGTGGGGAAAGCTAATGTTCTAATGCTGCACCTTAGCATTATGTAGTGAAACTACCAGTGTACAACATTCCTCCCTACCTCTCTTCAATTCTTTTAGGACATTTGAAAAGTACAGCTGGTGGATTTTTCCCCATCAACAAGCCTATTTTTGGAAATGCAACAGTGTGAAAAAAAGTATTAATTCTTTCTTAAGGCACACCAGATGATTTTTAGTATAATTTTTTTTTCCAATTCAGAGTACTTAAGGAATATTAACATATCTGTTCCATTGCAGGCGATGTAGACTTGTTTAGCAAGGACTAGGGATAATATGGCAATTTTTGACTTTCTGAAACTTCAGCAATGAACGTGAAAGAAAATATCTGTTGGTTCCCTATCCACTTATCCTAGCTGTAATATTACTTTGCAGCTAAGAAATACATCCCTCCCCAGCATTCTTCCCATCCCTAGCCATCTGGAAGATGGAGAAAGCATGATGGTTGCACTGATAGCCAGAGGGGCTATAGGTTTATAGTGTTGATGTTCCACGCAAAGGCTTTCAACAATCACTGTTCTATTTCCTTCCAGAGAGGGAGTAAT
The DNA here is from genome assembly GCF_015832195.1 of Motacilla alba alba. NCBI lineage: Eukaryota > Metazoa > Chordata > Aves > Passeriformes > Motacillidae > Motacilla > Motacilla alba. Next base: position 78,649,340 of record NC_052017.1, read on the forward strand.
GTTTTTTTTCTGTTTTATTTTGCTAAGAATTTATGGAGCCATTTGAAACTTCTGGAGACAAATATGTTCTTCTCTTAGAAGATGTCTCACTGTCTTGAATATGGCATCAGGAATTGAAATGTTGGGAAACTTCCAGCAATATCAACAGAGATCAAATATATCTGGATCTATGTTCCTTGGAATCCCAGTCAGCATTTATGACATGGAAATGTAATTGCCTCTGGTTACCCTAATGAGTCACTGGTAGACACAAATGTTAATTACGTTACCATGACATAAGATAACAGCTTTGACAGGTAGTAGACTACTTTTCCTTATTTTCTGAAGAGGCTGGTGAAAATATTATGGAGTTCTCCTGAACTGTGCTTACATCATGTAAAGCCATAACAACTATATTTTTCATCAGTCTGTAGGTTTGTTTTCAACAGTTTGGAAATTCACTCATTCTTTAGATATTTCTGTATTGATGGAAAACAATACAATGAATATTTATAGACAATATATGTGATGAACAAGGGTGAGGTAGGAAACAAAATAAGCCAGCTTCTATTCTACTTGAAAGTGTTTTATCTAACAAATCCAAGAGAGAAACAAGTATAGATTAAAAATTCATGTAAACTTACTGGCTAACTCAAAAATAATAGAGACTCTTTTTTTATATTGATAATGAAAATAATGCTTACTGATACAGTTTTCATAAATACCTTAAAACATGAGTTGTAGGATTGAGATTTCTTTTGCCAGGTTTCTTTCCAGCTTGTTTTGTTCTAAAAGATAAAGAATCTGGCCATGGGAAGTCATGCAGGGCAATCAGTAAATCTCAGGTAAATTTTTGTTGTTTTTCAGGTAGCACCTGACTGTATAAAGCAAAATACAGATATGACTGTAAGTTTAAAACAAAGCTTGCTTTGACAAAATCTGTACACAAGGATTTACTTTATGGAGAACTGCAATATTTAATCTTTCTATACACTATAGCCTTTGCTAAAAGATACACTCCTTTATGGTAAGATTTTGGTGGTTTGTGACTTACTGAGGGTTACATTTAGATGATGACATCTTCATATTTGCTGCTGGGTTGGGTTTTCCAGGATTATGTGGGAAGTGCAGAAGTCTTAGTAATGTGTATATAGTGATGAGTACCTTCACTTTCTAGGCGCTGGGCTGTCAGAAACTTGTATGTGGATGTTTTGCGCTTAGTCTGGGAAAATGCAGTGTCCAAAATGGCTGTGTCTAGTCTGACATGAACAGTGAACCAGCACTGAGCATTGTCAGGGGGAAGGGGGTTGAGGATCAGGTCCCAGTGTCTGGTGAAGTTCTCCTTCTGTGTGAGGGCTGCAGGCAGTGTTATCTTGTAGTATTTGTAAATACTACTTTGTATATACAAATACTATATTTGTATATACTTTGTATATACAAATACTACTACTACTTTGTAGTAGTATTTGTAAATTTGTACTCTTAAAAAGTCAACTGGTGCCCAAATTCACTTTGAATTGGGATATGCTGGTTAGTTATCAGACTAAAAACTTTGCGTATGGCCTGCAGTGAAGTCTGACACTGGAGTGAAGAAAATTTATTGTGTCACTTGTCATTCAATCTATTTAAATTTCTAGAGCTTCCATTCGTCCTTCAGTGGACTATGTATTTAACAGCTTCAAGAAATTCCTTTGTTGATCACCAGACATTAAACATGTCTTCCATCTTCTGAGGAGCTTTCTGGAAAAAGGGTGTTGTACATCTTTTGTGTTCAATCTACGCAGCAGCAAGAGAATGCAATACTCTGTCACCCCATTTTCTCAGACTTCTTGGCAGTGTGTTGTTGACTTCTAAGCCTTAATCCTCTGCTGGCAGATGCACAGAACCCGTGCCAAAAGAACATAAAATGACAATCAGGTTGTGGCATAATGTGTGAGGACAAGAGCCTGGAAATAACACTCTTTCAGCCTTAGCTGTTGCTGTTCCTCTCTCCCATAAGTTTCTTATAATGTTATGTCTCGTGCATGCATAAATATTTGGCCACAGGAAAAGAGTCATTATTTTAGGAAGTAGATGTTACTTCCCTAGGTCTGTGCTAGAATCTGTAAAAAGCATGTTACGTATTAAAAGCTTCTCTCTGCACCACAAATGTCTTCTTGGTCACTGTCTTTATCCTTCCAAAGCCTGTGTGAAGTAATAAAGCATTAATATGAAATATGGGAAGACAAAGGAACACTGAAGATGGCACACCTATGTCTCAGGTGTGTCATCTGATAGGTTTTCACGTATCAGTAAAAGCATGATTAGGATGGTGTATGACCCAAGACCTGATTCACCATGCAATATAGACTACAGAGCAAAGTCATGGTGGCTACAGTTTTACCAGGTAAAGTGGTATACTACTGCTTATTTAAAAAAAAAGCTGTTTGTACTTGTCTGTCTTTATATATATATTTGTATTACAAATATATACAATTTTCTTTATTGTTTGAGCTCTTTCAACCAGCATGAAAGGTAGAGAGGAGGCACCCTATTAATATGCATTGACACATTAATTATAGCAATGGTAGTAGAGGGGAAAAGATTTGGATACAAACCCTAAATGTTCTTTGCTGCATATCGCGAGATTTGCTACAGGAAAAAACATTCCAAATTCTAATCAAGCTGAATGATCTGCATTGAATGACAAAATGCCCACTGTGAGGGGTCAAGGGGAAACATAGGCAGTCTGACAGATTTCAGATCAGATGTATTTGAGGCTCTGGAAGGGAAAGTAGTGAGAGAAATGACAAGATTCATCCCAGTTATTGAGAAGTTAGTAACAGCCCTGTTTCATCAAATAGCCTAGCAGAAGTATTTCATACTATGGGTGAAAACTGAGGAAGACATAGAAGTTTTTAAAGCAATTTGGAGTACTACGCAAGTAAAGAACCTGCAGAGACTGTGAAGTAAAAGATTTCAGTGTTTAGGGCTGTTTCTTACCCAAATAATTAACCTTTCAGTGAGTGACTGTTGAGAGCATAGAAGAAAGGAGCAAATAAAGCAGACTTTAAGAAATATTATCTGAAGTTTAAGAACCTTTGACTTTTTTAAACTAAATTAGAATATGCAGTTGTAGTCATTCAGAAGAAATTATACTCAAGAGGATACACCAGAATGTAAAGCTCGAAGTTAGAATAGTTTGTGTACTACTTCAATAATATGACTTTTTTCCTTTATTTAAAAAATGTACTTACTTATCTGGAGAAAAATGTCCTATCATATAGTTAACACAGATACGATGCTTCATAAATCCATTCAAGCAATGTTTTCTGTGGAAGGGAATTAATTATTATGCTTTTCTTTAGAAAATATTTCCATTATCAAAAAAAAAATGCTAAACATAGCTGTGCTTTGAAAAGATATATTTTAACAATAGTAGAGAAGATTAAAATGTGATGAATATGAAAGTAATTTGACAAAAAGTTCTCTAAACTGATAAATTTCAGGCTGATGCTGATTCTTTTTCATTTCCACTTGTCCTTGAAAAACATGAAGTTGCTGTATTAATTCATCACTGAGTGTTTTCAGATTGATTAGGTAATAACAACTTTGGATCCTACTGGTGCATTGTTCAGACTATCTGTAAATAAGTAATTCATCTCACTTGAGGGCTTCTCTTTCTGATTTAGTAAACAAATACTGGCTGAAACAGTACAGTGTTTCAAAGCACAAGGTTTCAATCAGAACTGTGATGCTGATAATATCTAGAAAGGGTTTAATTGGAGTATGTTGTGATGATTGCATATTGCACAAAAAAAGCAATTCCTTATAGAGTCATAATAAGCAGGATGGTTTAGTTCACCCAGTCAAAGGTTCCACAGCTGTACGCTTGGGGAAAGAAGGTAGGAGGTTGAGCATTGGCTTGTTTCTCCAATAAGACTGGATTCAAAAGCTTCTCCAGTATAGGCAGTGATTCCTGTCTCTATATCTTGCTGTTATCAACCACATGATAGAAACACTTCACAGGGTTCCCTATCTTGACAGTAATCTTTTGGCCATATCTTTTGGACATTTATTGCAAAACAGAAACAAAACCGATAAAAAATAACAAAAATTATACTTTAAAAATTATAGAGATACTAACAATACCTGCAGAATGAGATATTTGTGTCTGAAATAATGATTATAGTTTAGAAATATACAGGCCTGACAGGATAGCAGAGACCTTAAGAAGGGAGGCAACCAAGTTCAGTGGTGATAAGACATGGGGCATAGCTTGGAACTGCTTATGGCTACAACCAAGTCATCAGCGGTCAGCTAAAACAATGCAGACTTATGGTGGGACAAAACATCTCTGAGGGGTGACACAGAGAACAAAGAAACGGAACTTAAAAAAATGTAAAATGTATTTATTGTGACTGTAACATGGAATTGCAGATCAGTAAAGGAAAAGATGTGAAAAAGGTCTTAAGCACATAGAAGAGACTCTAAATGGATCCTAGGTAAGGAAGAAGTAATATTTGGTTAAGAGATCAAAATTATCTTACCGCCTGTAAAGTATACCAGATGTTGACATCTTGCCATACAGTCCCCATCCTCCACGAGACTGAAGTGTCCTAGTTTAGAACCCACAGAAACAGTGGAAAGGTGAGCATAACACTAGGAAGAGTGGAAACTGTAAGGTCTGTGTGTGAAACAGTCTCAAATAAGTGATTTCTGAAGTTATAAGAGTGTGCTATTGTATTTCATTGCATGGAACACTGATTACATACAAGTCTGGTTTGGTATGGCAAACTGCTGGAAGGAAAAACCAGCATGAAGGAAGCAAGCAACGCTATTCCTCAAGAAGGCTTCGGCTTGAGCAGGATTCTACATATAGTGGTAAAAATTCCTTTTGATCTAAATTTTGGAGCTATTATCTTTTCTACTGTAAATTTTTCAGTGCTGTAACTGACTGCTCTTCCACCTTTGAATGTCTCTGCTAAAATTCACTTTCATTGTTCTTGAGGGCTGGAACCCTTTTTCAGCACTGTTAAATGCTCTTAAGGGAGAAAAAATATCTTGAAGCACTTGTAAAAGCAGTAGTTTCTAGCTGCTTCTTACTACCCAACACTGGAAAGACTTTGGTATCTGAACAGTAATAGCAGCCTTTTTGTGAGGCTTTGCAAATTTCCAGGGTTTACACTAGTGTTGTTATTAAACATAAGGAAGAATGGAATAATAATTTTTTAAATTTTATTTTTAAAAATGCTTGTATGTTTCAGATTTCAGACACAATATTATTTTCTTCACTTAACCTGTTCAGCCAGTGAGATCCAGGAAGAGTCAAATTTCAGCACCAAACAAAAGGCAAGGTGAAAAATCATAGTCACTGTAGTGTTAGCACATACTGGTGCTAATTCTGTTGAGTCCCATCTGGAAGAGTAAATTATGGTGTATTCCACTAAATAAAATTTCTAGTGATTTGGGCTGGGGTACAGTCAATTTTCATCAGAGTGTCTGATGTCGGTCTGTGTTTTGGATTTGTGCTAAATACAGTGATTGTAATAGAGAAGTTTTTGTTATTGCTGAGCAGGGCTTGCAGGGCCCCAAGGCCTTTTGTGCTTTCCATACTGCCCTCCTGGTGGGGAGGCTGGAGGTGCATGGGAGGAGACACAGCCGGGACAGATGATTAAAACTGACCAAAGGGATATTCCAGACCATATGATATCATTTTAGAGGGATGTCACTAGTTTTCCCAAGTCACCATTAAATCTGATGGACCTCTACTGTCCTGGAAATGGCTGAATACCAGTCTGGTTCATGGGGATTAGGGAATTAATTCCTTGTTTTGCTTTATTAATGTGCATGGGTTTTGCTTTTCCCATTAATCTGTCTTTATCTCAACTCCTGGTTTTTCTTTCTTTTACTCTTTCAATTCTCTTCCTGACCCTGCTGGTGGGGGAGTGGGCCAGTGGTGGCTGCCTGGGGCTTGGCTGCTGCCTGAGGTTAGACCATGACAATGTTTCACTGATGAAATGGAACCATCTCTACACTTGTACATACATGAAGTCACTGTAGCACTGAGTAAGTCAAATTAGGTGAATTGATTCCAAAAATCATATGGGATAATTAGAAAATTTTATGACTCATAAAAGAGCAGCAAGGGGAAAGCAAGGATCATCTCCTTTGGAGAGCATGGGGAGCATTTTAATTAAAACAATAAACTTTGTGGTATAGATTGGAGATAGCACTTTAACATACTAATACCTAAGTGTGAAGGCTGCACAATAATTTAAAGGTGACAGTTTCGATTTAGTATAACTCTTTGCACAAAGAGATAGTGAAGAGAGTAATCAATTATCTACTGCTGGGGGTTACCAAACAAGGCTGAAGTGACAGCAAAAGGCAATGAATGCACAGTGGAATAGGCAAGTTTGCAAATTTAAAGGCTTAGATGCAAGAGCAACAAACTAAGTGAGTAATGGTGCATGCAGTAACGAAAATCAGATGCTGCTGACATAATGCCTCTTACTGTTTGCGCCACTGAACATTGATACTGATGCTGAGCGCTTGTAATGATGGCCTCAATTGCCACAAGGAGGAAGGGAAGGTTTGCTATAATTACATTGCTCTTTATAACAGGTGTATTACATACTTTTTATAATGCGTGCATAAGTTATCATGAACATCACTAATTATTAAATCAGGAGTGAGATAGGGGTTTAAAAAAGCTGGTGATTATTGCTGTGATTGAGTATCAAATGCAGTGGTTGACTAGGTGTCATGTACGTGAGAGGCTAAGCAAGTGGTTGTATGAAAAAATTGGAAATAGTTCCAACAAATTCCTTTTTTTAGTACAGGGTGAGGAAAAACATGCAATCTTTCTTGTAGACTAATCACAGGAAAACCTTTATTTAAACCACAGCAAAAAATAAAAAGGCTTAATATTGCTTAGGTTTCTCTGATGCAGAAGAAAGCAAGTGAAGGGTGAGTGAAAGACTGAAAAATTGTGTGCACTTTAAATCAAGGCATAGTGTGAGGAAATAGTCCTTGCAAGTTGACTTTACTCTTCAGTGGCCTAATGCTCTTCCTCACATATTGGTGCTTTGATTTCATCAGAACTGGCCTATATTTACTTGTATTTTGCAAGATTTGATCTTTTGGCTTTTCAACATCAGTATATTATGAAGAAACCAACATGACTGGGGTAAAAACAGATGGTTTATATTTATTTCTAAGACAGACATTGTTGCATGATAGCGGTTCTGAAGAAGAGAAGCAAGTGTATATTGCAAGCTTGCTGCATCAAGAAGGAGAATTTATATGTGCTACATATGTATATACATATGGTTTATATGTGTTTGAGTGTCACCAGTGACTCCTGTTGTTACCCCAGAAGAAGGGCAGGGGACTGAATTTCTGATGGTTTATGCTGTGTAGATTTAGAGAACAAGTATGGAAGTTCCTGTGGTTCTGAGAGCAGTACCATTTCTTCAGATGGACAGAGACACAGTCAGCTAAGTTTGGGAAGAGGAACCAACAGTGAAGAATGAGCATCTTCATTCAGTAGTAATAAAACACACTAAAAAGGAAAAGCTTGCTATGTCTTGAAGAAATTGCTTACACGGCTTTAACAGGCACAGTATTGTCTGCTGAGTCATGTGGAGCTCCATTTCAAGATTCATTAACCTCTGAGCTTACATATATCTAGTTCAACAAGCTAATCTAAGTAGGTGAAATCCCTTTATAAGCATTAAGCTCCTGATTTAACATTTCCACTCATAGCACAGGTGCACGCTCACACATCCAGAACACCCAGGCTGCTTTAAATAGCCTATCTTTCAATCAGAAGTTAAAAAAAAATCTGCCTCTGTCATTTGACTGTATTGTAGAAGCTAAAAAAGAGTACTTCTGTCATATTAAGTGTGTTACACTTTTGAATGTGTTGGAGTTATCCTCTTGTATTGCTTCCACACACTGTTGCAGAAGTAAAGTAGCTTTAGCTGAGGCTTAAGCAAGATGCTTTCATTCTCTCAGAGTATATGTTTAGCTAGACCTTTTAAAAATGACATCTTTTTAAAATGACATACTGACTCTTTGCACTTCTAAGGTAACTCTAAAAATGAAGCATATGTATTTTAAAATGAAACCCAAATATTAAACAGAAAAGAAATGGGCAGTAATAAGTATTTTAAAATTATGTAACTAGCAATAAATAGGTAAGGAAAAAGGTCTATGCTTTGAAGCATTTCTTGCAGTTGTATTAGCTCTTAAGTCTTACTGTCTTTTCTGAAAATGTTTTTATTCATGTGCAGATATGGAAGTCTTAGAACACGTGTCCAACACAAAGAGTATGTTGACTGGATAAATGTTATATTAGAGAGCTAAATCTAGTGAAGAAGTTCCAATTTTATGTTATCTAAATGACCATTGCTTACACTAAAGTAGGTAGTTTCTGAGGATGAAGAACTTGCTTGAATTTTTTACCACCACTGACGATGGCAATAATGAGGCAAATGTTTAAAATGGCAAACAAAGCAAGAGTATAAACTGAAGCCAGGCAGATATACATGGATAATAACTATATCCTAAATTTCTGAGGGCAGAGTTCAAGAAGTTTAATTTATGGCGTGTTAACAGCAAGAAACTTGACTATTGCTTGGCCTCAAACAGAAGCTGCCATTCACAGTGTCCAAGTATAGGGTTCTGCGCTGAGATACCATGAACTGGCACTGTGATCCACATATCCAGCTTTTTCATTACAGAGTATCTTGAATCTGTCTTGAAATCATGCTTATTGGTAGAACATTTAGAGCATTTTCAGTGGCTCTGTTGAGCAAAAAAAGTAACTTGCTACTTTACAATTCTTTTTCATTCAACTTTGACAAAGTTTCTCTTTCTGGGAAACTGGAAGAGCATAAATGAATTATCAACATTTAAAATGTCCCAGTGGGTTTATAATCCTGGCTTCCAGACCCTGTTATGACCCACCCTGGTGAGTCCCTGGCATTCCTCATCCTAGGGAGCCACAGACCTTGCAGTGACTTGGCACTGGGAAGCATAGGGTAAGACTTTTGCTAGCGCAGATGTACCCTTGATTAGGAACTCCAAGCTGCTCACTAGGAGTGCAGGTTCTGCATTAAGACATCATCTGTTCAGTAGCTTTAAGGGGTTGCTCAGTATCTTTAGCAGGGTCAAGCCCTTTGATTTTGAGTTTTGACTTTTTTCCCCAACATGTGTAATTCAGTAAGGCGGGCTCCAATCCTCTGTTGAGACTGACCTGCATTTAATCTGAGGATGAGAAATCTCAAAGTGTGCTTTTGATCAAGTAACAATAACTAAGGACACCACCGTAATCACATGCAGATGTTGGCTAATCACAGACTCAGGGTAATGAATCATACTTAACTTGTGCATAGTGTTGTGGGCTGGTTTTGTGTACATGTGTTTTAGACTTCACATTACCTTGTACCAGGAATTTACACCTTTTATTAGCATAATTGGATTTTGACACTTTTTAAAAGAAAATGCCTGCAGATTATGAGTAACAAGGATGAGGAAGACTGAATCCATACTATATTCCTCTGAGACTCAGTATCGAGAGAGATTTTGCTGAATGTGAGAGTGAAGAAAAGTAATTTCACACAGTAATGCTGGCACCAAGCCCAGTTTCTTTATGGAGGTAAGATAAATGAAAATCAAGGTAGAGATATATTTATTTGATCATATAGGGTTTTTTCCATTTCCCCCCCTCTATATCAGCTTCTAAATAAAGTTATTAAAGATAATTCCAGCCCCTTTACTAAACCAGATTTTATTTGAAGGAGAAGTGGTCTGTGCTCCTGGGAGCAATTTGCTATTCTAAAATGGCTTCCTCTGAAGTGTTTATTGAAATGGTGAAATTATTCCCCATATTCTCTCCATTTGGAATGGAAAGCTACTCTAATACAGTGAATGATCCAAGGAAATGAGGAGTGCAGAGCAAAAGAGTTTTTGATGAAAGCGTGGGAGAGACAGGCTCAGGAAGCAGACAGTAAAATCATTTGAGGAAATAGGAACATGAAGTGAAAATGTGTGAAAGAGATGGTGATGACCACATTTTTCATTGGCAGAATAATGATGACAATCTGAAAGTTATTTCGGCAAGTGGCATGCCATGCTTTAGATACTTTTAGGTTGACCTTTTTGTGGATCAACTTCTTGGAAAGGTATCAGGCTCCTCCGCTTCTTGCAAAGCATAATGGTAGGGGAGTGAAACTTAGATTCCGCTGGGTGAGTTCAGCAGAATTTGTAAACAACATATTATTAATGGAACATTTTGAGATATCTCACATTTTCAGATATCTTCTTTATTAAGGAAAATACTCAAACCTAGGTTAGATTCCATCAATTTTCAGTCTTCCGGCTTTGATGTTGGGACTATGACTAGGTGAGCAAGGTCTGGAACTGCTGATGTGTAGGATAACAGTGGAGGTTGTACCCTAAGACGACCTCTACTCAATAACTTTTCTCTCCACAGTATTTGTCCTCTGGTAAGTGTTAATTTCCTGCTTATAGAGTACCTCACATAAGAAAGAACTGTAGGGTCAGGAATAATTATAATCTTGGGGATTTCTTTTTATTGCCTTTCTTCAAGACTTAACTGGGAGCAACAAAGGATAGGTACAGATTTTGGAGGTGTCTATTAATAAACATTGTTTTGCACTCCTACTCAGCATCCCAGGAAAGCTGGAACATTGTGAGACACTAGTGAGATAATCTCCCTCATCTCCACCTCCAAAAGGAAAATCAAATACGTTGATTGATGTGTACTTTTTCCCTTTTTCTTTTTTTTCCCTTCCCGAGACATTTAGCAGGAAGATAAAGATTTTAGTGAATATTTTGTTTACAAAGTATATCTAAAATTCATATCTATGACTCATCTGCAAGGCAAGCACTCAAATTTTGTCTGTCATGCCCCATGTCCTCTGACTGGCCCTATGTTTTATCCCCGGTATCACGTGTACCAAGAAAGAGCTGGTCACTCGTGCCCATCTTACTTCTGCTCTTTAAGCTCTGTTTGTCACCATCTGGCTGCGGCCAAGCCCAGCTACCTGCTTGGACAGCCTTCACAGCCCTACTCTTCAGTCATCCAGTTTTTGTAACACTTGCTGTAATGTACAAAATCAAAATAATATGCCTGTAGCAAAGGCATATTATCTGAAAGAAGCCCCAGTTCCTCCAAATTATGTCTCTTAAACAGGCTGCTTTTCAGTTTGATTTTTGTCTTTCATGTCTGCAGCATATATTGTAAATTAGGACAAACATCAATCCTAGGCTTTTTTGGACGTATTTAATTGGCTCAGATGGTCATGTAGCTTTACAATTACAAAGGTTAGTGACAATTTCCTTTTAATTTAAAGTTTTAGAACTGAAATTTCCCCAATCTCTGTAAACAAAGCTCTAATTACCCGTTTCAGATCTGCTCGTTAGTCTTATTCCTTTCCCTTTCAAGAGATTATGAACATCTTGATTGATTTTCTTCTCTGTGATTCTGTATGGGACTTCTTTTACTCTCCTAGGCCTCTGTTAACAGGCTTATAAATGACATTTTTGAATGTTTTCAGGAAAACAAATAAGGTTATTTCCAGCTTTTAAGAAGACTATTGATGTGGCAATGAATGTTTTTAAGATATGATCACCATTTTTAGATTAGGATCTTATCCTGTTGGTGGAAAATATTTAAGAAGAATAACAAAAATATGGGGATAGGCAAGGGCTTGCTTTTAGAAGTAGATTGATGAACATGAAAGATTGTTTAGAAATAAGACTGGAAAAAAATGACTGGCTTTTGTCCTTATGGAAATAAAACAAATTCTTTGTGATTTTACAGCAGAAGAATTGCTTATCAATTCATTTTTCTACCTGAATTAAAACCTGAGTATTGCTACCTTAACTGATTTTTTGAGTAGGAAATATTGCTGAGATGTTAGGGTTATATTAGCTTTATGTTTTGCATAATGCAAAGTGTAGTGCAAGTAACATGTAAGACAACTTTTAAATATGCTGCTGTTGGCATGATGCTAGTGATATTCAAGAGATAATAGGTCTGCTTTTTTCATGTTGCAGTTCATGGAATTTCTATATCTGTTTAAGGTTACTGCTTTCTTGATTATTTCATTGATTTAACATTATCTGGACAATAAATTGCGTTAGAAATTACTTCAAGTGTAGGAAACCAAGCATTGTTAAACTTGAATGGGAAAGATGTTTCTATAAAAATGCAAAATTCCTCTTTTTTTAGAATAAAAAAAAGCAGCAGCTTTTGAGATGTACAAGAATCGTAAAGAAAAGAATATTGAAAACTTTGTTGATCATAGTAAGGGAAAGAATAGTAAAGGAAAGATTGTGGAAAACTTTGTTGATCATGGGAAACAAGCCAGGAGTCATAATAAAAGTAGTCATTAAAGACCCCAATACTTTGGATTTAGACAGTTTTTAATGACATTTGTACTGCATCAATTGTTTTTATGTGTGACTGCAGCATCAGTAACATGCAGTTGTATATTTTGCCTAAAATACAAATGGTTAATAAGGTTATTGAGCAAAATCAGGAAAATTTAAGTAACCCCAAGTGTGTTTATGTGTCTGTGTGTCAAGCCTCAGTGAAAGTTGGCTGAAGACAGCTTTGTCCTCGTGCCCTCTCTTTCAGTCAGTATTTTGTTGTTCACTGTCACAGTGACAAATGAAAACATTTCATGGCAGCAACTGTCAAAAGCCCTCCTGTGAGCCCTGCATTTTCTTTCTCTTTCTCAGTCAAGAGCTGCCATGAAATATGACTTCATATCAGTAAGCTACAACTTCATGATCAAATAGGCTAGCTGTTAGTCACTGGCTGGTGGCCATTTAGGTGGTGAATAATAGGCTTTGCTTACCCATTTTTCACTGAAACAGGAAATAAGTCTCTCTTTATAGGGTACCTCATATTACAAACATCGCATATTTATCTATGACATAAGAGCCTATTCAAACAGTGCAGTGTCAAACTTGCCATAAATGAATGTGCTGGGCTGATACATTAAAAAGTGCTTGGCTGTATCCTGCTGGCAATGAAGGTTCCAGCAACTTTGTCTTTTCTGGCATCCATGTTACTTAGAAAAGCAATGTATGCCCATTTATTGCTATATATGTTACTCTTAATAATTAGCAGCTACCATCCAGGTGTTTTCCCTTTATTTCTTTCACCTGATCCTCCATCTTTTCTTTCCTGGCTTCATTTAATGTAAAATAAGTAACTGCATTTCTGGTCATAAATAAACAATGCTGTTGGGTTGAAAGTATAAATTTGAAGTGGGACATAAAATTCTTCAGGGAATGAAAAGATGTGTGCCCAGCATTAGTGAGAGCATTTGTACTTAAAAGAAATCACTGATGAAACTTACTGGGAAGTAAATTAGTAGGTTGGCCAGGACAGCAAATAGGAAAATAGTGTATAAATAACATAAAGAAAAAGAAAAGACATCTAGAAATTGTGCAACTCATTTTTTTATAATATCACTTTTCTCTCCTAATGAAAACCCAGTGAAAATCCACGTATGTTGTATTTTCTTGATGGTCACAAAAGTGAGTCAGTTATTCTAATGAATGAAGAGTGATTTGGTATCAGCTGGTGTTGTTAGGTCATTATTGATCATCCACTCTCAAGGCTTAGAAGTTTTGAGGCAGAATTTGTCCCTCTGTCAGATTTGTCCCTTTGCGCTCCCTTGCAAGTTCCTCTTTCTAGTCATGTAAAGGTTGAATATTCAGCAGAAGGTGACAGAAATGGTCAAGGAACTGGAGCATTTCTTTTAAGAAGACTGGGAAGGTTTTGCCTGTTCAAACACAAGAAAAGATGAGTAAGAGTCATGTAAGTATTTGAAGGGATGATGCCAAGGGGATGCAGCCTGGCTCTTCTCAGTGGTGCTGAACAAGAAGAAAAGAGACAGTGAGCAGAAAGTGATTCACAGGAAGTTCCACCTGAACATGAGGAAGAACTTCTTTACTGTGCAGGTGACCATGCACTGAGGCAGATTGCCCAGAGGGGTTGTGGAGTCTCTCTCACCAGGGAAATTAAAGAAGTGTCTGGACACAATCCTGTGCCATGTGCTCTGGGATGACCCTGCTTACGCAGAGAGGTTGGACCACTTGACTCACTGTGGTCCCTTCCAATCTGACCCATTCTGTGATTCTGTGATTCCGTGACTATGACAGCAATGTCTTTTTAGTTTTAGAAATAAAATTATAAAAGGGAGAGTGGATGTTTTGATGATAATGCAAAATAAATCTACTAGTAGTTCTCTGCCTTTCAAATTATTGTTTGGATTTTTAAATTTACTTGTAGATTTATTTGCTTTATGTCATACTTGCCACAAGCTGATTTCTGGAAGACAGACCCAACACAATATCGAGTCTGACTTTGTTTCAGTTTTGACTCAAGTCTTGGGAGCTTCAAATCACTATTTACAGGGCTTTGATATTTCCTTTCAGGAGCAGCATTGGGAGCAGCATTTGTACTTATCCCACAAAGAGGTCAACATTTTTTTCATATCCCAATCTGCCTTAATACTGAAAAGGGAATATTCTAGCGGAATTATCAAACCAAAATTTTAAAGCTGGATAATTTTACTCTTTTTCAAAACTTCTTCTCTTATAGCCTGTGTATAAACTTAACATTATCTCCTTTGTTCATACCTTCTATTAACCCCAAATGAAAAGTTGTTCATGAATCTCATACAGTATGGCAAGCTAGTTTTAGCCATTTTGGGGTAAATTCAAAATCTGCAGGTTTCATACTCTAATCCCTGTGAAAAATAAACACAATATGAATTACCTTTACCCCTGGTCATGCCATAATTTGAACCAGTATAATTTCTACAAACCTTTGCCATTCAGAATATACTGATCATCTGATATTGTGCTAAAGCTATTTCTAATTAACAGTAGAGACTCCAAATTGATCAGCAAAGCCAGAATGGTAGCAGGCAAGACCGCATCAGCTGGAGCTCTGCTGTACATCCTCAGCCTCTGTGATGGGGGTGGTTACTTCAAGCCTGACTAAATCATCAGACCTTGGCTGTCAAGAGCCTCAGTGCCTTCATGGACACTCACCACAAGCTCTAGAGACAAAAAGCCTTGTGTATGTACGCAAATTTGTAAAGACTGTGCTTAGTCATGTTGCCAGGTTGAGTCCAGATAAGTGAAAAAAGGTCTGTGGTGGATAAATCATGGTGATACTGCAGCGTACAAAACCATTCAGTGTTCATTCGGGCTAGGAATGGGATTTGTGGAATGAAAAATAAAATGCTCACCTTGGTGTTAGAGTAAAGTCAGAAAAGCTTGAAACAGGCTCTGGAGATGTGTGAACTGCTTCTAAATCCTCTTCTTTCCCCATGTGTCAAAGAGGTAGACTTTAGAATGACTCATAGCACTTGTTTTCCTTCTCAGTTGTCCAAGGAGAAGTATCTTTGCTTCACTGAAAAAAAAAACAAAACCTTGATACATTTTGTTCACATTTAAAGCGAGGAATGGGCACAAAGAATAGAAAAAAGAAGGAGGGACACAAATCAATCTTCACAATTGATAGTCAAAATTATACATTCCTTAACACTCTGGCATTTCTTTGCTTCAAGCTGTAGTCCAATTTGTGTGTCTCAAACACTGCATGTTTGAATTCATATACATGACTGTGCATATACACTTTGAAGCACACAACAAAGTTTCATGTCGTACTGTTGTCTGGACTGATGCGGCGCAGAACTTTGACAAACAGCTTTCACTTACCAGAAATCTTGGCAAGAAGGGAAAAGTCTGACATCTGTCTTATATATGAAGTTTCTCAGATGTTTTGAATACTGAGTCTGGTGCCTCTTGTGGTCATGTCCTTAACCACATCATTATTTCATGGATTAATTGCAAGCTACTCATTACAAGTGCAACTGAAACCTTCTTGAGTAAGTGAGTATGAGGCATATTCTTAAGGAGTTACACCATTACCCCACAGTTAAGTTTGTTATGCTTTTAACCTTCCTTGCTGATGTGCCTTATGAAGCATTGGATTTGAATTTTTTATTATTGCTTCTCTTTAGGCCCTATTATCACTGAAGATAGAATGTATGATATGAATAAGAAAGGAAGTAACTCATTTGCATGGTATGGGTGTATGTATTACTCAGTGATGCAGATTTAGAAATTTCTGTTCTTATTGGTTTTTGCATAAGATATTGAGAATAGCATATTGTGCCGTGAAGTGCGTTAAGCAAATTTTGGTCTTCAGGGTAAATACATATGAAGGAGTTTCTCATATTCCCTGTGCAACATAAGGATATGCATTAATTATGAAGCCATTGTAAATCTTTTTAGCATATGCTATTTGCAGCATGGCCAAGTCTTTATTCATAATAATGTATTTTTATTAGCTTGGACAAATAAATGACAACCTCCTACCTCAAAAATCTTGACAATTGAAATTCGTTCCTTTGCTTTTTGGTCAAATCCCCAACCTTTAGTTTCAAGGATTGAAATGCCAATCTCTGAAAGCAAATAATTTTAAAAATGCCTTTACCAGACATTCAAATTTTTGTAGAGATGGAGATGAAAGGTATTATTTATCTCTGTGGGTAGTCAACTTTTATGCTATAAACAAGATGCAGAAATAGTATGCTAATCTTGTGAGCTGCACTTTAGAAATGCAGTTTTACCTGGTGAGGAATTTTCAAAGTTTAGCTTAAAAATATTGCAATAGAATATCTTACCTAATCTCCAGGGGCATACTTTTCATAGTAATTTTTTAATCATTGCAGTATTTAACCAAGACAATTATGAACTACAAAAGAATACTTCTAAGGTTACTAAAAGCAGAAGCAAACTCCAAATGCTATTCTGCTGTTTCTGAAATACAGAATGTACTGTTGCATAAAGAAAGAAGGATAAGGCTACATTTGGCAGAAAGGCTGTTATGTATATGCACTGAAGAGTACACTCTATTTTGAGATATGATGAGCATCTTCAGGTGCTACTGTTGTAAAACTCTGTATAACTATCAGCTTTTTATAATTACAAAAACTTATTTTAAGTTTTGATTCTCAGTCAGTCCTGCCACAGCTGAAAAAGAGCTATACAGACTCTATCACTTAGGCAATGAGTTTTGCTAGCTGCAACTTCAGTCAGCCAACTTCAAAAATTTGAACTCCAACAACAAATTCTCATCTTCCCCTTCCTTTGATGGAAAGGAGATGGTCAACAAAATGAACTAAAGTAGCCACATTCTCAAAGTAGTTTCCACACTATTAAAGATATATGGGGTTAAGGGCACAGTTAGTTAGACTTAAACTAATAAAATGAGTGGGTAGGTAAATAAAATGCTGAAAACAGTTTTATTATCCATGGTAACAGCAAAATGCAGCTTCTGAGGCTATAGTGCTGGAAGAAGAACAAAACAGAGAAAAGAGAAAAACTGAACAGTCAGGGTGAAGGTAGTGGTAGAGTAGTAACCACTTGAAATTTTTATTAGTCTTGTCAGCTTGAATCATGGAATTATAATTGTATAGTTCTAAAGTGTTAATTTAAAAAAGAATACAAAGGTCTTTTTGTTTGAACTTTGCAAAGATTTGTAGGAATGACAGTGTAATTAAAAAAATCACAGTGAGTTTTCGTCTATCACTGTTTCAAAATATATAGTGGCAGAACATATTTTTTGACAAATATACAGGATCTTTGTCTAAGAGTCATTCAAATTCTCAAGTCTGATGATGTCATCACACAGTATACTATATTGGGGAAAGGATCATAAGAATCAAGAAGTATTTTGTCTTCTCACTCTTTTTTATTTTTCTCAAATACAACTAAAATGTCTTCAGAAATGTTTTAATGACTGTAAGTAGTATTAATGTTCCCACAGAATGGGACAACTGTTAGGTTTCACTAAAGATTTTTAGCACAAGCAAAGTGCTGAGATTGAAGAGGAGGCTGCGACTCAGGAGGCCCTGGTAAGTTATGTCTCCCCTCTAATCTATTTTCTTGTCCGTGGCCTCTTCACAGCAGGCACAACTTTCCCAAGGATTTTTCCTGGGGAAGGCAGTGAGAAGGTCAGAGAAGAGAAAACAATTCTCATCTCTACTTGCTGCTCCTATTGTTTGGCACATGTGAAATGTGTTATGGAGATTGTTTACTGAGAGATATTTGTTAATTGGACACCGGTGAAGGTTGTTTGGATTGATTGGCCAGTTGGGTCAAAGCTGTGTGATGACTGTCTCCAGGCAGTCATGGGTTTTTCTGTAGTACCTTTTTTGTATAGTATCTCTTTAACATGGTATAGTACTAGTGTACTATAATATAGCTTAATAAAGCATTTGTTCAGCCTTCTGAAATCCCCGAGCTGAAGCATATTATTCCCTATGTTGGGGTCACCCTCCATTGATACTTGTCCCATTATTTTACAGTTGGTTTAAATCACAACGGAAATCCCATTTTCCCTCTTCCCCACCACCTTCAGATTCATGGATCTTCCTTCTGTGCTCAATTCCCCATAACTTTTCACAGAGGTTTAGCACTTTCTGTTTCTTATGGAAGATTTGTATGTGTTATTTTGGCTTCAGCAGTGCACTGTTGAGAGGGCCAGGTAACCAAAAATTTATCTGATACAGACATAAATTTTGGAGTGTGTGTTGTTAAAGTTCCTCAGGATGAGCAAGTTTGCCAAAACTGCAAGCAACTGAAGACTGACACCTGTCTTTATAATACCATATTTCAGTTGTGACCAAAACATTATAAGATTCTGCACCGTATTTCATCTGTAGTCTATGTAAAAATATTGTTAACTATATAGCTCAAACTCTCCAACTGACATTTCTAAGTTATTCTCAAATGTTTTCTTAAATGCTTTATTGTACCTGAGAAGTAGGCCTCTATTTTTGTGGATGTGGGAGGGAGACTTTCCACAGATTAATCGGTGTTTATCACCAAAGAGGAGATCACTGACTATACATCGTGAGATCAAAGACCAAACACGTGTTTAGGGCATTTCTGTCATACTGAAGACGGTGGATATTGCTACTGGTTTTGGTTTCACTGTCTGCAGCACATTTTTTCTTCACCTGTGACACAGTAAATGATCAAGTACCTACTTATAAATTATTAAATTGATGACCTACAATGAGATAAACCTAACAGCATGTTTATTAGGAAAGGTCACCCAGTCTGTAAGGAGGAGCTGACTGAAAATAATAACTTCCTTAGCTGTAGCCATTTTGACCTTTTAATTTTTCTCTCCATAATTATACTTGCAAACATAAATTTTAGACAAAGAACATTCAGGTGCTAATCCCTCTCATGATGAAGCCAATATTCTTAGGAAATATGACACTGATAGTTTTCCACACCTGATCTCATTCTCACAGCGCAGGATTTAGGATGTTGAAAGAGTAGCCTGAGGCTTCCGAGAGGAGAAGCTACTGTCTTTTTCTAACAAATATCATCATGTTAATCTTAAGATTGTTTTGTAATACTGTGTCCACCAATAACACATCACTTAGAATTTTTTTCTGGACATGTCTGTGAGGCAGGGAGAGACCAGGTGCCTTTGAAAGAGTTGCTTCCTGAATGTCTTCATTCTTTACCCAATGATCAAACACTGTGTTAGAGTGGGAGGTGTTTTCCACAGTGAACTGGCAACCTAGAGTTCTGTTAGAAAGACTGAAGGACACGTTCACATTTTCATGCATAAATACTTTTGGTTCTGGTCCTACATCTGTGTTTCCAGTCAGTTTTATCTTGGTTTTGTTTATTGTTACATTACCGCTGACTGAAAAAAATAATGTTGCTTCCCCATTTTATAAATGTAACAGCCCATAAGCTTTTTCCTTTTAATTACTGTAATTGTGTTTTAAATAATTCTGTGATGATTGCTTTGTGTCTGATATGTG
Source organism: Motacilla alba alba (assembly GCF_015832195.1). Taxonomy (NCBI): domain Eukaryota; kingdom Metazoa; phylum Chordata; class Aves; order Passeriformes; family Motacillidae; genus Motacilla; species Motacilla alba. The sequence goes on from NC_052017.1 coordinate 78,669,220, forward strand.
ATGTATTTTGAAAAAAGTTAAAAGATGGTTTGATAAAATGAATTGCAATGGCTAATAGTAGTTTGAAATTAAAAATTATAAGAAATTGTGACAAATGCTTATAGTAATATCTTCTTATAATTTAAACATTTATGGCTGATGCCTCTGTTATTAGTACTGAAATGCAATCCAGGTGAATTTATTATATTTTTCTTGAGCATCCAGTATTGCAAGTTAATATCATTTCATAGAAAAAGATTACAGACGTTACCGCTGCTGAAACTAGTTTGATTTTAAAACTTTTTCAATTTGTAGTCATTCTTTTTTGGAACCATTCTTTGAAGAAGTCATTCTCTTTTCTTCTTTTAAGAATTTTTTCTCCCTCATATACTAACCTCACTTTGAAACAGAATCTGTACGGGAAACTTATTTTTCTGGCTCTGAAATGGCTTTCTCCAGCATGGAAGAAAGCTGAATTACTTCTACCTCGATTGTATTCCTAACAGTATTTGATCTCAGATGATTCTTTAAGCACTTTGTAAGTGAGATTCCTAGGGATGTTGTCCTCAAATACATTTCAAACTGTGGGGTGTGTAGGGGAAATACGTACTTGTTTTGCAAAAGAAAAAAAAAGATGAAGAAGACTTTTTACAAGCATTGACAGTGAAAGGGATTTATTAGTGATCATTACAGACTGAGCCTGCTGAGATAAAAAGTGTGGAAAACCTTTATTATCTGCTAATTATCTCACTTGGTTTTACATTGTAGAAATGTTGTTTTACTTTTACATTGCATAAGATCACATTCTAGGCATTCAGTTGCAAGATGTCCAGGCACTGTGTACATCCACACAGAGCTCTTTAACTTCCAACAGAAAACAGGGTTTTATTAAAATTCTCTTCAATATACAGAAAGAGCAGAGAAAGGAAAAAAGAAACTAATTTGCCTGGTCAAAAAGAAGGCAAGATTCCCTGAATCAAGAGTTTTATGGTTCTCCACAATTACTTAATAACAGCATTTTATGATTGTTTGAAAATAAGAGGAGGCTTTACTGAATAATGAATCTGACTTTGAGTTGCTCTTAAATAGAATTATATGAAAAAATAATAGATTACTATCTATTTTCACTATTTCAAAGTTCAATAAATGCACAGTCCAGTTGTAGTGTGCGCAAAAAAAGTATTTTCTATAGGCTTAAAAAACTGATAATATAAATTCAGAAAAATTAAAAATGCTTCTAATCTCTAAGTATGTCTATATAATGCAATGTACAAAACCCATCATCAATTCTACTTAAGATGCATGTGGTTGCAACTATTTTTTACACCTTTGGTGGAACAAAACCTGTGGGTAAGTACCTAGTTGCAGTGAAGAACAATAGGATGTTTTTGTATAACCCCGTGTTTTAATTTGCTTATTTAATCATTTGTTTCTGTGTGACATCAAAGAGTTAATGAATTGTCAGTTTATAATTAGAAAATGGAAATTATCAGTTTAATAAACTACTTTTAACTAAGAATTTATTTTAGAAACTTCCTTTTCAATGATGTGGGTACTTCACTGATGACCATTTGGCCTTCAAGACCTGGAAGCTGGGCTTTATTCCTGTAGTGCTGACTCGGGGCTTTATGACAAAACTAGAATAGCCTATAGCTGGCAAGCTCCATAAATTTAATCCAAAATATTAATAGAGAGTTTTTAAGGATAAAAATTCCTTGTCTCTGCTGCAGGTCACACTCTGCCTCTTCAGTGAGGTAGCAATGGGGGTCACATTCAGTGAATAGAGGTTTTTCTACTGCTCCTTCTCTGACACCTTTTTCCCATGTGCTGGTGTGAGTTCTTCATAGGTTGCAGAGCCCATAGGTCTGTGCAGCAGAAAGGAGAGAAGAGGGCATACACATTGTGTGTGGGTGTGTGTCCATGGTGGTCACCTGTGAGCATCAGGCTAGACTAGCTGATATGTAGGCAACCTAGTGTTGATTGGGCACTCCTAACAATTTATGGATGTTTTCATGCCTCTTTTGAACTGTTTTGTGGGTCCCTCATGTAACACAGGTAATAGGGTCTCAGCCAGTTGTTTCAACATGGCACATGCAAGTTACAGTAAGGAAGGTATATTTGTAACAGCTTCTACATGGTTTAAACACAATTTTTAGATGTGAAATTTTTTTAAATCAAAGTTCATCACACAGGTATATCCTGTAAAATACTTGTGCTTTTCTGAGATGTTTATTTCTTTTTAAAAGGGAAGTTTAACACATGGATTATTCTCTCACAAAACTCATTAAACTTTTCCATGGACATTTACTCATCTCTGCCCTGATCAGATTTCTGATTCAAATGTTAAATGTTAAACTTCTTGCATTTTCATTTCATTAATTTAGAAATGCACTAAACTAATTTAAGTGTCTGTGATACATCTGTCAAAAGTTTAAGCAATCTAATCACTAGCTGATGAGAAAAGTTGTTCTCTTAAGTGAGAAAAATAAAGAAATCATTTTCCTCTTTTAAGGTTCTGATAAACAGCAAGGGTGTCATGATTTACCCTTAGCCAGCAACTAAGTACCATACAGGTATTGGCTCACTCCCCTGCCCCCTGGCGAGTTGTATATGTAGTGGAATCAAATCAGAACAAGGTAAGACCCATGGGTAGAGAAAAAAACAGTTTAATAATTGCAATAAAATAAATACTACTACTAACAACAGCAACAGCAGAAATGTAATTACAATGAAAAGGGAGATAACAAAAAGAGGAAGTAATAAAACCCCCCAAAAGATGAATGATGCACAAAACCACTGTTCACCACCCACTGATTGATGCCTAGCCTGTCCCTAAGTAGTGATTTCTCCCTCTTGGCCAACATTCCAGTTTATATACTGGGAATGATCTATGGTGTGGAATATCGCTTGACCACTTTACGTCAGCTGTCTTGGCCATGTTCCCTCCTGGTATCTTGTGCACCTGCTCCCTGGCAGAGCATGGAAAACTGAAATTCCTTGACTTAGGGTGAGAACCGCTCAGCAACAACTGAAACATCAGTGTGTTATCAACACTATTCTCATATCAAATCCAAATCACATCACTGTACCAGCCACTCAGAAGAAAATTAACTCTCTCCCAGCTGAAACCAGGGCACAGGGAAGGAAGTTACTGGTTTAGAGTGAATTTTTGTGTGTAGTTCTTGGTGAAATAAAATTATGGACATAACCAATGTATTACTGAACTGTAAAACTAGTTGTACTTAACTGTACAATTGGATGCAGAGCCCTAAAAATGAACATTGGGCAAAAGAGTCTGTATCCTTTGTTAATAACACAGACATTTTTCATTGAGTGCTTTTTGCACTCTTTTTCCTAAGGTTGCTGAATACTCTAGTGGCTAAAAGAGAGTTTTACTGTGGAGCAGAAACGTGGTGGCTGAGTAATACCTAGGAGTTATAGCATTATTCTCTAATTATTAGTAGTCATGTAAAGTCAGCAGAAGTGAACTCTGCTGATGGTGTGCCTTAATTCTTGTTGCCTCTGAGAAATTATATTGTAATGATCATTACTGGGTAGAAAAAAACTATCTGAGTGACTATAATGGGTAGTCCTACAGCTACAAACTCTTGATCATTTACGTGCTTGGAAAGAGAATGACAACTGGATTTTATCCTTTATGCTTTGTAGCTGTTTCAGTCTTTCAAATGACAAATAATTTTGGTTTTGGGTGTGGTTGTTTTGTTGTTGTTGTTGGATTTTTTTTTGTTTTTTTTTTTTTGCACATGAGCTTTTGGGATAATTATACTCTTAATATACACTTGTGACTGTTGAAAATAGAAGGCAAATTAAATGCAATTTCTACTGAAGAAAAGCAAATAATAAGAAATTATATATTAGTCAAAAGGACAGTAGAAATGAAAAATAATTTTTTTTTCTTGCGGAATGATATAACTGAATGCACCTTCTGAACAAGTTTGTATAAATCAGAGTGAGATTAGAAATCTCTTTTAATTGATGATCTGTGCATCTGGAATCCACTCCTGGAGGCTAAATGTGCTGAAAAAATCATTGAAATATCAATATTTACTGTTAGTTTCTCCTCCCTGACTTTGTAGACAGTTACAGTGTATTGGATAAGTTGTATAGAGGATTTTCCTGCCTATTTTAAACTTTTTTTGCAGTGTAATATTTACAAATTTTGCTTTAAAGACTGAAATTTTTATTGGCTTTTCTATGGCACTAACTCTAATAGATACCAGTGCTTCATAAATATCAACAAACTTAAATTTGATGCACTACATTTTGTGAGGTGGCATCTAATTTTTACCCTTCCTAATTTACTAGGACATTAAATTAAAATTATTGGAGTTTCTTGGAATAGTCAGGTGAAGGGTCTGGAACCTGGTTTGGAAAAGTGACACTTCACACTGAAAATACTTTCCAAATACCCTTCTGCAGACTATGCTCTCTAACAAGCACCCAGATCAGCTGCCAGACATCTGTGGAAAACCTAATTAAAGGCTTGATAGCAAAATTCAGAACAGCCAAATCCTGACTGCACCGTTTATTGTAAAAAATTTGTTTATTCCTCACATGTACCTCTCTGTCAGGATGACTGCACTATTCCCCACAGCTGAGGAAATAGGGCTTTTGTTAAGAAACAAGTTCTGTCACCATCACGCTCATGTCACATGGGTGAATCCTTTGGCTAAATCAAGTCACTTTTCTAGGAAATCACAGAGGTTATCCTCTTTGCTGAAACAATAATATTCCTTATTCACTTTACATTTATTTTTCCCACCTGTCTCTTGCCATTTCTGCAGGAAAACCTCTCTGATCTATTTTTAACTTGCTTTTGGATCCCAGTAAATTCTATTCCCTTTTTCTCCCTCTTCATTTTTTGATTCATTTTGTTGTCTGTCTACCTTGTTGCAGGATCCTTTTTTGCCATATCCTCTCTTTGTGAATTAAGTGAATCCATTTTTTGAAGTGTAATGAACACATTTGGAATAAGAGTTTTTGCACAGGGAGCTGATCAAAGACAAAATTCCCTGTCTCTGAAGGACAATCTTTTTTAAAGTCCTTGACCAATTACCAATTTTCAGGTTTTTATGTCTGCATGTAAAACCTGGCTGTAGTTATTTAATGCCAGCTTCACTTCTGGCATGCTTGAAAGCAACATTATGGTGAACTGCAATATGTTAACTTTTGCAATACTAAAACTTTTCTTAATAGGTTCTACCAGTTGGTGCATAGGGAAGAAAAAACATGAAAATAAACCTCAACAAACAATTGAGTATGGAATTCTCCGCAGAGAGGCATATTCAGCTGCTCTGATACACAAATTGGAAAATTCTATAATGGTATGAGGAGAGGAGGTAAGTGAATACTCTGAACATGAACTTGTGGTTTGTAATTTTGCCTTGTTCTTTTGATCAGAAAAGATAGGTGGCAAAGAGTAACACTATGTAGTGGGGAATAAATGAGAAAGGAGCAGTTTATAAGATTTGCCAGAGGTTACCTGGCTTAACAGACAGCAGATTTCCCGTAGTCTCTGATAGACATAAAACTTGTACAGCAGCATTTTTCCCACCCCACAGCCCCCCTTGCTCCCCCAAACCACAACCAAATGACCAGCTAAAAACTCTATTAGATTACTGTAGTTCCCCAGAGGTTACTTCTCAGGCAACTTACTCAGTAAACCTACTAATGAGCGGGTTAAAAATCTCTATTTCTTAAGAGAAATTGAATAGATCCATCTGTATTTAGCTTGAAAACAGCGAAATGACTCCAGAGATATCATACTCTCCAGGGCAGCTCCTGTATGTATCATGTAGTTACAGAAAAACTGGGAAGGTGTCAGATAAGGACTATTCTTGCTTCAATTCTCTGATTTCTGATTTTTGGACAGCCCCCTTTCATTTTTACCTTGGTTTGTTCTTCATTTAAGACTGTGACTCATAAGAGTAGCATTAATTAACCTTGACTTAGATACCTGGACATTATTAATGCAAAGTGTATGACTTAACTGTCAAGACTATAATGGAGCTGTGTAGTTCTAGGCTGTATTTCATAGAATCAGAGAACTGCTATGGTTGGAATGGACTTCTGGGGATCACCTTGCCCAACCCCCCTGCCAAGGCAAGGCCACCTAGGGCGGGTAACACAGGAGCATGTGCAGGTGAGTTTTGAATGTCTCCAGAGAGGGAGACTCCATGACCTCCCTGGGCAGCCTCTTCCAGTGTTTTGCCACCCTCAATGTAAAGAAGGTCTTCCTCATGCTGGGATGGAACTTGTATTTTAATTTATGGACATTGTTCCTTATCATGTACCTGGGCATCACCAAAAAGAGTCTGAAAACATTCTCTTGGCACCAGCTTTTGAGATATTCATACATATTAATGGGATATTCTCTCAGTCTTCTCTTCTTCAGACTAAACTGGCCCAGCTCCCTGAGTCTATCCTCACAGGAGATATGCTCCAGATCCCAACTCATCTTTGTGGCCTCTGCTGGACTGCTCCCTCTCCACTAAGTCCTTGTCTTTCTTGTGTTGAGGAGCCCAGAACTGGACACAGCACTCCTGATGTAGCCTCACCAGGGCTGAGGAGAGGGTCAGGATCACCTTCCTCCACCTGCTGGCCACACACTTCCTAGGATATCATTGGCCACAAGGGCACTGCCAGTTCATAGTCAGCTTGTCATCTTCCAGTATCTCCAGGTCCTTCTCCACAGAGCTGCTCTCCAGTAGGTCAGACATCAGCCTGTGCTGGTACTTGGGGTCATTCCTCCCCAGGTACAGGACCCTGCACTCTCCCGTTGAACTTCATTAGTTTTCTGTGGGTCCAGTTCTCCAGACTATTCTGTCTGTCTCCATCCTATTTCTGTCTCTCTCGTTTGTTCAAGGATAGTATCAAAGAGCAGCCTCCCTGGGTACTAACACAGCTTACATTTCCGAGATTTTCCTCTTTCTTTCAAACAGCTCCATGCTTTAGATTCGCAGAAATTTATAACTTAAGGGAACAATACTTCTAGGTTAATTCAGTCAGCCTTGACAATCCTCCAGAAAAATTGTACATTACCCTAGATAGGAACAGCTGTGATATGGCAGAAACATCAAATGTCACAAGTATTCCAGGTGCTCAATGAAACACTTGTATTTTTATTTTCTCTCCACCCTCCCACATTTTTTTGGGAGAACTGGTTCCCTTTGAATTTTTTTTTTATAAGCACTGAAATTTAGTACATGTAGGTAAAGCATGGTGGTGTAAAAGCAAATTATTTAACATACCTGAGAGGAGAAATGAAATTCTATCAAATGACACTGACAGGATCTTGCGCTTTTTGTTTGGATTTTTTTTCTTGTCCAAAACTGGAAGAAAACATTTATGCCTCTTGGCCATAAAAATGATGAGGGCAAGGTTGTATTTGCCTTCCAGAGAAGCCAGGAAGTTAACTTTCATACTTAAAAAGTGCTTGAACTGGCTGTATTAATATCTGAGTTAACTGATAACACAAACAGGAAAGAAAATTATCAAATCACAATTCATTGGTCTTCTAGGACAGACGGAGAACAAAAATGATGCCAGGTGCTGGAACTAACTCTGCTCCTGATTCTGGGACTCACTAAATTAACAGAGTTGAAAAGACTTTGGAGTGCAGTGCCCAAAAATACTTTCTTATGGTAATTTTAAGACAAGGGTGGAAAAAGAATTAACACAGGTGCCTATTTATGCCTTTAAGTGTAGAAGCAGAGACAGAAAAAACCTCAGAATCCAGCCTCTTAGGCTCAGGATGTAATGTCTACTTTCAAACAAATTCTTTCTCCAAATTATTACAAGAGAAACTGGGGTGATTTAGGTATAGGAATTTGCAGCTCTTTGAAATGTGGCAAAAGCAATCTTGTTCAAAAGAGAAGACACCCACTGAAATGCCAGCAGCATGCAGAAGTAGAATTATATTAATCCTTAAAGTTCTGATTAACATCTCTGCAGCCCTCTGCTTGTACAAATGGTAACTTAGTGCAGTGGAGAATAAAATGTCTTTAGTCCTTGAACTAAAATATAGCAATTTCTCCATGTAACCAGTGCTTTTAAAAGAAGACATATTTGGCTTTACATTGCTGTTATAAGCACTCAAACCATGGCAAGGTAGTAACAATAATTTTTCAAAACATTGGAATTTTTCATATATTCTCATCTGATTATATGCTAAAATCATGCATTAGATGAAGCAGATCAATTCAGTGAAATAGGCTCACCTTGACATCTACTCTTACTTTTTTTTTTGGACTGGGTATCTACAGTGGTATTTTACAATGTAATATATGAATCACTAGAACAGTGCGTATTATGACAAAAAAGGGATGCATATTTTTGTGATATTTCTCACCACAGTACTTCAGCCCTTCTTTAGAACTTTTCAGAATCTTGGTTGAGGAAATATATCAGAGATTGCTACAGCTCATGGCATTCTTATTAGTCAATTATAGTTTCTTTGACCAATTAACATAGATATTAGTATGACTTTCCTTTTGTCTTTATTCTATTCTGTATATGAAGTGAAAAAATCCCTTATAATTTTATAAAGTGAATATTTTTTTCTGGTTATGGATATCTTCCATGAACCTTTTTCTGCATGCAAGATAAATTTGCCTAGGTCAAAAACCTTGTTGTGTATGAACATTATGTGCTCAATGAAGGGGCTGAGCTGTCAGCCAGATGTGTATTTTGTTTGGTTCCAGATTCAGTGCTATAATGGAGAACTAAATAAATCCCATAGGCTTAAATGACAAAGGTGTATTAGTGAGATGCTAAACTACTGACCTAAGTGAGCCTGTAATCAGACATCACAGAGTGCAGTAACTGGGGAATTATGGAAGACAATGTTGATTAGAGTGAAATGATGTTAGACATAGAGATTAAAGCTAATCAAAAACATTTTAGAATCTCAGAGATTGTGTGATAAGCTGAAATGCAGTTTCTAAGACATGCATATTCATGCCTCTGAGTTCCTGATATTCTGTGACAAGGCCTCCCAGACCTGCATTTCCGCCACTACTCATTTAAAATTCATAGCTCAGACCCACCTACTGAGAGAGCCAGCCCTACAATTCCATCCAATCAACTGTTGCAAAATCTCAGATTGTCAACCCTATCATATCCCCATAGTTTTTCCTTCTTCTCCCTTGATACATCAGAGAGTGCATAGCTGGATGCTTCAGGCTCTTGCTATCGTACATGTTTTCCACCTTTCATATTTCTATTTATACAGCCTGTCAGTTTTTTTCACCATTTCAGTAAAGTGCAGTCCCTGTTGATAGCTTTGGGACCCTCTAGCACACACCCAAATGCTGGGCTTTTTTGGGCTGATATCTGCCTCTGGATGTTGAAACCAACCTTGAACTAATCTGCTTTGCATTCTATAAGGCTGTTTTATTCAGGCTGTTGGTAGTTCGAATTTCTAGTGCAATCTATTTTGGGAATATGTGACAGGCTTGATGTAATTTAAAGCTTAGAGATAAGTCTCCTACTCATTGAGAGTTCTGTCTGAACTTGAATGTTCATGTTTACACTTCAAAACTATTAAAATATTGGGGGAGATCATCCTCTAGCATGACTAACTGCTGATTGGAGCTTTGAGCTGGTTCCCCTGTCCTCTTTCCTTCATGTATATTTTTACTTGTTGCAATGGTTGCCCGTGTTGCAGAGGAACTATGTTTATAGATATGATGCCCTCTTGTTGTTGCATGCTGAGTCTAAGAAACAGCTGCCCCACTAATTGTAATTTCTCTTTTCCTCCTACTGACTTCTCCTGATCATAAAAAAAAAATATTTCTTGGAGGTAGGCCAGTAGTGAAGCTGACAGTCCCAGAAGCCTCTTAGCAATACTCCTTCAATGAATTTCCAGGCGCAGTGACCGCAATGCAGTAGAGCAGATTCTTTAGACAAGGTCAGACTGGTATTCAGCAGAATGCAAATAGAAATTGTAACTCAGCACAGACATATCTCACTCTGTCACATGTGTTGCCTGCTGACAAATTAATAACTCTTTCAGGACTTAAATGCAGATGTTTTTCAAGGCTGTTCACTACTTTGGTGGCAACTGTAATGTTCTTGGATGTACCTACTGTATACATTTCTTTTTCATTATGAGGTGAATCACTGAGCCGGGAACAATTACTTCCTAACTCCTCATACCCCACTGAGTGTTACAGTGGGTTGGTGCTAGTTCACAGTGCTGTCTGCACGCTGTCCATATATGAATGGTTTTTATATCAGTGGTTTGAAAGGGAACTCATGAGCTGCTGCATGATGTGGGCAAAAGCTGTGTTTTCTTTCTACCTGTCTTACAAAGATGAGGTCACCATACTGGCGCTTGGGCCATAAGAGTGATTCTACAGTGCTCCATCCTGCCATCAGTTACCACTTCTGTCAGTTTTAGGAAGTCTTGCTGGTGTTACTTTTGTCTGTCTCTGCTTCTGTTCTATGAATTACAGTACCACAATACCCCCATACAGGGGGTCATTTACGTTTTTCAGGAGGTGGCATGTGAACCCCTGGAATGTATTGGGTGCTGAAATGGAAACACTCTTAAAATTCTTATGATATTTCCTGTGAAAAAAGCTTCTTCAAGCATATCTGGATGAGGGCTTACAGTTGGAAAAGAGGAAGATTTCCCAGTAGTGCTTGTCCCTCACTTTATCTGTAGCAATGATCTGCCTTCAGGGGCAAACCCAGAGAAGAAAGTGCAAAATGTGTGTGTAGAGGGGCTTGATCAAGATCTGTCGAGTGCAGGCATGTGCTCTGCGGCATCCACACATTAATCTCCAAATATGTGTTGCAGCAGAAAGGGTTTTACAGTAAAATCTTGTAGTAGGGGGCCAGGGACTTGTCCAGGACAAAGATTAGAAAGGAGACCCTTCCCCAAGGTAGTTGCAGACACAGTTCTTTCTCTGGTAGTGGTGGATGGATAGCTACTCAAGAAGAATAGGGAAGCTAAGGAATACGAAAAGGCCTGAACATGTCTGAAAAAACCTTGCTTTGGTGTTTGGCCCAGTGCTAGATTTCATTTTCCTCAATGTGAAGAGTCTTTCAAGGCTTGCAGAGCAAGATGTGAGTAGTTCCTTCATGGTGTTGTCTACTACATAATTTACCCAGATAGGAAACAGGGTCCTCTGACTGAGCACACTCTGACCTACGAGAGCTTGTTGCAGTGCTCAGGGACAGGGCCAGGCACACTTGGTGCTCCAGAGAAGGAAGAATGAGGAAAGAAAATGTTGAGAAGACAAAGGATGTATGAAAATAAGAGAAAGCAGCAAAAGAAAGAAGAAGCCCCTAAAGAGAGGAAAGATCTGAAATGGTAAAAATTACAACTAGCCAGTACCATGACAAAAAATGAAATGAAACAGCAGAAAGAGGCACATGAGGCTTGGGCTTGGAAGCATGCCTCTGAGTCTCACAATTCTAGAGTTCTGCTAGTCTCCTTTTATACTAGATAAGGATGGGAAGGTTTCTGCCTGGTACGACGGGGTAAGTGAATTCAGGCAGGATTGGAAAGCAAGGGATTGCTCCAGTCCGCTCTCTCACCCTATCTGGGGAAATCTTGGAATGAAATTTCTTATTTTCCATATGACACCTTTATTTACAATAGATTTTTTAAAATTTATATTTCACCTATGTTCCAAGGAGTGATGTAGCATGTGTCAAGTAAGGAAATTCTGAAATCAATCAGGTCCAATAAAAAACGGTAAGGGGAAATACATATCTGTTAAACATGTTCTCCAAGAGATGAGACACAAACGTACGCCTGTGTCATAAATTTCACATGTTGCAAATGTGCATAGAATTGCATTGTTTCCAAATGATCTGAACTGATATTTATACTGTTGCAGTAGTAATGTTTTAATGTACTGTTGCATTATATTCCCAGAGAAAGTAGAAGCATATTTCAACAAACAATAATGTATAGTAAATGGATAGACTTGTATAGGATAGACATGACCTGCATTGTTCATCATCAAGTCAAAAATCATGCAGCTGTATATTGAGAATATTGATTAATTTGTTTTTATGACTACAGGAGTAATTCTGAATGACTGAGAAGTCTACATGTACATGAGATCTCTATACAAGCATTTCTCTGGAGATAGCACAGAATCATAGATTATTTTGCTTTGGAAGGTACCCACAAAGATCCTCTAGTCCAACCCCCCTGCAAAGAGCAGGGACATCTTCAACTGGATCAGATTGTTCAGAGCCCCATTCAACCTGACCTTAAATCTTTCCAGGGATAGGACATACATCGGTTCTCTGGGCAACATTTTCCAGTACCTCACCACCCTCAACATAAACCATTTCTTATTTATATCTAGTCTGAAATGACACCAATATTCTTGTGAGAATTTGACATTTTCAAGAAATGAAAAGTGATTGTAAAAATTATTAACTGTAAGTTCAATAGGCCAGAATGCACTTCAGTTTTTTCAGCTATGAAAGTAAAAAAAAACCAACCAACCAACCAACCAACCAAAATTTCTAAAATGTGCTTCTAGATTTTGAGAATAATATTTGCCTGCAAATCACATTTGGAGTACATTTCATGTTCAAGATGAGTAATATTGAAAAATGGGGAGGTCAATTCTTAGTAAAAGAATACAAAAGTCAGAATGCTGCTCAGTTCTCAGGTCAAAAGCTTTAGTAATCTAATTGAAATAAGCTTAATGGCACTGGTGCATTTTTCTTGAATTAGAATGTAGCAGTAAGCAAGGAAAAATAATTTTCTGTGTCCCCAGGATATTCGGTTCAGTTTGAAAATGACATTAATAAAATGAAAGCCTTCATAAATACCATTTGCATAAAAAGGCAGAGTATTATATTTTCTTTAAATGTACACTATTAAGTGCATTTTTCAGGGAATAAGCCTTATCTTGCTTTTACTGCTTTAGACTAGCATAGTTACTTAGGCCTATCAGTAATAAGTTTTGATAACGAACCTTACTGTTGTCTTCTAAATTCTGAAGATCTGTCAAATCCTTTTTTTTTTTTTTTTTTTTTTTTAAGAAACTAGGTCTTTATCAGTTAACAGAGAATAGCAACGACATTAATGTTTTTTGGGTAGATTTCTACCACTCCTGCAAGTTATATAGATTGAAAAGAAGTAACCTGATTTATTCTACTCAAGCAATCCAGTGTGAAATAATATCTTTTTATAAAAAGCTTTTCCTCAGTCTCATGAAGAATGGTAGGAGGAAGGTATAAATTAACGACTAAATAACTAAATAAATACATAAAAAAACCTCTCGATTGCTACTCTTGCAGTCATTGTAAAAAGCTGCTGTATTAAGAAACAGGGAGCTTGACAGTGTTGATTAACTCTGTGAGTGCACCTAAACACTGTATAATATTTACACTACAAAATCACATTAGCAGTTCACTTTCCATAAATTTAACTTTGCTTTCCAGATAACTAATTATACATATTATTTTGACATCCTCATAAGAAAGGAAATGTAATATATATTATGCTTCAAAAACTTTACTATTGAGTAATTTTGTGTCAAAACTAAAATGCACAACCATTCTTCTGAAAGTAAATTAGATGTGCTGTAACAAGTGCAGAACAAAAATTCAGATAGGTCAATAATTGTGGTCCTATTGTCAGAGATTTTGTGAATTTTCTGCCTAGAAAATATATTGAAATTATAGACTCAGTGGGAGGGAAAGGTAGTGGATCCTGCTCTTTGCTTGAATACCAAAACAGATGCTGTGCAAACTTTAAATTAAAATGTATCTCACATGTTTTGGGGGTGGGATGTTTAAATGTGAGTGAAAGGAGAGAAAATAGTAGTGTATAGTCTAGCATAGTAAAGAATGGGACAGATTTTAATTTCTAAATTGTTTTTGCACTTCACTATGCTTAACTAATATGATGGCAATCAGAAAGGTGTATTTTTTCTGGAATTTGATCACAGTTACTGTAAAGTAAATAGTATATGGTCACATTTAAGGCTGCTCTCTGTAGGGTAAATGAAGCCCTTCCCTCACAACACAACAGGTCAGACAGCATTCCTCACAGACTATGTTACGTGCTGCTTTTCTTCATCTTGCCATCTCTTCCAATGAGGTGAGAGGTTTTCAGCATGGGTAGTTAGCCTAAATTGTCCTTACTGTATACTTGAAATTTGTATAGCAATTCACATTAAACTTGTTTCCTTTTCTTAATAACTGAAAACAGATCTTTGAAGGGGACTCTCTGCTATGAATAATGTACGCTAGAAAAAGACATTTGTTGACTATTTAATTTCTATCTTTTTAAAATTTATCCAACACTTGCAAAAGAATAAAAGCCTTCAACACATTTGATTTGATTCTTGCTTCCTCTTCTTGTGTTCTAGCCATCATGTTTAAAATTGAACTTCTATTAGAGAATTTTAGAATGTCTAATAGAAATCATGGTTTTAAATTCATTAAATATCTTTTGACTTCATATTCCACTATATCATTCAGTTTTGGGGAGTAAAGAAGACAAGCAACTTTGTAGCTTGGTTGGCACTATGACAATAAAATCTTAATTTATGTGGGACAGTATTGGTCAGGATATACATGATAAGTCAGAACCATATTGGAAATGTATTTGAAACAAGACATGGTATTATTATGTGGTATATTTTTTTGTCTCTTTTCACTTATCAGTTGGTTTTGATGACCTGCTAAGTGATTGTGTTAAAAATTCTTATTTTTTCAAGCATTAATATTTATTTTGGTTTTAAAATACTATTATGTGAAGTGGTGTATTTGCAGAAATCTTTTTTGTAAGGTATAATTTAACCAAAAAACTTATTTAAAAAAGGGTAGAAAGACTTGCAAAAATTTATCACATAAGAATCTTGGCCCTATATTTGTCTGAGTTCACATACATTTTTCACTGTTTAGTACTTGTACCTGACAATAACTGCTGGCTTTATTTGCTTCTACCAATTATTTCAAATATTCAGCACTTTCTCTTTGCTTGGAGCTAAAGAAGACTAGATAAGGCTCTTCCTGGCCAGGAAAAATCTCCTCTCAGGGGACATATGTCAATTGTCCTTGGATTAGATGATGTGTTCCATGCTCAGTTAGACTGTGATAGAAGTAAGACTGTAAATGAAATACTATTGCTTACTCCTGGTTATACCCTATTAGCATTCCAATACTTCTGGTCTGGTTCTGACTTTGAATAATAATGTTCTGATCTTATTGAACCTGTATCTTGTGAGAAAAACAAAAGCACTTTTTTCTCTTAACAGAGAGGCATATTTTTCAAAATTGAGAGTAGGTAATGTAAGTTCTTTTTTCTTTATTCAGGCCATGAGATGTCATTCTCAAAACCTATACTATCTGTGAGAATTTGATGTTCAAAACCAATTAAAATTTATGACTCTGTGGTGTGATTCACTATGCAGTCTTTCTTTCACTCCTGTGTGGTAAATGAAAAAGTTTTTTCACATTTTCCATAGAAAATGCAAATTCTCACCGTTGAATCTGACATTGTTGGATTTGTCTCTGGTTTTTTTGGTATTCTGGATCTGCTAGCACTCAAAATCTTGTGGTCCTGTGCTGTCTTCACAAGGCAGAACCTTCAGTTTCCCAATAAGTATCTTTCAATGAGTAGTAATGACCTTTATTCTGGAGCTAGCGCCTCCATAGATCTTTTCTTGTGTCATGGGCCTAGGTGATTGACTCAAATGCATGTTCAGTTTGACAGTTTTGTCTTTCCATTTGTGAACTCATCTGTTTGATCTTGAAATCAATGAAGGACAGTAGCACTTAATGACTATAAGATTCTTAAAGATGATTGTTTTTAAATTTTGTTTTTCCATGTAACAGGCACATATGCATTGTCTCTGGGATGTTTAGCATTCTTTAGCTGGAGAGCCAGCTGGAATGAGTTTCAAGGAAAGCATCACCACCCACTACTAGGTTGTTTCTGTCTGGTTTTGCTTAGTTGAGGGTTTATATTATCTTCAATACTATATGGTAAATATCTACCTCAATTGCTGGTACCAATCAATTTAGGACTTGATATCCTGATTTCTACCTTGAAGACAACCTTAGTTTTCCCCTATGTCTTCCTCATCTACATTGGAAAGAGTCCCAACATCTTGACATCTACTCCTGAGTCTTTATTCTGGAGTATTAATGACTGGGAGAAAAAACAGGTCTATTTAGCAGGTGGGATATGTTATTAGCGAGTAAGTGAAGCAGCCTGCTGTCCAATCTGATCTATATTCCTCTGAAGTGATTTTTCTCAAAAGTTTGCTTTTCTGGGATTCCTTCACCTCATTCCAGACAACAAAAGTTGATTTATGGTACTTAAAATTTTTATTTTCATTTAGAACTGGAGTTGATGTGCTTTATGGACTCATAAAATAAGCAAGGCCAGGACAATTACTGCAAGTAATGGCAGTTATAAATTGACTTATTTGGGACTACTGCAATAGTGAATTACATTTATATCGCTGTTTTACAGTTAGGAGACAATGATAGACTTAACTATTTCCAAGCATATGTAGTGAGGCAGAAGGTGAGTACATACAAGACTTTATGATACTCATTAAAAATTATGAGATTTTGCACATTATATTTGTGACTTCAGCAATTCTCTTTACATTAAACTTGATTGCTGCATTTCTTGTTGCACAATATAAAGTCCAGGAAGCCACTGTAAGGGTATTATTTTTTTTGTTTAGTTTTGTTTTTGATGTGGGCAACAGGTAAAAATGTACCTATACATTTTCTTTTAAAAGGTTGGATTAAATGAAAGTGGTGGAAAAAAAATTCCTCATCAGAATTTTCCAAAATACCAAGTCTAAAAAATTGCATTTGATTTCAGCCCCAAATTTGCATACCGAAATGCCAGAAAAAGGATTACATATTTTGAGCATCATTCAATTCTAGACAATATTTTTTGTAATTATATGCTTCAGTTTATAATTTTCCTCTGCAAAGAGTTTTTGCATTATTATTTTGTAAGATTTTGAAACTATCTGAGGGTGATAAAATGTAGAATCTCATCCCCTTGGCACTAGGGACTTAAATATATATTTTTCTGAAATACGATTGTACATTCCAGTTGGTTTTCTAAAAAAACTGAGAAAATTTGTTGCTTAAGCTTCTTTGTGCATATGTGGATATGAACATATTAGTACATAGAAGATAATGTTAATAAATGTATCTCTTTGTGCTGTACATAAAGTAGTAATAATAAACCAAAAATTACTGTTTGTGTCAGACTCAAATAATAATGAATCTGAACACCCAAATAAAATATACTGAATATCACTTACTAGTCACCCATTTGAAGGTTTGAGTTTCCATGACAACTTTTCTGTGGTTTTATTTTGATGCTAATGAAATAAGTATGATGCCCTCAAGTGAGAGACCATGCAAGTGAGAGGTGGTAGAAGACTCAGCTGCACTGCAATGTGAATATATTGAACATTGCTAGTACTTCAAAATATTTCTCTATGCATGTTTCTAATCTTTTTTAGGAAAATATAGTATCTTCTTGAGTGGTTTTTACTACTACATTGAAGCAATCCCTCTTCAATTATGTGTAAATATTTGACTACACATTTCTATTGAATTTAAAATTAGACAACAAATAAAAGCTGATGCTTATCCGCTTATCCTTTAAAATATTATAGATGCTTTTCTTAACACCACAAATATGTAAACTATTTAATATTTAAAAGATTTAATTTTATATATTATGGGAAAACCATATAGCATTTAGATAAATTTTTAAAAATATTTTTGATAATTTGACTTTTACTACCTGCTGAGGGAAGAGAGCAGAAATAAAATAACACAAATTTATTTTCTTAGGTGTATGAAGTGGAATACACTCCATGCAGATTTTAAATAGAAGTATCTGAGAAGGTGTGTGTGTTCAGTTAACAAAGGTTTATGAATAAAAAGGAGTAAGCTTTATTTCAAGATCAAAATATCTTGGAAGTCTAATCTACCATTATGAAATATAATGCACTACTTAAAAGTTAAGCACTCTCAATACAGTGCCATGAATTAGAAAAGCTGATTACATCAGTCTGTGGCACGTATTCTGAGATGACAGGTTATCACTTATTTCACAATAAAGCCGATTGATTTTGGGAATATTCTATTGTAAACTTACTCTTGTCCATGTTGTAATGAGTCCCTAGGGATGCCGTGTCTTGAGTGGCAAGTTACTCCTTGGAAAGCTGTTTTCCAAGGTCTTTGAGGGAGAAGTAGCAGCTGTCTAGCAGCTCATTTGCCATTGTACCAGGTGCAGGTGCCAAGGTTTCGGTTGCACTGGAAGCCTGCAGGAGCAGTGCATTGTTTCCCTCTGTTGAACTTCAAGGGGTTCTTTCCTCCAACCTGTTGAGGTCCCCTGAATGGCTACAAAACCGTTGGATATGTTGGCAACTTCTCCCTGTTCTGTGTCATCTGCAAAGTGCTGCTGGCTCACTCATGAGGAGGTGAAACTGTGCTGGCCCCGTTAAGGACTCCTGGGGCACAGAACTAGTGACTGGCCCCCAGCTGGATTTTGTGCCACTGATCATCACCTTCTGGGCTGGGCAGTTCAGCCAGTTTCCAACCCATCTCACCATTCACTAACGTAATTAGTATTTCATAATTTTTTCAGTGAGCACCTTATAAGAGAGAGTGCTGCATGCCTTGCTGAAGCCAGGATAAATAATAGAAACTGCTCTTTCCTCAGTAAGCAGGCCAGGCCAGCACTTGTTACACTGAAGAAGACTATGAAATATCCCCTTCATTTTTATTATTAATCTGTTGTTTCTGCTGGTGCAACTTCCTTTAGTTTCTTTCTTCACTCTTTTTTTATTTTTTTTTTGGAGGAGGTAGGAAGCCTTTGCTGAAATGGTAGGTTTTACTTTCCTGAAGCTAATGGAAATCAATGAAATGATGTAAACACCACCATATAGAGTCGTAAATACTGTGTAGCAGAAGCATGAATTAATAGTTTAATGGAAATAAGTGAATGATACTGTCCTGATAAAGGAAGGGATGGAGACAGAGATGCTTTGAAATCAAGTTTTGTAGCTATTTTGGTGCAATGTAGAGGTTGCAAGACAGTTGCTTTATTTACTCTGTTTTCCAGCTTAGGGCTTCTTTAAAGTAAAGTAAAATCACTAAAATTGTAAATGGGTGAATAGCAAAAGAAGAGATAATATTGGTCTCTTCAGACTAAGACTTATCTAAACTTTAACAAGGAAATTGTTCAGAAAGACATGAAAAAATAATATCCTAATCAATCTAATGATCCAGTTATAAATTTAAAATTTAAAAAAAGTTTGGCAAGTAAATGTTGCATGTTGTATAAAAATAGAAATATTTCATCATAGCTGAAATATCTGTTATGAAAATCAGCTTTTCTGTCTCAAAATTGTTTGCTTCTATCAGAACAAAACGGACAGGAAGTGAATGCAATCAATCTTCGTCCTTCATTGTGTGTGAAAAATAACAAACACAGGGGATAATGAGTCACTTTTTTAATATCATCAATATACTGGATTTTGTGATTGTTATGTGTCTGATAGAAATATAGAAAAGCAAACAATTATCAATTCCTGTATTTTCTGTGATGAACCATAAAGCTTTTTATTTTGAAAGGCCTTATAATAATAGATGCAAGTTAAAATTACTTTGAGTATTATTTCCTTCAAAATGGTGATGAGTCACTTGAAATAATCAAGTATTAAAAAATGTATAGGTATGTATTGTCCTATTAAGATGACTTCAGGCTGGATCAGTTTAGAATGAGATTAAATGGAATCATCTGCTTCAACAGTGAAACGACCTTGCTATCAATAAGCTACTTATATGCCATTTTGCAACTAATCTTAAGGTGTAACCAACTTTTGCTTACTATGAACTTGGGCTGCCAAAATTGTTTTCCAACTTCTTTTTGTTGCAGTGTATTTAGAATTTAGTAAAGATATTTGAAAACAAATTCTTCAGATTTAAATTTGTCTATTAGTCACCTTCCCAAATGCTGATGTGTTCTGCATTACTTGCAGCTCCCTCAAAAGTGTTCATTCACTGTTATCAGCATAACAACTGGAGTTCCCGCAACTGATCACAATTATATTGTGAAGCTCTTTAAATGATATAATTTAATAATCCACCTAATAATGATATAAATGATATAAATGATATAAATGATATAAATGATATAAATGATATAAATGATATAAATTAATAATGCACCTAATAATCCTTCCTTAATTTTTTTTTAAAATAGAGAACACAGAAAAACCATGTGGCATATATAAAATTCATACATTATAGTAAAATATGGTAATCTGAGTACAATTAAATTTTAGGGTTATCCTTCAGCATTCAGACATAACTGTTATAAAATCAAAGGGTCTCACAGGTGGCTCTGAAACTTCAAATTGTCATTTGAATATCACATTTTTCAGCTTTGGCCTTAAAAGGATCACTGGACTCATTCCAATAGAGATAACAGGTTGTGATGAGACTGAAAGTAAAATTTGTTTATGATTTTGGGAATAATTTGCTCTCTTGGGAGAAAAAGAGGCTATATTAATAAACTAGGATTTCATAGAAAAGGAAGTAGATTTTATGAAGTATTGGGATAGTAGAAGGAATGGAACTGAGCAGTATAAAAAGTAAAGTTTGAGCTCTTATGGTGCACATTACCCAGTGTGGAAGCTCATCAATTTTTAATAAGATAAATGAATTGAACTATAACGGTAATAATAAATCCTATGGTGGTGTTTGATTAGTTTGTGGTGGTGATTCTTTGATTTGCTCACCTGGAATGACAGGGGACTGAGACAGAGGTGCTTAGAGTGTTAGCTGTTTTTTCAAAAATGAGAGATTAGTTGGTGATTTTGATGATAGTCTTTCTACTGTGTCCTAACACTTTAAATTGGTCGCCTTAGGAGAACTGAGCTTTTTAAAAATCCAGATAAAATGATTGAGTGGGGTCTTTAATTTAATTTTTTTTTTTTCCATTTAGATGGTTTTGGAGTCACAAAGTAATTGCAGTGGAGAACTGAGTGATCAATTGACCCTGTGAAAGTGAAAACCACATATAAGGAGGATTCTTGTTCTTTCATGCAATAAAAAAACCAAAAAATGGAATACTAAAAGCTCTTACCTAGTAAGATGTGAAAGACCCGTCAGCTACACCGATGTTTATGGCAGAATTTTTCTACTGTGTTTAAAAAGCTGCAGCATTTGGACACTTTACTATCTGATACCCAGAAACATTTTTCAGTGTTTCATATACTTTAGAGTTGTTAGTGTGTGTATATGTATATAAATAGAAATTTTTTTGCAAAATCCCAAAGAACTAACTTCTAATCTTGACTGTCCCTTGTCTTCTTTAATGAAGAAGATATTACAATAAAGAAGATATTACATAATTTTTGGCCTCTTCTGATAGTGTAAAAATTCTGAATTTTTTCTTACATGCGGTCTTTTCCGTATAATGAATAGAGCTGAACAGAATTCTTCAGCTGGAAACTTACTAATAGTTAGCAGTATGGAAGATTATTCACGAACTTAAGATTTTATACTCTTCCTCTGTACATTTTTTTCATTGAAGGAAAAGTATAGTACTCTGTGTAGGTTTCAGACAAAAAGGGAAAACCATCTTTAAACTGTCATTTATGAAAGTGTTATGTTTAAAAATTAGAAAGTTCAGTGTTAAAAAAGTTCCTTTCCTTTTCAAAAGTTCCTGTTATATGAGCTTTAAGAATTCGGTTGTTTTAGTTACTCGGAAAAAAAAAAGTCTTGTCAAAATGAAGAAAAGTAGAAATGAAAATAAAGACCCTACATGTACAATAAAAAAGTTCTAATTATTGAGTAATAAAAATGTTCTGTGCTGGTCTACCTCATGACTGCAGTCTCTAAAGAGGAGTAGGCATGTGGATTTTGGTAGTTTAAGCAGTAATGTTTCTTCATGATGGCATAGTATAGGAACAGAGAATTAAACCACTCAGATTCTTATGTGATTCACACTTGTCATGAAATTGAAAGCCTAGGAAATCCTTAACCTGTGATTAGAAAGTATTTTTTTCCAAATGAATGCGCAAGATCTTTGTAAACATTGTTATCATCACAATTTAATTTTTAATGGTATTTTATCATTCTGATTTTCCAGTGTAATTTGGAGTCACTGCTAAAGGTAAGAAATGTAAATTTAAATGTCTAACACTTGTCAGACTAGTAATTGATAAAAGATGTTTTATTCTTGACTGATCTCTACTTTAGTCAGATGGTAGAATGCACATCATTTCATGGGTTTCTCTTCTTCAGAAGGAACTGCAGCATGCAGCTCTTTGGTTGAGACTTTTTACAAAGTCTTTTAACAAACGATGAAACTTTCCTGTTCCCCCTCTAGTCTTTCACTTGGCCTTTATTTACTTCCTTGTCTTTAGAAAGAACACAAATATTTCAAAGGTCTTTTCCAAATCTGGACCAATTATTTTTCCTCAAAACTTTTTTATCACATCTTACTTGAGTTTTATTTGTCATTCTTCATCCCTCTGCTCTTCTTACACCTCTTTATTTTCTTTCTCTGCTGGTTTGTTCACAGGAATATTTTGTATCATCGCTATGACTGGAATGCCAAAGATAAGCTCAGTGAAACTATGCATTTAAATACTTAGAAATGGTGATTAGAAAAATGAATTAATGAATTCTTAAGAAGAAGATTGAATTTCTTAAAAAAATTCCACCCCAAATGATCACATTTTGACAAGTAGAACTTTCCTCTTAAATGAGTATAAACCTGGAAGCTAAAGATTATGCAGTGATATATTTTATTACATTTTAGAAGGTAAAATGTACAAATTCTTCTGAAATACAATATTTTCCTGATTCCCTAAACTCCCAGCATCTATTTTGCAAAGCTTTTATTTTAGAGCTAGGAATTTTTTCATTAAAAATTTTCTCATGATTTCTCTCCTTTGCTAGCCAAGAAAACCCCTGAAATTCTTAAAATTATTCAGGAAAAATATTATCAAAACTAAGGAACCTTCATAAGGCCTTTAGTGTCTAATGTTACAAAATCTCCTTCTGACAGTATGCTGCTGTTCTGCTGCTGTTTCTACTGTTATGTGTGTTTTGACCTTGTTGGCCTTGCCATATAGTCACTTGAACTCATATTGCTTATCCCCAAAGATTTAGGGATTTTAACTCTGCTAAAGGTTTGATGTATGATTGTTCTCTTCCACATCTACTCACAGCATAGTGAATCTCAGCATTCTATAATGAGAAAAATATATCCTTTATTTCAATAATTTTGTTATCCTGTAGAAAAGACAGGCATCAGTTTTGTATCAATGTAGTTTTCCTGCACTGCAGTCCTTTGTTCTATTCTTTTTCACTTTGCTTCAAATTTTGGTTCTGAAAGCTGTCATTCCAAAGTTATCACTCCAGATTTTGCCCAATCCTATAACTTAACAGGACATTTACTTCTCTTCGGCCAGGATTATATCTTGCCAGGAACAAGGCAATCTCCCTCATTACTGCAGTTTTGAGTCATTTTACCAATAACTTAGCTATTCTGGTTATGTGCCATATGTAGTCTCACTTATGGAGTACTGCAAAA
Organism: Motacilla alba alba; assembly: GCF_015832195.1. Lineage (NCBI taxonomy): Eukaryota > Metazoa > Chordata > Aves > Passeriformes > Motacillidae > Motacilla > Motacilla alba. The sequence goes on from NC_052017.1 coordinate 78,692,810, forward strand.
AATGAAGATGCTTCAGGTGAAATCAGGTGAAATGCTTCACTGTGAAATCAGAGTAAAATTTCTGGAATGGTCTATGGAGCTGCATAAGTGAGCAAGTTTTGTCTTCATAATCAGGAAACTTAGTAAAGCTGTACTTAAACACCTGCCTTCTAATTGTTGCTTATTATCTTCACTGCTGTAGGATAAATGGAAACCTTACCAGGTAGAACACCTAGTTAAGGATGAAATAGATTTTCATGGAGAAGAATATGAATGCAATCATATGACACAACTTGATCTGGGACTGACAGGTAAGTAGTTTGAAAAAATTTCCTTCCATACAGCTGTATGTGTGAAACTTGGTTTTAAAAGAGAGTTTTAGGTTGAAAAGAATCATTTGAGCTTATAATTAATGCTAGCAGTAAATGGTTCTGGTTCTAAGATGAGTGATGGAGTTAGCATGAGTAAGTGCCTGTGTTAGCAAATGCTCTACTTTCTTGTAACTGAGCTATGAGTCATTAGAATTATGGTGTGCTATAAAACTTAATTATCATTAAAGTATTCTCTCAGGTGATATACATTTTAACAATCCAGTATTAATAGTCACATCTCACAAGTCCATTACACATTTCATGGTTTAATTATCTCTTCTCAGTGTTCAGAACCTGTCTGGATTTGTCCATTCTTTGGCAATGAGCGGCAAATTTGTCCAAGTTTTAGTAAGTTTCTGCATGAAGTAATTTTGCATCCTGTTAATATCTGTCTAAATTTGGATGTCTGGGCAAACAGATAGTAGAGAATAGCCAACATGGACTTATGAAGGCTAAATCATGCTTGACGTAATTACTTTCTGCATTGAAATGAGGAAGCTGAAAGAGTGGTGCATGCAATATACCTTAATTTCAGTTAAATTTCTTACGCCATCTGCCACAGTATTTTCACTTGGAAGCTCATGAAGTATGTTCTGGAAATAAGGATAATTAAGTGGACTGAACATTGGCTGGATCCTTATATATAAAATATGACAATGGTTGATTGAACACCTATTTGGTTCCTGGTTAGAAGCAGAGCGCTCTTGGCGTCAATACTGAAGCCCAGGTAATTGAATACCTTTATCACTGGCCTGTGTCATGACACACACTGCCCTTTTATCAGATCTGTTGATGACAGCAAATGGGGTGAAATGACTGACATACAAAACTCTAAAACTTCCATTGAGAGAGAACTTGGGAAACTTGAGGCTTGGAAAAACAGAAACGATCATTTCAGCTTGAAAGAAAGGCAAAAGCCTTACCTGCAGTAGAATAATCCATGCATTAGAGGCTGATGACTGACTGTTGGAGAAACAGGACTGTTGGAAACAAACTGGACAGTCTTGTTGGTGTCCAGCTGAATATGAGTCATCAGGGTATTCTCATCCTAAAAAGACAAACCATGCAATCCAGCTCCTTAGGGTCAGTGTGGCTAGTGCTTTTGAAGGAAGTTACTCTCTGCTTGACACTGATGAAGGCACACAGGGACTGCTGTGTCCATATGTGTCTCCCTGCTTGAAGCGCAGTGTTGAGTAACTGGAGAGGGTCCATTGGAGGACTTGTAATTTGGGGTACAAATGTCCCATGAGGAGAGGTTGAGGAAAGTGGGCTTGTTTATTGTACTGAAGAGGAGCCTACAAGGGTGGCCTATAGCTACTTGAAAGTGTGACAAAGGTGGTGGACATAAACTCTCGACTTCAGAGGCAAACAATAATGGAGAGACAATACTCTCAGGCTGCACCTTGGGAGGTTCATGTTGAACATCATGAGAAAACATTTACATAGTAGACTAGTGCTGCAGTGGAACAGGTAGTAGTATCTTGATTCTAGAACTTTTCAAGACTTTGATAGATAAAACACCAGTTGACTTAAATTGTTGATGGACTAACCGAGCAGGAGAATGGACTAAAGGTGCCTTTGAAAACGATACTTTTATGATTACAGGAATTTTATTCCCATTAGTTCTAATAGACCCAATGACAAAAAATGTTTTACAATTTATGATCGGCAGTAATTCTGCCTATAGTATTGCTAGGCAAAGCCATCTCTGTTAATATGCTGTTGATTCAACAAATGAGGAAGTCTGGAAATGTTGCTCATAGTTATGATTTGAGGCTTCCTACCTCAGTTATATTTGTAAAGACTTTTTCAAAACCAGGGTTGTTATTAGTAGAACATAGTTCTTCAGATGAAATCAGTGGAATCCCTTCCCTTTTTACCTTTTTTCCCTCCTTCTACCTCTGTCAGTTTTAGATCACATTAAATCTGAAACACCTACTAATGCCATAATTTCGGCAGAAGCTCCTCAATGTATCATGAAAAAAAAAAAGTAAAAAGTAATTAAAAGTTAAAAGGTTGTATGTTTATTTTTAACTAAAACTTTGATGCAGAGAATTAAATATTAGAAACTGAGATAAAATACAAAATCATTCCACATAAATAGAGATGATTTGACCCTACATGTCTATTGAAAAAAAAAAGAGAAAAAAAAGAGAGAACAAAATATCCTGCAGACTGTTTTAGGGAAGTTTCAATGCATGAGGGAAAAAGGTGGAGAGCTGGGTGATGATGTTAGATCCCAGGAGAATGTAAAAATTCTTACATTGACCTCTACTGCTGCTGCTCAATGTACAGAACATACTTTGCCTGTCTCTACAACAATAGAGTTTACTGAGATAAGACTATAGCTGGACTACAGTAGTTTCTTAGGACATTTCTTCAGAGTAGAATGAGGCCTTTGCTTGTCCAAATAGACAGCTGCTATATTTCATTGCCACTATGCTATTTTCCCTCTATCAAAGTTTTCCAATGAACCTCCTTGTGGTCAGTCAGCAGAAGAATGGAGTGACACCTTTTGAACTTGATATTCACTTTCTTACTCTAATATGCAGAGCATGTGAAAATAAGTACTATTTGTTCCAGGATAGCTTGGAAAGACTATGTGCTGAAAAAACAACTGCTTTACTATTTGTATCAACCATAACACCTATGACTATAAGTGAGCTGCGGTATTGGTCAGTTCAGGCTACTTCCATCAATACAATATTAAAATGTATGGCAAGCAGTCAATGTAATATTAATGACAATCAATCATAAACAGGTTTCAGATTGCATTTGAAAAGTCTTTCTGAGCTGTAATCACTGCTTTTGTGTGTTCAGCCACTGTAGGATATAGAAGAGATCTTTGGAGGGCCTTTACGTATCTTTTTGCATGTGGAAAGTAACATGAGATACAGGTTGCAACTATTGTATGTTCGCTGTACAACAGTGATTGGTAATTACTTTCCACTGCAAAATATAGTTATAAAATGTGTTATGATTTTCCCATGAATATCATATTTACTTTATTGTAATTTTTGGTTTTCTGCAAGCCCCAGTGGATTCTACAATTCAGGTAATGATTCCTATGACATAATTTTCAGCTTCAGAAACCTTATTTTTGCATTCACAGAGACAGTTCATTCATATCTTATCCTCATTTCAAAATGGGTATGGGCAGAATGCAGGAAAAAATGCATTAAATAGTGATGGCCAAATTTCCCAATTTAACTGTAATTTCCAAAAATAATTCCAATTTTCTTCAGAACCATTATTTCCACATTAAATCCATTCTCATCACGAAACAGAAATAACTAGAATTAGCTACTTTGGTGGAAATAAAATATTCTTTTTGTTCTAGTGATATTTTGTACACTGCTGTTTAGCGGTGGAGGTGGTGAGAGGTAGGGAATAGGGATCGTACATTTCTTCAAAATTTCAGTAATCCAAATGCTTTTATTTCTTCTGAATACCTTTGTTTTTTTTTTCCCTGTTGTTCTTCGTGATGTTAATTCCATTAAGTTATGCAGTATCCAAGGTAGTTATTCATATGAGAAAAATGGGTGAAAATACAGATTTGCAATAGGAATAGTTATTACATGAATACTGTGGTTTATTTTACTTCTTTCTGATTAGCTTAAATCTGTTGAAACCTTCAAAAGATTATGGGCTGAGCTTTCTTCAACATAGGAGGAAATGAAACCTACAAAGAGAATTTTTGAATTTAGTATATTACTCCTGTGTTCTGATTGACTTTGGCTACGACTTTTGCAAATTTGTGTGCTATAAAGCAGAGAAAGGATGTGGTTTTTCCTTCAAGCACTTTAATTCCCATTGAGGCAGGCAGCTTGGTAGACCTTAAAGGCTGGGCCGTGTGAGTTTAAAATGTTGCTTAGAACATGTCCTATTAAAGATGCTGAATGACAACTGTCCCAGTACTGTCTTATATGGTCATCACTATTGCCATAGGTGACATGACTGGACATGACATACCGCACTGACTACAGTGTCATGTGGTACAAAGGAAACGAAAGTGCGGCTAGGACAAAAATTTTCTGTCATCCTGAAACTAATAGTCAGCTAAGACTGAATTTTCCAAAGAATTTGAGTTTTTAAAGACATTGTGCTACTTCACACTTAAAATCCCAGAATTTTAAGCATTAATTCCAGAACAGGGGTGTTTTTATTTCAAGATCATTCTCTTTCTTTAGGTGGCATACCTCACTTTAAAAGAGTATTTCAGTTTTTCTTGACTTTGGATCCATTGGTTGTGCAATGGAATTCTCTCAACCTGTGTCATTAGATTTCTGCCTCATCTCATAAAGTGCTTATATCTGAGCAGTAAAAATGAGTATGATCTGGTTTCATGGCTAGGAGATCATGTAGGGAAGTAGGAGATTTGGAAATCCAGTTACTTATTGATTAGACACTCACAGAAAATTGAATGATATCAATAGGTAAGATGAGATGAAGAGTTTCCTGAGAGGGAGAAAATGAAGATTCTAATAATTTTTGGCAGCGGGAGAAACCAGTGTGAATCATGTGTGTGTTTTATTGACCCTGTGCTGTTAAGATTTTATGCGAATCAACCTTTCACTACATTTTTTTTTTAATGTTTAAAACTCTAAAAAGCCAAAAAAATCCCTCAAAAAAAAAAACCAACCAAAAAACCCCCAAAGCCCCCCAAAAACAACCCCAAAACAAACCAAAAAACCCCAACCAAACGAAAAAACAACCATTCAAAATCAGTAGACCTTTTCTTTAGTTCCAACCTATTTTCTAGAGACCTGAAGCAAAATTAAAATAAATCTAGATCCATCAGGAAAGTTAAGGATGTACTTGCTATACGGAGAGTTCTGCTTAATTCTGAAGTCTGAGCTTTTTGAATCTAAATCTAGCTTTCTGTAAAACTGATATTTGTTACTATGTGTGAAACTGGTCAGAGTCCATTCTGCCTCTTTCCTACAAATTCTTATTATGTGTAAAAATTAACCATGCTTGTGCCAAGATAAACTCCTAACTTGTGCAGATATACAAAATCTGTATCAAGCAAATATTTTCTGCATACCATGCATGGCATGTATCTTCTTTTGCCATGTATGCAGAGCAGAGGAAAACAGCAAAGAAAGATCCCTGTCCCATGGAGGGTTGGCTAGTGTTTGTTCTGCTTAATAACTTGGAGCTGTTTTCAGAAAGCATTCTGTCAAAGGGTTGTCAAACAACTCTTCTCAGAAGAGCAATTATCCAGATGTAGTGCTGCAGATCTTCTCTAGGCATCTTCAGGCTTGTTTCCAGTCTAATAATTTGACATCAATATATCCTACTCTGTCATTTAGTGTAATACTGCCACTAAACTAGCTACCAACCTGAGGAAACAAATAAATGGTAAGTTACCCACACATACTATGTACTTAAAAGCTTTGTGGAAAAGTGGAAAGCACATAAGAAATCAACCACTAGGAAATATTGTTGTAAAACATAAAGTATTTATAGAACTATAAAATAGCTCTTAATGCTATGAAAATGCTGTCAGGAAAAATTAAATTTAAATAAACATTACTGGCATTCATACAGAGGTAAAGATAAGTCTTTAATATCTACGATGACAAAATCTTCGATTCATAGTTTAAGACAGAGAGACTATGAATAAGACAAATGAATAAATGTTTGAACTGCTTTGTTGTGTAGAGTACTCATGTATTCATTTCCTCATTCCTCCAATTCATTTGAATATTCAGATTTTGAGTTTGCTTACTATATTAGTGACACTAAGAAATCAAATTAGTACAAAAAAACCTCATTGCAACTCTTTTGCTGGAAAGAATTAATAGGCAAACACTTGTAAAAGTGACATGGGAGAGAAGGTCTTGTTTATTTGTCATGAATTAAACTGGTTGAAGTGTCAGAGTTTATGGTCCCACTCATCTTTTTGCTAAATGACAGCCTTTTCTTCCTACAGAGGTTTGTTAACATGGTAAATTATTTAGCTCTGGGGTATATGTATATACATAATATACCTATTTATAAAATATTTATGGAAGACACAATTTTATTTCTGTACCAGACTTTTGTACAATGTTATCATTGAAATAATTCTGAGTGAAATAGAGGTTAATGAGCAAAACATTTTGGTGTACTAGAATGAAATACAGGTCTTAATATCTTTAACAGCAAAAAATATTTTCACCGGCTGATATAGAAATTTGGATATCTGTGCAAATAAATCCCCTAGTTTATTTGGAAGATAGTCTGTGCTTCTGAAAGTTCTTCACACTGCTTTTTCTCTAGTCTAGGAGGTGGAAATTGAAGTACGCATGTTTATATTAGAATCAGTAAATGGGCAGGTTTATTGTTTACCAAAGGAAAATAAGGAAAATGTGCTTTTTGTGACTTTTAATTTTGAGAAGAAAGACCACTTGGGTATCAAAAGGGGACTAGATACCATTTTCTTAAGTAAACTGCAAAGAATTTTAGATACAACAAGGTTCTTTGACTTACTCCATTAACTTCTTGCTTTCGGTTTCTCATTATCTTTGTGTTGGTTCTTTTAAGTTATTTTTCATTACTGAAGCATGTTTTAGAACATAAGCATGCAGGAATTCACAGTTTTTGTTGTGAAAGTAGCAAAATAAAGTTGTATTTTAAATTTTTTCCCCTGTTTTTGTTTCAATGCATATTTTTTTTTTCCCTTCTAGTTTTATTGCCTCTCTCTTTGGGGAGGATGACTATTGGACTGCCTCAAACTAGGTGACTGAGAGGAATTTAAGGTTCCAGATGTTATTTTATGTTTTGCTTCTGCCGGTGTAGGTGGTATTCTTGTCCCTTTAGAAATGATCTCTACAACTATGGAAGCTATGGTACAGATGGAGCTTTATTAAAATGGTAAGAGAAAGACATACTCTTGGCTTTCTAATATAGTTCCTGCCTTTTTTTCAGGGTTGTGTGCAGCTGGATTGAAGCTTGTAGTCCCTTTCCTCCCATATCAGATGGCAGTTACAGCCCATTGTTCCATGAAAAATGTCTTCTGTTTATTTCAATGAAAAAACACTCTGTTTCATTATCTTTGGATTTTGCATTTTTTTTATAAGGATGCACTGAAATCTGCATGCACAGTGAAGAACCACAAAATAAATCAGTTGGTCATCTAATTCCCTTCCCTAGAGATGGGATGCTACTGAGCCCCTAAAATCATTCAACTAGACAGTGATACATGTTGCATGTTGTCATTTGCAGTATTTGAAGCAAAAATAATGACAGAGAAAAAGGATTCACCTCTACCGACCCTTCTGTAATTGTACAGCGCAGTTCTTTCTACCTTGATTAATAACCTTGACAGCAACAATTTGGCTAGATAGTAAAATCTAGTTATAATGGAACAATTTTTAAATTTACCATCTGCGTTCCTAAAAAAAGATGACATCTCAGGCTTTATAAGATGGAGTATGTGGGTTCTTTTGAAATATTCTATTACTTATATTCAACATCTAAAATGTGTACTCAAAACTGGTTTGTCTCTATAAGACTTGGGAAATGCTGATCAACAGAGCAGGTGAATTAACATGGTTCTCCTCTGTGGTGGCAGAATAAGAATATGTGCAAAACAATAAGAATATTAGATTTCATACAAAGTAGGAAATGTAAAGTTGAATGCATTGTCAGAGGCTGTATTTTTGTGAATGATGTGATGAGGTTTACTAGCTCAGAAATGCTTGCCCTGATTATCGATCTTCACTGAACCATAAGCAATCTCATTTTGAACTAGAAGACCCCAAAAATTTCTAGAAGTTGATAGTTACCAGACATGCCTCCATGCCTTTTTATGAAGCTATAAAGCAAAACTTCATCCAGCATGATGACCCTTCCAAAATGAAAAGCCTTAAGAAGCTTTCCATGCGGAGCTCAAAGATAAAAATTTTAAAAGGTAGGCACAGGAGAAAACTCTAGAGACACTATGGGTGAGTCTGAGTGCCCAGAATGATGTTGTAGGCTTCCTTTTATATACTCATCAACTTTGATAGAAATTTCCAGAACTAATCTAGTCCTTTCTCAAAGACTAGGCATGCTGCTAATTCATAGATCTTATACCACTAGATTGGAAAAATGAAGAAAAAGTTGCCAACTCAGTTACTATAGCATCTTTGGAATCACTTTTTGTGTAAAGTGGAAAGAAATGGTTAGGCTCTTCTACACTAAAGTACTATGGAGGGAAAGTTACAGCAACTGAACAAGCAAGTCTATGTAAAGTATTTAAACCTCTGCTAGTGCTGTGTAGCCTTCCTTACCCAGGCTAACACCATCTGTCCTTTCTTCTCTCCTTGCTTCCTCAATCTGCTCTCTCAAAACACCTTGCAACTACCTGCGCTCAGCCATCTCAAGCAAGTTACCATCTTCTCCTTTTACAGAAGTTTAAACCCAATTCAGAGCACAGCAGCTAGAGCAAAGATAACAGGCAGCTTTCCTCCTGCTGCCATACTACAACCTTCTAACATCAGATAAACAGTGTTACAGTACACTAAAACAAAGCAAATGTTTGTATAACTCATATTATCACATCAGCAAAATTAAAAGTGTCTATCAAGGTATGCATAGGTAGCAAAAATATGTTTATGATGTGTGACGACAACATACACCAAATCCTAGGGGTGTATGTAAAAATATCTAGGTATCTAAATGAACCTGATAGAAGAAAATTGGACTATGATGGCAAGTGAAGGTAGAGGGGAAGCCATCTAATAAAGCGGTACAAAAATATCCAGCCACAAAAAAGCCTATTAGAAGAGTCACATAGCAGCCTGAGTTGCACTTTTCCAACATGAATAAATAAGCAGATATTTTCCCTCTTTTATGCATGTATGTTTTGAAAAATTGCATGCAGTAATATGAATGTTCTAGATTTGGTATTTTTGGTGACTAAGAAGTCAGATACTGTCCCTTTGCGAATTTAAGAACTTAATGATTTAATTAGACGTCTGTAACACTAAAATTCTTTGTGGACATCTCTTTGGTGGACTTCACTGGCTTCACCTTCAGTCTCCCTGAATATGAAGAATTGGAGTGATTTGCCAAAGTTGAGGGCTTCATGTTATCCCATATCTCAGACCTTGAAACTTGAGCAAAATGTATATTGAAGCAACTAAATATGCACTTCAAAAGAAGAAATTCACCTATTCATTTTCTGCAACAATAGTACCTGTTATGACAGCTTAGATAGGATTTGACAAGTATGGTGTATGTATGAGATAGTTATTCTTCTTCTTGCCCAGAGACAACAACAGTCGACTGATACCTCCTGCCATGTCCGTTGATTTTATTTTGGTTGTTTGTTACCAATTTTTTTTAATGTGCTAATTCTAACCTCAGGTTGAGGTTTTTGTCCCCATGTTGGTAGAGAGTGAGGATAGATGATTAAAACGGTGATTAAAAAGCAGCAATGAAAACCAAAACTGTAGTTAAACTCTGCTCTCTAAATAATGAGAAGACTTTCTCAGCTTGTAGTAAAAAATGTTATTAGCAGTTCAATGAAATGGGTTGAAGAAATTCTAAAGCAGGCAGATTGCTGTCAGCAAAACATTAGAAACCACCCCTAAATTTAAATGCGAAGGCTGCAAAACAGCATTTCTTGTTTGGTATGTTCCATGCTCAGCATGATGTGAACAGATCTTTGCATTAGATGGATCTTTGCACTTGGTATAACTAAAGGAAATTGCGTTTAAGCAGGAAAGTGGATAGCAGTTTTTTGCAGAACCAAGTAAGACAAATTTGCTGGAAAAACAAACAATTGTAGGAATGACTACACTGAGGTGTTGAATCTTTCGATATTGCCTGCATAAGGCTACTAAATATCGGAAAAGTACTTAAAAAGTATGCATTTGTCACTAATAATTCAACCTTTGCTAACCCTAATGTCCCAATTTTCAGAGGACACATGCAAAGCTTGACTTTATTTGTTTCTAAAATCCAGGAACTTGTTTGAGTTATGGATTAGGGTTTGCATGCATCAGGTTAACCCTGACCTGTGGCACAACTAACAAGGTAACAAAATGAGGAGTTTCAGGTTGCTGCAGAATAAAAAGGTAGACTCATGTTTGTGCATATGACCCACCTTCACCTGTGACATCGTTAACGAGATGGTGACATGAAAATGTCAGAATACTGTAGACAACAAAAGGTGGTGGGTTGGGGGCAGTTATCTAAGCAGAATTAATGTCCAGGACAGAAATTCATAGGGTAATATTTATATTCAGCTCATTCAATTCATATCTTAAATGGCAGATTCTGCTAGAAAATCAACCAAACTGGTGCCACTGGGAAAGGAGAAATGGGTGTCTTCTGTATTTGGAAAGGGATGGAGGTGATACAGTGAAATTATTTGAAAACTGAGATGAAAAGTACTGTAGGTTGAAAGTCCCATATCTGATAAATGTATTCTGAAGCAGAACAATACATCTGTTTTTTGTCCAACCACACTCGTGTGAGACTTCCAAGGTTGGAGGGGCCTGGGATCATTTCCCCAGTGCTGGCAAGGGAACACCTAGAGAGTATTTCTTGCCATCATAACACTTATTCATTTTATAATACCTTGTAGTTCTCCCAAACTTCAGCTTAGACTTCAATGCTCCCCAGGCAATATGTGTGCCCATCTGTCTAATGCGCCAAGAATCTTACATGTTCCCTTACTGGTACTCCTCTTGCTCTCTTGCTCTTTCCTGCTGGTAAAAAAAATATTTTCTCTTAGCTCAATTAATATAATCAAATTAGGCTCTGAGTACTTCTTTGCAATGTATACATTGATACATATATATATATATATATATGATAAAATATTACATTACATTACATTAATATAGAAATAAATGTAATATAATAAGTTTATACAATATACATATCTAATAATATATAAATATAATATAAAACATATGTATTCATATATTCAGTGTTAGATGTTTGTTCCTGGTTTTATTTGAGACTTTCAAAGGTTTGTGCATTGAAGAGCAATATTTAAAAATCTTTTTGCTCTTACAAGAGTACCTCTTTTTATGTGTCTTGAGACATGTGTCCTGATTCAGACATAATATTTGAACTGTTCTTATACTCAGTCCAAGCTGGTTGAACTTCAGCAAGTATGTGCTGTGCAGTTGCATGGTCACAATTACGGCCACCAATATATTCTATATATAAAATTATATTCACTAATAATAATAACAACAGCAATAATGTAATGAAAAAAGATATAACAAAAATAGAGAGTAATAAAACTCCAGAGACATACTTGATGCACAGCATCACTGCTCAGCATCTACTGACCAGCCTTTCCCTGAGCAGTGATTGAGCCTTCCCAGTTTATGTACTGGGCATGATGTTCTATGGTGTGGAACATTCCTTTGGCCAGTTCAGCGGTCCTGGCCATGTTCCATCCTAGCTTCTTGAGCACGTCTTTGTTGGCAGAGCACGGGAAGTAGAAACATCCTTGACGTAGGCTAAGCACTGCTCAGCACCAACTGAAACATCTGTTTGTTATCAACATCATGATCATACTACATCCAAAACACAGCACTGTACCAGTTGCTAGGAAAAAAATTAACTTTATCCCAGCTGAAATGAGGACAGTGAACTATTTTCTTCTTTTTAAATTGCTTAATATGTTAAGACAACATAACAGTCATCCTGTTGCTTAAGGGGATTCCTATTAAAAATATTTTTCTTTCCTCCTTTCAAGTTTGCCCACACTTTTGGGCAGTATAGTTGAGAACTGGGATTTAAAAAGATGGGAAATAAAAGACAGAGGTGTTAAATTTTTACTGTTGATTGAATTTGTGTTTTCATTGCTCATGAAGTGTTATGTCAGTGGCAGGCAGATAAGAGGACTCATTGTGAGAGGCCACAACATTTTTTGGGTCAGGCTTGCCTAAGTTTTGGATTTAGCTGCTTTTCCTCTCACATTGATATGAGTTACACTGCTCTATGAAACAACTTCTGGAGGTTCACATCTCAAGAATGTACAGCAAAGTTTGGTGCATAATTTGAAACACGAATTCTCAGAATATTTATTCTGCTGTAAAAAAAATACATTTTTATTTGTTTCTATTAGCACTGATGTGTAGTCTGTATAATGGGAAGCTAGATTTCTCGTTGTAAGTCCTTAATTTGTATTTATGGCCACAGAAAGAAAAACTACTTGATAAGCACCTTCAGGGAGATAAACTTCGGGCTTTGTGTGCAAGGCTCCACTTGCTGCATGGAAAGAGCTCAATATTCAGTTTCAATGCATGTCATCAAGTAGAGTGGTAAGCGGTAATTTACCCAGTACCGATGGTTAAAGTTTGAATGCATTTCTTAATTTGAAAAGTCTGAAATTTTGAGTTAGTCTGAGCATGAAAGTAGGTGAAAACTTGAGGGTATGCTATTACTTGAGTAAAATTCAAAGTAATGTTAAGTCATGCTATAAATCTATGAGGATTTTTGGGGTGTGGGGTGGGTGGTCATCTTTTCATTTTTGTAGAGCGCATTGAGGGCTGTGTATGTTAGAAAACTTGCTGCTGAAATTTCATAGGTGCTATCAAAAATATTTTTTAGCCTCAGTTTTCAAAAACTCTTAGTAAAATGCTATAAATTGGGCTAAAAGAAGTCAAAGAAATTAAAAAGCAAACTTTTATGGTTTTTAGGGATACTACTCTTCACAAGACAGTTTCTTTGGATAATTCTGGTTGTATATTCAAAAACTTACTGCACATTTCTCAACATTAGAAATCTACAACAAAAAGGTGTTCAGAGAGTAGCAGTACACATTTAGTAGAGAAAGGAGTAATACTGAAATAATTTTTACATTCATCTTGCCTCATGAAAGAAAATTAAATGATCTTGGAAGCAACCAACCAACCCACAACCCCTTCAAAAATTTTTTTGTTTGTAAAAGTCATTATGATAATTATTATATCAAATCCAATAATTATGATATTATGACAACAAATCCAATAACTTCAGCTGATCTAATGAAGGATTGTCTGAGTGACTCAATCATGTCAAATACAAGTCTTGAAAATTCACTTCTCAGACACACTAGTCACAGCCTAGCTGAGGTAGTTTCCCTGTAGATGTTGGGCTGAACAAAATAACCCTGCTGGTGTGACAGCATCCATAAAAAGTCATTTGCATATAGCAAAACACTAAGTATTTGCAGAGAAAACATTAGGGAATAAAAACATCCTGTTGCAGTAATTCCCTCCATCTAAGCTGGCTGAGTTGTAGCTTTGTTCATGTTGAGAGTAAAATAAAATTTTACAGGAAATGAATTTGTTTTTGCACCTATTCTTGGAAATAGCCAACAGAAGTGCCTGCTCTTTCCTGATCACCATCTAATGTGCAATATTTCCTCTTTTCTCTGGCTTATATATTGCTTTAACAGAAAGAGTTGCTTACAATCTCCTTAACAAAATAGTCCATTAACCCATGTTAGCACAAAGCAGTAGAGCATCTGCACTGATTTCCTCACAGGTGTTGCTCCTGTCAAGGTAAGTAGGGAAAAGGCTGGATGCCTAATCAGGATATGAATACTGGTGTCCTCAGATATTCTGAGTGGTCCAAGACAATGAACAACAGAAGACTAATTTTCATCACTGCACAAAATTAGCTATGTAATGTCTATTGTTTTCTAATTTCTCACTCATCACTCTAGAAATGTAATCCCAGGTGTCTCATTCCTATGCAAGCAGATGTGGAAGCTCATAATCAGAATTGCATCCTGAAGGAATGAGTTCTCAGATCTTTTGGTTGCCAAGGAAACTACATTCTCAGTCTGTGTATATTTACAATAGCTTCCTTTCCAAAGCTGTCTAAATTTCATGTTGTGGGACTTGGGACCAGACCATGATAGAGCAATAGTAATATATGTCTACTAAATGTTATCACTGATTTTTTAAATAATATTTACAAAAACAGGATGTACTGTCTGTTTCCAAGTATGTGTGATTTTAGGACATATGTGACAAATCTAGGAAATATTTAATATATATTTTGATCCTTCTGGCTACTTGTCTGTGCTCCACTTATCAATCAGTCTCCATTAGAGTACAGTTAGGTACGGCCTGCATATCTAAAGAGGTACTTCTCAACAAAAAGCTCTTCCAGCAAAAACTGTGGTTTTTCTCCTCCAAACATAGTCTGTTTTTCCTGATTAATTTGTGGCACAAAAGCAGGATGGGGGCTATTGAATTATGCTACATTAATGGGGACTATTTAGATCTAGGGAACTGTCTTTTATGAGAGAATTCAACAATTTCTTTATAATAAGAAAAGGTGGCATTCCTAAATTCATGTACTCTGACTAGCATTTAGTGTTTCTTTAATGTACTCATCCCGATGTCCTGTTTTTTCCTTTGGGATCACAAAGTTAGATTTCAGAGAGTGAGAAAGTCCAATTCCCAGACAAAAGTATCAGACACATTTTTTTAAATTAGTCAGCAAATTAATTTTCAAAATCTTATCTCTAAAATGCATATGGATGGTGACATAGTATTAAATTTGTGCTTGTTCTCTGTGGAGGCAGCTTGTGTGACCCACTGCCTTTCTTCTGTACCACTTTTGAATCAATACAGTTCTCCAGATTCAATACAGCAAAAGCACCTGTCCTGTGCTGGTACATGGTGTGCATGCAGCCTATTTCTAGATAATTTTCTTCACAGCAGCAGCAATCATATTCACATTATTTCCTCCTGAGCTATGAAATACAGAAACATTTGCTTTTTCATCTTCTGGGAAGGCCTATCATCACTAATGTGTATTATTTTTTAGGTTTGATAATTTAAAAAAAAAAAACCTCAGGCATTTTATCTATAAAGGCAGCTTGTAGGGAGCTATCTGGAAGATTCTGTTGTGCAGAGGCTCAAAATGACCAATAAAATCCAGACAGTGTAGAAGATCCATCAGATTTTGTCTCCAAATTATTTGTCAACAGAATGTACTATCAATAATAACATAAATGAAATAAATAGCTTAAGGAAAAGACTATAATTTTTAAAAGTCACCCAGGAACATTAATTCTCTTTAAATGTGAATCAAAACTGATGTAGGGTTTAAAACCAACAGGCACCAGCAGGAAGGAAAATAGTCATGATGTGAATTAGTGACAAGAGCTAAGACTTGGAGCACCTCAGTTTGAATAATGTTCATGTAACTCAGTAAGAGAAGCTATTACTAAACTGAAGGTAATTCCTATATAATGCTGCTGGCTGGGCTACAGGATGTACCCAGGAGCTGCATCAAAGCCGGATAGCATAGTTCTGAGGGGGGCTAATCAGCCCAAGCTCTGGCAGTGCCCCCAGCCTATGCCTTAGCAAGCCTTTAGTGATATTCAGCTTTAGTGATTCTCAGCTCATGAGTGATTTCAGCTCTTAAGCTTGCTAGGCTTGGCTGGGGCATGCAGCAGGCATTCGGAAGATCAGGAAAGAGAGGAGAGCGCTGTGTGAGGTTCCAAGACGATGTCTTTATTGGTCTTCTTCGTAGCTCTTCCACGGAGTGTCTCGAAGGGTCTCAGGGACAGCGGCTCCAACGAGCCGGGCAGAAACAGGGGTTTATATAGGGCAAGGGAGGATTGAGAATTGTCCAATGGTAAGGGTTAAAGGAAAGTGACCTATAGCCTTACAGAGAGATAAGCAATGGTCCGAAAGAGGGAGAGAGGGGCTCCTATTGTTCAGTCATCCTGACTTAGCATTCTGCCTCTGAACGCCAAGGCAGGTTTGCAGGGCCCACGCCTGCTACACCTATAGGCATTGCAAAAATGTAACATGTATTCCATGTTTGTAAAATTAATATAAAAAATGATGTAATATATATTAAAAGACTGAAAACTGAACGGTTTTAACACCCTGGATACTAAATGGAGTTCAAGTTATTTTAGCCTCTTGTATAAAATTCTGAGGATACTGAAAAGACCTTAATCAGTGACAAAATAGGTGAAATTGCTAATAGCTGGTTCTTCCATTAGTAAAGTAAACCCAAAATGGTACAAAAGTATTATCAAATGAGATTCAAAGCAGTCCAGAGCCTGGATGGAAAGTTAGTATGTAGAGTTGTATATGATGTTTGTAATGTTTTATGTTTCCTTCTGTTTGATGGGAAAAGAAAAAAGAAGCAAAATTTAACTATTCTTCAAGAACTTGTTGAGGTGGGCAGTTTGTGTTGGATGAGCTGGCATAACTGTGATGTTGTTCTGTTAGCACAGAGGAAGATCTTGTGTGAGTGAATCAGTAGACCTGCATCCAGAAATGAATGAAGTATAAACTTACCAAGTGATCTGCGTCTGCCATTTGTTCATTTGAATTTGGAATTTGGAACCCAGTAGCCAGTAAACTGATTTATTTGAAAAACCCCCCCATAATTAGATGAATAATTATTGTGAGATTAATGGCTAGATCATAACAAAGCTGATTCTTTCTCATATTTTTTTAACTGACAGATCTTATAAATAATTAGCTCAAGGAATTCTTTGGTACAGTGGCCTCAGAATTTGCAATGTGCCCAAGTCACTGACACTGGAGGACTATTAAACAAGTGCACATTACTACAATGTTGTGCTAATGTTTTTAAGACATTTGAGAAACTGACATAGTTTGTGGAGGAGTTCTGTAGTGTGAGAAGTACCTTAATACATATTTAAAGCTTTATGTTATGTGACTATTGACTTGAATGGGTGAAGAGGCTCACACAGGAGCTGACAACAGCAGCTGGGATGCCATGCAGAAGCTGCTGACAAACAGAGTGAGATCTGCACCATTAGACTGTGCTGGCTATGAAGAATCCTGCAGTGAATCGCAGATGAATGAAACATTATTGCATATTTTAGCTCATATTTTAAGGGAATTAACAAGGTGATTTGAGAGAGGAAAAACATAGGTTTGTTGATATCAAAATTATAAACCTGGTCTTGTGGCTTGTGCTGATGAAGGGACAGGGTATTTATACTTTTGTAATCTAAGTGAATAGTGGAAAATAAAATCTTCATGCACCAAATGGTTGATACTGAGCAATATTCAGTACTTTGACTGTTGAGTAGTGGAGTCCACGTCACTCCCTACTTTTGTGCCCTCTGTTGCAGTCTGTGTGTCCAGATAAGAGACTTAATTTTCTGAAATTTCAACTTGACTAACTCCCTGAATATCTGGCCTGTTTGAAGTAAAAAACTAAAGTCCAATTTTACTTTATATTTATCAATCTTTTAAAAACTTATTTTCAGAATTTCATTTTCACTTCTCAATAGTGTCTCCCTACAACACCCTCAAAACCAAAAAGTGTAATACACCAATTAATTTGCTGCCCTTTATTCCTTTATTGAAAGTGATCTTTCCAAATCAATTGTGTTGCTTTTCCTCCATCCCTTTTCTCAATTTCAAAGTGGTCATAATACAGTTATTTGGGATAAGTAAAGCTCCTTACTAAATGATACATTTTTTTCAAGTCCCATCCTGTAAAGAACATGATGCATTAGCAGCTTAAAATCTGTCAAAACTTTCTTCAATTTGTAGGTATGTATTCGCCATTCTGTTTTCAATCACCATGTAAGTTTTCTAGAACTGCTTCATGTATTCTTCACAGGACATGAGTGATGAGAGCTTGAAAGAAGAAAGAGGGGAAATGCCTTTGGGAATACTGATTTAGTAAAAAAATAAATAAAATGGAAGATATCAAGTTCACAGCACTTGAGTGCACCTAGTTCCTAGCCAAAATACACACTTTTATTTGGAGAGGAATTGCACAGACCAGCTGTTGGTTTGTCTCAACACCTCTTCTACTTAAATTAAATATATTCTTTATATGCACCCTGCTGCTGGCAACATAGATACCAGTGACTCTACCATACTCAATAATGAATCTCCTTGGGCTTCTTCTTTAGTGTCTTTGACTGAGGCTAGGGTGATATTTTTGTTGTCTGGGGATTTTTTAAAAGTAAGTAGTTATTATTTTAGAGTGGACTACCTCCTTGCAGTAAGAAACTTACTGTACAATGGTCTATGCCATTGAGGCCTCTTGAAACAGAACTTCCTATGGCTTCTATTATTTGGCAAATAAGTCTTATATATTTCAGATTAGTCAACTAATTAGTCTTTTTATCAAATCACATTTTCATAGAAGCAAGATGAGTTTGTTACCAGAGTGAGATGTTCCCCCATTAATTCAATGCTCCCCCACCTGAAACTCAACAGGATTTTGAGTCTTATTAATTCTTAATTCCTGGGTATGAACTTTGAAAGGAAAATATTTTTTCTAGAGACAATGAGAGTGCAAAGGACGATGAAAAAAGTTTGTCATAAACTTAAGTGGAACATTAGAAACAATGTGTTTCTAATATTGTGTTCTGTCCCTTAGCTATAGTGTAGTGCTGCCTTTGTGGGTTTTTTTAACCATTCAGTAACTGCAAGACCATTTGCCTTTCAAATTAATGACAAATAAGCTTCTGCACACTTTCAGCAGGGCAAGTGTGCCCCAATGTTAAATCATGGCTTAAAGGCTAAAAACATTAACTCTCACACCAATCTTTCCCTTCAGAACTGCAGTTGGCAATAAGTGTAAGATTATTGAGAAACTGGTCATGTTTCTGAGAACTCCAGCTTCTGGTCTGTTATTTTCTGCTGCTTCAATAGCAGATGTTGCAGTGTTTGGCATTATTAGCAGAGTTAGTCCTAGATGTCTTGGTTTTGATTTGATCATAAGAATAAAGGGGCTATCAAGTAGGGCTTTATATCAAAATATTGCTTTAAGTAAATAAGATGCAAAAGAATGACTCTATCTGCTCTCTGATTACAAAGGTTTTAAACTTCTTCAAAAGCATGAAAAGTTATTAGTTGTTCTTAGCACTGCAGAATATTCTTCTGTGGAAAGGCTACAGATATATATGGGTATTATAAAACTGATTTCAGTGGGATGTCGAACGATGTTTTACTCTTGAGTCAGACAGGAAAATGTTGATAGTGAAAATGCCCTTTGCAATGCAAGTACTCTTTATATTAATACTTCATTCTTTATGGAAGCTGCATTGCAAGGTCATGGATTGAAAAAAGGAAAATAGAGTAAGACATTGCCTTGTTGCAGTATCAATGAATTGTGATCATAGAGCAAATGTGCATTTTTTAGTAATTTTTTTTCTGTCTTGAATTGCTGCATTTGAGTGAAAAGTAACTATGGAGATACTGAAATAGAAAGTGTTTGTAGTAGTGCAACTCAAAGATGCGTGGAGAGCTCCAAAATTTTACTGGTTCAGAGTGATTCTAAAGCCAAACCTAAAATTATTATGGGAGTGTTTCTGCTTGAGGTGATTTCTTCTGTAAAGTTTTATTTTGTTTTATTTTATTTTCTTTTTTTTTTCCCATTCAATTCTATTTCTTCTGGCATATTGTCAAGAATAAGGAGAATATGTCCAGCTTAGATAACAATACTCCCAGTCACCTTACGGACAAAGAAATCAGCTCTAATAGACTTGGCAGAATGAAATTGGAACCAAGAGGTCACTCCCTGAAATTCTTCTAGATTTAGATGGTCTAAGTAACCTGATAGTTTCAGTGCTTCATACTACATTCAATACAGGAAAAAACCCCTGTATTAAAATAATTATCATTGTTTCTATAAGATAGAACTGTGTTTTATCAAATCTCAAAATTCTAAGAAAATTAAATTAGTGGTTTTTATGTTCAGAATGCTGAATAAAGTTTGTGTTTTTACCTTTTGTGTAGGGTAGCTTTTACACAGAAAGACATCCAGTGCAAATAGGCTTTTTTCCCCATGTGTTTATTTATTCCCTTAACCTTCTGGATTAATTAGGTGGATAGGTATTAAGTATCTCAGAAGTGGCAGAACTGGAACTGCCATCATAAAATGATGTTGGTAGTGCATTTGTTTTCTATTATAGTCTGTGGGGATAAAATGGAAAAATTACACTTCTATTTTGGGGTTTTTCTCTTCCAATGTACATTTTAAAGGCCAACATCAGCATTGCC
This sequence comes from Motacilla alba alba, assembly GCF_015832195.1. Lineage (NCBI taxonomy): Eukaryota > Metazoa > Chordata > Aves > Passeriformes > Motacillidae > Motacilla > Motacilla alba. Next base: position 78,713,121 of record NC_052017.1, read on the forward strand.
TGGGAGCAGTGGGATTTTGACATAGATCTGGAGTGGGTAGTTTTGGAAGTCAGTTTGAATTCAGCTAAATAATAAAAATCCTTAATATGTTTGGGGTCATTAAAGTCATGGAAGGTAAGGTGCTAGGAACAACAGTCTTTGTAGCTGCTGACATAGGCACATTTACATTGAGGACTAATTACTCCTAATTTTGTCTGCATAATTCCAATTTCTTCTATGAATAATAAGAAGTACTATATGCAAAATGCATATAGTCCTGGCATGCTAGGTCCAAGCTGTTATATTTTCAAATACATTGAACTTCTGTAGTCAGAAGAAACCATTAAAAATGTCCTATCTCAAGGTCATCCCTGTTCCATCATCGTATTCTCAGGTCAGATTAGCAGCTTGTGAACTTGGATTAACTGATTTGAGTTGAGATAACCTGATTTGATCTGACTGCATTTGTACTCTCACCATGTATTAGATTTTAACAGATGAAAAAGGATTTTATAAGATGACTTTGCAATGCTGAAATAGCTGGAAGATAAGTTTTAGTTATTAAATTTGGAAAACTAACAAGCAAACAAACCAACTATGTAAGTGTGAACCTTTCCCTCAGTATCCTCTCTTTTCTTTGGAAAACAATGTAGGACATTGGAGTCACATTTAAGATTTGAAAATGTAGTTTAGGAAAGAAAAAATGGAGTCTGGTCTCAGTGGAAATGCGAACTATAAGCATGGATCACATGTGCTGTTGCAGAGCAACTGGATTTTCAGCCTGAATGCTTGAGAGTTGTCTGTTTATAGTAGCATAACAAGCTGCCAGTTGTCCTTCTGTTATTTTTTTTCTTTAAAATCATCCATGCATTTCTTTCTTTCTCTTTGCCTCTATTTTTTTTTGTTTCTTTTTTTTTTTCCTTTCTGCCATGTAGCCTAATATCACATCTTCTTCACCCTTCCCTGTCTTACAGTATTTTCTGTCAGCAAACAATGACATTGTAAATCTTGGGTAGATATTTCTACCAGAAATACTTCCTGGTCTAGAAATTAGTATCATGCCATGAATAAATAGAAGAGTTTCCTAAGTTGATCTTCATTCACTACTGAGACAAACTGTAGAAACAGACCCCTTTCAGGATGACTATGTCTGATGTGCCATGCTCTTTCTTCTCTAGTTGTGCATCATAACATGTATTCTCTGCAAATTGATTTCCCAATGCAAACGGGGTTTTGTTTGGGGCAATGTAAATGAGCATAATCCTCTATGTACAGTAACAAAAAAAGATGACTCCTCTATAGGACTGAAGTATTTTTCCAAGGATGAGGAGAGTGAGTACTTGCTAACTGTAGCTATCACCCGGCTTGATGGATCAGAATTTGAGTGAGAATAGTGTTTAATGAGTAAAAGAATTTCTTGTGGTTTAGCTCTTTTCCTTTACTACTGAAGATTTATAAAATAGCACTATTAATAAAGTAAATGAAGATAGAATATTGTATTTCTTCCTCTGCTTTGTTCTATAGGCTTTTTGATACTGTTTTTCTGTTACAGAATATTGGTAAAGATTTTCTTCTGGTTGGCTGCATAGAAAGGGTATAAGTCCACCACTTATTTGTTTTTTTAACAAAAATGTGTGATAGTTCCTGCCAAATACACTTTCAACATTTTCCTGACTGTTAGAAATCATTGTGTTTTCATGAGCATCTATGTAAAATTTTGGTTCTCTTAGCACAAAACCACACCTTGGTCTCTTGTAGAGACCATTTTTCCTATAAGTTTACATGCTGTATTAAAAAACTGCAAAGACAACATATTTTGACATTGTTTTATTATTGCTACAATACTTATGAAAATTAATTTTAATTTTAACAACTTATAATAATAATGTAATGAAATAATTTAATTTCCCATAAAATAGATCCTTCTCTAAGCAGTCATTAACTGTGCTCTTGTTCCCCATGTATTTCCTCTGATTAATATTTATGAATCATTTTATACAGAGTGGTGTTCAACATCAAGATCCAGGAAGGGAGGGTAAAAACAGAAGGAGAGAAGGGAATAACTACAATAAAGGCTTTTTGGAATTTTTTGTTTCGTCAAAACAGTGAGGGAACATATGACAAATTTAATGGCCTGGCACTGTAGGAAAAACCACTGAAAACCTTACATAAGAAAAACACTTTCTGATTCTGAGGAAATGTTTTGATGGGAACATATTGATTTTTTTCTCTTCTCTTGGGAGATAGTGGGCAGCCTGCTTGTTTGTCAGTTTTCATGCCATGCTGCTCCCTTGTGCTGTCAGGGGAGCAGGAAGGTCCTGCCAACGCTCTCTTTTTCTGTTTGAACCTAACTACACAGTGATCCAGTTCCTGACTCCTATGCAGCTTTCTCTTCAGCCTGCTCAGTTTCCCAAAGAAATGCCTCTTTAATGAGTTGCAGAGTCCTGAGCAGCTATGTCCCTCATTCAGTCACCCCATAAATCACTTGCTTTCCATTATATCTAGTCTCACTATGAAACCAGCAGTTAGCCGAGTTTCATTTCGTCAATGTGTTTGTATAAGTATTTCTAGAGTTTTATGACATGAAAAATGTATGTATTGAGACTCATAAACTCAGAGGTGATTAATGTCTTCTTTTCTCACCAGATTGTCCAGAAGGAATATATCCGCCCCATAAGTGCCCTGACAAGCAAACTCATATAGAGGCCAGTTACTGAGTCAGTCAGCACTTCAAAAATCTTTCTGCATGTCACCAGCATTTTGTCAGGTAGTGTTACACTAGCAGGGGACTCATGAGTTGATACCCTGATCACATTGACCAAGGGTGCTCTGGTTTAAAAGAAACGTGGAAGGATATACTCACATTAGGTTAATTTCCAGGAAAGATTCTTTAAGTTAGATATTGCAGCCTGGGAAGCAGTTCCAGAGGGATGTGTGCTTTCTGATGAATGAGACTTCAGAGCTGAGAAACACAGAATGCCTCTCTGCTAAATGAAGCACAGAAAAAACTTTGGAAGTGAACCCCAAAGTGGCTAATGATGTGTGCTCTTCCTTGACTATTTCATGTCCCATTTTTCAAATTAAGGAAATTATTTTTTTTTAAATTTTATCTTTTAGAGAATAAAACACCTTTGTGATTTTATTTTGCATCTTCTCAAATACGACAGCAATTTCTAGAAAATTGTAAAATAACACAGAATTCATCTCCTGGGAAAATGATGAGAAGCACAGTCCTGCTCTTGGTGCAGTGAAGATATCTTGTGCTTTCAATGTGTAGCTGCAAGGAGATCCTGACTGTGTCCTCTCCTGCACTTCCCAGGGTACCTGAAGAGAGCAGGTAGCTGAGAAAGCCTCCTTGGTCTTTCTTTTCCAGATTGGTCTAAACCAGCTCTGTGTCTCCCCATGGGTTCTGTACACCACCTGCCCACGTAGCTGGGCATTCAATGCAGCTTGGTAATGCCCTTGCTGCCATGGGGAACCCCAGCAGGGACCTCGGCAAAGACCCTGGCTGGCGCTGTGCTGGGGTGTGGGGGTTAAGGCGTTCCTTTCCACGGGGCTGCTGGGCTGGTCCTGAGCCCTTTATCCTCCCTGATGCTCCACAGCCTGCTCACTGGCTCCTGCAGTTCCATACCAAGGATTTTGCCCTGTTGAGCAGGAGCTGCTGGCCTGGCTCTCTCTTCCATTGACCCTCTTTTGTTCTTCATTTGCTGGGCCTCCCTGCCTCTTCTTCATCCAATTTTTTCCACATGAAGGGTGAGCTGTTGCCAAACAGAGGCAATTGTCTCTAATCAGGCTCTTTTAGATGTTCCACAAAGAGGTTTTAATGTTTACAGTAAAATTTACTAATGTGATACATTTTGCATGACATGGATTTTTTTATTTAGCAGAGGCATACAGCACACCATAATATAGCAATCACAATAAATAATTTAATGATGATAATAATGTGACTCCTATTCTTAGTCTCTGTGACCTGATGCTGGATGTCTCCAGTCACTGGCAAGGAGTACGTGGTTGAAGTCAGCACAAATTCAGCTTTTTTCAAAGACTGTTTTGTTAGTTGTCCAGTTTTATGTTTTATGCTGGGTTGAGCCATATACACACTTTTCCCTGCACACACCAGGTTGGTTACACACTAGAAGGATGTTGCTCTCAACTCATTATCTCAGGAAAGGCAATTTATAGAAACTGGTGACTCATTGGAACAGTCAAATACCCAAAACAAAGGTGACCCTCCAGTTCCCCTTTGTTTTGTTCACTCTGCTTTATAATTGGTGATCATTCTTGACATTCTTCATATTGCACATAAAAAAGATTTTGAGCCTATCACTCAGCAAAAGCATAACTGCTAGGAAGCATGGGGAGTATTTTAGTCTTTTGCCTGTGTTTAACTTCCACCCAGATCCACCCACAAAAAAAAATTCTTTTAGTTTGCTATAGATTTGGCAGATCTTTAATAAATAGCGGTGCAGAATACATTCTTCCTTTCTCTTTCTAAGAACCGAACCTTCTTTATGTGCCTTGGATTTTTTTTCCCATTTCATTTTTGGATTATGTGTGCAATATTCAATGTGTACTTTCTACTGCTCCAGCAGTTATAGTCAGTAAATTAGTGAGGACGTCATGAATTATAGATGACTGTAACATCCAAGAATCTTAGATGAATAACAGTATTGGATAAAATTCAAGTCAGAAATGTGTTCTAACATATGAACTTAAGTCTTGCATCTGCCAAGAATGTGAAATACAATCCAAATACCAACTGAAATAATGTTAAGAAATCAGTCTACAATAAAGTTTGTAAAAAGGAAGGTGCACTAACTAGAGGGGAGATGTTTTGCAGCTGCTATTTTGTTCATTACTTTTGAAAGTGGTGGCAGTGCAGTTTAAATGACTGTAATTAGTATAGTTACATAATTTTTATTCCTGTGTTTCTCAGCCTGACATGAGACTGTTCACTGCCGTAGAAGTATATAGTACCCATGGCTCCAGTGTAAGGCCTATTCTCACACATATTCTCACAAACTAATAGCTCTTTTGAGATATGTATTACAGAGCTCACTGAATTCAGGATTGTTTGTGTTTGTTTTAGTCAAATCCTAGCCATGAAAAATTAGTAATTAGATGTAGGTTACTACTGTGAATTTTAGCTGCACATTTTGTGCAGGATTAAAAAAGTGTGCAAGTTGTGATGGGATGTTGATTGTGTGGGAGCATGAGAAAGGGGAAGTGTTTGAATGAAACTGTGGCTCAAATAATGAGACATAATAGGTGTGACCGATTATTGGTGATTGTGGAGTAAAATTGCAAACAATAATATACTAACAGGAAAACAAAATCAGATTTCTAAGTGATTTCTTTCCCACTGGATATTTATAGGAAAAACTATAATCAAAGCTGAAAATGTTATATGTTCCTTTTATTTATTAGTCTCCACAAATTTAGCTTTGATGTTGAAAGAAGCAGAACAGAATAAAAAAATTAAAACCAAAGATATTTATAGGGAAATTAGAAAAATCTCAAAACAATATGTATTATACAATCAGACGTAGGACACTTACTAAGGAACCAGGTAGACTGAAATGAATGAATGAATAAATGAATGAATGAATGAATGAATGAATGAAAGCCTTTTTGGATTCTGTAACTGCTGGTCTGATCCCATATTTAATACTTTCATGAATTTTTAATGTTTTCTGTGGGAGGACTTGCCTTAAGGCTGGTTCACTCACCAAAGTGGCAACATGGTGAGCAAAATGACCTCTTGCCCACAGCTGGTTGCAGGAACAATAGCACTTTGAAATTATGCTTCTGGGGAAGTTATAATGGTTTTTCAGAGCATTTGCAGAAGCATCTTGTATTCAGCTTCTTGGCCTGACCATCCTCAGGTGGAATCATCCACTTTATTTTAAACTGGCCTGCTGGAAGCCCACACATGTGTCATTCACTCAGTTTTTGTTCTACTACCCAGTTTATCTGGGAGGTCCTTGCAGAAGGCTAACCTGGGTAAATTTTTACTATGTTACAGCCTGTGTTTGTATAGCTGAGAAATTACTCACACCTCTCAGCTGCACCAGCTGTTAGCTGGCTGTAAAAGCTTAAAAGTGTCTTGCTGCATTGCAATCTTAACCTGTGCAAATCCATGACTACAGTTGCCAACAGAATGCTGTGCAATAATGGCAGCACAAAAAGCTTGTTCCAAAATGTCCTCTTGACTGTAGCCTTTCTTCCAACACAGAGCTGCCTTCTATGCTTCTCCCATTCTTGGGCATATTCAAAGTTGGTCAAATGTTGTATCTCAACTATCCTATGTGAATATTTTTGCAACTTCCTGCTGTATCAACAATTTCCTGGTGGAGGTCTGAAACTCTTGGTGCATATTCATTGTCATTCTCATAAAATAACTGGCACACCCTAGATGAAACTACGTATGTCTGCTTGGTGCTTGAAGCATAACCCTGTGCTAAACACTCTGGCTGCATACACATTTGAGTATTATCAGTAATTTTTAACATTGTTTTTGGGAGATACGCAAATTACCTTGGTGGAAGATTGAGTAACAAGGGAATCTGAGTACATGTGCATTTGTTGAAGTCTCTGAAGTCACAATAGTTTGATATGGCATTTTGCCAAATCACATCTCAGAAGTTTCTTTCTTTTTTATATTTAAAACATTGTGGTAGATAAAACATTGAAACAAGTATGATAAAAGCTTTCAGTTGGCTGATTACTTAGATGTTGGGTGTAATATTTATTTTGAATGTTCATTTTTAAACTGTGGTACTGTTTCTGTTTTTTATAGGGAATAAATAAAAAAATTTCCTACAAATTTTCAAGCGTGTCTTCAACAGCATTAGTGAAATCTATACTGGAAAGCAAGGTCTCTCTCCTTTTTATAAACATGCATTTTATTTTTGGGGAGGAAAACTACTACAGATGTACAAGGAAAAGGACTACCTAAAAAATTTGAAAAGAGTAAGTACAGAGATTAATTTTTAATTCTTAATTACATGCAAATTCAAACAATTGTTTTTGAAAATTTCAGCTGTATATGTCAACTCAAGTATTATTCCCATGCAGAATGACCATTTATAATGTTGTTATTTTATTGGCAAAATAACTGTGAACAAAAGGTGGTGGCTGGTTTGTTTGGAAAAAGGGGTTTTTTACGTGTATTTATAACACAGATCTCAATACAAAATTAGACCCTGACATTAGTGTCTTTCATAGATTTACTTTTTTCTTTCTCTTTCTCCCTCCCCCCACTACCCCCCCCAAACTGGGAAATTTTATGATCCTGAAATTATTATTAAGATACTATTGTATTTTTTTAATATTTTCTGAAGGTCTGTACAATGCTGTGTTAAGTGATTACACAGGATTTTACTTAAACATAAGTTTTATATGTAATTCTAACCACGGTTATTCTTTTTTTGTTGAGATGTTAAATATTGAAACCCTAATTTATTGCACTTAATCTCATTTTTATAACAATAATTTTTAAAAATGTTCATCATGAAATAAAACTGTGTAAAATGAATAGTTAATTTACTTTTGCAGTTTCATTTTGAAAAACTATTTTCAAGCCAGAATCCCTGTTTGCTCTAGATAGATATAGCAGTAATTTATTCCAGGATGTGTTAATAAAAATAAATGTAAAAGACCTTCTCAGAATGTCTTTTCAACCTTGGAATAAGTTAAATAATGTCCCTTAGCTGATCATAAACCATAAAGTTGTATAGATTTGGTGATATATGTTCTGTCAATGAGTCAGACTCCTCAGCAATGAAATAATTATCTCAATCAATAAAGTAAATTAGGAATTAGAGTGTAAGAGGAAGATGCTGGGTAGGACAGTGAATTAGTTGTTGGTATTTCACTTGTTTGATCTTGTTTTATAAAAAACCTCAAAATACTAAAACCAAAAATGTCAAGATTAGCTTCTGTTGAACAAATTTTATTTCTAGTCTTAAATAAATAGTCATGGTCAGTCAAATCAGAAAGGTTGCACTCAGAAGGCCTCCTGAAGTTTAATGGGACTTAATTTTCTGATTCTGAAATGCTGCAGTCATCACTGAGAGCCTTTGCAAGTTCCTCCCAAACTTAAAGTGCTGCGGTGCGTCAGGTATGTCAGAGGCAAGGAGCCTGTGCTGGACGGGTCATATGGATTGGTGTGGGGATTTTTGCGGCTCAATATCTGATCATTAGAATTAAGGAGCCTAGAAAAGGAAAAAAAACATCTTTTGAGTAATTTGCACCCACTATAACAGCACATGAAGAGCGAAGACCTGCATCTCAGTCTACAACAAGCTGGTCCACCAGTTGCTAGGTTTATATAATTGTATTTAAAGGTGGTGACTGTGTGGAAAAAGCTGTGCAGTTTAGTGGCAAAAAGATACAATTTTTTGACCATTTACTAAACAAATTAGACACAAACACATGGGAAGTATGAAAGGCACAGTATCACCTTACTAGAGGGATTAAAAATGCTCAGTTGGCTCCTCCTACAGCCAGCCGAAGAGAGCAAGAGGTATGAAATCCCCCAGGATGATATAAGGACAGAAATACTCTCCTTAGAGAACTGTTTAAACTGACAGCTTAGAGACAAATAGGATTTGCTAGGGAATGCAAGGGAAAAAAACAATTTTCAATGGATCAGTCATAAATTTGGGGATTTTATGGAAGGGGATTTTGGTGTGCGTAGTGTATTATGGGAGGCTTGGAGGAAAGAGCATAGGGTTGGAAAACGAGGGATCCAGGTGGGTTGGCATGAACAGGCATGGGAAAAGAGAGGGGCAAGGGCAAAATAGGTCTGGTCATGTTTGAACAGCTTGTTGCTTGGTAAACTTATGTGACAGCTCTTGTGCTTGAACTGTTTGTTCTGTGTTCTCATTTAATCCTAATTCTGAGTTTTGTAACTTTCTCAAGGGGAGTAGTGAAGGGGGAAGAGCTCATCTCTGCTTTCTGGTGACAAGCATCAGGACACAAACAAATAAAACCAAGTTGTGTCAAGGAAAGTTCAGACTGGACATTAAGAAAAGGCTCTTCACTGAAAGGGTGGTTGGTCACTGGAACAGACTTGCCAGGGAAGTGGTCATGGCACCATAGTTGCCAGAATTCAGTGAGTGTCTGGATGATCTTGGTCATATTGGTTATTGTAAGGTGGTCCTGCAAGGAGAAGGGAGTTGTACCAATGATTTGTATGTGTCTCTTCCAACTTGAGCTATTCTATGAATTTATGAATCTAATTAATAAATAATTCAAATTAATTTAGGAAAATAACAAAGATTACCATGCAAGTTAATCTTAAACTATTATAATGAGGAAGGATTTCAAAACTGGCTCTGATGACTTATTGTGAAAATGTTTTCATCATGACCTACCCTTATAAATTTAGAAATCTTCAGGCTGAGGCTCCCACTCTATCCTGTGGAGAAAGCAACACTTTGAGAGTGATCCATTCCATGCTAAAATTAATCTCCATCTTGAGGTGTGTTTCTCTCTAGCAGACAGTGGAATCTGGATGACTGATGTTAGGAAATTATTCTCACTCAACTCTCAACTAAAAGTAGGTAAAATGAATCCCATCTAAAGGACAACTTGAAGCTATTATAATTTAGGACAGGACAGGAAATGTTAACATTTCAATGGAAAGCAGGCTGGCTGTTCACATCATAGGGAAAAAAATCTTAACAGGACATTGACATTAAGTGACGAATTTCAAAGGCAGAGCGTATTTATTTTATCGTTTTAGATCAGTTCACAACTGTGCAGCTGAAACTAATCTTTTGATTGTCAATGCTTTCTGTGCCTTGGAGCACTTTATGTGCTTTACTGGGGGACAGGATTTCTTTCTCATGGGGCTGAACCAGAAGATGCAGTCCAATTAGGACTACAGGCCAGACTAGAGTTAGTCTAGATTAAGCCCCCTTAATGCATATATGTGGGTTTCCAGTCCTCAGCTTCTGCTACTTTGTTTTATTAAGCATCACTTGGTTTACTTTATAAATGTAGTGCAATACAGATGCTTTAATGTTAAATAATGTCTTTTCAATTCACCCTGAAGGCAGGGGATCATCACAAGTTGCAGAGATACAAAAACATCCGTGTGGCCGCCTTCACCTTTTGTATAGCAGACTTATATTAATAGCAAAAGTGACAAGACACTGTAAAAGTACAAAAGGAAAATCTATCAAAATGTTTACTTCAGCTGTCTCATACATTACTCATGCTAAGAAACAAGATATAGAAATCCTTCCATCTGCTCTTCCCTCTTTTTTCCACTAACATAAATTTTTCTATATGGCAAGAAAGCTTCCGATATTTTGCTCAAAACAGTTTTTAAAGACTTAAAATTTTCACTCTACAACACTATACTTAGGAAGTTAATTTACTTCTCACACTGTTAGAAATGGTTCAATTGACAAATTTATACTCCATACTCAATATTTAATGCCAGTTTATAATATATTCCTCAGTCAACATTCGGAAGTTTTGGAAAAAGTATTAGCTATTCATATTTTTTGCATACAATTGAAAGGATTAGATGAAATGAAACATATACACGTTTAAAGTGACTGTAAAACCCCCATATATTTAGAAACAGAGGGTGTTTTTCTACATATTTGCCCAAGTATTTGAGCATTGATTTTCTACATGTTAATATATGCCTCAGGATGACTCCTGGTGCACACACCCAGCTCAATCTCTCTCTGACTTCTGCTCCTAACCACATTTCAGAAGGTTTTTCAAACTGCAAGTTGATTTCCTGTAAGGAATGACTTTTTAAAGCAGGTGTTTTGGGTAAATAAAGATTTTTTTCACTGCCAGTGGTATGCAAGATGAAGATGCTTGGCTGCAATATGCATTTCCAAATTTTAGCTACATTGTCATAGAATGGCTCTGGTTCTTCTATAGAATATATTTAATCATGACTCCATTCATCTCTATATTCTGCCTTTCTTCTCATGTGTCTTATATTCTGTTAGAGGTAACTATGCCCACAGGTGTCTGGATTGGGGAATTCCTCGTGTATCAACGAGGCTGTTGCAGCTCTGTCCCTCCAGGCTGTAGTGAGGCAAACGCCTCCTCCCCTGCCTAAACTGTGCCTATGACTGGGCACACAGACTGAAACAGACAGAGAACAGTGCTTTTATCCGCACCCTCATAAACATGGGAATCACAAATGCATGCATCCATGTTAGATGAGTTTGTTAAAAGAACTTTTCAATTCCATCTGAGCAAGACTGGAGTTTGCCAGCTGCAACCTGCACACACATACACATCATGACTCTCAGGTAGCGGGTGTTGCACACAGCCAAACCAGTGGCTGGTAGTGTCCAGGAGCTGTTCTCCCCTAGACCCTCAAATCCCTCAGAGCCATGATGTGACTTTTGAAAGCACTTTGATGGTACTCAAAACTCTCACTGTACTTCTCTGCTGTCCAACTGGATGTTAGCTAGTGTTCACACAGACCCACAGAGGAAAGAGAGTACAGGGTCACTGTATGAGGACTCTGTCATCCTCCTTTTGCTAGGCTGAGCAAGCCAAGAGACCTCAGACACTTCTCATAAATTTTGTCCTTGTGACCACTTTGTCTCTGCTGCCCTGGTCACACGCTAATGCTTTGATGTCCTTCTTATATTGGTGCAGCTATCCTTCATGGGTTTGGGAGTGGGTTTAAGGTACAGCTGCAATTCCTTGCATCATAAACAGACCTTGCTGAACGGTGAAGATGCTCCCTAGTCTTCCATCCCCTCCCTAACCCCAGAACTACTGTTGCTGTGGGGTTCCTTGCATGTTGCTGAAATCAGTCTCTTCAAAAAAATGCATTGTAGTACATTAATTTTCTTCCATAGCAGCTTTGTCTGGTTTGGAATATGCTTGCTTAGTGAGGGAATTTGAGTGTTTCCCACATATGCTCCTACATTATATCTTTTTCATACTAAGTACTTATCTAAAACCAATATCTAACTCCATTAAATACAACCTGCAGTTAAAAGATGGATTATCTCTAAGGTAGAACCTTTTTTCTGTTATTTCAATGATACACCACCTGTCCTCTTTTGTTATCTGCAGCTCTTAAATGCGAAACTGCTACTAATGTCCACAACAAAAGGAATGCTATGACTTTGCAAAATGCAGAGAAGTGCTGTGGGAGTGACTATTAAATGCCTTGAGTGATAGGAGAAAAGTCACATATTTACTATTTGTTGACGTAGTCAGGCAGGGAACTATTATGGAATTGCAATGTTCCAATTGTATGGGTGACTGTATAGGGGGAGAAAGGCTGTGCAGAAAAATAGCTAGGAAACCTAAAACATCTTTAGAATCCATTAATTACAGATCACATAACTTGAATGGATATCCCAGAAGAAGTGGTACACTCAGCACACATGATAGAAGTTATTAGAATATTTTAAAACAGAGTTTAGTTAGTGATTACAGCTTTAATAAGGTTTTACATTATAAATAATCTGCACATTATATCTTTGAATATTTCATCTATCTCCTTCTTTTAAAAAAAGAAAAAGTCATGTATATTAACCATTTTGACCTTTTTATTTTCCTCGTGTTGAAATGTTTCTGAGAATTCCTCACTTCAGAAGCCTAATAGTGATGCTGGTTACATTCCTACCAGAGACACAACACACAGAACATGCAGGATACAAGTACCTTTGAGCTATATGCAATCTCAACAAAATGACTAGATTTTTCATCTGTGATCAAAATGACCTAATTAAACATGTTAGCAGTCACAGGGGCTTTGAATGGCTAGTAAAACAGCTTTATGCTCATTTCCAGTAATTTAGTTGGAATAATTATTTGTCTGATCAGTAGAATGGACCCATGGAGGGGAAGTAAATGTCAAGTGTTCTACTTTTTCCATATATTTCCACGGTCAAAGTATGCTGCATTTTTAAAAACATCTTAGGCTCTATTGCAGTAAGCAGGCAGATGGCAGCTGGTCCATGTTAACTTGAGAGGGGAGCAGCAGAGGTCAGATTTCAATGACTAAAATCTTCCTTTCTGAGTAAGAAGAAAAAAAGGGAGGGAGGAAGGAAGTGGCGGAAGGAAGTAGCGGAAGGAAGGAAGGAAGGACCAACTAACTATTATTTTAAAACAGGCTTTTGCAGGGATGCTAATGCTTGTTTTGCTGGCAAATGGAAAATTAAAAAAAAAAAAGAGAAGGTGCTTGTACTATGGGGCAAATAAAAAAAAGGGAAGATGCTTGTACTATGGGAACCATGACATGGAAATTAACTTTGGCATTGTTCCTACCAGATTTTCTAAAGAATTTTATATCAGAATGGAGAAGATAGATTTTTTTGATTGCAGTTTCAAACAAAAGTTTAGAAAAAATGTTCACATAGAAGTTCACTAAGGGCACATTCATAAAAGTCATCATTTTATGTCAGGGAAAGAGAAACAGTTATGTACTTCTTTTTGTTCTCTCACTATTGATATTTTCTCTTGAGCAATAGGAGATATCTCTTTTTCTTTCCTGAATGACTTCTGAGTTTCTACTACATATTGGTTGCACCTTGCTTTTACAGACATGATTGTCTTTCCTGGGGAGCTTAGTCATAGTTGATGAACCTGAACTGGGGGAATCTATGGAGTTGTACAGGTCAGTTACAATTACTGCTGAAATTTGTACGGGACAAGCTCTTTCTAATGCAGAGTATATGACCTGTTGATTTACTAATGGTGCCTAATCTATCATTCATAGTACTTGTTGTACTCTGTGTCATCCATTAATGATGCAGAGGCTTTTTATAGTAGTCAGAACAAAGTTAACACCGGGCTTATTTACATATATATGTGTGTGTGAGTGCCTGTGTTTCTGAAAAAACTCTTTCCCAGTCTTAGGTTTTTCCTTGCTTTGTTGATAGTTCTGCTATAAACAGAGTATTTACACTATGCTTGGTAATTGTTGCAATCATTTCAGTACTGAGATGCACAAATGTGTTTTTTTCTAAGTGAAGGAGTGGGACACATAATCAGTTTGGGTTTTATTTAATTTTTTTCCAATGTTGTATTTAAGTAACAAACTTGTCTTGTTACATAGTACAGTACAGCAGTAACCTGGAATTTTCTTTATGCCTGATATGAGGTTGCTATTAAAAGTAATAATAATAATAAAAACCCTTTTTTCCCCCCAGACTTCTTTGTAATCTTTGTACCAGCCAATATTTTCTTGCCTTGGCTTGCTGGTGTTCCCAGTGTGAACATCCACAAATGGAACCAGGCATCCCACTGCCACTCAGTTTGATAGGAGAACAAAATGATCAACTCATGACAGCAGTCATCCCTGGAAAAATGAAGCAAGCAGACATGGCTCCTTGGCTGGTACAACCTTGCAATTTCATCTCTTGTCAAGAGCTTACTGCACTGTGTCAGCTTTAGATTTGGACCTTAATAAGGTACAGAAACAGACACTCTCTCTACAGCTGCTGTCATTTAATTACTGAAATGGCAGCGAATGTCCTGAATTTCATGTCCTTACTGAGGGGATTGCATGTTAAGAAAGCTACTGAAGTTTCATAAAATGAAAAGCCTTGGTTTTCTCAGTTGCCCACAAGTGTAATTCATGTAGACTTTTTCATCTTTCTTTCTAAATGTGTAAAGGTCACTGAAATTAACCATTTTGATGTGAAATGCTGCTTTTTAATCTATCAACATCTGGGGAAGGCTGAATGCCACTTTTCATATTTCACAAGGCACAACATAGCTGTCATATCTTATGCAGGAACACTCCTTTCCTTACTTTTTACAAAAAAGATCAGACTATCTTAGAAGGAGTTTATTTGTTTTCATTTTGCTTTGTGTGTGTGTGTGTTTTTAATATGATATAATTGGACTTGCTATTGAATCTCTTTCATGAAGAGATTCAGGAACTCATTGTCCTTGAAAAATGATGCCCTATATACGCCATGCATATGTATTGCTTTGGCTTTAGTGACTCTGGATGGGAAACTGTGAATAAAAAACTTGCTGTTACATGAATGATTCATCCACTTGAAATGTGGGAGCCTTCTTTCACAAGGCAGGAAGGAGTCAAGGCAAGATGGCAGGCAAAAAAGCTAGAGACAATACTCTGATCTTCTTAATTCGGAGGGATAAGCGTGCACCTTCTCTATGATGTGTTGATGAGACAGCGGATGGCAGTTAGGAGAACCAGATGACAATGATGTAGACAGTTTTTGAAGAACTTTGCAGAAGAAGAGCTGCACTATTTTCATGCACTAACCATGCACCTGGAAGTTACAGCAAGAGGCATTTGCTGACTCCAGAAAACTCAATGCTTGTGTTTGTGGATGCTCCTTTTAGGATGTTAAAAGGTAACTTTTAAAATGTATACTAATGGGATTTAGTTATCTATTAAAATACTACTGTAATTTTTACAAAAGGGTGTTTTTTAGAGGATAGGTGAAGATTTTCAGTCTCTTGGATGCAGTTGGTGACTTTGTGTATGTGAATTTAAGGAAGATGCTTTTGCATGAGTAGGTAGAAGTCTGTTGTTTTTGTGTGAAAGCTTTAAGCCTGCAAATGGTATGAAAGGACTGTCTAATATACAAGTAGTAAAAGCATACTTTTCCATTTTGAGATATTAATTTCCCAATAATTTAATAGAAACACCATAAAAGTACAGTGCATATGGATAATCATATATTGCTGCGTATCCAGAAAGGCTCACTTGAAAAGACTCTTTTTTTTCTCAGAAATGTACCTAGTTTCTATCAATTCTAGTAACCTGCAGAACTCAAAAGCTTTGTGCATGTATCTGACTGGAAATTACTTCATTTGGTATATTTCATGTCAAAAAAGATTTTACCAGGAAGATGTTTCTGTTAACTTCTTCCATCTTTGAAGTAAATTCACATACATCTGCTTGTTAAATGAATCTCCTTATACACTGTTTGCTCTTTTGTCACCTTTTACCAAATGTGCAAAAAGAGGAGAGGAGAGGAGAGGAGAGGAGAGGAGAGAAGAGAAGAGAAGAGAAGAGAAGAGAAGAGAAGAGAAGAGAAGAGAAGAGAAGAGAAGAGAAGAGAAGAGAAGAGAAGAGAAGAGAAGAGAAGAGAAGGATAGACAACTGATTTGTAAATGCAGTTGCAAATCATCCTGGGTTTCCTTCACATGTACATACATGCAGAAACTTGCATATAATGAAAACATATTTCTAAAAATGCATAGTAATTCTCAATTTTTGTTCCTCTACTGACGAGCAATGATTTATTATTCTCCCAGACCTGCTTTTAACTCCTTTTTTTTCCACTTGACTAACAGCCTTGCAGTAATATAAATATTGCAACACTGCTTCATAACTTCCAAGCTTTTGAATGAACAGATTTTGACAAGAGCTCTTTGATTTCTGAGGACTAAATGGTAGACTGGTAATCTTAAATCAGATTTTATTCTAGTGGTTCCCAAGGAAGTTTGTACATGAAAATCTTTATCTATCTGCTTAGAGTAAATAAAAAAACTAGGTGAAGTGTCCTAATATTCCAAAGTAGTGGAATACCAAAGGTGACACTTTAATATCAGGAGATTGTGTAGATGCCCTTTGCACATATTTTGACATGAGTAGAGGCTTGGGGTTTTTTGTTTGTTTCCTTCTGTCTTGCGCCATGCTATTGTAAAATTTCTAGTGGCAGTTTAGGAGGTAACTAAATGTTTAATCTTGGTCTTCAAACTAAGGACTTCTTTTTTTACTGTTGTAAAAACCATTGGCACATAAAGATACAGCTTATGACATGGAGACAGGCATGTTCCTTCCATTGGCAGAAGAAAGGTATATTTTCACAGGAAAATGTTTCTCAGTAATACTGCTGTATTCTTTAATGACTCAGACATGAACCATAGTCAATGAGGTTATAATGTTTGTATCTCTGTATATTGTGAAAACACTGACATTTGAAAGTAATTTCTTGTAGGAAAATATAAGGGACTATGTATTGCAAAGTAGTTTCCCTGAAGTGTGAGGAATAGTAAGTATAATTTCACATACGAGATTTAGTTCTTTGCTTACATGGATTATTCTATCCAAGACAGACATAGTTAAAGTAATTTCTCTTCTTTCCTTTCCCATGTCCTCCTGTTTTTCTATGCACTACACCAGAGACAATATCCTTTCAATATTTTTTGTTTTCCTATCTTTAACCTTTGTTTACCAGTTCTCAGCTTCATTTCTCTGAAATAAACTGATTGGAAGAAAAAACAAACCATAACAGAGCCCTCTGTCAAGAGAATGGTGAAACAGATATGATGGAGCAGCCATCACCAGTTTTGTGGAGAGATAGACAGATGATAGTTTAACACAGATTTGCTGTAACCACAGTCCAGGCAACCATGCCCTTGGGCAGGATTATCCATTCAGTTTAAAGTGGCTGGAAGGTAGCTTTCCAGAGATACTTCAGCAGCATTACTCTTGCTGTGAGGCCCTTTGCTCCCCAGTGGCATCATCTGCTTCCTAAATGTCAGCGCAGTGTTTGACTGCTGCCTGTGCTTTGATTCTGTACAGTATTACTCTATAAAAGCTAAAGGTTACTGTTCTGCTGGTGGAAAGTGTGGGAATGATTTGCAAGAGCAAAGCTGAAATCATAAAAGAAAGGAACTCAATAGATCAGGGCATGCCCTAAGACATGCTGGTATAAAATTAATCAAAAAAGCCATTCCAGCCCCTGCTCCCTCTCTCCACCAACTTAAATGTTGGGAAAAATAGAGGAAACAATACAGAAGACATTTCTGTAGGAGACAGATGGCATCTTAATAGTTTTCAAGATACAATTAAACATTCTTATGGCAGGATATCACTTTCTGCAACTCTTCCAAGTCTTAAAGTTAAATTACTGAATATTAGGTTTCTGTAGATAAAGATTTTGGGATGTGTGTGAGTGTTTGCTTGTTAGAATGAATCCTTTAGGTTATTGCACAGGAAATGCAAGTCCTTTATATCTGGTCAACTAGCTATGGAACTGAACAGCAAACTTTTGAGTAAAAATTTGCTGAGGCACTGAAAACAGTTTTAACAGTTATTTTAGTGCATGCATGTTTGATTATGGAACAAGCAACCATATGGAATAATAGCTGTAGGGGTCTGCAAGAGGAATGGTGTGATACATGTCTGAAGTTTTCTTTTAAGTTTTTTAGCTCATTTAAGCTGTAATTCCTTGAGGAGTTGATAACTAGAGCAGGGACGTCTGGTACAGAGCTGAGGCAAAGCTGCTGGAGGCCTCAAGGAAGAACAGTTGTTCCTTGTGAAAGGTAGTCAAGTATCAATATTGAATATTCAAATTTCAATATTGGATGAATAAAAAGAAGTTGGCTTCCTTGCCTCTGGTCATCTGTGTCAGTAGCAGTTAAGATATTATACTAACTTGTACTAATATATCCATAAATACTGCCTTAAGAGCATTACTAGAGAGCTATTTTTTAACCACCAAATTATTGAAAGAAAGATAAAATAAATCCTTTAACTACTTGAGTTTAATTGGCAGCTTCAAAGATGAGATATTTTCTGTATATACTCTTGCGATTAAATACGAAAAGAGATAAAATAGTGATATCCTTTGGACTGCTCCATTATCTTCCACTGATTTAATTTGTATGCAAATGTTTATAGCATACAAAAACTACTATATCACCTTTCATTCTGTAAATGTATAAATGGATGTGGACAGTCAGGCACTGGGATCACTAATACAAGAAATTGCGTATAAGCAAAAATTTTTTATTCCAAGATCTCTATCGTACTGAGGACTTAGGTGGCATTTTTTCAGGTAATGCATGCAGATTGTCTGTCCAACTGAGTTTCCTTCCACCAAGCGCCCCCACGTACTTTAATGAATATTTAATGAAGGAAATCATCCTGTGTCTGACAGGCTGTGTATGCTGTGGTAATCTATGCAAGGCAGTTCCATGTTTTTCTTGCTTTGCTCATTTACTATTCTGTCTCAGTGGCTGAATAGAAACCTCTTCTATCACTGCAGCTTAGATGTAGCCAGTCGCTTTGACAATCTGACTAATGCTCAGGTACAACAAACATGAAGATAAACATCTTCTGCAAGAGAATCTCCATCAGCAGCTATTGTGCAGGGATGTGGGCTAAGCAATAGCTGATTTCTCTGTTGCCCAGCACTCTGCACCAGAAGAATCATGCTTGTGACAGCCAATGTGCACCCTGTAACTTTTAATGCCATGCTAAAATCAGAGGCAAGAACATTTAGAATAACCAATATCTGATTTATTACAGTCTTTTAAGATGGTTTCACCCTTTCCCTTCCTTTTGAATTGTAGACTTTCTAGAAATATCTTTGCAGCAGAAACAGTACCAATACCAGTCTGACAGCTAAAGAAGAAATGTAATGTTTGATTTCTCCCAACATCTGACATTCTGTGCAAATGCCAGTGCGTCTGTTTGAGTTCACTTCAGAATGTACATTCTCTTTCCCCCTTCCCCCACAGAATATGCAGGATGATATTTAAGAAAGCATAGTTCTGATATTAAATGAATTATAGGTGATTAAGAGCAAACAGAATGTCAAGAAAAGGTTATGAGTTAAAATGTTCCTTATTGTAATTCCAAATCTTTTCAGTGAACTCATCCACCATACCCTAATAAAAACAGCTTACTGCATAAAATTTGGTTTCTGAAAATGTTTGTGTCAAATCTTTCCTGAAAACAATAAAAATATTTATTCTTGGGAGTTTTTTAGATAAATTACTAGCATTTTGCGCTAGATCTTGAACATCTGCATCAGTCAGAGCAATGTGTGTCAGTGCTTTGCTGAAGCAATGCTTCAGCTTCTGTCACCAGGCTGAAATTCTCTACTAGAGTCATTGAATATCTTGGATTGGAAGGGACTCACAAGGATTCTTGAATTCAACTTGTGGCCCTGCACAGGTCATCCTGAAGAGTCAAGCCATGTCCTTAAGAGCATAGTCCAAATTCTTCTTGAACTTTGTCAGGCTTGGTGCTGTGACCACTTCCCTGGTGAGCCTGTTCTAGTGCCCAACTGCCCTCTGGGAGAAGACTGTTTTCCTAATGCTCATCTTAAATTTCCCCTAACACAGCTTCATGCTGTTCACCCAGGTCCTGTCACTGGTCACCACAGAGAAGAGATCAGTGCCTGCCCCTCCTCATCACCTCATGAGGAAGTTGTAAATGTAATGAGGTCTCCCTTCAGCCCCCTTTTCTCCAGGCTGAACAGGCCGTGTGCCCTCAGATACTCCTCATGCAGCTTCCCCTCAAGGTCCTTGACCACCTTTGTTGCCCTCCTTTGGCTGCTCTCTAAGAGCTTAATGTAATTTTTATATTGTAGCACCCAAAACTGCCCCCAGCATTTGAGGTGAGGCCACCCCAGTGCAGAGCAGAGCAGGACAATCTCACTTGCTTAGATGGTGATGCTGTGCCCAGGACATGCATGGCCCTCCTGGCTGCCAGGGCACTGCTGACTCATGTTCAACCTGACCTTGACCACAATGCCCAGGTCCCTTGCTGTGGTGTTGCTCTGCAGCTTCCTCTTCTCCAGTCTGTCCATATGTCCAGGGTTGCCCTATTCCAGATACAGAATCTGGCACCTTGTTAAACTTCATACGGTTGGCGATTGCCCACCTCTCTAATTTGTTGAGGTCTATCTGCAGGGCTTCTCTGCCTGCAAGGGAGTCAACAGCTCTGCCCAAATTTGTATTGTTGGCAAACTTTGCATTGTGACCAATTATTGTGTTTACCTTCAAGTGTTTTTCAGTGATTCCCAGAATAATCTTCTCCTCAGTCTTACCAAGCACTGAAATGAGACTGATGCAGGCTTGTATTTTTCAGGGTCATCTTTCTTGCTTCTCTTGAAAACTGGGGCATTTGCTTCCAGTCAACAGGTACCTGTCTGTATTCCTAAGCCCATTGAAAAATCATGTGACAACCTGGAACAATCTTACAAAGTTACAAAGTTACAAAGTCAATATGTAGAATGCAACCATTATTTTCTGAAGAGATTGTTTCTCAGATTTTCTTTTTTCATTTTTTTTGGGTTTGGTTTTTTGTTTTGTTTTGTTTGGGGTTTTTTTTGTTGTTGTTGTTCGTGTTTTGTTTTTTTTTTTTTTTCTCTCTTAAGATCAGTTTTTCATAATTTAGCTCCCAGGATTGTCTTGCCATACAACCAACTTGATATCTATACAGTTATGAGGGAGATGGGGCGATCTCCTAGTGAGAGTGTGGGACAGTGAGGGGGCAGGACCACCACTTTACACAGCACCTGCCTGCTAGATTGGTTTAATCGTCCTGTGAGACAATACCTTCATGTAGAGCCTTTCCCCTGACCTTTTTTGATGACAATAACTTTCAGCATAAATTTCCTTTGATTAATCCACAAATTCTGCTTGTTTTTTTCTCAATGTTTTGCTATTGCTGTACTCATAAGTTGTTAATTTAATGCGGATCAATCAATGGAGTTGTCTGGGTTGATACATGAAGACGTTTCCTCAACAGTGAAATGTAAGAATTTACATCTCTTGAAGTTAATCAGAATACTAAGCAGAAGAGTAGCAGCATTTCTATTTCATTTTCTTCTCTAGCTAAATCAACATAGCTTGAATTTTGTTTTAAAATTAAAAAATATCCCTTTAGCAGTGGTACTGTATCTTGTCTGCCTAGCTTTTAGGAATCCAAACTGATGAGGCTAATATCCTGGCAGAAAAAAAACCAAACAAGTGAAACTGCAGAGTAATACTATGGAAAATTGAGAATTTTAATAAACCATACTTGGAGACTAAAAAGCAACCATTTCCTACTTATTGCCAGAAAAGAATAATAGATTTAAAGGTAGCACTAGAGAGGGAATGTAAGTACTTGATGATCCCACAATGAAGCCCGTCATAGAGGGGAATTTGAATGAGTACCTCAAGAGATGACATAGAAATAACAGGATGCACAGGCTTAGAGATTGTGATGAACTCCTCTGCCATGTTCATAGATGTAAATTCCCATGTATTATGCTGCTGACATTAGAGCACAGTGTATTATTCTGTTTGCTGCTTTATCAATAGTCCTTTTATAACATATTTGGAAGGGAAGTGCTTGAGTCACCATCCCTGGAGGTATTTAAAAGATGTGTAGATAAATTAGAGTCATAGTTATGTGCTATACTTTGCAATATTAGGTTTGTGGTTGGACTTGATATTAGAAGTTCCTTCCAACCTAAATAATTCTATGATCTGCGTCAACTTTGTTCTCTCTGCTCTCAGAGCAGTGAATCTCTTCTATATTTGTATAACTTTTGCCATGTGTTAAACTCTGAATTAAAAGGCAGAAATCCTTATACATCTAGGAAGTAACCAGTGTTTAAGGGGTTTAGCTATGGAACTGGATCCTCAGATTTTCACAGAGTCCTGTTGCTAAACATGATGATTCTAGGAACATCATAACAAGAAAAACTGTAGGCAGTTGTCCAGACCTTGATGTCTGCACAGATTATATGTGTGAACACATGCTGGTTTTATCCAATGGCTTCTTGGATAACCATCTCAGAAAAAAAAAACTTCCTAGAACCTCAATAGAGAGACATGAACATATTTTTTTTTTCTTTCTAAGATACAAAAAGACTTGCTAAAGCTTCACATAAAATGTTGGATTTTTGTTTTGTTGAAAAATCTCAGTGCTTATTCCTGCTTCCCTATTTTGCCAGATATCTAGCAAACAATAATTACTCAAGCAAAAATGCTATGTGCTAGTCCAAAGAAAACAGAAGCCATAAAAATCCCCCTCAAATATCAGCTTCTAATGAGCCAAAAAAACACAGAGATTTTTGTCTTTTGCTCCTTGTTCTTAAAATGATTGAAACGTGTGTTTGCTTACTTAAGTTTGTTTACTTTAAATTTTCTTTCAATAACCAAGGTAAAAGTAGCAAGTCCATGTTTTCTTTTACTTTGATCAAATGTTAGACCTAATTGCTTACTGCATTGATTGATATGACATTACAGTTTAAAAGGAAAATTAGAAATGTGGCTTTGCCTGGTGTCTTCTGGGAAATGGCCTGAAAAAATAAGCCTCATAATTTGTGTCAAATTATAATGATTTTTTTAAGAGCAACTTTTGTGAACCCCTGTGATTAAAGTAGGACTAGATAGAGGCAATGCTGCTAATAGAGACCAGCTGGGCTTGCTATAAATGTGGCTTTCTTCTTGTGGATTGGTTACAAACTTTGCCCTGTGGCTGGTTCTCCTCCAGTAAATGCCAATACTTCAGTTAAAAATGGAGTTTTCATCTTCTCTTTAGATACCAGCTGAAGCCCATATATTCTGATGAGAGAAGAAACTTGTTTTGTTGCTGTATATTGCATAAAACAGTTGGAGTTTTATGCAAAAGATAATGGTAAATTTTCCCAAGGGAAGAGAGGGAAGAATAGGTATGGGGAAGGAGAGTAAATGCTCCTTTATGGCCGTCTGGCATTGCACAGTTTGCTCAATGATGTAATTATTCTGTCCTGTACTGTTTTCCAATATTGCAGGTGCACGATGCCTCAGAATCCTGTGACACACATGCTGCAATATAACTTCATGTCCCCACTGCTTTGTTCAGCACTTGTTGGCTCTCAAACTTTTTATGGCAGCATATGGCTGTCTGATGTTAGCATTTCACTGTGGACAACATGATGAAGTTCCAACAGTCTGTTGCTCCCCTAAGCCTCGTGCCAGCTAAGTGATGGTGAACTTGTCTGGCAGATGTAGTGCTGCTTCAGAAGAGCTTGACATGAATGTCTGGAATGTGAACAAGGACCCTCTCGACCTTCCCATCCCCAATTACAATTACAGAGTCTTAGGTTTTGTTCCAACTCTACTCAGGTTCTGGCTTCTTTTGTTTTTAAAATATTATTTTTAAATACGTAGACTTAGATTGTTTTGCTGTCCCTTCATGACATCTCCAAAATTTTATCTTCTGTTAGTTCAGTTGGTGAGGAATAGGATCAAAAATGAAAGTTTGAAGTTGTGGTCCAATGTCTTAATAATAACTGGCCTTATAAGCTTTTAATTTCATTTTAGCTCTATATTATTACAATATTTTCTAGCTTTGGTGGAAAATGTTAAACTGTTCTTACATTATTTTCTCTTCTGCTTCCTCAGCTTCCAATATTTATAGTCTAAATATTTTGACAAATTTATAGTGTTTAAAATTGCTGGCAGATGCAGGCAAACATGAAATATTTTGAAGGTTTAATAACATACCATGCAACCTGCACAGCTACAGGGGGAAAATACTGCATTGTCTTGGAGCATCATTTTTGAACTTCATTATCTATTCTTGCCAAAAGGAACAGAAAGTTCAATGGAGGAATGGAGATACATCTCAGTGAAAATATTCATATAGGTTTTGCAAGAATGTATATATTTATGGAAACAGACTGGTACACACACATTGGTTATCTCATTTGAGCAAATGGTGATCTGGAGGAGGGTTATTACATACAGCCTGGATTAGGAAACTGGCCTGAAATATTCATTTTTTTCAGAGTTGCTGTCATACTTTAAAGCCAATAGTGTGATGTGTGTTTTGATAATATTAGAGTCAAGGGTAAATCACAGTTGCTTTCACATTGAGTTACAACTTTCAGCCATTCTTTAAAACTGTAGAAATTTTAAAACGAGGCTATTAGAAGTATTTTAATGCCTGCAAGAGGAAGGGTCAGCATTAGCCACTTAGATGAAATATTTAGGGGACAAGCCCCCTCACTCCTTGCCTGGAATTTTCTTGGGACTCAATCCTCCAGCATAATTGTCGGAAGTTGGGAAGAGTGTTATGTGATATTTTAGTCAGACAGGACTCAAAACTTTCACCTGTCAGTTAAGCCCACTATTTATCATGTAGTCATCAGGCTTCAAATGTTTGTTTAAATAAATTAATTTATGATCTTCTCAAAAGCTATGGGGTATTTTTGTATTGCCTCTTCCCCTGCAAGTTTGTTATGGTACCTGAGTGTTCTGATGGTTAGTAGTATGACATGTTCTATATTAAATTAATTCATGGCTGGTTTTGCTTGTTTGTTTGTTGTTTGATGGAGTAGCTTAATTTCTAGATGTATTTAGAGACAATATTTACATCCTATTTAATTTCATCATTGGTAGTGCTTACAAAGCTTACATGGCATTGAGGTTTCTACTGTGGTGCAAATTTAAACTCAGGGGAAAAAAATAGAATCTTTTCAGACTCTAAAGATTAAATTAATCAAATCCTTGATAGTTGTTTTCAGCTGTTTAACACTGAATTCATGAAAATCACCAACTGCCATATCAATGCTGGGGGAAATATAAGGCTGCAGTACAATGATGTTAAAATTTTAAAGCATAACAGCCTGAGTAGTGGATATGAAAAGGTCAAAGAGCTGCAAGCAGTATGAGTGAATAGATTATGAGTGGACCACTCTGGACAATTTATAATGTATACTGTAAATAAAAAGATAGTGGTAACTACTGCTGGTGAGGAGGTTCTTAGGTTGACAGAATCCCTACTCAAGGGACAACATTAATATTGATTCCAGTGGCAGAAGAAAAAGAATCAAAGTAAGTGTTTTGTCATCATCTTGCTATCTTCTAGTATGTATGATCTTAAGGGAGTGATTTCTACTGTAATAAAAATTATTGGGTTTTATGTTAATTACATGCTAATATTTACCATTAGTAGTGCTGGTCTGAGGAACAACTGAAAAACCATAGTTGTTGGTCTTTCTTTCTAGTGTCTTGAAATATTGAACAGAACATTTGAATCAACTGAAGCCTGCAGAGCTGTTATGTTTCTTGTTTCTGTTAGGCAAATAGTCACTGGAATGACTAAGAAATACTGTGTCCTGCCCAAACTACAGCACCTGTTTCTCAGCAGATAGTCTAGGATTTTTTAAGAAAGACTAGAGTAATAGAAGTGCTTTGTTGTCACTTCTGCCCCGTAGCAACAGCAGTTTATAAACGACAAAAATATTTTAAATGGGTGATTTACTATAGTTTTTAGACTATTGTCATAGTCTGTTTAGCTTGGAGAGACAACTGGGAAAATAACAGCACTGTGTTGCTCTTGACTGTACCTGTCAGGACAGTGAACACCCTTTTTCCATAACCTTCTGTTCTGACTGCCAATCTACAGAAAAAAATTGATGCGCCATCTGGCCTTGAGCTAACTACACGTCTGAGCAAGAGGTTTCCAAAGCTTTGTGTTCCCTTCACTTGTGCAATGCTTTTCAACTCAGGCTCTCCCCACTGGATCTATCTGAGCAGTGCTGCAGCTGTGGCTTTGTCTGGCCTTGTTCTTGCTGCCCCCTGGTTTCTTGGCTGGCCTTAGACTTGCCTCATCACCATGGGCTTCTCTGGGGATCACTGGCCTTCAGCTGAGCTTTGTCACCATCCTCAGGCTCACTCTGCTCAGCTTTTGTGGGTACCATGTGGTACCATTTTTCTCTGCCTATGCCAGTGAGGATACTGTCCTTTCAGGCTTGCTGTCACACTGATGCCAGGCTGCCTCTCTACTGAGCAACCCACTCCTGCTACTCCCTTCTGATAGCTGCCAAAATACTTTTTAGCATAAAGATTCCCGGCTTGTGATCATGTTGGAGTGATTTGAAAAACAAAGAATTTTTTTATAGCATAGATTTTTTTCAGTGTTTTACAGTTCCATGACAGAATTTTTATGATAAAATAAATCTCTTCCATCCCCTGATATTCAAGATCAAAGTATGTGGTGTTTGATCCTATTCCAGTTTTTGAATCAAGGTGTTTGATGGATACAGCACTGTTCTTTTTTTCTTAAATGTTCTGAAGAGTATTTCTGTAGTGAGGGAATGCACTCTAGAATATGAATGTGCTTCCAATTATCCTGATGGACTACAGTGCTCCACAGAATCATTAAGGTAATCATGCATGCTGATGACTGTGCCCTTGAAACGGACATAACAAAACATGCATCTGATTAGGAATAAATTAGCATAACCTGGAGATAGCCAGCACTCAATTTATATACTGGCCTTTGTGAAATACATTATATATGCATCCATAATTGTAGCTGAACCACAGAGGGTTAAAGCCACCTGCAGATTAGCCCATTTTTTCAACACCTTATCCAGCACTACCCTCTCAAAAAAGGCGTTGGCAAATGCAGACCCAATGCCCTTTTAGTTAATGCTCAGACAAAATTTGGACTCTGTGTTACCTGAAAATGAGTCCTCTGGGTGCCAATATTGCCTTTGGTGTTGATGGATACCTGCGGCTTCTGGCTTTGTTTGGATGCATGCTGTCTTGCTGTCTTATGTGTAATGCAGTAAGGTATGGTCTGTGACAATAACATTTTGGAGTGCTGCAGGATTCTCAGGACTGAAATATTGACAGTTACGGGGTATTTTTGTTGAGCTAGGAATGTATTGGGAGTGAAAGACATTAAAGTGCTGAAGCAACTTTTCTCATGCTGAGGTTGAAGTATTGCACTGAGTAGCATGAGACTGAAACCAACAGCTGGGAAACTGTAGACAGCAAAAGAGCACACAGTCATTTTGGTTAGTGGGCTCAGCTGAAGAAATAGAAAATGGGTAAGGTTATACTATGGAAATCAGAGTTTTCTGGGTATGGGATTAGGATAATCAATTTCAGGTTTAGTTGCTAAAAGCTCTCCTTTACCTGTTTGCAAATTGGATACAAGATTGGTTAGTCAAATTTCTTACATGAAAGATAGAGTGTTCTGAGTCAGGTTATTTCTGATTAATGAAATTCTACAGCAACAATCTCTACACTAAGTGGTGCAGAGACAGTAAAACACAAGACTGGTTACGGGCCTGGAGAGAGCCTCTGATGACAGTGATAATAGTACAGCCCTGTAACCCACTGCATCGTTCTGAGCCTGTTTTTATTAGACCTAATTTGTGGCTTTCTCTAGCATTCAACCTTATGACATCTTGATATTCCTACTTCCCTCTGTTTTGGTGTGTGTACTAGTTGCTTGCCCTTGCTTAAGGCAAACCTTCTGCTTTGTACTACCTCCATGTCTTGTTTCACATCCTTGTACAAAACACTGTTCTAGTGCAGAAGATACCTGTAGAAAAGAGTCCTATAGCAATGTAAGTCAGTGTGCCATATCAAATCACAGACTTTGAGTTCACAAAGGCCTAGGAAAACTTCATGGCATCTGACAACAAACCTGGAATGGCTATTTAAAGATTATGTGTCAAACCTGAGATGTCGCCAGAGTGAGAGATGTTACCAAAGCCTTCTAAGTGTTGTTAAGTATATTTTTCAGGTGACACTAAGAAGCTTATGGATATGTAGAATACAAGGGATATGTAGATACTTGGAATGTAAGAATATCTGGTTTATGGACATATACGATTAATAGATAGTCATAATAAAAAAAAAGACCACAGACAGAAGGAGTAATAAAGCACATCTAGATACACAAATACTAAGGCAAAGGAGATAAGGGAGCTCAAGCAGCATATCTCAGATGGGGGATTGAGATTGAGGAAACACAACTGAGGGAGCAGCTCAAAGTCTTGGAGATGAATATTTTGTGAATAAGTGAGGGAAGTTTATATCTGAGATATTTGAGAAGGCTTGTGGGATTATATGAAATTTATAGTGGGAGGTTATAGGGGCAACGTGGGAATGTGCAAAATTATTCTATGATGTTAGGAGTGGAGCAAAAGGCAGGGAAGGGGAGAGATTGAGGTGGGTTGGAGGAGGAACAAGCATGGGAAAATGGAAATAAGGAGGACAAAAGTGCACAGTCCCATTTTAATTTGCTTCCTGGTTGCCATGGGTGTTAGTCTGAGCTCTGTTCATGATCACTATAGTCTGTCCTATGTTCTTAAACTCTGTTCCTAACTCTCTTCTGTGTGATCTTGCTGTCTGTGTAGTGGCGCCTCATTAGCATACCTTAAGGTGGACTAGCTGACAAGGTGGAGAACACCAGAACCTTGAAAGACCCAAAGTTAGACCTGGTCAGGGACCAGGTCTGTGACCAAATTTAAACAAGGCTGTGGGATCAGACTCTGACTGCTACCCTTTTCCCAAAATTCCATTTGTCTTTAACACACCAGAAGCTTCAAAGGGGAGAGGAAACTTCTAAAGCCCAGAAAGTACTTTAAAAAAATCTAGATATATGATCTGAGGTAGAAATGACTCCAAACATTCAGGGTTGATGGTAACACACAGGGGAGCTATGAAATGCCTTCAAAAACAAAGAAAACTCACAAATACTGCAGCTGTAACAGGCTGTTACAATATCATTAAGAGGTAAAACTTGTAATTTGCACCGGTCATTAGCAGTGGTTTTAAACATTGGCTGCCCTCACAAATGCTGGCATAGAAAAAATAAAATAAAATAAAATAAAATAGTAAAATAAATAAAATATAAACCACTTCCCTCCCCCCAGTAATTATCAAGAGAGAAAAAATAGATTTGAATTTATCTATCCACTCTGTTTGCCTTTTCTTCCTTACTGGAGGCACATTCAAGGAATTCAAAAGTTTTGTAAACCAGTTGAGGCGTCCTGGGGATAAACTAGCATTTAATAAGCCCCACAAACTTTTGTAATTATTATTTTCTTTCTAAAGAAAGGTAATTAGTCCATTTTCTTGTACTGTCAGTGATACAAGACAGTGGAGATTCCAGATTTTCTCATTTATACTGTCAAAACATGACTTGTGCCAATAGCTCCTGTCATTTTGTCTTTACTAGTAGATTCTCATGCCATGAACCATCAGCATACTCATGTTAATGACTAAGCCTCTTCTCCTGATCTCTCTTATATATTCAAGATTTCTGGGTGCAGTTTTTGTGCTGAGACCAATGTGTTTTCTTTCCACTCTTGAAGATGGGGAAGAAAAGCATATTCTAGATGAATTGGCTAGTGGAAATAGGGATAAAAAAAATTGCTTGAATTGTCAAGGACCACTGTGCCTCCTGACCCCTAAGTAAGTAAAGCTTTTTTGGTGCCTTGCTGTGTTGAGAATCAAAGTCCTTTTCCTTTCTGCAAATTGAAGTGCTGTAACTCTCTGTTGCTAAATGATCCATGTCAATTACATTTTGCTCAGTTCAATTGCAGGATACTGTAGCTCATATGGTTTTCAAAATTCAGCTTTTGTCTAGGCAAATAAGTCTGATTTACTTGCAGTCAATATTGTCAGTAAGTAACAGCTGTCAAGTGTAGCCTTGCTGTACTTGACAGAGTTTACTCCATTATTTCTCTTTCACGAAATATTCATGAAAGGAAAATAAAAGTTTGTGGAATAAAATTAATGTTACATATATGTCAAATTAATGTTATATATATGTCAACCATATATATATATATATATATATATATATATATATATATATGTTATAAATATGTCAACCTTTTCTAAAGGCTGAACAGTATTGTATTTCCATATGACAATAGTAAAAGAGAGGAGGAATGCCCAAGACCCATCAGAATTCACTCTCTCTCAACAAAGGTTGTTGTTCTTCGTGCTGTGATATGCATTATATCTGGAGTTAAAAGAGCTGAATACAGCTTTTTGCAGAATCTGACATTACTGTGGAGATTAAGGACTAGAAGAATCTCTGTGTAGTTTAGAATTGCATAAAAAGTTTGTATAAAACACACATTTTATGTATAAAATCTTAAGTCTTGAGAGGGACTGTAAACACACAAAATTTCAGACTTGAGAAAAGTTGGAGAATCTGTATTTAACTGCTTGTGGCAATGAAAACCATTGTGGAAAAAGAAGGAGCATGAAGCATCAAAATTTGAGAAGTAGGTTATTGTAGGTGAGGAACTGTCTTCACCAGTTTTTGCACTACAGCTCTGTGTATTTGATTGTCAAGATGATTAAGACAAGTGGCCTACCACAGTAAAGTATGGACATTTCAAATGGATGTGTCCTGAGAGTGCAGGCAGAACTGTGACATAGAGTAAGCTCAGGGGTATGTTTCAGAGAAAATGGGTGGTCTGTAAAGAGTAAAGAGTCATGTTACCTTACTTTTCCTCCCTGTTAATCTGGCCTTAATAACAACTATTTTAAAGAGCTGTTTATGAAAACCTGCCTTGTTATGCTCATTTGTAGTCCTGAAAGAAGGAAAAGAATGAAGAACTGAAGAAGTGACTTTCAGAATAGGAAGCATCACTCACAAATCATGGTCTGCCCAGCCTCTTCTCTCCTTGCCACTGTGTATCATTTCACAGTAATTTGAGACTACCATGATAATAGCTCAAGGATGGGCAGTCTTCACTAACTGCAAATCTTGTTATTATAATATTATAAGGCATGGACATTACATGGACAATCTTAAGAATTCATAATCAGTGGATGCTGGGCTTGGGGAGTGAACGAGCAAATCTGTGGGACTTGGTTGCTCTCTAACATTAAACAATGACAGAGGGTTAGTTAAAATAAACATATTTCCTTTCTTGGAATAAAATAATTTAGTATTAGTTTCATTAAAATGTAATTTCATGACAATCACGGCTTGAATATCATGTGGATCTTTTTAAGTCAAGATGATGAGTTTGGACAGTCAAAGGAGTACATGGATAACCAAGTAAATGTTCTCCTCAGAATTCCCTCAATTCCTGGAATCTGTTTATGCAAAGTACTTCACTTGTATAAGCCTGGGAAGAGTTGGAAATGTGGTGTAACTAAGTTTCAGAAGATGACTAGGTATCCAAGATGCATCTAACATGTAAAGTTTGTGTCAATATAATTTGAAAGGCTGGCTACAACATTACCGTACTAGAACTTGACTACAACTATTTCTGTTAAAGACTATTTCAAATTAATAATGATAAGTAGTAGCAGTTCCTCTATTTTGTTAGAGTCTACTTCATAGTTTTTCACTTAATGCAGAGCATCAAGTGCTGAAAAATTACAGCTGAAATCAGTAACTACATTTCTTTATATATTTGCTTCATTTTGCTTTCAGCTCACATCATGAAAGAGGGAAAAAATGCAGATTTTTTTTCCTCCAAGATTAGATTTCAAGCGGAAAATTCATGACTTGCTAAAAAGGCTTTGGTTAGATCACCATTTCTGTGGCTTCATGTCAACATTTGATCTATCAAATTTATTTGCACAAAGGATGATGAAAGTAAACTCTGAACTTGCAAAACCATGTTATTAGGAAGTGATTATATTAATTAGACCATCAGATGTCATGTTTTTCTGCTTCACTTATAATGGATAAATTAGATCAGCTTCGAAGATAATAGAAGACTCTATAATGTGAAAGAAGACTCCTGCTTTCTTTCTTTGCTAACCTTGAAGTACACATATCATGAAAAGCACAAGGTTTTAGAGAGAGAAAGGACCTTCATGTTATTCAAAGGGCCATGTGCTGTCCAGAAGACCAGGATTTATTCCTAATTTTTCTGTAGCTAATGGTCCTGTTTGGGTCAGATTTATGACATAAGTAAGATGCACCTTTACTGGCTGAATTGAATGCCTAAAATTGTAATCAAATATACAGCCAGTGAGAACAGAACATACAAAAAACAGAGAAAGAACAAAATATCAAGGCCTAGCTCTTCATCCTGGCAACCACCTAAGGGAAATAATTGTTCTGCAAACACTCGCCTAAAATATCTATGGTTTGATCCCCGTTTGTGATTTGTTTATGAGTTTTGCTTGTCTGTACTTTGGAGGCAGAAAATAAAAAAAATACCAAAGAATAATTCCTTAACAAATGTATGCATTACAGATATGGTAGGAGAAAAAAAAGAAACACCCAAACCTCACAAACCCCAAAATAAAGCCACTCCCCTTACATTTAATGCAATATTCAGTATGTATAGAGAAAGAGGATAATACTGCAAAAGAGCAGAACACCGCCTAATTATTTTCTCATGTGGGGGTTATTCTGAGTAAAAGCAATACATGATAATCTTACTACTGGATTGCAAGGGTTTTTTTAAAGTTATAACAAAAAGCCATTCTTATTAGGTAGGAGGCTTACTTTACCTCTGTAATTATAAATCTCAGGAAAGGGTTTAATATTCCTATTCCAGATTTTGAAATCATAACGCTTGCAAACTTGCTGATTGGTAGCAATCAACTCACGGCTGAAGAGATGTTTAGTCATGAATGTCTTGGGAATGTTCAAGATTATTGACAATAACCTGCAGCTGGTAATAAAGCCTTAATAAGGTTATATACATTTAAGTAGTGGATGCACTTGATTAGATTTCTTTTTCATATACAGCATAAATTTTTGCTGAAACTATAGGCCATGGCTAAGTATGCATAAAAATTTATTAGATCAAGACACCTGAAACACAGCTATTGCCCTGAGCGTAGCATACATCAAATGAATTAAATAACACATGCCACATAAACCAAATTGGCCTAAATACCTTTTCAGACTCTTTCTCCAGCTAGGTCTGGATAGCCTGGGAAAGTAAAGTATAGGGGGAAGGTGCTGATGCATACTAAAAGGGATAGGACTGGGTTACATGTATGCTTCAAGCAAAAATATATGCTACACATATCAAGAGATGGAGAGATGTCCTAATATGCAGTTAGAATAAGTGCTAGCTAACTCCCATGGCTTCAAGAGAAGGTATTAATGCATATTCTTGTTGGCTGATGTTGATATTTATCTCTTTTTTCATTCTCTTTTTTTCATTCATTTTAATTTCTGTTTATTTTCTATCCTCTTCTGGTCAGGCTCTGACAGTTGTATCAATTGATGCTCAACGTTGTGGTGAGTTGATGAAGAGGAGCTTGAAACTGCTCTTTCAGCAAATGCCCTGACTCTTTTGGAAAAATATTTGTGGAAAAGAAATCTTTGAGTAACAGAGAAAACAGAAAGTCTTAGCTGTTTCTTTTTTATATAATTCATCAATTGCCTCCCACAATTTATTTAAATTTCATATTTTTTTTCCCAGTTCGACATATTCCATGGTATTCTTTCTATTATTCCTTACTTCAATTAAATGTGGTTTTTTTTAAGTGAAGCGTTATCTTTGGCCTTAATTCTGTCCATGTTTTTATCACATATATTAATTCAATTTTCATGTTTTTATTTACAAGCTCAGTTCTATGAAGCAGTTTACAACACATGCATATTCCTCCATTCACCTATTGCAGAAATGTCTGTCTAGTTGGATTTACTTTTTTTCTTCATATATTGAATAGGAAAGGATTTCTGAATTCTTGCTTTTTCATGCTCACCATTTCAACGTTTGTAGCAGTACATACTCTTCTGTTTGTAGCTATTCAAACTTCTGTTTCAGACGTAGCTGTTAGCAGTGGGGTTATTTTTGGTATTAAAACATGCTATTTTCATTGGAAATTAGGAATGAAAATTTTTGCTTTGCACACATACCTACTTCTTCACATACCGCCCATTTCTTCAATTTATTGTTTTCTTTTATTTTAAAACTTGTTCAGTATTTTTCACTAAAAAATAGATCATAGGACTCAAAGTAAGAAAAAAAGTTGAATGAGATCTCAGCAGGTCATCTTTACCAATTCCCTGCTCAAACCAGGGCTAGCTTCACAGTAAGATCAATCATACAAGGTGTCATCCAGTTGAGCATTGAAAATCCTCCTGGGTAGAGGTCTCTCTCAGCAACCTATGTCAATGTGAAGAATTATATTCTGCTGGAATTCTATTGGTGCTCTTTTTTAAAATATTTTTGTTAAAACTAGTTGCTATTCTTAGTGGAGATTAGTGAATCACCATTATTTATGATCATTATTTTCTGCACTTCCAGGAACTTTCTTGTGTCTCAGAATCAGTAGAGACGTATGAAGCCTTTTGAGCAAATGCATGGTTCAAGGGCTTGCTAGGACAGTAATTGGAATTCATATTAATTTAATTGAGTTTTTCTTTAGAAAGTCCTTAGCAGTTTTATGTAAGTGAATTTAACATTTGTTAAATTTCTAATGTGGCATACACAAAGACTGTGCATTTATTAAGTTGGTTTTTTTGAACGTTAATGTGCAGATATCAATGTCAGTGAGAAGATAAAGATGTGATACGAATGAATGAATTCTGAATGATAGAGGGCTGTCATTTGCACATGAATCAAGACTGATCAAAGAGACTCCAAGTTTCCTTAGTCTTAAGGGAATCAAAAAGGGAAAATGCTGCATATCACCACCCACTCTCATGCTAAACAGTCTCCCAGCAGAGCTGGAATAGGAGAAAACATCAGTGTACAGCAGTATAAATGAGTTACTGAGGCAGAGTCCCCACTAAGGAAGGTTTAAGAATGGCTTTCCCTTGATTTTTAAAATTATTTCTCTTTTTATTTCTTATTACCAGCAAACCTGCTTTTCAAAGCCGAATTTTGCCAACTTTGCCTTTAAGTTTCTATTGGAAGACATAGATAATAAATTCAATTGTAGTTATTCATAAGAAAATTATTTTTTGAATGTTTGATATTTGATTTTTTATGTGCACATCTATTTTTTGCTTTTAAAATGTAAATAGCTTATTAGATAATGTAATATATCATTTCACAGATAACTCAGATAAACACAATTTACATGAGCTTGTGATTACTGCTGCAGTTGCTGTGATTAAAATGACATCTTTCTGCAACAGGACAAAGTAATTGGTGCAATTTTTGCTGTCTTAATGATGAACAAATGAGTCTACTCTTGAAGAGGTCATCACTCTTGTTGGGAGGTTATTGCACTTTTTGTTCTTTGCAGAAAAAGATTGTGTCTGAGCAAATGCTACCTCAGGCTACTTTTCAAAGCCAACACCAATGGGGCTCTGAGTCACAGAATTTTCTTTACTGTTGTTATAAACTCTCTAATGATGATGGCACAACAAGTTTTGAGCTAATGGGGCTTTAATTGCTAGCTCTATTTTGGGCTCAATTCTCCATTTGGAAATAGCTATCTCTGCCCCACTTACTGTTGGATTCTTCTCTGTGAAAATTTGCCTCCAGAAATCCACACTAATTTGAGGATCAGAATTGAGCTTTGTGTCTTCAGCACTGAAGCACACTGACTCCAGAAATGAAACTGAATACACCATTTCTTTCAGATATCTGCAATCCTGAAAATACTGTTAAAGGTGAAATCAGAACACTAAAGTAATTTTACAGGTAATATATCAGTTCTATTGGTCCATGAGATTTATTTCTTAAAAGAGGAAAAAATGAAGTTTAATATAAATGTATATATATGTGTGCTTATGAAACATAGTTATGGAGTGGTGGTTAATTAGCTTGCTTTTTTAAATTTATGAAAGAAATAAAGAAAAGCATTTGTAAATAAAATTCAACAGTATGAAGAGTTTTAACTCAAATTATTTGTATATGAATTTCAAAGTAGATTAGCTAAACAACTAATTCATGGATGGATGCTTTTAAGAAAAATTAAAGAGGTTCAAATTTTGTCCACACTGAGTGACATTGTATGTAAATAAAGCTAAATACTATTGTAACTCTTAGCGGTAGTTCAAACAAAACTTTAATGCAGTTTAAAGATTCAGTGGTACTTTTGTTTCCATGTGTCAGAAGTGTTTGAGTGTTTGGTTTCCTGTACTTAACTGAATTCACTGGAGCTATGGGATTAAATATTTGAAAATTGTTAAAAATCCAGCCTCAGAATGGAAGAATTTCTCATCACAATTTGCTTGTACTATGAGCATAAACTCTCAGGTACAGTATAAGGTTTTACAGATGTGTCTGTATGGTGCCATACTAGTAGATCTCGAAGAAAAGGAGTTGAGCTTTTGGATAGGTGGTCATGAATTGCATATAAATATGTTGATATTTGTGTTAGCCTGAGCCAAGAGTCATAGTTCTTCAACTTGAATTCAGTCATAGAATATTTATGCACATTGCATCTTTCTATGCCTTTAGAAATGGGCACCAAAAATTGCTCTGAAAGCACCAGAATGAAATTGAGTTCATTATTTCCTAGAACTGCTGTTAAGAAGGCAGTAAGACCTCCCTGTGGCATGGACCTGATAAGCCAGTAGAATTTTCTGGAGCTTTATGAATACCAACTGACTTAATAACTATACTCTCATCATCAGTTGTCAAAGGGGTGACAGCTCCCAGTAGACATCTTGGCTGTAATGAGCTCTTGGCTAAAATTTGATTTTTGAATTGGGAATATAACTGTGCAGCTTTCTGCTCTGCTGCTTGGACATCTTTTCATTTCATCTCTCATGCATTTCCCCCTCTAAAACCATTTGCTCACAAGCCAGCAAAGTCTTCTGTCTCAGTTCTTCTTTTCTCTGTTTTAGTTTAGATCCACACCTCTTTCAGCATTTGTGCTGTCAGTCAGAACAAGTTGTGCTGCTTTTGGTCATTCCTCTATGGTAACAAGGAGAAGCACAGAGTGATGACATCCAAATTAGTGCCGAGCAAGGGACTCTGCCACGGTACATCATTGGCAGGGGGCTACAGGTACTAAATACTAGTAGGTACATCTTTCTGCTGCTGTGACTATTTTGCTTCTGGTTTGAGGTTTCATAATTTGGACTTCTCCATACTGCAAGAAACTAAAGATTTAAGATTCATCTTATCTGCTGCTAAGCTTACGCTGACTTTTTCTAAATAACTACTTTATTAAATAAAGTATAATAATTTATTTTGCCCAGGAAAAAAGAGGGATTCTGTAGTATGCTACACTGGCCAAAGTACAGTTCTGCAGGGACTGTTTGCTCACATCTTGTTACCTACTTAAGGTCTGCCTTCAGGGAGGTCAAACATTCTGGGAAGAACCCAAAATTAATATTGGAAAATTAATAACTTTTCAGTTTTATTCAAAAGCTTTTAAATAATGGATAAACCAGCTTTTTTTTTTATACTAACTTAGATTCCTGATTTATGAAAGTGACAATAGCTGGAGTTAAATAATAAAATTCTGTTAAACTCTTCATAATATATGGGAAGGATATTATATACCTTCATGCATATCATCCTTTAAAAGGAAACAATTTTTACTTTTTGAAGTCTCTGCTTTCATTCAGGCAGAAGATAAAGGTGTTCCTTCATTTTCCATGACTTAATCATTCATTATATTTTTGGACTTACATGGCAATATTAAACACAGCCACTAATAGCTTATGAGGGTTATTGCTGTTTTCTAGATAAAATGGGTTAATTAATTCCCCAAGGGGACTAATGAGGCTGTGCTTTTGGTATAATCATGTTAATTTTCTGATTGTGAAGGTACAAACAAGTGAAAAAATATAATAGATCCTCTTAAAAAGCTGATTGATTCTGTAAAGTGCTATGTTTGTTAATTATATGGTCAATTTCATGCTGGCATTCTCTGTTCAGAAGACATAAACTAAAATTAGTTTACCTGCATGAATTCATATCAGCCTGAGTCCTATTCAAAAGAATCTGTTGACACTCCTTAATGACAAATGAATACTCTATTTTCATGGACAGTTTGAATCAATCCATTTTGTTTCCATGGACTATTAAATTATCTTTTTCTGACAGACTAATAGAAATAATAGCAGAAATCTAATAATTCACACTGACAGACCTAAAGAAATATATCCAGTTCAGTTTTACCTTCCAGTGTTGTCTTACAAAGTTAACTGAGATTTAGTGGTATTGTATCAAAGTTCTCTAACATTTTAGTTTCAATGTATCTATGATGATCAACTAAGTTAAATTTTTCTTCAGAAGAACTAAATCCTGTCTAACATCAGTCTTAGGCTTGGAATACATCTTCTAAGATTTTTTTCAGACTGGCTAGATCTTTAGGTACTTTGAGTGCTTTGATGAAGAACTTAAGTTAAAGCAGCCTCCAATATTTTAAGTGCTACCTGACTTGAGAAGCACACTACTACATTTTCAATTCTAATTTTGAGCAAGACCATAGTTTACATTTATTCACATAGTGTCCTGGTTTAGGGCAAATTTGGGACAATAAAAGTAGCTTTTACAGAATAAAGAAATAAAACATCTATGTTAAAATCAATGCTGTAGCACAACTCATTTCCTAAAGAGTCAGCTTGTACTAAATAACGCATAATAAACATTTAAATAAAATATATTCTGACCAAAATTCATGTTCTGTCCTATAGACAACAGATGTTTGCAAATTAATTTTGCTTCTAAGATATTCCTCAAAAGCAGGAGGATATTTTAGCATTTAAATTAAGATATAATTGCTCTCTATATAATTGCTCATGTTTTGTTACCTCTGTTGCTTCAGTTTCTTGCTTCTGGTGGAACTTTTTGAACTACAAGGATCAATTAAACTCTATTGAATTTGCTGGTCTGATTTAAATGAAAAAAAAGTGGAAATATCATAGTTTAAGGTGTACTCTAGTCTTTAGAAAGAAAGGGTTATTTTAATCTAGAAAACCATAATCTTGCTTAAAGCTAATATAAATTTAAATCTTGAAACCCCAAATAAAATATCAAGTTTTAAACCACAAGTTTTATAGTACAGTTTTTCTTCCCTATTCTTTAAAGAACAAAACATTTTTTGTTTTTCAAGTCTCCTTACTCTGACATAGCTCCTTGCAAAGTGCATCACTTAATATTATAAGGTTTTCCAATAGCTGGTATTTATATGCATTCTGCTGATATCATAAACACTCATGTTCTCACTCTAGATGCTCTTTGGTTGCAGAATTGAATACAGTTCAAAAGCTTACTGTGTTCTTTGTATTTTCTTGGAATGCAATTACCAAGACGAGACTTGGCTTCTTCTTTTCATTTGTTTAGCAAGACACCAGTTTCACTAAAATCTAGTAGGATTAACTAAAAATCTAGTCAATTTTTTTGGAATGAAAAGGAAGTAGTTGCACTATCTGAATTTTAAATAGAAATTCAGTGAAATCTCAGAGTAAATAGTGTGAAAGTATGATAAAATAGTACCCTACTGGTTTAGGGAGGTAGAAAATTAAATGGCTCCTAGGGGAATCTCAAGAGGCAGAACCATGCAAGAAGTATTCATCTATACTTACAAAAGCCCCAGTTAACAAAGTCAGAAGAAAATTGAAGAAAAAAAAGGCACTTCTTCTAACACAGTTGCTTGCACTTCTTCAAGGAAGGACTCTGAAAGAGGTGACTGGGCTCCCACTCAGGGTGGAGACAGAGCTTTACCTCTCTGACTGCAGTGCTTCGCACCCTCTGGAGGTGACATCTTAAAAGCTCAACCAGCTTTGTCTCATCAGGGTGAATACCAAACTGCACTATGAGGCTGAAGCCCTCCAAATCAATTTTTTTTTTCTATGTCTTTTTGTGATCTATGGCTGTCTCTTTCAGTTCAGTATGAAATTCGCATTTTTTAAGCTTTGTTTACCTAGTGTCTTCAAAGAAGAATATTTAACTTTCTTAATATGGGGATGATAGAATAGTCTACAAGTGTGCTCATATGCTTTTGATTCTTACCCATATAAACTAAGACATATAATATTATAAATTCTTCAAATTTAACCTACTTTAACCTACTGCTTTACTAATGTTTTAAATTTTGTACTATTCTTTCAAGTGAAAGATAAGAGTCTGAACTTCTGGTATCACTTGTGTTGCAAAGTCCTTTTGATTTCTTATTCTACTGTACTACTGTCCACTGCATCAATATTTCCCACAGCAATCAATTTTCATTTCCATATTTAGTCTTTTAAAATCTTCCAATTTGTGACTGGAATTTCTTTTTATGAATAGGTATCTTCTGTTGGAATATTTCATATTTTATGTATATTATGTGAATTAAATTGATTCCTGAGAAAATGTCTGAATTTCAAATATAATGCAAGTTTATTAGGCTTTGTTCCAACATTGTTATAGCTTAATACCCTTACAGCCAGTTAAATCTTCTGTTAATTTGAAATGACAGGTAATTCTCATATTGAACAACTTAACAGGACATGTGTAGTATAAGAAGACTCATGTAAGTTCTTGCTTATGGAAAATATTCAGCATGTGATAAGCTGTTTTTCTTAATGGTGCATATGTTTACCTGGTTATTCTCACAGTAAATTTTAGATTCTCTTGGAAATCCTGAAGCAAATATCTTTATGTCTGACAACAGCAAATTTTGTTGGATTACATTTGGAGATGTAAGATTGTGATTTCACAATACTATTCCATGTCATTTCTGCATTACTTCCCTGTTAGTTTCCTAATCAGTAATAGGTTTCATGTAAATGGATAGAGAAAGAGAAACCAGGAGGGATCTCAGTTTTAACCTGCATACTTTTTAACATGCCATTTAATAACAAGTTTTCATCCTAATGTTAACCTCTTGGAATATGGTTTTTATAGTTGCATCTCATGATAGAGAAGAAAATTTTAGCATAACCTCTTGAACTTTAATGGTGGATAAATAAATTCTGGAATAAAAAGAGAAATCAAATTGGAAATGTCAACACTCTGGGCTATGCCTTTAAGTTTGGTGTTTCCAGCAAACGTCTTCAATTCCTTAGCAAAGAGAAAAGCTGCATATTTATACCAGAAAGAAAATTAAAGCAGCAATGGTCTCCACCCTCAAAAAGCAATGTAATATTTTGTAAGAATTTAATTAGGCTTCTGGCAA
The DNA here is from genome assembly GCF_015832195.1 of Motacilla alba alba. Taxonomy (NCBI): domain Eukaryota; kingdom Metazoa; phylum Chordata; class Aves; order Passeriformes; family Motacillidae; genus Motacilla; species Motacilla alba. The sequence continues at coordinate 78,754,587 of NC_052017.1, forward strand.
TTCTTCTTAAAGTGAAACAGAAGAGTTTTGAGATTTTTAAGATATCACAATGGGTTTGAACTTTCCAGCTGATTTTTCTATGTAAAATAATATTTAATTTCCTACATGGATCACTTTATACAACTTACCATTGGAATGCTGTGAAATAAACAATTCTTTATTGTTTGTATGGATCTTTAATTACTTGCTTCTTTCACTATAGCAATACACACTATCTGTTCCTGGAAAAACAGGAAGTCAGCAAATCCCAGAAAATCAGGAAACCTTGACGCAAAACCCAGACTTACATTATGTGACAATTAAAGGTCAATAATGTCCCAGTGTGGAATGACCCAGAGTGGTGACAAGAGTTACTCCAAGAACCAGGCAAAATAGCAATATTAGATTTGTATCCTTGTTTCATGAGCAAAGGAATTTATGCTTTCCTAAGTTTCTTTTGAAAATTGATTGTGTAAGTGTAAAGCTAGCAGTCTTGATGCTGAAATTTATCAACTAGGATTATGTGATTGTGTCACTACAAAGCTTCCTAAGTACAATTTGAATTTATGAGCTTTCATTAATCAAGTGGAAGAATGTTGAGACCTCATGTTCTATAAATCAATGGAAAATTTTCTATTAAATGCCATAGATTTAATTACAAATTGTATATTTTTAGTACCACTTCAGATTTTCTGATATTCACAAATATATGGAATGTCATCACTTCTGTTCTTCTTGAATCATTTGGGAAAAATAGTGATATTGGTTAATAAAGTGGAAAGATACTTTGTTCTCAGGGGGAAACCTTTTTTGGCTCACCAAAGATAATTGTAAGTCATGCTATCAGGATTTATTGACTTGAAGTCCACAAAAATTATTGTTATTAAAAGTTGACAGATTTAGTCTGAGAACTGTACCCAAACAGAAAGTTGTGGAATTACATTGTTCAGACCTGCTGAGGGCTATTCAATTGTGATGACACTGATTATTAGATCTGCCTGTTCCTTTTTCTATGGTAAAGTGCACACAGTAAATTATACTGCAGGAAATTTGTAATGTTTTTCAAAATACCCAAAGTACTGTTAAAATTATATATAATTTGCGGTGTGTATTGTGGAGTTATCTTCCAAGATTACTTGTTTCTATGGCAGAATGAGAGTGTCTTGCTCACTTTTACTCCTGAAATCCCAACTTTTAAATGTTTTATTTTTAGTATAAACTGCAGGCCTAAATAAATATTTTTTTTAGAAAAGGAGAATAGACACAGTAACTAGTGGCTGTATTTTGTTCATGAATGTTAAATTCAGTTGAAAGAAATATATTTTTATGAAAAAGACAAAAATACAAAAAATAAATCCATCAGAATCCATCAGTATGTTCTATTGTGCTACAACAATACTACATCAAATTGCTTTGCAGACAAATGCAAAATAGGTATATTTGAAAAATGCTTCAAAAATGGTTAACCTACAGAATTGCAAATGTAAGCACTGCAGTTATTATTAATGAAAAATATGTCACATTCCTAAGGTAATAATTTATCTAAACTCAGGGTTCATTAAAAAAAAAAAAGAGGATTGAGGATTTCGACTATTTTCTTTCAGTAATTTAGAGGGATAACAGTTATAACTACTACAGTGTTTCAAAACTACCAGAACATACAGACTTTTCTCAGTTGATTGTGGTCATGTAGAAAGAGAGCAAAAATGAAATTATTCTCAGAAAGGAAAAAAAAAAAGTTGTTGCTAAGAATTGATAAAAACCCCTGCAACACCCCACACGATTAAAAATAACAGAAGGGGTCTTACTAAAAGGTTTTTCACTTATACTGTGAAATTAGTCCTAGTTTTCCATATAGATCATCTGATCATAGTAGCAAATGAAGTAGTGTTTTGTGAGATTATTTGATGAGTAATTGATAGAATAGAATGTGCTTTGTCAGAGAAATGTTATCATCACCTCCAGTTAGAAAATGAAATTTTGGATTAAAATGGTGTGTCTGAGGCCTCCAATTACCACAGAAGAACCAATGAAATAGAAGAATTTAGTGCCTCGATGTCCAGATGAAGATCAGTCACAAGTGCTTTTCCTCAGAGGTTGTACTGGGGCCAGTACTGGGCCAATACATTAACCAGTACCTGTTAATGTCTTCATCAGTAACATAGACAATGGGAGCAAGCGTACCCTCAGCAAATTTGGAGGTGACATCAAGCTGAGTGGTTCAGCTGACACACCTGAGGGACTGGATGCCATCCAAAGAGATCTTGGCAATTTCTGGAATCAGCCTGTGTGCAATTCATGGGGTTCAAAAACCTTGAACCTTGAGCCTTTACTCACAGGAGAGGTGCCCCAGACTTCTGATCATCTTCATAGTCCTCCTCTGGACTCACTCCAACAGGTCCATGTCCTTCTCATGTAGGGGCACGCAGAGCTGGATGCAGCACTGCAGGTGGGGTCTCACCAGAGCAGAGGGACAGAATCCCTTCCCTCCCCTGCTGTCCACACTGCTTTGGATGCAGCCCAGGACAGGATTGGCTCTCTGGGCAACAAGGGCACACGGCTGGGTCATGTCCAACCTCTTACCCACTAGCAGCCCCAAGTGCTTCTCAGCAGGGCTGTTTTTGATTTGTTACGCCCCCAGCCCGTCTTGATACCAGGAGTTCTCCCAACCCAGGTAGCAACTTGTACTTCATCTGGTTAAACCTCATAAGATTCCCATGGATCCACTAATCAAGCTTGTTGAGATGTGGTTGGTAAAAAATAGGAAAAGGAGAACAAAACATACCCTGTTAAGGGAAATTATGTATCTCTGAGAAATACTTAAAATTAAAAATACACAGGTCCTTCTTGTGTTGCATATGTTGAGGCTTTGCCTGAAGCAAAGAAGAATCACTAATATATAAAATGAAAAATAACACCAGTATATTTAATCTTAAAAAAATCAAGATCACAGGTAATGCTCATGCTTCCCTTTGCTCATCTGTTACCTCTGTCATCAGGACAAATGAAATGAAGGTGGTAGTGGTCAAACCAATAGGTGCCCAAATGTGGATATTGGCACCTGGTTTATTGAGGATATGGATCCGCCTCTGAGAACACAGAAGTTAAAGGCGAGAGCTCCCAAATGGAGGAGTCAGACCTCCCCTGAGCTTCTGGGTGGGGGAGGGGAAAACACGCGGTGAAGGTGGGCCGGAGCCGTGGGCAGAGACGGGAGATGATGGAATGGAAGAACTCTAGTGGGCAGCCCCCCTTTCTTGCCAGTGCTATCTTGAAATTCGATAGCACTGGCCTGGCCGGGGAAGAGAAGAGGGGGGGCCCACTGCCCGGAGTTCGAGATAAGCAGAGACACCCTTCTGTGAGACGATTTGCAAATGTTGATCCTCCGGGAGCTGAGGGAGGAGAGAAACGGATAAGAAGGAATGCGCAAGTGTGATGCAGACAAGTGAAGAAGGACTGGGAGAAGTTGAGGAAATCCTAGGTGGAGGAGATGATGGAGTGGCTTTTGGCTGGACTTTTCTTGACCATGCTTTCCTGTAATGAGACTGCATAGGGGGAGGCTGCGCCAAAGGAGTGATGTGAGCGGAGACGACTGAGACCCCTCAGTGAAATATTGGGGGGGACTGTCCCGAAATGAGGTGAGAGACTGTCGTTCTCTTCTGGAACTCAAGGCCTCCTTTAAAAGCAGCTCTGGTCCATGTGCAGTGGTGAGAGCACTGAACATGGAAGGAAGAAGTCACGACGTGTATTGAAACCTGTGGTGGCACAAGGAGGGCTCCTTCTCTCCTTAATGAAATGAGAAGTGATTGTTAGAGATGGACTGAGTTGATTATCTGAAGGGTGATGGACTGGATTAAGATCTAAGGTTTTGTGATATTCTGTAAGAATTGAGTGGGGGGAGGAGAAATGTTTGAAAGGTTTCCATTCTGCTCTGTGTGTTAATTTTATTGTAATTGTGTGATAATAAAAAGTAGAGGCCTGCTTTGCTCTGTCTCTGATCACATCTCACAGCAGACACCAGGGAAGATGGGTTTTCATGGGGGCACTGGCATTAGGCCAGCGTATGACATCGAAAACCTGGCTCTGGCCATGTGTTTGCTCTCAGTGATCTGTTTATTACTCATTAACTTCATATATTGAAATCACTTAAGAAAGAACCACAAGCAATGGAAATTAAAAAAAAAGTTCTGATATATTTGCTATCATAAAACTGGTTATTGGACACTATCTTCAACAACTGATCTCATATCCATCCCCCTGGATTTACCCATGCTAGCACCCTTCAAACAAGTAAGCATGCTAAAAATCCTGAATTCCTGAAGCATACATTTCAAAAAGCACATAACCCAGAAAGAGTAGCAATTTTTATCTTTGTTTAGAAGGAGCTGGTTATAATATTTATTTGTTGTACTTCACATAAGGCTCATTATCAACATCAAATGCCTGTAAGAGCAATAGGAAGGAAACAGACAAGCATTTTTCATGACAACCTAGTATTTAACTTTATTTACCAAATGTTTATTGTATAGAAATCAGCAGAGTCCTGTTACAGTCTGTTGAACTACATGCCTTTCAACAGTTATAGTTTTGAGACCATAACTCATAACTCTGAATTAAATGTTTTTGTCTTTCTCTCTTAAATTTCAGTTTCTTTTCAATTAATATTTTCTACAAGGTGGAAAGTGTGCCACTCCATAATCAGTTTTCTTTTAAATCTTCACCTTCATTTTAATCTTGTATACCTTGCTAGAAACCTATTTATTCAATTGTATTAATGAAATAGCATCTTCAGGATTTCTCTTCCTCTAACTTTTAAATGTAGCAATAAAGCAAGTTTCTTACAGTGTGATTAGACATTTGTATGTTTACTACTTAGAATTAAACATTTGTATGTTTACTACTTAGAATTCTATTACACTCCCAAAATATGATGTACACATATTCTTCTTTTAGTAGTAATCTACTTTTCTGTTACTACAGTCCTTGTTGCAGTCACTCATATATTGTGCTTTTTTTTTTTTTTTGAGAATTGCCAATACAAAACCCAGAAAAATGTGTCAGCTAAAAATCTCTAAGAAATACATTAATTTGCCATAGTTGTCTTTATTTATGTTTTTCAGCAATTTGGTGAGCTATTTAACAGTAAAGCCTATGCACTTCTACATGCATGTCACAGTGGTCTGATTTAAAATTTTAACACAGCACTTTAAAATCAATTCTCTGCCATGCTCAGATTTTAAAGTTTTTTTAGAAGAGTGAATAAGGGCTCAATAGATGTAAGATGATGGTGAGTGTTTAGTAATCACCATCTCAGGAAGATGCTGGTGAGTCAAAATATGTTTTTATCACCTGCAGCTTGTTTATTCCAAATTATCTAGTTACACATACATTAAGGAGGGTTTTGTAAAGACCGGATGTTTTCCTCTGGATTTTTTTTCTGTCTGTATTTTCATGCATAACTGATAGTCAGCTGTGGCATTTATTAAAAGAAATTCTTATTCTTGTATTTTAAGAAGAATCCTTTCCATTCCTGGAGTTTTGTGCCTCTACCTACAGGCTTGGTGATTTTTCTTTTCCTCACATAGAACCTTTAAAATGTAGATTGAGTTATAAAATTAAAGTAGATTTTGTGGCTACGTAAAAAAGGGGGAAAAAAAACCCAAACAAAACCCAACACCTGCAGGATGTCTAATTTACTTATCCTTTTGCTGATGTCTATTTTCATTTCTGTGTCAAATGCAGAAAATACACATGATGTGTAACTAAACATTTTTTATTAATCTAGAGATGGCACTTGCAACTTTTTGACTCATCATGTAAGAATAATTGCAAGAAAAAAAGTTCTGTTAACTGAATTCAGAAGACATCTCAGAACTGAGTTAATCTGAAGTGAAAAACACAGAGTTAATATCACTTCAGTTTAATGCTGAGTACATCTCTGTCTCCCTACCTGTTTTGTTTACTTCTGTGCTACTCTAAGATTAGCGGATATAGGGAAGGGAAGGAAAGGAACAGAGGACCCACCTAAACACATTGGTCACATAGTAACAAATGCACTTGTGACTGATGAACATTAATTCTAGAAGGTAAAAGGAAACTTACCTAGCAGTGCGCCAGTGCAGCAGGTGGTAATCTTAGTACCCCTGGGTGATGTGTACATTTGGAATGGGAATAGCATTGTACTGCTGCCATATTGCACTCCTACTCAAAGAAAGTAGTAAGGATTTGTTCATGTGTGGCTTGAAGTGTTGTCCCATTCAGAATTGAATTCTCAGTCCTAAACACTGATTTCACGTACCTACTGTAATAAATAAAAATATTTGGGTTTTTTTGTTTGGTTTGTAACTTTCTTTGAGGTAGGAAATATTGATGTGGTTTAAACAAAAAAAGTAATCCACAGATAACTATTACGTGATATCTGAAAAAATCTTGGAAAATAATATGACCAAGTTGTCTATCTTGTGTCTAAAGACAGCAATGAGCCAGTAAAACCTAATCTTAAGAGAATTTAAAAAAAGCACAGTAACTGTATGTATACTTTTACCTGTGATTTTCAAGATTTGAACTCTTGTGTTTATATATGAGAAGTAATTGGTTCTTCTATACTTTAAATGCTATACCTTGCAACAATGAAGTAGATCTGAGCATGCTAGCAAATAAACGTAATTGATTTAGGAATTTTAAACCCAGAGAAAAAGCACTGCAAAAATGTTCCTCTATTCAGATGCTTCTTGTGAATGCAGTCAGGGAATAATACTAAGCTTTTGCACCATGCTTCATGTCCTTTTCATCAGCCATTTTCCAACCTTTGGAAAAAAAAAAACCAAACAAATTCCAAATATGGAACAGAAGTATCCCATTTACATCACAAGCTTCAACTAGTCCTGATTCATTGCTGGCAGGTGTTTTTAACAAGCAGGCCAAAATTGCAAACATTCCTCATTCTTATGGTATTATTTCCTTATAAATTTTGTTTTCGGTACAGTATTGCCCCAATATATAAATTTAGTATCTTATTTCCGATAGATTACAAGACTATGATCCCAAATGGAATTTAAATATGAATATTTGAAACAGAAAGTCTGATCAAGAGCATGTTTTTTTCAAAATATTCTACACGGGGATAAAAGGAATTCATTTTCCCAGACATATACAAAATGTCGGTATTGCAATCATTGGTGTTTGAACATTTATACTTTGTACTTCTTTATAAAGGGTAAATGTGAATAAATGAGTTGTAAAATGGGAGTAAATGAGCACATGAAAAATCACTTTTCTTAGCAACACAACCCTAAAGTAAAAGTCAGGCTCTTTAAAATTCTTCTTATTCAAATTATCTTAATGACTCAAAAATTAAAAACAATTATTAAACATTGCTTCATGTAGCATTTGAATCTTAAGTTTAATCAAGAGAAATATTGAACATTTTTGAAACTGATGCCTTGTGAAGGCTGACTTAGGACAGAGGCTAGGCGGAGCTAAAGAATAAAGTAGGTATTTATTAGAAGACCTCAATGGATCCACCTTGGGCAGCCCAAGAGCCCACCCAGTGCTATACCCAAAGTGAACCCAAAAGGGTCACAAACTGGATGACCGGTCAAAGGGTCTCACAATTTTATAGGTTCTGGTCCATTTGCATATTGAAGGTAGTTGGACAACTTTAGGTTATGAATTCCCCTCCTTCTTGTTTTTCTCTCTTCAGTCTGTTGTTGTTTATGCTCTTGGGCCTGAGATTTGGATCATTTGTCCTTGGTCCCCAGCTAGAGAAGGAATTGTCTTGTCTACCTACTCTGTGAGGAGAGCTTATTATCCCCTAACATGAAGCTCAGAATTACATAGTAAAGTAGCACAGAATCTGAAAAATATAAGAGCTAAAACCTGAGGCATCACTACCACTACAAAGATGGATGAGCATTTTCAAAGTAACTTAAATCTAAACACAGAAATTCTCTGATTAATCTTTTCATAAAACATGAGATTGTGCTTTCTGAAGTGGGGAGGTCATTTACAATGCATTATTTTCAACAGCCCTTTGAAATGACAGAGTGCTGAGTCATTTTATTTTGGTTATTTTGCAGGTGATTTTATAGGGCAAAAATATTGACCTTTAATTGATGTTAACACTTCCAATTATTGATAGAGGGTCTTAAATTGCTCACTAACAGTGTTTCTTTCTCAGCTCATACAGCTGAAGCTAGAAAATTGCCTGGTTTGCCAATTAGAGGTGTTAATACAACAAAAAGAGATTAACAGAGTGAAGACACAATAAATGTGATTATAGGTTTTGGATTACAGTGCCTGCAAATAAGGCTGTGAAATGCTCCCAAGTGTAGCCAAAATGGTTTGCCACTTTAAGGCTAAGTATACAAAAAATTGTCCTCCTATTGGGAAAGTGCTGTCTTTTTTTATGCACTGTTGCAGTCCAAGGAGAAACTTGAAACCCTGCCAGGAGCTGGCCTTTGCATCTTTTGCTAACCTTGTTAAAGCACCATTGTCATTAATCAAATTTGCAATGATAAACAGATCACCATTCTGAATGTCTTCCTGGACCTTAACAGTGTAAATATTGGACTGCTGTGTCATACTGACCCCATAAAAGGTTTCTTAGTTCTATGAGGTGACAGCAGGAAAACATTCCCTGAGAGGAAAACTAGCAAGTTGTGAACCTCAGTGTTCAGATGGGGTTAATTGACCCCAATTAACCCGAAGCCAGATACTTCAGGTGAGTTAGTGTTTCTCAATCTGTGACAGTCACTAAAGTGGCAGAAGGTACTTCCTAAAATGATTGGCGCATTTTGGCACAAATTAAAAATAAACAAAAAAGCCAATGCTGTGCTCTAGGGGACTAGGGACTTCAAAAATGGAAAGAAAATTAATGGAAAGGGAAACATAATTTTATTTTATTGTAAGTAAAAGCATTTTTAGACGTGTCACAGAGGATTGCCCGTGCCCCTGCCTCAATCCTTGAGAGGCATAGCAAGAGTTAGAACTAAAACCAAAAAAAGTTAATAAAATAAAAAAGAAACGCTCCGTAAGGCAATCCTTCCTTATATTTTAGCAACTGACTCAGCCTAATTCAAAGATTGCACCAACTCCAAATCTCAAAGTTGGGTGTGGTCAGGCCAGGACCCAGGAATGGAGGGAGGGAGTTGAGAGATGCTGCAGTGTCCAACATGGGTATTCATGATGGAGAGGTTAAGCTACTTAAAGAACCATCATCACAGGTATTGACAAAAAAAAAGCAGGTTTTAGTATGAATTTGCAAAAGTGCAACTTTGTGACAGAGCTAGATGCTGAGGTTTACTCTATTAATTACTACTTGGATGAATTACTTAGGAAAATCAGATTAGAATCAATTTAGAATGATTTACACAGACACAGGAGATGCAAAAAGGCAAGGGTACTGAGGATACAAACACAAATAAGTGGAGGGTGCAAAACGGTTTAGTAGCACTTAATCATTGAACAGTTTCCTATTTATAATGTGATTCAATGAGAATTGCTATAACAGTGACTTAATTTCAGATTCGTGATTACAAACCTCATACCATTATCAATTCACACACACACACACACACACACACATGCAGAGGAACAGAGATGTTCAAAAAACATGTAGATGTGGTGCTTAGGTTGCACATGTTGACACAAATGAGACTATTGATGTCTCCCACAGGAGGCATCTGCAAGTAGCAAAACCACAGTCCCAGAAGTGAGGAACTACACCTTGCCTGTGACGGAGAAGTGATTTACCGTCATTCTGCATGTGTCTGAGATTAGAAATTTTTGAAAATAATTATGGAAGCACACTTTGCAAATTTGTAGGTGTTTATTAACCCTTTGCAAGTCCCTATGACCATGTGGCTAAGTTGAGGTTGATCCTCATCCACTGTCTGTAGGTTAATTATGTACCATTAAGAAATCAATAAAACACTTCACTTCAAATTTTGTTTAAGCTGTAGGAACCAAACACTTTTCCCATAATTGGAATCTCTCATGTGTCTTCAGCAGTGGTCCAAAAGTCAGGTAACAGCTTAGTTTGCACAGTAGCAAGGGTGGATGTTCCTAGAAAATGACATGGTTTTGATGGAAGGTATTTTGATATCAATCTATGGAATTACTTATTGTCAGGCAGCTTTTCCTAAAATATGGGAAATAAGACACAAATAAGAATCTCCAAAGAATATTAATCCAATTTACAAAGCCAAACACTCAAAAATTACCATATGATAAAAAAGCATTAGATAATACATTCTAAATATTAATGATAATGACTTAAATAAGTAAAATAACTAAATTTTTTTTCTGTCATAATATGAAATGAAAATTCCCTCAAAATAATTGTTGCACACAACCAGAAGAACATTTATGAAAGTCTAGTCAGGTCAGTGCCTTGAATCTCTGCTTGAATGTGATCAGTCTTTGCAGTGAGCTAAATTAAGGCAAAGTCAATTAAAATCTTTTCCAAAATCATAGCTGAGAGAAAAAAAAATAAAAGAGAATCATTATGCCTCAGATTTTTTTCCAATAATGATTCCATTATATTTGCAGAATATCATCTAAGAAATCTATAGAGATTTGGTAGAACAGTGAAACATGTTGAAGATCCTTCACTTATAACAGTTTCTAGATAAACTGTTTCAAGGACAAAGGAATTTTGCATTCTTTTTTCTGATCTTTTTATAGAATCCTCAAACTCTGTTTCTGTTCACTCTTGATTTTTTTTTTTTTTTTTTTTTCTCATTGAACAAGAATGAAGGGAATAAGTATTTCCTCAACTGGTACATCTGAACCACACTCACTGGACTTCTTCAAACTTTAGCTGTCATGTCCAAAAGCATGCTCTCCAAAAACCCTGTTAGCTTTTTTAGCATGCTTTGAGATCTACTCACCTCTTAATTTACTTTGCTCATGAAGCCTCCAACATAACATTCCTCTTCAGGAGGCAATCTCTGAACCTGCTTCCAAATGAAAATAGTTTGAAACAGAGATGTATTTGCCTATGCTGTCTACAGAATTTAGCTATTTCTACTTTTTTTTTCTTTTTTTTTTTTTTTAACTTCTGTGGTTTATACAGGAATAAACACCTTACAGCTTCTTACACTTCTGTAATGAAAGTGTGACTTCCTCATCATCTCTTTTTACTCCTCACCTTGCAATATGCTGATGAACATGATCAATTGTATCCTCAACAGCAGAGCTCATGAAGATGTTCCCAAGAAATTATTCTTATTAAGTCCAAGAATCAGTTGTTTAACAATGAAAGTCTACAGAATATGGATATGTAGCATAGTTTACATAATAAACTAAATCACAGGTTTGAGAGCCCATAAAGTTTGTTCTAATTTCTTGGGAGTAATAAAAGGCAAAAGTGCAGTAATAAACTAAGCATATGATGATTAAGCAACTTTGGACTGAACAAGTTCTCTTTCTAATAACTTACATTATTCACATTTTGCTTTGTAGCATATTTATTTAATTTTTTATGACACTGCATACACTTACATGAAATCTAAGCTCAAGGACAAATATAATTACATAACTGACTGTTGTAATTATATAATCATTATTGCATGAAAAAATATTATACAACTCTAATAACTTTGATTCTATTTCTCTTTATTCAAGAACATTTAAGTAAACAGATTATGTGAGATACCCATGCAGACATCACTTATACCATAGAAATATTGTTCTCACAATTTGACAGCAAGAACAGAAAATTAATAAAATTTTGTCATGATTCTGATTAAAAATATTCATTTTACTTGCTGACAGGTATTTAATGTAATGGTAAAAAATAAGAAAATATTTCTAGTATTAATGTTTATTTTTCTCTACTTCATCTTTCTCCTATTCCATCTCAGATCACTACACATTGATACTTCCATTTTATAGTCAGGAAAAGAGCTGAAGAACCAAAATGCTATTATACCTCTGAAATAGCTAAAGTTCAGGTTTAAAGAATGAAATTTGGACAATAAAATTAGTGCCCCTCCTTTTTCAGGAAATAACAAATTGCATATGCATTGCATATGCATTGCATCTTCCTTTTACTTTGAAAGTATAGGCTTATTTTTATTAATTAACCAAAACATACATTCAGTGCTAATATAGAGATGTATTTCTGAAAGCAGGATCTGCTTCTCCTGTCTCTATCCCTACTATGAAAATCTGAAATTTGTAATATCATCTTTGAGCTCTCAAAGTTTTGTTCTAATCAGATATATGCATGAACTTGATCATCAATTGCTTATCACAAATCACAGAAAGCAACTATTTAAAACATAAACATACTGCAAACATGTCACTACAGATTCACACGGCAAGAACATGTTTCTGTAAAGATTCCTTAGGAAGATATTTGCCCTCTAAGTTCCTGTTAGTTGTATTAAATGTTTTTTTTTCCTCCAGCTCTATAAGAATCTTTCTTTCAATTCTATACTATGTAAGTGGAAAAATGGCTTAGCAGAGGTGTCTCTAAAACACATTATATTTACTCAAGAGCTTTGAGTCTTGAAAATAACTGGAGTCCTAAGAGACATCTTCTTTTGTCTGTATGAGCTCTTTCATGGATCTGTGGAGGCAGAAAACTGGTTCATAAAAAGATGAAGTGATGCGACAACAGCTCTAAAGGAAGCTTCATGGGGCATATAACTCAGATTCCTGCAAGTCTCATTTAGTGCAAGCACAGAGTAATAGGTTCAGCATATAGTCACAGGAAATGGAAAAATAATGCCTATAAAAATTTCCCAAAATGAAGGATCATTTACATTCCCTATAATTTTGAGTATTTACATTGTGAAGGACATTGCTATAAAACTTCTTTCCACGTCTATGAAGATAATTTTCTTTTCACAGTTTTTAACATACATCACATGATTTTTTTTCATCTACACTATATTGTTTCTACATGAATATCTCATTGTTGTCAGATAAGAAAATCTTAAAAACTGTTCTTTTAAGTAAAAGAAAAATAATATTTCATAATGCTAATGGGACAATTGAATAACTTTAACTGGTAAGGCCTTGAAAAGCTGTTATCTCCCATGATTTCAAGAACTCACCGAATCCTTTCATAACAAGATTTACTCTTTTTAATGGTACTTACATAATAATTTGGTATAACTATCTACATTCCTTTTGTGAGGTTCTATAAATGAAATATAGCATCTTTTATATTTGAAGTCAAAGAACAAACACACAAAAAATAATTTCCAGTCCTTTTAAATTCTGAAAGTAAAGATAAAATGCCACTAGACAAAATATTAAGCAATTGCCACAATTTATAATTGGAAAATTAAGATGAAGAGGAGAGAAATGAGGTAGTCTTTCCAAATACTGTGTTCTGGATTCTATTTTGTGATATTGATTCTCAATCACAAATATTCTCACCAAATATATTTTAAATGCCTCTTACTACTAAACTAATTGGCAAAAATATAATATTTTTTTAACCAGTAACAATTGAAAAATTAAGCATTGGTTTACATACCAAATGAACTATTATATGGCAAGCAAGATGGCACAATGGAAAATACTTTTTGCCATTGCAACACCTACTGATTTTCAAAAAAGCATTGCAACTGAAAAATGAAGGTCTACTTCTGAGTCATGTCCACTTTGAAAATAATTATTGATAATAGTTGAGCCATAGAATGATTTGGGTTGGAAGAGACCTTAAAAAGTATCTAATTGCACCCCTGCCATGTGCAGGGATACCTTCTGCTGGATCAGGTTACTCAGAGGCCCATCCAACCTGGCCTTGAATTCTTGAAGGGATGAGGCATCCACAACCTCTCTGGGCAAGCTGTTCCAGTGCCTTATCATCCTCATAGTGAAGAATTTACTCTGACTAGCTGATCTAAACCTATCTTCTTTGTGGGGCCTGACTTTCATTTTTTTTTTCTTCTTCTGAGAAATTTAAGTATGGATATGTAAATCCTTGGTAAATGATAAAATTGTACATAAGAAATACAGGACTAAAGGAGCAAATAGGGAGTGAGGTAGTTCAGAATAGGTCAGAAGGACAAGGGAATTAAAGATTGTTAGGCTCTTCACAGTGTGAAAGATGCTATTAAAAAGTACCAGGCAGTATAGTGATTTTCTATTCTTATTCTTAGCTATAATAGTGGGTTACAGCTAGGCCAAAACATTTTACACTCAAATTAAGTCAGATCCATTAAATGAAAGAAATTGACCTTGTAAATTTATGATAGTCAGAAGGCACTTATGACAGAAGGTTTGTGACACTTACTGCACAAATTAATATTCTGATCTTACAGAAGTCAAACTACAGAGCATCATAATCACAATAACCCCTAAATTTAAAATGAAAATTAGTCTATTCTCAAGAATTGAAAAGACCTAAAAGTTGTTTTCTGATACTAATTGAGGTAGTTATGAGAAATCAGTTTTCGCTGTTGCTTTCTAACTATACATAAAGGTGCAAGAAAAACCTTAGGATATGAGTTAAGATATGTGCACAAAGAGGGGACAATTTCTGTCAAACAGAATTTGTTAAGATTCGAATTCCAACTCCCCATGTTAGAAAAAAGCTTTAAAAAAGCACCTTGCTTGTCATTGTCAAAAAGAAAGTTGCTATTGTTCAAAACCAGACATTGAAGTATAATTATTTAATCCAAGTTATAACTTAAATCCAGCGACCTGTAGAGTGGATTAAAAGTCCCATGTATGTGTCCTAATTATCTGTTAGTATCCATTGAACATCAAGTTTCAATATGACTATAATGATATAGGTTAAATTTTTAAAAGTCATTAATAAATTAATTGCCTTCCTTCTTACCCTTTAAAGAATAAATATCAACTATTTAAAAGCAGCATGGAACAATGTATTGTTGGTTGGCATTGGAAGACACAGTATTGGTTTACAACTTTGCTTTTGAGAAGATGTTTAGTCGGATTAGGACTAAGGTCTATTTGAATTCTTGTTTTTAGGAAATTCTCTGCTGTTCTTCTCTGACATCACAATTCCTCAATATGTACAGCTTATTTCACTGTCTAAGGCAGAGCATCCAGGGAGTTCCTGGAATGGGGAAGTTCAGAGGCAGGCAAAACAGTGGCTGCTGGAACCTTAGAAGTACACACAGCATGGACATGAGTGTCACCATGATTTACAGCAGGATCTGCTCTCTCACACACTGACCATTCACAGGGTAGAAAAGGAGAGTTAATGATTCCTGGGAACAGTCCTTATCATATAATCAACATTTTCATCCATCATTGATACAAGAACAACAGAGTCCTCAGGTTTCTTTATGTGTGGATTGATTGCCCAGGGGACATCTGAGCAGCTGTTTTCTGGTGGACCAGCACTGAGCAACGACATATGAAATTGAAAATGTTAAGGTGGCTCCAGTGCATAAGCCCATAGCTCAAGAAGGTGTTCTGCTGCAGATGGACATAAGCATCCCTGTCAGCCTGACCTGCCCCATAAAAGTTTGAATGTGATATGATGAGAGAAAAGGGCTTCTGCAGTCCTGGGTCAGAAATGACCTCCACAAAATTCCTAACAATCCAATGCCTTCTTTAGATGTCAGGAGCCTGAGGTTAATCCTTTTCCTCCTTTCCTCATAGGTCTCAAAAGTTCCATGGAGGAGGCCCTCCCAGGGCACAACCCTAGGCTGGGCAGAGCTATTTCATCTCATTTTGGTTTTCGTAGCTTGAGGGAGGGAGGAATTATGGGCAGTACTTTGGGCCACTGGTCACCCCCTGGCAGCCAGAAGAACAGCTTCAGAAATCCATGGTTTTGATGGGGACAAATTTCCAGTTTCACCTGTCCCCTTCCACTTCCCCTTCAAATGATGAGTTAAGGCTATATCAACTAGCAAAATATTCTTTCTAGGCATGCAGAAGGTTGAATTCTAATATATGTCTTGATTCCTATGAATTGAACATTCAAAATCTATTTCATACTTTCTCATTTACTAAAAGAGCAAATCACTCATGTCAGTGAGACAGAAAATGCACATGACCATCTCTTTTGCAACTTAAATGAGACAACAGGACTTGTTATTTTCAGGTATCTCTGTAGCTGTAAAGATGTATTTATTTTTCTTGGAAACTAGTATTTGAGTGTTTTAAAGAAAATAGACTCATAAGCATTTCGATCATTTTTCTTTAATGGATGTATCATCACCCAAAATAACAGAATAATGTCATGCTTGAACAGTCTTTCTACATTTTTCCCAGAGGACCATTAGATGAATTTGTTTTCCACAACTCCTTACAGAAAGTTGCCCTAAAATTTTGCTTTAAAGCAGAAAACAAATAAATCTTTTAAAATCAATTGCTAAACACTGTCAGTTTTATAACTAGGATATGATTATGTAGCTGAGTCACCTCTAAAGTGGGTTTTTTTTTGTATACCTTGTTTTTTCTAGACATGATTTTTTAGTGAAATCAGATATTCTATATAGTATCTATTGACAACGATCGTAATGTCAGAATCAGTGACCTCTCCTCCACACACGTGTGAAGGCTTACCAGACATGAGGATTTCTTTCTCAGAAGAGAGGGCCAGAGCTCTGGCACAGCTGAGGAGATGGGTCTGTAGAGAAGGGGTGAGACCTATGGCCCCGCTCTATCCTCCTCCACAGCTTCCAAGCCAAGCTCACTGACTAAAATGACTGTACCCTGTATATATGTTCATAAACTGGCGAGGAATCACATGCAGACCAAGTTAGTCTGAATTATTTCAGGAACAGCTTTAGCCTCATTAACAACCAGTCCCCACTGGCTTGAGATGTGCTGTACGTTGCCTTAGGCTTTGCCTTTTGTGTTGTAAGGGTCTTCTGTTTGCCCATCCATGGGCTGCTTCCCAGGTGCGGCTCCACAACCCTTCACTCAAGCTTCCTCTTCACCAAGAGGAGTTTTCCCCCTGCTTTCTCATGCAATTGCTCTTGTGTTGTTACTCCCCTGATCTTGCACCTGCCGAATCCAACAGTGCTGCTGTAATAGATCCCCTAGTCAGCAGCTGTAGCATGCAGAACCTGCCTTTGATTTGATCATGCTCCAGTCAGCAGTAACAGCATCTCCCTCCTCTCTCCCCTTACCTTCTCACCCAGTTCTTGTTTTCAATTTTCCTTCAACACAGCTTCCCTATTAATAAATCTTCATGTATGTGAACTTATGTCAAGCCACTTTGCTTGACTATGAGTCAGGATCAAGTGTCTAAACAGCATTAAACTGAAATTTGCTAACTTGCCATGTCTTAATGAAATCAAGAAATTTGAGTAAAGACATGATGAATTGTTTCAGATGCTTTGTGTTACTCCAAATTATAACAGTCAACAATTTATCACATCAATACTTGAATTAAATTTAGAGTATTTATTGTAATTTTTAAATTTTTGAAGGGGTAGATTATGCCCAATGATACAAATAGACATCAGATAATGTTACTGGGCATTTCAAGAATAACCCTATGCATATTATACTTTAAATAATGTTTTATAATGTTATATTAAATATATACATATATATACTTCTACCTGCCAGTACTAATATTTTAGTTATTCATATAGAAAGTTATAAAAGTATTGAGAAGGTTATATAATTAAACACTTCGCTATTTCAGAATCAGAATAAATTTAAGATACTACTTTAAATATAGAATAAAACAAGCTCTCAGTTAATGGCATAACTATGTGATAAATCTTATAATCTTAATTTGTTCAAGTAGTGCGCCGAGAAGGTAAATTAACTTAATTAACTGTATCTTTTTAAGACATGTTTGAGCCTGAGATGTGTCAATATACATTTTGTGGTACTTGGAAAGAGGAATTAATGCCACCTTCATGTCACTAGCTCTTAAGTTTTTAAATGTTGTTTAACGTGATGGAAAGTATATTGTGTGAACCGTTACACCATTTATTTAAAATATGGGAATAAAACCAAAATTCAGTCTGTGTATCCACTTCTTTGAAAAAGAATCTGACATGCCACCTCATTCCTGCCAAAGTAATGAGCTGTGAATTTGATATGTACATATGTCATATGGTTGAGGGTATAAAAAAATAAACATTTAGCTGGAAAATTTTCACCTAGAAATCAACATTTCAAGCACCAGTCACTTTAGCTTTCATGAAAGCCTAAGGTCACCATGCTCAGTTGATCCATACACATTTTATAGTCTAATAATCATATTTAGGAAAGAAATTCTACTCCTTCAGGTATTCATTAAGAGATAATAAATAGTTTTCTAATATCAAATAAAATATTTACCTGTAAAGGTAAATGAAAAAAAACTCAGTGTTTTTTTAAAATAGAAATGATTTTGAAGTTTCTTATAATTTTACTTATAGTAGTAATATAGCATGAATAATAGTGTGTATATTAGTAATAATTAAAGATAACAACTATTATAATTTGATAATAATTTATAATAATTTTACAATTCCTTTAAAACTGCATATCAAAAAAAATCTAGAAAGGAGAAAGCAATACTCTGGTTGTATAACACTAGAAAGTACATTTTTTAATATCTACGTCACATTATGATTATTTCTACAATGTAACTAAATAATAAAGAATGATAATGCTTAGTAGAGTAATTTATATTTTGATACATATTACAGATGTTTCTATTAAAATGTCATCTGTTCCAATATTTTTTCATCAGAAGTTGCTTTAAGTCTCTTTGTCATTTTCTTAATCAATTCTCATTTATATTCCCAGTACCATAATTTTATTCACAGCATTATAAATCCTAGAAATAAATTTAATTATTTTTTTCTTCAAGAATGTTAGTGATCAGGGTTTTTTTTCCTCCAAAACTCATTTTCTACCAGAATTTCATGTTTTAGCTCATTTATCATTTACAGCATGCTTCATTTCAACCCAAAAGGCAGTATGTAGGTTATAAAGAAAAAAAAACACAATTGAAAAACAATGTCCTTTTATAATTGTGGTTATAGTTTTGTTGACAATGAAACAAGTTACATAATAAAAATTATTAATTTCTGTCCTAAAATAATTTCTAGGATTTTAGTTGGGTGTTTCACAATGGAATTGTTATTCTGTGAACAGCTCACTGACATACATCAGAAAAGAAATGAAAAGAAAGAAATGAACAAGTTGACATCCTAATTTTATGTTGCATGTTGGTACATTGAAGCTGCACAAAGCTCACAAGAATACAGAGACAATACCTGTGGAAAGGTCAATTAAGAATCAAAGCAGTGTCTTGGTGACAAGAAAGGATGTTTGCAGTAGTGTGAGAAGGACTTAACTCCTTTAAAGATAAAACAATCCTGTATCATCTCTGTGACTGACATTGTTTCTTAAAGTGTGTTAGTACCT
The DNA here is from genome assembly GCF_015832195.1 of Motacilla alba alba. Classification (NCBI taxonomy): domain Eukaryota; kingdom Metazoa; phylum Chordata; class Aves; order Passeriformes; family Motacillidae; genus Motacilla; species Motacilla alba. Next base: position 78,773,886 of record NC_052017.1, read on the forward strand.
GATGTCAAAAGTCAGGAAATGCATTGAATTATGTTAGACCAATCGTATATCAAAAGATTTCTTGAAGGAATTTCTTTTTATGTTGCAGTAATCTGTGTGTACACATATGAAGATCAAATTGATACTGCATTCCAAATACCAGATATTCCATGAATCCTCAAGAGAAATCCTGTTCTTACTAGTTTATGTGAACTAATGGTGGAGCCCAATTTTGCCCAATACATCTCACCATTTTATCAGTTTAGGTTTTTCTCTTTATAAGTGGACACATTATTTCTTTGCAAATTCATCCTGGTTACAAGATAGAGAGAACTGGTTGTCATTTTGGTTGTTTGCTATAGGGTTTACATAGTTACAGTCAGATATAAACAATATTTAGTAATTCCAATAATTTTAACATAGCATAAAATATCAGAAATGGTTGAAAATTCCTTAATTTTTAATGATGGGCACTGACACAAACACACACTGATATTTTCACCTTGCTGATACTGAATACTATCTTGCTAAGTAGCTAAGAACCCACAAAAAATATTTCAGTTTTTTTTAAACTCAAAAGAATTGGGTGAATTAATGATCTGAAGACACTGACTAAAATGTCATTCTGTGCCCTTAGGTATGGTTAGTCTTTGATTGCTTTTCATACTGTTGAAATATAGATGACATATTTTTACTAGGAATTCAGCTTTATGGTTCTAGAATAAACCAACTCTGCTCTTGTTAATATTTGCTGGTAATCTACAGTTCAACAGCTCCTGTGCATCATATCCTCAGTCAAAAGACAAAATTGCTGGACAGCAATGGCATTGAACAAGGATGCATTATGCTGTTGCATCTGTTTTGTCTCTACTGGGGTAGTAAACCACATTCTTCTGGACAGATAACAGTTTAATTTAAATTGGTGGAAGCATCTGGTAAAATTTTGGGTGTTTTGATGCTACTTTTATTGCAAAGTCAAAATCATCACTTCATGGCTTATTTAGGCATTAAAAAAATAAAGCTGAATAAATACATTTCTTTTTTGTCACCTTTTAAATAAGTATGGAAGTCTTTGAAAAGCAGATCCCAGAAAATGTACTAACATCATGCTGGATTATTTGATAATATTCATCTGCAACTTTGGGTAGTCAAACACTTTTCCAGAAGTAATGAGAAATGACAAATTACCAACCTTGAGAGAAATGTCTTGTGAAGAGGATGAATGCTAAAAACAGCCATTGTTATTTGTGGTAACCTTTATCATATATGAGTGGAAAAACAGATGTAAAGTACAAACTATTACCAAAATCCTAGTAGAGGAACAGACAAGTAAACAGTAAATGTCACAAATTTAGAGAAAAAAACTGTCTTTGTAACCGCAATTAAGATGTCTATGGTAGAGATATTATTGAACAGTACATTGTAACAGCAGCTTTATGAAGTGGAAAAGTCTGCAGATAATCATAGTAATGCACAACCTGCTCTATATTTTTAACTTTTTCCTGTGTGATGCTCATTTGCTAAGGTGTTCATGGCCTACTCCCATTTCTATTGTAGACAGTAGCTCAGATGCAATCACCTCTTTGCACCCTGATTCACATTATTTTTTCTGATGCCTTTTACATTTTGCTTAAAAATAAACCTGATTTCTCTGCTATGAATGAAGCTAATTTCCATTCAAACACTTTCACTTCTCTTTCTCTGATCTATTTCAAATCCCTTGCGCTGACTGAGCTTTTCACTTAGGGCTGCTCTCATATTGACCTTTGGAATAAAGCACTCTTTATTCTCCCTTTGCTTTCATCCAAATCCCTCATTAGTTAACCATTCCTACCTAAAACAAACTGAATGATAGAATGCAAACTCACTGATCATTGCAGTTTCCTCCCACTATGAAGAAGTGACTACAGTTTTTTATGGATTCAGTATTTCTTATACTGTTTGGTTTTCAAAAAATGAAAAGTGCCATCCTGAGCAAAATGAAGAAATCTCTGGTAGTGTGGAAAAACATAAAATAAATAAAGCTTAACATAAATTAAATGGTAAAATTCACTCAAAGTAACAATTACTGCATGTTGTGATTTAGGAATGCTACTCTCCTATTTAGTTCTCCCACTTAGACTTTCCAAACCACACTGCCACTCGCTTGCTCCCTTTTCTGCCTCTTCTACCCCCTTTCCCCCACTAGGAGGGTGACCAGGGAGAATTGTTGTCACAAAATACAAAGATCAGAGTTTGAGATAAAAATAATTTACTGGAAACATCAATGAGATAAGAAAATTAGCAGTAGTAACAAAAATATAATGACAAGAATATACAAAAAAAGAGAACATTTTACATGCAAAAATGCTCACCACTGAGCCCAACACAATGAGCAATGATCAGCAGGTTTCTCACCCTACCATGCTTTTGTTCCACCACAAAGGGGCACACCTCCTTCTCAGGAAAGAGAAACAGAGTCCCTTTTCCCTGCCTCTGGCAGTGACATAAAGCAGTATCGAATAACAAGATGTCTTCCCACACTCCCTCCTACTGATTGATATGGGCCAGAACCAGGACACTGCTGCAGTTACTACAGGTTTTGAATATCTAGCTTGCAGCAGTGTCATACCCACAAAAAATATAAAATAATTTCATACTGAGTTAACAGTTTGCCTACCACATTTAAAGAATGATTTCTAAGTGGTTTTCCAATGCATTTATTTAAATTACTGTTCTGTTGGAAACAGGATTGCTGTGTCTCTCATTCTCTGAGTGTATACTCCTCATGCAACGAGACTCTTATAAAGGAATTTGTGTTCCTCATCATCAAATAAATAAAATAATAAAAACCAACCTAAATTTAAATTGATTTAAGTATTCATGATGTTGTAAATTATTTAAGGATTCAAATGTATGCTATGTGATTCTCATTCAAATAATTTAAGGAACTGTTGAAAATCCCCAGCATGTCATTCAAATGAGGATGTTAGTGTAGATAATCTCTCAAAATAAGGATTCTCTTTCAAATGATTTCCCTTCTGAATATACACCAACAGACCAAAATGAACTCATCTGCTCAGAAACAATCACTTTTAGTTCACCAGAGGCTGAGACACTGATACAGAGAAACTTTGCATAAAGGTAAACAACATTCGGTGTTTTGCTGAATTGGTGCATACACAGAAACATTCCAGTTAGAAATCTTTATGCTTCTATTTCTTTCCCCAGCCAATTTATGGAAGCTTAATCTTTAGTAAAGTCAATATTAGGTCAATACACAGGAGTCAATGAATCATTTTAATGCTGTATTTGCAATTGCTCCTTGGAGGCATTACTGCATTCTGAATTGTAGATTTCAAATCTTGGTTTTTTGTTTATTCAGTCACTGTGAACAACTCTGAATTCATTATGATCAAAAAAATCTCTTCTTGGTCTACTTCTCTCTGTTCTAATATTACCAGAATATTTTGTATGTTGCTGCTTTTTTTTTCTCTTGTAACTTATCTACCATTATGAGTCTACCTTGACAACCCACAAATCATAGTCAATTTAATCTGATATAAAGCAATAACACTCAGACAACACTTATGAATTCTTTTTTTCAGAATCTTCACAATTTTGTTGGTCAAAAAACCCAGCAGGAAGTTGCAACCAGCAGGAAGTACAATTGCTCGAAGAGTAACAGATGATGCCTCATCACAGTACAGGAAGCTGTGTGGTAAATCATCTGGAAATATGTCATGCAACCCAGCAGGAAAACCACTGAACTAAAACTTTTTAGTCTGCCAAAGGCTGTTGCATAGACAAATGGACACAAATACACCAGAGGGATTCAGTTATGGTGTTCAGAGGAACTCACTTCCATCAAATGCAAAGCTGCATGTTAGAGGGGAAAGTCAATTGCTGGCTTGTATTATTAAACAAGAGGAGTACTGAAAATAAGTTTATATACAACCTGTTTTCTTCCTGCATGGATCATGGCAAGGATGGAGAGGCGGTGGGTATGCCTTTATGTTAGGGAGTGATTTAATTGTCTAGAGCTTAATGATGGTGATGACAGGGTTAAGTATTTATGGGTAAGAATGAGGGGAAAGACCAACAAAGCGAGAGTCTGTTATAGATCACCCAACCAAAATAAAGAGGTAGATGTTCCATACGCATCTGGGAGAAGTCTTGTGGGAGACTAAACTTACATGATGTTTGCTGTAAACACAACACAACGGAGGTGAAACTGCCCAGGAGGCTCCTGGAGTGTGCGGGAGATAATTTCCTGCTGCAGCTGCTGAATGAGCCAGCTAGGGAAGGTGGTCCACTGCACCTGTTTTTGTGAACAGAGGACTTGTAGATGATGTAGGGGTCAGAGAAAATCTTGGGCACAGTGATTGCTAAATGGTAGAGCTTTTGATTCTCAGAGGAGTAAGGAGAGGGATCCATAGAACTGCTATCCTAGACTTGTGGAGGATTTAGACTTTGGCCTGTTTAGAAGACAGGTTGGCAGAGTCCCTTGGAAAGCAGTCCTGAATGGCAGGGGAGTTCAGGAAGCCTGGACATTCCTCAGGAAAGAAATCTTGAAGGTGCAGGAGCTGGGTGTCCACATGTGCTGAATGACATGTCAGCGTGGAGGAAGACCAGCCTGACTGTGCAAAGGGCTGTGACCACAGATCAGGAAAAAATATGGAGAGTTTATAGCCATTAGAAAAAGAGACTGGCAACTCAGGAGGACTAAAAGTGTGTAGTGGGGCTGTGTAGGGAGAAATCAGGGCCAAAGCCCTTCTTTGACTCAGTTTTTAACACTAAGACCAGTTTTCCTCAGGCCCTGATCTGGAAGACAGGGACAGGAAGCAGCATGAAGCCCCCACAGGCCAAACAGAAATGGTCAGTGACTGACTGCACCGCTTAGACACACACAGGTCTATAGGGCCAGATGGGATCCACTCAAGGGTACTGAGAAAGCTGCCAGAAGGGCTCACCTCTACACTTTCCATCATTTACCAACAGTCCTGTCTAACTGAGGATGCCCCAGATGACTGGACATTAGCAAACACGATGACTAGAAAGGCCAGGAGGATCTGAGGAACTGCAGGCCTGTCAGCCTGACCTTGGTGCAGGGAAATGTCATGGAGCAGGTCATCTTGAGTGCCATCACATAGCATGTACAGGACAGCCAGGGGATCAGGCCCAGTCAGCATGGGTTTAGGAAAGGAAGGTCCTGCTTGACCAATGGATCTCCTTCTGTGGCAGGGTAGCCTGCTTAATGGATGAGGGGAAGGCTGTAAATGTTGCCTCCCTGGATTTTATTAAAGCCTTTTACACCATTTACCACATCATTCTCGTGGAGAAACCTCCTGCTCATGGCTTGGTGCAGCTTGTCATGTAAAAAATTGGCTGGATGGCTGGGTCCAGAGAGTGGTGACGAAGGGAGCAGCTTCGTCAGCTGTTTGGCAGCTGATTACAGGGTTAAGTGCTAAGTTTTGGGGCCAGTCCTGTTTAATATCTTTGTCAATGATCTGCAAAAGGGCATCCAGTACACCCTTAGCCAGATGACAACAAGAGGGGCAGGAGTGGTGATGTGCTGGAAGGTATAGAATCTCTGCAGAGGGATCTAGGCCAGCTGATGGGTTTAGGCCAGATGTATGAAGTTCCATAAGGCCAAGTGCTGATTCCTGCACTTGGATCACAACAAAATCAAACCCCAGGCAGCGCTACAGGCTGGGGGGAAAGTGTTTGGAAAGCTGCCTAGTAGAGAAGGACCTGGAAGTACTGGTCAACAGCAGCTGAACATGATCCGACGTGCCCAGGAGGCCAAGCAGGCCAAGGCCATCCTGGCCCACATCAGCAACAGTGTGGTCAGCAGGACCAGAGAAGTGGTTGTTCCCCTCTACTCGGCACTGGTGAGGCCATACCTCGAATCCTGTGCCCGGTTCTGGACCCCTTAACTCAGGAAGGACATTGAGGTGCTGGAGCATGTCCAGAGAAGGGCAGTGGAGATGATGAAGTGTCTGGAACACAAGTCCCATGAGGAGCAGCTGAGGGAGTTGGGGTTTTTTAGTCTGAAGGGAGATGCTATTGCACTCTACAACTACCTGAAAGGAGGTTGTAGCCAGGTGAAAGATGATCTCTTCTCCCAGGGAACAAGAGATGAGACAAGAGGGAATGGCCTCAAGTTGCACCAGAGGAGATTTAGTTTGGATATTCGGGAGAGTTTCTTCATTGAAAGAGCTGTCAAGTATTGGAATAGGCTACTTAGGGAAATAGTGGAGTGGAGGAGATGTTTAAAAAGTATATAGATTTGCACTAAGGAACATGGTTTCATGGTGGGTTAGTCTCAGAGTTCATTTTCATTTTGAGTCTGTAATTCTATGGCAAGCCAAAGCACTGCACTGGTCTCTTCAGTTTGTACATGGAACACTGTAGTAGATTTCGATGAGTAATTCCATCCTTCCTGTGTTCTGAGAGAACACTTTTGCATGTAGAGTATTCCTAACATATACAATTTTCTTGATAAAATAAAAAGAAGTAAAAAAAAACAGTCTACAGAAGGACAATTTTTGAGCAGCTCAATCTACACCACTTAATGGCCAGGCCCACTGAAAAACACAGACTTGTCTTCAGCTGTCATTGGCTCCTTCTTTAACTTTGTTAATGATGGTCGATGGAAATTATTCATTAGAGTAATAAACAGCCTCACTCTGACTGAATCTTCTTCCAAGACTAAAGGAGTGAAGAGACAGGAAAGAAAAAGATCTCACAGGTGATGTCAGAGTCATGGTTTCTAAGGGGCAGCCAGAAAATGTGGCTTAAAATCATTTTATCAAATTGGAAGGTGGTATCTTATCATGGTGGTGGCCCATCAAGATCTTGTAAGATTATCTTCTTCCATAGGGTTACTTTGCACTCCCATTTTCAGGCAGTTGAAATTGGGACTGTATAAAGGTGTCTTCAGTTTGTTTCCTGTTGCCATAGAAGCACGTAGAATTTCGCAATGCTCAGGATGGCCTTTGTAGATGTTGTGCATTCACAGAGTTATGATGGATCCATGTGTGTCTCCTGACAGGGAGGATTTTGATTTGAAGCATGCTGCATAGGAATGAACATGTTGCACAAAAGTGCAATTTTCCCTGGATGTACAACTAAAACCCTGGTAAGAATCAACTTGTCCTCCAAAGACCATGTAATATATATTAAGATCTTCATTTTTGTGTGAACTTTCGGCAAATCCTAGATAATGAACAGTTTGAAAATAAAAAAAAAATATTATCTCATCTGTTTAATTTTAAAAATAGCAACCTACCATGAGGTCTTTTTAATGCCAATAGTAGCTCCTAGACTTCAGGTGCCAGTGACTGCTATAACTGAAGCTGAGTGGGGCTGACCCTTTAATCCTTAGTAAGAAGTTTTAAGTAGCAGCATTGAGCTCGGATGTTAGACATCCTCTTTCAGATAAGAATTGAAGCTTGCTAAATTCATAAGACAGTAATTTCTTTCAAGAAGTTTCTGATCAAGGGATGAATCACTGACTTCTTTGTGATGAACAAAAATTTCCTACATCACAGTATGTCATTGGAGGACCACCATGGACAGGTGTTTCTTTTTAAGTCTTACTTTTAGTAATTTTTTCTCTATTTTGTATCAATTTCGATACTAGCATTAGATATTACTCAGAATTATTTAGGACATTTCTAAAAGCATTTGTAAAATAATTTTTCTATTTAGATATCAGACCTAAATGAATTACACAGATTTATTTTATCTTGAATTTCAAAATATCTGTTTTAATAAAATTAGCTTCTCATGGGAGAATGAAGTATTAATTTATTAACAAGAAGAAAAGGGGAGGAGATATGAAGGGAGGAGAGTGGAGGAAAGGAAAGGACAAGATAGGAGAAAAAGGTATAGATAAGAATTTTTGGTTTTAGCCAAGCACTTGGAAGAATTTGGAAGAAAAATTGGCAGTCAGTAGCTGTTCCCTTTCCAAAGTCAACTTAGTCTTGCACACCAAATAGTAGAATAGTGAATATAAATGCCAAATTTTATATGTAATTCATATATGTACATAATTATATACACATGAATTACTAGAATTATTTATTAGACACTATAATATAAGAAATACTAAATCACTATTAGAGTTCAGATAAAAAATTGTCCAGTAAGGTTGAAAATGTGACTACCTGGATAACCTGAGTTTGATTTTCAGAAGGTCCATTGCCATCTATGCAAAAACCCATAATTTTTATGAAGGTATGGGTCCTACACATTCAAATATGGTCAAAACAGAGTTCATCCATACATGGAAAGGGACAAATGTCTCTGCTAAAATGTGGCAGACCATTGCTCAGTGAGGACAATCTCTCCTTATTTGCGGTATTTTTCACTAAAAAATGAATTTACATTACATAATCAGGAGCAGATATTCTATTCAGGACATATTGGGTCTCCCAATACCTGTTCAGAAATCATCCTTGTCAGAAGCAACAGAAATGAACAAAGCATACAGTAGTGACAGCAGCATAAAATTTGTGAGTTGCTAGTCTTCCTGAAATTATATTTCACTCAAATGGCTTGAATTTTTTAGTATTTATTCACTGTATTGCAGAAATGCAAAACTGTTATCTGCCATACTTTTGCATAACACATGATATTCCAGTCTGTTCTGGAGTGTGTGTGCCAGTTTTCTCAAAGCCCGTTGTATAATGCAATTAGCAATAATGACAAACTTTTTTAATAAAAAATGGGGGGAGTAAACCCCAACAGCACCTGGTGAAAAGAAAGAGGAAACTGGGCTAGAACGACCGTTACTAACAATTACTTCCCTGGGTAGAAAAAGGTACAACAAAAACAGGCAAGGACGTAGTCTCTTTCTACAATTAAAAAATATAATTAAACTACAATGGTACTGCAGAAAAAAGAGATGAATACATTTGTATGTTGCTTGCAAGCTTTTTACCCACCACGAAGTCATTTAAATTCAGAAGTCTGTCTAAGGTACTATTTTCACTAATGACGAACTTCAACATTTCAGGAATCAATAGAACTATTAAGCAAACATTTAATCCACTGTATCCCACTACTTTCAGTGGGACTTGGATCAAGCTGAAAGAAAAGTACTACAAAATGTGAGAATCAGACCCTGGAGTAAGTAATGATTTTCCTTGGGATATTAAAATATTATTTTTGTTGTATCTTAATTTGTAGATTAATTAAATAAAAAGGCAGACATTTTATGGGTAAACATTTTCAATCATGAAAAAGGATGACAGTTGAGATTCTAAGATTACTCTTTTATTTATGTCAAGGAAGTTTGTTTTAATACAGTGAAATTGATACACTCTATTCAGGAATAGACTTTCAAATTTTACACACAGACAGGAACAGAATTAAACAGATTTTTTTTGTATTTGCAAGGTATTTTTTAATCCTTAATGCATTACTGTGAGAAATGAGCACAATACAGAATGGTCCAGTAATGTTGTTTTGAGGCTGCATATAAGACTAATACCTTTATCCGTCATTGCCTATCCATATATCCTTAGAGATTAAGGCAAATATAATATCTCAAATACCTAAGTCAACAGCAAACCATGGTAATGAACATAGCCCACTAAGTAAATAATTTCTCATTTACAATGTGAACACTAGTCTTCATTATAACTCCCTGCTAATTCTAAAACAAGCCAAGAGGCAATTCAATTTTTTTGTATTAGATTGTAACAAAATTTCTAAAGTTAGAGATATTTTTTCCTTCTTCCCTTAGTGAGGAAAATCAAACTTTTCCATCTTGAGAGACTGCACAAGATCTTCTGGCTATTTGCTGTTGCCATGTCAACTACTTTGCTCTTAGTTGTTGCTACGTCCTTACATTCTTGCGCTGGAAGTTTAGTTGGAGACATATAAAGATAATCCTTTTGTGGCCTGTATTATCAGCAAAGAGAGGGAGAGAGCTTGAGTTCTTGTGCAAATGTGTATGATAGCAATAATAAAAGCGGAAGATAGAAAATAAATTCTTTGTATTTATATTTTTTATTCAGTTATTTCTTTTCTGTTTACTTCTTTTCTGTCTTTTGAAAGCAAATATTTGTTTATTTCCTATAAAGCAGGAACCTAGGAAATAAGTCTTTTTGTACTGGTTTAGCTGTGCTAGAGGTAGTTTTCTTCATAGTAGCTTTTATGCGGAAATACTTTGGATTTGTGATGAAAACAGCATCAAAATCACAGGGATGTTCTAGTCACAGCTGAGAAACACTTCTACAGAGAAAAGGCTTTTTCTGCTCCTCACTCCACTCACCAATGCAGGGTCTGGGGCTGCACAAGGAACTAGGAGGGGACACAGCTGGGACAGCTGGCACCAACCCACCATATTCTACACCATATCATCATATCATATAAATCATATCATATCATATCATATCATATCATAATCATATCATGCTTGGCAATAAAACATGGGAGGGGAATTTTGCTACAGCTGCCCTTGCTTTGGGACTGGTTGGATCTCAGACAGCTGATAATAAGTATCAGTTAGATGACGGCAAATAAAAGTTTGAGGGGTTTTCTTTGCATCCATCCCTCCCCTCCCCTCCCCTCCCCTCCCCTCCCCTCCCTTCCCCTCCCCTCCCCTCCCCTCCTCTCCTCTCCTCTCCTCTCCTCTCCTCTCCTCTCCTCTCCTCTCCTCTCCTCTCCTCTCCTCTCCTCTCCTCTCCTCTCCTCTCCTCTCCTCTCCTCTCCTCTCCTCTCCTCTCCTCTCCTCTCCTCTCCTCTCCTCTCCTCTCCTCTCCTCTCCTCTCCTCTCCTCTCCTCTCCTCTCCTCTCCTCTCCTCTCCTCTCCTCTCCTCTCCTCTCCTCTCCTCTCCTCTCCTCTCCCCCTTTCCCTTTCCCTTTCCCTCATTCTTTTCCCTCATTCTTTTCCTTTTCCTCATTCTTTTCCTATTCTTTTCTTATTCTTTTCTTTTCTTATTCTTTCATTTTTCATTACTTTGTTCATGTATGCCATGTCATGTCCTGTCCATGCCCTTCCCCTCTTTTATTTTCTTTCCTTTTCCCCCCTGTACTTCATCTTATATTAACTGACCAACTTTCTCAGCATTGCTCATTCTACAGGGTAATTCAGGCCATAAGCCCTTTGTTCCAATACTGTACCTTGGACAAATATGTAACTTCATGGTTAAGGAACATGGTTAAGGATCTCAGAACACAAGATAGAAAAATAATAATCTACAGCTGGGCCATGTAATCTGGTTTCTGTACACCTAATTTTAAGTCTGATAACAACTGCTAGCAAGCATCTGTTCTCACTTGTCTTTATTCCATAAAAATTGCTAGAGGGCATTAAAGAAAAAGTTTCATACGTATTTTAAAATATACTTGTATATTGCTATTAATACACATTAATATTATGCATATTATGCATATTATGCATATTCTTACATTTCAGGTTTCAAAACAGCAGCCTGTGTTGCCAAGCTTAAACTTTATTTTTTGCTCTTGCAATTAGTTCAAGACTTTGGCTATTTAGTTTCTGAATATGCAAATGTGGTGTACAATGCATTTTTAGTATCCCTGGGAAAAAGTAAAAAGTAAAGGGTAAAAATATGAAGAAAATTTGAGCACATATTTTCTCATTCTTTTACTGTAAAAACTTTCTGGATGAGAACAGTGCAAAAAAGAGCCAGGCTCCTGTGGTGCTGATAACTTCTTAGTCTTGCATCAAAGATGAAGTACAGAGGTTTCATTGTGCAGGCTGGGATCTGATGGCATTATGTTTAAAAATATTACCTAACTCCACCACATTTCCTCTTATTCATATATGCCAACATTTTCTAAATACTCTCAGTGTCATTATTCCCACTTCAAAGGCAAAAGGACAAGTGGGAAGAGAGAAATGAAAAGACCACAGCTAAGATTAAGTGTCAGACAAGTTGTAAAACTAGAAACAAAGTTATCAGGTCCACAACCAGGTATCTTCTGATTAGTAAATACCATGAATTTTCTAAGTCTTACAATTATTAGACACCTCTTCATTCACTGAAAACATTTTCAACAAAAGAATAAAGGTGGGACAAAGGAAAAACAAACAGCACAGTCCCTTTTTTAAATATAATCTTTTTTTAATGAGTAGAAACAGTGTGAAAATAAAATTCTAAAGAAGGCAGGAGAAAACCAATTTAATAAAAATAATCACTAAAAACTATGGGTTCATTTAATTAATCAAACTTTCAAATCACCTTCTCTCCAGAATATCTAAATCCAATCCACAATAATCAATTCCAGGGTGAACACCTCATATTTCAGTCCATTAAAATGCAGCACAATACCATGTTTCTTATCTTTTGAAGAAATAGAGCTGTTATATTCATCAATATGCATCTCCAAGGGCAAACAGTTTTCATGTTGGTTTAAGCAACAGGTCTTTCATTGCATTTTTGAAATGAAGATGAAAAAAAATATTTTACAGGCATTGTGGGGTATGGTATTAAAACATAAATATCTATATAAAATTTTCCATTCATTCTCTATATTTATATTTTCCTACTATAAAAGCTTTTTAAAACATGTAAAATTTAAAGATTGCAATTAAAAAAATTCAACATTTCATAGTATCATGACAATACCTAAAGTCTTGAATAATAACTGTGCTAGCAGTTATTTCAGCTGTCAGTTGGTTAGACTGAGTCAAGGAGTCACTAAAAAAGATGTGTTTCAGGAATATTGCTCAATGTCCTTTCTCTTAATTTTTCTCTAGATAATAAAAAAAATTGTCATTACTAAGAAATATTTCCAGTCAATATGAGTTGGTCTATTACAAGTTCTTTGTGAAACACTAGTTCAGCATCTCTCATTTTGCTAACTGTATACACTTAATGTATACTTAATGTGGCAAGGCATTTATTTTCTAGCCCTGGTTTCCTCCCTCTGTTGATAAACTAGTGCAACATCTTCCCAGATGCCTCAAGGCTACGCTCAAAGGTGGTGCACTGCAGACAACAAAAATAATTCAGAAATCCTTCAGAGGTACTGCCTTTTTAGACACAGTCAGAAGTGACAGAGTTGGGTAACTGAATGGTGCCTTTCCCCCTTCCTTTACGTGTGGATATCAGCTGAGTCATTCTGAAGTCGGACTGTAGGAGTGCCTCAGGGGTTCAGTCCTACAACAAACTGAAGGGTCCTTTTCCCCACAGGGCAAACAACATTCTAAACACAAATTGTGGTGTCTACTTCATTTGGTCACAGACATTCCTAGGAAGGGCAGCCATTGTCTTTCTTTTCTCATTTATTTCTCAATTATTTGACATTCTGCTTTTCTGCATTTTACACCCTCTGTACGATTTTCCTTTCCTTTCTGAAAAGTTTATTTTTTCTCTTGCTAGGTAGAATCACAAGAGTCTTTGTGTATTCAAAGCAGTTGCCAGTGCAACGCAGCTTTGCAAAAAGCCATCTAGCTGCTTAAATAATATATGCTTCCTTCTCAGAATGTCTCAAGTTCTACTCCAAAAGTATTAATAATGAGCATGGCAGGTACAGTCCATCTTCAATATAGATTTAGAAAGGGCAGAAATCCCTCCAGTGAGACCTTTTGCCTTCGGGGGATATCAACTGAGCTGTGTTATGCAACTGTGGCAATCAAAACAATGCAGTTTCTAGAAAGTGAGAAATTAATGTAGTCTGGAAGACAGAAAAGGCACGATACAATCTGGAAACTCCTTCTTTTTACTGAAGTGAATGCATATTACAGTGTTTGGAGACCCCTGTTTTTCTGGTTTAGTACTTAATATTAAAAGGCAACTATTACTCCAGAGAATCTGAACCAGCAGGAGCAGGAGACTCCCTTTCTGTCAAGAATAGAAGAAAATATAAAGGGTCTTGAAGGTAAGACTGCCTGAATTTAACTTTTACACTTTCAGCTGTCTTATTGCTGTGGTACTGAGAAAGAAGATAGCTGGCGAGAGTGGGCTGTGAGAATATTAGGAGAACATTTGGAAAAGTTTGGTAATTCTTTTGTCCACAAATGCTCCCATTCTGGTCCCACTACGGTTCAAGTCCTCTCACAATCTTTTTTTTTTTTCATTTTTAATCAGTCTCTACCTACGATAGTTTAATTTTCTCTAGGAACTAAGCTTTTCACTACTTCCCAAGCAGAATCATTAGATTCTTCTCATTTTTCAAGAGTCATCACACTGCACTATACAGCACAGCAAGGAGTCACTCCAAGTGAAAAGTCAGCCAACAAAACTTCTGTAAAGATCAGTCACTCAGGGGTGATGGTTGAGAATAGTTTCCAAGCACTGGATATGGGAAACAGAATGGCAACAAAAGGGCATAAGACAAGACATATGATACAAGTAAACTAAAATAGCAAAAAAAACACTTCTATACTTCTCTTCAGACTTATTCCTTCTTTTCCCTTCTGTTCCTATTCTGTCTGTAGAGCAATCTCTCACACTGTACTAAAATTTTCCTGCTAAGCTTTAGTTTATTATTTTCCCATATTATGCTCACAGTCACAGAACTGACTGCTATTTCAGCAGGACAGTTTGCTATGCCCGGATAACCTGTTGACAGTTTCAGTATCCTGCCAGCATGCTCTGCCTCTGTGACCTCTTGGGACCCATCATAGGCTTGGTTGAAAGTGTAACATGTCTTAGTTGAGCTGTCTATGAGAGTGCCTTGACTTTTGCTATGGAATCTCAGAAGAAAGCTGGTTATAAAAGAAGATTCATTCATTTTGCTACAATATTCTTTGAAACCTATATCCAAATCTCTGCTCCAAGTACTGGAGATTTGATGGAGCAGAAAATAGGTAACTGCTCAGATCAGGAAATTGATCCAAAGGAATTCTAGTCACTACATCTTTAAGAGTAGCCAGCTATTCATTTGCTTGTTTTTCCTTCTCTTCATTGGTGTTTCAAGAATCACCTATAATTCTTACTCTTATGAGGTGTTTTAATCCTTCCAATATCTTCTAAATGGAATACATGGTGGAATGCCAACAATCAAGAAAACTGAGAGTGCCAGAATACTCCATGATACCTAGAAAGGAAGAACTACTTGGGGGTGTGATAGTTGATGACAACCTTGGTGGCAGTGGCCAGGAAACAGCAGAGATGAAGAAGGGAATGAGAAAAGTAAGTAGCAGAGTGCAGTCTTTGTGGGAGCTTGTGGCATCCAATGGGAACTTGTCTCTCTCTGGATAAAGTAGAGTAATGTGGGGTCTTCTGGCAATGTCATACCAAGTATCGACCAGTGCTGTTTCCACTCTGAACTCTATTTCCTGATAGAAAATTTTATACTTTTCCATCTGACATTTTTTTTTATTTATTTATTAAAAAGTTTCTTTGTGATTTCCAGGTTACTGTTGGATGATGATTTAATTGACTTTAATATGATCTGTTTGGGGTAAAGGCCCTCCAGACAGTCTTGTGCACTGATACATACAAACAGACCTGCAAAATTTACATTCACATTCTTTACTTCTGATGTGATATACATTTCTCATCATACAGAAACATGTCTTCCTTGTCTTTTTCTTGACTTTATTTGAAAAATTATCACAAATTTTTGTTTGAATTTCAGTGATTATTTATCAATAAAGGGAAGCGTAAATTCAAGTTATTTTTGAGTAAAGCAAATTGCACTAAGCCTAATGCATAAAAATAACCAGAATATTTTCAAAGGACTTCACGATTCAGGTCAGGTCTGCTTCTGGAACACATAAGGCCTTATTTTCAAAAACTATGAGCGACCTTACTGTTTCAACATGGACACCAAAATTTAAAGAAGAATTCTGAAAGTTGAACTCTGATTGAACTTCTAAAGTAAGAACTCTGGCTTCTTCTGAGTCACATCAGGGACCAAATCAGAAAAGAAAAAAAATGGTTTGAACCTGTACTTTCTACTTCTCCCCTAGAGCACATAGGTTTTCTTTGTTCTTCTTCCTACTCTCATCCTTGTCACTTAAACTTTGTGTTTCAGTTTCCTCTTCTACAAGAAAGAAAATATTTCTGGGAGGATTTTCTTTTATCTGAATATATTTCAAATCCATATTCTGATGGTGGAGAAAACACACTGTTGTGCTGACAAAAAATAGGTAAGGTTTGCAATTATAAAGTTTAAGACAGACTTTACATGTATATTGTTGCAGAAAAAGCTGTGCTTAACAAATACAAAAAGAAGTAGATTTGTGCTCCATCAAGAAAAGTAACGCATTTTTTCTCCAGACTTGGAAGTATGTGAACAATGTCTACATGATAGGTTACGTTATAACTCAGATTTCATTCAAAATAATGAAGTTCTTTTTTTATGCAACAATTCCACAGTATTAGGGAGACTATTTCAAGTAGCATTCTGTTCAAAAACAACGAAAGTGGCAGAAATATTAAAAAGCTCTCAGAATATAATTAACCTTTTGGAGAAGATGCTTTTAAATGTCAGTAATGATGATATGGATATATCTGTAAATATTCTCAGATAATCAAGCTACAATCTATTTTACCAAGAGAAAAAAACATAATTAATACTTCAAGAAGATTTAAAAAAATATTATTTTCACTCTGGTTTTGATACTTAAAATATATACTCTAGATAAAAAAGTGCATTCCCAACTTTCATAGACATTATAGGGAGATATTTATCTGCCACTAGCATTCTGTCAATTCAAATGAGAGATATTTCATACCCAAAAGTTAAAAAGATAATTTTTGCAATCTTAGGCCCACTGATACTATTGCAAATAGATCACCACTGAGTCAGTTTAGTGCTATTAAAATACACAAAAGCATCTTGTCAGTGGTAGTTAATTTGGTCATGATGTTTTGGGACTGAAAAAAAGTGCCAGGAAAGCAGAAACACTACCAACAGCCTTTAGAGGTGGGATAATCTCTGATGTGTTCTTAGAAACAAATCTCTTAATTATAACCACTATAATAGATTGAAACTGTCTCTAAGTTGCTCCTGGGGTTAAAAAAATAATGCAAAAATGATTGTTAGTTTTGAGTATAAATATGTCAAGGAAACAAAGTTACCTGCTTGAAATCCCATGGAAGTCTTCATTGCAAACCTAGTGTACATGCAGGAAAACATTAATTTTAGACCTTTTATTTTAAAAATAATATTTAATATTTTAAAGCCAACACAATTCTAGAAAGATGTTTTCCATGCTATATATCATCACTTAATAAAACTACTTGTTTCTGACATAAATCTTTGTCACAGTTCTGATGATAATGCTATACATAACTACATCTATTGAAAACTACCAAAGAAGCAATTTTGCAGTACTAGGACCTTAAAAATGATTTTTTTAATACAGAATTCTTAGGATGTAAATCTGAGTTTGCTTTAAGTGCAGCTACACTGCCATTTTAAACGACAGTGAGACTAAAATTTATATAATAATGTTTTTTATGATGTATGAATGAAGATTTATTTCTTCCCTGTCTCTCAAAAAAGCAGAATCAAAACTAGAGTCTTCAAACATAAATTAATGCTTTTATAATGTCAGTTTTTTCTCATAAGAATTTTCTTAGAAAAATTTTTTTTAAAAGTGATGTTTTCTTTGTCTTTGGGACATTTAAACAGTTTGTCTTGTTTTGAGAAAATAAAGTAATTTTCTGTCTTTTAAATGTATTTTTCTGCACAGACTGAGATATTTATTGACTTTTATTCATGATTCAAAAAATATTCCTCTTTTTCTTTAAAAAACAATTGATTGGAAACAAATCAGAGAGCACAAAATCATCTTAACTTCAAAAATTATTATCATGTAAATGTAGAAGTCATTCAGTTCAACAGTTATGCAATAGGCATTTCTTTACTTGTAGTTTAAACCAGCAGGTGATGTGACTGCATAAAAACTAGCATCAGATGCCTAACTTCTTGAAAAGGTTTTATCTTTATTAAATACCGACTGCAAGCACTAGTATGAAACTAAAAGGCATTATTTATGATTCACAATAGCATAAATAAAACAAGACAATAATTGCAGGGAATGTAAAGTAAAGAATCACAGAATCACCTAGATTGGAAAAGGTCTTTAATGTGGTTGAGTACAACTAGTGACCAAACACCACCCTTGTCAATTAGACCATAGCACTGAGCACCACATCCAGCCTTTTCTTAAAAACTCCCAGTGACAGTGACTCCACCACCTCCCCTGGCAGCCCATCCCAATGTTGCTACATTTCTCCTCATGGAGAAAAGCAAGGCACAGCTTTTCCCAGGAATATAGCTGGGACTCACGTTCTCTGAATAACAGAGAAAGAAAAACATAGTTCTTATCACTTGCTGTGCCTGTGTTGAGCCAAAGTAGAATGGAATGTGGATTGTTTGCCCAAAGTGAGGATGTTTTGTTCCCTGGCCCTATCAGGGCCAAGAGTGTGTCTGTGTCTGACTCTCTGCTGACAGTCATGGGCAGTCAGCGAGAGTCATGGAAGAACGAGGATGAGTGCAGTTGTGAGCATGTGAGTGCGCGGCAGATTCAATTTTAGATTTATAGAATAAAGTACTTCATCAGCTTTCTGAAGATGGAGTCAGATGCCTTGTCATTTTTCTCTCCTCCCGTCGTCAGGGTTGCCCACGATTTTTACAATATCCCAAAGCCCAGTCATCCTTTCTGTGAAGAAATTCATCCTAATGTCCAATCTAAAAGGACCCAGTTGAACTTACAGCCCTTGCCAAGGTGAACATGTCTGGTGCAGGTGCATTCCACCTGTGGAGGGTTGCAGTGTACTGAGTGGGGGGAAGCTCTGAGACCTGCCAGGAGCTGGCAACATGAAGCTGATGAAGCACGGGCTGGGTGAGGAATAATGGTGGCCAACCCCCCCGCCCGATAGGAGCATCCCTGCAGCAGTGAGAATGACCGGAAGCAGCATGACCAGGGTGGGCAAACAGGGTGCTGGGAGCTTTTCCTGAGTATTAGCATTAATTTATTCTGTTACATAAAGCTTTTATCTGTATGATAATATTACACTGAAATTCACTTGACGCTAGGGAAAATACTCATGAAAAATATATATAAACCTGCAAAGACTAAGGAGATACTTTGATTTTACAATTCCTTCAAGCCTTTCAAATTTTAGAAACAATGTTTGAGCTACAGTAATCCAGAAAAAGCTTGCGTTTGACTTTGAGATAAGACCTTTTAAAACCAAAGATTTTCCAAACTGCCAAGCTAAAAATTGTCACTGTACAAGCTCATGGTGAGACATCTTTTGTGCTTGGAATGGTAGCTTAAAAATATTGAAATCTGGTATCACAACTTCAGCAAATACTGATTTTATTCTTTGGCCTTAGCTTCTTTGATTCTTATTATTTACTTTTTAAAGCAACATTTTATTTGCTAGTGCATGAAATGTTGTCTGTCTCTGTAATAGGAAATAGTTTGTATTAAATAATTTTATTTATGTTAAAATAAATTTCAGAATAACATGATGCCAATTTTTAACAAGATAAAATATATTAAGTAACCACAAGAACGTTTAGTAGTCAATTAGAAAAAATGCTCAAATTTCTATAAATCATTTGCCAGCTTGTAAACTCCTACTGTTTTTACCTATGTAGACTTTAGCAGTTATTATTTTAACATCATGTCTCACAAAGAAATTAAGTTCAACTAAAAATACACGCACAATAGGGTGAAAACTACATATTCGACAGGTTGTTAAAAACAAATTGTCACTGTGGTTATTTATATAAGATAATCAATAAGGAAAAATTTTGAAAATAACATGGAGACATGGGAATGATTTAAAGAATCATTGGTCGTATTTTGTAGACAAATAAACTTGGGGCAGTAGCTTTCAACTGGCTTCTAAAAAAGTCAATAAAAAATAAGTGGCAAAGCTATGTTTATAATCCAGCAATTCTGCTCTCCTTGTTCTATTCATTCCTTCCTGTTCTTCAGTAATTCATGTCTTTTTACCTTATACATTCAGTAGTGTGCTGGCAAAGGCTAAGAAACAGCAGGAATCACACAATTAGTACGCTAGACATGTTGGTATTTCTCTTTCAGAACAGACACAGCTAAAGAGGACACTGCTCCCTTCCTTGTCCATCAAATCAATTGAGGCTAAGGTGTTAAAATCTATATAAGTCCTAAAAATAACAGTTTAACTTCCAGCTCCTTGTCATGATGATTGTCCATGTATAGTTTACAATGTTATGTAAATTTAAATCTATATCAAGTACCAGGTTGAAGTTTTCAAGGCTATTAGGACCAGTTGAAATAAGTGCCTCCTATTATAAACTAGATTTTAAATTTTTTCCTATTCTTACATCAAGGATTTTTCCTCAAACAATCTTCTGCAAGAACTCCTGACTTATCTTAAAAATAAACTCCCAAGCAATTATGATTTTCAGATTTAAATATAATGCCAGAAGTCTCTGTCCATTTGACCTTTATCTTGCCTTTACCTGTGTTATGAGAAGCACTTGATTTGCATTAGTGCTAAAAAAGAGGTAGAATATCTATAGAGATGTCTCAAATTATTTGACTAAAATTGACAATTCCTCTGAAGGAAAGATAAATTTACTGAGATAGTTAGGCCTGATACATAAATTTTACAGGCAAATCATTATCTCCTCTCTTTCCTGAAGGGAAAATGCTTTTATCTGGCTTTCTTTGTGATTGTTATTGATATATGTGGATCTAAAGATAGAGGAGGTCAATGTACAGCCTACTTAACACTAGTAAGTTGTTTTTCAGGGAGCTTTTATTTGCAAATGTGATTACTGCCAATGCCAAAAGCAATCGAAAGTCATTGCAAGTTCAATATTCACCAACAGAGAAGGTGCAGGGAAAAGCACTCATTTCTTCTTTTCCCCCATCTCCACAAACAGAAGTAAAGAAAGACCATTTATTGGCCAAGCAAATTTATTACACAGAATGGGTATAAATTAAATATATGTGGGAAAATATATTAAAAATTTAAGAGAAGGGAAGAAATGAATGAGGGCAGGGAAAGAGGGAGGGAGACTGGAGGTGAGTGAGGAACTGAAGAAAGGAGTGGAGAAAGGAGAGAGAGAAGGGAAATGAAATGGCTAAAGTTATAAAAAGTAATGATATAATACAGACTAGGATATAGGTACTAGTAGTTAAAATAAATCCCATGTATCTGTGAGCTGCAGACAGAGCCTTTAAAGTCAATGCAGAAACAAGGAAATATTGTTGACTTATATCTTGATCTTTCTAATTAGCTGTCCAGAATACAAATAAGATTGTCTGTAATTATTTTATTTTCAGTAATTAATTTTAGTTCTATAGTGATTGCCTTCTGAGAAAAAGCTATTGATCTTTCTTCCTATTAGACACATAAATATTAATGGAAATTGAAGAACTCGACATTTTCAGATATTGCAACAGCTCCATCTAACTTAAACACCTTGGGAGATAATTCTCTGTCAGCCAGCATGAGTACTCTTATGGTATGAAAGTTCACTCAAGTATTTATCCCATTCAGATCTAGCTAACAGCACCTTTTAATTGTCTAACCTATTTTTGTGTAGCAAACATGCCCATGCAATGTCTCCGAAATTAGTTTCAAGATCTTCCTAATAACAAATAAAAATAACAAATAAAAATAACAAATAAAAATAGCAAGAAAAAAGTCACGGAACCACCTCCCCCTCACCCCCACCACCACCTGCACCCCTTTGCACCACTTATTCCAGTTAGATTTGAGACATAGCTTACATATACTTTTTTTTTTTTTAATGGGAAGTGAGGAGGACAATGGAGATGATAAAGTTGAAGGTGATGGAAGGTGAAGGACTTGGCTATGAACAACTCCAGAAGGAGTTCCAGCAACAGAACAGAACAGAATGTCCCCAGCTGCCAGAGGCATGAGGGCAGTGCACCCAGAAGTGATTATTGCTGGTGTTTCCACTGGGTCAAATATGCTTCTGATGTATAGTTCATACCTTTACTCTTTCCACTCCATCAAATTCTCAGCATGGTTCTCAGCTTGGGTGATATAGTTCATATACAGCAAAGGCTGAGATCCTGGCTGCTGTCACAAGGAAATAGAAAAGCTTAGCAATGGGGTCAAATGCAGCACAGTATTTAATAGAAGAGAGACTCAGGACCTGCGAAAAATCAGAAAATGGATGGTTAAAAAATCCATGTGACATATTGTTCTATGTAGATCATAAATGATCTGTATACCTTCGTACAAAAGTAAATTTATGCAGGAAAATGTTCTACCAAGCTGTGCATAAATTTCAAATGGAAAAAGGTGTTAACAAGTAGAAAAATTCAGTGACATGAATTGAAAATGAGAGAAATGGTGTGGTATATATAGAAAAAAGAGATCAACTATGCACATTTCTCTCTTACCCATGAAAAGAAAATGTAGAAATACAAAGAATAATGACTTCTTGGAAAATGTCACGCATTCACAGCTACAAGAAGTAGCAAATTTTAAGAAAAAGTATCCTAGATTTTGCTAGTTTCAACACACATGTTCTGCTTTCAGAGTCTGGTACTTCAAACTATGTTTATAAGGCACTAGAGCCTCAGTATGTATTCTATTTCCAAAGTCCTCACTTCCAACACCTCTTTTGTCTTTAAAAATTACCTATTTTACAACTGAAACCTCAAATCTATTTCCTCTCTATCTCTGTCTATCCTAATATTAAAATATTCAAAGTGGGTTAGTTTGAAGAAAAGTTACAAATTGAATTTTGGAATATATTTTTAGTACTGTACTTCCTTGAGCTAGAAATGTTGTGGGTTCACTATGGTTTGGACACAGAAGGCATACATGAACAGGCATATTTAGCTGATCATCTGTTGGCTAAATAACAGATGACACCTCTAAAGCTCTTCTCTTGCCAGATAAGACACCAGTTTCAAAAGAGAGGGAGATTGTATACCTTGGAACCCTGGAGGTGGAATACTTAGATCCCGATGGAGGGTAAAACTGAGACATCTCTATTTTAGAGAAGTTAATGGCAGCTTTATAGTGTAAACACACGTAATGGAAACCTGTGGGTGGTGGGATGGCAGAAATCAGCATTACTGTGATTGACTCCTTTTTTGATGTAATATGTTATGAAAGCATTTCACTATATAGTTGCTTGGGTTTGGATTTTTTTTTAAATTATTATTTTCTAGAAGAAACAGATGAAAGCCTTAATTCATTGTAGCAGGATTTTCTGTACAGCACCTGATATAGTGCAGACTATACTAGTAATTCAGATCAGATAAAAAGAAAGACACACAAAGAAATATGGTTCCCTGGTATGCTTCTAAATCAAAAGGGAAATTTATGGGGTCCATTGGTTGAGAATGGCCTTAGGACCAAGTTTTCATTTTGAGAGTATGACATTACTTGAGCAGTACGTCTAGGCAAGGCAGCAATAAATATGCTTAGAAACAGAAAGTTTCATCAGAATTAGAGACAGAATTATTAATTTATCTTGAGTGCAGCTATATTACTACAAAGCACCTTACTCAAACACAATTTAATGAGTAATATCAAATACTGCATTTTAGTAGTGACGTCTATAGAATCCTTCAAGCAATACATCTGTCTTGTGCATTGCACCCCAGTGCTGGACTGTTGTGTTAATGTTTAAATATAATGGTATAATACATGCTCTTATTCTATTTTGTAGCTCCTGTGGAGCACTAGAGCAGATTCATGTCAAAAAGAGTTTAGTTTCTTTATCGTGCTTAGCAGGGCATGTACATGCCATACACAAGCTCAGGAGAAGCAGACCCCTGAGAGTGTATCCAAACCATGCATGGCAAGCAAGCCCGAGCCTTTGAGAAATCTGAGATTAATAGCAGAGTATAATTTCCAAGATGCAATAAATCTAGAATGAAACATTACTTACAAATAGGTAGTGTTAGATTCTACAGACAGATTACTCATTTCTACAGTAGTTCTAGCTGTGATTTGACAATTGAGAGAAGAAAAATTTTGCTATAGATAAAACAGCCATGTGTATTGCGTTCTACTGCTTGGTGTGTGTGTGTGTGTGCATGGCTTACACAGACTGTCTTTTCTGTCTTCTTCTAAAACAAAAATCAAATGTGTAAAGAACCACGGAAGATAAGAAAGACAGGGCTGGAAGACTAATTTGGTGTGGATTCAGTCTTTGAGAAAGCATTTATTTATTCTCTAAATTCCTATATTTTTTGCAGTTACATTACCAGAAAAGGTCTAGCTGAGGATCTTGAATTCGTTTTCAGGGACCATGATTATGGCCATATAGTTTTTAAGTGGAACTGAGACAGCTGAAATGCTGGTGGGAAAACAGGTAAACAGTCCACAAGCATTTTCAGGACCCAGATGCTGGGCATGGTAAACATAAAAGCTCCAGTAGGATGCTCCCTGACTTTCCATTGAAATTTTGTGGGGCTTTTACAGTTTCACAGATAATGTGAATACAGCTGAGTATTGTCTTGGAGATAACCAAAGGCAGAGAACTGAGCTTCCACTCTTTCTTTAGTGGGAAACACGTGGCTAAAGAGCTATCTTAAAATGCCTGCACCTGTAGAAATATACCAAAATTGTCTTTTTGACTTTGAGTGAGAAGTGCTGCATCACACCTAAAAGAATGAGACATAGAGAAATAAACAGAAAGATTCATTAATCTCTTAGTCTAGCAACAGGCCAGGATGAAACTCTGATACTGCTTTAGGAATAAATGGGAAGTGA
Source organism: Motacilla alba alba (assembly GCF_015832195.1). Lineage (NCBI taxonomy): Eukaryota > Metazoa > Chordata > Aves > Passeriformes > Motacillidae > Motacilla > Motacilla alba. Next base: position 78,798,503 of record NC_052017.1, read on the forward strand.
CTGTTGAAGCAGTCCGTTGAGCGAAAACCCCAAGGACCTAGCTGTCCCCTAATTGTCCAAGTGATGGTACTGACTAGAAGAAATTCCCTCTTCAAAAACCTTTGAGGAAGAAAGAAACAAGGAGAAGAGGTATCCAAGGAAAGTTTGTTGAATACCAAAAACTGCTGTCACATGATAGTTGCCCAAGAAAAAGAATACGTATCTGTTCCACAGTATCTATTCCTGTAGCTGTCATCATCAGAAGAAGCAGCACTAGAGGGAACAGCCAAGCATAAAATAATTTGGTATAACTGGGCCTGTCGATCTGCCCCCACACATATTGATCTGTGCCACGTATCATCAAATGCTTGGCTCCAGATAGGTTCCACTGGTAGACAAGAGAGACTGGATGGGACCAACTAATCAGCATCTATCAAGCTATGGCAGCATTCAGCTTTTTCATACCGGAGGCAGACTAGAGATCCTGACAGGGTTTTGAAATATCCTCTTCATGCAATTGCATTCAGCTTCTTTTTGAGTCCAGAAAGAAGATACATCGTCCATCGAAAACCTGTCCTTAAAGTCCTTTAGGATGACCCAAAAAACTCGAGTTAAAAGAACTGTGCTGATTGCTGATCACATGGCCAAAGATGCTTTAACCTGGCTGCAGGATCCTGATCCCTGTACCTACACAAAACCAAAGAGAGGAGGAGGGTGACCAGACTGATGCACCACAGGACCTTTAAGAAAAGGCAGATGCTCTCTTGGCCTCTGGATGGTGATGCTGATGTGTGGCTACACATCATTATATGAAGCTAGAAAACAAAATGCCCTCTAGGGTGTCACAGATTTAGTTACATGATCCAGCAAAGAGACAAATTCAGGTATTCTTGGATAATGTCAAATCCCATCCTAAGCTAGTAGATTTATTCACTCCAGCTTCTGTACAGATGTGAACCCTGCTGATGCTGCCTAAAAACGATAGTGGCATATGCTTTGCTGATTAAAGCAATTCAGGCAGGAGGAAAAGAAGTCTTTAAAACCTCACAACATGCTGACCCTTTTCATCAATTCTCAGTGCTTTCTCTTTCCTCTGTCTTCCTCGTAAGAGCTATTCTAGGACATCGCATGACTGGGACTGAACTTTATAATGACATATTTAATTTTATTCACTTTTTTTGTGAACTTTTTAAAATTTGTGGATATGCATATCCCCTATTACACAGAAGAATCAGAAAAATACTAACACAGATTTCTAACAAAGCATCTGTAAAATGTGCTGTCTTAACACTTTTTTTCTGGATATAACAAGCATATATACCAGTAATTTTTAGATTCTAATATCAAATTATTGCAATAATTGTGGATTCAGAGTAAAACACTTGGCTTTACTGGTAACTTACATTATATATTAATAATTACAAACCCACTACTACTTACTATAATTGTAGACTATGAATTGGTATGGGTTAATCTGGAATTTATACATACATATATATATATATATATATATATATATATATATATATATGCTTTATACAAAGCAACGATATGTTTCCCTTAAAAGAGACTTTTGCAACAAACAGAATTTCCTATATAATCAGTTGCTGAAACAATCCTTACATTTCTGATGCAAGAAACATTCAAGGGGTTGCCTTGCTCTCAATGCCTTTGGGCTGGATGCAAGGAGAAGAAACCATATTGACATACTGTATGAGTGTTGATTTTTTAAGTAAAATAAATGAAGATGGAAATCAATTGGACAGTGACTAAAAATGAAAAATACAATAAGTTAAATTGACAAACCAGTTAAAATATAAAGTGCTAATTGAAACATCGGCTGCTATAAAACTTTTGCTCTAATTCACTTTGAATATGTATCAGTGAGGAAAGCCATGGCTTTTCTCAGAAATCCATATATTTCACAAATATTTTGTAGCTAAATAGAGTAGGTTGAAAAATACAGACTGTTATTTTTGCAATAAAGTTGATTTTAATTTTGTGTAAAACACTTCCTGATGAAGTGTATATTTTGTTAAGGTTAATTCAGTTAGAGTTCAGTTCTGGCATTGTTTTCAGGACTAATATTCCTTCACCATCAGCTGAGAAAAAAATTACATTAGATATTCTTTAATAATTGTCATGATTAACATCACTAAATAGTTAAACATCACACAATTGCTTGCTCACTCTCCCCCCACCAGGATGGGCAGAGAATTGGAAGGGTAAAATTGCAAAAACTTGTGGGTTGAGACAAGGACAGTTTGACATGGAAAGCAAAAGCTGTGCACAAGTGCAAAGCAGAACAAGGAATTCATGCACACCTTCCCATGGGCAGACAGTTGTTCAGCCATCCTCAGGAAACCAAGGCTTCATTACACATAAGGATGTCTTGGATGACAAACACTATCACCCTGAACATCCCCTCCTTCCTTTTTCTTCCTTCAGATTTATAAGCTGAGCACAATGCCAAATGGTATAGAATGTTCCTTTGTTCAGCAGGGGTCTTCTGCTCACGCTGTATCCCCTCCCAACCGTTTGTACACGCTTAGCCTCCCTACTGGTGGGGTGATATGAGAAGATAAAAAGGCCTTGGTGCTGTGTAACCACTGCTCAGTTTTGACTTAAGCAGCCCTGACTTATCAACACTGTTTCCAGCACAAATCCGAATGCTCATACTAGATTCTGTAAAGAAAATTAACTCTATCTAAGCCCAAATCAGTACAATAATATTCTTGTATCTCAGTCAAGATCTTACCCATATGCACCCCCTAGCTTTAACACTGGACAGAAAAGGATATATACAGACTGGTTAATCTGCAAATTGGTGGTCCCTTTTCATAAAGGGACAAAAACAATTCTGCCCTCGAAGTGCTCTGCATGTAGAGCATAATTACTCCTTCCCTTTTGCTGTACTGAGGTATACGATATGAGTACACTTACAAGGACATGCTTCTGGGCAAGGGATTGAGTGCACCCTCAGTCAGTTTGCAAATGACACCAAGTTGAGCATGAGTACCTCCCACCTGCTGGAGGGCAGGCAGGCTCTACAGACTGATTGGGATAGGCTGGCTGGATGAGCTGAGTCCAGTTGCATGAAGTTCAACAAGACAATTGCCAGGTCCTTCACTTATGTCACACTAACCCCATGCAATGCTACAGGCTGAAGGAAGAGCAGGTGCAAGGCCTGGGGTGCTGCTCAACAGCAGCTGAACATGAGCCAGCATGTGCCCAGGTGGCCAAGAAGGCCAATGACAACCATGGCCTGTATCAGCAATGATGTAGCCAGGAGGACCAGGGCACTGGTGAGACTGCACCTAAAGTCTTGTAGTGAGGTGGGGGCAGTGTCTTCTACCATGCCTGAAGCAAGAGGAAATGGCCTTAAGCTGAGGCAGAGGAGATCCATGATAGAAAAAGAAAAAAAAAAACAAAAAAACTGTTAGGGTGGTCAGGCATTGATAAAAGTTATCCAGAGCTGTGGTGAGATCACCATCCCTGAAGATATTTTAGAGGCATCTGTTTCTGGTGCTGGGTGATATGGTTTAGTAGGGGTAGCAGTGGTAGTGCTGGATAGTTGGACTGAATGATCTTGAAGGTCTCTTCCAACCCTGAGGATTCTGTGATTCAGTTTTGGGTCCCTCACTGCAAGAAAGACGTGGAGGTGCTGAAGTGAGAAGGGCAACAAAGCTGGTGAAGGGTCTAGAGCACAAGTCTGATGAAAAGCACCTGAGGGAACCTGAGGCACTGATTAGCCTGGAAAAAAAGGAGGCTCAGAGGACCTTTTTGCTCTTTACAACTACGATGTTGTAGCCACATGGTGGAGGTTGGTCTCTTCTACTAAGTCTCAAAGGAAAGAACAAGATTAAATTGTCTCAGGTCTAGTTTGGATATAAGGACAATTTCTTCATATAAAGGGTTGTCAAACATTGGAAAGACTGCCAAGGGAAGTTGTGGAATCACCATCCCTGAAGGTATTTAAAAGACATGTAGATGCAACACCTGGGGACATGGTTAGTGGCAGACCAGGCAGTGCTGGATTAAAGGTTGGACTTCACAATCTTATAGGCCTTTTCCAACATAAATGATTCTATGATTCTGTGAAAAATCCAGAAGAACCAGAAGACATGGAAAAAGGTGTGGTCCATGTGAATATATTATTCCATCACTGAGTCTCATCACAATGGAGCCAGACTAGTTGTTTGACATGATGGTTTTCTGCTCAAGTGAGCAAGGTGAACACAGTTGGTTGAGCCAGAGAATTCTTTCTCAGTATTGAAAGTACAAAATGCAAATGATTTCTTCCAATGAACTTCTGTCTTGTGCTCTGGTGTCAGACTTAGACAAATAGAGGCAGAAAAATAAAGAGGGAGGAAAGACAGCAATGAAGAGGTGAACCATCTATCAGAAGTTATTGCTATCAGTGCTTGGTCCATGTCATCAGCCATCTGTCCTGCCTCCTTTATCAGCTTCTTTGGGATACCAGTATGATGTCACATGCACTTTCACACAAGTGGTAGTCTCTGTGCTAAGGAGTTGAGAAAAATCAATGAACTTTGTCATTGTACCACTTCTAGAGCACAGTGACTGACATAAATGACTGACATAAGCTACTTCACTTGACATGAAACAGCTGCTTTCCTGCAAAATCCAGGCCACTCCCCAGAATACCCACCAGTTAATGGAAATTGCTGGCAATCATCAATTTGTCATCTATTGGGTGAAGAAAAAACAATAATACTTCCCATCTGTGATGGAGAGATGCAGCATCACTTTAAAGAGGGCTTGTGTGGGGCAACCAGATTCCCAAATGTGCACATGGTAAAAGGAGTTCACCTGCATCTTCCGGTGGGGGTACATACCTCTACCATTGAACTCCTGACTGGTAGAAATAATCAGGAGTTAAACCTCTGCACATTTGAAATGAGCCCTTCTGCATGATTAGTAGGAAATGAACAACTACTAGAGCCCAGCACTCTCTGAGACACAGCAACTGATGCCTGTTTGCAGTCTCAGGGCCTTGACACAAATCAGCCATAGAGAAATAGGGCCTCAAATTGCAGGCACGATCTATCATCAATTCTGTGGCCTTGATCACTCTATTTAGGTAAAAATAAATTTACTTTAATAACTCAGGATATTCTCTCCTTTCTGCTAAAACATAATGAGTTTTCTTTACATTTTACAGCTTGATGTAGACATTTATGTGCCCTCCTATCATCTTAGCTTCTGAGACAGTGATTTAAGCGCCAGCCTTACTACTACCCTAAATACATGCTCAAGTCTCATAGTTGTGTTGAAGATGTTAACTAGTGACTGAGAAACAGAAATGGGGAAAAATTATAATGGCCACGACGTCTGATAGTGAAAGCAATGCTTTAGCAGCTAAGGAAACCTGTGTTCCTCTGAAACACCAATTTTTTTTATTTTGCACAAATATTCCAACCACCAAGCTACTCAATGAAAGCAGATAATGCAAACCTCAGCATTTATGGTTCTAGGAAAGTGTCAGACCTTTCACGTGAGAAGAATTTCTACTCATAGTTGGGAATTTGTGTTTAAATGTTAAGATACTTTTAACTCAGACCAGGCATCAGCTAAACAGGAGTTTCCGCCAATTCAGCTTTTAGGCTCAGACATCAAGACAAATAAATGTATACCTAGACCATTTGAAGGACCCAAAGGACAGAAAAGAAAGGTACTTAAAAGGTCCAGAGGTTTGTATGAAACAATATGTGAGATACTGTATTAGTTTAAAGACCTGAAGAAGTCAAAGACCATTGACATTAACAAAAAGAGGTAAAGAAGAGGACTAAATAGCAGCAATAAAATGCTTTAATTCATGCCGTGTTGGAAAAGTACATATTTTCCAAAATCCAAAGAAATCCAAACTTCTGCTTCAATCAGTTCCTTGACTTGCTCTTTCTTGTTTCCTCATTCCTTATCTACACTATATAGTATGACATGAAGTGGGAATGACAGGCCATTCCTACTGTTTACTGTAAAGGATCACAGGAAGCTCTAACTCTTCCTTTGCATACAAGACACCTTTTGTAACCTTTCTTCTTAAAATCTCATTCAATTCATATCACTCAATAGATTTCTCTTTAGAGAGAGTAAAAAAAAAGATTTATGACATTGTGCCAAAATGTTGAAGACTAAGAGGTTCTAAAGCCGATGTTCTTGCAGTTATTAGCTCTCAGATCATGTCTGATATTAAAAAAAAAGTTATTGTATACAATTGAAATAATAATCTGAAGTAGAATTGTCACTTTATGTTGTTAACAGTTATAGCAATGATTAAAGATGAGTGACAGGTAACCTGTCATCATACAAAAATTCATTAAATTTCTTTTTCACTTCATACCCCCTGAAAAAGAAATAAGGAAAAAAAATGCTCTCTAGGAACCTACCTAAGAATCCAAATACAAATCTAACACCATTTCTCTGTAATTTATAATCATGAGAAAAGTCATGGATAGTTCTTTACTACAAACACAGATCTGAAAAATAAAAAATTCATATCGAGCAATATTATCCACATTAGATTGTTCTAGAATGACTCTATAGAAGTAATTACACAATTAAGTAAGGTGCTTGTGTACAACTGTAATGAACTCACAAAGTAATTGAAGAACTTCACACTGAGAAAAATAATTTTATCCATTCTCCTGTTTATTTCACACAATGTTCAGAATTAAGCACATGAATAACAAGTAGAGCTGATTGGAAGGGATGTGTTAGGTCATGTTGTGGCAGGGTACATTTGAAGTTTCTTGACATAAAAAAGGGGTTTAGGTCACAATACCCACTACCTATTCAGTGTATGTATTCTTCATTATTAATTTGTGTCTCAGATGCTGTGAGATGCAGACCAAGGCCAAATTTTATTTACACTCACTAGGCAATCACCAGGATTAGCAAAATGGAAGATAGGCTTCAGTAATATACTACAGCTGTTGGAGACTCTGTTGTCATAGGATTGAGGAGGCTGGGAACAATTTGAGTCTATTAACAAAATGATATAGCAGCTGCTACGAACCTTGACATAATCTTTTTCCCCAGGTCTATTGCTCTGGACTTTCATCCCAGAAGGTTATTCCATATCCTATATCCCAGATAACCTCATATCTACTCTCAGGGAAATTTACATTTACTACTGCTTTTAAATTTTGATTGCAAAAAAATTATTTGATGTATTTATTTGCTAAATCTGTTTTAATTTCCATGACTAGTTTAAATATTCCTTCTAATTTACTGAAAATGTTGAAAAAATCTGCTTTTGGTTTGTTTCAAATAAAAACAAAATCAAAGATAGAGTCCCCAGCTTTCATGTGAATTACTAACTTTGGGTTTTGTCTGCTTCTAGTTGCTAGACACCTCAACTGCAATGCTGAGTGAAGTGGGAAACATCTGATTATAGAAATGAATTTTAGGCAGTAAGAAAACTTCAAAATCAAAACGAATTTGACACATTTGGATGCTTTGTTCTGTGTTAATACTATGAATCCTGAGTAGGAGTGAAGCATAAAAAGTTTAGTAAAGGCTATGATTTCATATCAAGGTTTCATTGTCATTTTATATGCTTTTTGTGGAGTCCTTCAGAACACCTTTAAACTCAGAGTGCAGTTCACATAACATGGTTTTCATACCTTTACCACAACCTAGTATATTGACAGTGTATGACATACACACAGACAGTCTTTTAAACAGAAAATTAATTATTGTAATTTATTTTTGAACTAGTTAAAAAAAGTACTGTCTTGAGAGTATTGTAGCAAGACTCTTCATAGGTTTTTTGTTAGCTGAAGAAAAACACTCCATTATTTTTCTATATATTGCTAGGTCAATTCTTGAGCTGCTTCAGCAGATATCATGAAAGCATCACAGGTTTTGTCTAAGTTCTGCTGTAAATCTGACATATTTCAGTTTGGGTTTTCTGGGATTTTTTTTTGATATTTCAATATGAGCTAGAGGTATATATTAAATACAGCATGTTTCTATATGACTCAGAGGACATAGCTCTTTTTTTTTTAGAATTTCTGCCAAGTAAGAAACAGCAATAACAGAAATTAGATTCTGCAGTGTACTTAGTCATTTTGCCTCAGTTAAGTTTTCTGTAACCTAACTCAGACATTTAAAGACAACACATTGGTAGAAGTGCATCTGATCTATCATTATCCACAAGCATATTTGGTTCTGATCCATGATTCATTTTGTTTATACACTATCATAAGAAGTATTTTCAGACTTTGAAACTTTCAACTTACCATGTCTCACCTATTCAGAGGATCTGAGAGGCGTATTAATAAATGGTTAGGTCTTCTATAAAATTGATACCTAAAAAAAAATCCTGCAATATTACTGCTGGTTTTGAGCAACAGGACGCTGAAATCTGTGGTATACTTGGATATGATGGAAATGTGAAAGCACAAGTTTGATCTTGTGCTTTGAACTCATGCGTAAAGTATTACAGTGAAACTCTAGACACTAAAAGGTTTCCTAAACTAACTTCCACAGACTGCTGCTGTATGACCTTTCACCAATTTTCTCAGCAGAAGAAAAGTTACTACCCTAGAGAAGAAAGAGTATGATCTTTCTTCATTATAGTGTGCTACTGGGCAGCAACAGAGCGGAGGTAGGCACCTCTCAGGTCATTCTGGGAAAAAAAACACCTCAGAGGAAGGGAAAGGAGGCTGATATATGGAATCATGATATATGGAAAAGACCTGGAACCTGGATGTGTACAAAAGCATTTTCACAGATTCTGGATTTTGGGGGGAAACCCCAACAGATAACTGTGCGTCTGTTCTTGTCCATAAATCCATACTTGTGAAAAAAACTAAGAAGATCAAGTGAAATGCTTTCTTTGGAGCCTAATACTATAGGTTCAGGCTGACTAAATCCTAAATGGATCAGCCCTTTTTAGGCTCAAACTAGGTCTTCTCTGAGTTCCTTTGATCACTTAAAACCTTACTGTTTATTTTTTTTAAATTATTGTATTTCAAGGGGACAATAATTAATCATAAAATACTGAGGGATTTGTATAAAATGCAAGACATTATGTTATTATATGCCTAGGTGCATGTCAAATATTTTCATGATGATTAGTATAAAAAACAGTATCAACTGAATCAAAGACATATGAAAAGGTTGTACCTACTTTTTTTTCCCCATAGTTTAGTTAATGAATAAGATCAAAAAGCCAAATAGATCAACAATTTTTAGAAAAGTTAACTAGATAGATAAAGTTTTTCCAGCACTTAATGTTAAGAAATGATTCTCTTAGCTTGCCATAAGTAGTAAATTATATATTTTTTGGTAGACATTATTACAGTGTTAGTCAAGGTATTTTGTTAGTCACATAAATATAATGACTTTAGAGGAAAATTATTTTCTAGACAAAATTCTTTAATCAGTGAAATACACTAATTCAACTGTATTGTTATATGGATCTTCACTGAGTCCTAATCACAAAAACATAATGAGGTAAATTTAGATCAGCATTCCTAGCTGTGGAGCAGAACAGTGACCCTCCTTCAGAAAATTTTCAGCCTTAATTATTTTTACTTTTAACCCAATAACCAATCGCCTGTGCCTGCAATGTAGACTTTTTTATCCAATTACACAATACCACCCAAACCCATGGAGAAGAAGGTGAAGAAGGTAAAGAACAAGGACCAGCCTCTACCCTAAAACCTCCATCTTGTAATATATGTATTACTATATTCTAAAACATTAAAATATAAGTTTTCCACCATGTGAAATTACACACTTCCATTCAAACTACACACCCATAATCCCAGTCCTATCATTCAATTATGGAAGCCTTCTCCATGGCCGAGGTCAAATGTAGTTTTCTCTTGGGGGTCACACAGAAAGTCTAAAATTCTCAGCGTCCAGGGTTCCAATAGCTTCATACCTAAGAAGAAACCTCCAATTCCAAAAAGTGCAATCAGTGAGGGAAGAGAAGCCATAAGCTATTGTTAAATACTCAACTACCAGTGTATCAATCAGTAGTTGGAGAAGGAAATCTTGTCTCCTCACTAAAAATTTTGCAAGGGTTTGTTCTCTGCTTTTCAAAAACACAGTGTTGTCTAAATATTAATTTAAAAAAATAGTCTTGCTATGTATGCAGTCCATACATATGAAGATTAATGTTGCCATTGCTAGGATGGGAGTATATATCTTGTATTAAGCAGCTCTCCAGGTCCAGTAGGTATAGGATAAACCTATGTTTCTTATCATAGACATAGCCCAGACTCCATTTAAAAAAATAATAATAAGCAACAAAACTATCTGAGTGATCACATACCTTATTGGGACAGCCCTAAATTCTTTATCATTCAATTACAGTCTCAGTTTCAGGAAAAGGCAGTGTGCCTACCACTGTCTATTTCTCTTAGACCACACATCATCTGTCTCTGTGCTGAGAGAGGGCTGGTGCTCAAGTGCCAGGCTGTTGCTGTCTGCATCGTGTGCTTGCTGCACTCCTTGCCTGTGAGTGTCTGAAATGACTTGTAAGAGTGGTGCTGCACTCTGCATCCTTGGAACTGACTCCAACAGACAAAATGGTCCACATTGCACCAGGAGTAGCAGTCCCCACCTCCCACACTCCTCTAGCACTATCCTCACCAGGCTTCACGCCTCAAAGCACCCCTCAACAGACTTGCATCATAAGTGAGGACGTACAGACCACCCCGTGAAAACAAGTCTTGAACAGGCTATGAAACAACTGCTGTTAACTTTGAATAGAAAAAGAAAATTCATAAAAACTTGCTATGGTTTTGGGTCACATAAGGATGAGTGTGAAGTTGCAATGCATTTTTAAAGAGTGAGGGTGTGCCTCATTCTCTGCTCAGTTTGCTTTGTTTGTCACTAATGAAGTAGGCAGTGACTGTCATTGGAAGAATCAGTAACAAGAGATCTGTATAGTAAAGGCCTTCTGAGTAACACCAAATGTTTATTTCTATTTTTTTCTGAAATAAAATACATCATAAATGGAAATCTAGGAAAGAACAAAAATTGAGAAGTATCTGTGACACTTTCGCCTCATGTGCTTTCCAATGTTTTTCGGTTCTAGAGTCAGAAATTGTGCATATGCATTAAATTAAATAGGTATCCTTGGTCTCCTTCCCCATGAGTTTTCCCCATCTCTCCTTCAGTCCATGTTCTTTTTATTATTTCCAACATTGTTTAGAGCAGTTTTACTAGCCTACAGCTACTGAGTGAAGAACTAATTCCCTACAATTGTTTTGGAGCTGACTCGTACTAAATAGATCTATCCCTCCTTTTATTTTGGAAAATTTATATTCCCAATGGACTACCAGTCCTTACCCAACCTCTCCCAGACACTCATTTTAAAAGAGGTCTGTTGTAATCTCTTTTTTTCGTCATTTTTCCCCAAGATTTACAGTCTTCTCTTAGTTCATTATTTGACACAAAGAACAGTGCAGTTTGATACATCTGTTAATCCTTGTTCTCCTTTCCTGAATCTTTTCCAGTTTTCAACAATTCTGTTTAAAAGGGGTTATTCCAGAGAATTATACAATGAGATATGATGTTCCCTTTTTTATTCTTCACTTCTTTTTAAAAAGATTCTTACCTTTGATTTGCCGGTCTTACCAATATTGGGCTGACATTTTCATAGAACCTTTTATCATGACCAAGATTTTGTTCCTGAGTGATAATGACCAATTCAGGGCCCATAGTGTTGTGTGTGTAGGCCTGCTCATTCCCCTACACATGGCTGGATATTTATCTATATGGAATTTCATCTGCCTTTTTATTGGCTACTCATTAATCTTCCTCAGGTTCTCCTGCAATTCTTCATGGTCTGCCTTCATTTTTACTGTCTTAAATAACTTGTTATCAGCAGTAAACATTACCATTTCACTAATGGCTTTCAGTTCCAGGTCATCTATGAATATATCGAACTGCACAAGTCCCAGCAAATACCTGTCTGGAATTCACTGTTGATTACTGTAAAAAAAAAAAATTGATTCCTACTCTCTGTTTCATCATTTAACCAAATGATAAAATAAAGTGAGGGACTTTATCTCGTGCTATAACTGATCAAACCCTTTAAAGCTTTAGATGACAAATCAGAAACTTAGTGGGAATCCAGGTGGGATATAGCAGTCAGAATACCCTTACCCACATGCTGAACTTTCAAATATCTATAGTATGTTTATGGCACAGGATTTCCCTTCAAGAATTTGCATTGTCTCTTCCCCAGTGTATGGTCAGATTTATGTTTGTGATTATTAATTTGTGCATTCTTATAGGCTATACTAATCTGCCTTGTTGAGATATCAGGTTTATGTACCCTGAATTTTTTTGGAATCTCACCTGGGATCAATTTAAAAGCTACCTTCATATCTCCTAAGTACTTCAAGTACCAGGAGAATTTTAAGTGAATCTTGGGTGCAAATAATTTGATCCTGCCAAATAGTCAGCGTTCTTTTGATCATTGTTGCTAATTTTATTCCACTGAAAGATGCTTAGCAGATTGTTCTCTTTCCACCAAGTTTCTGGTATGTCTGCTCTTCCTTTATTCATGCTCCTTCATTTGACAGCTTATACTTTATATTGTTACTGTACAGGTTTGATTCTCTTCCCAGCATCCAATTTAAATCATACTCTCTGACTAATTCCATTCTGTGTTCTAGCCTTCACAGAGACTAAAAAATTTCCATACCATCATCCATAATAAATATGTCATCTCCACCTCTCTGCTGTTCTGGACAGTTCTGCTTACTCTTATTCCTTCATTTAAAAGCTCACTCTTAACTTCCTTCATGTTAAATGGTAGCAGCTTGACCTACTTGTCATTCAGAGGAAGTATATCTCTTCTGCATGACCATCCATTATGCTAGAAGCTTCTGATGCCTCTTAATCCTTACTGCTGGCTTCTCAGCCCAGCATTAAAACTTTGCCTCTCTTGCTTCATCTCCAGCACCACTGAAATTGCAGGGAGCATTACAAAGAAAACTCCTTTGAGGGTTTTGGTACTCTTAAATCATTCTTCAAACTTTAAAATCGAATCCATCTCTCTCTTTCACTCTGCTATTTTTATTCCCATGCACACCAGCTACAGACCCCCTCTGCTGGTTCCTAGCAGTTGGTAGAGACATTTCATAAGGTCTGACACATTTGTGCACTTGGCAAGCAAGTCACCATGAAATTCTCTCTGCAGTCACAAGCCCAGCTTGCTGTTTTTCTGGTAGCAATTGCCCACCACTGCAATCTGCCTCTTGATTCCAGCCGAGCCTCTGCTTAAAGAGGCATTTCCTTGGCACAGGACGGCAGATGAGCAAGGCAGACTGGGATCCTTTACCCTTCACCCACCTGATGCCTCCCACCCTGCCACCAGCCCCCAGCTGGGGCCTCTTCTTTGGTCTCAGTGCCTCTATGCCAATCCAAAGTGCAAATATGATCCTCTCTGTGCATCTGTGCTCTTCTCAAGGATACTGGGTTTGCTGCCTTGAAGAACAAATTATTTAAGTACCTCTAAAAGCTCTTGAAGAATCTCTCCAGACTCTGAGATAATTCAGATCACTCGCTCTAGCTTCAAAAAAGTTTTAGCTTTTTTTAATATTAGAGTTGCAATTTACCTACAGTATACACATCTGCTACTTGCCATGAGAATATATAGAATCATATGGAACTTGACACAATAAAACGATCCCTACCCTCCAGCTTCATGCTTGTGTACACCACCTCTATTTCTCTCTAGAAGGGTGAAATTAATTAGAAATTGATTACTAATGTAAGTATTCAAGTCTGATTTAACAATTAGCTTAAAAAACCCCATCTAACTTTCAATTTCCTCCATGTTTATAGATGTTTTTGAAAGTTATATCCTAACTATAACTACTTTTGAATGAGAAATCTTCACATAACAAACTAAACAAACAAAAAAAAAAGTTATTGACCTCTACACCAGCACAGACATTGCAGAGTTCACCCAAGTATTTTCCCAGAAATCTGGATCATTTCTGTAATATGTAATAAACTTTTTAACTTTTATTGCTACAGGTATATTTTGGTCAAATTCAAATTCAAAAACTTCAATACAATGGAAAGTAGAGAATTAAAATTTTAAATTCAATATAGATAGAACAATCAGTTTACCATTTTTCATGAAATACACAGGATCTAAACTGTATCTTCTTTGCCTCACATACCCATATTTCTGTTTGGTGTTATTGAGGTTTAAAACAAAAGCATATTTATCTACTGCCAAAAAATGAAGCTGCAGTTACATGAAGCCAGACAACACACTTTTCAGAGCTGATAAGAAAACAAAAGAGATCCTGTTATTTTTACACAATGCCAAATGCTGCTTGCAATATGTTCATATTTTATTTCCTTACTGTTTTGTTTTCAGTAATGTTTATTATTTATTTTTATCTCAATTCATGTACTGTGCAATTTATTGCTTCAACCACTGAATAAAGAAAATATTTGAAACAGCATTTCTCTGCTGGCACCCTAGATGTATCACTTGCTTCCTGTAAATATTCATTTTTTCATATCTGGAATATTTTTACAAGCACAGTGACAACAAGTCTTTTCAAAATGGCTTTCTTTGAGATGGATTACTTTTCCTTCCTGTAGCTCTGTACGATTTGTTTTTGATCAACTATGGGAAAAATATAAAGCTTACTATATAAATTAGGATTTTAACTATTAAGATTTTAGTTTATTATAGACATTTTTCCATTATTTTTGTAAATCATAAATAGTTTCAATGAATAACAATTAAATAAAAGATTCCCATTATTTACTGTAAGCAGTTACATCAAACAAAGAGAAAAATTACATTGCATATCATCAGGATTTAAATGCTCATTAAAATGCTGAAAATTTCCAGGGAGAAGATTTTTTTGGTCAGATGTTGTGCGCAGGGAACTATGTCTTCAAACTACACATATTTATATATTTTCTCCCCATCATAAAATGATTTTCCCTGAAAGATGATTATATCACATATATTGCCTTTTTAGTTGAGCATTTGACATGAAGACCTGCATTATAAAATAGTACTCTTTCCATTTTACAGATTGGGAATGAGGCATTAAGAAGAAAAGCAATTTTTAGATCAATGAGAAGGAAGTGATTTGAAGGTAAATTTAAGTATAGTAATATAATCACAGTTGTCTCCTGTGGGAAGTATATCTACTTTCTATGGGTAGATATAGTAAAAAAATAAAGAGAATATCCAGTTTCTGTCAAACTAAAGCAGCACAATTTTACATGTGAAGTACTGAAACCTTGTTCCTTTGTTTTGTTGTAAACTTGTGTGGAAATGAGGGATGATATCCAGATTTCCCATAATTGATATGAATATTCTTTTCTAACAATTCTGTAAATCCCTTTCCAGTAGTTCAAGGACCAGTACCTATTATATGAGAACATAACAAAAGCTAGAATAGTTGTTATTCCCTTCTCATTACTATTCTTGCTTGGTAAAAGAACTTCAGCATTACAATGAAAACAAGTGAAAAGTAGTCTGTGGAAGAGAAATAGATACAGTAATTATCAGCCAGTAAAAGGGAAAATGCTATAGACAGCAACAGTGATAAGCCTTTAAGCTTGGGCAGTTTCAGTTCTTGCCTAATAATACACAGTTTATTTGTCTGGACGCATCCTGAATATTGAGGTAGCATGCCTTTGTCACCAGTCAGCTGTAAACAAAGTCCATCTTTGCCATTTGATGACACATAGCCTTTGTTACTGCTAAGGATCTCAGGTGTGCTTGCTCATCCAGAAGCCTTTACTCAGAACAAAAGGAACAGATGGTTCTGATGTCTTGCTGCGGTCACCTCTTCTTCACATTTCTTTGTCTGACATGCAGATTTTTATTTGTTATTTGCATTGTTCCTTTGTTTTCTGAAATAGCTCTTAAGCAGTACATTCGTGAGCATTTCAGCTGCAAACTGATAATTTTTCTTCTGTATGATCATCTACTCCAAGACAGGAGATCTAAAGTCAGTCTCAAATATTAGGAATTATCTGAGGTTTGTATTTTGTGTCTTTTTAAAGTGTGACCTCCTTGTGATCTCCCCCTTTTTTGTTGGCATTGTGGCATAGCTGATGCCAGATGCCATTTCAAGATGAGAGCCTGGCATGTCTACAGGGAAATGTAATGAGAAGGGCTGCCTGATGGAACACCATCTATGCTAGTGTCATTGCTCTTGAAAAGCAGAGGAAGATGGTGATTGATTATGAAAATGCAGATGAATATGGTATAAAACCAGTCCTCTCAGCAGGGACAAAGGAAAAAAGGAGGCCTGTGGCAACCTGAGAAAATCACCACTGGGACCCTTGCTGAGGAGGCATAAGCCTAGGCAGTTTTGCATTTCAAGAGTTTATATGCTCCTTTTATTCCAGTCTGCCACTTTTCCCCATAAACCTTACATTAAACTGAAATAGGGGATTGTCCATAATATATTCTTCTACAACTCATTAAAATCATATCAACATGTTGACAATGTTTCTGTACCTGCTTTTTAGGGAAAGGTGAGGAAGGAAATTTAGTGTGCTGTTGGTTTCCCCCATCTCTCATCCTCAAGAGAGGCTTTGGTTTAGCTGAGTTAAAAGATATTCGGGTTGTATCTGACCCATCCCATGCAGGACTACATAACACATGACATATACAGATTTTTGACAAATAGACCATTTCCAGAGTTAAATTATTAAGCTTTTCTGAAACATTGTATACAAATACACATTGGGATACAGATTGGTAGAAATTTCAGTTTCGTTAAATCATCTGTCAAATCACAGATTCTTTGAGGAGAAATGAAGAAATAGCAGTAAAGAATGATGAAATATTAAGAGAGAATTTAGATGATAATTTAAAATAAAGACACATCCAATGCTGAATTCTTCAAAAAGTTTATTTAGGCTTCCTTTTTCTCCTACATATCTGACCCATTTTTCTGAGGATTTTTCTTCGAGCAGCCTTTTTTTCCTCTTACTCAATAACCTCTCAGTCTGCTTCCAAGTATTCTCTGGTTTGGTGTATTTAAATGTGATAAATTCAGATGGAATTTCTTAGAGAACTTTGGAGGTAATAGATTCTGACCTTTTTTCTCCCTCATTTTTTCCTTTTCTTTTTCTTTTTTTTCTTTTTTTTTTTTTAACATAGTGTGATGTTCAGTTATGAACAAAGTTTCACTTTTTTTCTCATATAACTGAAATGATTCACACTTTAATGTAATGTGTGGAGCTGGAATATTTTGTGAGTTAATTTCACATGCCATGCAAGAGATTTTATGTTCTTTCAAAACCTAGAGTTGGATCCTTTTCATCAGAAAAACTTCAAAGAATTTGGACCCTGTATATATGCTCTTCAAAATTTTGTGAGTTCAACAAAGATCAACTGAATGAGTTGATCAAAGATCAACTTCACTGTTAGAGGCTGTAGAGGGGGAGGACACAGGGTTGGGCCAGTTCACAAGAAAGTTCTTAATTTTTTTTAATAATTGAGGATAAAAATATTTGAGGTTATGTGTCAATACTTCATTCTGTTTGCTTTTTTTTTTTTTGGTATTGCCTAAAGTCAGCTTCTACAAAACTATACCGAATACTGACATGTCTACTTCTAGCTTTTTATGATTCTTTTCATGCAGTGATACTAAACTTAGTGATTTTAAAATTTGACTTTCACCCTTGATAATTTGAATGCTATAAAACATACGAAACTGTCTCTGTCTCTATCTGGGAGCCTTCTCAGCAAACCCCGGCTAGCCCCAGCCAGCACACAGAGGGGGGGCAGCCCCCAAAGTGGACCAACAGCAGGGGGGACACTCTCTCGTGCCCGTGGGTGCTGGTGGCTGTTAGGCTATTTGCCTTCACAGCAGAGACTTCTGGAGACAGTGGTAGAAGAAAAAGACCGACTCTCAACAGGAGGCCAATCCAAGGTTTATTCACAGCCCTCAGGGGAACCCCTGTTACCTCAGGGCAGGGCCTCTAGCTCAGAGCCCCAAAGGAACGTGGAGGCCAGTTTTGAGGATGGGAGGAAATGGAAGGTATATACATTGCTTGACCAATAAAGATCTCCCAGGCATGAGGCCATGGGGAATAGACGGGGAATAGACATTTGACATAACGTATAGGACAGTAGTTTGTGGTCTGACCCCTGGCCCCTGACAAATCACCCGATGACTTTGTCCGAAAGTTCTGGATATAGGGGACGGGATACCAAGTGATTGACAAGGAAACTAGGGAGGGGGGTTTGGGGATGATCTCAGCAAAAGGAAATGCCTAGATAGGCAAAAGGGAAGGGGCATACTCTGGGGTAAACTGTTTGGGAACAAAAAGGGACTATAAATCCATGCGATTACAAAGTATTACAAAATATAAATGCACAATACTACACAAAACACTCAATATGGTTCAAATTGTGTTAGTTCTCAATGTAAAAACTGTCCGAAAAGCCCTGACCAACCTTACATGGGAGCCTTCATGCATGTCTTTTGCCCTTGGGCTCAGGAGCTCCACTTAAACTTGGGTCTGGGCTCCCACTTTTGGCCTGACTTTTGCTGTGGTTTTGCCATCTCCAGTCCTGTTTCTGGCCCTGCCTCCCTGGTGAATCCTGGTGAACTTGTTTCTCTCTGACATGTATCTATTATGGGCTAGTTGGTGTTTAAATATAGCACTTTTGGATTTGAGCAAGAGATGGGCAATCGGGTAGTTCTCTGGTCAGGTCATGCAACAACCTTACATGAGCATCTTTTGCACAGGGCTGTGGATTACATACTGTCAAATGGAACCATTTTCAAAAGAAAAAAAATACTTTCTTAATAATTATTGATAATGTGTTTTTCTTTTCCAATCAAACAAGAAAACTGTATTTGTCACTTTTTATCAATTAGATACCAGCATTTGACTTCCATTAGGTCTTTGGAATATCTGAAATGACCTTAGGTAACCATTCGTTCTGGTTTTTGTCTCAAGCATTGTTTACAGGTGAATGCACTTCAGTCATATCAGCAACAAAATTTTTCACATTTTTTTTGAAAAATTGAATGGAATGATTGACAGCAAAGGAGGCCATCAGTCAATAAAGGTGGAAGCCAGTATAAATGATGCATTACACTACTTTCCAACCTGTGAGCAAAGTCACACAGGGCACTAGGAAATGGAAACAGTGCTGAATGAAAAATAAGATATTGTGCTTATGTGCAGAGCAATTTCAGCTCATGAATTTGTAAAGGTGTCAAGTTGTTATACAAACAAGAGAGGGGAATCATTCTGGTATTCTCTCATTAACTCTTCAGGAACTGTAAACCACAGTCACTAAAACTTTAAGCTAGATCCAAATTAGCCCCCAGTAGCAATTGAAACTCTTTGGTTGGGTGGAATCTCATTGTAGGATCTTAAATACATTCCATTAAAAAACCCCAAATACCAAAACCAGACAAATAATATCTTTTCTCACAAACAGATGCATGGACAGAAACTGTCCCTGCAAACAGACCCATAGAATAGAGCCAAGAAGTGCATTATCTACGACTCATAGCAAAATGACTAATAGTGAAATGCAGACCTATACAGAACTCATGAGGCAGATTCACAGTTTTGAGCCGGCATTAATAAGCTTTTGAACAAAAAGCTTCTCTAACTCCTGCGTTATTCTTAATATCCCTCAATTTATGCCAAGCTGTGTAGTGCAGTCAACATGCTGGTGGAACAGAATGCCGTCCTGAGGGATCTTGACAGGCTTGAGAGGTGGGCCTGGGTGATCCTCATGAGGTTCAACAAGGCCAAATGCAAGGTTCTTCACCTGGATCAGATCAAGCAGGGATACAGACTGGGCAGAGAATGAATTGAGAGCAGCCCTGAGGATAAGGACTTTGGGGTTCTGGTGGACAAAAAGCTGGGCATCACTTGGCAATGTGTCCTTGCAGCCATCTGTTTCCTGCACTGCAACAAAATCAGCCTGGCCAGCAGGTTGAGGGAGGGTTCTTTCTTTCCACTCTGTTCTTGTGAGATCCTACCTGAAGTGCTTCATCCACCTCTGGGGTCCCCAGCCTAAGAGCAATGTGGATGTATTGGAGTGAGTCCAGAGGAGGGCCACAAAAATGGTCGGGGAGCTGAAGTACCTCTCCTGTGAGGAAAGGCTGTTCAGGCTGGAGAAGAGAAGGTTTCTGGAGACCTCATAGCAGCCTTCCGGCACCTAAAGGGGGCCTGCAAGAGAGCTGAAGAGAGATTTTTCACAAGGGCATGTAGTGACAGGATTTAAGGGCTTTAAGCTGAATTAAGGAAGGTTTAGATTAGATATTAGAAAGAAATTCTTCACTGTGGTGGTAGTAAGATACTGGAAGAGGTTACCTAGAGAAGCTGTTGACACATCACCCCTGGAAGTGCTCAGGGCCAGGCTGGACGGTACTTTGAGCAATCTGATCTAGTGGAAGGTGTCCCTAGGGGCTGTTGGAACCAGGTGAGCCTTAAAATACCTCCCAGACGATACTGTTCTATAAGTTTATGGAACAAGATTCTTATTTTGACTTATCAGAGACATACTTAGGAAGAGATATTAAGGAGAAGGAAAATGAGATATTGAGATTTTTTAAACACTCTCTAGGCCTGAAATAGAAATGTAGTCACCATATTTCTACATATTTCTTGTGTAACAGTGGCACTTGTTAATCACAGACTTGAGTAAATTAGATTTATTATACTATACTGGGAGGATGAGTGATCTCAGACACATAATTAAAATGCCTTCCTAATATGTCTGCATTTAGAAAATGTTCCCTTTGAGAGCATTGGAATTCCTTGCCAGATGAGATCAGACTTGAAAGCTAAGATTAGGTGAATTTAAGTACAATACCATTTCATTTTGGTAAAACAAATGAAAACAAATTTAAATTATGCTTTATGGAGAATACAATTTAAAAATTGCACTCATGTTTCCATAAAACTCAACAGTTTTATGGATTTTTTTTCAAACATAAGAATAGAGAAAAGCTGTTTATTTACAAATTACTCTCTGTCCTCATTTTTTTAGTATGTCAAATTCAGCCTTGTTTGAAGGCAGTTGGTGATGTGAGACTAAGATTTTTTTTTTTTTCCCAGAAAATGAAATGTTTCCTCAAAAACTCTCAAAAACTCTCAGATGCATTTTGAAATATGTTCCTGAGCTGTAAGTTAAGGTAAAAACCTGAATACAATTCTAAGTACTGTTCTATATTACAAAAAACTTAACACTACTGAATAGATGTAAAAGATCCATAAGAGAATTTAGTTTTAAATTCAGTATGTTCCTTGTTAGAGGAACACTTTTTAAGCTATTAATTACTATTTCACGTATCCCAAATATAACTGAATGTACAGAAGAGATAAATTCTAAAATGAATTTTACTTAAGAGATGTATTATTTCCTGTTTATATTTAGTTTTCTGAAGTGCAATTTCAGCGACAACTAAATCCCAAGAGTACTTTAAATCATAAAAGAGATTTTTAGCATGTGTCTTTTATTTTATCATTTACAGATAAGTGCAAGTGTAAGTTGCATGAAGGTTTGGATTGTTTTAGTGATTCACTTGAAAACTGTCCCTGGTTTCTTTCTTTTCTGGTAGAGTTACTCCTTAGACCAACAACCCGATAAGATTCACTTCTGCAGTAACAGCACCAGAGCTGCTGCAATAAGGGGCTGTGTCTCATGAAAGCATCAAGATTTTAGAGCAGTTTGAATGAGTCATGAAACTCTATCTTTGAAAAAAGGATAATCATTGACATAATGCAAAGATCAGTAACTGTAAATGACCAAAAGTCGTTACCAAACCCACTGGTAGACAGGACCGGAGAGTTATTACTAGAAAGGAATGGGAATCAGCTGGTAGAGATGAGGAAGAAGCAGCAGTTCTTCAACCGCTGCTAAAAGGTCACCAAAGAGCATCCCTCTTGACATCCAAGCCAGATCAGGACTCTCTGAGAACAAGACATCTAGCAATTTGATCCCTTATTTTCTTTTTTTTTAAGCCCTGGTGCAAAAAAAAAGGAGATGTTCTCACTTAAATACCCTTAAGGAGAAAGAATACAACATCAAAGAATAAAATAGATTTATCATTTCAGAAGTGAAGCAACTAGAGAAATGCATTAGATTATATGTGTACTATCTCTGAAGAGAATGGAGAAAAAGCTTATGTAAAATTAAGGCTTTGTGATATTGCTTAGACTGCATACTTTTTTGCTTTTGGTTTGCTAAGTTATATGTTTTTATTTGTCTTAAGTACACTTTTTCCAAAAAAAACCCCAACAGAATAAGTAATATGAAACATAACAAATCTGCATCTCAGTTAAAGTAAAATTGCAGAGTTTTTCTAAAATCTTTATTATTTCAGTGATTTCTGTAATGTACAAGCATCTTCAAACACTGCATTGAAGAGTATATTGCTTAATATGAAATGCAATCTGAACTGCTTGGAAAGTTGGAATTTGTTTTGCTACTTAATTTTACTACTTTCATTTTTTCTTTTTCTTAATGTAAGTTTTTCTTTATGAAGGTAAGAAATGAACTGGAAACTAGTAACTTCTGTGATAATTGTTAGTTCTTCCAAACATTTGTTTCCTAATACAGAAAAATGAAAATACTTTTGCAGACAGGGGTTTTAGTTCCAATGAGTTAACATTCAATTAGCAAGCAGTTAATTACAAGTCTGCTCAGAAAATGAGCAATGAATAAAGCTCTGAATGAACCAGCATTACCACATGTGCTAATAATCTGGCACTGCCTCACCAGGAACTCCACAAAGATTTACTATTATACACACTTTTGTACTATAATATAATAATGTGTATAATACTATTATATGCACACATATGTATATATATTATATATATATATATATAAATAATATTATATATATATTTATAAATAATATATACATCTATGTCTGTATATTTATTTTTAAGGCATGTAATTCTCTAAACCAAGAGAAAAGTTAGAAGTTATACCCAGATTCTTCCCTTCTACCACAAATTAAGATTTGTGGAAATAAAATTACCTGCTTATAAATATTTTAACTTTCTTATGCCTAATCAATGACTTTTGAACAACCAGTTTTTGAATCATTGCTGGAGAGAAAATTATGCCACAGTGTACCAAAAGTCCCTTGTGCAATTTAAGTTAATTCTTACTTTTCTGACAAAGAAGGAGATTAATAATCAAAAAAGAGTTTATGGCAGTTGAAAGCAAAACCTTGTAATTGGAGTTTGATGCATCTAATTTCATTCCCTTTCTCTGGTCTTTTAAGAGTGCAGAATTATACTGATATAAGTTTGAAAACCTGAAGAAAGCAAGTGAGTGCCTAATCACCATACTACAGGAGGACTTTCTTTTTCTTCTTTTGACTTAAAATGCAAATACTCATGGAAGTTGCAGCAGATTTACCAGAAAAAAAAAAAGATCAGGCAGTTCCTTCAAGACTATCCCCAGGAATCTAAACAGTATATACTGAAGTCTGCTCAGAAAGGGAAATAAAAATAAAGTTTGGGTTTCTTGTAGTGCTTCAGTAGGAGCCTTAGCTACCAGAGTGCTTCTTAAAATAATGGTGAAATCAACTATCTATCCTTACTTATTTCCAGAGTTCTGTGAAATTTGCTTCCTCTTTTACTTAAAAGTACCTCAAATTGGAAGTAAAGTTTTACCTCAGGATGAATATTGAATATTAACTCTGGTCCATGTGTAAATACTTTCGATGCTCCTTATTTGCAAATATTATGCCCATGTTGGGTCAGACACCAAAAGGAGAAGGCGGGACTTCAGGGGAAAGCTATCCAGTAACCCTTGGTAACCTAGTAAAAGGCAGAAATGACAATGAATATGCCCATAACTGTTATGGCAATGAGGAAATATATCAATATCTTATCACTGGACAATTTAATGCAATTCAAGGGTGCTGAGTTTTTATGACATGAGTTGAAGACTCCTCTTAAGTTCCTAGTCCCAGACATGCTCTGCTTGAAGTAGAAGCCACTGATGAAAGATTGCTGGGTCAGAATCCATCTTTTGAACTAATCTGCAGACATTATTTTTAATAAAAATAATTTATTACCATCACTCAGTAGGAAGACATACACGGGTTGAACTGGTTTCTTGATGTTAACCTTCACCTGTTGAGCATCAAGTATTTCCAAAGACTGATTGGACACTTTTCCCAGTATGTCAGTTGTCAATTTTTCAGTATTACAAATATGAAGTTAGTTTCACTTCTTCAGTAAGAGTGTTCTCTTTGTGCATGCAGAGCACACATGTGACAACTCTATAAACCTATGAACAGGTTTGGGGACTTGTAAGATGCCATTGTCACATTTGTTTGCATTCAAGCAATTTTCTTGAGTCTGCTAGCCCGCTGCTGTCCATTAACATGAGTTGTACTGGGTCATATTCCATATCAGCTCATCTAAGTGTTAACTGTTTAAGAAGATACTCCAGTTCATTCACTCCCAACTTTGGAAACATTACAATTTATTGCCTAACTTAATTTTCCAAATCACAAACAAAAGAAATTCCAAGAGAAGTATGGCTAATTTCATAAATATATATAAGAAGGTATGTGACATAATATATTAACACTTTTGAGAATTGTTTGTGTCTTATTCCATCTTAGTAAGTCCTGCAGTCACTTATGGATAAAGATGTACATTCATAAAGAAAGTTGCATTGCTTTCTTCAAAATTTGTCCAACAAAAAAAAAAAAGTGCTTTAGAGATAACTTTGAGGCCCTTTATTTATATGTTACAGGTCCATGCGTTATACAGGGAAAAAGTTCAGCACAGAATGATAACAGATGTGTGAGTTCCTGTCAAGACTTCTCTTGGTGGAAGAATCTTCACCTGGAGCAGATGAACAGTCTATTAATCCTTGATTTACAAAGACTTC
Organism: Motacilla alba alba; assembly: GCF_015832195.1. Lineage (NCBI taxonomy): Eukaryota > Metazoa > Chordata > Aves > Passeriformes > Motacillidae > Motacilla > Motacilla alba. The sequence continues at coordinate 78,823,380 of NC_052017.1, forward strand.
ATGGAGGGTTCATAATCCTCATCTTAGATTTACTTTTTGTAAAACATTGTTTCTGTTTATTGGACTATCCTGTTTACATACCTCTTTGTTTATTTTTTTAAGCAAGTTTTCAAATCCTAGTTTACTTATTCCTTCATCAACATTATCACTACGTTTACATCAGATATGCCAAGATTTTGGTTTTTTTTTTCCCCTAGGACTTAAATTTATTAACTTCTCAAATGCAATTTTACCATAAATTGTTTTAACAATAGAGGATCATTTACTCAGTTAGGATTTTTTTTTCCCAATCTCCCCTGAAAAGTATATTTTTATGATTAAATTAGTTTAAATTTCTGAGATAATGCTTGAGATTATGTCAAGATATCAAACCTCAGATAAGCACTCCTTCCATGTTATGAGTCTTTCCTGCATGTATAAAACAGACAAATCTTTATTTTGCAAGACTGATAGCTCCTTATGCTAAACCGTAAAGCAATTACTCACTTCCTGTGAATATAAGCAAAGTGTACATGAGAACAATTTTAAACATTGTATCCATGAAACCAAAGTTCTTTGTCATCCTAATATTTTCTTTATCACAAGAACTTTTCATTCTTTCATTCTGTGATTGTTTTTTTTTTGATAAACATATACTAATCTTCTGCTTTTAAACTGGCCATCAACATTTAGGAATTTATATTTTGTTAATTTTAATTTATAAAACCGCTGCACATTTATTGCTTACATTATTGCTTGAAAGGTAAAGTATTAGCAATACATTTGAGTCTATTGTGTTTGTCACTACAAAACCAGTTCTTTCCTATTAAGAAACAGTTCTGTTAAATCAAAAAAGTAATAGTAGCATTGACAACTGAAAAACTACAAGCGTGTTGGAAAGTTCAGAAGAGTGATGGAAACCAAAATTCAGACCTTATCCTGCCCTCCCAGAGAAAGTGAAATAAATATTTCATGGAAAGCTTTGCACCACTCAAAATAATAATTGTCAGTCTAGAACAAAGAAAATGGTTTCCAGGCTTCCATGGTGATGAAGTAAAACTTGACTTTATGTTAAGTACGCAGGACTCAACTTCATGAATTTTTAAAGAGTAGGTAAGTGCATTCAACATTATCACTGCAGATGTTAATGCTAGAAAACACCATTGTTCCCTACAAGTTACTATGGGTTATTCACATTTGCCAAGCTGTGAACTTATTTTTTCATGTAATACATATAAATGTTTATGTGTTGGTACTTGTCCATGGCAAGTTGTCCCTATGGTAAGAGGGCAAAACAGATCACTTTAGCCAACTACAGAGTAAAACACAGCACTCTGGTGGCTTCAGTAGCCACTCTCTCTTCATTTGATGACCAAGTTTCTTCTATCTTCTATCTGTGCTCTCTTGCATGTGTAATCAACAGATGTGCACAAAGTGAGCATTCTTCTCAAAAATTATACCAAAAAAGCCAAAACTGCTGCTGGTGCCAACAACGGGTGCTGGTGGAGAGCTGCAAGGCCCTGGTTTTGCAGACCATCATCTAAAATTTAGCAAAGTATAGCAGCAACAGAAAGGATTTCAGGCTGAGCTTGACCAGCTAAGAAGACTTAACGCAGCTGCGGAGAGACAGGAAGTCTCATTGTTACTGGTGATATCTGAAAATGGCAAGAGGGAAATGTCTTTTGCCAAGGACCCTGGAGCTGATGTTCCCAAGGATTTTAGAGTTCTTTGGAAGAGTCAAACTCTGTAAAGGGCTTCCTCTGTTACTCAAGCATGGGTCTTGAGAAGCTAAGTTTTCACTTTTGCTTTCATTTGAGAGGATATGAGGCAGAGGCAGCTGTTAAACTTTGCAGGCATGTGACCCTCTCCAAGCAGCTGTGAACCACAGGAACAGGAATTGGAAAATGAAAAGTGACCTTGGTGGTGACATAAGATTGAAGTGAGTGTTCAGAGAAGGCACTGAAATCCAAACAGGCACAGAACAAAAATGTCTATGCAGCCAGAATAATCAGCAGTGTGCTCTGACTCAGCAGGCTGCTCAGGCAGTGCTGAAATGGAAATGGCTGTGCTGCTTCTTTATAGTACAAACACTGAGCAGCAGTAGGCAGAGATTATAACATAAAGGGAAAACTTTCTGCCTCATACAATAGGACCCAAGCATATAGGCTATTCAATTTCAAAAATATTTTATTATTATATCTAATGAAAGATTGGGTCTTGCAAACTGCTGGAACCAGAGAGGACGGAGAAGATTTTGCTACACATCTACAAGGTTAGACATAAAGATGAGGCACTTTGGTAAATGCTGGTAAAACCCTATCAGCTGTATTCAATATCTACTGAGATAAATTAGTTTCAGTGGTAATCTAAAGTCTTCATTACCTTTGAAAATAAGTATCCATCTTCCAAGTAACTCCCCAAACACACTTGATCCAATTTTTGGAAACCTTCCCAGTAACATACATAAAGAATGCAGAATACTTGTGAAAGAACTGTTCCATATAACACTAAATAATAATCATGTAGGAAGTTTGGTCCCTTGCCTGTGGGTATTCAACATCTGAACTGATGTAAACAGACAAGGAAAAAAGAAAGGGTTCTCCAGAGAACCAAACTGGAGCAATTACATTCAAGGTGCATACACTACAAAGAATTCACCTAGAAACATGACATAAAGCATAAACATCATACTGATAAAATTCCAGAAATACCAACAAAACATGCCTGCAGCAGTGTGTCCATCTGATTTGTACATCCTGATGAAATCATATAGTGATTCACATAGTGATTAGGGGATTTGAACCTATGCTTTGAATTTTTTTTTTTTTTTTATATTTCAGGAATGAGAATTTTCAATTATGCATCCATCTGTATCCTACTGTACTAGACAATGAATACATAGTCTCAAAATGTGTTTTACAGACAAAAGTGAACAGCTAGATTTGCAATGTGTGTACAAGGATGAAATTCACCCTTAGGCAATGAGTCAGATAAAAAAAGTTGAAAATCATTTAAGTCTTGTTTAAGACTTAGAAATTTTATGCAGTTTATGGGAGTTTTTTTCACTGGATAATTGCCCGGACAAGCTACCCTAACACATGTCCAGGGGCACAATTTCTTCAACTTTGCCCACGTTTTTTCTGTACACTTTTCCTCCTCTTTTTCTTACAAAATTACCCTGTATTAAAGTAATGATTGGGGTGGCTTTAGAGCACCATTCAGGACAGGGCATAATGTCCATTGCTACATAAACTGGTGGCATCTTAATTCCTTGACAGCACAATGAATAGAATTTAACCATCCCTTTTTGAGCACTACAAAGGTTTCTTCTTTAGAGTTCTAAAGTGCTCTGACTTTCCATGATCAGGACACCATATAAAAGGGTTGAATACAATCCCAAATATAGAATTACAAACACAGTAAACAAAGCCACTTCAGTTGAGTAACTTGACGTGGTTATGAGAAATACACTTTTATGTAATATATTAGATAGGAAAAAAAACAAAACCAAAAAACCAAACAAACTCAAACATTCCTAGATGACAGAAGAAAAAAAACCTATTTTAAAGGGAATTAAGAATGGGATATGAGTTTAAAGAGAAATATATTTTCAAGGATCAGGACTGACTGCACAATAAAGTCTTTTGAAGGAAAAAAACAGAAAAAAAAATCAAACCCAGGAAGTACTTACACTTAGTGTCTTATGAAAAATGGAATCAGTGAAGAACACTGGGTAATTCCAGAAGTGTAAAGTAATAGAAAAGGTACAAAAAAGGCCATCTAGACCCATGTAATCATTGGAGGTGTTTCTCTTCCCACATGACATTTTAGTTGCAAATGACAAGAGAGGGTCTTATGCTATTTTTATCATAAGACTCTTCCTACAAGCCAGTGTTTGGCATTCCCAGCATTGACACTGAATAGAAAGTCACTTCATGAAAATAAAATAGCAAGAAGAAATAGAAATCAATATTTTACCATGCAATATTAATTGTCCCCCAACATGTGGGATCACAGTCATGGAAAAATAGAAATCAAATGTACAGCATTGCACATTTGCCTATAAAATTTAAAGTCGTTGCCTTTGTGTATTAAAAAGACCATTTCTAATTTTAAAATATCTTGCTTTGTGTACAAAGAAAGTATTTTACCATCATCAAGGGCATTTAGAACTGTTCTGCTTTTAGTTAATGCCCATCACCCTCGAAATTCAGGCTTGCTTAAGTGGGGCAGTAGAATATCATGGGAATGGCAAAAGTCATAGACTCTAATTTTTTTTGCCCAAAAAGCTGAGAAAAGTTTCTGTTCATGTATACTCTTAAAAACAACTTGAGAATAGAGTATCTTATGGGTGCTTCAAGAATGACTTAAGCATTAAACTAAACTGTTCCACTGCAGAAAAAAACACTCTTCTGTTTGCAGATCAGTTGTGTCATGCCAGGGAAGAACTAAGCTACAGATTTTCTATTAAATTGCAAAATTCTATCTAAAGTTGGGAGCTTAAAAAGTTATGTACTTTAGAAGAACTTGCAAAGCAGGACTTTAAAAGTGTCACAGAAAGTCAAAAAAAGCAAAATTATTTGTGTTGCTTTAAATAACTGGGAATTACTTACTCTGAAGCATTAATGTGTGTCACTTAATGTGTTGCCTGTAAGAGATTTCATCAAGTTTTGTAGATCTTAGTGGGGAAATGGGCAAATTCATTTGCCATTATTATGGTATATAATTCAGTAATGCTTCACTGACATCATACAGATTCATCTGTTCGCCCAAAGCAGCTAAATCTATCAACAGCCGTTTTTGTTATAAGTGGGGGTTTGGTGTTTTTCTCTTATTTTAAAGTTATTTCCTATGTTTAAAAAAAAAAAAAACAAAACAAAAAACTCTAGAAGTGCAGCACTGATTACACTTTTAATAAATTTCATTTTCTTTTCCTAGGTCTGGTTAGAGCTAGAGAACTGCTTCCTACTTTTCATGTCTGGCCCTATTAGGTTGTTGCAGTTTAACTCAGCCCACAAATAAATATCACTCAGCTGCTCTTTTACATCTTCCTCCAGCCCCCAGTGGGGATGAGAATCAAAGTAAAAAAAAAGTAAACCTTGAGATCAGAACAGATTAATAATGAAAAAAAAAAACAACAAAAAACACACCACCACCACCAATGATAATATGACAACAATAATAATAGTAAGTGCTAAAGATAATATTTAGAATAGTAATAATTTTTACAAAAATGAGAGATAGAAAATAACACCTGAGACAAACATGCAATGTACAATACCATTGCTCACCATATGCTGACTGATGCCCTGCCTGTCTCCAGGCAGCAACCAACAGCTGAAGCCAACAGCCCAGTTTATATGCAGTGGCATGACACCCTGTGGTATGGAATATCCCTTTGGCCAGTTTGGGTCAGCTGTCCTGGCCATGCTCCCTCCAAACTTCTTGTGCACCTGCTCACTGGCAGAGCATATCAAACTGAAAAGTCCTTAACTCACGGTAAACACTGCTTAGCAACAACTCAAACATCAGTATGTTATCAACATTGTTCTAATAATAAATCCAAAATGCAGCACTGTATTAGGTGCTAAGAAGAAATTTTACATTTTCTGAGATGAAATCAACACACAGAGCTTTAATATGAGATATAATTGTTTTGCCTATCCTGACTCACCGCAGACTACACAAGGGTCTTCAAAAATCAGCACAAAAGCTGTAAACCCCACACATACATTCAAAAAGTCAGAGAACCCCTATCAACAGCTTCCAGCAACAAGTCAAACTGAGGAGGGAATGTGATAATATCTTACTGATCTCAAGCATTTCTTTGAAGTCTAAATTCACCTGGAAATTCCATATTCTATTTTCTTCACTTATTAGTTCATTGGAAACAGCCTCAGGTTTGAAATTGTATCTTCCTACAATTATTGCTACTTTTTTTTTGTTTGATCTAAAAAGCTTTTATACATTTGCCATGAACTGTGATTCCTGACAGACAGAATTATAATTTTAGCTCTTTTAAAGAGGACATAATGATTCATCATTAAACATTCTCTTAAAAACATAACTACTTAATTTTTAATACATATCCTGCACATATATTTTAATTGAAATCATTTACATTGTAATTGAATGACATTTTATCACAGCAATAACTATAAGGAAGAAGAACTTAACTCCTGAAGATGCAGTAAACACATTTATATACCAGGACAAGCTGAAGGCTCCTACCAGGGCAGTTCAATATAAATTAAGGAATTCACTTCTCTCACATGATACAGATACAATGAGAAAATTAATTAAAATACATGTATGTGCCAAAAGCAATAGTTCTTAACAGTCTGGAGGTCTAAATCTAATCTAATCTGAAACCCCACTATTTTTCTTTTGTTGCTAATAATGTAAAAGACTGTGCTTCGAAGAAATTCTACAATTATTTTATAGTTGCATATCCATTCTGCTACAAAACTGTAGTTGGTAATCACAAAGAAGCTAAAAAGAAGTTTGAAACTTCATTCTTCCAAATATGCTTATACTTCCTACTTAACCATACTTCACAGAATCACAGAACTCTAAGGACTGGAAGGGACCTTGGAGGTCATCTAGTCCAACCCTCCTGCCAAGACAGGGACACTTGGAGTGGGTTACACAGGACCATGTTGGGTTTTAAATGTCTCAAGAGAGGGAGAATCCATGACCTCCCTGGCCAGCCTTTTCTAGTGCTCTGCCACCCTCAATGTAAAGAAGGTTTCCCTCATGATGATTTGATCTGTTTGAATTTATGGCCATTGCTCCTCATCCTGTCACTGGGCACCACTGAAAAGAGCCTGGCACCACCCTCCTGACTGAGGGTGGTGAGCTGCCTTTGAGATAGCTATATGTATTGAAGTGATCCCCTCTCAGTTTTCTCTTCTCTGGACTAAACAGGCCCAGCTCCCCCAGTATCTCCTCATAGACTCCAGACCCCAAACCATCTTTGTGGACCCCACTGGATCATTTCCAGCAGCTCCTTGTTTTTCTTGAAATGTGGAGACCAGAACTGGACACAGTATTCCAGATAGGACACCTAAATGGTCAGGATGACCTTCCTTGACCTGCTGGCCACACTTTTCCTGATGTACCCCAGGATACCATTGGCCCTCCTGTCCACGAGGGCTCTGCTGGCTCATGCTCATCCACCAAAACTCCCAGCTCCTTCTCCACGGAGCTGCTCTCCAGTAGGTCGTCCCCAACTTGTATTTGTTCTTAAGGTTATTCCTCCCAGGTGCAGGACCTCATTTAGTTTCTCTCTGCCTAACTCTCCAGCCTATCAAGGGCCTGATGAATGTCAGCACAGGCTTCAGGTGTATCAGCCATCCTCCTCAGTTATGTTATCCTCAGCAAACCTGCTCAGGGTGCATTCTATTCCTTTGGCCAGGTTGCTGGTAAACAAGTTGAATAAGAATGGACCCAATAAGTGTTGACCCTTGGGGAATGCCACTGACTTCAGGCCTCCTACTGGATTCTTCTCCACTGATCATGACCCTCTGAGTTCTGCCATTGAGCCTGTTCTTTATCCACCTCACTTCATTCATCTAAAACATATCTCCAGAGTTTACCTTTGAGGATGCTATGAGAGGCAATGTCAAAAGCCTTGCTGAAGTCAAGGTAGACTTCTCTGATTTCTATACTTATAGTAGACAGCCCATCCCACCTGAGAAGTTTATCAAATGATCCAACACAACTGCACACAAATTAGTACATATGTTAGTACAAGTATTCTCATGTGCCCACGCAATACTTTGGCAGAATATGCAAGATATCAGTCTCAATTCTAAAAATGTTTAGCAAGTTTCAAGAACTGAAAGGCTAAACTATAAGTGACCTGTTATTCTTCTGTAATATCAGAAGAAAAAAAGATCTGTTTACAAAATCAATTTATCTGTGAAACAGGAGGCAAATTTAAACATCATTTATATTTGTTAATGAATGTCTTTTCCATTATAGACCTTCATTTTGCAGCATGTGGTCCCAAAGTTTTTCCCTTTGGGAAAAGGGAAAGAGAGCTAGGGAGGAAAGAAATGTGGCTGTCTTTTGATGCATTTTTTCCCAAAAATAATACCAGCAATCCACCATTAACAGATTATTCCCATTAAATATTACTATACAACTTGTACAAAGGTTGAGTTTTTGAAAAGAAAATTTCTTGATTGGTGAAAGCTTGATAAAAGCTCTTTGTTTTTTTCTCTTTTTCTTCCTCTGATTTTTTCCTGTACTATGACAGAAATAGAAGCAGATAGATATAGGAAGGTATGTAAATATGCGAGATATATATTCTTTTCAATCTGAATTACAGTGAACATATACTATGTGCATATTGAAATATTCCCCTGTAGAATATTTCAAAGAGTGTCTGTTTACATCTGCACTATCCTTTCGTTAAATCATTTGGGAAAATCACTTGTATATATGAATATAAGAAGGATCAAATACTATGTCATACTTTTAACTTCAATGGCATAAAAAGATCTTCAAAAAGCCAGCGTAGTCCAAAATAAAACCCAAAATAATTAGCTTCTCCTGGGGAAAACTTATTTTCTTAACAAGGCCAGCAAACGAAGCTGATTTGTAATAAAATCTTAATCAAGCGCTGATTGCTTTCTTCTACCACACTGGGAGAGCTATTTTCCGGACAGTACAGCCTCTTGCAACACTGAGGAAGATATTTTATACATAATATAAAAACCTAAGTTAGGAGTCAGGACTTCTCTCCAATGTGGTCAGATAATCAGCAACAATGATGGAGAAATGCTAAAAATAAAAGGTTGGGGGAGGAAGGTTCTCATTTATATTTAATTTTTATCTAGTAGAAATGACAAAAAAGTTCTAATGTGCTTTTTCAATAGCGGATAAAAATTTATACCTGAAATCATAGCTCCAAATACTCAAATGTTTGTCTTCTACCTAAAACATAAAGCTTTTTAAGAAAGAAAAGTTCTACCAGCTCCTTCCATCATAACAGTTATGAATCCAGTCCCAAACTTCCTCTCTTTCTTTACTGAGAAAGTGTGTTATAGTAGGGTTGACATTTCAAAAAAAAACACCAGGCTCATCCACTTTTCTACAGGTTCTTTAGAAGAACAAACATTATCTCTATCTGTTACTATTACTGTTCTAATCATCCAAGAAAGAAGACAAATTCTATGTTCTTTCCTTTATGTTAAAAAACTAGTCAGTACCAGGAGGCCATGAGTGAAGAATTTATTTTCCTTCGTGGCGGAAGCCTTATTTCCCCAGGCCATTGAATAACCCGTTAATTGTTTTTTGGTTTTTTTTCCTCAAGAATAGATCAGCCTACAAACTAATCAGTTCAGATCATGTGACATCATTGGAAAGCAAAACACTGGGCAATAATCCTGCAACATACACCCTGCCTATATATTCTTTAGCAAATAAGATTTGCTATTCAAATAATTGTTTTCTAGCAAATAAGATTTACAGTTCAAATAATTGTTTTCTAGCGATTGGTGCAGCTATTTTTGAACACCAGGCTCATGATGGTTGAAATCTTTACAATATGTTAATTGCTCTGAAGAAGGCATTTCTTCAAAATAGATGCTATGGCTGATTTATAGCCAAACAACCACACAAAATACTACAGGCTTTTCCACACCCATGACATTAATTTCCACAGTATATACAGTAAATTCATTATGCTGTGCCAGACAATATACGTGCACTGTCATTTATATCTCAGTTGTTACCATAGATATGAAAGAGTCCAACATTGGTTTTACTATGAATTATGTATTCGTAATGAAGAAAAAACATTTCCTCAGTGTTGTCTGTGAACGTTCCATATTTATTAGTGCCTAACCAAAATGTTTGCCTATGAGGTTTCTATATTTTATCTTATCAAAAATATGTTCCATTGTATAACTTGAATTCTTTTTTACTCCAAACCACATGTTGGCCTGATTTATGCCCCTGAGGAAAGCCATAATAGTGACTTTTCCATCACTTTAAAGCATTATTTTTTCTGTTAGTGGGTTTCTTGACATATATTTAATTTGTGTGTCTTTTCCTGAACATTGGTTGCTGCAGTACTTTTTATACCTTTATGGGTTTAACAGGTAATAACAGGCAGTACCATCAACTGTATTGATGATACTGTCAAGCCAAAAAATCCACAAAACTTTCTATAGTAGCATTCCAATACCCAAATGAAACCATGGCTTAAGGGTGCTGTCTGCCTTCAGAAAGCATGCCAAGAAATAGCCATTGAAGAAATCACTAGAGCACTAAGGCACAGCATAAAATTGGCTCATGAGCTACAGAATATCAGGAAAAATGAAAGGGAAAGACCACCAGCAATCTATAAGGCCCAAAGAAATATCAGTGCATGACAAAATGAGCAAATCTACCTGTTCCATGGATTATACACAATGGTGAGTTTAGTTCCTACTAGCAGTTGGGCAAACTAAAATTTATGTTATTCAACTACTCTTCTATCTCAGTTAAGAACAAAATATTTAAAGCATAGAAAGGAATTAGTGTTTTTTAAATCTCAATTTCTGATGAACAGCTTGTATAGTCTAACAAATTACATTTAACTGCTTATTTATAGATCTTTGTTCCCTGTTCCCCAGAGCTCAACCAGAGCACCTGGCACACATGAGAAAATATATCTACTGATATGAAACAGAAAAAATCCATCTCATTTGCAGAGAGAAAGTATAAATTAATACAGCAAGAATCTTTTGTTTATACAGACTCCTGAGAAAAGGTCTCTTGAATTTCAGTTCAACACATAAAGCACTAGACCTCTTCCCACAGACATATTTGTTTTAATTTGGCGGTCAAAAGCTTTTGTTCTTGCTACAAGTTTGGGGTTTTTTTTGATCCTCCAAAAGCCTCTCCATTGCTGCTGAAATACTCCCTAATGGCAGTCTACCTGTAAAAGATGTGAAAAGTTTGGAAAGTGTTTATGATACAGACGTTTGTCTGAGAAAATGATTTTACATTCTGTATGATCCAACATAAACAAGCATAAGTACTATAAATTCTGTGGTGAGATACAAATGCAGGACAATGTTTCTATAGAATAGATACCAAACATGGTAGATCAGTTACATTCTCCATAGCTGTGAAATAAAATAGTCTGAAATTGCATTACTAAAATTTTCTTTAAAACATAATTTTGGCATCTCAAGAGATTGCTTCCATACCTGTGATCTTTTGTTTGCTTTTTATATCCAGATGTCTTACTTTAATTCCAATTAGACAATTCCTTTTTTTTAGGTTTTTTGTTCCTTCCATTGTTGCTTAGTGGGAAGCAGTCATTCAGATTTATGTATGATTTTCTGCACATTGGATTCTGGTCTGACATTAGTATAACCTCACTATAGTGCCCTATTGTAATATTATACAATAATAATATGCATTAAAAAGAAGCTTAATTTTTATTTTGTTTCTTTCTCCACCCCTGCAGACATATCCTTCTATTATCCAATAGTACCCTTGATATTATCATAGCAAAATGTAGGTATAAGTTGGTCCAACAGTGTTGAGACAAAATTATGCAAAGTTACCTGTTATGTAAAGCTAAATTGCAGTTTGAACATAACCAAGGTTAACTACTGAGATCGACTCAATTATTCAAAATTAGAGAGAAGTAAGAGAAATCATACAGATCAACCTTGCGCTGTATTCTTGAAATTTGGTCTTGGGTGATTTAGATTTTTTGAAAAATCAATTTATTTCAAACAGCTAAAAAACACCAATGCAGTTATATTTCAGAGGAAGGATTACATAGAAGTTCCTTATGATAGCTACTGAAGATCAACAGCATAGAATAGTATAAGGAATACCAGAAATTATCCCACCTATTACATTTAAGAACATATGAATGTACCAAAGAATTTTCATTTTTACAGATGCCAACTAGTTGTATTATGTAATGTTTTGATAGTGTGATATACTAAAATAACAGTTGGTATTTAATTTGAATGAAGAAGCATGTTATCATTCTTGTGTCCCCTGAACAGATTAATTAAGTTTAGGAGGACTGAAAATATCAAGTCAACTTTAATCTGAGACAGATTGATTTTATTGGAAGTTAAATAGGACAGAAAGTTGAGGCTGACAAAGAAGATCCAACAGCAGAACAGTGGAAAACTTCTATAAAATAATGCTAGAATTAAAAGGCAAACTCCTGTATTCATTATTTTCTTATGTTTTTATTTTATTTTATTATAGTTAATACAAAAATTTTTAAGAAATGTATCAAGATTCCATGAAACATAATTCTGTCACTGAAGAGACAAGAGCACAAAACATTTTTTTCCAGTTTAGAAACACTGGGAGAGAAAAAAAAGTAATCTAGACAATTATTTGACTTGTCTCAATTAATCCCTATTTTCTTATTAAAGGAGGGGAAAACCTTTTTCCTGTGACCTGAAAACCAAAAAGTTTGAAACTACTTTGAAATACATGAATTACTGAATTTGAGAGCTTCCAAAAAAGACCCATTCAGGATAAGAATCTAGCTCCTGCTCAAAAGTGCAATTTCTGGCAATATCTGTAGCTGTGTAATACAGGGTGAAAAGTGCAGAGAATGCCAGTGAAAAACTTAGGGATTCAAGATAAAAGCTGTAAAATGACCATGCCACCCAGTATCACTTTCTTCTGGAAGTGCATAATGTCTCACCAAACTGAAAAAACCCGAAACATCCCTCTTCTTCGGTAGAAATTCTTATTCCCCTATATTTTATTTTGCCTTTAATATGAATTTGTAAACAATCAGGGCCTTGATCTGGTGACTTAATTTTCTTGTTTGTAACAAAATCTTCAATTTGTCAAAGTAATTAAACGTATACAAGTGTTTTGTTCAATCAACTCTTAAGTTAATGAAAGTTGAATTTTAAAGAAAAATCTTTAAGAAATAAAAAATATTTGGTTTTATTACTTATATTTGTTACCTAATCAGAAATACAAAGAAACTTAAATTTAATTAATTTTTACAAAATGGGACAGATATGCTTCATTAACAGACAGTCCATAGAGATGCTACTTTAACAGAGATGCTTCTTTAACAGGCAGCCCATTCCTCTGTAATCACAGACTTATTATGTATCTTGCAATTCATCCATATAAAATGCAGAGGAAGTGTGGAAAAAAATAAATAGTATTCAGCTCCTCTTGTTTCCTCTATGTCAGATTTTCATTCCAAATTAGACCAAAGCACTTTATACATAAAAGAACCAAATAGTGTTTGCTTTACTGAAGCAAATAATCCAATTTACTTCAACAGGGCTACTTAAACATAACTTAATGCATCATTTCTCATTCTATACTTAACTGCTGAATTTCCTATTTGGAGTCTATCCCTTCTTTGGGGATTTTTGTTTGGGTTTTTGTGTATTTTTTGTTTTGTTCTGTTTTTTCCACATCCACCTTTCCCTTTAAATGTTTTATTGGCTACATGGTCTACTACTAATATTTCTATATTTAAGAAGAAAATATCACAAATAATATGTAAAAAAAAATACAGGTTTAAAAAGCAGTATCTGTGTGTCAGTTACAAGAATAAATCTTGGAAGTGAAGCATCTTAGAAATGTTGTTAGAAACACACATTAAAACATACAAAGGCAACAGAAGGATGGAAACAAAGCTGTTAAATAATATTAGTTTCTAGTAGTTTTGAAGGAGTATTTCAAATGAAAGAAGTATGGAAGATAGGACACACTTGAGAGACCAGTATATTAATTTTTTTTTGGGAATAGCTTGAATCTGTGTTTCTAGAGGAATGTGAAAACTCTGAAAGCCCACTTTATTAAAAGCTTACACAGCTTAAACAGCTTTATAAACAGAGAAATGTCCAATCTTATTTTCTGGTGGGGTTATAACTCTCAGGCTTTAGTTAATAAGTGATTTGCAGATGCAGAAGATTTAGATTACTGCAAAGTATGAAAGTTAATTGTGAGACAAAAGAAAAATCCCAATACAAAACCATTGCACAGAATTAAACTTCTTCCCACCCCAACTTGGCACCACTTCACTGACCTTGAAGCAAGATTCAAATTTGCCCATGACAGTAAGTGTTCGTATTATTTGTACACAACTTCTTTGTTTCATTTCTATCTTGAAATAATTTGACCATGGTGTTCTAAGGAAATAATGTTTAACAGAACTTCTGCAGTAAATTTTGTCCCAGGACTGTACATTTTCCCTGAATAATGTCTCAGTAAACAATTCAATTTTGTCATCTAGTTTACTATCTAAATTATGTCAGTTTTTAAGTTTGAAAATATGAACTGGAATCCAAACTGAGGATATCTTTGTTCGCCAAGTTTTCTTTTAGGAATACTTGAACTGTATAAAACTTAACCAACAGGTTAACTGTATAAAACTTAACCAACAGGGCTTCCATTATCAATATTCAGACTGTACCTGTCCAGTGCTTTTTATCAACAATTAAAGAAAAAAAAAAAAAAAAAAAAAAAAAAAGTAAAATGGCAAAATTCTGTTTCAGAAGAAAACCACTCAAAAAGTGTTTAGAAAATATATAATACTGAATTATTTAGTCCCCTGAATTAAGTAGATCTTCTTTTTTTAACACTGGTTTCAACAAAAGCACCCACAGATACCATTGTTAGTCTTCAACTCCTGATTTATTCAGAGTAAGAAAACATTCCATATTTATTTGAGCAAATAGAAAAAATATACAAAGAGGTATATGGAAGCAGCCTATGAAGGCTTAAATCTTCATGTAATTAGGAAAGTGAAAACACATTTTAGTTCTTGAACAAATATTTGATGTGTATATTTTTATCAGGATTTTTTCCTTTTTTTTAACTTTAAAATCATCTTAATCTTTCTTGGGAACTCATCTAAAGGCAGAAATCCAACTTCATCAATCTCAAAGTTCTGGCATAATCAACATTTCTCACACCTTTAGAGGGGAAAAACGTGCTGAATTCTCAGGTGAGGCATGTGGGCACATTATGCAGTCAGACATACGGTCTCTCTATCTTCTTCTGAGCTGGCGGGAGGCAGGCTGGTGCCACTTCAGAAACCATGGAAGAGAAGGTCCCCATACATCCTCACAGGAGCTGTCTTTCCCAAATTTCAACACTGTAATACAGCTCTCCAATTTTATGAGAGATTGTAGCACTGTTAGGATTTGTACAAGTCTCCAGACACTCGAACCATGACTCTTGCTGGTCTGCCTTTCATTTACTTGTCACCCTTTGCCATCATGCTGCAGATTGCATCATGTTAAGTTACATTGCGACTCCTGGGACCTACCTTAACTTTTGTTAGGGACATGGCAGGTGACTTTGCCTGTGGAGTACTGAATAATTGCCACCAACCATGGAGAATGCTTCAGGGCAGCTCAGGGGTTGGCAGTGACCTGGGGCTGGGTGCTGGCCCAACAAGGGCTCCCTTGAGTATATCCAGATGGAGTGTGGTATTCGGTATTCAGGGACTGTCCCACTGTCCCAGCCAGGAGCAGGGCAGACAGGAGGGATGGGAGCAGCCCCAGCCCTGGACAGGCAGAGACTGGGCTCAGAGCTGGGCATGTGGCAGGGCAGGGCTGTAGGGAGCTGGAGACCAGCCCTGCTGCTCTGGGGTCACTGGGGCAGGGGCTGCTGGCCCCAGGGCTCTGACATGGGGTCCTGGGCTGTGGGCATGGTGAGGAAGCCCAGGGGCTGGACATGGCTGGCCACAGCGGGCAGTACCCTTAGTGTCCTGAAAATTGCTCAGACACAGAAATGCATTGCTGAATCAGGGCATTAACAAAAACACATTGCTGGAAATAGTAAAAGAGCCCATGCAGTGCCTTTCACTTTGCTGAACCGTTTAGTGAATGATTTAATTCCTGTTTGCATTTTTGGTTCCTTCTATGTTAGCTAATTCTGTTGATAGAATAATTAGGCAATTACTTAATTGAAACAGAAACAAAATTTAGTGTATTTCTAAATGTGCAAATTATAATTAGTCTGCTTATTAAATTTCATTTACACAAATTATACCTCTTTATATATAAAAGGAAACATGGCTAAATGATTTAGTGTGTCAAAACAGCTGTGAGTGCATATGTCAGAGGCTGTGTGTGCCAGGTACATGATTATCATTCAGGGGAAAAAGAAAAAGTTCAAAAAGTAGTCTTTTAAGAGGACTAAAATTGAGTAGACAGTTCAGAGATTTGCAACTTTGAAAATGTCTGAACAATTTTCCCATATCCCATGCTCTGAAGACAGGCAGACTTTACTGTGTTTAAGCCATTTTAATAAAATAAAACCCAGAGTTGAGGGGTTTTGGATAAGACTTCACTCCAGTATATCCAGTCGTTATTATTCTTGTATCATGTAAGACAAATTTAAATGATACAGTTGCAAAGGAAAAGCAGTTGGCAATGATCCTTTGCAGGTCAGATCTTATGATTCAGTATTGGTTATTTTAATTTTAACTATGAATTCGAGTGAACTAAGGATCACACTCAATGATCCCTGAAAATCCTCATGGTACCGTGAAACATTAGATTTTCTATACAGTTTTGACTGAATGAACTTAACAGTGGGCAAAAACTTAAGCTGTCCTTTGATTACACGTATAGAGAGACCTGCATGCATTGTATTACCAAATACTTTTTGTCATTAAGTATGTTCACAGTATTGCTTCCAAAAAGACTATCTGAATAAGTCACATAGAATTTAAAGTCTTGCCTTTTTGTTATATCTACAAACTGTTGATAAAATATTAGACAAACTCAACAACACAAAGTTAAGATGAAGAAATCAGATTTGGGAATTAAAAATTAAAAATCCTCCCTAAAGCTAGAGATTTCATGTAGCATATTCCTCAGACTAGCATAGCAATATTTAGTTAAAAATGTAAAGTTTTAGGAACATTTCTCATCTGTTCCAGAGGATTCAGTATGTGTAAAGTTCTAATGATAACTTGCCCTCTCAATTGTAAAGCTGCTCTTCATTTTAATTTGCCTCAAATCACTTCACAGCTATTGGACACTGCTCCACCTTTCCTGTTTGTATTTCTTGTAATACTTTCCTGAAGTATTGCCCCTGGTTGTTGGTGGCTTCTACCTATGGCTTAGCTATGGCAGTAATTATAGGATCAAGTCAAAGTGTTACTGGAGAACAGGAAGGAATAAGTAGTTCTCACCTTGGAAATCACTGCATAGCTCATTACTTTCAAATATGCTCTTTGCACATTTGAGCCTTGTCTGGGGATACCCAGCTAAATCAGCTCAGTTATGTTAGAATACAGTTAATTTTCCCCTGTCCTTTAGTTCTGTGCCAAAAGAAATACTTGTAGCATGTCTGAAGGGGGCAGCCACCCAACAGAAGGTTTCAAAAGAACAGCATTTTTAAAAATAATATTATTGACAGATGCACACAAAACTTGTAAACTAATATTACATTTTGACATCAGTGGGATAATTAAATTGTTTTGGGAACTGCCCATAAGACTAATCTTAATTTAATGATAAGAAGAAATTTGCTATTATGCAATCTCATGACAACCACTATGCCTTCACTTGTAAGTCAGATGGTGTATTAGACAGACCTTAGGACAAAATGGTGCATCTTTCACCTTTGAGCAACATAAAAGCAAAACAAACCAAATTCTTTTATAAAACACTAGTTGACCAAACCCCTGGCTGTTTCATGACTTGCTTCTAGGTTAAAGCTCTACATGAAAATGATCAAACTGGGTGTCAAATAAAACAAATCAGAATTACTAGGATTTTACAACCTCCCTGTACAAGAATGAGAAAGTGCTAAAGGAGTGGGGTAGTGGTGAAATGTTTAACTCATCATCCTTGTTCTTTTAACAAAATACCACTAGAATCATATCTCCTGAATTTTTATAAATGTCTAAGTATTTTTTTCCATTAGCACTTTGATACAACACCAACACTTGTGAAGGATTGTCACTTATGCAAACACTACCCTGGCTTTTACATCTAAAGTGTCTTCAGATGAAATGAGCTACATTTTTTTGTTACCAGCTTGAATTCCAAGTCACAAAATGACCTTAAAAATACAATCAGTCATAGCTGCTCTGAGTAATTGCTAAAAAAAGAGATTTTCTTATAAAAAAGTTTAAAAATAATCCCCCCACCTAGGTAAAATAATTAAAATTAATAATTGAATACTATGTTATGCAGTAATTTATATATTATCTATTGTATTACCAGAGAAAAATTTTCAATGTCATAGATTAATTAGGTTTTGTCCTCCAGATTTTTAGTAAAAACAGCTGAGTTCAAGCTTAAGATTGTAATCTTTTTACATATTGAAGACAGAATTCCTTCTCTCTTCATCTAAATTTAGTTCTAGAGGTTGTGACATTACAGCAAATGTAGTTTAATCATACTGGTAGTTTTACATGTAAATTAATGCATGTACTCATACAGAATTATAGTGTTAGAGAATCATTAACAAAACCAATGATGGGCATTCCCCCCAGAATATGGGATCCCTAATGAGCTATAATTTATATTTAAAATGAGAATAAATTACCATGCCAACAGTTCTTTGAACATAGGTTGTTTGTAAAATATATCTTCACTAGGCAGAATATAACTGGAAGTGAATAAATAATTTCAGTCCAGAAAAAATCAAATGCATTGAAATAAAACTTGCATGACTAATCCTTTAAATTTTAATTCATTAGGATGTTTTTTGGACAGAAATATTTAGAATGACAATTGATTTTAAAACTTTTTGTACATTTACTTGAAAAAGAAGATAAATTTTACTTGCCCATCAACAAATCAGATATCGATTTACTTAGGAACTTTAGCATGTATTATGAGGACAGTTACATTGAAAAGTGTACATTATAGACACATGAAAGTGGCCCAAAAGAGCCACTTGATGCCAATGAGATACCATGGACTGTAAAGCAAAAGTAGTAAAAAGCAGCATGAAACCTGATCTTTCAATCTGGTATTATAGGAGATTCAAGGAATGTGGCTATATTTTTTTGTGCTTTCTTCATTTATTTTCTTGCTGTATTCTGTCATTGTATTAAGTGTAATGATACAAATCTGGTTGAATTTTTGAAGCTGATTGAATATGTTACGTGGAGTAGTTCGACATACTAGAGCACAATGAAAGTGTAAAATCACTGCTCATGCAATAGTCAACAGAACCTCCAGGTGAGCCCAGATTCTCTTTAAGAAAAAAGTTAATGATTTCCATGGCAAAGAAACCCTCCAAAACCTATATAATACGACTCTCTTTTTATCAACTATCGGAAGAAATGCAGTGTTGCAGCAAGCAAAGAAAGAGGTATTGCAGATACAATAACCACAAAGAATAAGATTCAGCAAAAATTAACCATGTTGCCTGAAAACCTTCTATTTGTCTTTGTGATGTGAAGGTAATAATTTATGCAAAATTTTTTGAAACATTGCTGTTCTCATGGGATGAATGCTTGGAACTTGGGTATGACTTACAGACACTAGGGTAAAGTGTTTCTAGTCTTGGCCCTCTATGGCTTTCATTATCCATTTAGAAGAAATGAACACAGACACTTTGTGAAGGCAGACACTACTTATTCACAGTTCTGCACCAGACATCTAGCTCCTCATGTTTCTGTGCATTTCTTGAATAAAAATTAATTGGGATACTTCAGATGCTCATAGTAGATACGACTTTTAATGCTTCTCCTTGCCCCCTTCCCTTCCCAGTTCCATTTTGTTTGGTAGACTTAGTCAAACTCTAAAGCTGAAGTAGAGTAAGTGTACAGTAGTAAATTTGTACCAGGAATGTGCTTTTCAAGTAAAACTCCTAAATGTCCCTGCTTCTCATGCCTTGATCTATCACAGAGTAGTTGCAGATTACACAAACTGGAATAATTCCAGATGAAAATAAATTGAAAAATGTGCCCTAGAAGTGCACTTAATGTTCTTCAATCAACTATGAACATTCAGTCCTGGGTGCAAAGTCCACACCTTTCTCCAATTCTTAACATGCACAGTGCAGACATACACTGGTGCTCTAACTATTTTTTTACTACACAGATCTGTTTTTGCTATGCTGTCCTATTTGCTAATGTACCACAGTCACATTAACCCATATTCCTTGCTAGGAAGTGATCCTAGATCTAATAAATCAGTCTTGATTTTACCTTTTATTTCAGAAGTAAATGCATGATACATAAAGGATTTTAGAACATCACAGCAACCACTGGAAAAAAGAGGTACCTTATTGTATCAGCAGATAACTGTGCTTTAATAACCTGGTCAAGTCAGGGAAAGCACCACATTGACACAAGTATTTATACAAATAAACTAAACATGAGAGTAGGTAAAATGAAGAACACAAACTGAAAAAAACCCAACACCAATACCTGTCATGACATGGGGAATTTCTAGCTAAGGCTTCCCTTACGAAGTTTTCCTCTTTATTCAGTCCTTCATAATTGTAGGAAGACATTTTGGCTATTGACTTTGAAAGAGTCACTTTGACAAGGTGCAAAAAAGCCCCCCATCTTAATAAAATGTTTGCCAAATATTTTGGATCTGACCTGGGAGTTGAGATACGTCGTAACAGGAAATATTTTAGTGAATGGACATTAGCATCCCAAATTTGTGGAGAGAACATATGAAAACAAAAGAAAAGATAATTCTGTGGGTAATAACATTTCTATACTTTGACTTGAAATTGCCTCATATTACCTACAAAGCTTGCCATACCTGTGACTATACTTTTACATCTTCATTATTTTTAATTCATGGCCGAGGCTTTTGCTTCCTACCACATGATACATGGTTCTATTATTTTATGTCTCAGCCTTAGAAGTTGTATTTACTTCTTTACTGGCTTGCACACACCCTTTGTCATGGTTTACCTGTTGATAACATGTGAAAAGTGCCAGCATATAATTCTTCCTAGCACTCTTTTTGCTTGATTAGTATTTGTAACTAATTTACGACACAGTCAGATCCAGTCTTGAAATCTGAAGGTGACAGAATGATTAAGATTATTGTTTCCAACGATAAAGGTGACAGACTTTTGTACCTCTTATGGTCTTGAATGCATTATGAAAAAAATCAATACTTCTTTCCTTTGAAATTAATTATCGAATACATTTTAAAGAATTTTTTTTAAGCTTGCACAGGTACTCAGAAGTACCAATCTGATTTGATTCAGAATTGCATTAAATCCTGGTGTCTGTATGCATAACTTTCATTTTTAAACCCATTTACTCTGAGCATCTGAAGGATTGTTTTCCTTGAGAAAAGCAACGTATACATAAGCTAATAAAATAACTCTGGGTATTCAGATGCTGACTTGGAATGACAAGAAAAAGTGACTGGAAACTTCCATCTATGTTTGCACAAGTTTCTCACGTTAAGCAGTCTACTCCTGATCAACAACCATTCCAGTTAGCATCAAATCCCAAGAGAAGACACAGTGTATTTCTAATATTTTCTTTACAGAGGTGTTATCCACAACATTAAAATAGTAAAACATTAAAAACAAAAAAACCCCACCAAAACTAGCACAACATTAAAACCAAAAAATATTCAGTAATATGTCCTAGAAGAGGTGACATATCTAATAGTGATTATGCAGCTGCATTGTCCTAGGGGCAACAAGAAGCCTGGCTGAGATGAAATACAACATCATCCCTGGCTGGGAACAGTGTTGTCTGTGCCCTACAGGGGTTGTCTCCATGTGACAGATTGTCCTCATGCCAGGGGTTGCACTGATGGTCTGAAAAAATGCAGCAGTAATGCCCCCGCAAACACTGAGTGTTGTAATGAGATCTAATAGCTGTCTCTTATATGCAGAAAAAGTTCAGGAGGTGATGTGTCGTTGAAACCATAGGATAAAACAAAACAGGACAAAAAAAAACCTTTTATTGAAAAATACATATGGATATATTTCTGAATAAAAGTATATTTATGAGATGTGCTATACATTTTTAATGCCATTACAAGAGATACCTTCATCTTAGTTCAATTTCTGTATACTTCTGAAAGAAAATTCACCAGGCATAATTCTTTCACAAGTGGACTAAGAAGAAATTTGGATAAGGAAGGTATAATAAGGGAAAGACAAAAGATATTGTCTTGAAATTAACCTAGAACAAAGGAAACAGATATGAATATTTGAAATTATACCTTGTGGGGCAGCCAGTAAGAGAATTTAAATATGTTGTTTCTGAAATAGACATATATTATATTTATGCAGATACTGGTAGGGTAACCAAACAAGCTCTTAATTAAATTGTTGCTGATTTCTGAATGTGCTTAATTCCTAACCCCTCAGGAAATCTTTATACAAACATGTCAATGACTAATTTATTATTATCCACCAATTTTTCTGTGTGCAATTTTGTAATTTTTTCAGCTGTTATTTCTAGTTCTAAGAATCAATTCTCTCCAAATTCCGAAGACTGTCTTTTTGGAATAATACCAGATGAATCATATATGAGTTTTTCAAATCAAGACTTTATCTTCCCTTTAAATGATTTCTAACTTCCCTTAAATATCTAAGCCTCTGTATGGGGACAATGTTTGACCTATTAAGCACTATTCTTCAGTTTCTTAACTCTGGGAATTTGGCTGAAGATAATAACCTTCCAGATTCTTTTTTCCCTTTGAGTCTTTTGTAATTGTGTCTATCAGAGATTTGATTTGTGGCCATACAACAAATCGTGCTACTTAAATCTGTTATTTTATGTTCACAGTGCTCTTGATTTCTTTGATTTTCAAGAAGGAGATGGTTGAAATATTTCTGGGTTTAGAAATCTCAGGAAGTTTCATTTTTCCTTGAAGTAAGCCCTTATAAGTCTTGAAAACTTATGAACAGATGTATTTTCTTAAAAAGAAATGAAAAGTTTCATAGTACTATCACTGTAAAACTTCTGCTCTAATGTAAGAATCTTTAAGTGTGCTAACCACATCAGAAAATTTAACCAAAATAAAATGACTTCCATTTTTGTTTATTACAATTTTTACATTTATATTTTTTGTCAGTGAAAACTACCCATGGATATGTGTTAATCTGGGTTACTTGTTTACAATTTTTTCCTGGTAATTATTTTTTTTCAACCCATCATCTTCCTTGCAATGTATTTGTCTCTTCCTTAATTTTACAGAATTTTCTCTAACTAATGAAGTCCTTATTTGATGCTTTGTTTTCACATATTTTTACACTCTTTCTCATACCCCTCCCTATTTACTCTAAGTATTTATTGTTTCCAGTATCAAGAAATGCCTTCTCATGTCCCTAAAAACTCAGTGTAAATAGGACCCAACAATATTAAAACTTCTTCCATCATTACATTTACTGCCCAAATAATGAAAATATAGCCATGTAGCCTTACAAAACTTCCACTCTTCAGAAGAAAAGCAAGAAATGAGTAATTATGTCAAGGGAACTGTTCTTTGTCTGTTGTTTGTTTTTGACTAAAAAGGATTCTTCTTCCATAATTGTTTGGACTGCTAACCATGCCTTATTTACCTGTTAGCCAGAAATATCCACAATTTAAAAAGTACAAAGAACCTGTTCAGATTAATGATTTGATGACTACGCCGACTTAAAAATAGATTATGAGAAAAAGGAAGCATTGCTGTTGTCTCAAGAACTACATACTGGAATGAAGTGTAAATTACTAAACCTAAATTCTCCAGAATGGGCAAGAGCACTAAACCTAAGTCCAATGCATAGGAAAGAACCTGCACAGTGCTATCAAGTACCTCTCTTTCATTTCTTTCTTCATAAATGAATATATCTTCAAAAGGAGAAAATTTAAAATGGCCTTTTAAATCTGATATTATCTTCATGAGTGGCAGAATGACTAAGGTTTATCCAAAAAACTGCAAAGCTTGTGTCATCTCTTTAATTCTACTTCAGTTTTTCTCCTCTAGGATTAGCAACTCAACACTCACTATTGTTTCTGCTATCTGACTGCATGGTATATTTATCCACTATTTAAACTAAGGCCAAAAAGGGGTCATATAACAGAAACTGAACTCTGAGCTCAGAAATTCCTCCTTCACCAGCCAATCCAAGTCTATTAATGTTTTCACATACTATGCTTTTTGTATTAGTACAAAAAGCTTGCTAAAAACTGAGCTGAATTTTAAAGTACTCTGGATGTAGATACTGTGATGCACAGAAATCAACAGTATTTGTTATTGATATTTTTTCTTACTTGCAGTTAGTAATGTTTTCATGTAAAAGCAAGCCACATTTTCACTACTTGGCAAAGTGAGTTGTTGGACTTTGCTACAAATTAAGTGGCATAAACCTTACTAGCTTCTATCTGTCTGTGGTTTTTTAGTGCTCCCCTTGATTGCTGCAATACCATACTTAATTAAAATTTTCACATTACCAAAAGTAATGAAACAAGCAAAGTATCAGCCATTTTTAATGAAATAATAAAATAACTTCTAAAAATGGAGGCTTGCAGTAAACAGGTTTTCATTTTAAAGTTATTTTACACATTTAAAAAATCCAGCTTGAGAAGTTCCTATGGCAACACAAAAAAAAAGTCACACAAATAAAATAAAATGACATAGAAAAGCCCGAGTCACCAGACTTTGAATTCTTCTTTCAGGGGTCTAACTGCTCAAAATAGTTAAGCAAAGCTTTTTTTTGGTTTTTTTTTTTTTTTATTGTCTTTTAGCTAAGGCAAACAAACTTGAGTGAACATATTGCCATATCTAATTTTTCCTTTCATTTATTTGGGCTCTTTATTGTCTCTGTCCTTTTTGCTTCCACTCAGGTATGTCTCCACAAAATAGCAATTTTTCTGCTCATGTTTCACTCATTTTTTCATCTGCTGAGTGAGGCATTCCTTTGATCTGTTAATTTGCTAATTCCAGAAAGCGTAATATTTTAAATTAAATGCAAAAGCCAACAAAACACATAATTTTACAGATACCTGGCTATTATAAGTTTTTTGTTCTGATTTGATGAATATTTTCCCAATTAATGAAAGTTTAATTGATTACTTGTATATTTTCATAAGCTTTACAAAAATATTGAGGTTTCTCTAGAGAAGAATACACAGTGACTGGCAAATTATGTGCTGCCAGACACAGATTCTGAATATTTCACTCCAGAGATTTTATTTAGGTTCTTTCTTATATTAGAGCTGCCTGTTCACTAGGAGATAAATGAAGACTACCTAAAACATGGACAGATTAGTTTGTATCATGAACTATGTGTTTAACAAGTAATTAATGGCATTGTGGTGTGTTAAAAACAAGCAAGCAACCAAAACCCAACAAAACAATACCCCTAAGTGTTTTTGAAGATGTGATCTCAGTCCTCTCACCAATGCAGACAACTCTTAAGATTCCAAGTAAGTTGCAACAGAATTTAGTGTTGCACAGATTGGCTACAATGTAATGGCAATAGAGCCATGAGGTTTCTAAACTTTTATTCTTTTATAGTTAAATCTTATATCATTAAATGTTCTGTTCTTATTGGAATGACTTTATATCTGAAAATAAATACTTGTGCTTCTGGTGTGAGGAGATTTTTGAAAGGTCTTTTTGCTTAGCTGCTTTATTTCTGAAAAAATGCAGGAAAGAGGCACCATAAGCTCTACAGGAAAATCATCGACAAAAAAGCCAGGCAGAAGTAAATTGGAGAAAATTTTGCACTTGTGGAAAGGATGATTTTTTGATCTGAATATATTTGACAATGAAGGAGAAAAGAGAGCTAAATGTGGTTACATAAAAGATTAAATGCTCCAAACCAGCATCAGATCCTCGTTAGCCACAATATGATTTCCTAAAAGATTTGGAAAGCAGCTAATAATTTGGGAGTTTTTTGGTTATTCAAATTAATGATGAAGTATAAATAATGATGAGTATAAATAAAAGCATGCTGTCTCCTGACCCATTGTCAAAGACAGAGGGAACAGAAAGACAGACTACTCTAAGTAGAGATTTGAAATCTTTCTCTCATTGTGTAGGAAGTCCTTAAGTCAGCTGGCCTTATGATATTAATTTCTTCATTATACTAGCACAAAATAATTTGGGGTTTGAACTAACCTAAAGTTTTTAGTTGAACATAGAGATATCTCAATTTGTTTTATATTGTTAGATATTGAAGTTATAAATTTTTTAAAACTGCCCATTCAGAAACCCAGATACTGGGATAGAATTTTTGAGTTTCTGCTTCCTATGAATTACTTTCCCTCCCCCCCAGCTTTTTTTTTAGTTTTGGAGGAAGGGAAAGCATCATAATGTTTAACAAGTTACACTTTTTTTGCTAGTATTCAAATCTAGAATAACATGTTAAAAATATAGAATCTGTACTTTTAGGCAAAAATATTGCTTCTAACAAGCCACACTCTTCTCTTGAGATATGATGCACAAATACAGAAAACCAGCAGAACAGCTAGCCATCTAAAAAGCTGAGGATATACCATTAGAGAAATGTTCTCAATTTGTTTTGGTACTCTTTCCTGTTTTTGAAAACAACCATTAATTTGCTTATAGAATTTCACTTTAAGACACAAATTTTGGCATAAAGATACAGCCCTACCTATAGAGATGCCCTGAGAATATGAACAGTACATTAGTGTTTTCTCCTTAGAGGACATCGGATGCCAATTTTCATTACTGTAAAATAGTCCATAAGCTCCTGGTTCTCAAATTTTATCCATTTGCTCTCATTTTCATGTCATATTTGCAGTTATGAACTGGTGTGCAGCATACAATTAAGTCTCTCACATGTTTCCAAAGGTTTCAGTTTGGTTGTGGAATGTTTATTCTCCTCAGTCCTTAAAAACACAGACTGCCTCTTCCATGTCATGCACCTTGTATGGGTTATCCAGTCATGGGTTATCCAGCCATGAGTTACATTATCTGCTGAAGTTAATCATAGCACACACTATTACCTGCACATTCTTTGCTTCCTCATTGTCTCAGAATTCTTGTTCATTGAAGAATCTAGAATTTTAAAAAAATTTATTTAAAATTCATTCAGTCACATCATTGTGTCTTTTTCAACAGTAGATCTGAATATATCTTCTTTGTCTTATAAAATTATTTTGAAGATTAATAATTTATTTTTTTCTGTGTTATCATGATCTCTCTTCCTTCTTCCTTTCATCATTTGGTAACTTCAATCCATGTCAATGTTCAAGAACTCAAAGAAAATGTGCAGCTTTTATGTGTCCCAAGTCAGGTCCAAATTAAGAGGAAACAGAAGAAACAGGTCCATTTTCAGAAAGTAAATTCAAATACACTTTGAAGATAAGTCCTCTTAAAGAAAATCAACTAAGAGCCCAAATAATAACAAAATGCCGGTCACTAATTATGTTAAAAAAAGTATCTATTTGCATTATTTATTATACATTATATATTGACTTAAGTACTGCAATTGTATGCTAACAGTATTTTAATTTATATATGTTGATGTGTAAGATGTATTTTCAAAACTGCACTTGGTCCTTCTAATAAAAAAGCTATTTCGGAGAACATTAAATGAAATTTTTTTAAAATTGGAATTATCAAACCCAATTCCAAACAAAAGTTAAATTTCCTAAAATCGTTGCTGGACATTCAATATACAACTCCCTTCTGAAGTTTTCACTCTTTTGTAATCCTAATTACACCTCCTGAGGCCTGGTTGTTTGTAAACTGTTTGTTCGCCACACTAATAACAAGACTTGGCTGTGTTTGGTGGATGGCTGTACATCTTCTGCACAGATGGGTCTATCTCAGCGTTTCCACATGTAGTTTTTTCCACTCTTTTTTCTACTCCCACAACACAAGGGTTACTGACCCCTTACTCCTTAAGACTTCCGTGTTCAGATGGGAATTCCAGTCCTAGCTGATTTGATACTGGTTCTGGTTGCCAGTCTTTGTTGTCATTAAAGGGCTTTGCAACAAACACCTGATCATCCTGTCCTGCTCTCCCAACTACACAGTTGGGGCAGTTCATTGTGTGGACCATCTAGCCAAACTGTCCTCTTACCCTTCCCTGACAATAACCAGGGCTTTTTCTTTCTGCAGGGTAAGTGACTCCTCCTTTTTCTTAGAAGACAAAGGAAACTAGATGTCCCCATCCCTATGCTCCAGGCCCAGGTAAGGATATTTGCTACAATGACCTCAGCTATCAGGATGGCAACACTTTCCAGTCAGCAGCGCAGCTGTTTCATTTTTCCAGCAAGCTAGCTTCACTGCTGATCTCCCTGTACTATTCTGCACTTAGACCAGTATGAAGGAAAAGTACAATAAAAGTCTTACTACTTACTAAATCAAAAAGTAAATATGAGATTTGCAGTAGGCTTCACCTGTTCCTAACAGTAGCAGAAGCATTTCTTCATGAAAATGACACTCATGGAGTTCTTATTTTTTCATCAAAATGCATTTTTTTTGGAAACCTGCATTAGGGAAGCAGTAGTCTCTTACAGTAGGGAATCTACTGCTTAATTAAAACATTCCCTTTTAAATCTCTGGATGACACTAGTATCATAGTCCTGCTCAGCATAAACATACGCAGTTTAAGAATTATTATAATCATTAATATAAGTGTTGAAAAAGTGTTCTCTCACAGACAGTCCTGAATCACTCTTATCTGAGACATACAGTACATACATTGTGGACTTTTTTCAATCATAAATCATGCCAGCTTTGTCAAGGGAAACTTGCATGGGGCTATCTTAAGGCAGATGCCTCTGGAGTGCTGCTTTGCTTTTTCTCAGCTAGTGGTTGCGTAAACTGCTTTGGAAGAAAATGCCTCTGAGTAGAAACATAATACATAATCAGCCCAAATAATTACAACAAAAATGCTAACTTGCTGTTTTCACAACATGGATAATAGGCTAGCTTAAGGGCATGGAATGCAAAATCAGTTTTGCATGTCTTCTTGCATTTCAGAGTCATTAAAATGTGCTATACGCTGAGTATGGAAATAAATGCCTCTGCTGATAACAGAAGTGACAACTGGCACACTGGGAATTCAGCTGTTTCAAACAGTTGCAGAGCTATCAGCCAGGAAGTAATGTGGATAATTTTCATAGTGTCTCTCTCTGTTGAAATATTTCAGTTTTAAATTCAGGAGGCATAACATGACAGCCCAATATTTTAATTTAGAGATTCAGAGAAATGAAACAGAAAAGATATATGCTATCATTGCTCAAATTTATGTTGAACTTTATCATATGAAATCCAAGGGGTTTCCATTTCAAAGCATTGTAAGTATATTATACAACAGAATGAATTCTATCTAAGTTGTATTTCAGATATTAGAAGAGCTTCTACACACATAGCTTCCAAACAAGGTATTTATTCACAGAGCTTATGTTTTGACTTGGGTAGAATTATTTTTATTCTCAGTAACTGGTATGAGGCTATATTTTGGATTTGTGATGAAACCAGTGTTGGTAACGCTAGTATGTTTTTGTTGTTGCAGGACTGTGCTTATACAGCATCAAGAACTTTTCTTTTGCTCACTCCACTCCACCAGTGAGGAAGCTGGGGATGCACAGGGAGTTCTGAGGGGACACAGCTAGGAGAATTGACCTCAACTGACCAAAAGGACATTACATAGCCTCTGGCATCACACTCTGCACATAAAGCTGGGGGAAGAAGGAAATAGGGAAGGATGTTCAGAGTGATCACATGTGTCTTTCAAAGTCTCAGTTACCTGTGATGAAGCTCTGCTTTCTTGAGAAAAACTGAATAACTGGGTGCCGATGGGAGCTGTTGAAAGAATTTCTTCATCTGTTTTCCTTGCATGAGTTGCTTTTGCTTTCCATATTGAATGGATGTTATTGCAACCCATGAGCTTTGTCACTTTTAGCCTTCTGGTTCTCTCCCCCATCCCACAAGGAGAGAAAGAATCAGTAGCTGCCTGGGGCTTAGTTGCTGAATGGGGTTAAATCATTAAAAGGTTAGTCTTCTACATCCATAATTAGTAAACTCATGTTCAAAGAACACAGGCATTTTGTACTGAAAAAGTCTTAATAAATAATCACAACACTCTTTTGCATGGAAAAATTCTGATCTCATATTTTTTAAATAGTGAGTAACCATCTCTATTCTGCCAGCAATATAGTAGCTATTGAATGCGTTGAATCTGGATCTTTGTAAATATTCAATAGAAACAACTCCAAAATGCCAAATGTATTGATGCACATACATATGTATCATCATATGTGAGAGGTTGCTTGTAACATCTATGAGGAAAGGAATTTACATAATGTTTTCAGTTTCCTGTTCTTATTAAATTTGTCAAAATGCCCCCATACTATTGATGACTAAGTGTTAATTAGCGTACACTGATTCTCAGATTATTCCAGGCAAAGATTGTAAAATAGCCCAGTTTCAGTTTTGTTTCTTCTCAATGTATATACTCCTTCTACACCCAAAAGAAACACTCACACTCGCAGACCTGTTTTCTCATCTCCCATCTGAAGGTAATTATTTTGCTCTGTTAAAGAATCTTTCCAACTAATTCCTCTGCTCCTTTAGCTTTCTTGGAAAAATAAGGCAAACCCACTGATGTTCTCTCCTTTCTTCAGTTATCCTCTTCCCCCTCTTAGTATATTAAATAGAGTACATTACTTGGATAAAATGCACAGAGGTATATGCAACCAGGATATGACTAAGGGGGCTGGGCTGTCATGGGTCTCCACTGAAATCAGGTAACCCAGAAAAGTGTAACTTAGTAACCCAGAGAGAAAGCTGATGTCCCTTTTGTTCAAAGATCCTTCTCTTCTTTAGAACTGGTTTCCCAAATACCAGTGCTTGTCATGTCTCTTCGTGAATTGCAACCAAAGCTTGTTTACAATACACAAGTATCCAAAACCATCTGTCTGTGAGCTCTTTTTGACCTGACATGCATAGGTTTTTCATCAATGTGAAAAATTTTTGTCGGAACTCAGAATGTCCCACAGACATTCTCAGATGTTCCAGACCCAGGTCAAAAGCATCTGAGACCCTGGCATGCAGCCAGAGACCCCTGTGGCTTTGAATCTGACCCATGGAACAATTTACCAACTTTGCAGGAAGAACAAGAAGTCACAGAAGTTTAGATATTGTAGTAGAAGTAGTCACGAAGTAAAGGGTAGGATTTCTGAGTGCTGTACAAGGGGGTTTTAAGCCTTGTACGCAGGGGTCCAAGTTTTGTACATGGGGGTCAGGAGATCTAAGATGGAGGGACTTGGGTGTGCCCTGTCCTCTTTCTTTCTTCTTCCTAACCTCCATGTCTTTGGTGATGTTGGCACTCACAGATTGGTTTAGAGTAGAAAGTCACCATTCAATATAGATAGTAGGTATTGGAGAAAAAGCATAAACATGTAGTACGTAATATATGATATAAAAGATGGCACCAGCCCCCTGGGAGGGCAGTGTGCCTTTGTCTGAGCTGCTGAACGGGCCACAGCAGTTCAGGGAGAAGAATCTTGTAGATAACCAACAATAAACAACCTTGAGAACAGACAACAGAAGACTACTGAGTCTTTCTTCGAAGGCACGGGTTGGAGGAGGGACTTTTCCATCTTTCGGGGTCATCCCAATCCGGGGGTGAAACCCCACAAATTTTAACTTATGCAAATTGTCATTGTCCTATTATACTTTGATAGCTTAATGACTTAAAACCAGGTGAGGCTCTGACCCAAAACAAGTAGCTCAAATACTTACTTACTTGTCACATGTTGAATGGAATAATTTAGTGATAGAATAAGGCGTAGCAACTTTAAAAGGAAAGACTTTAAAATACTTCTTTCTTAAGAATAAATTCTTTATTGAGAAATTGGAACAGACTGCCCAGAGAAATTGCAGACACGACATCCCTGGAAGTGTTCAAGGCCAGGTTTGCTGGGACCTGGAGCAATCTGGTCTAGTAGAAGGAAGCAATCTGGCCCATGACAGAGGGTTTGGCAATAAATTGTCTTTAAGAAAACCGTTTACTGGAAGGGTAAATGGTCTACCCTTCCAGCCAAACCATTCTATCATTCTCTAAGTCTTTGAAAGCAGACACCCTCAAAAAGTCTGGTAAACTGCTTAAAATTCCTTGAGAGAGATTTGTCACTCAAAAAATTCCCCCTGCTCAGGATATCAAATGGCATTTCACAGTGTATGATCTTGTTCCTGATAGGTGCTTTAATATAGAATTTCCTCTAGGCTATATGGGGACTTGTCGAGATTATGATAGGAAAGACTGGAGACAAACATAATGTAACAATAGTTCACAATGGCCTCCTTGTAGTACTAAGCTTTTTTTGAAAATTATTTTGTTACAGGTATGGTTAATTCAATCTAACATCGTAGATGAAGTACATTGCAGTGAAGAGTTAGACAGATTCGTCTCTGTGCTGTGTTTGTGGCTATAACAGATCAAACCTGCCAAATTCAGCAGTCTGAGATTTCTTGGGGTACATTTCACCCAGAACTATCAAGACAAATAGAAAGTGCTTACATGAGCTGAAGAAAGCTTGATCAGTGAGATTTCCCTGCTGTAATTAGAACCTTGGAAATATGGAGGCTTCTGTGTATTTTCAAGAGTATTTGGGTCAATAGTTGCAGAGTAGCTCCTATGGAATTGTAGCTGCACTGTAGTACAGCTATAATGGATATGCAAACAAGCTTAAGGTAGACAAAGACATAAATACTTTTACAAGTGTCATCCTAAATTCTAGGAAAGCAGCTACATTTTATGGTTGGTGAAATGTTAAAACAAGACTGACCAGAATTTTAAATAAAATTGTGACAAAAATTTGAAATGGTCCTGAGGATCAAAAGTTCCTTCCAGAAACCCTACTGGGTCAATAGATAAGTTACAAGAGGAGATAAGGCCGCAGGAAAAAAATGCTTTTCCCACCCCTGCGTGCATGTATTTCAGGATGGGCTGAGGAAATTCCCATGGCAGAAACCTGGCTCTAGCTCCTGACACACTGAATAATTTTCCATGTTCCATTGTCTATGGGTTGGCAAGTACTGTATAATTTGCCATACCTCAATTACTCATCTCTTTCACTGTGTGTTCTCCCCTCAGTACTTATAGATACTGATGTATTTCACTTGGAACATTAGTCACTTGATTAAGGCCCTGCCTATAAATAGGTATTCTTACTCATTAGTTATTAGCAGATGTGGATCACATTTTTTTACCCTTGTAATGGGAATTTTTTATAAGCACATTTGTTTGATGCAAACGCAGTCTATATAATAGGATAAGTATGATATTCTTCAGACTGATGCCTTTAACAGTAACATTTAGAGGCAGGAATTTGAAAACACAATTTTTATTGTTATGTAGAAAGATCACACTTCCTTTTTCTAGCACAAAAATATATATTATTTATTTATACAAATCCTCCATCATTTGCATTTCCTGCTTCTTAATTACCTGATATTTTGTTCTGTTAGGCACTATGTTGCAAAAAGGAGAGATTTTCTCAAACACTTTGTGTTTGATCAGTCTGTCAGCACCCCAGGAAAGCCAAGACCCTTGTGCCCAATCAATCTGTCAGTATCCCATTATGGGAATCCTTCAGCAAACAGTCCCACTGGATTAGAGAGAAGTTCAAATGTCTTGATTGGGGTTGCACACCAAATAGAAAAACCCCTCCTGGATCCCCACACCTTTACCCACTGCCAGTGACTGCCAGCACCCATGAAGGACTCACATTAACAGTTTACAGAATAAGACTGTTTATTAGTGAAATTGTGAGAATTTAAGGTTCAAGCATTGTCAGAGATAGTATCTGACTGCAAATATGTATTCAAAGTAATAATCATTAAAAGCAGTATACCAACAAACTACTGTCCAATAAAAGCTATCTCGAGGGAATCATTCAGCATGCAGAGAACACAGTTCTTTACCCAAAAGGTGTCTCTGTGGGGGAAAAGACAGGTTTAGCCCCTCAACTCATCCCAGAAATTATGCTGGAGTCTTCCCCCGCTTCTCCCCATTCTTAGCTTACCTTTACACTATTTCTTCACATTTAGGGGGACCTTGGATGACTTTAGTCATAAATCTTACTAGTGAGTGGATATTTCAGGATAGTACCTGAGATAACCCTGGGAGGGGGACATGGGTCAGTCCAAGATTTTGCCACTGTTGCTGATGCAATAGCAGGACATCTTCCTTTATCTCCCTTGGTTTTCAGCTGCTGAGTGGTTTATCAGCTGGAAAGTACCGCTGAGTTCTCTCCTCTGCAAGGGTTTTGGCAGAGCCTGGTCATGGTGCTCTGCTCCATCATCTGTTTAGTCCCCCTTGGACTGTATTGTGTGGGGGAGGTCGGACATGCTGACTGCATTCCATACAGGGAGTAGCAATTGCACGTTTCCCTAGCACTTCTATGCCATTACCTTTCTACCCTCAGTCATGTTCCCACACTGGTTATACTTTCCCTTTAAACAAGTAATAGTGTTTTGGAAACACATTATTGGAAACACATTCACTGTGGTCTACAAAACCTCTATACACTCAATGAATTTCGGGACAGAGAGAAGATGCCAATGAAGGGGAATGCAGGGCAGCCCAGAAGATGTCTTGCTCTTTTTACATGTCTTGTTTATAATGATCAATATAACACTATTGCATCTGTGCTTGTATGTAGGACATGAAATTGAAATGTACAAATAAAAGAGTACTAAAGAGTGTATATAATAACAGAGTAGATATACTCTCTCTTATACAAAAAAGAAGGCTCTGGAAGAAAACTTTTTTTTGTTATTCAAAAGAGGCAGCATTTTTTTTCCCAGTGGAATCACATACTGGGCTTCTGATTACGTACAGTCAAAATATACTTAATTATCTTTATCTTGAAAACTAAGTAGCATATTTTGGGCTTCTATGGAGGACTTTAAGAAAATTTAGAACTCAGAAATATTAAATTGTTAATGAAATATTTTATTAGTTGGAAAAAAAGAAAAACTATCAGCTATATAGAGAAAAAAAGAGAAAAGCTGCTATATGTCTAATTTGAATAGTTTTGAGTGACATATTAATTATTTATGAAAAGTAAGACTTCAAAAGGAAAATAGCTGCAATACTCAGAAACACACTCAGTCTCTGAGACTTTCTAATTGTAGGAAAACTTAGTCCAATTACTGTGTTTTCTTACCAAAAGCTGAAATGAATTTTACCTTAAAAAATTGCTATTTTTTTTCTCTCCCTACTGAAACAGTGAACAGTAAAGTACTGCAATATTTATACATTGCAATTCAAAGTTTTCTACCCCATTTCAATAAAAAAAATATAAAGAAATTTAACAAACCTCATGTGTCACAAAGTTTCCCTTTAAAAGTGACATGTCAACCCAAAATTTCATTTGGAGATTTTGAGTTAAGCACCAGGTAAGAAGTATATTAACATGAAAGATCTGAACAGAGTTTATCAAATATAGAAGATGAAATTTAAATTGCTTAAATGTTCAGTCAATGTCCATTAATGCAAAATATACTATCCTGTCTCCAAAGCTTACATTTACTTCCAAATCCATATATCAATTGTAATACATTTGCTGAATTCCTATTTAAGTGGGTATTGCTCCGGTATTTGAAGACTCATTCTTTTCTCCTGTGAGCTAATAGGAATCAGAAAAAAATCCTGGGAAAAAAGGTACACAAACACTTCTCACCTTGCAATATCAATTAAATAATTCCTACAAACATTTATGCTGTATTATAACACTGATGCACTTTCTGAAACACCATAAATTTTGAAATCCTGCTTATAGCATGCTTTTTAAAAATCAAGTATGCATTCCTCCTTTCCTAGGGCTCAGTGAGCCAAAAGTTTTTTAAAAGAGAAGTGTTAGTTGACCTGACATAGTCACACATATTCTTTAGTCAATCCAATACCTTTGGGGAAAATAAATATGTAATTCTTTGTCTTCAGGGAGAGGAGAGCGCTCTGTGGCAAGGTGATACTGGCAAATAACCTAGAGCTTGTGCAGAACATTTTCAGTAATCAAAGTGCATAGGAAAATTTAATGTACTGTAAAATATTTTAGACCTGAAAAGAAAAAAGGGCAGAAGAAGCTGAGAGAACATTAAGAGGTCATTTAATCTATCCTTCTGTCCCAAAAGAGAATCAGGCATTGCTACATCACTTCTGTCAGAGACTCACCATCTGTTCTAAAGGGCTTTAATGACAGAGAAATCCACAGCCTCTCCAGACAATTTATTGCATTTCTTGCTATCCTTAATGATAGAAAAATTTCTCTAGTGTCTAACCTGACATCCTGGCTGCAATTTATGTCCAGTTTTTTTCTTGTTTTACACTTCACAGAAAAAGGAAAAAAAAAAAAAAAAAAAACAAAAACAAAACTCCAAAAACCTATTCCATTTTGCTTAGCAAAACTTTGCTAAAAACGTGATTAATTCAGTCTTCCCTTTCTCCTGCTCAAGAGTCTCTCCATATATGTCCCAATATTTCTGAACTTTGTCACTAACCAATGCTCCTGGAGAAATTTTAGTGATGTTGAGTACATCAGAAGGATATGTTGGTGAATATTACTGCCTATTCTTCTATTCATGCAACAAAATAGGAAGTATACTACTGCTTTAAGCATTATGGTGGTTTTGTGTGCTTAGCTCTCAGAAACCTCTCTGCAGGACTCCTACTCAGTTGTTCATTTACTTTATAGTCTGAGTTTAATATTCCTTCAATTATATGGTGTAACTGTCCTGAGTGAAATAAGGGAGTTTGTTGTTTTGAACCATATCTCTGATACATTTTTTTAATATTGTGGATTTCTAAACTTCTATTTCAGCCTGTAGAAACTGTCCCAAAGTTTGATATCATCCAAATTTAGTCCAGAACTCTCTATTTTGTTGGCCAGATTATTTTAAAAATCATCTATTACCAGACTAAGAACCAAGCCATAGGTCCTGCAGTTTTTGTGAACCTCCAGGTAATCTTTCAATATGGTTCCAGAGACCTCCACTATAGTTTCTCTTAAAAGGCTCTCAAATTTATTACCTGAATATCAAAAGTTGTATTCAAGAGAAGACTGGGCATCTCTTACTTTTCTTTGACATACAAGGCCAGTTAAAATGTCAAAAAAAAAAATGAAACTTATTTGTAAAAAACTGTTCCTGACAGAGCTGTGTGGACTATTATTTTCTGTTGTCTTCCATGTGCTTTTCAAATTCTTTGGGTTTTCAAATGTTTTTTATTTTCTATTTTCATTTTCTGTCACCAGTTTTCTGTTATAATATATAAAATTATAAAGTCACATGAAACTTTAATGAAAGGAAGATACATATATGAAACTACTTACAAGAAAGCAAATAGGATACCTATGGAAATATATGGAAGGTTTAATATTTGTGCATCCCATAATTGTATAATTCTGCATGTTAATCACTGTAACTTTAGGGGGTTTCTTATAAATTAGCTAGATGTATGCTTTATTTAGACATTAGAATTATGTCTTGCAAAATCTGAAAAAGAAAGTCCAATAAAAGTTCAAGATTTTTTTTTTGCATCCATTCAAATACACTGTGAATTTGTACCAAGTTCAAAGAGAAGCAAACAGCTTCTGAAGTCACATGAATTTTCCTTCTAGCTCCTTTTCCAAAATCCTGAGCAATTTGCCAATCCATTACATTCTAGACATGACTTTCTTTTCCCCATTAAAATGGTGATTTTTTTAGCTGACATTTTTAAATGTCAATTTTAGACATTTGATCTGATTTGGAGAAGTTCAATTTGAAAATATTTCAACCATTAGCATTTTTTTCTGCTCACCTTGAAATTTTCATAGCTAGGTTGATATGCCATGGTGAAGCTCAGCAAGTTTTTATATGTTTTTATCTGAACAGGTAACAGGTACATGTGTGGGTATTCTGTTCATGAAAAAAAATCTGCAATTTTTTTCTATCTACATACAAATTTAAATAGTTTAAATTTACACATTCAGTGTAAAGGAAGAGATACCTATCCAGTTTTTACTTTACTTCGAAATAAAATGAATGAAATGTGATCCTCTATTTTGGTCATTTCACTGACAGATTTCTTTGACAGAAACCTTTAGCAGAAATACAACATCCTTTGACTATCATTGCATTCTTACCCTGAATTTTATGTCGTTCTTAGTACAGTATCCTCTAAGTCTTAGTTCATGCTGCCTCTGATACTTCCTAGTAACAGTTTCTGGCCATCATAGGGGGCAACACCACAGTAAACAGCAAGGAAACAGCCAGTTCTCTGAGAAAGGGGGCAGTGTTTCCTTACGAGGCAAGAAATACAAAAAAATTTTAATAGCTGTTTCATTGATCTAGACAGTAGGGTTTAAACATAATCATGCAAATTAGAGTTTACAAGAAAAGAGCTTGTTAAGTTTTGAATGTTGCTAATGAAAAGAAAATTAAACATGAATTTTTGCTCATTCTTGAGATTCTGATCATATAGAAATGAACCCTTATAAGAAAGGAATGCAAGCTTTTGTGCCATTCATTAATACCTTAAATGAAAATGCAGTAATTAAAATTTTTCTGGTACATTTATGAAAAACAATTTTTACATTTATAAATAAATACTTTACATAAGAAAAAGAATACTAGTAAAACCTGAACACAGTGGATTTAAATAAAAAGAGAGACAGCAAAAGAAAGATTATTACATTATTACATTTTCTAATACCAGGCTGATCACCTCTGTGAAAAATGTTTCTTTACTCTTGTTTTTGGGGGTTTTCTGGGGTTTTTTTGGTTGTTGTTTCTTTTTTTTTTTTTTTTATTATCCCACCATTCCTCTCCTGTGCTACTGAAAATGTAAAAAAAAAAACCCCACAAACAACTCAAATCACCCGCCCCACCCCAAAAAATCATACAATCTTGACCATAGTGATTTTGAATAAGAAACACTACGAAATAGACACCACTTGTGAAAACCTATGAAAAGATATTAATCAATTCAATGTGAAAAGAAAAATGAATCAATCAATATGAAAAAAGGAAAATAGGTATTTATACCTAATTACTTTTACACTACCAAAGTAATTAGATTTTTATTCTGTGCACTCTTTTTAATTGAAATCCAGTGAAAGTAAGCTCAAACTACAAAAGAGAGTCAGTGAAGTCGGTAGAACAGTATTTGACTTTATGATTGTGGGTAAGAGATTAGCCCAGTTTAGTACTTGGAGTTTACACTTAAGTTCAATTTCCAGGTGTCCTATCCAGTTTTTAGGGTAAGGAGGATGGGGAATAAAAATTTCAAATGTGTATAAGAGGCTTAGTTTTCAACATTCTTTTGCTCCTATGTGTCTCTAAAATACTGTGGGGTTATATTTCACATGGAATTTGTCCACAAATCAAAAGGAACTGCAAGTATATGACTGTAATGACTAAAATAAGTCACTAGAGGTAGTGTCAAAACTGCTGCTTACCCTAGTAAACAAAAAAAAAACCACAAATAACAAAAAATCCACAAAACCTCCAAGACCCTTTAAAAGACTTTTAATATAATTTCCAAATACTACATTTTTATCTGTGTTTTCACTTCACTCTCTCATTTTTGATGTGTCCATGTGTTACACTCTAAAAAGCCAGATATTCTCAAAGTCTGCATGAGCATGTTGTAAAACTAGTCATCTAACTTACTCACATAAACTGCTGTAACTGGTAATCTGCAGACCTAGATACTAAAATGTCTTTGTCCCCATTTAAATTTGCTTATGGAAACATTGCCATTTCTCTCTGGCCCTGCCACATACCTGAGATACATAATCATGGTGTCTCTTCAGTTATGATATGCTGTTTAGAGGATTATTATCTTAAATGTTCATAAAGTCTTTATCGTCAGTTAGAAACACTTGGTACCTTGGCTTGCACTGCATTGAATCTGGGTCATCCCAAGCCAGTCAAAATTGGAAGATAGACCTGTCAATAGGAAACACTGCACTGTCGTGTAAGATAAATTCAATCCCTTTTACATCGGGAAGAAATAGAGACATTATCTCCTACATTCATACAAGAGTGGCCCAGGATCTTGGGTGGAAATAGCTACCAGGAGACCTTGAGGTGCCTATAACTAACTTTACTCCAAACTTTACTCCAATTCAGTTGAGTTGTTACTCAAAGACTTAACTTTGAACATCCCCTCAGCATCAGATGGGCCAATATACTTTGAACTCAGGTCTGAATCTTGCTTCAGGCTCCCAAAGGACTGCTTTCACATCCCTCTCTGCCTCAGTCCACAATGAAGTTGCTCCATTATTCACATGCTTGATGATTCATAAGGAAACATTATCTTCCCCTACAAATTCCTCACCTCACATAGAATAAAACAGTAGAAATATTTTTTTAATTTGGCGATGCTGTAAATAAAGTACAACTAGTATTTAATAATTTGAAATTTTTTTGCCTAGCAAGTTTGTTAAAGATGAGAGAGAACCATTCTTATAATTATGTCAGTAATACATTTGAAAACAAACTAAAAATTGAAATTGTGGATATGTAGACAATTACTTCAGTTTATCTTCCGTTTCAATTGTCACCTGAAATTATATTTTGACGTGTTAGAGCTTCGAGAAAAATAAAACTATCACCTCATCTCCTCTTTGGTCTGTGTCTAAAAAAAAAAATTAGACAAAAATGTCCTAAAAAACTTAAGAATATTAAGAATCCATTAAAATTTAAGAATCTATTAAAACTTAAGAATACATTCTGCAACAGAATGAAAGACACCATTGATTTTTAATGGAAAGGGAAATGAAAACTTGAAGCTGTTAAAATCAAGATGTTAATTTGATTATTTTATACCCAAAAGATTTCTTAAAAGCTTAGTTTTATTGGATTTTAGGAAATACTTTATGTTAAATCATTACACAGATCTGCTTGGAAAACATGAGATGTCTCTCAATTTTTGGGTGCTTATTTAATGCAATGATAGTTCCAGGCAGATATAGAAGCTTTATGAAACTCATGTAATAGCTACTAAATATATCAAAGAAGACATAATCAAATTTCTTACTCTCCAGTGTTCTTTCTAAACATTTGGAGTAAAAATGCACATTAATTTTTTGAGATTTTATTGTACATTTAGAAGCTATTCAAGGGAGACTGTGAATAGTGCCTTGTATAGAAAATTTCATAAAGTAGTCTGTAATGGCATTTTATAAATGGATTTCAATTGTGCAATAATAAATCTAGGAATTACAGCTTCACCAGAAGCTACAAACGAGAAGTTTCCTGAAAGAGAATGAGAACACATAATTTTTCTTTAATTTAAGCACCTCCATATTCACAAAAAAAAAATATAAATTTTTAAAAACCCACAAAACTAACTGGATTAAAGAATGCAAATTACTCAAGGCATGAGGTGTTACAACAATCAGTCTGCAGGGGTTTTTCGTTATTTTTCTGCGATGTTATAACAAGTAAGACTAGAGTAAGTTAAGACTTGCTAGGACATACAGTGATTGAAAATACTGGCCCATGGCAGGGTTTTCCTTGAAGTTAGTTTTGTTTTCATGAATGCAGATCTGTCTAAATTAAGTCTCATGCTTCAGAGAAGTTCAAGTCTCTTGTGGTTTTGCTTGTCTTTCTTCCTCTAAGTAAGGACCATGCCATATTTTTCTTCACTGTCCCATTCTTCCCTTTAGCCTCAACCTTTAAGGTCTTCTTACATCTACAATGCAGTTATCAATCCATCAATATTCTTTTCCAACAAGCCATCAGCAGCTTCTGATTAAACCCATTATTAAAAAAAATAATTTGAAAAAGTGAGAACTTACAGTGTTTAGTATTTCTATGCAAGACTTATAGAAAGCAAGGTAGTGGATCTTTTTACATTTCAATCTAAACCACATTAGTTGAAATGAAATGAAATACCCATTTTTAAGGAAATCCATGATGTCTTGAAGAACTCATGAACAGTGAGCTCTTTCTGATCTTTCCAGGGTGCTAGCTTTAAATGAAATGGTTTTGCAGTTGCTATCAATTCAGTTATACGTGCTTCCATAAAAGAAGAAATCCAGACATGTCAGAGTCTGCATCAAGAGGGACCACAAACAGGGGCAAACATAGGCTGTGACTGGACTGAAAACTTGCATTCTGATAAGGTATCCCAAGCAGGGACTCAGGAAAAACGCTGAATGGAAAAGGGACTTCTCAGCCCATGGATATGAGACCTCAGAGGCCGTCTCCAGAGGGTGAAGGCCCCAGGTGAGGCAGGTCAGGGCCATTAAGGCTTGTTCAAGCACTCAAGACCCTCACAGGTCTAATGGAGATTCACTTTAGTATATAGCGTAGAATATCCCACAAGCATTTTATCAGCTATCCAATTTTAAATCAAATCTATTGGGCTCCCTCCTTTCTTGCAAAATGGATATTTTGCAAAGTATTAGTGGTGCTTGTTAATTTTTAGTGCCATTCAATATCCTCTTGCTCTGTTCCAAGAGAGAGAACAAAACCTTTCAGAATGTTCTGTCTGTGACACATTGCATGTGACCTTTCATTTGCTCCAGACACTGGAGTGTTTAGTCTGTTCATCTGTCACCCTGTCACCTAAAGACCTTGAGTTTCAGCTAGTTAGTTTCTACCAGGACTCCAAACTTTAATTGTTACAGTTTCCAGGAAATCAAGTTGTCCTGATGTTTTGGAAACCCAGTCTATGACTTATACCAGAGAGAGAGATAGAGATAGATAGAGAGAGAGAATGAGATAGATATGATCAAAGCTGGTATTTTAAATGCTCACTACAGGGAGTGTGGTCTCATTTTCCTTAAATATCACAGTAGTTCACAGAAGAGCAAAATACATTTAAGCACGCATAAAAATAATATAGTAAGCAGAGAACTAAGCAGAATTCTAATTTGACTAGTTAGAGAAATCAAATAAAGTGTGAAAAGTACCTCCTCAGAATTCACCCTTAGGCAGCAACAGCCTTGAAGTGATTCAGGTCAAGCCCATAGCACACCAGTGTTTAAAAGTTGTTTAAATATTGAACTATCTTCCTAGATGTAGGCAAAGACAAAGCTAAACAGGACTAAAAGTATGATGTCTGATTGTTACAGATGTGCTAAAGAAGAAATAAGAACTTGAGTATTGTTGTGGTTTGGTACTGGTCAAATGCCAGGCACCCATGAAAGTCATTCGCTCACCTTCTCTTGCTCTCAGTTGGGCAGAAGAGATGGGAAAAAAAATTAACAAAGGGATCAGGAGTTGAGATAAGGACCAGGAGAAAAAAACATATTCAAATTTAAAGGGCAAAACAGGTTCAAATTTAAAGGTATAAGGTAAATTTATTATTAACAGGGTCAGAGGAGGATAATGGGAAGTAAAATAACCCTTTAAAACACCTTTTTTCCCCCAGCTCCACGGCCTCCCTCCTTCCCACTGACAGCGCAGGGAGACAGACGGTAGGGGTTTTGGTCAGTTCATCACCAGAGACCTTTTTTTGTGTGCTCAGAGAGGCATGCTGTGAGTCCCTCCCACGGGCAATCAGTCTTCCCAAAATTGGGTCACTCTTCCACGAGGTGCAGTCCTTGAAGGATGGCTGCTCTAATTTGTAAGAAAGTGCCCTGTCTCCCTATCTCTGGAGGTAGGAGCCCTGTCTCTCTACTGGGGTCTTCCACTAGGTTACAGCTTTCCCTGG
Organism: Motacilla alba alba; assembly: GCF_015832195.1. Lineage (NCBI taxonomy): Eukaryota > Metazoa > Chordata > Aves > Passeriformes > Motacillidae > Motacilla > Motacilla alba. The sequence continues at coordinate 78,866,916 of NC_052017.1, forward strand.
CATCCACCCAATCTGGTATTGGGATTTTTTTCTACAGGTTGAGTGTATCTCTGCATCTCCCATGCACTTCATACATAACAGGGGGACAGTTTGTTTCACCATAGTCCTCACTATGGCTTACAGGGGAATCTTGGCTCTCATACTTGAAGCACCTTCTCCCCGTTTTTTTTTTTCCCCACTGACCTTGGTGCTGCCATGTTGTTTTCCCTAACCTGTCCTCACTTCCTCCTCTTCTCTGACTAGAAGAAAAACTGCTGCCCATAGGCACCATTGTCAACAAGTTCCACTAATTCAAAGATTCCTGCAGGATCCCATAGCGCTGAGAAATTGATTACGTCCGAGTCCCGCATCGTGGAATTGCTCACCGCGGCTGCTGTGGTGCTGGCACTATTCAATGCCTCTCTTCATGCAGGGCACTGGGAAGGAGAAGCCACCACTGCCACCCCTTCCCTCCTGCCCGTAGCACGACTGGCTAGGGGTGGCCAGGCAGGCCAGGCTTGCTGTGGGCCACCCTGAGATGGTGGCCGTGGTGGTGCATTGCTGCTCACTGCGTTGGGATGGCCCCTGGTGGCACCACCTCACCAGCCCTGGAAAAAAAAACCTGCCTCTGAGCTGTTTTGATTTTCTTAAATATGTCATCACAGAGGCATTGCCAGCCTCTCTAGTTGGGCCAGCAGTGTGTCCATTTTCAGAGCCATCAGAGATTGGCTCTGTCGGACATGGTGGAAGCTTCTAGCAGTTTCTCACAGAAGCCACTTCTGGGGTCTTATCCTGCTACCAGGCCATGCCAAATCAACGCAAATATGTCTGCTAAGTAGTTAGACAAACAGCTAATGAGCAAGATGTTTGTGCTTTAAAGGGTGACTGACAACATCTAGTTACTCTGGTATCAAAAAGTCCCAAACCACCTTTCAAAGGATCCAGAATATGAGCTAGTAAGAACTGAATATTTACCACAACTATTAACAGGAGCTGAGTTCTGTGCTTAGAACATGATTATATGTAATTATTTATATTTTCTTGGCAGAAAATTATATGCAGTATGGAATGGCACAGCAGAGTGCATGAGGCAATAGGGTAGAGGATAAAGAAGATAATTATGACTTGAATTCCTGGATTGATGTTTCTAGACTGTTGACTTGTAATTTTCTGATGAGTGTTAAAAAAGTCATGTTTCCTACTGCTTTACAACATGAAAAACAAACGCCAAAGCTTGAAGATAAAGCTCAGCATCAAGCCAACTTTCATGCTGGCAAAAACATAAGTGGCTTTAGTTCTTCAAAAATTCAGAAACAGGAGCAAACAGTGAAAGCTTCTGAATCGTGTTTGCCAATAGTGAACCAGGAATCTGTGGAGACACAACAGCACATGAATCATCAAAACCAAACACTAGCAGGAAAAGAGATTAAGAGCAACCAAAATACGAAAAAAGGACTTTATTTTAAGGCTGTAGTGGTCTAAATTACATCTTCACACTCTTGAAAATGATCATGCTTTTAATGGGTGTCTTTCCCATATGTTTATTTAGAGAACATATAGTTTTCCTACTCTTTTCTCAGACTTGTTTTACAGCATCTGTGTCACTGGGATGTGCTTTCTTTTCAACCTTGACAATTCTGAGTATTCTTTAAAAGCAGAAACAAGTCTCAGAGAGACAATTTCTTTATGGTTGTGACAATGCCATTTACAGAAATAAGATCAGCTTTATATCTGTCTTTTCAAAGAATCAAAAAAATATTTTCCCCTTTTTTTTCATAATTATGTTCAGAGTTCATGATAAGAAAGCTACCTCTGACATTCTCACCATTTTTTAGATATTTTGGCATGAATGATGAAAGACTGCTTGCATTCTTGGTTCATATTGTACTACACTGCATATGACTGTGTTGGAAATATGTTGTCTTGCTATCTCTTAATTATAGGAAATTTTGCAAGAGTACTTTATTTTACTCATAAATTATTGTCTCACCAATCATCAACAATCAATTCACACCAGCAATTAATTGATATAATTAGTTAGATGACTGACAGTAATTTCTACTCTTCTGCAGGTTCCTTTCAAGAAAAAAAAGAAGACCTCTCTCTGTCTCTCCTCTATCTTTTTAATTTCTCTACATCACCTTTATTGTTAAATAAAATCCATGTTATTGGCTGCAGCATATGAACTCATTTGAACCTTAATTTGGGCAGAGGCATCCCTAAATAACAGGGTTTTCACAACCTCATGAACAATTTTTTGGTTTATGCTTAACAGGAAAGCTCCTACTCTTTGTCTACTTTGTATCTCTTCACCACATTAACCAAAGACATTTGCAAATTCTTGTCCCTCACAAAGCTGAATCCATCTTCAATCTGCTTTAGAATTGGGTGTTAGCAATATCCATATCCATTACACAGAATATATAATTAAGGCACAATCTCTAGTGGGGAACACAGCCCACTTAGATTCCAGGCAAGGCATTCCAGGCTGTAGGGTGGTTAGGGTGACCCTTTCTCCTATTTTATCATTAATTTGAAATTAATTAATTAAATAATCTCAAAAAACTAGATGAAGATTCACTTGCTTAGTTAAACATCTTTGTTCAACAAGTGGCAGCAAGAAATTTGTTTCTCTTTGAAAAATCCAACATCCCTATTACCTCTCCTCTGTATACACATTTAGACATGGGTTTCTATTTTCATTGGTAAAGAACAAGAGAAATTCAGAGAAATCTGTTGGTTCAAAAGAACTTTGACCTCAAATAGACTTCAAAATATTGGATAGGCTAAACTGAGGATTGATGGCAGAGAATCAGTTACATTAAGTCTCATTTTCTGTAAGAATCAGCTTAGGCTAACTGATAAACAGATGATTCTTCTTTTATTTTCTAAATTTTGGAACTACAGCAGACTTTTAGAATATCCTAATTTTTCAAGACTTACAGAAGACAGAGAATCATAGAATATTCTAAGTTAGAATGGACCCACAAGTACCATCGAGTCTAACTCCAGGTTCTGCACAGGTCAGTCCCAAGAAACTCACTCTGGGCCTAAGAGCATCGCCCAAATGCTTCTCTAAATGCTCCTTAAACTCCAATGCTGTGATTCCTCCTCATTCCTGCACAGCATCTGTAATTTTCTGAACTAACTTCAACTATGGTCTGTCTTGGAAGTGCATTATCCCTACAGTCCTTGTGTTTGCTTAATCCAGAATTTACTATCTGTCTCTAATGAGTTTTGCCTCAGTATTAGTTAAAAAATCTTACATCCTGGAATAACAGAGGTGCAGCCCAATCATCAGCAATCAGCCAGAAGGACACAGAAAGACAGCCTTCACCCTGCAGCAACACCATGCAAAGTGTTTGTGCTCATGTCACAGCCTAACAAACTGAAGGTAACAGTGCAAAACACAGTGCAAAACACTTTCTCCAGAGAAAGCTTTATCTTCTAATTGTATATAAACAGATAATAAACATTTAAACACAATAAGGTAAAACTATCCAGTTCCCAGTATCCTCTCCTACACACTTTATTTAAGAACCCCAAACAAAAGACACATTTCTTCTGATATCTCCTGGAACACCCCTGAGTGACCTGATTGAGACTGTTAATGTCTTTTTTGCTAGAGTCAGGACAAAGCAAAGTTTACTGTTAGCTTTCCCCATTGCATTGGATGTTTTAACTGGTTTTGAGTCTGTGCCCAAGACAAATTACTCTTCCCACTAAAACCTAATGAACAACAAAAGAGAAGCAAAATCTAGTTGAGCAAATGTCTTGACAAGGCTGTTGTACTTCAGTGGATGATGTCCAGGACCAGGCTGATGTGCATGCAACAGAGCCACCAGAGGTCCTGAGCAGCTGCAGGCCCCAGCCTTAGGACCATAAGGTTTTTCAATAAATTCAGCAACCTATCTCGTTACCTCCCTATAAATTTCAACTGGAAAAGGTAGAATTTCCTTTTATAAAGTGTGTTCCTACATCATGTTTTGTTAAGATTTCAGAAAGTGACTGAAATAGTTTTTTTGAATGACTATTATTTTATCCAGGTGTTTTAATGGGTATTATTAGTGGGACATGCTGGTTTGGGTCTTGCTGTTTGATTTCTCTTTGAGTTTTTTTTCCCCCAGGGCACTGTCTGCAGAACAAAATATTCCTATTAATTATGGAAGGCGGGGAAGTAAGTTTTTGCTGTCACCCTGGAGGACACAACCAATGAAAGTCCAAATTCTTGTGCTGAAATACTCTAACAGAGCACCTCTGAAAACTTCACTGCCTTTTCTTCAGGATGGAACTCAAAGTCAGATGTGAATAGGTAAGAGCTCCTGTCATGGGTACTTGTCTTCCTCATGTGTTTAATAATAGAATATAATGAGCTGTGTCTGAGAGAACAATAGACACAAGCCCTGGGTATAATAAACCAGGTCCAACAGGGCAAGAAAAGAAAGAACAGACCATGGGAAGCCACGATGCTGGCCACAGATCAACAAGTGGCTGAGAGTGATGCCTTAGCATTTTGGAAATCATGGACTGATTTGATTGGCAGCTTGTGTTGACATTTGCCTAAAAGCCCTCAGTAGTAAAAATTGGTGGAATATCATTGCTTGGCCAGCCAGCACCATGTACAAGCAAATTGCCTGGAGTGAAGAAACTTCACCCTGGTGCCAAACTGCTGTCTAGAGCCTGACACTGAGACTGGCTGCAGCAAGTGTTGCAGTCTCCCTAGATTCAACAATGCCAAGTCATTGGAGAGCTGTGTAGAGCAGTTCTCAGTTACTGCAGCTATGTATTTGTGCAGGGGGAGTGCAAAGATTTTTTCCGGATACAGGTGGTCACTTGAACCACCTAATAAGTTCAGCTTAACAGTGTCATGTTTGACTAATATTAATGTTTCTCTGTGTTTAATTTTACTATATTTGCTTGGAGAAAAAAAAAATTTAAAACCTTTACATGTTCCCTTTAAAAAGAACCTCCTGTGATAGAGGTGGTGTCTTCTAACCAAGTTGAGGATGAAATTATTATTGTTTTTTGTGGTTTGCTAGTTTGCTGCTTCAAGGCTTCTTTTTGAAGTTAGGCTACCTTTTCAATATACTATTTTATCTCATCATTCTTGCCAGTCTCTTCAGCAGGTCATAAATATTTATGATTTGTGACTCCTGAGGAAGATATAGACAACATCCCTAGCATCTAAAAATGGATTTCAATGGAAGCTGCACACTCAGGATTTTTCCTATTTAGTCTATTGGGAACTGGGTTGTTATTAAGACTTGAAAACATATGTCATCAAATGGCTTAATCATCTCTGTGTATTCTATTTTTAATTAATCCAGGTATCAACAAAAGTTGGGGGAAGAAAAATTTCCTTTCTAGACATTCTGCTGGTAATTTTTCCAGCTTTAAGAAATATTTACAAATAATTTCTCTCTTCTTTAAAACCCCACCTTGACTGTAATAAAACAAACAGTAAAATTCTCTTGGAAGAATCAGAGCTGCATCATAAATCCTGAATGAGTTGGAAGGAATAGAACTCCTTTTTACTCTAGACATGCTCTAAGTCAACACACTCCCAAAGATATTTTTATATCATAAAATTTGCTCTTGAAAGGCCCTGTCTCAAAAATTTGTGGAGAACAGTTTTTCAGGTGGTAGACAGTTTCATCTTTTCTGAGACTTCTAAATGTGTCTCCCTGGATTTGCAAATTCCTTTACCTCAAAGGAACTTATCTGAGGAAAAGGAAAAAGTATTTGTGATTAAATTAGGTAAATTACAAAGGGTAAGGAGAGTTCATTGTTTGTCTAAAATGGAAAGCAATAGCTTTATATAATCTTGATCATCTCCCAGACAGTAAGAAAAATGTGCCGGTAAGTTAGCAATGGAATAGGGAAATGTAGTAGGTACAATTTTACAGTGCTTCCTTGGAAGAATAGCCCAGTTTTACAGTAGTTTTTAACTCACAGGTCTAGTTATCCCATATTTTATAATTTTCTCTACATGCTCCACAGAAAGCCTGCTCAATAATTTCTGAAACCATCTTAGTCAGGAACATGTTTACAATTCTTGGCATTGTCCTGTCCAAACACAGGAGCTGGAGTCAACAGTCCTTTTAGGTCCCTTCCAAAACAGAATATTCTATGATTCTGTGTTTGTCCATGCCACTAGTGAGTTCATAAACCTGTTCAATAATCTTTATTTTTGTTTCAAATTCTTGACTTAAAGCCTTCTTTAGTTATTCTTCCCAGACATTCCATATATCTGACAACATTTACCACCCCTGTGTCATTTGCTATTTTACCTGCAGCTGGCTCCTTAATGGGGAAGAGAAAAAATTATTAAACCAAATGTTTTTATGGGAAATATTACATATACAATATATCACATGAAATCACAAAAGCATCATAGTAAAAATGAAGACACAAGTTATGGATATTGAAATCAAGGCAATTTTTTCCAAAGACATAAAATTATTTATTGCTATTTCATATTTATAAGATAAGTTTATAATCCTAAATTTAGCATTGAAATTCCAGAGTGCACAGATATCAAAACTACTTTTAGATAGAATATGAAACCACTTCCCCAAAGAAGCCTTTTACACAATATGAGCTTCACATTATTTTATTTCCTGTCACTTCTTAACTCTTACATGGCTAATGCATGTTAGAATATTGAATTGTGTTGGCTCTAAACTAGGATTTCCAGTGGTACAAAAATAATATTAGCCTTTACTGTTATTAGTATTATTGTGTCTATTATTTTGATTTACATTTTCTTGTGCCTTACTAATCCAAAAATAAAACTAGCGACAACACCAATACTTTTTTTCCTGACAGTAGCTTACTGTAGCTTCATGGGTAAAACCAGAAGCTTTATACTTAGTATAATTTTCTTACTTTACACAAGATTCTCAGATTTTTTTAACAGTTTTTTTTTTTTTTGCATATCTGAAGGTCTAAAATATAATGGAGACCATCTTCTTAAACCACACAGGCCCTAATAATTGGTAGCTGGACTGGGAAAAGCACATAAATACAAGATTATATGAAAAACAGGTCTGTACTAATGAGATAGTTCAGGATCTACTGTTCTGGGAAGGATGGGCTTAGGAAACATGCGCAGATTTTCATGTTTTGGACAAACCCTGGAACCCATTATTTTCACCACACACTAATTTCTCATTCAATAGAGCATTACTGAAAAGTGTTACAACTTCAAGGCTGTTGTCAATCAGTTACTTACATTCCTTTCTGAATGTGCAGTTGTTTCCAGGTACCCTGTCACCACTGAGCCAGGCTACCATAGTAGTGAATACCTTAAAAGTTAGTACAAGCACCCAGCTGGCACCTTGGAGTAACAGTATGACATGGTACTTTCTGCTGGAAACCAAATGAGTTTAATTAACTTCTGTCCAAGTGTATTGGGTGAGGCTGCCACATGCTGGATTAAGAGATCTTATTAAACATGGCCAATATTGGAATTTGAAAGTTTTTCAGAAGTTATACATATGTGCACTGTTTAGTGAGCTAGTAAAACCCAAATAGCAAGAGGTAGCCCGAAGCTTCTATACCATTCAAAACAATAGATTTGGTCATGTGGTGTTAGTGGTGTTTGTTGATTACAAGATAGAGGAATCAAACTATGAAAGATTCATGGATTCAGTGATTGCCAGCAAAGAGCAAAAGTTCCCCCTTGTTTCCATTCATAACTAGTAAAATAAACAGTGTTTGTTTCTTTCACTTTGCAGAAGTGTTAAATATTGATCCCAGCTAGAAGCATGGCATCAGAAAAGATGCGATGAATGGCATTAGACCATTTAGTCTATATAAGTCATGGTAGTAGTAAGTTTTGCCTCTTAGGTTTCAGAATTAGACCAAGACTTTGAAGATGTTTCCCTGACATCAGGGAGGCCAGCACAAATCATGCGAGCTCACCCCATTATTTACCTCCTGCAATTTCAGGAATCAAGAGGCTGGCAGCTTCTTTGCCCTCCACACCTTAGGTTTGGATTTTGTTTACTTTCTTTTTTTTTTTTTCCCTATTATTCCTCCTGCATCACCTGGAAACTCCTAATTTCAATAGGTGTTTGCTGCCACTACCAAACTTGATTTTTTGTTCTATTATACTTAGGTCTGCTGAGTATCTGAGATTATTTTACAGGTAGGATTCAAGTGTCAGTCTTTCCTTGGAGAATGTTTTATTAAAGATCAATGACAAAACCTTTTCCAACAAGAGGAGAAAAGGAAAATGATAGTAAAATTTTAACTACACCAAAACTGAATGGAAAATGAAGAATCTAAAAAACCACTTTGCACTATCACATAGGGGGAATTTGTTGTGAACATGAAAAGCCAAAGAAAGTCCTGAACTGGGAAGCAATGCTATACAGACAGATTCCATAGGGATGGAGGTTTTATTGGTGGATTTAACAGAAAACTCAGGAGAATTAGATGGATGGAAAGAGGTAACAATTTTTTATAAGCCTCCTCTTTTATGGCAAAACAAAAAGATACAATGGCTGCAGTTAAAACATTTGGGTGTTAAATTTCAAGCAGAGTCTAAGAGAGCTTTGTGGTGAAGGCAGTCAGCAAGGGATATCAGACTTATAGAAGTCAGGGCCTGGGAGATGCAATGTTGAATAAATTAGTTCAGTAAAATTGCTGTCCACTGTACAGTGAGGATTTCTTGGACTTCTGAGTATGATATCAGTCATCTAGAAGAAACAAGTTTGGAATGGCACTTCATTTCTAAAAAGTCCTAAAGAACTTAGAAAGCTCCATAGAGGTAGGAGCGGGATGGAATCATGAGACCATATTATCTGTCCCACTGTGTACAAAGAGAAGAGGAGAACATCTATCAAAAGAAAAGGATGTGTTATTGCTGTGCTTTATCGGGCAGTCGAAATAGACAGTTTCCCAGGAGTCTTAGGACTCAGTAGGACCTGTTACAAATTCTCCAGGGATTCCTTAAGTACAATTTAGTATTTTAAATATTAAATTCTACTTGGAAGCTTGATTTTCTGTTTAAGCAATCTTACTCAGATACTTTCTAGGTACTATTCCTGAAGGGGGGTTGATTAGCCTACGCTCACTGACCATGTGGTTCATGCCTTTCAGAATTATATGTGCTGTTCTTTTGACAAATACAAGAATCTATCATATGCAATCTAAATTTAGAAACCCTAAAGCCCTTCCTATTTCCTGTACTGTAGAAAACAAAAGCATTAATGAAAAATGAAAGTGCTGTTGCACTAAATCAAAAAAGGCAAAGTAATGACCTCTCAAATTTAGAAATAAAATTAATACATGAAGAAAAATATCTTTGCCCTCCAAATTTGTATTAAACATCATGACATGAGGCTTAAAAGAAATATAAACTTAAGGAAAAATGAAGGTCAGAAGTTGTGGCTCAAAGAATTTTCTAATTCATAAGCCGAACTGAGTTCAATATCACATTTTCCAAGACAGACATAAAGCCAGCCTTTCCACCCCTACGATGTCATTGTGACAACACCATGCCTCTATTCTTGTAAACACTCTAAATATTTGCATGTTTAGACAATATTGAGACTGTTTCCCAATGGACTTTATTCCTTTCTCCTTCACAAGCCTGATTTCTCTAAATATACATTAAATTCTACAGAGTTTTTTTTAATCTGTCTAAAACATTTCAACTTCCATAATTTAAGTAAAGAAAGAACACTACATGGTTTTGAGACCATCTTTAACTCTTTTTAATAATCATTTATACTAAACATATCTTTTAGCATCATTGTGTTAATTTGATAAGTTTCATATGCTCCAAATTATAGTCTCCTACAAGCAACCATGAACACAAAACTTGTTTTGTTTTCAAAACCCAGCATTGTCTTTCAAAGTATCAGGCAGGCTCAATAACTCCGTGGGGAATTATCTTCTGAAGGAAAGGTAGCAGAAGTAGTGATGTCAAGAATGTAAAAAAGTGGGAAAAAGCTAAAGAATGAAATAGGATGTGTAAGAGAGATGTAAGATGTTCCATAAATAATCACATGGAAAAATACATAAGGAAAAACTTTGGTATTTAAACCTAGTAAAAGCAAAAGATTTTTAAAAATGGTGTAAGACTCGAAAATGGGAAATTAGGCTGACAAAGAACTGTTCATGAGAAAAGATTCAAGCAGAATCTTGGCAATGCACAAGGTTAAGACATTTCAAAAATTGTGCTGTAAAAGCACAAGCTAAATGCTGAAGGTGTAAAAATCCCTACTGTGACTGTAGACTGCCGGGTTTCACCCCCAGATTCAGGTGACCCGAAAGATGGAAAAGTCTCTCCTCCAACTCGCACCGTCAAAGAAAGACTCGGTAGTCTTCAGTCGTCCGGTCTCAAGGTAGTTTATTGTATGCTATCTAAAAGATTTTCTCCTGAGCTGCTGAGGTCCACTGGGCAGGTCAGCCAAAGGCACTCTCTCCTCCCATGGGGCTGGTGCCATCTTTTAAACTAAAAACATCATGTACTATATTTACAATTCCATTCCAATAGCTATCACCTATGTTATACAGTCAGCTTCTATTCTAAACCAATCTAAAAGTGCAAACATCACCCAAATCATAGAGGCTAGGAAGAAGAAGGAAGAAAGACAAGGCATGCCCTGATTCCTCCATCCTGGGACTCCTGATCCCCCTGTACAAGATCCAAACCCCCTGGTACAGAGGTCAAAACCCCCACGTACAATACCTGAAAATTTTTCCCTTAACCTTGTGATTACTACTGTTATGCCATCTAAATTTTTCTGACTTGTAATTCTTCATACAGAGTTGGTAATTTGCTCCATGGGCTAAGATCAAAACCTCATGTGTCTTTGGCTGCATGCCAGGGTCTCAGAGCCCCCTGCCAGTGGCTCAGGCCATCCAGGGCACCCACAGGAGTGTCTTGGGTTCCAGTGGTAGACTGATGGACTTTGGACTTATTTTGCTGAGAAAATAAATATTGTATGCCATATTTGTTACTGAGTCCCACTTAATTAACTATGAGCATAATCATTAAGTAGCTTCCAGACTATATGTCCGTTATATAATACATGTGCACACATACAAATGTGCTTTGATTTAGGATTAACAGCTTTCCATTTAAGTCTTCTCCACTTCACTCAAAATAGTGCTAGAATAATGCACTACTGTGTGAAAAATGTTAGCAAGAACCAGTGACTCAAAGCTTATGTGTGTAGCATCCAAGTACATATCTAGTACATTTTAAAAACAATTAATTATTCTAATAGCTAAAAGCCAACTTTCAGCTTCATTTTTTTGTTTCAAAATAAGGTTTAATGCTTATATGCAGATGCAGATAAATACAAATGCAGATATTAAATGTCTGGTTTCGAAAAAATCTTTTTTAATTTTTCTTTCATGACAATTGCAACATAACCTCAAAAAACCAAAAAAACATCTGTCCATTTCAACAGGCAGAAGAACTGGAACTTGTTTGCCTTAATCAGTGTGCTATAAGAAAATACTGATTTTCATGCATATACTGCTTTAGAGGCAATTCAAGAAGAACGGCAAGGAAATAATTTCATACTACCTATCCATATAGGTATCATCACTCGTAAAACAAGACTTTCTTAGAGTCAAAGAACAAAATGCTAGTTTACAAATGGCTATACTATGATGATAAAAAATTGAAAGATGATCATGACTACCATGATAACACTTTTAATTTCTGATTACATCTCCTCTCTTGAATGAAGCTTAAAAATCAATATTTTTACTTGTGAAAGTATGGCAGACTCTCTTGAATACTTAATTTGGCGTGTCTTTACACACAAGAGTATTTTAAGACAAAAAATAATTTTAATTTAAAAGGAAAAGAGGTAAGAGGCCTAGATTTCTGTCTTTCATCCCATTCCTACTGTCAACCCTGACTGTGAGATGAAATTTGTGTTTGTTTCCAAAACACATCCAAATTAATTGGTAATAAAGTTGTCTGACAATGGTTTATATCTGGAGTCCTACTCCATAACTGGAAAGTACAAAGAATTGTGAACACTTGATCTCCAGCTGTACAGTTAGGAAAGTGAACATATGTAGTTTGCTATTAAATAGAATTCAAAGGTCTTCTTCCTCTTAGTGACATCAGTTCTTAGTTCTACTAATTTCCTTTTGAAAAAGCAAGTACTTACATGTTGTATAAACAGGTCTTAGACTACAAAACTGAGAAGCCATTCAGAAGAGAAAAAAATTTGATGAAAAGAAAACACAAGAATACTTCAAAGATTCTTCTGCTTCATTTTTTTTCTTCCATTGAAAAATGTGTCAGCTGAACAGGGATGTTGCTTTGAAAAATGTGTAATCTATATCTATTCCTTTCATTTTTCTCTTCTACTACTTTTGGGAAATAAAAAATATTATCTCCTTTTGATCATCCCATTTGACTCTTTAAGCACTTATAAATACCATTTAATGACAAGTCAAAGATTACCCCTCTGTATGTAGAATTGATTTTCCTTATTCATCGTGTGCTTTTGTTTGCTTTGAACTTTTTTTTCCCCCTTCACTTATAAGAGAAAATCTAGGGAATTGTTATTTTCCCTTTTTATTACTAAGAAAAGGTTAAGAAAGTAGTCTTCAATATATTTGTGCAGACGAGTCTTGGTTGAAGTTTATCTCCAATGTAACCCATTAGAATGAAATGAGATTTTTTTCTTTCTGCGCCAAAGACCTGACATTTTATCTATGTGCACAGGGGGTTTAATGCACATTCTTCTCTTTTATAACCACTGAGTTACACTCAGATCCTCTGCATTTTCCCAGTGATACAAACTGTCCTTTTGTTTCTTTTTCAGTCTCAGTAGTAATGAAGTAAAACTTTACTAACAATCAGTCACACTCACAGAAAGAGTACAACAAAGACAAAACTCTCCCAGCACAGCAGAAACTACCACAGAAGAAAGCCCCCCTCAGCTCTTACATGAAATCATTGGTCCACTAAAAAGCTTGGGGCTCTGATAAATTGGCATCCACATATTTCTGTGTCCTATGCAGAGCTTCCAGCCCTTGACATGTAACTGAGAATTTTTACTGTATTAGAGAATGCTACAGTGCTAAAATGAAATTATAATAATTAATAACAATAACAGTAAAAATAAAAATAACAACAACAATAATATCAATATCAATATAAAGTTCAATTATATGAAATTGGCTTTATGTTAAGTAGCTGTGTCTTAATGAAAAGAATGACAATGGAAGTGTACCTTACTTTTTGCCTAATGTCCAATTAACTTGTAGTTAATCTGGTATACTCGTACTAGAGAGAACTAATGTTTCTACATTTTTTGAAGCTTTGCTCAACCTTTGCATTTGGAAGGTGCCTCTCATTATGGTTTTAATTAGCGTGACACTCTGGACAACCTTCTCATGACTAATTTGCTTCAGAAATGGAAAAAAAAACCATCTGCAATCATCATCCTAAAGAAAAATCTTGTCATGAAGCTGGCCACTCACATTAATGTCCTGCTACTAAAAACCCAAAAAAAGGGAATGAATTTGCCATAGTAATAACCAAACCTGAGCTTTTTCATAGAAAGATAGTATATGTGAGCTGGATATTTGATTTTAGGCATAACAGATAAGTGTAGTCCAAGAGGGGTGGACCTAGTAAAGAAATTCTGAAGACGCATTTAAATCATTAGGGAATGGATTATGAAAATAATCGTGGACAACTTTTGCTTTATTTTATCTCTATTCATTGGCTGTAGTAAATATTTGAGTGTATTCCTCTTGAAGCTCCTAATTGCTCTTTTTCCTAGGTTTGGCTGAGAAAGCTTAAGAGAAGAAGATATGTCAGGAGGGGTCAAGCAGAAAAAAAAAAGATCAGAAAGTCAAAGAAAAAACAACTGAGAACCAGGTGCAGAGTAGTTACCCCTGCACTTTGGGAAGCTTTTATAGAGTTTGCTGCAATTCAGTAAACCACTGAGACCTCTGACACTCTGAATGCAAAGGCACACTCGAAGAAGTGTTTATAAACTTTATCTTACTGATATTCATCTGGCATAGTTTATTCAAGATTTCTCTGTTTAGAATCCTAAAATATCCTAGTTTGATTCCAAGTCATGCTGTTTTATTTGTTTTGTGATGCATAGGGTGAGGAAAGTAGTCACTTAAACCTCCATACTGGGCTAATAGTAACAGTATTAGGTGATGAAAAAACACCAGCAGAAACAATAACCTGCTGCCTTGGTGGTGATACACAATTAAAACACATTAGTAAACATTTTCTCATATGTAAACTGTAGGTGATCTCTTTTTCTAGTTTCTGTAACTATTCTGTTCGGTTTGTGGATCACCCTAAAAAACCAAAATCCCTAAGGAATTTATGCATAAGTAAACTTCAGATAAAACATTTAGAAGCCACTGGTGACAATCAAAGAATAGAGCTCCAAAAGACACAGATTACCAAAACTTGTCTTTATGTCTGGTTCAATATGTGTTTACTGCAAATAAACCCAATGTCACTATAGCCCAGAAAGAAGATTTAAAACAATTTTTTAAATTGGGATTACTAACCAATTGAATTTAATGAGATTTGCAGTAACAGTTTAGTAAATCTTTCAAGAATATATGGCTGACCTTTGAGGGTTTTATTTCTTCACTGAGTATGTTTGATGGTGTTTTACAAAGAAGTTTGGTCAATCTAACATATAAGTCATTACAACTCATATTATTTCTCCAAGCTACTATATTTTATAAAGTCCATGTAGCATTTATTTAAATATTAGATATTTGAAATTAAGTAAACATAGTATCAGGTTTATAAACAACATTAAAAATAATTTTTCACTAATTTCACATAATAAATGTTTCATAAAAAATGGAAATTATTTTGGAAATAGTCAAAAAACCCAAACAACTTCAATATTTTTCCTAATTTTTCATGGCTTATTTCAATATAGAATTAGTTTTAGTGTCTACTAAGTCAGAATAATTGAGCCTCTTTTCCTTAGATATTATCCTGAGAGTTCATTGTGAAAAAATTCCAATTCTTAATTTTTTTCCCCATTTATTGAACTTTGGTTTGGATTCAATCAAAATGCATGTAGGGAAATTGAAATGAAGTTATTTTCATTATTTTTGCTATATCATGCAAAACCAGAAAAAGTCCATTCTTGTGTAGGAATTGTGCTTATGGAAAAAAGGAGGAAATTGTTTTATGTGAAGGTTCATTAGTGACGAAAAATCCATTAGATTTGATTTTTGCATGCCTAATTTTACTGTTTTCACTGAACTAGGCTGTGTTTGCTTTGGGGTGAGAGGGAGTATTTGAGAACTTTAATGTGAGGCAGAACTGTATCATGAAAGCAAAGAAAACCAAAATCACTTGTACAGGAATATTGATTTTATAGGCAACATAAGTGCACATAGTAAATACTTAACTGTGTGCATTATATTTCTTCAATATCTCATAGTTTATTTAATTGTGGTCTATAAAGTGATTTCTCTCCAGTTAAAAAAAAGGAGAAAAAGGTGTCGGGGGGCAGTTTAAAAAAACTTACTTACTTTAAGACGTGAAAAACATGGCAGATCTCAAAGGGAACATTTAGCTTAAATGTTATAGGAGAGTTATTCTTTTTGGTCCCATGAACACAAAAGAAACCTGTGGTTTACATAGGACTCTACTTCCACAGTTGTCTATCAGGTTCAATGTGTAGTGATTTCTAATAATTGATGAGATATGGAGCAGCTCCCTGGTGCAAACAAACAGATGCAATGCTGAGGAGCTAACACCCTTTCTCACTTTCTCCTGGAAAATTATTTCCACCACAGACAAACAACAGAATTTTAAACCATTTTTAGGATCTGGGGAAACCTTGTTAGTTCTAAGTCACCACATGATCAGCAAGGCTATCTCCAGATTACTTTTATAGAGCTTGAATCTCAGGAGTCTGAAGTCTCTCTTGGTCCATAGTGTTTTAAATTTGCATATAAAAAAGTGATTTTACAAAAAAAATTACTATAAGTCAAGCTGTAAGCTATGAAAGTAAAAACAATTGAAAAGATTGTGTATTTTAAACTAGTATACTTACATTTGAAAATATGCAATTGAAAATAAAGAAGTAAATGTCCTGTAAGTTATCACCAGTATTTCAAAGCAGATAGCCACTTTTTAAAATTTTAACATCCATTCCCAGAGGCAGTTTTCTCGAAAGAAAAATAGGTGGAAGACTGACTTTTGCACCCCAGAATTTTAGTAACATTCAAAAGTACAAAAGTGTATTTTTCTTTATATGGGTTCAAAGTCTATCGACTTACACAGACTTGTTCATTATTATTTAATTAATTATCTAAATTAGAACGTCTTGCTTGTCACTAGGTAGACAACAATAAAACACTACAGAAGCAGCTTCCATTTCTCAAAGGTCCAGCGCTGATCAATAGCTGAATATTTTTCATGTTCATAATTCTGAGGAGGAATTTGTGGTTCCAAAATAGCTGGATTGTGAATAAGGTTTAGCTTATTGGCAATCTGAGGATATATTTCATATAAGTTCTAATTAAAGAATTCTTCAGACCGATTCAAATTCTTTTCTAGAAGTCTCATGCTTCCCTTTTGCTGCTTTTAGTGTTTGATGTTATTTCAACGATATCCAGCACACAAGTTCCCTATCAGTGTTTTCTTGAATTATCTACATTTTGTCTGGCCAAAATCAGTTTATTGGCAGGGCTTCCAGCTTGTTGGGTGTCTAGCCAGCACCTGTCAGTAGTAGGCAATATCCAGCACTACAGTGGTTACTACACAGTGGAGCTACATGAGTAACAATGCAACACACGCCAGGAAATGAAGTGTGGTCAGAAACCGCTTTTGAGACTGTTGGGTCTGGCACTATTTCAGTTATAAGAATTTAAGCTGTAGCTGAATAGAGGCAGTAAACTCATATCTCAAAACTTGACATAAGGCAATATTGAAAGTTTTCAAATAAAGATGGAGATAACCTACCAGTTCTAAGTCTCTTTGTTAAGCTAGAGGGATTCTAAGAAGCATTCAAGTATCAGAGCTCTTGTTCTGTATTGCATAAAATGATTCAGCATTCGAGACAGTTATTGAGATTAGAGAGTTTTCCAGTAGTGAAGATTAAAGGCTGTTTTATGTAGATTTAAATAGTTTAGTAGTACCCCATTTAAGATCTGTCACAGTTTTTAACTGAGTTTTTTAAGAAACTTCATTTTCTTTTCAATTTCATTTTCACTACTGTCTGAAAATGGTGTGGGAAAAAACTTAAACCAAATATGGGTATTCATGTAACAGCTACAAGGTATACAATGAGGTAGTAAAAGCCCATTTAATCTTAGCCTTCAATTTTTGGGAGGGGGTAAATATTCACATTTCTCTTTGAAAATTTCCATTGCCTTTCTGTTACTCTTATTTTTGAGATGATTAAAAAATAATATTGAACACTTCTATCCTCTAATTCAATTTTTTGATTTAACTAGCTCATCAACATTATTTTCATTAATCCAAAGGGAATGACACTGTTTTACTGTTGGTAGTTTCCTCTGATTATCTTACTCTTGATACTCTTCATATACTATGTTTCTCTGAGAGAAGTGTTATACATAATTTTTACCTGCCAATGTAAATTTTAGACAACTCTGATATATTTGTCAGAAATCAGTATTTTAGTAGATTTTATTTTAGATAAATCAGGTTCTGAAAACAGTTTTCTACCTTCATGGACTTGAATATTTCACTAGCTATAACTACAAAAGATTTCACATTGTTTCAAGTATTTTACTGTATCAACAAGAAATTAAAATGACCATTTGCTAGCTAAAAAAAAGTCCTAAAATTCTCAGTCTTAAAAATGTGCGTGCTTTAGAAAAAGTACACTGTTAGTATTAGTACACTCTGTTAAATGGAATTTTATGAAAGGCTGAATGTCTACAGTGCTAGGGCTTGTTAATCCTTATTATTATTATTTCTGAAAAAGAAAAATTAAATTCAGGTTATGTAATTATACGCTGACTACTACTGGAAAACACAAAGAATAAATCCATTATGGCTACTTGTAATTTTGAGAATGGGAGCACATTAATTTGGTTGAAAAAATATATTTGAAAGAACTCTGAAAAGAGTAGTCTAAAATTTGTCTTAGTAGATTGATAGTTAAAATCAGTTTGCTTTTGCCTAGAGACAATATATGCAGATGCAGCTATGCTAAAACTGTTGAAATATTAGGTTGAAGACCTTCTTGTTGAAGGCTTGGAGTTGGAAGTATGTGACCTTCAAGAGCCCCTTCCAACCCAAACCATTCTATAATTCTATTATTAATTCTATGAGTCTATGACCAGGGATTAAATAAATGGGTTGCAGACAGGCCTCTCTATTCTCATTTTTTTTTAAACTTACAGTAAAATTCAGCTTCTCTGAAGCTTGAAAATGGATGTTTTTGCAAGAGAACAGAAGCCTCAGTGTCCACCTGCCTACCTGGCCAGCGGTGTGGCTAGGCCCCCGCCTTTTTGCCTTATCAGATACGGACAGGAAGGAGATCTGGAGCAAAACATTCTCCTCTCTTGTATCTGCATGATTTTTATTGACTGTGTTGAGTGCAGAATTCACTGGATATTTAAGAGTAATGCCACAAATTTTGGAATGACTGCATTTGTAAAATCCCATTATAGAGAATGAGCATCATGCTCTGATGCAAAATAAAATGACAGATCAAGACAGCTAGTTTGCATCAAAAGAAGGGCTATATGGGGTTATGAAATCCTTGGGAAAGGAGTATGCTTCAAGGAGGTAGAAAGACATACTTTCTGAGTGTGAGCTTCTTATCTGAAGACATAATTTTAAAAAATTATTTCTCTTTGTAAGCTATTTTAAAAAATTCACTAGCTGGTCCAGAAATGTAAACAGGTATTACTGAAGTTGATTTTAATTTGAAGGAAAAAATATCAATGAATTGTCATTTCTAGTTTATGTTCTCATTTTTGAGAAGAATTCTCTACCCCTACACGGCTAAGGTAAAAAACCCTTTCTTTGCTTTAGTAGCCGATTTATAAGATAAATTTCATGTTCTTATTAAGCTCAGTAAGCATAATGCTCTGTTTTAGTTAATGGCATTGGTCTAAAACCCTTCATGGAAATGCAAGCTTGTTATTTTCATTCTGAAATAATGTAATTCAGCTGAATCTCACTCAGGTTTAGGCCTAAAGAAAGAAGGAATTCATACAATGTCTGATGTTGAAAATCTATGCTAGATATTAGCAAGGTAAAAAATTAAATCTCTTCTGCATGTTTTGTTTACCGATGGATAAATATTCAGCATATTTTTGAATTTTAAATTTCCGTTTCAATTGTCATATTTCTCATCAGCAGATAGCTACCACTAATGGAAATGATAAGGTACTCATAATAAAGGAGATTAAATTAAATGGTATTTATAACCTTTGTCATTTTTCCAGAACACAGAAACCAAGTGTTCTGTAGCCCCAGTGTGCTTTATATCAGAATTCTAGGTTCTAGGATGTGAGAGAAAATGGTATTATCTTGTTTTCACTGATATTAACCCTAATCGTTGTTTATGATTTACAAGGAGCCTTGATTACACAGAACTGAAGGTTTGGTAGTTTTTTGGGAGGTTCCATTTCCTTAGCAGTCTATGCCAATTTCTCTTTAATTACTGAAGAGGTTAAAACAACAAAATCTGACAGACTGTTAGCTGAACTCAGCCCAGACAGATGGCACCATTCTATTCAAGCCAGTTTTGTGAAGGCTCTGCTGCACCATATGCTAGAATCACTTCAGCAGCTAATTAGTGCTTTTTACAAGACAATCATTCTCCCAAGGAAATTTCTTATGGACAGGTCACAAATACAGAATGAGAAAACCTGAACTGCATATTGTCTCACTGGCTTGTCTGCTCCAGTCATAAATAAAGGTTAGCATGGTAAGGCATCTTGAGTGACCTTTCAGTTCAATCCCAGTAGTACTGACATTCCTAGGCTGTATTTGGAAAATAAATTTTGAATGTTGTAGTGACTTAGAGCTTTTCCCTCCTTTTTCTTAAGAGCTGTGTGGTAAAAAAAATGAAATAAAGTTGATTATGCAACTGAGTTCCCAACTATTAAAATAATCTAATTAAAAAAAAAGAAATTGCAACAGAGAGTTATAAAATTTTGGAACTACCAGCTCAAGAAGAAAAGTGAATATTAAAATCATGAAGCACAGCTTGCTTAGATACTAACTTTATTTTACCAGGCAAAAAAAAACCAAAAAAACAAAACAACCAACAACAAACCAGAAACAGAATGCAAATATTTTCCAAGGGCAAAAGGAAAAGGAAGGTGAAGAAAGGTGTGATGATATGGTAATATTATTCTATATATTACCCCCTTTCTGTGATTTAATATGATTGTCTGAAGTCAGATTTTTTAAGACTTATATATTCAATTAGACTGTTGAGGTTCAGGCTTTACAATTTGACTCTCTGAGGCATGCCTTCTGAATAACCAAAGTGATATGCAAAACAGCAGTCTTGATGTTCAGAGAAATTGTTAGAATGAGAACTCTGTAATTACACAGTCTGGGAAAAAAAAGAATTTTATGTGCAACAGATGTAGAAGAGACCTATCAGAATGATTGGAAGAAAGGGTTAGTTACTACAGGAACAAATATCTATATGTGGTATTTCATAGCCATTTATAAGCAAGTTCTCTTTGCAGATTTTGTGGGATTGGAAACTATGCTATGACGCTATGTAAATAAAACTGTTTATTTATGTAGATTGTTCATGCCAAGAAGAGGCAGAGAAAATACTCATGACGCCACAGAACTTTTAAAAAAGGCGTTCTAGGGAATCTTGGCCCTTTTTTCAATCACTTTCTCATAGCAAAAAAAAAAGAAAAAAGCCTCAGGAGGAGTTTACTTTTCATTAGATACAACAAAGAGGGAAGTTTCAAAACAGTTGTCTGATAGAACATCAGAGCCAAAAACCTACAAATTTTTAAAAGAAAATTCATCATCTTTTCAAAAGATCAGGAAAGTAAGTAATTTCATTTAATTTGCTGTGTGGTTTTCAGGGTTTTTTTCAGAATGTGGTTTCCCCAAATATCCTAATATGGCTTTCTGGAACATGTCATAGGGTTTTTTTTTAGTTGATTATTGTAGACATACTAAGGTGATTCTTAAGTACAGTCCATTATGACCTAGAAAATTTCTTTAGATGCTCAACTCTGACCAGATCAAGTAGAGCTCAAATAATAGGGTCTACTACTGCTTAAACTGCCTCTATTCAACCA
Source organism: Motacilla alba alba (assembly GCF_015832195.1). Lineage (NCBI taxonomy): Eukaryota > Metazoa > Chordata > Aves > Passeriformes > Motacillidae > Motacilla > Motacilla alba. The sequence goes on from NC_052017.1 coordinate 78,888,159, forward strand.
ATAAAAGCACTTAATTTCCCTGAACAGATGTGTGGGGTTTTCTGCCCCCGGATTGGGGTGACCCCAAAAGATGGAAAAGTCTCTCCTCCAACCCGTGCCTTCGAAGAAAGACTCAGTTGTCTTCTGTTGTCTGTTCTCAAGGTTGTTTATTTATCTAAAAGATAAAGGTTGTTGTTTATCTAAAAGATTCTTCTCCCTGAACTGCTGTGGCCCGTTCAGCAGCTCAGACAAAGGCACACTGCCCTCCCAGGGGGCTGGTGCCATCTTTTATATCATATATTACGTACTACATGTTTATACCTTTTCTCCAATGCCTATTATCTATATTGAATGGTGACTTTCTACTCTAGACCAATCTGTGAGTGCCAACATCACCAAAGACATGGAGGCTAGGAAGGAGAAAGAAGGAGGACAGGGCACACCCAAATCCCTCCATCTTAGAACTCCTTACCCCCATGTACAAAACCTGGACCCCTGCGTACAAGGCTTAAAACCCCCCTGTACAGCACTCAAAAATCCTTCCTTTCACTTTGTGATTATCTCTACTATGCTATCTAAACTTGTGTGTGTGTGGCTTGTAATTCTTCATACAGAGTTAGTAATTTGCTCCATGGGCTAAGATTGAAACCCCACGTGTCTTTGGCTGCATGCCAGGGTCTCAGAGCCCCCTGCAAGCGGCTCTGGCCATCCAGGACACCCAGAGGGATGTTCTGGATTCCGACACAGATGAAAAAAAAAATCCTACTCTCTAAAGACACTTTTTCTGGCAACATATTTGAATGCATTGCACCTCTGCAGTAAGTCCCATGGTTCAGAACACCAAATGAACATTTACAAGCATGCATCTTAAAGAATATGCACCATGTGATCTCTGCATGTACATTATGTTCAAGTCCTTCTTGGAATACTGGGATACATGTATTTTTCCAACAAGCTACCTCCTGCTGGGAAAAGTCAAGAGCTATCTACCATTGGAACAAACAGTATAGCTGACTTCCATCTTTCTGAACCATTTTCTTCCCTTGTGTTGGATGAGATGCTTTGTTGACAAGGAATTTTGTTTTGAGCAGTTGCCATTCCCAAATGCACCTTTTATTTAAATAACTTTAAATGGGTCAGCAAAATGTGGAAGCCAAGGGAAGATTTTACTGCTACAGGAGTGATTCAGGGGTTTATTTTATACTTATGAACACCCTGAGACCAGATGTCTCAGGTTAATCTATGCATATGCCACCAGAAGAATATGCAGCTAGATTTTTAATAAACTTGAATTAGCATTGTTGACCTTGGCTAAGATTCAAATTCCCATCCAGACACTCTCTCATTCCCCCTCCTTAACAAGACAGAAGGGACAAGTAGGATGAAAACCTCCTAGGTTGAGATAAAGACAGGGAAATCACTTACCAATTACTGTCTTTGGAAAAACAGCCTTACTAGATTTGGGGAAAACCTATTTAACTTGTTGCAAATAAAAATAGATTTGGGAAGTACATTCTAGTTGTTGAAGTGCTGGTTTGAAACAGGGACTTCTGTGAAACCAGAGAGAAGTAGATGCACAGAAGCCGTGGAGGGTGACTATATGACTCTTCTATGAGTGTTTATAGAGAGCAGGTATTCTCTTTAGTGCTACTCCTCACTTCACCTCTCTAGGATTCTCAGCTGGTCTCTCCATCAAAGAAGGGAAATCCAGCTCTGGTGACCATAAGGAATTTTTCACTTTTTTTTGAAGGAAGACTGAAGAAAGAGCTGGAAGGAATATTACCTCAGAAAGTATGTTGCATGAGATTAGATATCTGTTTCTGTGGAGGAAACAGGCAATGCAGTGAAAAGTAAGCCCTTCACCAAATATGCTCTTGTGCCTGTTTGATAGCACAGCCTGGCAATGGGGCTGAAATATGTTTGCATGGCAATAGCTGTCAGTAAACCGCAGCAAATCACCACAAAGAAGAGAGTTGCAGGTCTCAGTAAAGAATTTTTATGACAACAAAATATGTTTATGCATGTATATTTGCTTTTCTACATGGAAAAAAGGACATGAACTACTTTCAAAACTGATGCATAGACTTGGCAGGAGATTGTTGTGGGTGTGCAACTTTTTCCAGTTGTCCCAGGTCATTGTCATGCACACCAACATAAGGGACACCTGCCAGCACTTTGGAAGTCATGCTATCTTCTCAGTCCTCCAGGGATATGGCCCTCAAAAGGATGAGTTGCCATCCCACCTGCTCTGCAAGCTGTCATCTTGTGAAAAAGATGTGGGAGTGTGCATTGCATTACGTGTTCACCAGACACTGCACTGCATAGGCTGCCTTGATTCTTTTTCTTTTGCGGCATATCTAAAGGGGGCAGTCTGAGATGCTAGCATCAGCCTTGGGACCATGGTGTGAAGAAATCTTAACACTACAAAATAAGCCCAGGAGTGCTACCCAGAGGCCAAGGAACTTAAAATTCAGTATCAGGGGACAGAATCTGTCCTAACTTGCAAGCAGGAGAACTTGCACAGCAGTAGCAGAACAGTCAATTTCTCCATGTCATGCATCACATATGAAAGAGCCTACACTAATACTACAGTCTACCAAAGAACTCCTGAATACCTCTGCACAAACTTGGGCATTAAAAGCATGCAAGATGGAAAACGTTAGCTTATTAAATAATAAATATTATTAAATAAAGAGTATCTTTAGGATCTCTGTCACAGTGCAAGCAGGAGTTGAACTAAAAACACAAATAAATATCCATACTTACACTTTTCCCCAATAATTATATTTAAAATAACAAATTAAATTATCTTTTGGTACCATTTATGATCCATTTGTCATCTCTGGTTCAAAATCTAGTTATCTTATTCCTGAACATTGATGCTTTTATTTTGCCTTGTCTTTGAGAACTACAGTAAATATTGCAGATATAAGTGATTGTAATTATTTAAATAAAAATGAATATAAAATTAGGCTTCTGGACTTCCACTTCTAAAAAAATGTTTTGTCCTATCAGCGCTGAAGTATGATGTTATCATTTAGCAAGTGAACCAAAGCAAGCACTATGAACAGTTTCAAATAATCACTGATTTTTACAAGGTTGTTTTGATAGTTTTCACTTTGACACATTCTGATAATTTTGAAACAATTAAAAATGGTTGTAAATATCCCTTTCTACATTTGTCAATTTATCAACTGAATTACAACTCTCTACTCACAGGAAAAGAACACATTACTTTATATATTGTCTGCTTATGGTTTAAGATGTTTGCAATTGTTATGCAGTTAATGTTCTGCAGTATAAATAAATGTCACTCCATTGATAAGTATATATATATTTCTTTCAAATTTCAACATAATAGCATAATGTGTTTTTATCTCTAAGAAATTTGTACATGTGTGCCTGGAATTCGCATTTAAATAGCTTCTTGTCATGCTTTACATGTCAGACTTGATGAAATTTACTTTTTTTTAATAACATCTACCATCTCAAGATGAAAATTGTAATAGCATTTTATTGCTAAGATATGTGGTTTTATAAAATTAAAACACACTGTTCTGACCTTGAAAATGGAATTTACTGGAGTTTCAGATGTCCTTAATATTTCCGTGACTGATTATTCTCAAAATGCTTTTACTGAATGTTATTCTGCCCTTATATCTGATCCACTAGTAGAGTGATCTGAGAACATCTTGTCCTTTACAGATTTTTTCTCTTCTTTCTTTTAACGTCTCACAGGAGCAGTCACTCAAAAGCAGGCTGATCTCTCCCTGCTCTCAAAACCATAGAAATCCTTTTCATAGCAGAAAGAACTACATCAGGTCTGGATGGTCTGAGTAAGAAATCAGATCTTACCTTGGTTTGATTCTAAGCAAATTTAGGACTTGCATGCTTTTTTATTACAGAGCCACACAAAGATAACAGGTAGGGAAGTCACAAGTCACATAGTTATTCTGTATAAAAACTAATCCAAGCAATTCTGCCTATTTTGCATCAATTCTCATTTAGAGTAGGCAAATTATCTGATTGGATTAAAATGTTTAATTAATTAATTAATTAATTAATTAATCTCATGTGTCATGTCCTACATGCCTTTCTCTCCATAAGGCTGAAATTATATTTGAATTATGTATTCATTTGTTTGTGTGTGCATGGGGTGGTATTTTCATGCACAGTCTTACGCAATGTTGAGATTTTCTGAGAACCCTCGTGACACATGACTGAACCTAAAGCTAAAACAGATTTTACAATGAAATGGTTGGTCTAGTGCATTTTATTATTTCATTCTGTACACTCTGATTGCTGTATATAAGTGCAAATCTTTTTAAGGGTGATGATGTCTCCAGGCAGTGGATGTCAAGATACTTAATGGCTGCAGAAAGCCCTATGAAAACTAATTGCGTAGGATTTACCATAATAGAGCTACAACAGCAAACATCAGCAAGGCAAAAATATATGAAAATTTTGATTTGCAGATTTGACTGGGGATTTGTGGAAAGCAAGAGAAATAAAGTCTGCTAGGTAACTAAGTGAAAGACCCTCTTTTCCTTAAGCATTTCCCAAAAAGAAAAGTGTTATTCCCTGCACTTAAATATGATCAGTAATGCTAACACATAAACCCCTGATGTTTGATTTATATAATGTACTCTGATACATTTAAATCAACCTTTTCGCTTTGATCTGTAATCCAGTTTAGTGAAGTGACACCTTTTTCATTGTTTTCCCAACTGGCATCAATGATCCACATAATCATACCAATTAAGATCCTGAAACACTGTATGTTCATAAAATATCATACTTTAGCAAAAATAAAAAAGAACCTGAATTACAATAGATTTTAGAAGTGGAGATTCACCTGAATTACAATAGATTTTAGAAGTGGAGATTCATGAGTCCAGTGAAAGAAAATAAGTATTTGAAACAAAAATCAGAAAAGAAATGCAAAAAAGGACATGAAAACAACATCTTTCTGTTTTCAAAATATAATACCTGTAAGTAATGAGTCATACAATCATAGAATATCCTTAGCAGCAAAGGGCCATGGCCCTGCACAGGACAACCCCAAGAGTCACACCATGTGACTAAAAGTGTTGTCCAAACTCTTCTTGAGCCCTGTTGGGCTTGATGCTATGACCACTGCCCTGGGGAGCCTGTTCCAGCACCCAGACACCCTCTAAGAGAAGAACCTTTCCCCAGTATCTAACCTAAATCTCCCCTGACATTTCTTTATGCCATTCCTTTGGGTCTTGTCACTTGTCACCACAGAGAAGAGATCAGTGTCAGTGTCGCCACTTCCCCTCACAAGGAAATTGTGGCTGCAATGAGGTCTCCCCTCAATCTCTTCCAGGCTGAACAGACCAAGTCTCTTCATGCACTCCTCATGCAGCTTCGCTTCAAGGCCTTTCACCTTCCTTATGGCTCTCATTTGAATGCTCTCTAAGACCTTAATGTCATTCACATCCGAAGACCCAAAACTGTACACGGGACTTAAGGTGAGGCCATGCCAGCACAGAACAGGGCGGGACAGTCCCCTCCATTCACTGGCTGGTGATCCTGCTCCTGATATACCCCAGGACATGGTTGGCTCGCAAAAAGGTGAGAGTAGTCTTCTATCAGGTATCTTGATGGCAACTATAGTAAAGATATTAAAACAATAAAACATTAAATATTCATTTCAGAACCTGTACTCAGAGAAATATGAGGTACAAACTGAACTGTAGACACAAATCTAAAGACAGTAATTGTCAGTAAAACTCACTGTGTATAGAAAAGAAATCCAAGATAGGAAAGAAAAGCCATTTTTTTTGTTTTCCATGTTAGTACTTACCTCTGTATCTATCTGTCATCTGGCTATTCTGACCTATGAAAAGTTGAAAAAGCAGTATTAGGAACTTACTAAAGAAAAGTATGCTTTTCAAATCACACTATTTACTATAGAGAACGGTAGGAATTTCTAGCTGAATTAATCTGTAACAGAAATTACCATCAGTTTACTGCTTTCTGTGTTTACTGCCAGCAGTGCATTGTTTGCAGGAATAATTTGGCATATATATGCTTTTATCTTAGTCTGCAGTCCTTTCCTTATGAAATCCTGCTTTGTGTGTTTTACTGAGGCTCTGCTCTTTAATTGAATTAATTTTGCTCTTACACACTGTGCTATCACTTTGAATCCAAGACAACTGCTCCTCAAAATTCTCACCCCACAATCTTTCTATAAATGTTGTGCTCACTTATGGAGAGAAAGAAGTTTTGGAGTATTTTCTGTTTTACATGCCAGATATTGTCAAATAAAGGGTAAGTTCCTTGAGTGACCTAAAAATACAAGTCTCACTATTGCAAGCTACATAGCAAAAAAATTAATTATACAGATTATCATTTTTATCTTTACATTGAGTCGGGCATGAAGTGAATGAAATCTCAGAAGTATTCTACAACATTTTAATAATTGAAATTGTTTCTAACCACCTTATCTCTCCTTATACAGATGTGTGTGTTTTTATCCCAGCTGGTTATGGCTGGGATAAACTAAGTTTGCCCCATAGTACCTGGTAGAGTGCTGGTTTGGATTTAGTATGATTCCTATTGGCCTACTTCTTATCATAGAATCACAGAATTGATTGCTAGAACCATCAGGGTCAAGATCATCCACCAATACTGTAAACCCTAAAGCACTAAACCACATCACCCAGTGCCAGGTGCCTCTTGAACTCCTCAAGGGATGGTGACTCCACTACTTCCTCAGACAAATAATTTTAATCCCTGACCACTCTCACAGTGAAAAATTTTTTTCTAATATCTAATGTGAATGTCCCCTGCACAGTTTAAGGCCATTTCCCTCTGGTCACTGTAGGCATGGCAGATGAAAGCACTCTCCACCTCACTTTTTTATTGCTATAATTTGTATTTGTATTATTGTATGTACTTGCTTCCAATTATTAAACTGTTTCTATCTACAACTCATGAGTTGTAGGTTTTTTTTTTCCTTATCCTTTTCCCCATCCCACTGCATCCAGTGTCTCCTAACAGTTTTTTACTCAATGAAAATGGAGACAACTTATTGCATTTCAAAGAAGTAACAGACAAAAAGACATCTTTAATTTTAAAAGAGGCTTAAGTAAAACACCTTGGGGAATGTAAACACTTTGTAGAATCTGCTCAGGAAAAGATTACCACACAACAGACAGAGAATTACTAGGTGAAAAAAAAGAAATATATTTTGTATATTCTTTTTGAACCTGGATTAAGAACATTATAAGATCACAGTAACTGACCGGTTAAACCAGCAGAACACAGCATATTGTGATGAGCAGAGCATGGCAGTTAACTGCTTATCCCAAACAGTGATATTACATGTTTATCTGTGCTTAAAGACCGAAAATGAAACAAAATGTGGGCTTGCTTTAGTCATCACAACCATGAGAGAAGCAAAAGTCAGACAAGGTAGTTTCTGAGTACAAACATATCCCATCTTCTTCCCACAAAAGCTCTGGGGTTGCCTTCTTCACTGAAGGGATAAAACGCAACAAAAGCTTTAGATAGGCTCATAATTAGGTGAAAGAAAAATCCCTATCCAACATACTGCACACAACATACTTGGTTCAACTGCAGATTTTGCTATTGCAAAAGACCTCAAAATAATATGTTTAGCTAAATTGTGTACTGCTATACAGTAAGAGCTTATTCCTCTGTAGAACTGGTAGCCAAAATAGCTTTTCATGAGTCAGAATTACCTCAGACACAATAACTGAAGACCCCATGTCACAACAACTGCTTGAGTGCATGGGCAACCTGATATCCAGAAACTTATCACTTATCTATAAAATCTGTTTTCTAATTTTTTATTCTCTCAGGTGACATCACATTTGGGAAGAAAAGATTATTAGCATGTTTTGAATGTTTATTTTCCAGAAACCCAGTCATGGCAACAGCTGAGCCAAAGTATTCTCCTTTTTTTGCAGTATAGGGGGAACAGCTTTACCACCAGTCTGACCCATCACTCCTCTTCTGCTTCCTCCACAGTTTGTGCCTGCAATGGGAAGGGGTATTAACACTCTACCTGTGACAGCAGCTCAGCAGACTGTCATGTTCAGAAGCAGATTTTGAAAGCAGCTCATGCAAATTACATGGCAGCTTTTCATCTTCAGTAGAAGAGAAAATAAAGAGTATAAAATTCTTCAGCAATGACAGTTGAAAGAGTTAATATGAAAAGTTCTCTGTCAAGACAGAAAAGAGAAGCAAGGTGACAAAATGTAGAAGAAAGTAGTTTAATTCTCATGAACAAGGTACAGCTAACAGCAATGGTTAATAAGGCAAAACTTCTGAATATCTTGAATGAAAAATATGCAAAGATAAAGAGCACAGAAAATCTTAGAAATTAGTAATACTAATGAGACTACAGAAACTGAAAGAAACAGGATACCATATTCGGAAAAGAAATAGACAAATGAAATTTGATGGAGGAAAATTAAATCCTCTCGTTAAAATCTAAAAAGACTGCATTTAGCATAGGGGAAGCAAATACCGAACACTTACTGATATTTTGTGAGATTTTTCTTGTATCTTGTATGCATTTTGCATGAAACAAAATGTCATTATCCTGGTAAACCTACAGAGGTTGATCATGATTAGATATTGCATAAGCTTGTTAAATGAGGGAGCACAGGAAAACCTCTCAGACATTTTCCATACCTTCTGAGAGGAAAAGAGAAAGCACCAAGGCACAGCCCTTGCATCAGCTGGGGAATGAACACATTCTGCCTACAGGAGTGGTGTGTGGTTCTCTTTAAGAAAACTGTCTCTGGAATTTGGCTCTGGTGCTCAATTTATCACAGCTAAACCTAAGAGACCATTTTTATAATGATGATAAAAACTTCTTGCTCCATTTAGATGATGGAATAATAGATAGCCAAGTAATTTCATGCAATAGTCTATTTCTTTAGAAATACTATCTCCATAAAAACTCTTTGTATCTAGATAAAAAAAGGACTGTGGGGAAGACTCCTTTGGTTCAAAACTTTCCTTCTCTTCTATGCTTTTTGATTAATTTCTTTGTTTCTCATGGTGATTTAGTGAAAAACCTTTTGCTATCATTCTTTACCTATCCTCCTACAGAAGAAGAAGGAATAAACACACTTTTTTATTTTTTCTACTAAGGACAGGTTAGTAGAAAACCTGTGAGGTCACTCAGATTTTCAAACCTGTGAGGTCACTCAGATTTTCAAACCTGTGAGGTCACTCAGATTTTTGAGGCACTCACAATTAAATGTTTCTCTTCTACACACACACATTTCCCTTATCTCAGTAACTTATCCCTAACAAGGGACGAATGAAACCCTATAAATTCTTTTAATTTGTGTAAATACTTCACATCTCAGCAAAATAATTCAATAAAAAGGATCCAAGAAATAGTTTTAACTTATCTTTCTCCTTCTTTCTACTTCACTATAATTTTCTTTTTTATTATTATTAATATTATTTAAATTTTCCTTATTGAAAATAAGAGAATGGAAAGATAACTGCAGTTAATTTTTAGTCCTAAAAATTGCTGAAAGTATAACTCTGTGGAAAAAATTAGCAAACTGAATGTTCTTTGTATCATGCAGAATGCTTATTTATTTCAGTAGTTAATTTTCCCACGAGGTATTTTGCAACACTCCAACACAAATATAATATTTAATACTTTCAAAATCTTTACAGGCTTATATCCATCAGACTTCAAATTATTACTCTTTCTTCTGATTAAATATGCTATAAACCTTATTGCTCTGTTAAAGAAAAAGTTCAAGCTATGATAAAGGGAATGTATTTACAAATTTATATGTGTGTATGTATGCACGCAAATTATTACAGCAGAATTTTTTAAACATTAAAATCTCTAATGTATCTTTTAGAAATGTTGCAGCTGGAATATATAATGTGAAGTAAACACATAAATTTAAGTTGAAGTTGTTATAATTTAAGGTAGTTCAATTTAAGAACCAAAAAAATTAATCAAAAGTTAATTAAACCTCACAATATAAGAACAATGATTTTCCTCCACACTGAGATAATTTCATGCTCTATCAGCTGAAGTATCTTAGTCTTCAAGCTGAATGTTTCAATGCTTTCTCCCACACCAGAGTTTTCACTCTACAGAGGACAGAATTCCTTATTCGCTTGCCTGTATAGGAGGTTTGGTATCATCTGTATTATCACCCAGCAGGATAATCTAGTCAATCCAGCACTGACTGCTTTTAGTACATTTTCACCCTCTTTTTAAAAGAGATCCAGAATTTAAGATATATATGTGTGAGAAAATGATGCATACTCTCAACCTAGCAGGGCATTCTTCATGATTTCATTGGTTTGCCACATTCACGAGTGGTTGGAGGTAGGCAGTTTGAAGCAGCCTTTACTTCTACACAAGTTGCTGTAGAATTAAGGGAGGAGAAATGGGCTCAAATGCAAAAAGAGACCCTTTTTTCAAATATAGCTAATGCTAAAGGGAGGATTAAAAACTGAGTTTACAAACCACTCAAGATCAGAGAAAGATGAAAGCTGCAGATTTTTACATCTGATTTTTGTTCTGAAATGGGTCCTTGCAATCTCCACCACCGTGTTCCAAAACTCTGAAAAAATAGATATTCCAAAACTTCTTTTCTTACCATAGGATAATGTCACAACAGTTCCTTGGTAGTTTTAAGGTTTTTTCCTAAATAAACTAGATATAGGTAATTAAAAAAACAAGACACATTCTGTGTCTAAAATATATGTTATTAATTGCAGAAAACATAATTACCTACAGAAAGTTTCCAAGGGCAGAATACAATTTAAAAAATTGTAGCATTCACTTCATGATAGTTAGAAATAGTTGCTGTGCATGAGTGAATACATCTCTGTCTTAGAAATAATGATTAATATGAAGGTAAATTCCTCTAATCTGCTTGTATGTCTTTTCATACTTGAAATACTCAATTTCAGGTTAAAAAAATAAATGGAGATGACATTAAGACCAATTGAAGGACAAGTTAATCTAGAATGAATTGTCCTGGTTTTGAAATATTCAAAACTTGTTACTTTACTGAGATTACTTTTAAGGAAGGTGTGACATGAACATGATTGTAAATGTTCTCTAGGAAGTTAATACATTTTGTAGGTTAAGGTCTCTGAATCTTAATAGCTTAGATAAATATTCTTTTGTTTAGCATGCTAAGGAGAAACATAACAGAAAACTTTATTTTTGGCTGTTTTTCTTGAATTGCGCATAGCTCCATAACAGGCTTTGTGCTGCCTCCCAAATATGAAACTTTCCTTTAATTTTCAGTTTGTTTGGACTGAGTAGTAGCATCAATAGCAAGGCCATTTTGAATTCATTGCAAAGTTGGAGAGAAAAGAATTTTTTTTTTTTTCATGCACCCAAGTTTTGAATATTTAAAAAAGAACCACCACTCAGAGAAAATAAAAAAAAATCAACATAAATTCCTCTCTTTGAGCATCAGTCTCCCCCAGAGTTATATGAATTTCTAAGGGAGGTCAGATGATCCGACTCAGACTGCAGGCAAAATGTAAATCTTCCAGTGAGGCCAAACCATCCAAAAATCTGAGCACAGAATAAATTGGTGTGTTGAACTGCATATTTCTCAAATTTAATAGAATTTGTACTCAAAATTATTTTAAACCTGTGTCTCTGACCATCATTCTTGGCCTCAGACTTAGCACCAGAAATGCTGCTGTCCCAATCAGCGTAATTTGGCCTGCTTTATCTACAGCACTTCAGTCTTGGGTTTGGGGTGTACCTTAGCATCTGCAGTTACTGACTCATATGAATATACATTTCAGTCTTGCTGTGTGCTAACCCTGCCTGAAAAAATGAATGGCAAATACTGAGCACTGACCAGCCACAAGCATTTAGCAAACTGCTAGATCACAATGAGGAAACACTAGAATGCGACATAAATATTTTTACGTACTGATTGCAAAAGCTTCTTTAACATGCATCTAGTAAATTGCTCATATTAATTCCCATCAAATGTGATATAAAACCTGAATAATCACTCACCACTGTGACTAACACGCATCAAATAGGGTGCACATGATCGTAAATTATCTTCCTGTTAATCTGCCCTGTAAAGTTTAAACCATCACATTTCTATCTTCCTCTTATAGTGAAAAAGAGTAAAAAAATATAGAATATTAAGAACTCTTGGTAAAGAAAACAAACCAAACTGAAATTTTTCAGTCACACTTTAAAACTTCCCATCCTCAAGAGTTGCAGCAGAAAAAGAAATGTACAGAAAAAGGACAACAAGGAGAAACCAAGATCCCTATTAAAGCTCCTTCTCCAAACAGCTCCTGAAGGGATGAGGGCTCTTACCAACTAAAAAGATGGCAAAAGAAATTCAATACTTGATTTTAAAGTCATTATAGACAGGACAATTAGCTGAAAGGAGTTGATTACAGATTGCCCAAAACAAAACAAGGTAACAGGAGGCACATTAAAAATATAAATGTGTATTTCCTTTAACATATAACTAGATGGTACCAGAGAGGTATGTGGTGCAAAAATGTGCATGAATTCAGAAAATAAGAAAACTAATGGTTAAAAAATAACTTTTGTGAGCTATTCAATACAAAGAGATGACATCCAATTCATGAAGCACTTGGTTTACAAATTGCCAGGAGCTGGGAGATCGTAAAAAAGGAATGATCACTACATTCATGTCTCATTTTCTTTCATTGTTAGCTTGAGTCTGTGTAGGCATACTATTTATTTTTCTGGTATATGCCATGTCCTTCAATGTTTCTGTTCAAACATGTCAAAAAAATAGCAGTCAATAGAACTTTATATCCTCGCATGTACATGATCCTCCAGAATTAGGTGACTGCAGTAAACCCTGCCTGGGGCCATTTTCAAAGATTCTTCATCATTTCAGTTGCAGCTCTGTGCTGTACCCATTAGATAGACATACAAGTTTCAGAAACTCTGTCTGGATACAACTGTGGATCTCTATGTTGACATAAAAATAAAAATACTAAAAAATAAATTGGATTGTTGTTCACCTTACTTTGCATGATCTAAGTGAAAAAAATTAAATTAATATATCAGATCAAAAGTATATACAAGAATCAATATCTGAAGTTATTTACTGAAAATAAACTCATTGGGGATTTTAAAGCATAATTATTAAGGAGAGTCCAACATAGACTGTTCTAATGGCAACAATTTTTTTTTCTTCCAGGCAGATGACCAAACCCAATTCTCTAACACAAGAATTTAATAGTAGCACCCTGTTTAGTCAAAAACAAAAATAATTTCAACAATGGTGTGTATTCACTAACTCATAAGATTACCAAATGGGACAAGGTCTTGCAACTGCCTACAGGATTTTTACCTTGAGTTTTGCAACATCCTTTGCATTTTACAGTTATAAGTACTCAGTCATCAAAAAAATAAAAAGTGTATTCTGAGTGGTTTTGCTCACTGGGAATATCTGAAATGTACCTTTTTTCTCTATTTTGGTTTTGTTTGTTGTTGGTTTGGTTTTTGTTTTGTTTTTAACTTATAATTTGCAGCTAACACAAGTGAGTTAAAATCAGCAGAATCAGACAATGAAAATAAGAGCTGCCATCTCTCACAAGATCAGACCTTTATAGGTAGCATTGTGACTTTCATTCAAAAGCTGTAACAATTCAAATATAATGAAATGCTTTAGCAGCATGATGGCATTTTCAGTTTCCAATCTGACAAAGCTGCTGTCCAGGACGCTCCAAGGTTTCAATATTACTGAAAGCACTTCACAATTCAAAATGCTTTCAAAAGCTTTCTGCAGAGACTCTGGCTAGATGTGAAGCAGTGAACTGTTAAAGAACCGGGAAAAGAAATATGCAAAATCATTTGGCAGATAATTTTCTTCTCTGAGTGTAGCCAAGTCTTTTTAAGAACAGCACAGGTATTGCTGCTGCCTAGTCATTCTTCCACCATGGAATTCTACTTCTGCAAACTGTATTACAGTATAGGAGAGGATGGCTTTCTCTTAGAAAAGTAAAAATTTTCAAGAAGCAACAAAATATATAATTGGTTTATAATACCCCAAATTTTGCAGTTTTAATTTACTATATGTGAATGATAAAGAGAAGAGGTAAGTATAAAATAGACAGGAAAATGTAAGCAATGCATTATAAAATTTTACACAGCAATAGGGAAACTGTGAGTTCTCTCATGGTCCATTTCCAAATTAAGGTCATGTTCTCTCTTCTTTTTTTTTTACTGTCAAAATTATTGAATTTTAGTTAAATGTATTACTAAAATGTATTTCTAACCCTTAACATTGTTGAATAATATGAAATAAAGGAAAATTGAGCTACAATTAATGCAGGCGAATTCTCTTCTTCACATTACCATAGTCATCTAATGCCTATATCAATAAATGCACTGTAAGCAATCTCACTTTTCGGGTGTAAGTTAGTGGGTTTAAAAACCTTAAAAAAACTTTTGTTTCCAGTAGTCAAAAGTTTAAAGTATACTACTTTAAAATAGAATAGAATTAATAGATACCACCAACTAATTCAGTATTGACTTTCTCCGGGAAACAACAGAAAATTATTGCCATTTCTGAGTGCAAAGAGCACAATGACTGCATCAAACAATGTTTTAAATGTGATGGGCAATCCATAATGCTGCAAAGCAATGGGACAAAACTGTATAACAGGAGGACCTTCAATATAAGGTGAAAATCTGTTTTCAGCAAGGGTAGGCACTGCTTCCATCTTGTCTTCAGGAGTATGGAGCAGAAGGCTAAATGTGTTTCAAGACCAGCCATACAATACTCAAGGCTCATTTGAGCATTTAATTAGCTTTTTGAGTCAGTGTATAGGAGTCATATGAATGACAGATTTTTGGTGTTCCACAACAGTGGATTGTCAAAAGCTATTTCTTTTCACTTTAGAGCACCCTGCCTTTTTATTTCCTCAGTCAGATGAGCAGCTGATGACCCAGTGCTGGTGATCCAGAGACTGTTTGCCTGCCTTTCTGCTCGCTGCACAGAACAGAAACCCCTGCAGATGTACAGAGCCTGTAATAAAGAATTGCAAAGCAGAGCCTTGCTGCTTTACAGACAGTTTTTAGAAAACAGCACACGATAGTCTTGTAAACCACCATCAATTTATCTGCCATTTATGCCACAAGACACTGGCCAGCAGTTTTATTAGCAATGCAACGTTGGAAGTTTATACTTGCAGGGAGAAATCACTTGCTTGAGCACTTAGCATATCTGATTTGCACTGCAGGAGATGCATTGGCAGGTGGTACTGGTGAGACTAACTGTACAAACCCATTTTTTTATATTAGCTAATTCAAGTATGCAACAACTATACTTCACTAACAAATCAAGCAGCACGAAGGATGTATAAATTGATTTTTATGCTTCAAAACTTGGGTATTATAAACAAAATGCAAGCGTAGTTGAAAAATCAAAATTGAAATAAAATACATGAATCTGGAGGGTGTATCATACTCTCTTTCTATTCAGTATTAATAGAGCAGAGGACACAGAAAAATGAAGTGTGTATAGCTTCATTTAGCTGCAGTGGCAGCACAAAGTTTTAAGAGATGATGCAACTTCCTGGTCTTACAAAGCTGCCCAACCTCTCTTTAAGGTAGGTGTGGAAACTGATGCAAAGTCAGAATCACAAGAGACGTAACCTTTCCATGTTTAGTAATTCTCTTTTTGATGATTTCTGACCCTGATGAAGACTTCCTCCTCTAGTGATTTGGTAGTCCACTAAAACCTTTGGATTATCAGTGCTGGACAGTACAATGCTCTCTCTATTACCTCTCTGTCCATATATTTTCCTTTAATTAATCTTGTCAGTAAAAGAGCACAATTACTGTTCATTGGTTACAACCAGGGAGGTACATATGACTGTGCCCTGTCAACTCTAGAAGGTTGAAATAAGCTAGTATCTCTTTTTTTTTTTTTTTTTGACTACAGAACCTAAAATCTGGCTTGCCTTTCCTCTGCAAGCTCTGACGCTTTATAGATCTAAGTCTGCATCCGTGATGTTTTATTTCCTGCAACCTTTAAAAGCTGGAAAGACATTTTATAATTGCCTCATCACCCATTAATCCTAGAATGGAGATGAAAAAGCATTATTTCTGTGGATCTGGTAGTAAGAACATGGTGTGAATGGAAGATATCCTCAGACTTGAATTAAGAAGAAGTTTCTTATGTGTTCTATTATATCAGTTCGGACCTGGATTCATGAAGATATTTACAAATCTGGGTTTAGACCAAGAGAGCTGAGGTGAACCTCAGTCAATCTCCCTCTGCTGTTATATTTAAAATCAAAATGAAGCACATCATGTTAAATTGCACTTATTTGCTAAAAAGATACAAATTTTTAGAGGAACAGCATTGCAATACACCATTCAAACAATGGGTGCTTGAGCTAAATGCAAGCAAGAAAATCAAGCTGAAAATGAACTGATTTATCTTGAAAAGAAATCTTTGATCAGAGAACTTTTCCTTCCTCTAGTAAAATTGCTGTATGAAATTTTGTGTGAACATTTTTTGTGGTGTCAAATGTAATAAAATTGGAATCTGCAAGACTTTGAATGTGTGGTCAAACACTACAGCATTATTTGAACCATTGTCAAATTGAGGCAATTTTTAAATGATTTTACAGATATTGCAAAGTGATAAAAAGTTTTTAATGCAAATGGCAGTGTAATGAGTTCTTTTGTAGGTGTTATCAAAGTTCCTATAGAGTAGTTGTCTTTCATAAACATCTACCAGTGATAACAGAACTTGATATTTGAATCCATTCACTGCACAATTTTTACAAGAATATTGTGTAAGAACTGATAGGGTTTGTTTTAGTCCTAACATACTTAAAAAAACCAGTCTCTTGTTCCTAAACAAGGCATTAACTTAAAGAAATAGATAAGACTTTTATTTCCCATCTGGATCTTAGGAAGGCTTTCGGGGAATGAAAACATTTCAGATAGAACATTTAAATGGGGACATGTAAAAAGTCACACAAAAAGATCTCTTGGCAAAGTTAAAAAAAAATTCAGCAGTTCCTGGTGAAGGAACCTGCCTGGAAGAGTCAAAATAAATCATGTCTCCATAAAAAGTCTGTCTCCTAAGACTGCCAAGGGAATGGAGAACTAGACTTCATCCTACATGGACACCAGGTGTCAGTTACCTTATAACCACGCTGGATAAACACACCTATAAACATTTAAGCAAGAACATGAACTATACATCCACAGTTGCATTTGCTCACTTATACCTTCCTGACACTTGAAAAGTGCAAGTGTAGACAAGGAATGAAGAGATTATAAAGCCATTATAAAAATGAGCTGAATCATAGACTTTGGAAGTAAGATATATACACTGGGCTAAAACTCTCAGATTCAAGAGGAAGTACTAGAAGAATGTTTAATGACCACCAAAGGGTCATGACTTATATTCAGTGTATATTCAAATATAAGAAACTGAGCATTTTGACGGAATGAGGAGTAAACTGACAAGAAAATTTCAATAAATTGTGGTAGAGTGCTCTTTCTGTCCATTTGGCTACATGCCTTTCTATCTTCAAGGAAATATTTGAAAAGATCTATTAGCTCTTCTCATCTTTGATTCAGCATCCTTTTCTCAGCTTTATGGAGTTCTGTTAGGGTCAGCAGCACCTCAGTCTGAAGGTTATTTCAAAATTTAAGGAGAAAAATCCCACTAAAAGCTGACATGGGTTTAGTGAGCAAACAACTCAAGTACAGAACAATTACATATATTTTTTTTTTAATATTAGAATAATGAGGCACTTAGAAACAGTGTAACAATATGATTATTGTGATCCAGAGACTGAAAGAAAAATTAAGCACTCACACATTTCATAAGTAACTTTTGGGGTACATTATAGGAAAACCACTATCAATATTGTAAGTAATTTAAGTAGGTAATTTTTTTAAACATTTATTACGCAGGCACTCAAGCCACACTTTATGTTACAACTGTTGAGGTTGCACTAAATACCACTCAGTACTGTAGGTGTTCTTCCCAGTACCAAAGCCAAATTTACTTTGAGTCAGTTTAATTATATCATATAAGATTCTTGTCAGGAGGAGTATTATTTCTCTCATGTTCCAGATTTTGTGTGTGTGTGTGTCTAAGCCTGAGATCAACTGTTAAACAAGTCAAATATGATGGTAAAGAAAAATGTTTGTAAAAAGTACTGAATTTTTGACATAAAGGTAAAAATAATTATGGAATGGTTGTGATGGGAGGAGTAGCTGTGCTGAATACACTTCTGTAGTACTGTAAACCCTTGGAGAAGTACCTTACACAATAATAAACTATTTTGTTCTGCTTGCTTTTCTAAAAATGAGCTATACTCTGCTAAAGAAGACTGTAAACCCTGCTGTTTGTTCCAAGTTTGATGAAAATTTTAGCTCTGCATTTCTAATTTTACAAGCTGAGGCATATGGATTCCCAAGTTTTCAAATGAATACTTCAATTGCCAGAGATCAATATATTAACAGGACAGATCTTCCATACCATCCAGCAGAAAGTAGCTAAAACTCCCACTACGAAACCTTCCTGAGCTTTTTCTACTCTGTAATTTTGTCATGGGATTTCAGAGAAATCTGTTCCATGGTAGCAGCCCTGAAAATTTTACTAATTTTTTTTAGTGGAAGGACTAAGTAAGTTCTTTTTAATGCAGAGATATAATTTTAAAGTAAATAAATTACAGCTGTAAGTTTAACCTTTGTGCACAATACTAACTCAGATAAATACTCTGCAATTTAAAAAAAAATCCCTAAAATAGTTTAAGCTACAGTATTTTTAGTCATGAATAAACTTATTAGCTAGAAACAGAATAAATTTGGGAAAAGATGAAGGGGAAATAATGGAAAGTTTGGAGAATTTTTTGTGATATTCTAGATGCAATCAGCTTCATAAATTCCCCATTTTCTTCCCTGATAAAAAGTGGTCTTTTTTTCTGAACTTAGGATTCATAAATGCTACATTTTTAAGTAGAGCCAACTGGTTTTTTCCAGAAGAGATTTTCCAAAAAGCAAAGTCTCTTTAAGGTCAGAATGTTTTAATAATTAATCTTTTAATTACTCTTTTAATAATTAATCTTATTTCACTCATTTCTTTTTCCCCTGCTTTTTATTACCATATTTAGAAATAAACATTATCCAAATGTAAAGAAGAAAGAAAGAAAGAAAAGCTTTAATTTGCTCTCTTAGATTGAAAAATTTGAATTTTGATCATATGAAAAAGAGTGGTTTAAAATTTATGGTAACTTGCAGCCAAAAGCTGAGTATGAATTCAGAGGAATTTATTTAATGAAACAGATTGTAATAACTAAACTCAATTTTAAACTAAATAGCCTGATACAAGACCTGAAGACTCTGGAATTCAGCGTCCAGAGCATGGCCCAGTCAAATTAATAGAATTACTTGATATTATATTGGCTTTTGAATCACAGTGATTTCTTTTTTTTAAAGCTTTCACATTACATTTGCAGTTCTTTTCCAGTTTAGACACATTTAACACACTGTGGTGACTTTTCTGACCTTTCGGATTATTCAGGAAGTTTAACACCATGAAAATGTCAAAAAAACCCCCCACGAAACCTGCTTCCAAACCTTAATTGATGTTGTGATGCTATTCACATGAATCAACATATTCAACCCCTCTTATAGGCACAGAGATTCCAATAATATTGCAACAACATTTATTAGGAAGAGATTGAAGATGTCATGTTCCCCTTGAATTGCTATTAATGTATTCTCTAACATTACTCAAGTAGTTTCCACAGTGATTGATTTTATACTGGAATATAAAACATCGTTTACATCTGCCTTATTTCTGCTTTGGAGTTTAATATTTAAGAGCTCTAAGAAGAATGTGTAGAGCACTGAAATAGTAGCACAGGTTTACACTGATTGCCACAGAGGATAACATTCATTTAAATTTCTTTTTTATATACCCTCAATATGAAATACTGTCTAAACTGAGTTACCTTCAAAAAAGTGAACTTTGCAGTTACCTGTACTTTTGCTCCACAGGGATAATCCAGCATTATTTTTTTTTTTTTGGGCCAAGATATAGTGTTGTAACCATGTCTCTGTTCCTGAAACATCACTGAAAACTATTTTTGTTTTGTCTCATTACCCACACAGTACAGGTGTGCAGTTCTGTGCTTAGTTTTCCACCTTCTTCCTCAGGTGTGTTTTGGATAGGTCTTCTTGCATCATTGCACTTGCATGGCTCTTCCTTCCCCTCCAAAATTTATATATATGGCAAATTCAAGGCACATCCTTTCAGATGTTCTTTTTAAATGTGTAACTCTCAAAACACTTCACTGCACATGACTGGCTTCACTATCAACACCTTACTTTCAGACATTTTTGATATCCTATAAGCTAGTCGTTGAATTATTTAGTAAATGTTTGATCTTTTGTGGCATTAGATAGGAAACTGTGGTATCAGAGGAAGGGCTAACTGAAGCACAAGAGACTCTTCTGCTCAAAATGTTTCCTGTACTCTGGCTCAGCCCAGAAAAGGCTCTGTTTTCTGCTCAGCTAGTTCATAATTCCTCAATTTGAACTAATGGCTGTATAATACTGTGACTAAATCAGAATTCCTCAAATGTGTTTGGTGAGAAGTTTGATGTGTTCTATTCCCTCCTGCAAATAAGCAAAAAATTATAGCATTTATATTCCCTGTTGCAAAGCTTTCCAAGGAGGAAAGATACCACTTTTTCAGAATCATTTACATTTGTGAAATACACCTGATTTTTCTTGAACTGTACAATGTCCTTTGAAACAACAGGCTGCTCTTAACCTCAAAGCCTTTTAATGGATTGGAAGCTACCATCATGACAAGTACCTAGATATTTATGGTTGCGTGTTCTAGTTCAAAAACTGTTTCAGAAAATAAACTCTCAAATTAATTCATATCCACCAACCCCAAACTCATGATCTTATGGATGTAATTTTTTCTTGGAGGTACTTCTGATCCATTATGACTGGCATTATAGCACTCCTGTCAGATATATTTCTATACTAGTAATGCTTTGTCCATCATTAAAATAATTTCTTTTCAATAGAGAATTTTCTCTTATGATACAACTACTATGAAATCAGGAGAGAGAGTCTTTTTATAAGGGCATGTAGTGATAGCACAAAGGGGAATGGTTTTAAACTGAAACAAAGTGCATTTGGATTGGATATTACGAAAAAATTCTATACTTTGAGGCTGGTGAGGCACTGGAACAGGTTGCCCAGAGAAGTTGTGCATAGCCCTTCCCTGGAAGTGTTCAAGGTCAGGCTGGATGGTCTTGGAACAAACTGGTCTAGTGAAAGATGCTCCTGCCCATGGCAGAGGGGCTGGAACCAGATGATCTGTAAGGTCCCTTTCAACCCGGACATTTCTATGTTCCATGATTAAACTTATTGTCTAAAAGCTACCAAAAGGCACACCATTCCTGATATTGGATGTACTGGTCAATAAAGTGATGTTGTTACCAAAACCAGCAAGTAGATACTCTGAAACTACAGTTTTAGTATTAGGGAATGGGTATTCTTATTATGGTGCAGGATTACATGGGGGATAGCTTCACTTATTGAACATGTTGAGTACAGAAAAACCTCCTGTTTATATGCTATATTTTACACACATATTCATGGTTTCCCCAGGAGAAAAATGAATATGATAATAATTTCCCCCCCAAGTCTTTTGCATCTATTCCCTCTCATTGGTGCATGCGTTCTTCTGTCCTGGGGGTCTCTTTGGTTGTCTCTGGTGGTTGACAACCCCACAGTCATGAGTGACTGCCCAGGGATCTGGTGCTACTTTCTAAAGGAGGAGAAAAGTTGGAGCAATTGGCCTGGTTCATTATTTTGTGATTCCTTAGATCAATGAGTTGTTTCTTATTCCTTTCCTTGGGTAACACTTCTAGCCTAATGGTTTTGCAAAATGATAATAATATTAACCCTCCAGTACAAACAATTCTTCATCTGGCAGCAATGTCAACAGAGCTCTACGACCTGGAATGACTACTTGCGTTATTTAGTGGATGGAACAGGGCACCAGTGCTGTCTTACAGGTTCAGAGGGGCAGGGCTACCTGAGGCTACCTGATTGCATGTCTAAATACTGCTAGGGTATTTTTAGGGAGAAACATGGGCGCAGATCTTAAAGACTCAGAGGTGATGATAATATGTTACTTAGTTCTTTGTAGATCTCATCTTTGCAGTTAGCACCAGGTCAGAAGCAATTTCTGCCTTTAGATTTTCATTGCATAGTCTCCTCTGTGTGGGTTAATGTTCATAATTTTGCCCAAGTTGCTTCTAAGTGCAACTTAGAAAGAAAATTTCTTGGTTCTTCAAAGTGTTATGATGCTTTCTTTATCTCTTTTGAGTGAAAAATTCTTACGGTAACATCTGGTGAGCAAGAATTATGATCTTTGCTACATCCTTAACAACGTATCTGTACATTGCAAGGAATACTTACATCCTGGAAAATAAAATAAATATTTAGGTAGGCTGCTTCATTTATAATAATACCCAGTTTAACATTCTTTAAAGTCCACAAAAGATTTTATGCTGAGCTCCATTGCTCCAGGATAGAGTAAGAATGATAACTAAATACAGGAGTAGATCTAAAAGAGGACTGAAAATTACCACTGCATTCCTCTAACATGTCCCGAAAAATTAATGAAATCAAGCAGAGGTAGTAGTATAACCAATAAAATGTGTAAAAGCTTAAAATCATGTTCTGTTATTAAATATGTAAAGTGTAACAGAGAAAGTTTTCATAATTTAATATTTCGTTTGTCAGACAGGAATAGAGGAACAAAAATGGTGAAACCCAAAAACTATTGTACTTTTCCTGTTAAGCAAATTCAGTACGTAACACCAGTCAGCTCTGGAAACATTTGTTATAGCTCTTTTTACAAAAACACTTTTGTTAAAGATTCACCTACTACTTATCTCACTGTTTTAAATGTATTCTTAAAACTCTAATTGAAGTTATTAATCTCTTCTATTCTTCAAAATAACAAGAAGACTACAAACTTTGAGAAGAGTAGAATAATTACTCATTTCATCACTAAATTTTAGAAAATGATGAATCAAAAAGATTTGCATAAGTTTTGTTTGCAAAGAGAAGAATCACTTTTAAGATTTAAAAGTAATACAAATTAAACTTTACAGATAATTTTTCAAAGAAAGTTTTGAATCTAGTTTGTCAGTCTGTTCAGTCAGCTCAGTATTTTGTGCTGCTTCTCAATGTGAAGAGCAACTCCAACTAACAATTTACTCATGTTTGAAATTATGTCTGCTGTGGGGAATGAATGTTGCAAATGAGAAAAAATGTCTTTATTACAATGAAAAATCCCTTGATTTCAAGATTTCATCTATGTATCCTAGGTTTTCCCCTTGTCCTTTAGTTTTCTTTTTTGATTTTTCTCCTGACACCCTTCCTCTATTTCACTTTGACTTTTTTTTCATGTTCATTGTGCTTAATCTTCTTTTATGTATCACATATATGACCTATGTTTTATGTTTAATGGAGAACTTTTGAGCTATTCCTATTTTACTAGACAGAGGAGAGAAACTCTATTGCAAAATATGACTTCACAACAGTTAAGACAAGAATTTATAATTCAGGCACTAGGAAGGAAAAAATGAAAAAACTGAGCTGAGTGAATAAGTAACATTTTTATAACTATACCAATTTATTGTAGCTAAATAATAAATCCAAACCTAATCTGTATAGAATCCTGGTTTATATCATCATTTAGTTTCACCAGAAGTAAGCAAGTATTGTCATGTGCCATTAAAAAAAACATATTACAAGTTTTTTTCACAGGTACTCACCTCTCTTCTAGAGAGTTGATATTGGACAGTCTACATCTACAATTTTAGCTAATTTCAATATCTTTAGACATAGCCTTGGTATATCTCTGGACAAGATTACTTCTCATGCTGGCCTAGCACTGTGATGCAGACAAGCAGCTGATTAGATCCAAAGTAAAACCCTAGTGATCCTTAAACCTGATTGAGAGGTGACATATACTAGCCCATCCCTCAGCAGCCTTTGACTGCCATATTCCCCCTAAGAAATGAGCAGCTATTACTCTGAAATATCTATGTGCATCCCATTTTTGGCAACCTGCAATAAGTCAAGAAGCAAATAGAAAAAAAAAAACCAACTTATTTCTCGTATTGGGACATAAATTGTTTGTAGTGATTTAACAGGGAAGAGACTTGGTATTGTCTGGAAAAGTGATAATCATGTTTTGCTGAAGTACCATTAGCCAGCTTGCACACAACAGCAAAACCCAAGAGGAGCAGAAAACTCTCAGGTACACAGGGGTTGCTGTGCTCATTCTTTTAAAGATCTGGAAAGTAAATTACTGCCAGTATAATGATATTTTCAAAGTATCTGGTAGACTTATCCTGTATAAATTCTGGTTAGTTACTTGGCCAAGATTTTCACTTAAAAGTATTCTTTTGTCCCTTGGGTATCTCTCTCCAAGGGTATTTGTGACAGAAAAAGCTGTTCCAGTTTTTTCTGCCTGAAAAGCATGCAATGGAATTTAGCATACAGTCCACATAGAAATTGAATTTCTGTTTCATTCTTGTGCAGTGTGTTACTGGTTGAATATGGTACTTTTCAGTGTCTGTATTTACTTTAGTGGAAGTTTTTCACTACTGCAGTTAAAAATAAAATAAAATAAAATAAAAAGCACCGGTCTAAAAATTTTCAAGTGGCTAGGAGCATTTCCAAGTGTCTGCTTGTTCAAAGAAAAGCTATATCCATTACTGCAGTAATACAAACTTGCTAATTTATCTAGATTAATAGGAGGGAGTTTAGCAAGACTAAGACATTAAAATAATTTTTAAGAATCTGGCAAAACAAATAGGATTTTTTAAACATGAAATTTCAGTTCACTAGAGATTTTTCAAGTCTGGCAGAAGCTGACACTTTGAAATGCATTAAAAAATTCTAGCTGGATAGAACATATTGTTTGTCTTCAAGAATTGTGACAGCTTCAGAGAGATAATGGCAATTAAACAAGAAAGTCCATTCAAGGAGCACATCTAAGAGCAATGTAAAAGATAAAAGTAGACATCAGAAATCACCTTCTCATAGTAACATTCTTCCTTGATAAAAATGCAGAAATTCATGCCATGTCAGTAGAAGGGACAGAGAAGATATCAGTGCACTGCATTAAAACACTTGAAAAGGCACCCCATAAATATTTGCCAAAGTATTTATGAAGGAGTAACCAATTAACAGTTTATGAAGAACCTATGTAGTGAGTGAAAAATTATTTTTCATCTCTTTTGCTTTGTTGTAATTAATGCTTTCATTAACTATTTTGTCATAGAAGTAGAAGCTTGCTGATTACATCTGATAAAAATGCTAGGAGGCATCATCACTGTGACAGGCAATGGATTATCATGCAGGAACAACTAGATAACTGGAAAAAAGGAATTTAAATTGGACACACGATTCTGATATTAATTAATTGGAGTGTGATGTGGGAAGTAAAAGGAAAGGGACTAATGACTCTATGTTTTCATCACAGAGAATCTGCATGATAAGGTACTATCACCATAAAAATTGAAAGTATAAGCCCCTGTTTCACCAGGAATTTGTTTCTGTGCTAAATCATATTACACATAGAAGGAGAAAGATTGAATTAAATACACCCAAGTACAGAGAAAGACAACTAAATTAGACATATTCCCTATTGGCCCACAGCAGATCAAAGAATTTCTCTTGTCTAAATAGTGTGTTTAAAACCAAATGAAATAAAATGGATAGTTGAACTGAAATACACTGTAACCAGACCAATATAATCAAGACAGCCATGGATACATTCAAACTGAAAATTAGAAAACGAGCTCCAACTGGCAGTAGAGAGAAATCATTAAAAGAAATTCAAGGAACCCAGGCCTAACTCATTTCTAGGATATTTTAGGCTGCAGTCAGCACAGAACAAACGTAAAATAAAAATTAAAAAAAAAAAATGGGACTCCTAGTACTATGTAAAAGTATTTCCTCAGCCTTTTAACCTTAGCCATTTAACCTCAGGTAAGGACAAAAATTGCAACAAAATGATAGCTGCTGTGAGGGCATATTTTCCATAATCATTCTAGTGAAACTCTGGAGATAGTACGGCAAAAGTTCTTCCATTTCTTGTTTTAGAGAAGGATCATGGATGTTTACAGTCTTTTTTTTTTTTTTAATGCAGCAACATTGGCCTTTATAGATAATAGAATACTAGATTTTATCTGGTAAGAAAAAAACGTAAAGAAAACCACCATATTTGGAAGTCACATACACCTCATATAGCAGTCTGTCAGTGACATATTTGAATATGCATACATGTATACTGAACAGCTATAAACTACCTTCTAGCAGTGTCAAAATTTTAGCAAAGAAAATAAAAAACACCTACCTCTTCCAGCAGTTTCTTAAAAAAAGCTGGCAGCAGTATTTTCATTTTTATCTTCTGTCCGAATCTTATTTACAGAACTGATTTATGATTCTAGAAACTGTCTACAATTAATATTAATGCAGAATAAGATAACTAAAAAAATTTTGTAAAAATGGCTTTCTTTTATCAAGTACTTTTAGAAGAGCTAACTTTCCCTAAAGTTCAGAACAGTAACATATACCTCGCTTTCCCTTTAAATGACAACTTACCCTGTATCCTAGGAAAAAAAATTATTTCAGCAAGACCATTCTTCCTTATGTTTCTAAAGTGGAAGCATACACAGCAATCATACAGTACCCCAAAGAATAAACTTCAAACATTCTGAGTGAGATGATGGGATAAACTTGAATTATTCTGAAGGGAACCTGACTCTAGCATTACTAAATTGCTAAATTCTCTATCAGAATGATTGACTGAAATACTCAGGCCAGTGTTGTCTATTCATATGACCTGGGTTTTATGAAGAACTAACATTACACAATACTGTAAAAATTTATCTGATCTACTGAATAATGAAGATAAGAAATATTAAGGTTCATTACTCAAAGGCTAAATAATTACAATGTTTTAATGAGAATCGGCCTCACTTTTGTTTCTTTTTCCACAAGAAAAACATGGGATCACATGTAATCAGAGGATGACCTATGAAGAAATTTTAATTTACATCAATTTACCCTTTGATGTAGTTTTCTACTTTATGGTTGTATCATTGGCAAGACTTTCTAATGGAAATCCAGGCAACTGCAAGCAAAATTTTAGTATGTTTAACAGTCCACACAGCATGGAAATTACTCAGGAAGAACCTGCATTAAAGGAATATGAAGAATGAAAAGTGAAAATGCCTCTGAGCTGCCTTAAACCATCATCTTGTATTTATGCAGTACAACAAAGAATGGAATTTTGTTCTTGAACATATTGCCAGAGCATTAGTGTGTTGATTAATGCCAAGATTTTTTTCAGAAGGAGAAAAAGATTTCTCAAAGAAGAAGGTTTTTCTACTTTTTACCTTTATACACTGATCTTGCACAAGATTTCAAAATGGCTCATAAGGGAAAATGAGCATTATTATTTCCTATTTCACACCTATGAACTACTTAAAAAGGAAGTTTCTTGCCTAATTTCATCCCATCAGAATTGCTCAGTAATCTTCTGTGCCAGATCGAATTTTATACTGCAGTGATATGCCATATCTATGTGAATTATTTATTTTATTAAGGAAAGCTTATTAAATATGTAACAATACTTTTAATGGATAAGAAGATGATATCAGAGAACCAATCCTTGTCCCTCATGTGTATAGGGTATGTATGCTGGTAATTCACTCACCAAGATGGCGCCCCATATTTCACACTTTCAGTGTTTATAGAAGGACTTCCACAGCTAATTTCAAGAAGGAGATGAACATTTATCTATATAAGGACTTGCTGGCAGTCTTCAATTTGTAAATTTCCAGTTGTTTCACTACCAGTGCTCTAAGATACGTATTTCTTCTGTCAGGCACTCTCAGTTTTAAGAGACATAACAGTCCCTGTGATGAAGCAAAATGCAGATGTTTCAGAAACACCAAGGTCAACAAACAAACAAATAAATAAATTCATTAATAAGCCACTCTTCTTTATTAGATACTGGTCTACACTTACTTGCAAAGGAATTCCCCTCAAATTCTGTCTTCACCTTTTATTGTTTCAACTGTCTAACGTTAGTGGATACCCAGGGATTTGTTTAGATTTTGTTCTGTGAAGTTCTGGAGGGGGGATGAGCAAAGTATATGGTTTGCCCACAACAGCTGGCCTTTGAAAGAAGCTGACCCTTGATTTCCATGCATGCCTTAATCACTACCCATGCACAAAGCCCTCTTATTTCAGTACCTTGTTTACAGCACTGATATATGCTTTCTTCCTTTAAAAGCAGCTCTCCTGATTCAACTTCTATCACAAAAGACAGCATTCATGGCATTGCCCAAAGCCTTTGCAAGATGAATAGCAGCAATTGCCCAGTTGTTCTTGTATGACCAGGTGTCACTTTCCTGCCATATTCATAAGGCTAAGAATGTTTTCCTCGGCCCTAGAGGACTGTGTTTGATGCACAGGTGGAAATCTTGGTTCCCAATTCTAAAATCAGACTACAGAAGACAGCAGTTAAGAGAAATCTGAACTTTTTAACAGCAATACTAAAAAATAACCCTTAGCCATACTGGCCTCACAGCCTCCCATTCTTTTTCGGTATCAATAATACTTTAGCTGAAGTTGATATCCACAAGAATCTTTTTGCTATGAGTTAAACTGTTTCTATTACATAACTCTGTACATCACTTCATAAAAACAGCTGTAAATGCTGCTTGTCACAAAGGAGCATTTTAATTGTCAGCATCAGTGAAAAATCACAGGAAAGTTACGGCAGAAGTCTATGCAGGAAAATTAAGCTGGGTAACTTTTAATGTCCTACTCTAAGTTTTTTTCCTTTTTAAACATTCTTCAACAATAAAAAGGGCTGAAATGATACAGTAAAATCTGCTCAGTCTTTCATTTATTATTTATTGTTTATTATTTATTGTTTATTATTATTTATTGTTTACAAACTGCTGTGACAAACACAATTCCTTTTCTTTAAAGGAATAGTTTAACTTCATTTAAAGTTTTGCATATATTTGTAAAAAATGCTACTCTGAAACTCATATATGTTTCTTTCTTGAGAATATCTTTTGCATAATTGAAAACTGAAGATGCAGAAAGAAGTTCTAGTTTTTGATAAGGGTGAGGAAAATATTCTAGAGTGAAATCTAATTTATCAGTGTTTTAAAACATAAAACCAAAGCTTTTCTTGTTGCATTTTTTTAAATTCTTTTTCAGTTCCTAGGAGAAATGCAAATGCAGCAATCACTTTAAAGCCAAAACCATATTATAATAATCAAGGCCACTGAATCATCAATTATTATTCAGGTTAAATTTACTCATTTGTAACCTTAAATACATCTACACAGATTTTATAATATACACCTTTTAAAAGTTACAAATAAATTTTTAAAAATCCAAACAGATATGAAATTTCTCATCATCATACCAGAATAGCTCATTAAGAAAAAAGAAAAAAAAAGCATTGATCTTTATAATGTCTCTGCAAGGTTACAGAAAATGTCCTCCATCATATGAAAGGAGATTCCAAACTCTCAAATGGTAAAGAGGTGACCAGAATAAAATTTATTGAGACAGCATTTCTGCAACATTCATTTTGTAATCCTTTCTTCACTTAAAACACAAGTGCTTCACAACATTTTGCCTGCAGCCACTTTTAGTCCTCCAGTCTCCTTTCGGATTTTTACAAGGAATTATCTTTCTTTCTTATTTACAAACCCAGCAGCACAAACAGCTCTGTTGAAAGGACTAATCTCAGGATAAAAGCAGCTCATCCTGCATATGATGAATTAGGATATGAAAAGTAGAAGAAAGGTGAATAAAAAATGCACAAACGCCACTGAGCATAATTTTCTACCATTAATTACCAGACCAGAAACATTACCAAGATGACTTCTCATAAATTTCTGGCTATTTCTTTAAATTTGAAGATAATGAATTCTTTCTGAATTTGAAAGCCCTTGAAAAAATTCTGACAATTAAAAGAATTTAAGAATGTTGATTTTTGCTTTCTTCCTCATGTATATTTAGCTATCAGGAACAAAATTTATGGTAGACTTAGGATAATAAGTTTTAGTTCAAGAGTTTTGGGAAAAAATAACAAGGAATCAAACCTGGGTCTTCTAAAGGCAATTTCCAGAAATCCTCAACCAAACATACCTAGCTCTTTCTTGCATTGTATGTTACTAGTTACATTTACCGAGATTTTGCACATCCAATTTTCATTCACTTCAGTCTGTCACAAAAAAAGTTTAGTGCAGACATAAATGTAACCCCTTGTTGTGAAGAGCACAGTCAAGTCTCTCTATTATCTTCTGTCACGAATCTGCTTGAGGCAACAGGGAGCACTTTATTATGTCTATCAAAGTGTCAAAATAATTAAGTATTGAATTAATTTTAGCAGTCTACAGTAATTATAAACATAGACAAGTGAATATCTGAAAGAGTTAAAACAAAAATGATATGTAAAAAATATATTCAGACCTCATGCTAACTCTGGCGCATCTCCTGGCAAACATATGTCATAAAGTGGAATATAATTGTGGGTCTTATCTCTTTAATATTTTTCTCTTCCACATAAAAGTTACACCCTTGAGAAGAAGTGTCTAAGATGGTTCTAAGACATGTTCCCCTCCCTATCCAGAGCTGGGGTCTGGAAAGTGCCTTGCACACTGTAACGAATTGAACATGTGCAAGGGAGAGACATTTCAGAAGTGCAAAGGCAGAGCAGGAGTGAGTGGCCAGCAAGTAGTGAGCTTGCAGCACAGGTGAAACCCTGAAAATGCAGCGCAAAGTAGGCACAGTTGGAGTCTTACAGATTAGAGTGGGAAGAGACTTTGCTTGGAGGAGACCGAAGAGTCTGCAGAAGGTGGAAAGTCTTGGCAACTCTGTGTAAACTTGAAATAAAAATCTATCCTAAAAGAACAGTGGTAAGGAAAATTTTATGTATAAATAATTTATTTCTTAGGTACTTCTAGTAGCTCATTTTGAGTTCAATTTCTAAAAAGTTGCCTATTTATATTTGAGTTTGAAAACAAAAAAAAAAAAAAAAACAAGAAAAAAAAAACCCACAAAAAAACCAAACCAAATCAACCACAAAAACCCATAAAAAACCTCTAAATCCCAAATACACACAGAAACCTGGCTTTTTACTTTAAAATTTTTGCAGTCTTTTGAGGGTACTAGCTCTACAAAACTACCTTGGCAGACTGAACTGAAAGTTTGGGCCATCTTGGAAGAGCTTTGTTATAAGACTGGTGAATGGCTTCCTTTCCCTGAAAAAATCCTCCCTCTTGAAAAATGCCCTTCCATTCCTGGGACCTGCCCATCTCCATCCATTCACTTCTGGTCATCAGGTTTGCAAAAAAACAGACTAAGGAACAGATAAACAGATAAGGATCAAGAAAGAACATGAGTCCTTAATATGCTTTCAGATCTTTCATAAAGTAAAAGGAAAATTGAGGACTGAGCCCTTTTTGGGAAAAGCAATTTCAACATTTATTATTTAGGAACTGTACTAGTAAAGGGGGTGGGGGGAAAAGGAAATGAAGGGAAGAAACAGTTTTGCTGTAAAAAAATTGAATTTCTGTCTGACATGATAGATTTAAGGTTTTTATTTCTTCCCAGCTTCTCTCAATGCAGCAAGGCATTGAAACCAGCATTGCATTCTATAAATCTACCTTTCACTTAAACAAGTAAATTTCACTTCCATAAGTAAATATTTATACTTTTTGGATAGGGAGGGAGATGCATTTGCAGGAGGAACAAACATAGAGGCAACATGTGCTTGTAATTTCCTTTGGACCAAAAATCTGTGGTAACAGAGTAACTTTTTTTTCCCTCCAATGGGTCACCTGCCGCAAATAGTCACTTTCTGAAAGCCAGTGTTTAGCAGTAATTAAAAGGGGCTGATAATTCTTTTTTTTCAGATTATAGAGGAAACAAATTAGAAACATTTTAACTTAAGAAATAGAATTAAAGTTAAGAAAATTTATTTTAAGAAATTAAGAAATTCTAACACTAAACTTAGTGTTTGCAGCTGCCTGATCATTCAGAATATGAACTTTTTGGTGTCTGCAGTAAAAGTTTAGTCCTTGTCCCTGAAGTTCCCTTGGCGTTGTTCAAGTACCAAATGGACACAAGTGATTATATTCAGCAAAGCAGTTACCCATGGAGCTCTGTTGGTGCTGTGCTGTGTTCTAGCCCTTCAAATTATTGCTGCATACAGTAGAAAAACCCCCACCCATCTTTCTCCATCTTTCTCATATTTCTCTCTACAGTCTTGTGATAGGAACACTGCAGTAGTTCTGTGTGCTTTTTCTGATCTCTCTTGAAAACAGCAGTGTGCAAGGAACAGATGTTAGCTTACACACTGCCTGTAAAGGTATCTTAATATGTCAAGAATCCAGTTCATGCAGACCTCCATTTTAGCCAGAGTAGTACCAAAGGACCTAAACAGAATGCATGTCCAAACAGAAAAAATATCACTAATTTTGACAGGTGAAAATTTATAGTTAAAATCTATGAATACTGGTGTCCTGGCTGAAGGAAGGAATAAGGTTCTTATCAAGTGGGAGCAGAGGTTCTGTAAGGAACATCTAGCACAGAATTCTTACATTTAGACAAATGTCAGAGGGCCACAGAGCTGCTCAGAGGGCTGGAGCACCTCTCCTGTGAGGACAGCCTGGAGAAGAGAACGCTCCAGAGAGCCCTCCAGAGAGTATTCTCCCGTACCTTGTGGAGGGGCCTACCAGGAAGCTGGAGAGGGACATTTCACAAGGGCAGGTAGTGACAGGATAGAAGGGAATGGCCTTAAGTTTAGACACAGATATCAGGAGGAAATTCTTTACACTGAGGGTAGTGACGTACTGAAAGACTGTGCACAGAAGATGTGGATGCACTATCCTTGTGAATGTTTAAGGCCAGGCTAGATGGCGCTCTGAGATACGTGGTCTAGTGAAAGGTGCTTCTGCCCATGGCATAGAGGTTGGGGCTAGATGATATTTAAGGTCCCTTCCAATCCAAGCCATTCTTTGGTTCTCTGATTCTATAGCACGATCAGCCTGGGACCAGTAAATAATAGCCACAGAGAGAGAACTGTCCATTGCATTTGAGCAGGTCAGGGGATGACCATGTACTACCATGACCATGTACCATTGAGGACTATTGTTTTCCAGGACTCTTTGTCCGACAGTGGGATCCTTTGTCCAACTACATCAACATTTACATGCAATAAATCAGGGTTTGTTCTGAATAATTTTGCTGAAACACTAAATGTTTCTTGACTGAAAGACAAAAGCATTTCTACACCCCACCATATTACATAGGTGGCCCTGATCAGTCACTGTGACTGTTTGCAATCATATAAAGTTAGAAATGTATTAGAGAAAGATTAATTAAACACCTGGTATCAATACATCAGCCTAATGGGAAAAGTGCTGGAACCAACTACCACTCTGCAAATAAAGTTTAATATTAATTTCTTGAAATAAGCATATATCTAAGAGACACATACTGGGGCTTCTCATGTCAGTCTCTCTCCAACATATACAAAAGAACAGGTTAAATACCTTTGTTGTTTACTGAAAATTATGCATTTTCCTCACAAACACATTAATGAAGTTTGTCTTTGGAAGCTGATGGTAACAGAGGTTGCTTTGCTTCCCTAGAATTACAATTTTGAATCTTCAACTCAAAGAAAACTGAGAGTGTGCAGCCCATTGTTATTGGAAAACACAGCTTTGCCAAGCCTGTTCACACTGTACTCCTTGTGAAACCAGCTGCTAACAAGCTGCAGTTAGCACCATGTACTCTTTCTTGAAGGCTCAAAAATGATAGCAAACAAATGAGTGTTTGGCAGACACACAGGTATGCAATTTGTGGCCAACAGAGCATTCCCTTCTGTATCTAATTATAGGATGGAACAGCCAAATTCTCATTTTTATCAGTGTATGATTAGGAGGGCCTAGCACACTTGTTCCAGTATTACTTAAATTAAATATAAAACCACAGAATCAAGGATAAATGAACCATATTCTCCTAATATATTCTTTATGTAGCTGTCACTGCTGTCAGTGGCTTGTAATGATATCTGGGAAATGAAGGAAAGATTGAGACAGGTTTTTCCCTTGTAATGCAATTAATTGAAAGAGCAAACACACAAGATTGAGTATTTCAGACAATTGATTTCTTATTTTGTCACCTAAGCCAGAGGCACTTGCTTGGATTTAATTTTCGTTTGTTTTTGCTGGACGTTGTTTTGTTTTCTCCATCCTTCATTTGGACACATGATTCAAAACAATGTTATTTACATCTAAGAAGGGCAAAATTTAGAGGGCAAAATATGGAATCAATACCCTATTAACAGGATTTACAGATGCAGGAAATTAATTTAGTGGCTGTTCATAACAACAAGCTTACTGGAACCATTCATATTAGATTTCCCTGTAATATCTTTCTGTGAATCCACCTTCCCAAAAACAAAGTTCTTAACCAAAATAATTTGTATTTTAGAAACCTTGTTGAAGTAACATTTAAAGGTTTTTAAATTTAAATAATTTTACAATACTTTTCAAGAAATAAAAAAGCTATATTTAACAAACAAGATTTTCAAAAACACATATGTGCACTAAGCTGAATGATACATGCAGTTTAATATCTTTCCATGCTCTCCTGCGGTCAAGTACGGTGTCATATTTTAAAGAATACACATTTAATACTAAAAGTCTATGATTTTTATCAAAGCTACTTGCATTGCATAGTGTTAAGAGCACAACTGACAGTACTTCTGAAAACTCAAATGAACCCATTCCTTCAAGATTGAACTGCTCAGCCTTCCTCTTAGAGGGGGTTCAGACATGAGATGTCCTTGTTACTGTTTGCAGGGTACCCTTTATGCATATGTCAGCTCACTGCCTGGGATGAGACAGTTTGGCCTCATGACCTTAAAGGTCTTTCTCAACCTTAACTATGCATTACCTACATTTAGATAGTGTGTACTTACGTTTAGATATTTCTTCTAGTTTTGTGCAAAGTTTTATTCCCTCCTGTTCTCTCCCTCTGCTGTCTGTTTTACATTGACTTTTACACCCCTTAGCTATCTTCCCCTTCTGCACCTCATCCTCTTGTCCTCATCCTGGTAAGGTTTTATTTGTTGATATTTTATTTTTTTTTCCTAGTCTGTCCCGTTAACTCTTTTCCTTCCTTCTTTAAAGGCAGGTTATTACCTTTCCTTTTTCCTGCCTTTTTCAGCTTCTTGAAGTCTTTCTTCAGGGCAACTGAGGCACGATAAGGAGAGAAGCAGCCACCCTTCTGAATGCTGCTAAACAAACACTGCACAGGTCATTACAGATTCACAGGCAGTAATCTGACGCTAGCAGCTAGTATGCTATTGTCAGCAGGGGGGCTATGTACAAATCAGGAACAGGATGGGACTGCTAGGAACGTACCTTGAGCTGTTTTATTTTTCAGCATCAGTCTCATTACATGGTTATGACAATGGGAAGATGCCATCAGCTCACATCCAAGGCAGCAGACAAAGAACTTAATGTTACAACTTACTTTAAAAGTTTTTTGACTAATCACAAAAAGCAAAAGCATATTGACAGTAGTTCTAGCCAATAAGCACTATAAACACACATACCTTCAGTTAAAACAATGCTTGCTTATTTTGAATAAAATACCTGCTTGTAAGCCTTAGGATACCACACACAGAGCTCCATTATTAAGCTTAGAACTTCCTAATATCTCTCTAGATATACTTTTCTTGCAGCTTAGGGAGTTATTCTAGATGAGCATTAATACACAGACCATTGTTCTATTTGTCCTTATTTTTCTACTTACATAATTTTTCTGCTGACCTATCTCATGGCTACTGCTTACCTCTAATCACAGTTCTGCTGTCTTTGAGGCCTGCCTTTTGCAGCTTTCCCAAACCCTCTGATTTTATGGATTCCCACAATATGCCATTACTGCAGCCTGCTTTATTTGTTGTCAAGCCTAAATAACTTTATGAAAATCAATGTAAGACATTGTTTTAAAAGGGAGGTAGCCAGATTATCATGTTATTTAAACATGATATAAAGCCCGCTGCTTCACAGAACTAAATGGCTCTTCAAATATGAGCTGATAACTAGCTTTACAGAATTGTAAGAGCATTTAGTTTTCTTTCTGTAAATGGTGCAGGTGTCCTGGTGCTGGCTCTGCGAGCGCCCGGGGCTGCCCGGGCCGGCCCCAGGCGGTGCCAGCGGCTGCAGCGGCCCCAGCGCAGGGCACGGCTGAGCCCCTCAGCCCCGGGGAAAGCCTGGGCAAGGGAGGGCGAAACGCTGCCCGGCAGCCAGGGCTGAGCCAGGGGAAGCGAGCGAGAAACAGCCCTGCGAGCCCCGAGGGGACAGCGGGAGCAGGGCCGGGGGCAGGAGAGACCCGGCAGGGATGGCCCTGCGGCCTGGCAGAGAGCCCGGCGGGGCTGCGCTCTCCCTGCAGTCAGTGGAGGGGACTGGCATTCTGCACTGACGCTGTTCTACTCGGAGATCTTAGCACCTCCAAGCGCAGCCATCATCAACACAGGCAAAGTCTTATACACAGTCCTACAGTCTTAGCTTTGTCTAAGTGGAGTGAGCATTCCTCCCCTTTCCCCCTTCACAGCGGACATAATTAACATGTTGTAAAGTTATGTAAAACTAAATCAACATTTGGCAGGAAACATGCAGATATTACGTGTGTAACAGGTGTTAAGAGCAATCTTTCTACGCTTTCTAATCCCCATGTCATATATCAAATTCTCCATTCATTACTGTCCATGATGATAAAGGGAATTAGTGTTCCCTGATTAGTTTTGAGCTGTGAGGATGTGTGCTTCATTTTGCCTTAAAGCTGGATAATTCATTAGTCACACTGTTGAAAGTTCCAAGTCTATTGTGTCCCATAAGATATTTTCCCAGAGAAATTTCTATCCTCCTGGTTTGTAATGCTTGTAGTCAAAATGATCAATGTTCACTAGTGTATAGCATGTTGAATCTATCTGTTTCTTTATTTGTTTGCTTTGTAAATGTCCCATTTTCAGCTGGAATGGAGTTCATTTTCTCCCTAGTAGCTAGTATAGTGCTGTGTTCTGGATTTAGGATAATAATGCTAATAAAACACTGATGTTTTAGTTGATGTTGAACATTGTTTATCCTTAATCAAGGACTTTTCAGTTTCCCATGCTCTCCCAGTAAGCAGGTAGACAAGAA
The DNA here is from genome assembly GCF_015832195.1 of Motacilla alba alba. Lineage (NCBI taxonomy): Eukaryota > Metazoa > Chordata > Aves > Passeriformes > Motacillidae > Motacilla > Motacilla alba. Next base: position 78,925,506 of record NC_052017.1, read on the forward strand.
GCCATTAGGGAACAGTTGACCCAAACTGGCCAAAAGGATATTCCTCACCATAGTAGATCACACCTGATATATAAACTGGGGAGAATTATCCAGGAGAGGTCAATCACTTCTCAGCATCAGTCAGTGCACAGTGTGCTGGCACAGTCAGGGGGTGGTGAGCATGGATATTCTGCATCACTCATTTCTCTTGGGTTTTACTCCTCTCTCTCTCTCATATGTTTGTCTCCCATGTTGTTGCTGCTATGATTGTTATTATTATTTTATTATTATTATATTTTAGTTTATTTCAAATATTAAACAGTTCTTATCTCAACCCATGGATTTTACCTTTTCCTGTCCATGTCTGATGGAGTCACTTCCTGTTGGAGGGACTAATGTGCCAGAGTGCAACAGGGAGGAATCCACACGTCAGTATGAATGATCCACCCTTCTGTATGTATATCACCTCATGGGCTGTGCTCATGTGGTGTTGCAGGGCTGCAGGAGGTAGGGCAGACAGCCAGAGCTTATGCATGCATCCTCTGACAGGGCAGGCATGTGTGTGTGATCACAGAACTCTTGAAGATTAGCTAGAGAAGGTTGTTTCAAAATTAGTAGGTATGTGCAGACATTTTATAAGTGTCTAGGACAATGGTGTATCTGTTGCAATTATGATGCTGACCCTCAACATATAGTTCACTGATTAACAATTAACTATGTGGCAATAAACCTGTTCAATGCTGATTCAATTTAAACTATGTCAATTGAACAAATTTCTCCTGTGAAATCACCTGCTCCAGCTGCTGCACTTCTTAACAATAAAGGATGACAGACCATAAAGAGTGATAGTGGAGCAATATTATGACATGAAGTGAATTCGCTTTCTGATACAGGAGCAAGTTACAAGCATTTGGGATTCTACTCTTGAAAGTATGCAAAGAAAATGCATGTATGATCTACCTTTCTTATGGGCAGAGATGACAACCCTTGGGAGGATTTTAGAGAGATATTCATGGCAGGGATGACTATCAGTATTGAGTGTGAGGATAAACATCCCTTCCAGTGCAGATGGCTGTATCAAAAGGAGGATCCACTGCATTTAAAACATAATGCAGTGAACACTGCTGACGATATTATTCCTCTCCTTGAAGGTTTCACAGGAATCACAGTATTCAGCTTCTGGAATACACATGGTCAAACTGCAATCTTAACTGTAGCAAAAATGCTTTAATATTGAGATCAGCCTAAGAAAACCTAATAAACAAACAATTGTTTTAAACCCAGTTTCAGAATTCATCCATGACAGTACCAATTTCATTTCATCTATACAGACAGGTACAGATTTACTGGTGAGGAGGAGGGGGATGGAAAAGCTTATATCCTCCTTACTGAAAGCCAACACAGCATGTAACCTGTCATACAGGAGGGAGAGAGAGACTGCTCCACCATGTTCATGACTACATCCACAGGACTACACGACTCAATAAAGCCAGTGGGGAAAAAAAAAAATCTTTTCTTTGTTATTTTAGGGGTTTTTTATGCTGTTATGTTTTAGTTATAGCATAATACTGAATACCAGACATTATAAATTACCTGAGTAGTTCTACATAGCCTCTTGAATATTTCTAATGTGAAGCAATCAATAGGGCTAGTATTGTTAGAATGTGATCCTAAGCAGTTTCAGATTGAATTTAGATTTTTAGACTCTGTGAATTTTATAACGTAAGCCAACTGAATTTCAAACTGAATATGTCATGCAATCAACACTAGTAAAATTCTCCCACAGGATTTCACTATACCTCCAATGCACTTCATTGTAATACAGACCTTAAAAAAAGCTGTTTATTGTGAATTGTAAGAACTAAAAAGCACCTGAAATTCTTCCCCATAGTAAAGCAGAAGTGGAAAAGAAGAATGATCCAACACTGGACAGACTTTTATCTTTTCTCTTGAACACTTACTTATTTTAGTAGACATTAATTATCACTTGTAAATTCTTTACACAATTTCCTATCAGTTTGTTAAGTTATTAGGTGGGATCCTTTTTTATGCCATTTATACAATCAATCAGTAAGACTCATTATTCAACAGCATATTGCAGTTTGCATGGCAAATATTAATCAGTAAAATTGTATTCTGGTGAACATGTATTGCAAGTTAAATTATGATACACATTAACGTGGGAGAGTTTCCTGGTGAATTTTATATGTCTGTAACTAATTTAATCTTATTAAACATAAAATCATATAATCACATATGATATATATAATCATATAATTATATAAAATTTGTTACATAAAAATAGGTAATCATCATAATTGCAATTTGGATATTGTTCAGTTTAGCTGTACTTCTGTGCTACAGATCAGATTCTAAATAATGAAAGAACACTAGAATCAACATTCTTTTTTCCTGTCAAGTATTAGGTATTATGCAAATTTAAAGTTAGCAAATTAGTTTGCTTTGTTAGGATGCATTATTGTAATTTAATTCACAACTAAAAAGGAAGTGGTAAGCCTGTAAAGGCTTAGCTAACACTGGCAGCTTAGACCTGCCATTTTTTCTCACTGGTTATATCTTATTCTGACAGTAACCATAATAATTTCAGTGGAAGTACTCAGAACACTTACAAGTCAGCATAAGCAACTGGAGCAGAATCATCAGCTTCTGTTCGAGAGGTGACATTTGTAACAGAACTTCCTGGCATCCGTTGCTTCTCACATCTTGAAATATTCTAGGAATATAGAACATTCAATGCTTTGTGAAATTCAATGCTTTGTGATTTTGAGTTTTCCTGGGATGTTTCTAGATGGAAGGTATCTCAGAAAGGCTTTAGTTTAACATTTTACTCAAAGAAGGTCAGGTTTGAGTAGGTAACAGAGGTCTGAAATCAATCAGAGTTTGAAAAACTTCTGAACAAGAGACTGTACAGCCCTACTGGGCAGGTTATCTCTGGTATTGACAGGCTATTTGACTGTACTGGTGGTGAAAAGTTTTTCCTCATTCCCAGTTAGAACTCACTGTGTCATGTGTCTGTCATCCTCCCATGACACAGTTCTGTGAAGTGCCGGGCTCTCTCCTCTTGAGAGTACTTTGTAGATCCTGGCACGCTGCTGTTAGTTCCCCTCAAAGTAATATCTTCTCCAGGCCAAACAAAATTCTCCAGGCCCCTCTTCATAGGGCACATGCCCCAGTTCCTGACCATCCTAGGAGCCCAGGGTGATTAGGAACCACCAGTATCAGAGACTTGTTGATAACTCTCTTGTAGTTGAGTCCCAACATTGGATGTGGCACGCTAGATGTGCTGGGTGTAAGAGGAAAATCCCTTCTCTCCACATCCTGACTGTGCCCCAGTGAGTACCTCCCCTGGCACTGTTGGCTGTCTCTACAGCCAGGGCACATTACTATACTCAGTGTGTATCTACCAAGAACCCCAGGTCCCTCTCTGCAGAGCTTCCCTCAGCCAGGCAGGCACCATCCTGCACAGCTGCGCAGGTTGTTTCCTGCCTGTGGCAGGACTTGGCCTTTTTCTATCCCTATTGAACTTGAAATGTTCCTTTTGGCCTACTCCTCCAGCTTATACAGATACCCAAGAATGGCAGCACAATGTCATTCCTGTACTAGTTATAATACGTATGCAATCACTTAAATAGCTGCTTACCCTTTCCTCACATTTCTAAATAGAATTCTCCATCATGAATGCACAGTAAGACAACAAATGCTTCTGTTAAGTCAATTGGGAATGCAGCTACTATGAACCAGTTGAAGCAGCATAGGTTTTACTGTATTCAGTAGCATTTTTGGTCTCTGTCATGCATATTCTTAGCTTAGTTATGAGCAGTTAGCAGAAAGCCAGAAGCAACCTTAGCTCCCTCCTGGGTTTCATAGTCTGCAAAAGTGAGAGTCACTTAGCATAGGGCTCATACCAGCTGTTGTCTGGAGCGTTTTCTAGAACATAGCACTTCCACATGGAGTGTTAAATGTGTCTAATGCACTTGCCTGGTGAAAGCTGGACAGTGCATCTAACAGAACCATATGTACCTGAGGGTATTTAGCTTTTGTCATTGTGAAAAGACACTGTGCATAAGTTACTTCCTTGCTGCATTTGAGAATCACTAATTTAGAATCTTCCACACATTCTGTTTTTATCTTCTGAAAAGTACTAGACAAGAAATTACAAAAAGAGATGGGAAGAGGAGAGAAATGTTTTCTTCTAGCTAGTGATAAACTATTTAAGAGTATTTTACTTGAAGAATGTTTTAGGAAAAAATTAAAATACAATATTATAATTCTCAGACTATGAAATAGTTTTAGCAGACATGTATGTATGTATTCCTTTACATGTAAGCAATAAAACAATGTATTTACTGTTATTTTAAAACAGATAGGAATACTGAATTGTTAACTTTTAAAATTTATTTTTGCAGCTTACTAGTGACTGGACTACTTTACTGATATTTATGGGTTTAATAAAAGTTTTAATAACCACAGTAATCATCTTAACATTGTTTTGGATTAAACAAATGCCTTCAGAGGTGTTCATACTTTTGCAAAAGATGTGACAATTTTGATTTATGCTTTTGAGAAAAACCTTTTATTCAGCATGCCAATCAAAATTATGAATACAGAGAAACTACAAGAGCCAGCTAAAATAGTATGACTTTCATTTCTTTTCAGTAATGTTGTAATAGAATTAAAATAAACAGCTTCTCAGTATCACGTAGTAAATTTAGTGCTTGATGTATGGCAGATATTCCTGAGTCCAAAAAAGAAAGCCAAAATTAAAAAGCTGCTTTCAGATACTGAATGCAAAAGAACCCCTTTCTCATGCACTGAAGCAGCAAATAGATTTTGGATGACCAGCTGGACACTGAGTAGGGTTCCCTAATGGTCTTGCCTTGAGGACTTTTCTTAACAATTAAAACCATTCGCTTTTATTGCTTTTGACAGGCACAACAGTCTAGTAACAGATGTGAGATCTGCTTAGAAGGAGAAAACAAGGGAATGAAGATGCCAAATAATCTGGCAGACTGGTCAATACAATTGTCTTCATCATTTTGTTCACATTTCTGTAGGTGCCAAATATAGTATAAAAGTGGAGACATACTTTTTATGTAAAAATAATGCCTGCTTTGTGATTTCAGTCAAGGTGATCTGTTATCAAATGCTGGCTGGATTTATGACCATCTGCCATGCAACCATGAGGCAATGGTCAGAATTAATAACACTTTAAGAAAACAAATCTGGTGAGTTTTGGGGTTTAGACCTTTCAACTGCCAACGCAACACACACCACTTAGTATTGTCATAGACCTTCGCATTAGCACAACCTTAAAAAAAAAACCCAAACAAAACCAATGACTAGCCAAGACAGAATAATGTCCTGACAGTCTAAATCAGAAATTATTATGTCATGGTTTTATATTTTCAATGATAGATCTGTATTATTCTATACCTGCTGAGTTTTCAGTTATTTGATAAAATGAAACAGTCCTTCCAATTATAAAGTATGGCCCCTTTTTAAAGAGGCCAAGTGAGCAGCTTGATGATACTCATCCTTGGATATGTCAGCTCCAATTTTATTTTCACTGTCAAAAAGTGCATTTTTTGTCTTAAATCCCTCATCTGTGTACATAATCATACATACATAATTGAATGCCTTTTGCTTCACATTTTTAACAGGGGCATAATTTTAACTGGATGCTGTATGATTTATATTTTGCTAATACTGCATTATTCATGTATTCTGCAGCTGCAGTGAAGAAAATAAACAGTGTCTTTCTAGGTAAACATTAATTTCAAAAATCAGAGGTAATTCTGATTTCAGCAATTTCACTAGAAAGTTGAGAAAGAATAAGACCCTTTTAGGGAATCAGCAAAGCAAGCTAACCCTTGCTGAGTTTCATGATTTCTCAACATCATCTTAATCTTCCCATTATCTAATAGGCTCATGAGATGAATTCAGATTATTGGTATTTTCGGGGAATTATTTTTCCAGTAGTGCTATTAGCATATACATCTTTAACAAGTTTTATTCTGAATAATTTACCTTTCAAAGGCATGTCAGTTTTTGGTCCCTAAGAAATTAACAGGACTGCATGTAATACTATAAGATTCACCTTCCAGAGAATACAGATGAACTTTAGTGCACTTTCTAATGGCATTCCTTGGCTTCAGAAACCTACTCTTCTCATAAAAACTCTTTTCTTCCTCCTCTGTGAATGCTGATGTTAGCAGCAGCAGTAACTAAAATGCAACACTACTTTTGCTGATGAAGGCAAGAAGAGAGACATCTGGCTCACAGAAGCAATTTGAGTGGATTTGTCAGAAAATACTTTCACTAGGATATTGAAAGGCCCTTGAGGTACACTTACTGAAGAATGGGAGAAGTCTGTATATATGAAAAAGTGCCCAGAATCCATGTTGGTTTTTAATGACCTCTTTGAGCCTTCAAAGCAATAAATGAACCAAACTGGATTAGATTTTGCAAGGTCGTCTGGTGTTCTTGTTGAATTTCTAATATGACAAAATAAATGCAGGAAACTGTCATATTAGCCTTAACCCCCCAAGTGTAATTTTTTTAAAAGGAAAATTATGATTTGATATAAACTATAGACTTCATTTAATACAGACACATATCAAATTGCACCCTGAAATCTACTTGCACCCTGAAAATTCTCAACACCTTTATGAATAATAATATCTTCAACACTTCTCAGTCTCAGAGTAAAGGCATGAATCAAACAGTTCTTAAAAGACAATACTTTAGTAGAGTTAACATTTTTAGATTTAAAAAAAAGGAGATGGTTTCAATCCTATCTATCATCAGAATAGCTTCAGTAAAAAAAAAGTAAATTTTTCATTCAGTAGATGACAAGAAAGTAAAGTTATCCTATTTTAAAAGAATAAATGAAAAGAAAAAATATATCACCTAAAATGAAAAGGATTCTAGTTTGGTGCAGGTCAGAATAAATAGTTATCCAGAAAAATTTAGAGTCACCTAGGTCATGGTTATAGAGAAAAGAGGTGGAATTTGTAGCGCTGCTTTATTCCATAGCACCCACACCATGGCAGGAGGAATCTGATGACTGGAAGCAGAAGGCATACCATCTTTTGATAGGCTTGCAGAGGGGGTGTGCTGGGCTGGGGTTGGAACCCTCAGATCTGCTGCTACTGCTGCCATTACACCCTGCAGAAGAAGATAGCCTCTCTTTGGGAAGTATTTTTGGGTTTTGGGTGGTTAATACTCTTTTTGGGGGTAAAACAGTCTCTCTTCTCTACACACTCTGGTTAATATTGTTATGGTTATTGCAGTTTTTCAGTAAACTGTGACTCCATCTTATAATTTCTTCTCCTATTGAAAGGGGGAAGCTTGAGTGAGTTTAATTTTCCTGCTGGTTTTTTAACCAGCACAGTCTTGGTCTACAAAGTCAGGTTAGCTGTCCAACAGGAACAGACGAATGATTGCAACAAGTGCTGGGATTAGCTGTAAGAGAAAGAAGGTTCTCCACATGTGTTTTCTGCAATAATTTTGTTAGTTTTTTGTTGAATCATAGAACCATAGATCAAGCAGACATTATGCAAGAGTCAAAATGTACTTACGTTTGCATATATTGCAGATACACACCAGTTCCTACATCCCGTACATGGACAATTGTACTGGATATTTCCTAGTGGCCTGGTATGTACAAGAAATTGTTTGTGTTCAGAACACGAATCATATCATTATAGGATGCTTTGGGTTAGAAGGGACTGTAAAGATCATCCAGTTCCAACCCCCTGCCATGGGCAGGAAGACCTTCCACTAGACCAGGTTGCTCCAAGTCCCAACCAACCTGGCTTTGAGCACTTCCAGGGATGGGGCATCCACAACCTTCTCTGGGCAACTCAGTTCACTGATTTGCCAAGCTCACAGTAAAGAATTTCTTCCTAATATATAATATTGTGCTCTGTCCTAGTTCAAGGAAAAAAAAATTAGTTTTCCAAATAGACATAAGAATGAGATAAAAGACATTTCTGCTCTTGCAACGCTGGACTTTTGCAAGTGCATTAGCTTCAAAGAAGTCTGATGGAGAAGAGAAAGTATAGAAAACAGATGCAGCAAACAAAGGTAATTAGTAAACAATTGTTTTGAGTTTCTTTTTACAAGAAGGATGAAATCAATACTTAGTCACTGTTATCACAAATTTAGCTAGCAGATGTCAGAATTTAGCTAGCAGATGTCAAATTTAGCCAGGAGATGTCCCTCCTCCATGAAGGGAGCTACATCCTAATCCCCAAATGTGCATTGCATGTATTGACTAGCAAGAAAACTTTTAACAAAGAAGAAATGCACAGTCATCCCCAGGGAACTCTATTGTTTTTAAATTTATAGTTTGGCTTTCAAACATTGACCTGGAAAATAAGACCTAAAAGAGTAATATGTAGGTCTGTGTTTTTTAGCTCTTAAACTAACTACAATCTGTACTGCTAAATCTTTAAGGTAAAGGAAGTAATACTTGTGTTGCGTTAAGAAGCAGTTAACTGCCAATACCCTAGTGATGGTTCAGGTGATATAGACAGACCTAATTAGTTCTGATCCCATCCAGTGAAATAAAGGTATGTTGAAATCTCTGTGAAGATATGTACCTTAAACGTTAGGAGTTGTGAACCATGATTTTGATCAGGGGATGCAAGGCAGCACCTTGCTAGAATAGCTTGCAATGAGCATCATACATACAAATCATCATCATTTTCTCCATATTTACTGTGTGCTGGGAATCCCACAGCAATATGGATAACTCATAAACATTAGTTTATAGCTTGAATAGTATTGCTACATCATGAAGATTAAATGGGTTTCAGTTGTAGTGTAATCAGCCTATAGAAAAAAAGCAGAAAAAAGTGAGGGAACTCTCAAAGTTTTATAGTCTTGACCCATCGGAATTTCTTCTTCCCAATTACAATTAAGAGCAAAAATTTTACTGTTTGTCAGTGATTATTTTAATTTTCATGGAGAGAGATGTCTATGTATTGACTGACTTTTTTCCTACATGATTATATCATAGAATAATAGAAAGAATAACAATTACTGTGTTTCAGTTACACTCTGCAGTGCAAGTTTGCTATTTCAAAATCTGCACTCAAAACACTGGCCCATATCCCCATCTATTTTCTATTTCCACATTACATCTTTTAAATAAAAATGTATTTTATATTTTTAAAATTTTTTTAAATTAATTTTTGGGGGTGTCCTGTTTTCTGGTTTTGTTTTGGTTTTTTTGGTTTGGTTTGTAGATGTTTATATCAAACTAATAGATAAAGTAGCCCAAGTGGTAAGTCATGCTCATTAGTAGGAACCAAGCAACATGGAAGCATATTCTTTTTAAAAGTTTATTTAAAATTTGATTAGAGGGAAAATTATGCTTGTATGTACTTTTTGAGACCTTTTTCCCTCCTACCAATACTGGGTAATCTACACTGAATTAATTAGAAGAATTAATTTTAAGTAATGTTTTTATTTTAATTATATTTTCTATATTTTCATTGAGAATTTCTTGATAATTGACAACTAGAAAATTATTTATGCAAAATCCAAATGACACAGGGTGACATTTTGTGTTGGGAGAAAAAGTGTAATTTGTTCTCATGGATTGGAAATCACTACTTTTTGTTATGGTTACCTTCTATTTTGACAAATTAGGTTTTCATCCAGAGAACTGACTCAGTAATCCAGTTCACAGTGTATAAGTGTCATGTATGAAAATTCTTATGCATTGTCAGTTTTAGGGTGAAGCTGGTTCAAACCATGCTTGTTTCCCTAGAAAGTTGCGAGCAATTTCAGGATTGCTTACACACCTTGCTTATAGCACTTGCAAATAAATTGTTCAGGCAATTGCACACTTGGTCTAAGTTGCCTCCATGAATTCATTAAGACAACTTTCTGCAATATTCTAGACCTGCTGAAAATATTATCAACAGAGCAATTCTGAGGCAACCTAAACATTATTGGAGTACACTCCACTGCTCCAAGACCATTTTATACCTACTTACCTTAATATAAGGTATATTTTAAGTCCTATAACCCAACAGGCTTCCATCTTAAGTTCCAGATGAATTATTTTACAAATACAAAGAGTCTGAATACTAAATAATAATAATATAACTAATATCTAATATATAATATAATAACTAATATAGTTATTATATTATATTATATTATATATTATTTATATTATTATATTATAGAAATAATATAACTAATAATAATAGTAACTAATAATACAAAATTTATTAATAAAATAAATTTTGAAGTTATCACTCCAAAGAAAGATGGCAATTGGAAGCATAGATATTTTGAATAGACAGCAATCTTTCTTTCTGTGATTCCTCATTTTCAGCTGGTCACAAAAACAGGTATTGAGGTACTGCATAATAAAGAGCACAACATAGAATTAAGTTAGCATAAAGACACACGTACACACAAATTTCAGGAATGGCAATCCAAGAAAGATTTTGTTATCATGTTATCCCTCCTGTGTAATTTTTTTATATTTTTTTTCCAAATGCCTTGCATTCTAAATGCAACATGAAGCATTGCAAGCACTTGTTTGGTAAGGTGTGCATGAATGAAAGCCCTTTGTGACACACTCCTGTTTCTTTTTCATTTGGAATTGAGTTGCATATAAGTGGATTATCAGAATAGCAAGAGACTTTCTGCTGCACACTGATTTCAGTGAAGAATGTTTCTAGAATTTCTGAATTTCATTGGCTTGAGATACATGTAAAATATATGTTGCTCAATTGACTACAATACAAGACAGATACACATATAAATGAAACAGGTTGTTTTGAGCACTCTTATTACTTTGTCAATACTTTTCTCCACAGGAGACTAATAAAACCATTCCATATGCACAAACATTCATCTCAGAAACAATATATTAACTGGTATTTACTTTACAAGACTCTGGTTATATAATCTTTATCAAGAGATTGAGTTTGCAGATTTTCAGCTCTTTTGACATATGGAAAGGCATAATAGCTACATAGGTACATAGGTACACTCAGTGTTCATGGATTTTGTATCCAAGTTATGGCTCATTTGCCAGGCAATTTCCAACCTGGCTATTAAGACAACTTTTAAGCCTTTCAAGCTGAGACTGAGAAAATGCTCCTGAGCTGTGATGTTCTACTGAAAGGAAGCAGGAGTGGATTCACTGTCTTCAGATCTGCCTGTGTTGCGGTACGTAGAACCACTCTCCAAACTGACCAGCAGAAGTTTATATCCCTGAAGATGTGGATTCAGAACATGAATTAAATGTTATAACTTTCTGCTCTATACCTCATGGATTTATCTTGAAAATCACGATTTACCATTTTATTCTCCTGACAATTTATCACGTTTGAGTTCTACTTGTTTTTTTTTTTGCCACAGTGATGTCTACACTGACAAAGCAATACTCAATTTTGTAGTTTGAGTTGGATATTTAAGATCTGAGCATATATTAATCATGCATTATTTGTTAAAAAATGCACTAGATGAAAGAAAAGTGGTTCATACTTTCTGGTTATCACAATCATATCATTTTATAACAACTAAAGACTGCTCCTTTTTGCAAATATCTAACTCAGTGAAAACAGGCAAAGTTCTAAGTATATCTTACTTTGAAGTAAAAACAACGAAAGTCCAATGAAGATTGAAGGCAATATTGGGGTATCAATGGCAACAAAAAGATTGTTTTAACCTGATGCATACATTTTCATGAAGAGTTATTTCTAGTTTATGGAAGGACAACAAATATTTTTAAGTCCTTTACCATGAGTCTATTCTTAATTAGCGGGCTGGAATTTTTTCAGACTCTACTTTTGCTGGATCCTATCCAGTCTCCTACAACAAAGCTATTCTGTGACTTTTGCTTTTTGATTCAATATTTTTATTCTTGGTCTTGTTGGGAAAGATCTCACATGTTGAGGTGTATTATAAAACTATAACAAAACATCCTCCATTTCTCCCTAAGACAAAAACACATAATTATGGCAATTTAATAAAGGTGAAAAAGAGCAAATTTTTTCCAGTAAGTCAGAAGAAAATAATACACCAGCTTTTATCTTATACCTAACTATTTAAATTAAATAATGAATATGAAGACTTTGTAATTTAATCACCATTTAATAACTAAGCAAAATCAATTTAGACATAAACTTCTTGAACAAAAAGAATAGAAACACAGAGATACCCTGCACTCCAAAAGGTGTAGGGATTCATATACTTACATTGTAAAAAGAAAAAAAAAAATAAAATAAACCAACAAGACAACACAACCCCATCGTAAGATTGAAATTGTCTTTTTGCAAAGCAGGCAAAAAAGTCCAAATAAGATTATGGATTTAATGGGAATCACTGATAGATACAATTTTAACCACCCAATCCCACAATAAAAGTGACTTGCCTTTTCACAAATGTTGTTTGGAAGACTAAAACAGGGTTGAATGAGTAGCTCCTTTAATGAGTTTCAGCTAGTTGGCCTGTGAATATCAACGAGCTTGGCCAATGATTTTTCTAATTCACAGAATCACAGGATGGGTCAGGCTGGAAGAGACCACAGTGGCTTATCTGTGCTGCTCAAGCAGAGCCATCTGAGAGTACATTGCACAGAGTTTTGTCCAGATGGTTCCTGAATATCTCCAGTGAGGGAGAATCCACAACATCTCTGGGCAATCTGTTGCAGTGATTGCTCCTCCTCACAGTAAAGAAGTTCTTCCTCATATTTAGGTGAAACTTCCTGTGTATCTGTTTCTGCCTCAGAAACAGATGTTTATCTCATCTCCTGTTGCTTGGCACTACTGAGCAGAGCCTGACTCCATCCTCTGACACTCACCCTTCAGGTACTGAGAGTCACTGATGGGGTCTCCCTCAGTCATCTCCTCTTGAGGCTGACAGGCTCAGTTCTTGTGACTTGTCTTAAGAGAGATGTTAGAGTAGCCCCATCATCTTTGTTGCCCTCCACTGGATCTGCTCCAGGAGCTCTTGTGCTGAGGAGTCCACATGTGGACAGAGAGCTCCAGATGTGCCTCACCAGGGCTGAGCAGAGGGGCAGGATAACCTCCCTTGACCTGTTTGCAACGCTGTTCCTACTGCATCCTAGGATACTATTAGGCTTCTGGGCCACAAGGGTGGGCACTTCTGGTTCATGGACAGCGTGTTGTCCACCAGGACCCCCAGGGCATCCTGGTTTTAAGAATTGCTTCATTTTTCTTCAAATTCAGTCATTGTATGAGTTTAATGGTGAAGTTTTCTTCCCTAGTTATTCTTATTTATATACACAGATAACTCTGTTTTTCATTAAGGTAATCAGCAATAAGGCAAAGGATTGAAAGAAAATGTATGAAGCTGAACAATAAATAAGGCAGAAGCACCATCTTATTTTGCACTTCCAAACTGGTGTGTTAGGTAAATGTTCTTTCCCATTTCAAAACTTTTCCCTGTCTTTACAGCTCTTATTTTACATTGGGTTTTTTCTTTTCTCATAATTTAATTTAAACATGAAGAAAGCATAATTTTTTGTTTATTCATGAGAGACAGAGTTTTCTTGAATTTCAAACTTTTATCGGGACACAACTTTAAACCACTTCCTACTGTTGCAACTTCAGCCACAGAAGACAGTTTTTAGTAAAGACAATTTTTAGTAACTTTCATGTGTATAAATAATGATACAAATATTATTAGCTAAAATTATTTTTATCAGTGCCTAAATATATTTACCAATGAGTAAGAATCTAATTTTTTTTCAGAAGCTGAGTGGTCTTATCTACCTTAAGAGTATGGAATCCATCCTTGTAGATATGCAGGGATATTGTAATTCTCAGGGTTCAAGGCTGAACAGAGAAATCTACAACTTTATTTTTCACACATCATTTGGATGGTGGTCATAGCTAAAGCTGGGTCATGAGAATAAATGAATACATTTCATAGTACTGAACTGTGCCACTGACCTGTTTGGTGAAAATCCTAGCACTTGCAGAAAGGTAGAGGAAAAAGAACAATGCACAGATATCAATACTTTTCCCCCATTCAGCACCCCATTCCTTCATGTCTACTTTTGTTTCAAGGAATCTACAGTAATGTGTCATGTTTTTCAAGCTTGAGGGCTGCTGCCTGTGAGATATCAATAAGGACACATTCTTAATAGACATCTCAGAGTTCATCTATCTGAGCATTTCAGTTCAGATCAAATGTGATGTGAATGTCCAGCCTATCGCCCCTTACTGTATTAGGCTTCAAATCAAAGAGTATGCTCTTCAAGAACATGACCTAGATTCTTAAATAAAATGAAATCTAAAGATGTGCTTCGGAAGTGCATGAGAAGTACATTTTAATTGCTAATAGACTCAGCCTGCAGGATAGAACTAGAGCAAGTCCTTCACACCGCTGTGAAATGCAGCATTCAGCAACAGGTATTGTTCTCGTAGTTAAGGCCCTGGAAGAGCCTTCAAGAGTGCATCCATTGGAAGTAGGAGAGGAGCTTCAGAACTCATCAGCTCATACAGCACTGATCAGTACCAGCCATGTGAGATACTGCTGACCTTCAGAGAGGAGTTGGAGGTATGAACACTCTGTATTTGGGGCTTTCTGGGTACTGCCGCTCCAGCCCTGCTTGATCATCACAGGCTACATCAGGACAATAAACCAAACCAACCATACCCTGAGATTCACGCCTATTACTAACAGCAGGAAACTGAGGTGCATTTTCCCCAGTTACCATGACGTTTCGGGTCTACTCTATCCAGAGTCCACAGACAGTAAACAGAATTCCCATGCTGGAAACACCGCATGTTTTAAACTCTTAGTAAGATCTCCTCACATCCAGATAATTAAGGGTTTGTCTTTCAGTGAAATTTTTTCCTTTTGATATTCGTGTTTTACTTTCTTTCTTCCCCTCTGAAGCAGAGTCAGTCATTGAATTCCAATATTATTACTTTGTACAGCTATGAAGTTTAGTTTATACCACTGAACTTTCTCTTTCTACTGTAATAACTAGGAATTTGCATCACTTGGTATTTTTCTCTTGATTTTATGTGCTTGCCTCCTACATCAATTATTTAATTTTTGCAAAGAAATGTTATGACATGAACTTGTCTTCTAAATACTTGGAAAAGAAAAAAAAAAGGAGGGAGGAGAAAAAAGGGAAGTTGAAGGAACTAACCAGACTTTAATTTAAAAACCCTACTGAAAATCGTGTGAGTACCAATATTCAGGAATTTAGCAGTTTTTACCAGTAACCTGCCCTTTAGAAGACACACCTTTTCTATTATGATAGGTTGTAACTGCCGTCTCACACAAAGAAATTTGCAGGGCAAATATTTTAGAGTGACATCACTAACAATGAGAAAATATTTGTTATCGCCATTATTGCATTAATTTTAAGGCACCCATGAAAAAAAGCAACTGCCTAAATTTCACATGATCTTTCTAATTGAAAATAATGCCTGATTCTTTTTAAAGAACATTTAAACATTACATGGGTTCATATGCTATAGAATCTTTGCTTCCAAGGTTGTTTCTTATGCAGCAGAATGTCTTTTTCGGTCTGTGACATTCTTTCAATGATATCTACTAGCTTGTTTCTGAAATTGCCAGATGCATGGATGCATGTTTCCTATTGTTATGAATTAACCCAAATAAGCAAAAAGATTTTGCTAGAAATTGTGTTAGTTTAACATTGTGGTGGATTTCTACATATATTAAAAACCAGAATTGTTAAAAATAGTATTTTATGGTATGAGATTTTCATCTAAGAACCCTAATTAAATGTGTTTTACTTATCTCTAATGCCAATAATTTTCTATTACAATTCTAATTTAAATATTTGAATAAAGAATATTTATATATTTACTTGTTTTCTGAAAAATTTCCATAAGTCGACCATTTCCTAGACACAATTATCTAACAGCAGCACATTAATTGCACAGACATAATGAAAAGTGCATTGCTATGCATAGTAGTACATAACTTTTCAGCTTAATAATAGCTATATACTAAAGAGATTGCTAAAAGGAAACACAGGCATATTCAAGATAAATTATCTACTTGAAGCATTAGAAAAAAAGTTTTGGAACAGCTTCTTTAATATTAAACCTGTTCCTTGAAGTAGCATTAAAACTTGGTATATTTGAAGGAATTTGTGATTAATTTTTACCCATGCTAAACAGATGACACAGTTTAATTGGATTATTATGTGGGTATTTTATCTCCTTTATGTCTTTTTTTTTTTCTTTTTATAACAATAATATGTAAGTTAAAGAAAAATAAGATTAAGTAATAAAAACCCAATATATTTGCCTTTAAAATCAGGTTGCATCACTCCTGTGAGCCTCAACTGTACATTCACATACTTAGAAGTTACTAAATGGAGATTTTTAACCCCTTTTAAGAAAAGCCATGTTAGAAGAGGGCCAAAATTACACCTTTACACAATATATTTATTGATTTTTTTTGACCTTATTTACGTTAAAAACTATTTTCTTTTCTTTATCCGTGAAAAAAAAATTACTTGAAATTTTGACCATTGATAACAAAGTATTTATTTACCTTGATGGGAAAACTTCATGGATATTGAACAGTTAATTAAAGAAAATATTTCTTAATTTTGATAAGAAAGCTGAAGAAATCAAACTTTCTGACTATTGTTTTTGATCTTTCCATGAGAAGAGAAAACAACTAAATGTATTTCCTCAGTAAATAGGTAAGGGATGAGAATAGAAACAAGTTCAGAACATTCTCCTTGATACATTTTACCCTGGGAATAGGACAAAAATAGTTGAATAATAGAAAATCTGCAATTATTTGGGCATGAAGGAAAGTACACTTTTCAGAAAAGTTGCCATAGCAGAATGTTACTACATGCAATTTTCCAAGGAAAGGTTACTATTTTTCTAGGCTTGAGAATGGGAAACAAAGTATTTTGATAGGAAGGACATTAAGATAGGGCTCAGACAACTTGATTTAACTTTGAAATGCATTGTCTTCACTTGAGTGAATGACACATTTAAGGCATGATGTCTCTGATTGTTCTTAGAAATATTGTGGTAGAGTTCCTTATCAATTTTTTTAGTGACCTCTTAAAAAAGATGATGCAGCATAATGCAACCTGTCACATCTTATATACTACTATTCACATATTTGTTTTACCTTGTTTCTACTCAGACTCTGCTCTTTCTTTGAATTGTTTGCTCCCATTTGTATACACATAGAGAAAATTCTGGAGCTGTTACAGAAGAAATTCTAGTACTGAGATCGAGTATATAGACATTCACATTTACCCCAAAGTGAGGCAACATGTTGTCTGCTAGAACAAGCACCTTCTGCTAATGGATGT
This sequence comes from Motacilla alba alba, assembly GCF_015832195.1. NCBI lineage: Eukaryota > Metazoa > Chordata > Aves > Passeriformes > Motacillidae > Motacilla > Motacilla alba. The sequence goes on from NC_052017.1 coordinate 78,942,841, forward strand.
TGATAGTTTAACCAAAGCTACAGATAAGTAGCTTCTGCATGAACACTTCTGCATGAGACAGCTTGGAAACTCTATTTAACAAAAGTTGTTAACAATATAGTAGATGGGGAGGGGAGGGGAGGTGGTGGCATAAACCATTCCAAATGACTGGAATTTTTCTCTTGTCAGGAGTAGGGATTGTAGAAAACTACACAGGTGATTTTACAATCAATAATAAGGGATGTAGCAAGGCAGATCAATGCTTCTTTCAAAGAAGACAAGATTAGATGTCAGGGGTTTCTCAGAAGAGAACTTGACCCTACAGAGCTGATAGAAACACCTTGACATTTTGTTTTTCCAAAGAGAACAAAGGAACCACTCTGAAGCCAAATAGCTGGCTGTAAGTTCTGCTTGAAGTTCTCTTCTTTGTGTTTGAGTATACTAACAATTTTATGAACCTCTTGAAGCAAGGAACATGTCAATGGAAGGAGACAGCTATGACAGTGGGATGTGAAACCGTGTCTTCTACACTGAGAGTGGTTTACAGTGCTAGCCAAGAATTTGTCACTTCTGTGACTGGCTGTGAAGGCTTTGTGATTTCAAGTGGGAAGAACTGAGAATTTAAAATATGATTCTAAAATATGATTCCCTTGGGAAGGGATCTGGTCCTTGCAAATATAAAATGTTAAACAAAAGTAAATACCAGTAGTTGATTACAAGAGCTAAAAAACCCATTGGTGTTCTTTAAAATCTCAAGCTGCAAATTTGGATATGACATTGGAGAACAATTTTAAATTGTTCTGCCAGACACTGAAATACAGTTTTCTTTAAAGAGAGAACTGTCTTTAGAGATTGATCTAGTTTATTTTTCAGGAAAAAAATCCTGGTTCGTAATTACTTATTAATAATTCAGCTGATACATGCTTGCAATGCACTTCAGAAGGTCAATTTTAATATTTATGCATAAGGTTCTCACTAGAAAACAAAGGACTATAACTACAATTAAAAATTTTACAATTTTTTACACATTAGATTTTAATCTAAGGTATATTATCATGGTGTATACTTCCGTAACTCAATCAGATAGTAAATGTTAAGGTAGCAGGAGGTTTATCATTAGAGGAAAGTGATTCAGTAATTATTAACAGACATATGCTGTAATCCTGTCTTTTTGAGCACTTCATAAATGTGTAGAATTTCCAAAACCTTAAAACTAGATATGAACACTCTTTTCTGTTTCTTCATTTTCTGACTAATCTTTCTTCTCCTGAAGGTCCTTCATTCGACCACTTTTCCATTCCCGTTCACACAAGAGTATTCCACAATATTAAAAGCTAGGAGAAAATCTGTTCTTCAAATGTGCTTCTGTATTGGAAAAGAATACTTGCTTATGTCTGAAGAGGAACCTGTCATTAGAATCCAAATCCATCTTCTGAACCTAAGAAATGTCATATTGCTTTAAACCAGAGGTCAACATGACCTGTATCCCATTTTCAACTGTACTAAAAGCAGATACTTGTGAAAGGGTAAATAACATAGGAAGCATACAAATATTGTCTGTGAAATATATTTCCTATCTTCAACAACCTACAATTCAGTCTGAAGTATTTGTCACCATGAATTTCTAGCTAAAAGTGTCTGTCTGGATTTCTCTTCCATCAACTTATTTGTCCAGTCATTTCAAGTCCGTGTAAATAAATGTGATATCCACAACAGTGGTGGCAAGTAATTTAACTGCTTAATTACAGGTCAACTTATTTTACTTGCTCTGCATCTGTCACTTGATAGATTAATTTGATTTTACCTATTCCTTTTACTGGGATGGAGAGTGAATAGCTAACACCTTTTATTTTTCACTAAGTCCCATTTATCTCCCTTTAATGACTTTCAAGCTAAATTAAAACCAAGTTTATTTAGAAACTTCTTCATGTAGTAAACAACTACATACATTTAATCAGTCTTGCTGACCTTCTGACAACCTTTATGAATTTGATTTAAGGTCCAACCAGACTGCATGTCATTCTACATGTGAAGTCAACAATAGTGTCATAGTTCCCTCAGTTTCATTCTCCTTCTTTCTAGTACTTCCTAAGATTAAATTTGCCTTTTACCTACAATCTTAAAAAAGGGGAAGCAGTGATTTCTCATTCATCTGAGATAAATGGAGAATTAACACACACAAGTGATCCCTCTTTTCTAATAAGTAATCTTATGCAGCATGGGAGTGCATAAATTATTCAATAGAATCATCATCAGTGGAACATCTTAATTCTTTTCGGTCAACCAAGAGTACTAAGCTGTTTTATTTTACTCAGACAACTTATACCTCTCACTTAGGGCACAAGTAGATATATTGAGGAATGATATCCTAGTGGCTCTGTCATGATCCAATTAGCCGCACAAAAATTTTCCAGCTTAGGAGACAAGGAAAGGAAGCACCTCCAGATTTCTGCTGCTAGTTTTCAGAAGAGGTGAATGACGCACTGAAAAAAGTTAAACTTCTCTTAACTCTGTTTGCTACAGCCATTTTTTGGAATATTATTGGTCCAGTTTCATTGGTCCATCCCCTAAAGAGGTACAGAGAACTCTATCTCAGCACCTCAGAGTTAGAGAGCCATCTAAAGAAATAATATGTGGTGATTAAAGATAGTGATAGAAGCATCAGCCAGATGTGTCTATCTCACATTTAACCCTAGTTTGCAGGTCTCAACCTGAAATACATTCTGAGCCAACCCCATTGAACACCTAAGCATGCGACTAATTAATTAACTGTTGCACAAAAACAAGCTGGCAGCTCTTGTTGTGAAGTATAATAGAAAGCATTTACTGTTTTATAATAATTCTGAGTACAGAACTATCAAAATAAGCAGAATTGATTTTATGACTGATGAATAAAAATTAATCAATGATCCATCTCAGCTGTAACATTAAGATATTTTTAAATTACCAAGCTTAATAACAGTTGCTAAACATGACATCTGGTATTTTCTGTTAATCAGTACATTAGAATTTAATCTGGTTTTAATCTCATTAATTCAGAGAACATCTACTTAAAATCGTCGTCTTATAAGCATTTTATATTCAACACCTTTTACCACATCTCTTCCAGTCTGTGTTCTACTGTATCACAGTAGAATTTTATAAAAGAGCTGATGGTTAAATACTCTTCTATAGCCTGCTAATCAACACTATGGTGAGAAATATAAACTACTGGCTCACACGTGGCAACTGAGAAAATCAAAACTTGCTATTATGTCACTTTGTGACAAATGTGGTTTTGTCTTCCAAGAATTCCTCTATCAATAGAAACAATGTACTTATTTTGAGATAGTTATCTGTTTTATGTCTAGCAAAAGTCTTGGGAAGTGCATCAGTAGTTTCAGCTTGTGGACAAGCATTTACAAATAGATTGAATTTCTCCTCCCATTACTTCATCACATTAGGCTTGATAAAAAATTTGCTGAGAATACAAGGATTGCCCAAACTGAGGTATAATGTAGAATTTTGTGCAGGAAAAACATTCAATTCCTTCAACCTTTGAAACCATAAACAAAGTGAACAAAAGGTGATGGGATAGGGCCTTACATTCACAGTTGCTCTGAGCTAATTCTCTCAACCCTTGTCAAGACTCTTGCACAATCAAATAATAAAATACTTGCAGTTTATTTTTTTCACCAGAAACTGTATTTTCAACCTAGCAGTATGAAAGATGAAAGAGAAAAATTTTGTTCTTGGGCATGTCACTGCTGGATATCCTGAGCTATCCTTGGTGGTAAGGATTTCATCCGCTCTTTGTTTTCTTCCTTTGGGGTTTCTTCTGTCTTGTGGATTAGCTTTCCACCTTGTGTGAGTTACCAAGTCACAAGATTTACCAGCTTCCTTGTACAGGACAATATGCTAGTTCAGGGATCCAGGAACTACTTGTACGGCCAATATAGAGGCTTGCTATACCCATAAATTCAAAGTTCACTTGACATGATGTAACCAATATTTGCTTTTACTTGAAGACCTAAAAATAACATAATGAAATAATTAAAGACTGACAATGTATTACAAAAGGTTAAATACAGGTTTGTAGTAAAATTTCACAAACAGGATACAGAATAACATGTGAATGTAGCAAAATTTGCAAGATCAGACCAAAGGATATAGAAGAGACATGAGACACACCTTGTGAAATAGAAGTCCTCCTCTAGAAGCAGTTGGAAAGATAACTGATGGACACAAAAAAAGCCTTTGTCTTAAAATGAAGGTAGTCTCTATGGGGACCTGATGAGATCACACACTTATTTTTGTGAAAGTAGACAGGACTATAGAAAAGTCAACATTAAATGAGAAAGAATGGGGAAGAAAGATGATGCTCACTCTGCTTCACGTTTCCCTCAAACCTGATCAAGGGCCATCAATGCTCAACTACACAGCATGAGCTTGAAGGTACTGTAGATTCACAGCTGCTAAATCTCCGTGTTCTCTCCAGCTTTCTAGACCTGTTTTGACTCAGAGAAACAAAACTATCCTCTGTAATTAAGGTGCATTCAAAATTTGAATTTGTACAGTAGTGTAACAATATCCCTCAGGTTTATTCTATATTCATTTTCCAATAACTTTTAATGTACACTTTGAATTGCTGCTGATTATTATCCTCATATAACAGGACTTCCTATTATAGCCCTAGATCTCACTCTTGAGTGAGAATGATAAACTCAGAGAGAAGAATTTATACATGAATTAGGAATGTTACCCCCTTGTGTGCATGACTTGACCTTTATTGATGCAAAATATCACTTGCCATTTTACTGTCCAATCACGCAGTCTCTTAAATGACCTTTTGGTATTCTCAACCATTAACCCCTTTTTTTACCACCTTAATTAGCATAATCTCTTTATGAAAATCACTTCAGTAGCCTCTCTCTTTCCTAAAAATATTTAATATGTTGAACATCACATCTGCCAGCCGAAGTTCCTGTGCACTGCTTAGGATCACCTCCTTTCACTTGAAAAACACTTTATCCTGTTCTCTGGTCTAAACTACTTTTCAGTTGTACCAAGATTTTCCCTCTGAAAAAATGATTGCCTTGACAGATAAATCTGAAAAATACAGTCTGGAAAAATTCAGGTAAACATATCACAGCATTGTTAAAATTGAAAAAGATCTATCAGATCAAGACCAAACATCAGCCTAGTATGAACTCCATGTTCACCACTAAACCATGTACGCAAGTGTCATGGCCACACATGTTTTTTATTCTTCCGTGGATGGTGACTCCACCACTCCTCTTTGGGTAGTCTGTTTCAGTGCTCGACAACCTTTTCCATTAAGAAATCTTTCCTAATATCTAATCTAAACCTCTTCTGCAGCCATTTGATGCCATTTCCTCTTCTCATGTCACATGTTACTTGGGAGAAGAGACTGATTCCCACCTGACTACAACTGTCCTTCAGGTAGATGTGGAGAACAATAGGGTTTAGGCATTCCAGGTCAATTCCTTCTGTGAGACATCATCACAGAGGCTTAAAGAGTCAGAAACTATTAAGCTGGAGTGTTGAACCCCTACAAAAATGGGACTCTTTTTGTAAAAGAGAAAAAGAATGCTGTGACTTTGTTGGTAATATCTATTATTATGCAGAGGCTTTAGTTCAACCTTGTTTCCAATGGTTTTTCCCCTTCTCTTTTGCTCATATTTATCCCTACTTTGTTTTAAAGTCAGATCTTATAATGGCCTGTCAGGAACAAAACTCCTGTTTATACAAAGTTTGAAAAGAGGATAACAGAACAGATGACCATGTTGAAACAAGCATAAAGAGAATGAGGGGAAGTGCAGTGTTCTTCAAAATGGCAAGGCAGACAAACACTGGTGACCTTCATGCAAACTGTCTCCAAAGTCGGTGCAGTTACACCAGAATGTTTATTTTTAATTTTGTTCTCTAATAAAGCAGCAGCATTTTCCAATCTCAAAAAAGTCATCTCTATTTACTCAGCTGTATTATTGCTATTAATCATTGATAGATTTGTACAATGTTTTACAACTAGAGACATATTCTGTACCTAAAAGAGTTCAGGAACAGAAGACAAATTATATACTGATAAAGAAACACCTGAGAGATTCAGGAGATATTACAACAGAAGAAACAAAATATGTTTCCAATGAAGTATTTCCAAGAGGGATTAAAAGAGAAGGAAGGTTTTCAGTAGAGCAAGGCTTTACTTAGTGATAATTACCTATCTATTGCTGCAGTTGACTGGAAAAGTTTGCTCAGGTCAAACAAAAATGCCAATAATTTTAAGTCCAACGAAACCATTATACTTCATTAACTCAAAGGGAAAAGAATATTCCCATTCAATCTTATTTCTCAATTTTGTTCTCATTCTCAATTTTGTCTCACAAATACCAGTGAATACTATTCTGACAGTCTCAATGGCATACTCTGAAATTAATTATTTCTATTTCAATTTATGTCTTTTTCATTCCACCATGAAAAATTGTCACCACAAAAATTCTGATCTGTCTATCAATTTCTTTTATTTATTTCCTTGAATTGTATCAGTGTCTTTCTAATTTTCCACTTTGCCAAGTCTTTCTAATCATCGTTCTAATTAATTTTATTTTTTAGGAAAAAAATTAAATTATTATTAAGTTGGTTGAGGTTTTTTTTCTTCTTCTTGTTAATTAAAGGACATGTGAAGCAAACTCAGAGGTAAAGTGCAAAGGACTTTTTAGTTTGGAATTTCTGTGATACAAACAGAATTCAGGACAAGAAGCACAGAAAAATTAGTGTTTCTGTTTGAAATGAAGAAATATAAGAAGCTTGTAGTAGCATCAAGATCTGAACTGCAGTAGAGCACAGGCATCTCAAAAAAAAGGTTGTAAGCAGATGTACTTTTGCTGATTTGTTACCCAGACCTTTCATGCATGTTAAAAATTACAGCCACTTCTTAAATACAGGAAGTCATCACCCATTCCTAATGCAGAATATTTATTTCTCATTTATTTCTTTTTCACTTACAGTTCAGATCACCTGTTCTTTGGAGAAATTTCTAAACCACTTATCTTCTGAGAGTTCTGAAGTCTCCACAAATTTTGAACATAAGTTCTCACAAAAACTATAATCAAATAGAGCGAGCCACGGATTGATTCCTTCACTTGCAATTTTTCCAACAAATGGTGCAAAGTTTGGGAAAAACAGAGTTTCTTATAAAGCAAACTTCAAGTTCATTTTCTATGGAGAGATATCCTTTCCACCAATGTAAGCATGGATCTTCAGAGAAAAACATCTGAATATTACAGTAAGACAATGATTTTTTTATTTGATAGCTGAATACTACACTGCCTGAAGACTGAGTACTGGAATCTCTCCACAGATATTTTTATTAGTGTAATTTGAGAATAGCTTCATTACAGCACATGTACCCATAAGCATCGTTAATTTTGCAATCAAAAGGCACTGGTTGTAAGATTTGAGGTAATAACACTATCATAAGAGAAGACAAGAATATGTTTAGCCATCCCTCCTCCATGTTGGTCCTAAGAGTGAAGAAGATAAAAAAGACTTTACAATAGATTTTGCCTTCTTTAAAATTCTGTGGATAATACCAATTGTTAAAAAAGAGCACATCCTGCATCAGCTAACATAGACAGTAAAAAATATAAGCATATCCCTGGGAAACTTAAACAACTGAAACAGCTAAAATTATTTTTCTGAGGCTTTTTGTTTGTTTGTTTTGTCCTTTTTTTGTGTGTTTTTTTTTTTATCTCTTGGGGGTTTTGTTTGTTTGTTTGTTTGTTTGTTTGTTTGTTTTTAGAGAGTATTAATGTACTTAGAAAAGCCCTTCTTGTTTTCTGAAAAAAAAAAAAATTAGCCAGTTTTGACTGTAATTGAACTTTGGCCTCTTTTTTGTCTTCTGTCTGCATATATGTAGCACAGCTTTGTGCTCTTCCTGCAAAGTTTGACCTCACTTCCAGAGATCATACAGTTTCTTTTGCTGTTGATCTCCACGTTCCTATTTGCTTAGGACACAGGGGAATTACTGGCTCATGTGCTTCTCAAAGGTTGTTCTGTGATGTTGACCAACATTTGTGGACTCCTAAGCATTTAAATGCAGATTCCCAGAATACTCTGCTATATAGCTCTCTGAACAGCTTAAGATTTGCTCTCATGAAGCCCCAGATAGTAATTATTTTGTCTTTTTTTCTCATTACACTAAAAATTTTAGACTCAAGCATTTCATGATCACTGTGGCTAAGACAGACACCTAGCATCACATAGCTCCTTATTCACAGGCAGAAAATCTCAGAGGGCATCTTTTCTAGGTGGTACCTCAATTACCTCAGACAAGAAATTATCAGGCTACAAGCCTGAAATGTTTCCAAGATCTGTTTATCAAAACAGTGTGATATTTTCAGTTGTGTCTGGGAAGCTGAAATTTCACACAGGGACAAGAGCTACTGATGCTGAAATTTCTCCAAACTGGCTGTAAAATAACTCCTCAGTGCTTACATCCTGGCTGAATGATCAGTATTATCCATTCCCCATCTACATCTTTTTCTCCATCCCCCTAATACTTACCCAGAATCTCTCAAGCACATCAGTGTTAAGAGCTCTGTAATCAAACCTGTCCCTTACATATAGTACGGCATCTCTAACTCACCTGCCCTGCCCACCCATCCATCTTAGTACTCCTGCTGTGAGACTCATGCCACAAGATTTCACCAGTACCAGTACCAGTACCAGTATCATACCTCATTTATATATATATGTAAATACCCAGACCAAGAGTACAGCTGAGACAAAACATTCTTGATGTTCTGACAGAGCTTTGAGGAAAGCCCCAAGAGGAAGCGTAAAACGTATCCAAATATACATTCCATAAAAATCATTGAGACTGAAGTTCTTTGTCATCTTTTGGGGTTTCTTCCCTCCTGCCTATAATATCCCCATAACTGCAGTTTTCTGAGTATTCCTTTTTCACCACCAATTGTTCATTTTGTCAGATATTTCAACTTAAAAATAATTAGGCTTTTAAAGTCTAAGAGCCCCAAATGTTTTAATGGAAACTTTAGCTATTCAGCTTCCACTTGCATGGAAGTGAACTATATATTCCTCAAATAAGTTTCTTATAAATTTCTACAATTTTTACTTTGTACAATTTTTTTTCTTTCTACAATTTTTAAATTTATATATAGTTAAAATTACTCTATGCAGTATCCAACTGTTTCTATATTGAGAAAGAGGTTTTTTAATTTTACCGATACTATTTTTGCTCTATTTACTTTTCTCAAATTTATTCATCTTCCAGTAACTGAATTTAGACTGTGAATGTTGAAAAACTGCTGATTGCATTAAGCAGAAAAGTTTTTAAAATTCTCAAAACCATCACAGTGCTGATACTGGTCTTGACAAATTCACTAAATTTCTCCAGCAAAAGGAATAGAAGTCTATTCATATATTAAAACAATCTTGATTGAATGAGTGACAGTTAGTACCTGCTGTACAGCTAAAAATAACACAACAAGAAAGGCAAGGGAGAAAAAAGAACTTTTGAGTTTTACCCTGAGAGTTCCTTAAAAGCCTGGTTGCTGGGAAAAGTGACGGGTGCTGTGAATTCATTTTGTGAATGTGACACTGACCTTCAGTAGCAAAGAAGGTTTTGGAATAATACTCCTCCACCCAACACAGAAAATGTATCACCCAGTTTTCTAATAAACTATGAGTCTCTTGTCATTGAATTATCGTATCGGAGATCACATCACAGCCACTTACATAGATGGTGTAAAAAGTGGGGTTAAAATTTTAACTATCCTGGGGATTGAAAGGGGAACTATCTTCCTATTTATTAAGTGTAGTTGCACAACAAGTAAGTCCTTTTGTTCTGGTGAAAGTTGAGATGGAGTACTATATATTTTTCTTACAAAAAACTTTTAAAAACCGTGTGCATATTTCCTAAAACTCACAGATACAACTTTTACCATTCTATCATCCCTAGTGAAAGGCTTTGTACTCAACTGATGGTGCAGAGTTGCAGGACATGATGAGGTCTATGTTGTCCAGAGCCAGTTTTAAGGTGCTTTAATGGTGGTAACAATCAAGGGAATTTCATCTTGCCTGCTTCATCTTAGGTCTGTAGATACCTCATGTGCTTTAGGTTGCTTAGCAAAGGGTGGGAAGTTGTGTTAGTCAGGGCACACCATTACACAGAGGTATTGAACTTCAGCTGGAAGTCAAAGAGAAGGAAGCAGAATACATTAGATAACATAACAAATAAATCCAAACAAATGCAAAACTGAAGAGGAGGAATGTCTCATTATAAACCCAACATATCTTCATGTAGAGGACTTGGGAAAATGATGACTGATTGTAACCCTGCCATCACCCTTATTCTTCTTGGGAAAGACAGATGTCAAACTTAGGACCCAGAGGGACAATGGAAAGACAGTTACAAAACCGGGGGAAAAGGGGCAGATAATAAAAAATGTACCTAAACAATTGTACCTTTGTAATTCAGGAGGCTTTTCTGTACAAATTTGGACTGTGTTCAAATTATTATACTGAGATTTGTGTCAACTTGTGTATTATGTATTGTGTATTATGATAAGTGTTCAAATTTTAATTGAACTAAGAGTAAATTTTTTGTTTGATTTACAAGGTGTGTGGTTTTTTTGCCCCTTTCAGGATTTGGGGAAATTTTTGTAGAAATTGAAATAATTAATGTGCAAATGAAATACTAAAAATGTCATATAGTTCATCTGATATTATTTATGTGGTCAGTGAGGGTCATGTAATATGCCATTATGTACAGGATCATGGAATACCAACTATGTAAAATAATTGCTCTACTTCTGTATACTAGTCAATAGTAATACATAAGGCTGCAAGAGTATTTAATTTTTTTAATAAAGCTTTCTAAGGATGGGAAAGCTTGTTGTAATGTGGAGGGGAAAAAATTAGAACCCAAAATCATACATTCTAATTTTATGGTAGCATCATAGATTAAAGAATATGATTCTTTCACAAGTCTTGCACAATACAGACTGCAAGACATAACCATCATCTGGGAAACATGTAATGCTTGATTTAGCTGTGGAAAAACTATATAAAAGCCCAACATATCTATAGGGAAACATTGCTCACAACCTTAATTTGACGTGGCAGGAGTCAAAAATATTTAACAAAAACTTATTAATCTTTCCAGAATAACAGCATTTTTATAATTTAACATTGTCATTAGTCTCACCATCAAACCCAAGAGTCTGCAAAGATAATTTTGCAAGGGTATTTCAAGTCTAGCCCAAAGTGTTATGTGGCTACGGTTCCAACATCTTATACCTGGAGAAACATTGAAGACTGCATTGCTACTTTGACCTTTTCAGCTTTCTGTGGTTCGGACAACCACCTCTGTTCTTTGCAATTGCATGACCCTGTGAATAACAGCAAAAATCTCAAAAAGGTCAAGTCAGGCATAGCTACATTCAGTTTGACAGAATAGGCTAGGCATTCAAACCTAGATAGAATCTCTACCATAAAAATATTTGAAAGAACCTCTGACTACTGCAAGTAGCATCACAATACATCCCCTGGAGTGTAAAACAAGTTTTGGTTGAAAACAAAAAAAAATTTCAAGCCCTAGTAAGTGATTTGCATTCCCACAGAGAGCCTGTGGTGCTGACCCAGGTAGTGGAATTGTGCCCATGGGTTACACTTTTGAAAACAGTTCTTCACCCTGCAAAGGCTTCCTGAATAATAAATGAGGAGAGTAAGTTGCAAAAAAAATTGAACACAGTGTAATAAAATAGCTTTTGGATGAATTTATGTTATGCTGAGATCTAAGCATAGGTATTGTAGAACTCTTTATATATATTTTATATATATATAGATTATTAAGCCCATTCTTAGACATTTAATTTCTCTCTTTTCTTTTTTTTTTTCTTTTTAAAGGATCTGCACACATATCAAGATCCTTATTCTTCCATATAATGCATTACAAATATATGTTTAGTCCAGAAGTCCATACAGATACTCAGATTAGTGAAATGCGACTAATACAACCGATACAAAACCATCTTTCTTTAAGATTCCTTCAAAATTTGAATATCAGTGCTAGAAACTAAGGCTGATGAAGCCTTATGAACACATTTATCATTCCTGCTATCCATAATGCTTATGTGGACCTTGTGGGTCCTAAAGGCAAATCAGCTGCTATACAAATTTCTTTTTATTTAATGATTGGAGGCAGGAGAGATACAGCTGGTGTCAGAGTCAAAGAATGAGCCTGAACACTGCATAAGGATGATTTTCCATGAGAGAAGTCTTTCAAACTACCTCAAAGTTTTTCTGAGGGACAAAAAAAAACATTGATAAGAATGTGAAATGTTGAAGTAGAATATGTATTTCTTCCTGGTTCCATCTTAGCACAATTATGAGGCAATGTTAGTTGTTATCTGCGTCATAATCTTTGGACAAGATTTCTTTGGGCAGGGCTTGTACTTGGGAGCTGCCACAGCAGAGTGTGAAAAGAACATCTATCCCTTTGTGTGGTACTACCAAGGCCAGGTAAAAAACAATGTAATGTTTTATAGTTACATTTTTTTCTCTTTTGTTTCTCAATGTGGACCGTACCTATCATAATAATAGTTGATGCAAAGGATTAAAGAATAAAAATTTTTCAGCTATACTTCCCATATTCTGAAGTTTGGCAGCTGCCTGGCTTAGGCAATAGGAGATTTCTTAGGGTGCCTGTCTTGGAAGAAATGTGCACCAACATTTTCCTTCAATTGCATCTGTAAGTACATGGGCTCAGACCCTGAATAGTCCAACCAAATCTTTATAATAGCACCCAGAAATGAACCCAGAGATGTGGGCTAAAAGTAGAATTCAGAGACTTTTTAAATCAAGTACAAACAGGCTTTTATGCTAGCTGTTGCAAGTTCTAGCTAACAAAGCTGAGTGGCCTTCTTTCTAGCGTGCAAGCTTCTTCTCATTAGGCATTCTCTTACTTCTTAAAGGCATCCTTATTAGATATTAATGCTGGTGCATGTTTGTTTGTCTGATTTCACTTATGGTACATCTATTATATCTTCTGTTTTGTTAAAAATGTATGGCTAACCAACAGAGAAAAGAGCTGTCTATTTTGATTTCTTGGATCATACAGATTTCTCTGCAGGGAAGGGACAGTAATTTATATATGAGGCATCAAGCAAGTACATCTGGGAGAAGTTTCTGGAAAGCAGTGAATAGAGAAAGAGAAAGAGGGGGAGAAAAAAAGCTCCCACAGCAACAGAAGAATAGAGCAACAACAAAGAAGCAGACACAAAGCTGTGAGGGTAACAGATGCACAAGACTAGGCTTTTATAAACCCTCCAGGGGCAAGGACTTGAAAGTTTATTTCTAATATTTACAAGATGGATAGCAGTGTTCCATCAATTATGGCATTAAAAAGAAGAAACTTCTGTTCAGCAGATGTTTCTGCTCTTGATACTTGAAGAAAATAAAATCAATTTTTCACATTACTGCAAACTAATTAAATGCAAAATTAGAACACACGTTTAAGACTGAACTAAGGAGTAGCTAATCTAGAAGACAACTGAGGCTTTAATGATCTTAAAAACTAAAACCACCTCTTCTATGACTTGGAAAAGACACCGTGTTGAACTGTTGGCCTCTCAGAGTCATGTCCAACTATGTTTATGATAACATATCCTTGAAAAAACTCCAGCAGCATTTTTCTCAGCCTTGTGAGAATTGGGGCTTTCATAGGTTCTGTAAATGGTCCCTTTAGAGAATAATTTATCCTATCAGGTTCTTCAGGAAGTAATGTATTACTTAGAGGATTTAGCGTGAAACTTGAACCAGTTTTCCTTTACAAGGACTTGCATGCTTGTAACTCCTTTTTACTGAAAACAAAGAGAACCATCTTCTAAGAGCATCTGTCATGCTGGTAACTTAAAGTCTATTGAGAAAATAGAGCATGTTGCAGGATGATAGAAATCAAGCATAAGCAGATACATTAAGACTGGATTTCAATAGTTAAGATTTAGATATTTGAAGGTTTTTCTTTTACATCTTAAAGTCTTCATTTATCATTAAAAATAATCAATGATTTATGGGAGAAAAATTTATCTTTGAAGGGCCAATTTAGAAATATGTTACTTATTAATATCTGGTACGGTGATTATAAGAAGAATCACAATTTTTACTGCTGAGTACAAAACTCAGTATGAATTAAAATATCTCCAGCATTTTGAAGAAGCTTTTTTTTCTTTAGCAAGAGATGTCAATAATGCTTTATCCAAGTTAGTAATTTCCAACGAAACAAAAATAATATGTTGGTCCAATGAATTCCTGTAGATCCACTCCATTGCCCCAGATATGAACACCCACATCTAAAACTGTATATCAGAGAAACAGTAGATATTTTTTGTTTACAAGCTGTCTAAATAATCCCACATAGTCACTGCTTGTGGGAGTAAACTTCTACACTCGATGGAAACATACAAGTAACAATGCAGCGTAAGCACTCTGTAAAATTCATGCAGCAAAACCCCCAAATCCATAGTGAGAAGTAAACCTCTGAGTCTGACATGTAAAAAACCAGTTTTTATATAGGACTTGATATGATAGAAGTTAAGCATAATTATAGACATTTGCGACACATACAGTTTAGTGGACAAAAGGGCAAAACCAGAACATTCTGGTTTGCCAGCCAGAGGACATGTTGACCTTTCTGCAGCAGATCTCTATTTTTAAAAATTCTGGCTTATAAGTAAAGATCTGGTTGGGGATGTGAAGGTTGAAAGCAGCCTCAACTGCAGTGACCTCGAGTTAGTAGATTTCAGAATCCTGGTAATAGAGGGGAGAGCAAAAAGCAAGATCACAACACTGGACTTGAAGAGAACAGATTCTGGCTTCTTTAAGGATGCACTGGAAAATGTCATGGGATATAAAGCCCTGGAGGGAAGAAGGTGCAAGGTAACTGCATAAAATTCAAGGACTGGCTTTTGCAGGTTCATGAGCAGTCCGCTCCAATGAGCAAAAGTAAAAACTGCCAGAAGACCTGCATGAATAAGCAAGGAGCTCCTAGCAAAACTCAAACATAGCAAGGAATAATACAGAAGGTAGAAGCAGTAAAAATTATAGATTATAGAGTTAATGTTTGAGTCTGGAGAGACAGAGTTAGGAAAGCCAACATTCACCTGGAGTTGAATATGGTGAAAGATGGCAAAGGCAGAAAGAAAGAATTCTATATACATAGACAAGTAACAAAAGGGAGACTAGGGAAAGCATGAACAAATTGCTAAATGGGTCAAAAATCCTGTCGACCAGAGACACAGGAAAAGCTGAAGTACCAAAGGTCTTCCTCACCTCAGTTTTTAGTAGCAGAACCTGCCTTCAGAAATCCAAGGACCTAGAGAAAATGAGTTACTAACTCAATAAACTTCTATGACTCTATTACTGGTAGACTCCAACATTGGTAGATTAAGCATTTCCTATACAGAGAAGCTGATGGAGAATGGGCTGGATGAGCAGACAAGGAGATTAAAAATCTGCCTGGACACAGTCTTGGCCAGCCTGCATTGGGTCACTCTGTTTGAATGGGGTTTTTTATCAAATGACTTCCAATTGTCCCTGCAAAACTTAATCATTCTTTATGCTGTGAGCTGCCTGATGTGTAAACTAAAGACCTCACCTGTGCCTTTTGCTGTGAGCAACACTCTTCTTCTTCTTCTTCTTCATCATCATCATCATCATCATCATCTTCATCAATCTTTTTTCAGATGATCAAAGCAAACAAGAATCTGAGATTAAAACCGGGAAAAGAAACAAAACAAAACAGGTCAATACCTGTCTGTTTGGACTCTCAAATAAAGAATCTGAGATCTTTCAGCGCAGTATATGTTCCCAAAGGCTGCCCTGAAAAAAACAGTAGGTTTTTCCTTATTTTTTTGGGTTTTTTATTTCCATTATTCCTTAGAATACTTTTCTAATTCCTGTTGTCAACTACATTCTTCACTCACACATAAATGTATGTTTTAACTTAAAGCATGAAAGAGTCTTTTGTCATGCCGTGACTTCTTGATGGAACTATATTAAGAACTCATGCTCTGTGTGTTTGCAATTAAATATTTATTCTGGTTTAATAGCTCTTATAGCAGAAAAATTGCTATGATAGCAGAATGATCTGATGGAGATTAGGAGGCTAAAACAGAAATCTGCCATATCAAATCTGTATCAAGAAACTAGCAAGAAGCAGTTAGGTCAGTTCAGGTAAGGAACTTTACAGCTTTACAGTGTTGAATCCACAGGTAACTCTTATTGACACTGGCAAAATTATAGCAGCTTCCAGATTTCTAATTTTATATATATATATATAGTATGTAATATATAGTATGTAATATATAGTATATAATATATAATACATAATATACATAATATATAATATATAATACATAATACATAGTATATAATATATAATACATAATACATAATACATTATATATATATATAAATACACAGAATATATATATACACAGAGTGTATATATATATATATATATATATATATATTTATGTTTATATATAAAGATATGAGCCAATGTTGCTAAAAAAATGTTCTTATCAAGATATGTTAAAAATAGGAAAATTTGTAGCAGAGTATTGTGAGGTCCCTAACCACTGGTGATATTCCACTCAAAGAGCATGACACAGAGCTGTTACCCTTCAAAACAAAAGAAAACAAACAAGCAAATTTTCATTTGGAAATAGAAATGAAGACTTACTGAATTTCTCCTCTGACAGTAAACTCGTTGTTTCACACCTCTCAGGCGAGACACACCCAAATAAAGGTTTCTGCTTTGTGTTCAGTCTGGTGGGTAATTTCTCTGCAGAATATGCCGGTCTGTATCACTTCTCCTTCCAAGAACAGTTATTTTAGCCTGAAACTGGGCAATGAAATGTGCCATTTTTTCTCCTCCATTTTTCCTTATTCAAATCTTCAGGAAGATTTAGGGTCAGCTCTTAGGAAACATACTCAATGGTTCAGAGTCCTACTGTGTCCAGAAAGTAATGTGATCTCCACTGTAGGGTTTTTTTTGGCTTAGATTTCACAACAGGTAGGAAGTTGGATTGTTTTTTTCTGTTTTCCAAGCAAAAGAACTAGCTGGAAACAACAGGTTTAAAAAATGAACATTATCAGTGTTTTAATTAAACATTTTTTAAATTTCTTCACAGCCTAACAAATTTGCAATAGAATGCAAACAAGCATATATCTTTTAATAGTCAGTATTAAGCCTTTGTAAAACACCATGTTTCTTACTTAAAAAAAAAAAACCAAAACAACCAACCTGAACTACCTATTCTTTTTAATAACTTGAGCAGTGATGACATTCAGAGTGTAAAAACCAGTTGAGTTATACTTCCCATTTTGCCCGGTGGAGTTTGGAAAGATGTCTCTTACAAGCTTACCCATCTTTTAAAAGGAGATACAAAGAAAGATATTTCTGTAGTGTTAAGTTAAACGAAAGCTCAAAGTGTGTAAAAAAAATTTGTACATCTTAAATATCTAGCTGCAATTTCAATTTAATAATATTCATAAAGCTGGAAAAATCTCATGTAATCCAAGAGTCTCCAACAATTTAGTAGGCTTAAATTGCTCTTACTTACAAGTATCACTGAAAGGATAGCTGTTTTACATTTTTCATACATTTGGGTTTTTTATGTTGTTCAGCTTCTCCATGTGTCCTGAACAGAATGAAAGCAGTCATAAAGTCTGAGTTTACCTTGCCATTGTCACCCGTAAATTTTTTCTGCACTCAGACAGACACTATTAATCCTGTATTCTTTCCTGTAATGGTCTCCCAGAAGCCTTTTCATTTGCCAGCAGCACAGAGTTTTTTCTTGTAGCAGAGAGCAGCCTCTCACTACTGTGTACTTCAGATCCTCTCTTTCTGTGTGGTAGCATCTTCAATTCATGGTCAAATGACCGCTTACCTTGTAAATTAAATTTCCACAGTCCATGGAGTTCGCATTATAACTTATTAGTCAAGAAACAATTATGTCATCGTGTGCACCACTGAGCTAGCACAAACAGAGACACTTAAACCCATGGGCTCAGAGCCAGCTCATGAAAAGCAATTGTGCGAATAACACAACTGTATTACAGATTCAGTGCTTTGTGAAGAGCTGGACCACTACCAGCGGCACCAAAGTGAGGGAACAACAGGTGCCATAAGGAAGGCTCACTTTTAAAAAGCATACACTACTTGAATTGATTGAAAAATGTGAGGGTGAGGGAGGGATAGATGAAAGTAACCATATTTTTCTGTGTATGTAGAAAATATTCTGATGCTAGACTAATTACTGTAGAGATTCTTAAATGAAATTCAATCAAGATCTTTATGAGTAAGGAAGTATGAATATACTTAGAAATTATTTGAAACTGGATAGTTTTTTCCAGCTTTTTTTTTAAGTATCTACTCTTTCAGCAGCACAAGCTCAACAAATCTATGCATAGATGTGTATATGTATAGACACAGACATGCATGTATATGTTCATATATGCACGCACACACACACACACACACACACATATCATCAGCCTTTTCAAACCCTCCAGGCACAGCTGCACTTGCTTTTTCTTTTGGTGCATCTTACTGATATTCTGGTCACTGTACATATGCAATGTATATATACCATGTATCTATATAGATGGGTAGATATTCCTGTGCATGTATTCACCCAGAATACATATGAAAATGCATAGCTACACCATGGTAAAGTGAGAAAATTCTGTTTCCTTCTTAAAATTAAGGTTTAAGACTTTCAGATACAGCAGTAAAATTACCCAGTATTGGCAAAAAACTTCAACAAATTGTGGGATGCCCAAGCTTGAAAGAGGAGACACACTGCCAAGTAAAATTTGTTCCTATACCACATACTCAAAGATCCCAAAAATGTACCTGTTCCTGGGCTTCCCATAGCAGAAAAATCATTTTACAAACTGCAAAATTAGTAAGATATCTCTGCGCCAGGAAGAAAAATGCCTAAGTGATCCCCTTAGTCAAGAATCAACCCCACTTGCAATTGATTGAGTTTTCAAGAACTGTTTTTGAAAAAAAAAATCATTTTAATAGTTTCTGACACCACTGGTGCCATCCTATCTGAGTGCCAGAATACCCCTGAAAGACTGGGCATGTCTGGCCATGTCAGCAGCCACTATGAGACCCAAGATTAAGAAATTTTGATATATCTATGCTGGCACCCTGGGTTGTTTTGCACATATGGTTTAGCAGCACCAAAAGACTTCAGAAAGTGCCAAAAATATCAATAGTTTCTTTGGCAGAGTCATACTATCATAGTTACTTAAGTAACTTCCCAATGGAATAAAGCATTATAACATTGTCAAATATTATTTTATTGCTAAGCTTAATTTGAAGACATACTTTGCAACCTCTTTAGTCTTTCAGATTTTTTTTTAGAATGATTTGTAGAAGGAAAGAAGAATCCCAAACCAACCAAATAAAAGCAATACCCAAGCAAACAACAACTAAAAACCCAATGACTACTTTTTGTGCAGCTTTAACTACAGTGATCTGCCAAATTCTAAATCCATATTGCATTACTTATATATTAAACTCAGCTCTTCCAGGAAGTCTTTTCATAGTATAATTCAAAAGTTCCTAAGAAATTATACTGGTTTGACCATTTCTCAGGAAGAACTTTGAACAGAAAAATATCACGAAGTATTGTTTCAGTATCCTGAGTTTATCTTTTTCCTGTACTGCAGGCTTTATCCCTTCTAGGAACATGCTGAAATCTGAGCACAGGAGCTCTATAACTATGCATAGGAAGCCTCAGTAACTCAAGGAACAGAGAAGGTTTGATTTTTCGCATACTAAACGAAATAATTTCTCAACTATCTTTTTCAAGCACAAATTGGTTGAAGCAGAAAATATTTATCTATGTGTCAAAGACTTATGAATACCCAGAAGCACAACACATGCTTTCTTCAGTGAGATCATTATACTTTTTTCCCAACAAATAACAGTTCATTCTGAAGAATTAATTAGATTGTCATTGATTTTGTCATAGTAAGTGTGTTTTCTCTGCTTCATGGACTGAGCTATCAAAGTCTAAAATGAAAATATTCAAAAGGTTTTTCAATGGTTTTCCAATCCTCACTGTTTTTTTTTTTTGTTGTTGTTGTTGTTTGTTGTTTGTTGTTTTGGTTTTGGGTTTTTTTTTTAAAGTTACCTATACACATTCAGTATGAGATGGATTTGAGCACAGTGGCCTTCACACTTCCAGAGAACCTCTCCATGGCAGATTCTGGAGTTGGTGTAATCCCAGGTATTTTAATGGAGTTTTAATGGAGTTTTAGGAAGCGACACCTCAGTTCTGGGTGAAATACTTCTGGCTTTCAGCACAACAGCTATTTGAAATCTAGAGTAACATTTCCTCACTCACAATGGATGAGAGGACAAGCCCTAGCTTCTGGAAAATGCTGTCAAGGGACTCCCAGTCACCAGATTTCACCTAGAATACTTAATTATACTGCAATCATCTGACAACAGCTGTGAGTCTTATACAAAAGAAGATTTTCTACAATATTTCTCTATAGACTGAAAGGAAACTAAAAGATATTTTGTCTTAAATCGGTGTTACTGAAACATGAAGCAGTAAAGCCAGTACTTTTAAAGTGAAAGTTTCTAAAGTTTTAGTGCAACTAGTTAACAACACTGTTATAGTTTATAGTTATTGATTGCTTTGCTATTTGGTAAAGAGAGTTAACGTTGAAGAATTATGAATGTGGTTTTTCAAGGTTCAGCTTCTTATTTTTCTCTTTTAATAGAAGCCTAGGTCCTAGGGAAGCAGAGACTTGACTTCCCCTTTTTGGTCTCCAAAATATATCTGCTTTTGATTCCAAATAATTTGAAGCAATAGGAAAAACAAATGTATCATAAAAAAAGTTCAGTGAGCACTACATCCAGTGTCTTTCCTGGGCAACTCTGTCACTGTGGCTAAAGCATCTCAACCAGAGAGGTTTCTGAATTTTAGAAGTGCCACTACTTAAGATTTTTATTTTTAGTGTAGTATTAGGTTACTTGATACACTTCTTGATTTCACAAAGTAGGTAAGAGTGTTAGATCTAGATGAGCAAGTCTTTAAGCCTGTAAGGTGTGGAATCAGAGTAAGCAAACTAGTGGCAGGGCTTGCCTTTATGTTCAAGGACAGGTAGGGAATAGAAGACAAAACAAAAAATGTGGTTACATTTAAGAAAATGATCGTGCCACATGATACTCTCTGACTGAAGTGTTTTTTGCTTGTTTCTCCCAAGTTATTTTTCTTCCCCACATCTGTTCATTTAACACTTTTAGATTTATTACTGGTGATGCTTCCAGGAGATAGATTTCTTGGAGAGTATATGACTGGTAGTATTGCAGCTCATCTCAAAACACATTTGTCAAGATTGTGACATGATGCCTGACAATAGCAGGGAACTAGACTCACTGACTCCAACAACACATTTAGTTAAAGTAGATCCCAGAGTGGGGTAATTAAAAAAAAATCTTAAAACTCTTTAAGTTTGGATTAAAAAAAAACAGTGAAAATTATGCCTGCAGCAAATTCTTATAAAAGCATCTTGGCTGTAGCTACTCAAGGTACTAACATACATTGGCACTTCTTGTAATACTCTTCTAATGCCAAGTTAAAATCACACTCTTCAAATATTCTGCCACAGCAAAATGCTTTCATATTAGTGCATCTCTAAACAAGACTTCAGCATAAACTGTGCACACTATCGCCGCTGAGATGTATACAAAGCATATATCTATATAGATATAAATACTTCAGGTTGACATAAAAAATGAATTTAGGCTTTAAAAGAGAGACAAGCCATACATTGTAGATAGAAGAAACTTTTCCTCATAGAAAGAAATAATAAGCAAACTGTTAATTTAAATATTTAGATAATCACTATCAGGTACTCCTTACACTTTGAAAAGGTGGGGTTATACCTGGGCATACTCAAAGGCTATAAGCATTTTTAACAGTAGCAGGAAGAGGACATAAGAAGCACTTAAGGAAGAAATGAAAACCAACTAGTCAACCAAACCAAAACCCCTCATGCATTTAATAGCCTATCTGAAAAGTCTTTTCGCAAGATTTTCATTTTGAATGGAAATGCAGGTTGTATGGAAAAAACCCTCCTGTATCCAGCTTTCACAAGCTGTCTGGCATGTGTGAAATTTTGAGGTGTCTCAGTAGCTTTAACACTTCACAGACCTGTTCAGTTTTCTCCAAACAAAAACCTAACCCAACTTAAACCAAACAAACACACGTATATTTACCAAGCACTTAAGCTGTGTTGTTCAGCTTATTTCTGTAGTCTGACAGTAAGACTGACACCTTCCCTATCTCAGTTCTCTTGGCTCAATCCATACAGTCTGCATAATTCGGCATCTTAGTAAGTCTTCAGGCAGCTTTGCAAGTTATCAATCCTCTCCTTCCAACAAACTTTATTGAGTAGATTGAAAACAGCAGTATTGCTACATGAAGGTTAAATTTACTAGCAAGTGAACAAAAAAAAAGCACTACTGAGACATCTGCTTGTTTACAGAAAGAGAATGTCAGGTTTTGCCTATAATGCTATGAACAGCATGTCAAAACTTTGAAATACAAAGATATATTTAGATATGTAGCAGCACACAAAATCTATATTAACTCTAAGCCTCTAGAAAAGCTATTGAAAAAAAAGTTAAATGATTGCAAAGGTCTTCTTCATGATTTTCTGTTTGGGCTCACTCTCTGACAATAATTCACTGAAGCAAACAATCAAGAGAATCCTTCCATTGGGAAAGATTATCTCAGTCTTAAATTAGACATTGTTTTTCTTTACTACAAGGTATTGGAAAGCATTGAAGGACTGTAAATTAGTGTCTTAAATAATTAATTATGTAGTACTTGTCATCTCTCATGGAAATGTGAAATATTAAAGGCCTTAGGTTGAGCTCCATCATCTTTAAGTTCTGCTCTGCCATTAATGTTATGCTCAGGATTGGTTTTCTTTTTCCTCATTTGTATAATTTCTTTTAGAGAAAAGTAAATTTAGAATCCAGATTACATGGTATTCATCCTGAGATATTCAACTGCACTTCATCCACTTTCATGGCTATGCATACATATGTGTAGAGAACACATCTAGGTACTGTTTTCATCTTCATAGGTTCCTGGACAATGTTACTTTTTGTATTAAATATCTTCTGATAATGGAATGACGAAAATCTATGATCAAGCACTTACACATCCTATCTGTCCTGAACAATTTCTGCATGCTGATATATTGAATGAATCCTTAAAAATCCCAGGAATATTAGAAACAACTTTGAGAAACAAGATATATCTAATGATTCTTAGTTGGGCCTACACAACCCTTTTTGAGCTAAACCATGTAGAAATAAGAAAAGAAGGTGGAAAAAGAGAACAATAAGATATGTGAAACATTCTTCTTTGTTCAATATCTCTTAAGTATTGTTTAAAGGGAATGAATACATCAGCAAAATCCCTACAGAACTATTTCATCTTTGCATACAAACATGCATGCATTGCTTCAGTGCCATTTGAATGGCCCATAGACTTGGAATCAATCACGTGTTTTGCTTTGTCTCACTAGCAAGCTAAGCTATACCCTTGCTCTTGCTTGAAAATTTGTTTTACTTCTAGTTCCATTCTGAAAACCTGCCCAGCACAAACAGGTGTGCAGACACACACAGATCCACACATGTACTGCTCTATGAAGCAGATTTATCACTGCTGAGAAAATAAGATCCTGAAAATCTCTGAGCACTAAGATTTTGATTGATGTAGAATGCATTAAGTTAGAAGGCATTGTCTGTGGCTAGACATCACGTAAAAGATCTTGGAATGTACCATTGTTCTGGGATTCAGTACATTTTTTATTGTTGCAAACAGCGCTCAACAGATTTCCTTTGTAGATGCAATATGTGCCTGTAAAGTCTTGGGGAAAAAAACATCAATAGCCACTACAAGTAGTGGCTGTACAAATGTGGAACTGTGTCCAAATTATAGAAGTATTTTTTCTTAAATTTAGCAACTTTAAAAATTTATTAATTTAGCAACATTTTGGTAAAATTGTTGAAGGTTGTGTACTAATGTAAGCCTATAAATCATTAACCATATTTAGAGCTCCTGAAGCTTTAAGGAGTTTCAGAAAAAAACTCATTAGTCTTTTTTTCCTTTAAAACAATGATTGCAAAAAGTAGATAGCACATATTTGTAATTATATCTTGTAGCAGAGTCATATATTTGATGGTCTTACTCTCAAAAGATACTGGAGCAACAAAGCAAAAATCCAGAAGTGTTTTTTTTCTTTTTGTTGAGTAATTGATTCTTCTCAATTTGAATTGTCATTAGGAAGTCAAAGCCACAGAGAATATAGAGCAGCTGATAGTGACATTTCTAAAATCTTCATCTTTGTAAATATTTAGAGGGCTTTTACAGTTAAAAACATCAAAGGAAGTAATGTATAAATATGGAGAAAAGAAAGGGCAGCATTTTAACTAGATGAAAAGATGAGGGATACAGACAGTGCCCAAGTGCAGTAAGTATCATTTAAAATGCTAAAAACCTTTATTTGTTTTAGAGCTGATGTGAGATGTTGTCATGAATGCAATCATAGTTTTTCTGTCCTACAATCCTACAAAGTCTAAGCAAGCTCATTCTATCCACACTATGTAATTGTGTGTGCTATTCAGAATATTGCTTCACAAAAGGTTTTCCAGAAGTTGTTCATACCTCTTCCAAGAAGTTTGGAGATTTGCAATGAAATTCCCTGATTGGTAGACAGGCCAGTATGAGGTTCTTCAAAGTAAAGAGTTTAGGGGTTCATATAACAAATGATAAAATTAATTTGCATATGAAAAGAAAGTGTCTTTGTTTATTTTTTCATTTATTTTCTTGTTTAGCTTTTTTTTTTGGATTGGGTTGCTTTGTTTTGGTATTGAGCTCAAAAGCGTGTAGGGATGAGAAATTAAAGATGATTAGTGTAATTGTAAATACAGTATCTATCCTTAAACTTTCAGTCTTTTGAAGGCAAATGTTGTTGTGTCAAAACTTTCTTGATCAAATAGAGAGTGAGGGGGAAGAGGGTAAGTTCTAAAGGAATTTACAATAGAATGAGATTACTGTCAAGTTCTTTAAATATATTTAAATATTAATGTGTTATATTCAAGATGTCCTGACGTACAATAAACAATCTGCATAAGAGGTTGTTTGAGAAAAGTAACAAATTTCCTGATGAAAAGAATGACACAAAATAAAAACAACAGCTTCACTGCTGATATTTCAAATTCCAGCTATCCATGCAAATGCATCTTACCCTTTCAGTTATTATGCTAGGATTTTGCATTACCCTTATTATGATTTCTCCATAGTCAGGCAGCATTATTCACACATAATATTACCATAGTGATTTTTATTTATGAAGAAATCTTTAGGATAAACATGGTACACAGCTGTCATGGTACTAGTGCAAAAATTCAATCAGCAATATTTCAGAGATTTTGTTTTGCTGATACCACTATAATTACTATCAAAAGAGCAATTCTTCACTGGAAAGTTTCTGACGCCTGGATACAAGCTCCATACGAGATATGCAGCAAAAAATAGAGGCAGGAAGCTAATACAGCTAGCAAGACACAAAGTCAGGTAGCATTACAAATAACTCACTTCAGCCTCAAACAAAGCTTTTCAGTCCCTTCGTGCTTGCAGATGGGATCCAATAACCACTTTTAGCCCCTACATTCAGGATTGTCAATAAACTGCAGAGTTCAGAGGAAGGTCATGGGTGGGTATGTAACTTGAACATGTGACATACTAGGAGAAACTGAGGGAACTGGATTTATTTAAGCAGTGGAAGAGAAAGCTGGGGAATGATCTGACTGCAATCCTCTTCTATCTAAGAGAAGCTAAAAGGAAGGTAGAACTGGGCTCTTCTCCAGCATGTATCTTAACAACTCACAGGCAACAACCAAAAACTGCAACAGGGAGATTTCGAAGTAAATGTAAGCCAAAAATTCTACATGAAAGGAGCATGTGACTGTTGGTAAACATTGCCTTAGAAAGTTGTGAAAATTCTATTGCTGCAGGGTCTCAATACTCACCTGAAGAACATCCTGAGCAATGAGATATGCTACTGAAGCTAGCCCTGGCTTGAGCAGAAGGAGGACCAGATGACCTGTGGAGGTCCCTCCATTTCTTTTTTGTTTAGATTTTACTTGAGGGCAAGAAAGACAGCACATCTGATTGATGAGATGACTGAAATAAAAACCATTTTCCTAATAGAAATTCACAGGATAGAAGTTGATTAGACACCAGACAAGTGTATCTTTTTTTTTTGTAGCACTACACAGTCCCACTATAACAGGGATTGTATATAAAAATGTCAAGTATTTTGAACCATTCTTTGGATTTAATTTTTTCAATTCAACTGTGTGCTAAAATTACACTTGCAAAGCTTTACTAGGTTCAGGCTGCCAGCATGAATGCAAGTGTTTTGAGGGTCAAAGGGAATGTTATACTATAAACATGAACTGGAAAAAAGCTGAAAGACTGAAAAGGTCTTACTGAAAAGTCTTCAACACATCAAGCATTATCTTTCCCTTTTGTGTCATGTTTTTACAATTCAAACATCTACTACTGGTGAGGAATATGACTAGATTGGAGATCTTTGATTTGTTAAAAAGGCATTTGTTAAATGCCTCTTTTCATTCAAAGAGCACACAAATTAATGTGATTGTCATTCTCTGCATGACTTAGGCAGCTTAAAAATGGAGTAGAAATTAAAGAAGTTCTATGTGGTTCAAGAAAGACTTCACAGCACTTTGAAACATTTGTTGTTAGAAATTCTGACCTTATGGCAAAGTATGCCATGAACAGGAAGAAGGGATACATGGCTGGCAGCCACCTTTTAATGCCACACTAAACTGTTGGTGGTCTTACGAGTACATAGCGCCATACTCGATAAAAGAAAGTAATTAAGATTGCCTTTGTTTTTCCATGAGCAATCCTGATGAACTTTCATTGTTCTCTACAGTGTGCTGAGTAAGATTTGAAACTTTATGCCACAAAAGCTGTTTTATTCTTAGTGAATAATAATTCACTAATATTCTTAGTGAACAAGTTTTTGAATGCTCTTTTTTTGCTAGTGCAGGATAATATTTTACTACATAAATATTAATAGCCAGCTTTTGCCAGATAGTGTTAGTATAAGAAAAAAAACTTGTCTCTAAAAATTTTTACTGATTTGATTATACTTGAATCTAAACACTGCTCATTAGCTACTTTCAGCACATTCTAAATCCCTTGGAACAGTTACAGATTAATATGAATATTTTGGGAAGCTTTTAGAATTTTTTTTTATCATTTTAAAGGGACTTTGGTAATTTTATACAAAAATCTCATATATCCTTCATGATTTTTCAACTCTATGGTTTATGGAGATATCCTATTTCACATCACCAATACCTGGAGTGAGTTAAGTGAAAGAGAGGTTTAAGAGAAGTGTCCAAGGGAGAATTTCTCACCGTAGACCTGATGATCTTTACTTTCATATTCCTTGTGAGTCTTTAAGAATTTATAACCTCTTGTTATTCCCTTTCGTACTCCAAAATAGTTAAATATGTAAAAGCTTCTGTGAACCCTGTTAAAGATTGAAAATGATTGATGTTTTCTGAAATAATGGTTGTCTTGTTAACATCTTCCTCATACTCGAATCTATATTTTATAAAAAATTCTAAGTCTTGATCTAATGGATTAAATTATTGACGAAAATAATTATTGATTTTTTCAAGTTTATTCTAAAGCTGAATATTGAGGGAAAAGCTCTTTAATGTAAAAAAGTAAAAAAGTAATACATCTAGGAAGCTGCCAGATAATTTAATCTCTGAAATATATTTGTATATTAATAGGTTTATATAAACTAATTGTATTATACAGAAAAATATTTCATAAGTGAAGGAAACATTATTCCTCAAACTTAAAAGAAGAAAAAGCACTTTTGTTTACAGGACTTTATTTAATGGTAGCTATTTAAAAATTATAAATATTTAGAATCACAATGCTCAACAGCAAAAAATCAGAAAATCCTGGCAAAAATGTATCATGTTGGCATTTACTTCTCTACCTGTGTCACTTTCAGTCTGCATACGTATCACAATGAGTCTGGCTGTAATAAAGTTAATT
Source organism: Motacilla alba alba (assembly GCF_015832195.1). Lineage (NCBI taxonomy): Eukaryota > Metazoa > Chordata > Aves > Passeriformes > Motacillidae > Motacilla > Motacilla alba. Next base: position 78,971,070 of record NC_052017.1, read on the forward strand.
GTCATCATAGCAGTCTGAATGGTGTTGTGTTTTGGATTTGCAACAAAAACAGTTTTGATAACAAAGCAGTATTTGGGCTATTTCTCAGCAGAACATGTACAAGATCAAAACTTTACCTACTACTCACTCTGCCTCCCTCCCCAGGCAAACAGGATGGGAAAGCACAAAAGCTTGGGAGGGAAGAGCAGACCAGAACTGATCAAAGGAGTATTCAATACTATACAGTGTTGTGCTCAGTAATACAACTGAAACAGAATGGAAGAGGACAAAGGAATATTTTTATTTGCCTCCTGGTGAGAAGTAGTAAATAAATTGTTTATTTTGTTTTCTTGCACACACAGCTTTTCTTCATATATTAGACTGTTTCTGTCTCAACTCACAAATTTCTCACCTTTTCTTCACTCTTCCCTATTTCCCTATCCCTCCTGCAGTGGGGAGTGACCAAGTGACTAGAGGGGTAGTTATCAGTGTCAGGGTAAAGAAAATACATAAATACATAAATACATACATACATATATATATATATATATATATATATATACACACGCACACATTACATATGTGTATTATATATACATATCTCTCTGTATACTTTCATGAGGCAAGACTGGATGTGGCACTTATTGCCATGGTCTAGTTCACATGGCGGTGTTTGGTCACAGGTCAGACTCGATGACCTTAGAGGTCTTTTGTCACTGTCATTGTTTATGAAAATCCCTTCACTAGGATTTTTTCTCCTGAGAAGCTGAGAAGCCTCAAAAAAGAAATGTCAACAATAATTATCTGCTGCTGTGGAATGTGGCAGGTGCATCTTTGATTGTTTTCATATGGATTGTTTTTACTAGATGACCAATCACGGGCCAGCTGTGTCAAGGGTCTGAGCAGTCACAAGTTTTTGTTATTCATTCTTCTTCATTCCTTTTTAGATTTTTGATAAATCTTTTCTCTATTCTTTTAGTAGAGCTTTAGTATAGCCTTTTTAATATAATATAATAAAATAATAAATCAGCCTTCTCAAACATAGAGTCAAGATTCTCATCTCTTCCCTCATCCTGGGACCCAAAAACATCGTCAGTCATTTCCAACTTATTGATTTTGTGATTCTCTGGTAAGCTTTGCACTCCCATTTTAGTACTTTGCTCTCAGAGCCAGCAGAATGAAGACATTTCACCTTCTAAGCTTATTTTCCTAAATATCCATACTCTAGGAAATTTTAATATTTGTGGTTGGATATTCCACTTGTTTGGTTTGTTTCAGTTGGTTTGTTTCAGTTGCCATTAAGTTTTCTCCAAGAAGCTTTAAGGATGGCACAGGAATCATAATTGGAGTTCCAGTGTAAAAACATTCCAGATTCATCAGCATCAGGACATGCTGATGACACAACTAGAGAAGAAGTAAAATGAAGTTATTCAGACCTCTTTAATGGCTGAATCACTTCCCTGTTGTAATTAATGGCAGCTTCAATTAATAGTGCCTAAATACCCGAAGAGTTCCAATTTTGTCAGTTAACAGTTTTACAAGAAGATACCCACTTTTTCAACGTGCAAAAAGTGTTTGTGAAGAAAATTGAGTTTTCGACTCAATGTCTATAGTTCTTTTAGCCAAATTCTCACAGTTCTGCTCCTCTTTTAACTATTCCTTGTTCTGATGTAATGGTGAAAAGGAGCATGCACAGCTGATCCCACTAGAATTGTATGGGTAAGTACATAAAATTTTGTTCTGATATCCCAATCAAATAAAGGTAAAACAACATCTGGTTTTGAAATTCCCAGAGAAGCCACACTAGTGCTTGAGAGAAACCTGAGGTAAGTTAGAGTGAAAATTTGAAACAAATCTTTTATCTAGATAAGATATATTTGGCAGTGGATTATTATATTTTACTTCAAATGTACCATATAGTAATATTTCAGAGCTAAATATTTGAGAGGCTTACAATATGTCCCATATCTCTATATGGAATCTCAATGTTGTCATTGATATTGAAAAAAACATACATTTTAATCTCTTTAAAACCTATTACTATAGAAAACCTTTTTTTTTTAACAAATAAAGTTAAGCTGATAACATTAATTTGCATCTATTTTTCTGGTGCAAGATTTTGTTGTCTTGTTTCCTTTATGTATTTTCAGCTTAATATCACATCTTTTTTTTTAAACCTTATAGGTTCTGTGCAAATAGTTCATACAACATTCTAAGTTTTCCTTTATTATATTATATTTTATTTGAAATTGTGTTTCTGCAGTTCTGCTGTAACTCTTGAAAGTATCTAATGAATATCTCATAATTTTTAGAAATCCTTCCTTTAAAACCATCCCTCAATTTCTGCCCTCTAAGACGGTGTGCCATAAATACTAAGCATTATACTGTGAACTGTGCTGCATGTCCTAACAACACTAATGTTTTCTGTATAACCCTTTTTTATAATTTGTTTCAAATCAGCACTCAGTGTACTTTGGAAGAATGGGACATTCTCAGGATTATATGGGCAACAAAAATTCAACTTCTTGAATTCTTTAATTTAGCTTTATTCTTAGTGTGTTTCACTGCACAGAGTGATGGAGTACATCTAGAGTTAGTGATGTGCAATCCCAGTACCTTAGGATGGATGAAGCATGAAATATTCAGCACGCCATTGTCTACTTTCCCCCCCTGACACACAAACACTTAAATGTTTAAATCCTGGCTATCAGAAAGAAATCTTTATATTATACAGATGAAATGTTATTTTTAGGTTCTTACTGAGATGAAGAATATGTCTGCCCTGTTTCATGTTGGTGCCTTCAGAAAAGCAAATAGAATAAATGGCAAGAGATTATAGACTAGGCAGCAGAGAAAGGGAAAGAAATAGAAGCAGTTCTAAAAGTGCTATTAATGTTCAGAAAAACATAGACTGTCAACACATTTAAAAGGTACTCCTGGGACTGTTTTGGTTACAATCTGAGAAGAGCTTTGTTGAAACATCTTGTCGATCATGCAAGCTGAGCTCAGAATTACCCTCTCAACAGGGATCACAAGGCCTCTGTATCACTGAAACTCTGCCACTGAAACTTCTGCTTACAGGAAGACTGATGCTTTATCCTGAAACAAATTTGAGACTCTTCATTTTGATAGGTCACCTCTAGGTCTCTGAAAAACTCATGGATATAGATCAGAAACCATGACTAGGGGAACCAGGACCCTAAAGATAGTAGAATAAGCTGACCTGGGCTCTCTCCTATAGCACTCTCCTGTGACTCTCTGTCATAAGTCACATGCAAATATTTGGTGGGAAAATTTTCTCCTTTCCCCCCATCTAAACACACACAATTATCTTTTTCAATTGCTTTTATCATCTTTGTGAGACAAATTCTTTAGTACAAATCCAATTACTTAGGTAAATAAAAGGCATCTACATTTTTTTCCAATATACTGAGAGTTGTAAGAACTATCTAAGATAATATAAACAACCTGAGAAATATTTTTCCTATGTAAAATTTAGTATTTCATTAGAAAGAGACATTAAATTCTATTGGGGTATTGTTCTATTATTCCATAGGCTTTTACGCAGAGTCTGCGTGAAGCTAGACCTGTAATCCCAACAGCCTGTGGAATAGTTAATTTGTGTGCACTGACTTCACCTCAACAGCAGGTCCCACTAACACAAGTAGCAAACTCCAAGTTTGAGAGTTACATACTCTGGAACTGCTATTACAAATCACACAGGTAAGCACAAGATGACAAACAAACTCCTGGCTCATGCAGTGATGGGGGAGCCCTTGTCTTCTGCAGTTGATTAACCACCATCCTAAAGCACAAAGTGGTTGCACTAAAACTACAGAGCAAATAAGCAACAGGAAAGAGCAATAAATTTTCCTGCTACACTTTTGAGATTACAGTAAATTGTTCCTCTGAATACTCTTCTTCCAGATTTAATATTCCATCTTTGAGGTGATTCCTGTCCTGCTATTGAATTCCTTTCTGAATAGGCAACAATATCTTGAAAAACTTCAGCTCTTTCCTTTTATTATTTCATTCAGATGATCATTCTAGGACTCAGCTTACTCATAAGTTAAAAATTTTTGTTCTTATTTTCTGTTGAAATCTATTACCAATAAACACTGCTATACTTGCTTACTGTGATTTGGGCTCATATTGTGATTTAAGTATATTAGTGTATCATTTTGCTCAATCAAAACCCCATGCAATATCAGATAATTTCAAATAAGTAAATTTGCTATTAAACATTGCACTTTTCAACTATGGAATTTCTAACAACGCTGACAGTGAGTATTGCACTCTTGACAACCAGTTTCTAGTAATTTCCACTGGACTCTTCGAGTGCATCATATCACATTTGATTAGTCATATGATTCCTGCCCTGCATTCTTCTTATTACTCACAAATACAACTAAAGGGACATAATATCTTTTCATGCTGAACTATATAAGGTGTTAAGCCCAGGATGGATGGGCCTCTGGGTAACCTGGACTAGAGGAAGGTTTCCTTCTCATGGCAGAGGGTTTGGAACTAGATGATCTTTAAGGTCTTTTCCATCCCAAACCATCTTTTAATGCAGTGATTTTTTTTTAATAGGTGCTCCTTCTCTGATCATCCTAGCATCCAATTACTATTCTTGTTTCATGTTAACCTGGTTTTGAACACAGATATTCAGAATCATAGAGAATATACAAATTAAGGTCTTCTCTGTGTTTTTTCTAGTTATGATGTTATGTCTTCCTGTACTGGAGATGCTTTTTCTTACAGATCTTAGCATTATTTTTCCTGAGTTTTTGCTTGTAGTGATTCTTTAACAAAAAATATACTCAAATCTCTCTCGTTTTCTATAAGCTTCAACTAATGATGTATTTCTTTATAGTAGAACTCATTCCATTGCATACTGAAATTTTGCACTAAGAATCCTTATTTCTTTTCCTACTAGGAAGCAGGATCTAATTATTCTTGCAGTATTATCTCATGCATCACAGCATCACCAATACCTGCACATTATCAGCATATGCACCATGCAAAATATTACTGAGTTCAACTGTACATATTTCAGAAAATTTAATTTGGTGTAAACTCATTAAGAAAATAAAAGAAAAAGTTCATTTATTGGAAACTGGGACCTTTGAGGATGAAATTTGTCTTAGAAATTTTCAAGAGACAGTAGCTTCTGTTCCAAATTTTGATGTGTTCACATTAGCCAATAAATACACCCTGTCTTTTATTATGGTTTATGTTATTTTTTCATTACTTTGACTGCTGTGAACAATTACAGGATGGAATTTTCTTCCAAGAGAATTTGTATTGCTACCATAGTTCACTGATACAGCATTATTAGTTTGGAAAAATTGAAAAATTCTGGAAACTATTTTACATGAATAGGACATGCTTATGTCCTGGTTGGCAGATAGCCTCATTTTTCAGTAATTGCTAGATATAGGTTATTTAGATACTTACCTGAACAGTTATGTTACAAGAAATCTTTTATAGTAATTCTGTGATTTTTTTTATTTTTCAAAGCCATGTCATTTTCAATTGTGTTTTGTCTGTCAACAGTCAAGAGTTATCAATAGGAACAGAGCTGCATTACTAAGAGAACTCTGGTTCTTAGAAAGTTGCGGTATTTCCTGATGCTCATAAGTGACTAATGAAAGTGTCAGTTTGTATCAGGCTTAAAGAGATGTTTTTCAAGAAAGGATCACCACATTTCCTTAGATATTATGCCCACAGATGAGAACTCAGAGAGGAAATCCAAAACATTGTACTTTCTGAAAATATTTGATTTCATTTCATATCTAGAAAAAATGGCCTAAGCTTCAAGTCTGTCTACATGATTTATAATGACAGTCTAGTGTCTAAGAAGTTCAACTTCAAATTCTCACAGTAGTTCTATTATTTTTTATTTCACGGTATACTTCTTAATCCAAGCATTCTTTAAAGCGATAGCTTTTTTCATTTTTTTTCTTTACTATAAAACCATTGTTTCAATCCCTTTGTAAAGCAGGTTTTAAATCTCAGAAGTCATAATGTAGAGAGAATTGAGATTGTTATTTTATCTTTAGTCTGTAATACTGCGAGGTTTCTTTCTTTATTTCACCCTTGAATTTATTTTAAATGGAACATTAGTTCAATCACTGAGAGTTAGGAATAGCTGCCTGTGAGGAAAATTAATAAAATTTTCTTGTTCCTTTGTCTTCAAAATCTCACTGCTTAGTGCAGAGAGAATGAAAAAATTTTTAATGATGGACAACATCTTAGTTTACAATTACTATGCCTTGTAAACAGCACAATGCAAGGTTCATGATTATTTGGACATCACTGTTCTGTTGTATAATGAAATTTAGATTCTGTCAAAGCACTGTTAATGGTGATAAATAACAACACAGGAACTAGGAACTCTGAAAAAGACAGAGTTCACAATTTGTAAACTGCCCTAGAACTTAAGAGTTGCTTTTGACAAATTAGAAACACTAGCTAAACCCACAGGGCTGAAATTCTCAAATTGCAGTCTGGAGGATCACTCCTGGTCAAGAAATAAATTGTTGTTTGTATGCTAAATTGAATTAAGACTGAAAAATATCTTTAGGATGACGCAGAACTATTTCAAACCAAGCCACCCAAAGCATGAGAATGCTATTTTAGCAAAAGCATCTCTTGTAACTTTTTAATCTTTTGGAATTAATGAAGTTTTGAAAAATTAGTCTGGCTATTATTATATTAGAGTAATGCAGCCTTTATTTTCACTTGGATTCAGCATTTATTTATGAGCAAAATCACATCTATGTTGCTCACAAATCAATAACTTTAAGAACAATGTCCTTTTTGTGAGGAAATGTAGGGAGAAAATTTCCACTGGTTGACAGTTGTGCCCATAGTGAACTCCTGTACTGAACTGATCCATTAAACTTTTTATATTAGTATGCTTCCACCATTCCTCCAAGTGACATTACAATGTGACCACAACAGTGCTGGTTCTGCCACAAGGAAAAAAGAAAATCTTATTCTGCACTTCTTATACCTTTCCTTTCTTATAGCAGTTTGAAAAATGGTACAGTTTAAAGTAGTAATAGTGTTGTAGCACTATAAGGATATAAAAGTTCACAATACAGTTTCTCCTCACAAACCTTGCTACAGTTTTTATTGAAACAATTTTTTTTCCTGCAGATTAGTTTCCTGGTAGATTTCTTGGTCCTTCTCTCACAACATAGACTATACAGGCTAGATTTTTTGTGAAGACTACATAGTGGGTGGAAAATCCACTTGCTGCGGAAGCACACTGATCAGATATTTCGACTTTGGTCAATATATTTCACTATACCCAGAAACCCCACCTGTGAACCAGTCCGGCTTGTTCTTGAAACAGTGAACAGGAAGGTTAGCAAAAAATGATATATCTGTGCATTTTGGACTGGTTCTGACACAAGTTAATTTAGATCAGCAGAAGGTCTGTCATGGCTGCTTTAATAACCAGATAATTGCCTTTTTATTTCACAGTAAAAAGATATTTGCCTTTTTACTTCACTTTACAGTTTCACTATGTCCAACTGTGGATTTGTAGTTCTGTTTGCATGGCCATTCTAGGCTGAAATCTGCAAAAATGTGTAGCAGTGATATGTATGAAATGAGAGAGTAGTACATACAAGAAATATAGAGGTATAGGCACAAACACATACACATAACTGTATATAATTATATACTAGCAGAAGAGTATAATTAGACATAAGTATATAGATACAGACTATAGATACACACAGTGTGTCTAAGAAATATTGAATAGTGACATAAATAGTTTTAGATTTTGATAAAGATCAAGCTCCACATAAACAAAATACAGGTGAATTTCCATATTACATATAAATTAAAACAGCCATACCAATATATGTAAGTATTTATGAATTTTTATTGAGGATGGGAGAGTTTGGAAAGGGGGAATTTTCAGATTAAATGGAAACATAACAAAATATTTAGCAGGTAGATTCAACATATTCATGTCAATGCTTAAAAGTAATGTCGCAAAGAGAATAGCAAAAGATACTGCTTGACTCTAGAGACAGAGGAGAAGATTTAGGGGTTTATCTTTCTAACAGGATTTTGAGAGCTTAGCACAGGCTCGCTTTTAGGTCTAATATAGAACCAGGTTTTCGTACAGAGGGATTTGAAAACAAACTTTATTTGATCTCTGTGAGGAGCTTAAAGAAGACTCTAAGACAAAGTAGTGGAGAGCTACCATTTATAGAATAAGAAATGCTTGAAGTGTCACTCTAATCACTGGCCAGGAGCTCTCTCCAAATGTCCATTCAGTCACAGTAACCCTCCTGGTTTTGTTTGATTTTCTCCTTGTAAGTCCAGTATTGCTTCAGAATGTTAGAAAAAACATGTTGAATCCAGCATGGTCAGTCCCACAGTGCTTCCACAGCTGATGTGTGGTGGTGATGGAGTAGCCACAAACAGCATCAGGGAGACTGTGATTTCTTGGTGCAGGTGGGCCCTACAGTCCATGGATCCATCATTCCTCAGATCCCAGGCTGGGGTTCTGGCCATGTTGTGTACCAGACATCCCACTGAAAATGGTAGCTGTATGTCCATGCTACCACAATGATGCTCTCTGATACACAGTGGAAAAAATTCCAGCTTTGCAAAGCTGAGCCCAGAAACTAATGCCCATTTCTTGTATAGGATGAGAAAAATGGGAAAATTACTGTTCTCTGCTATCTTCCTCTCTGAAAACAAAATCTCGGAAAAGAAACAATTTGAATTCTCTTCATCTCTCAATATTATTAGTCTAGCATTTGCATCCACTTTCAAAGAAATCAGTTTCTTAAAAAGATAATGTAAGTTATTGTTACCAGTTCTTTATCTATCCAACACTGCATTATTGTAATGTTAAGTTTAACCTTTTTATCACTATAAGAGATCCTATATGTTATTTTCTCAAAGTTTAATGTGATGAAATACCCAGCAATTGCTCTTTCTAGGGGATGGATGTTACTAAGATAGTTTTCGGAAACAAAGTTTCAGTTTAAGAAAAAATTACATACTTTGTAGCACAGAAATGTATGTGATAGCACACAATTTCTCTTTCAACTATTTAGCTAGAATAGTTATATTCCTAATTTTAATTAAAAATATATGGTTTTGTATTCTATGTGTTTCTCTGTAGACAGGGTTAGACAGTGACAGGGTAAAGCAAGCTTCCAATTACCTTTCTCTGTTTGACAAACAGCTTTCTTAGCTCACAGTATTTTGTTTGAAAATAATACAGCTTTCAAAAGAAGAGCCTAACAGGACTTTTAGGCTGAGGCAATAACACAGTTTGAATGTAATCTTAAATGCAATCAGCATCTTTCTCTTTCTCTGAACAAGATGCAAATGTCTAAAATGTAGGCTGGCTTGACAGAACTCAGACAGCTGTATCGACATATCAATTATATGTTGTGATTTTCCAGTTAGTCCAATACAATTCAATAATATTCTTCATTTTTATTTGCTAGTAGCTTCAGAATGAAACTGGAGACATGATTTAATTTATAATAATGTATTTTTTTATGAGTTTATTTCTTAAATAATGGTTATAGGAAAAAGCATTTGCTATGCAATGAGAATCTGGCTGTTTATTAAAAGACTTGTCATCTGAGCACGATTGCAACAGTCAGGACGAAAACATTTAGGAATTAACATTATGGGGGCATGATTAAGTAATTTGGCAGCACATGCTCAGGATTAAAATGGATATGAGTCTGTGGTCAAATACAGGACTACAGTTTCACTGCTGAACTTGGATTTTTTTCCTGTTCAGGAGCTCTCATTTTTACCTGATTTTCTAAAAGGTGTACACTGTTACTGGAGATAAAGGAACAGTAGAAACCAGTGAAATAAGTAGACTTCTAAAGAAAGAAAAGTTCAAGCGGACATTTCCCAGAGTATTTCATACTCCCAGATGTGCCCTTCTGAACTTGGGGTCCAGAATCTCCCACAGCAGTGACATCCCACCACAGTGGTGGCTCTGTGGCCTGGAGGTGACAACCTTTCTCACAAAGCTTTCACAGGATCCACACTTAGCTCATGCAGTTCATTCCCATTAGGGCATGCAAGTACGAAACAAATTTTTCAGAGGCAGATTAAAGGATTCAGTTGAAAACTGATTCCTTCAGAAAAGTCCACGTTTGGAAATACATACAAGTATAAATTCACTGAGTTTATTTGTGGTGTGTGCAGAGATGTGGGCTAAATGCACTGTGAAAACGTTGTAAACATGCTACAGATTATTCTATTACATATATTCCTACTGTTACTTAGGAATTTAGAATGATTTTATGGACTTTATTGCCTTTATGTTGTGTCGAAGTCTCCAGCCTACCCAGGGATGCCAGTGTTGGAGTCTCCCCCTGGTCCGGGTGACTCCGAAAGGTGGAAAAGTCTCTGCTCCAATCTGTGCCTTCAAAGAAAGACTCAGTAGTCTTCTGTTGTCCAGTCTCAAGGTTGTTTATTGTATGTTATCTTAAAGATTTTTTTCTGGGCTGCTGTGGTCTGCTCAGCAGGTCAGCCAGAGGCACACTCTGCCCACTCTCTGCACACTCTCTCTCTCTCTTTCTGCCCGCCCCCGAGGCTGGTGCTATCTTTTACACTAAAAACTACGTGTACTATATTTACAATTCTGTTCCAATAGCTATCACCTATGTTAGACAGTCAGCTTCTATTCTAAACCAATCTAAAAGTGCCAACATCACCCAAATCATGGAGGCTAGGAAGAAGAAGGAAGAAAGACAAGGCATGCCCTGATTCCTCCATCTTAGAACCTCAGACCCCCATGTACAAAATCCAAACCCCACTGTACAGAGGTCAAAACCCCCATGTACAGCACTCAGAAATTTTTCCCTTCACTTTGTGACTATCTCTACTATGCTACCTAAACCAAAACTTGTGTGGCTTGTAATTCTTCATACAGAGTTGGTAATTTGCTCCACGGGCTAAGATCAAAACCCCACATGTCTTTGGCTGCATGCCGGGGTCTCAGAGCCCCCTGCCAGTAGCTTGGGCCATCCAGGGCACCCAGAGAGATGTCCTGGGTTCCAAAAATGTTGCTCATTTTTTAATCAATAATGGTTTGGGGGATTGTAAATTCAAATGCGTGCTATAAATACTCTAAGCAAATCCTTCTGTCCTTTGGACTGATATTTCCACTATCTTCATTACATTTCCATGCTTCCTTTTGTGAGTTTTTTTTTTTTAAACATTTCAAATTTCAAAAAACAGTTGCAGGACAAGTTCTTTGCAGGGAATGATAGGTCTGAGGTGCTGAATATGCAGTGGGGGATAATGAATAATTTGTGGACCTTATAATGTTTCTGTAAGCCAGCTGGTTCTCCCTTTTGCAGGTGGCCTAAAACTAATTAATCTCAAAAGATATCTTGATGAAAGAGGAGACAAAAAAGCCTTGCATGGCACCTTGACTTTAAATACATCACTGCAGTGCTGCTTCTTTATTCCTGTGTATATAAAAATGTTGAGTAACTGAAGACATTCACTGTAGTTATAGATTAGTACACACCTGTGATCACAGATGCACTTATTTCTGCAGAAGTGAAAATTATTTTTGTTTATTATTGATTTGCTTCTGATGCATTCCTCAATAGGATGAAAATTAATTAAACTGTTGTACATTGCTCCCCTAGATACAATATATTCACGACTAAAATTTTCTGAAATTTTATAACAGAAAACAAGAGCTATTGTGGTTTAAAGAAAAAAGAACTAATTTGTCCTTCAGTTAGATCATCTGGGCCAAGACAAATTAAGTAAAGTTTGCTTCTTACCTGCAACTATGTCTTCTGAAATAAGAACAAAGTTAGTATTTTGAAACATGTAAACCTAATGCACATTTTACTTACTGAAACATGCTCAGAAAGGATTTCATAGAAATGTACCATTCATACAAGACAAGGACATAGAGATGTTCTGTGACCACATCTCTACAATTTTCTAGTTTTGCCATTAGCTCTTTAAGCAATTAAAAAGTGAAATTTTTGTCTGTATATGGTGCTCAGCGTCCCTCATTCCACAAATGCAGCTATGCCAAATAAAGTCATCCCCAGTGAAGGTTATCATCCCCTGGCAACTTCACGATGAATGATTTTGTCCTGTGAGATGAGGCCATTATATTTAGATGTATTTCATCCACTTTAGACCAAGGAACGTGAGATGCACAATGATGTGCTCAAGGTTATGCACGAAAACAGGAATAAGCAAAAAATTGAGTTTTCTAAGTTACTCCCAAAAGTTTTAAGTTTAGATGCATTTGGAAAATCGCACAAGGCATCCTATTTTCAAGCTTAGCTGTTTGAATGCATTTGCAATCTGTCCCTTATCACTGTGAAAAAAAAGTTGGTCCTGTAGCTCAACAATAGCTCATGCCACTCAAGATTCTGGAAATTGTGCCGCAAAGTAGAAGGTGTCCCATTCCATACAATTTCAACTGCTTGCAGAAAATAACAATACTGGAGAGAAAGGAAATAACCTGGAAGCTAAGAACCTGAGGGCTCACTGGGAAAATGGACAGGTCTATTTAAAAATAGCAAGCACCATACATAGTTGGGAGTTTATGTTTACCAAAAACAAAAAAAAACAAAAACTGAATAGTTGCTGCAAATAAAGAGTGGATTGAAATCTCATATGCTTTAAAGTGAATTTGCATGATGTGAAACTATAAGTGGAAAAGAAAGATAAGAAATTGTCAGAGTATTTTTTTCTATTGTGCATTTGCCGGCCTTTGATCTCAGATTTAAAATTTTTTTCCTCAGGGAGCAGAAGCAGTCTTACGTGATTTACAATTAAAAGTGCACAATGAATAAAAAATAGACAATATTTGATGAAAACTGTTTAGAAATTATCTACCATATGATTATTGTGGGTCCAAGCTCTTCAGTAAAGTCATTTTAGTAATAGACATATTTTCAAAAACTGGTGTGTCTTTTCTTTTGGTTGGTTAATAATTGAATAAAGGCCAAATTTTAATAACTTACTAACCGAAGGACCAATATCAGTTTGATCAATTTTAAGAAAGCATTCCAGCATAGGTAGTCTTCTACTGTTCAGTTAAGAAGCTAAATTTAATAAAATGAACAAAATACGTATTTTTCACATATCCCAAGACAAAAAATGCAAATAAACTGTCTAAATCAGCTGTATAGCTTTCATTTCTATATGCAATAGCGTGCATTGTAGATGTATACACATTTGTATACATAGTCATGGAACAATATATCTATGAAACAAAAAGAAGCAGGCTGTATTTCATCATGCCATTTTTAATGTTCACGTCAGAGTTTTCGCTTTTGTGTTCTCTGCTCAGTTTATTGTGCTGTGGCTATCACATGCTAAAAATGTATAATTGGATTTTGCTTTTCATGTCTTTGCTGTTTCTGTGACATGAGAATCATCAAAGGAAGTAGTTCCCAGTTTGTCCTTCCTTATCTTCATCTTTTTTTTCCTGCTCTGGAATAATGAAATGTGAACCTCTCCAGAGCCTTTGGGCCAGAACAGAAGGTAATAGTTGGGTTTCCTACTGGTTTTGCTATTAGTTGCCTTCCTGCTGGAAGTCTTTAAAGCTTCTGAAGGCTTGCTCTCAGAGCTCATGAAACTGAGTCCTGAGTAATAATGCTAGCACTGTCCCTGAAATGCTTTTGTCTTTCAAGTCAGCTTCACTGGGAAGAGTATGCTTCCCGAGCTGCTGTAAATGCCTCTGGTAATCATACCTGTCACCTGTCTGGATTTAGGCCAGAACAATAAAACAAATGTGCATAAGTGCTAAGAGCAAATATGAAGCATGATTTTTGACTACAGGATATAAGAGCGAATTTTAAGTTTTTTTAGTGAGTTTAAGTTGGTTTTTTTTAGTGAGTTTGTTTTTTTTAGAGAGAATTTTAGGTTTTTAAAAAAAAATGCAGACTACTGCCTGGGAAGCCTCTGAACCTCTTCTGGAATACAGTAAATTTAGTGCTATGTAAAAGGCATATTTCAAGCCCAGACAATTATGAATCCTCAATACCAGAAAACATTCTGAACAGCACTGTTAGAATTTTAAATAAAGAGAATGCCAAAAAATACCCAAGTAAGAATGGATCCATTGCATAAAATGGATTTTGAGCTAGTTAATGACAATTGTAGTCTAATTCATTAAGACTGGGGCGATCCTGATAGGGAAATGTGGGGTAGCTCAGAGAATACGCTCCCTGAATGGCAGTGAGGGCAATCAGGCTTCCGCTGGGGCAGGAGCTGCACATGGTTAGATGTGAAAGGTTAGGCAGATGTCTTAAAAACTTTGAAACTCACAGATACATCAGGTTTTAGAAGGTTTGTGTAGAGCTTAGGCAGGAGAAGCTATGGGTTCTTCTGACACATGGTGTTGGAGGTCAAGACTGATACAAGTTGAATGTACTTTTTATGTGTGTTGTGTTTTGATGTCAGAAAAGTGGAAAAGATGCTATAACAGCTGAAATAGAGTTAATCACATACACTTTGTAAGGGTATTTTGAATTTATCTAAAAGGATTTTTATCCTTTTGCTTTTCTTTTAGAAGATGACACTTTGATATGGGGGCATGGAGTTTATTTTATTGAATCACTTGATGTTCTGAAGTATTTTCACCTGAAAGATCCTTGTGGGTTCCTTCAAACTCAGAGTATTCTGTGGGTAAAGAGTAAAACATTTCAAAATTGGGGAAAAAAACCTTCTATTTTGCTATTAGACATGTTCTAAAACTTTAGGTATTTTCTTATTAAAAACTTGTCAATAGCAAGCATTGCAGTAAATAGAGGGCTTTCTCAAGGACCTGCCTTTACATAATTGGGTTTTAATTTCCTGTTCAAATTCTATTTATGTTTTAAAACTTTAAGAACTTCCATAGTAGAGTAGCATTGTGATGATTATTTTTCTCTTTTTAAAACAGTGATGTTTGGAGGCGAGGAACCTAACAGGATGACAACAGGTCAAGAAAGGTTATGGTGAGGGCAACCCTGACATCTTTCTGAAAAAGACAATGTGTCAAGTTATGTATAGCAGGGAGATTTCTATGACATGTGATTAATGTTGCTGCTGTGACCACTGCCTGCTTATTCAGCTTTCTCATTTACCTTGTATAGCTGGTGAATCACAGCTGACTCTGAGAAAAATAAACTCCCTCATTAAACCGAGAAGCAGCTAAAATTTAAACTTTAATATTAGTAAAATCGTGTTTCTAGCAATATCAGATGTTTTGGTCAGAGACTCAGCTGCAATAAACAGGATAATAAATTAGTCCAAATACAAAATGGTGAACTATATTCTTTAATCCTCAGAGACTGATTATGCATATTCAGATATGAATGAACTAATAGGTAAGAGTAATTTTTTTCATGTCTAGGTTGTTTTCCATTCCAAAAAGATGCTAAAGTTTCTGCAAAAGTTGTGAAAAAGTGACCAGTACACAATGGTGAAAACTGAAGGGTAACTGATTCCCACTGTTGAAAGCAAAATCAATATTCAGTGGAATCTGAGGATACTCTCCAATACTGCAGTCAAAAATGTGAAAGGGACAGCCACAGAGTTTTATGAATAGCAATAATTATACTCCTGTCTCAAGAGTTTAGATTTTTTAACTTTTAAAATTATATTTTTATGTCTGATGATACAGGAAATGGAATGGTGGTTTTTAATATATTCAGAAATCTAATACTAGGGGCGCAATCTTTTAAAATTATTTTGGTACATATGTGTTTTCAATTCTTTAGGATTTTACTCATCTAACTTGAAACTATTCTGCAAGTAATTTTTATGGCATCTCTATCTGAAAAACAGTAATTTTCTATGTCTTCTTAACATCTTAACATTTGTTTTAAAGCAGTGCAGAAATGTTGAGAGGTTCATATTTAAGATTTTATGGATGCATATATGCATTTAATTTTTATTAACAAATTTGTAAGTTAATGGTCATTCTGTAGCAGTTTAGTTTAGGTCCAGACCAAGCTAATTAATTGGCTGATGATTAAACTGAACCTTCACTGTGGCTGCATGAAAGACAAAGTTTCTCAGAAAGAAAGTTTTATCCCTCTTATAATTTACTTAAATCAATACTTTTACAATAGAAGATGGTAAAAAGGAGATCCCATGAACACTTGCTAAGAATCATACACAAGTATAAGATTAATGCCAGGTGAATACAAGACATGACAGACCTGAGGAAGGAATCCCTAGTATTGTTAGTTTGTTTTCTTCAGGAAAGGATTTTCTAAATTCCTTGGTAAAACTGTCAGTTAGGAAACATGTGTTAGGGAAAGAGAAAATCTTAGAAAAGTATAGCCTAAGATCTGATAAGACAGGGTATCTGATTAAGAGTGACTTCTAAATAAATCCTTGTTTCACTGATACTGAAAAAGAGGGAAGAAATTTGATTAATGGCCTTATAGAAGAATTTGGGTCTTATCATGGGATAAAAAGAAATAAAAAATTATTTACATCAAACTGGAATATGTCAAAGAACAGGAATTATTTTTTTTAGGCATGAATTTCACTGAATTCAGACTTTCTATCACATAAAACAAATTGTTATTGCTATTATTATAACTTGGGATCATGAATATATAATGTATTTTATTTCTTTAGTGATCATGATGTATAAAAATATTAGTATATGACTATTTCAACTTTTTCATTACTGGAGGTCACCTCTAATTCATGTATATAAGTGTTTGTGGGGTTTCACCCCCGGATTGGGATGACCCCAAAAGATGGAAAAGTCCCTCCTCCAACCCGTGCCTTCGAAGAAAGACTCAGTAGTCTTCTGTTGTCTGTTCTCAAGGTAGTTTATTGTTGGTTATCTAAAAGATTCTTCTCCCTGAACTGCTGTGGCCCGTTCAGCAGCTCAGACAAAGGCACACTGCCCTCCCAGGGGGCTGGTGCTATCTTTTATATCATATATTACGTACTACATGTTTATGCTTTTTCTCCAATACCTACTATCTATATTGAACAGTGACTTTCTACTCTAAACCAATCTGTGAGTGCCAACATCACCAAAGACATGGAGGTTAGGAAGGAGAAAGAAAGAGGACAGGGCACACCCAAATCCCTCCATCTTAGAACTCCTGACCCCCATGTACAAAACTTGGACCCCTGCGTACAAGGCTTAAAACCCCCCTGTACAGCACTCAGAAATCCTACCCTTTACTTCGTGACTACTTCTACTATAATATCTAAACTTTTGTGACTTCTTTTTCTTCCTGCAAAGTTGGTAAACTGTTCCATGGGTCAGATTCAAAGCCACAGGGGTCTCTGGCTGCATGCCAGGGTCTCAGATGCTTTTGACCTGGGTCTGGAACGTCCGAGAATGTCTGTGGGATATTCTGAGTTCCGACAAGTGTTTCAATTGGAATTATTTTTTTATTTCTTTTTACATGGCTCACTCAAAATTACTTCAGCAAGACCTGCAAATCAATGCAGTTTTAAAGACAACGAGTGTATTTTGACATAAATCTAAGTATACCTATTTCAACATTTTCCCCTCTAAACACTTTTAAAAAACCCATATTTAAAATTTTTGCTTTCCATTAGTTAAATATGCTATTGAAGATCTTCAAATTACATATATTAGATTCCAATCCATAGTTCTGTGTAATTTGTACCTCCCTAAATGCATGAGCATATTTGATAATAGAATTTTATGCTCACACAACTTAACTGAACAGAATAACAGTTAGCCAAAAAACATTTTTTGAGAAAAAGTGTTCTGGATGTAAACCACAATAAAAGGTTTTTTGAACAAGGAACATATGGTTAAAATCATATGCTCTTGCTAGCTTGTTACTGGTAGTTGTGTAAAAATATTTTTAAAAGTTACTATAAGGTTTTGCCAGTATATGAGTAAGAAGAATAGTAGCTAATTCTTCTGCAGGAGGATAGTCTTCAAAGAGTAAGCATTGCAAAGGTCTTAAATGTTGCACAGTTGAAATGCACATATTTTTATTATTAGAGTTCCTGGGAATGTTTATTGCATCTTTGAAGGTGAAAAGAATGGTTTATATATCAAGCTTAGGAATAAAAATCTAAGAAACCTTATATGCAACATGACTCCCTCTTTTTACATGTTTTGCAATTCATAGTTCTCAAGATTATATCTTTCTCTTCATCTTAAAAGGGAAAGAACCTTAAAGTAGATCATTGACCAGAAACAGTTTCTGGCCTGTAGAGTATGAGGGTTGGGGGACAAGTGGGTTTTTTTACAAAGTTAGTCTTAGCAACTTATTAAGTTAAGGTAGGAGCAGGTGAATTTTGTAGTAGCCTTACAGACAGCACAACTCAGGCTTCTGGAGCTAATTTGATCCTAACAGAGGAACAAAGCTGCCTTTAGGCCATGGGTTGGCAAGATGTGCTGTATGGCTCAGGAGTCTCTCAAAATCTAAGACTACAAAGGGAGCCAAAATTCAATTATTAAGCTTAGCCAGAGCATCTAGGTTTCCATCATCTCACCTAATTGACATGTCCTGAAGTTACAGAGGAGACTAGAGTGCCATCAGATCTGCTTTTCACTGTGCAATTACAAGCTGTCATAGTTAAAGATATGCTGGAAACAGTGAAGCTTAGCAATTGTAGTCTTTATGTCTATAAGCAGTCTGATGAATGCAACCCTGTGCATGTATCTTGAATTATCTCTAAATGTAGAGCCTGATCATAGTAAATTTGTATATTCACAGTGCTTAATTACCTCACTTTTCTCAGAATTTGCCAGGGTGACAATGATCGTGGTGTTTGGGTTTATTTAATAGATTTTTGGCCTCTACTCAAATTCAAACATACTTTTGAAAGAAAGTGAACTTGTGAATCGTTGTACTGCATCGGGACCTCAAATAATGAAACAAATCAATTATGAAGTATTAATATTGCTGTGTTCTGGGATGACTTACTTTACATGAGGTGATTTGTGGCGTACCTTGAAGTGAGTTATTAAGATGGTACTTAGACTGGCCAGTTGCAAGATACAGACACAGTGTATTTTGGCAATAGATACAATTTATCACAATTGATCAAAACAAAATTTATTATTTCTGTTATCTATTTTAACCTTCTGTGAATGAAATGTTTAGGATTACTTGTTTTTAAACAGGCGGATCAATTTTCAACTCCTAAATACCATATATGGTATTTTATATAATCCTGATAAGAATTGACCTTTTGTCATTTTAGGACTCCTTCTTTTTCCTACAGATACTTGGTCAATATCTCCATGTCCTCAAAGAAAATTACCATGAGAAAGAAGCTTCCAGTAGTCAGGAAGCTTGCTTCCATTCAAAAAATATTTTTCTTGTGAAGCAATCTTTTTCCTTTCAAAAATAAACCACCTGAAGTAAACACACTTAGTGTGACAGATGCAGATGTTCATGTATCCATTCCAGAATCAGTTTGGCAACAATGTTGAAAAAGTGCAGCTTAGCTGCTAGAGCTATAGAGTAATAGTGTTCTTGATCTCATTGGGAAGTGAGACTTTTCTATCATTGAGACCACTCAACCTGAAACAAAGAAATAATCTTGTGGCTGTTGGAGAATGCAAAGCCAGGCAGAATGCAAGTACTGAGCCACCAGACAAAGTTCTTATTTTCATTCCTGCTCTTACCAAGTTTCAAGACTTGGTTGATGTCCTGGAAATTGATAATTCTTTTTTTTTTTTTTTTATTCATAGCACTTTTTATTGTTTTATATTGATCTTTGTAAATTCAGAAGCTCTCCACTCAAGTGCTACCCTACACAGCTGGCTGTTTTCAGGGACATTTTAGTGGAATTTTATGGCTTGTGCAAAGATGAGGGTAGCAGTAACTCCTAATGAATATTCATAGGTTAATTTTGAAATGTTAAGAGTAGCTAGCAAGCAGTGTTTGAACCAATCTGCAAATCCTCTGTCAAGCTTGTGAATTAACTAGTCAAATGTTTGACACATGTTGACAAAAATAAATCCCTGTTTACCTGTTGTCCACCTTGCTCTAAAGACTTCATAACTTTAATTTATGTCTTAGAGCAGTACTGAGAGATGACTGGTTTTGAAAGGGTAACTGCTAACAACAGCAGTAAATATCCAAAATACCTTGTTTATCTTGAAGGTAGGGGGAAAAAGCCTGCCTTCAGGAGTGGAATTACTTTAGGCTGTCTTATGGAAGACAGTGCCAATGATCTTATCTATTCATAGCAAAAATAAGTTTTAAGAGTCTCATGAATTTCAACATGGAAAATGCAAAATGCAGCCTGTTGGGAGGAATTGCTCTTTGCAACAGTATAGGCTGGGAACTGAATGGCTGTGGAGAAATTCTGTTGGAAAGGACCTTGGTGCCTTGGCAGAGAGAGGATGAAAATGAACCAGAGTGTGCCCTGGCAGAATCAGTGGTCAAAGGTATGCTGGGCTGCCTAAAAAGGAACCAGCTACTAAGTGGGGAAAACAATTATTCCCCTCTATTTAGCACTCAATAGACTCCATCCAGAACAGTGTCCAGGTTTGGTGCTTCATCAAAATAATTATATTATGAGAGAATAATTTGTCTGTTTAATTGTAGTTTTCATTTAGTGTGAAACTAAAATCTTCTAAGTCCTAGTTGAAGCAATCTGGAGTAGGGAGGGCTCTCATCAGGCATCAGTGCTGTGAGGAAGACCATGACACTGCAGGTGATATTCCTCAGCCTTATAAATTTTTATGGCTTAATGTATCAGTTAAGGCAAGAATTTTTTAATCTTAGTTTAAGAAAAAAAGCAATGAATATTAGAAGAAAACTGTTTCCATTTATTTTGGAATGTCTGGATAGTTCTTAAATATTTTTTTATCCCATTTGCCAATGATAAATTACAGGTGAAAAGTGGAGAGGGATATAACAGTGAGGGATATAACATTCCTTTCCTGTAAAATGAATCTATAACAATGTCTCTGTCTAGAATGCCAGCAGTGAAATAATAGAACTTTAAAAGTTGTGAAACCCTCTTAGTAATTATGAACCAAGTAAGTTTCCTTGTCAGGCTTTTCAAATCCAACTATTTATTCAAATTGAGTGCATTCTTCTAAAGTTTATATATCTGGATCATGCCTTTTAGATGGAAAAATCACACTTCAGAAGTATATCAGTAGGTATTTCAGCATGCAATGAGATAAACAAAATCATTCTACATAATTTTAGTTAAGAGCTTAAGATGTCTTTCTCATCTGGGCAGGTGAAAGCTCAGAAGTACTGAATTCTAGTAGAGTCTCTCACCAACAAGATACTGTGTAAGGGAATAATGTCTTCTATAGATGTACCTCAGTCAGTTTTGGAAAGAAGCAGTCATTCTGTAAGCAAAACTCAAAGTAATTGTGTGCATTCGCAGTGTAGACAGAGTTTGAAATGTCTGTTTTAACACAAAAAAAAACCATAAAAGGAAACAAAACAAACAAAAAAAAACCCAAACAAAAAAAAACCCAACCAAAACCAAACAAAACAAAAACACACAAAAACCCCCTTCCTTTCTTGTCTTCTAGGGATTAATAGTCCTCCTAGCCACTTCAAGCCAGTTAAAGAAACTGATCTTTCCTCTATGGTTCCGTCAAATAAAAATGGGAACTTACAGGTGAATAACACTGCTTAAAAAATTTATTCATGGCCGCCCATTGGAGCTGCTTGTGGGAAAAATCAGCACTGGAAGCCATGGTTAACAATCCTTTCAGTTCTTGAAAAGGAATTCAAAGGACATTTTACTTCTAATCAGTTATCCACTATCTTGTACTCCAGTTGTGAAGGCAAAAGACAGCATGACACATTTGTCTCCAGACACAGGATGGTCTGCAGGAACTGACAGGTGGAACTTTTCCTATCTTAAACTAGAGAAACACAAAGCACAGAACATATTTAGATGCAAAAGATTATATTCCTAAATTTAGGTACAGTTTATATACATATATATATGTATGTATGTATGTTTGTATGTATAAGACTTCAAATTTTGCTTCTTCTATAACTGTTTTCTTTTAATGACAAAACCTCATCCATTAAATCCTAGGCTGCACATAAAATGGTTTTTGTTTGTAAATTTGCATCTGAGTATTCTTAGAAACTATTTTCCTTTAGGAGGGGGAGAACATACATTCTGAATTATGCTTATTGACTTATTTGTCCCATAATCTTCATTACAGCTTGACATACTCTTTCATGTTACAGTAAGTAGGACATGTTCCAGGATGTGCCTAAGGATGTACTTCAAAATTAATTCAAGTTGAGGATTGAAAATAAGAAAGAGCTGTAGCCAGCACAAAGTGCTGTGTGGGCAGTGAAAAGAATACGCAATAACCCTGCTGGAACACCCTGAAAACCATCAGTGCCACTTAAGTCTGCAGCAGGACAGTATTGCACAATTGGTATTCAGTTGCTTAAGACATTAATAACAGTTTTTTCCTAAATAAGTACTTTGCTAAATATCAGGTAGCGGACTCCTTAGATGAAAGGTAACACATTAGAGAAAATTTAATCCACAGACTACTAATCTACTAATTTTTTGTGTAAAACTGAATTTCTATAGTGTAAGAAAAGGCTTAAATATTCTGAAGCGTTTCACCAATCATCTGATATTTTCTTCTAATATTTTTAATGTGTAATATATCTTTGAACTGCTATGTTCTCCTTTTTAGCTATTTGTAGCTTGGATTTTGAAGAAAGGTAATGTAAAGTCCTATTTCCCTAATAAGAGAATAAATACAGGGGAGTCACAGACCCCAAACACTATTTCTTAGACTGAGTTTAAATATCTTCAGCTCATAATTTTTATTTCCTAATGAAAAAATTCAATATAATACAGTTTTTATATTCCAGGATGTCTTTAATCAGTTTGATTCAGCTGGATCCTTACAGTGTTTGGAATTCTGCTGTTCTAGTTTCCTTTGCATCTTAAAGGAGAATCATGTATATATGAAAAGTCAATTGACTTTCAGAATGATTTCTAATTTTACATCTGAGAGAAGATGTACTTACTGCTCGCTAATTGTAAGAAGATTTCTGGGTACCACTTTCATGCTTTCTGCCAAACACATCATTCTGTTTTCTCTCCATAGAAGATTAAGTGCAATTGCCAGGCTTTTAGTTTCAGGAAATTGGATGAAAAGATAATACACAGTCATTTGTTGCTCCAGATGTTTGCTTTCTGCCCTGTACAGATGTTTGATATAAACTTATGCTATGACTTATTTTTGGACTTTGACTCTTCAGTAGTTACATAAAGTTGGCTCAGTTCAGTCTCTGTAATCTGATGAATAAGTATGAAAACCAATTTTCATTAACCTTGTACAAACTTTTCCAGAAATTGCTGATTTCCCTGGAAGTGTTTGGATACCCCTTTATGGATTTAGGCACATATTGAAGAAAAAAAGAGCCATTTTTAGCATTTTTACAACTTTTCAGATGTTAAAATCATAGTTGTAACCTAAGGAATCTGAAAAATAATCTGAAATTTCACAATTTTAGATCTCTATACAGAGTTAATAGTGCTACAAAACTTGTTTAGTGATACAGATGCAAAAACTATTTTTAAACAATTTGAGGCTTTAATTAGCTATTTTAACTGTTTTAACTATTTTAACTGTTTAATTAGCTATTTTAACTATTCAGCTATAACTTCCTTCTGATTTTTCTTTTCTGTGTGTTTTTTGGAACATCCCTGCATGGCCATCCTTATCTTACCAGTTATTTCATTAACTTTGTTACTAAATTTTATGACTCTTATCTCATTGATGGATTTTAGCTGATGCATTTTATTTTTTATACAATCCAGCAGTGAAATATATAGAATGCAAACATTAATCTGCTTCAAGAATAAATGGTTTTCTCCCTTGAGTCCATAGCTGGATGAATAGCCAGTGCTTCAAGGGAGCAAGGTCCTTTGACTACTTTCCATAATAAATGGATCCTGTAACTTAGGCCAAAGTAAATTGGCACAACTCTTAAATCAACTGTAGTTCATTTTGTTGCGCTGTTGACTGCCAAACATATGCATACACCTAGAGATATATACACACATACTCCAGAAAAAGGTTAGGCTTCTTGCCTGAAGTCTTGTGCACCTCATTAGCAGATCACAGCAGATTTTTGACACGTGGATTGTAAATCTTAAAGCCAAAAAGGCATGAATACCCTTGTAGAGTCAGGACTGTGACAATGGTCAAAATAATTTTCCTGATTGTAAAGTCACTTGCCGGGGGAAAAAAAATAATCTGTGACACATTTATCTCTCACTTGGAAGAAATTATTTTTTGAGATGGTGCAGTTTAAGATTTAAGAAGAGTAGAGCAAGTAATTCTGACATGATAAAGCAACATAAAGTTGCTTCGTTTGTTATCTGTATTTTAGAAGTATTATGAATGTGCAAAAATATATTTTTTAAAATTCAGAATTTGAGCAAAGAAAACAATATTTTTACTAAGAAGTAGTAGTTCCTACTGTCATAATCCTGAAGAATCTTATGGTTACTTAAGAATTGTGTTTGCTGTACAAACAAGAGAGAGTTAATAAGAATAATAGTTTAAAAATCATTCTTCCAGGTTCTTCTGTCAAAAAAATGTAGTTTTTATGTTTTCCCCCTTGCTTCCTATTTCTATGTGTGTGCTAAACATATAAAAGAACAAAAAAAAACCAAAACAAAAAAAAAACAAACTCATAATCACCCTGTGGAATAGAAGTACTAAATATTGCTAACTATTTGTTAGTAATAACTGAATGACTTCCAGCATTTTGCTAGAAAATGTCCAGCTCTTGGAAGCATTTTCCCACAGCTTCCTACCCTATGGTATGGGCACACAGACACACACAGAATTACATTTAATGTTTTCCATTAGAAGAAGCGAAGCATATATTTCTGACACAAGCAGAGGAAAACCACTGTGGTCTGTGAAGTACTTGTCTGACAAAAGGTTAGCCATTTCAATGGAGCATGTGGCAGTCCTTCAAACATATCCTGTCATGGTTGCAGAAGCCACATCAGAGGATCTAAACATTAACATAACAGGAGTAATGATGTGAGACTTTTTCTTGTTGACATGGAAAAGCATATGTCTCCATTGGAGCAATCCAACTAATTTTAAAATATAATTTAATTGTAGTATTTTTTCTCCTCTAGTTTTTGGTTGGTTTTTTTTTTAACATTTTGGGTTACCCTGTGAACTAAGTAATTTAAGATGTTGAGTATATAAGTTGAAACCCATAACATTGTTATGGTTTTCCTTAGTATATCTCCAAAAGTGATTAAGAGAGTTATTTTTATCTTGCTTCCTGAAATTAGTGGTGGCAGGTTTATCAGGGTTCCTTAATCAAGGGCCTATAGAGGAAGAAGATTCCTGAAAGTCACAAAGCCCCAAGGTCCACTAATAGGATGTTACTGTTACTTCATTCCTGGCTTAGTATGAAGTGTTCATTTGTGCTTTTCATAATCCAAGGATTCATGAGCTGTTTAAATACTTTAGCCATTTAATACAAGGAGTCCATTGAAAATTGAATGCAACAGTATTCTGAACATGTTGCCAAGTGTAAATACAGATTACTGTTCTAAGCAAGACTATTAGGCATCTACTGGGAGAAGTATACTTTTTCTTTAAAAGGTTTGATTTCTATTTGGGTTTTTTGGTTTTGGTTTTTTTGTTGTTTTTATTTTTTTTTCTTTTTGGCTCTTTACTGATTCTGAAAATTGAAGAACATTTCTACAGAGTACCAAAATGCTGGAGGTGGTTTGCTGATAATTTAGCCTTGTACCTAAAGAGGTTTTATAGCATACAATTGTTTATAATTCTTGCATCATTACGGAATGGGTCAAGTTGGATAAGGCCACAGAGATCATTTGGTCCAACCTCTATACTTGAGCAGGGTCATCCCAGAGCACATGGTACAGGATTACATCCAGATGGTTCTTGAATATCTGCCATTAGGGCAGATTCCGCAGCCATTCTGGACAATCTGTTCCAGTGCTTGGTTACCTGCACAGTGAAGAATTTTTTCCTCAGATTCAGGTGGGACTTCTGTGCATCTGTTTCTGCCCATTGCCTCTTGTTGCTTGGGTTAGCACCACTGAGAAGACCCTCTTGCCACTTTTCCTTCAGATACTTATAGACACTGATGAGGGCCCCTCTCTGTCATCTCCCCTTGAGGCTGAACAGGGCCAGTTGTCTCCATTTCTCCTTGTAAGAGAGATTCTTCTATGGCCTCATCGTCTTTGTTGCCCTCCACTGGACTCATTACAGGGTCTTCATGTCTCTCTTACACTGAGGAGCCCAGAACTGGACACAGCATTCCAGATGTGGCCTCACCAGAGCGGAGTAGAGGGACAGGATCACCTCCCTTGAGCAACTGGCTACACTTCTCCCAATGCCCCCCAGGATATCTTCTGGGCCACAAGGGTACAGTGCAGGCTCAAGGAAAGTTTGTTGGCCACCAAGGACCCCAAGCGCTTTTCTGCAGTGTACTTTCCACCATGTCAAAGTTACATTAATTTTAACTGGGTGATAGACAGAAATACAGATACAGGCATAAACCTTTTCTTTGTTAGTGATTTTTTGTTTCAGTTTTGGTTTTAGTATTTCTCTCAGTTTAGAGAAATTAATATTATAGACTTACATTTTTAGCACGCTGTTGAGATAATATATAGAATAAAAATGGAAAGAATGTATACAGATACTAATGTATTTTTTAAATATTAATTTCATACTAAACTCAAAAAGTATTTAGCTAGAAATTTCACGAGCATGAACCTAAAACTATTTATTCTTTAGTCTCATGCACAGCTCATGATTGTGTGCTGCTCTGTTACTTATAACCTTGTTAATGTTTCCTTTGACTAAACTTGCTCAAAGTAGCTCTGGTCGCTTTGATATACGACCATTTATTGGTCCTCTGGCAGCTTATCCAACCTAAAACCTTGCACTTTGTGTACATGTCATCTGTGATTCAGAGGAACACTGACATATTCCAGGGTGAAAGAAAGTCCTTTGTCATCCAGGTAAATTTTGGGACTTCTCTATATTTCAAGATATTGCACAGATATTGACTTAATGGTACTCATTTTCAGTTGTACTCTTAGCCTGCTTTTACTGAGAAAGTAAAGCTATATAGATGTTGTCATTTTCTCAGCTTATCTACATTTCATAATACTTCAACTATGGGAAAGCAAAAGAAAGCAGAAGTGCTTGTATTTTACCTTTAGATACCACCTTCTGATATATTTCAATCTCTTTGTGGTGACCTACTTCATGATTTTTGTTTTCCTGGAGACTGCTGTGAGCAGGTCTCTATTTGTAGCTTTGAGACAGAGATTCTAAGTCTCTGCATTTATAAGAAACACAGGGACACCCATACAAATTACAAATCTCAATGATACCTTTATCAGCTTTCTTTGAGGTACCTAAAAAAAACCCCAAACCAAACACACACAGCAAAGAAAACACACACACAAAGAAAACTTGCTGAATTTATCTTGTTTATTCAATTTGGAGATCCACAGTGAAAATCTGACTTCATGTAATGCTTCAAACATTACTTTAAAAGCAGTTGACATGCCTTGTGACATGAGACATCATCTTGGTATTCTGAGTACTCTAACTCAAACACACTGCTTTCACTACTAACCTTGATTACCGCCAGCTACTTAAGGCTTTGCTTGAATGAAAATGGGATATATTGCATGCATGAGTAAAAGTAGACTTGAGCAGGACTTCAAAGGATGGCTTGTAGGAGGTAAAAAAGAGAAAATGACATCAAAGTACAATTGTATGAGTGATGGCTGACAGCAAATCTTATTGAAGTTGTTGCAGTCCCCAGTTTCTTGTTGCTGTTGGAAGTTAGGTTTTCAATGATACAAATGAGGAATTGCTTTGTTTTTCTGTCTGGCTTCTGGATGTCTTGGACCATTGTGAAGCCAGTTAATACAGAGTTATGAAACAACTTGTACAAAAATCTCTTCAAGTAATGAAATTTTGCAAATTGTAGATCTTCTAAGAGAAGTAACAAAGCTTAGCCCATCAGTTAGTACAGAAAACACTGTCATACGAGAACTGAAAAGTTGATCAGCACTCTGTTCTAGCAGGCATAACAAGACAGTCCTCTTCTGAAAGAGTTTACAATGGGCGTTATCAAGCTCCTTTTTGAGAAGACTGAGCCACTGAGGCACTTTAGACAAAATCTTAGTCACTGTAAAAAAAAACTGACCTCCTTTATTCTGCACCTGTTATAACAGAATGATTAATGTCTTGTTTGATAACTTTTTTGAAAATTAAGTTGTATAGTACTGTATCCTCATTTTCATGCAAGACAATACCTTGAACAATTAATTAAAACAAAACAAAGAGGTGGAAGGGAGAGACATCTTTAATGCTATAGATTTTTAACTTATTTATCCAGGTGAAGTTTGGTGAGAGTTATTCTGTCAGGCAGCCTCTTTGTAAGTTAAATTACTTTGCATTAATATGTCAATTAGTTGGGTTAATCTTTCAGACTTGTATAGATACAGCCATGGAAGACATTGCTTATTGATCTTTTTAGGAAAGGTCTGAGTGAAAACATTCAGTTTCTCAAAGTCATGTGATAAATTGTGCAAGATTATCCTAGTAATAGCTGTACATTTTCTGTAGAACCGTAAAATAAATTTCTGCTGTTCTTAATGTTTGATTTTCTGTGTTTTTTAAAGAAAAAGGCTGCTGCATTGACCTGAATTCTTCCCTTCCTACTGTACAGCCCCTGATGCAGAGATTTTTGAAAGATGTTGCTGTATCTCTCTGTTCATGAAATCTCTTTGGCAGCAACATGAGCAATTCAGCTGCAAAAGAAGTCAACAGAAACTTTGTCAAGGACATGTCTGATTTGATAACAGTAAATTATTATTTATTATCATATCAGAAAGCATACTAGTCTCAGTTTGGGCATCTAAAATGACTATATTTGCTTTTTCTGTCCCAATGTCACAATTTAATGTTTGCTTGGAAGGGTTTTTTGTTGTGTTTGGGTTTTTGGTTGGTTTGTTTTTTTGTTGTTGTTTTTGTTTTTGTTTTTATTTTTTTTTGTGTGATATTTAGTGATTTACTGTATGGAAATACTGATAAACCAAGCCATTTATTAAATTGGAATTCACAGATATTATACAAAGCTATATATCCTACAATAAACAATGGAAAATTAAATACTGAAATGAAATGAATGCTGACTCTTCTAAGATGAGCTATGTGTAAGTACAGTGGGAAACAAATTGTAACAGATGGGGGTTGGAAAGCATGCCAAGTTAACCTAATCTTAATTCCATACTTACTAAGCCATGAATAAATCTAGAGAAAGCAATCTGAACATACATCTAATCAGAAAAATCTATATAATTTGCTTGTGCTGGTGCACTTTATTCCCCACAATTTTATGCTCTACAACATTTTAGGGTAATTTAGTTCCCTATTTATTGTTTATCCATTCTAAGATAAAAGACCAGTATGCAGGACTTCAAACGCTCGTATCATTTCCCATATGGTGAATGTCTTTAACCCCCCATATAAGGCACTTGTACACATACTGACATAAA
Source organism: Motacilla alba alba (assembly GCF_015832195.1). Classification (NCBI taxonomy): domain Eukaryota; kingdom Metazoa; phylum Chordata; class Aves; order Passeriformes; family Motacillidae; genus Motacilla; species Motacilla alba. The sequence continues at coordinate 79,000,617 of NC_052017.1, forward strand.
TTTCTGTGTTGTTTGAAAAATTCATTATTGCTCTGAATACTTCTGGATGTTGATACATTTTTCAGATGCATGTTTCTTCTAATTTCCTGAAGATTTTTGCAATTTCATTCCAAAGAATTGCTTTTATAAGTATGGCAGACTGTATTTTGTTATAAACATGCTTATTATAGCTATATTATATTTACAAAATTAACATGAAATTGTAATTCATTTTCCTCTTTGACCTGACAATGCAGTGTTTTGATAAATGCTAAACTCTCTTGGTAGGTTAGTAGAGCTACAAACAAAGGAAGGAATGCAATTGCTGGCCAATTAAATACAGAGCATAAAGAGCCAAAGTAGAATAATTCTGCACTTCTTAATAAATGAGTCATTTAAAATTGCAATATCTCATTTTCTTGGCATATATTCTAATGTGAAGAGAAAATGGCTAAATATTAATCCTTTCTCGTGACAGATAGTAAGAAATGGGGAAATGATATTAAATTAATCTTCTTATTATAGGCTTAATGTAAGTCTTTCTATTCTTCTTACCTTGTACTCTCAGCCCTCTAAATTTACAGAGACTTTGTTCATGTCCATTTAGCTTGTATGAAGAAGGAACTTAGTATTTTTAGTGTCCTCTTGGTAAGGGCCTTTACTGGGAATTAAAATTAAGCTATCCTTCAGATATACAACTACTGTGTCTACTGTACTTAATCCCTAGTGTTCATGAGTTTCTTTCCCCTTAAGTTTAGAATGTAATAGATTGCAGCAGGAACAGATTCTCAGCAAAATTTGTCTCTGTCCTTCCAGATTATTTCCCAGGAAGATGGAACCACTCCTCATGAACTGGTGGCTGTCACAATTGTCAAAGTAGAAACAACTTGTATTTGCTTCTACAGATTTTTGGCTTATTTAGTGGCACCAAATGTAGCCACAGATGTATGAGTTTCTTGGATTAAATAAATATATTATTCTTCGAACCATCCTGGTACTTCCAAGAATCTGAGAGATTCAACAGAAGAAAAATAGTCTAGAAAAGGACAGCCAGTCACTGATGCACAGGCGTTGCATTTTCTGATCATATCAGATACTAACCATAAATATTACAATATGTGGAATAGGTTATTACCAAGAGCACTTTCCTGTAGCGAATTGTTAAGTTATCTTCTGTACAACACTGAATAGCTTTACGTCTCTCCTGAACTCTCAACTGCTTCCCTAGAGAAACAAGTCACTTCATGTGTCTTTTTAACTGTCAAAATGCTTGGGCCATTTCTGCCAAATCAAAAAGAAAAGTAGCAGTCTCTAAATGTTGAACTTACATAAAAATTGAAGTTTCACTGATAGTTGCAGCCATGGAGGTAGAAGAAATAATTCATTTCAAGTAAAACGGTTGCATGGTCAAATTTAAGTATGTGTCTATAGAAAAAAATCATTGGTAATCCCAGAGCTCACAGAATTATAATTTCTGTACATCCAGGAAGAGGATGCTAAGGTTATATGAAGACTTGGTCAGACTATCTCCAACAGATCACTGCCATAACTTCAAAGCTGCTGTTTTAAAGAATTGTTTTGATGAGGACTTCTCCTCTAATGGTGTTAGTTAGGAATACTCCCTCACTTTTACCTCTCAAATGAGACGCTTTGAAGTTGCTGTATCTTGAAAATTATCTCCCAATTAAGGAATCTTGTCACTCATAAAGCAGGCTTAACTACTCTTAAGTCCTCTGTCTGCTGATGTCCTTCAAAAAAAAAAAAAAAAAAGATACTAAGACTGTTTTTAATATGCTTATATAAAAAACTTTCTCTTTTATATTAGGGGAGGATAACACAGTTGATGAAGCCAGATCCATGTATGTTGTTTTGAAGGGCTCTTGGGAACACTTCTCTGTCACCCTGGACTTATGACAATGGTACCACTAAAGTTTCCAAATTTGTCCTTCTTTTAATGAGAAATATCTGCATTTCTCCACCCTTTGATGAGCAGTCATTTCTTGCAGTTCTCTGCTGAATGTAAGGATGGCTGCCTTGGGAACTATCAAGCATTAAGTATAACCTGTTTATTTCTAGAAACTGCATAATATGCTCCATCAATCTATCTATGCTTGCTTCCCCTACAAGTAGTTTGCAACTCGTTCAAATAGGACAACCAGAAATTACCTGTCTCAATGGATTTTTCAAGAGTTTGAAATTACACCTATGCTCCTTTTAAAATTTCCAGATTCACCTGATTAAGAGTAAGAAAATGTTTTTTATTTGGATTAACTGTAAAGAATGGAGGTGGGATCTGTTCCATATTGTCTCACTTGACTACACAGGGATTTATTTAGCTGCCTCCTATTTTTTACCTAGGGTAAGTAATAGGGTCAGTTTCAGTGGATGTATAAATTTGCATGCAACTAATATAAAAAAATTCTACATGGAAGCCCTCAGTAAGTAACTTTGGCATTACTGTCCAAATAATTTTTAGCTCTCATGCTCTTTTTTATCATATTGTTGGGGTTTTTGGATTTTTTGTTGTTCTTGGTGGGTTGTGGGTTTGGTGGTTTTTTTTGGTTTTTTTTTGGGGGGGAGGGACTGGTTTGTTGGGCTTTTTTGTTTTGCTTTGGTTTGTTTTTTGTTAATGGTGATGTGTGTTTTACTGAAGAGCAATAAATCTAATCCAGAAGTGACACTCTTCTCTGCATGGAGAAATACCTTGTAGGTATGTATGCTCTCACTTTTAAAAAGTTGACACCTCCAAAAATATTTGCCAAAAAAATAAAAGAACCAACTAAAATTGAGTAACAGAGCAGTAGGTTTCCTGGGGCGGGGGGATTGCTTTCAACCCTTCCAAATAGCGGGGCCTGGGAGATAATAATAATTAAGTCCTTTATGCATGTACACATGTGTACTTATTGCAATAATACAAATACTACAATATTCCAGTCCCTTCGCTTTCATTGTATAATTGTGGCATGCCAAATAATAAATCTGGAAAAGATTTGTTTTCTTCCACAAATTTGATTACCCATAATTCTTGGGTATAGGAACACATAGGCAGAAATACAAGTTTTAATTAATGACTCAACTTATTTTTTTTCCTGGGACCTGGTATTCAGGATCAGCTCTACTTGCCTGACTGCTGGCAGCAGGCCTACCCAGAAGTACAAGACAATACTGAAAAAAGGAGGTCAAATACTATGGATTCTTAATTTAAAATAATTTTCTTAGCAAATCAGTATTTTTTTCTTGCAAATATTTGCTTTCTTTGCAATGATATGGACTACTTGGTCATGTAGATGATAATATTACGTGCATGTTTGAGCCAGTACACAGAACTACATGATTTTTTTTTATTTTCTGAATTAATTGACAACATTAATTCATAGAAAACACATCTTGACATTCTAGAGGTCAGTATTACCATTTAGCCTGAGTAAGGTATTTCAAATTTATGACACTGGAAACCTGTCTAGAAACACAAATGGATTGGACAGACAGGATTGGGGCCATAGTATGGCTAAATAATTCTCTGTATAGCAAAGCTATAGGAGAAACCTGAACACCAATGGAAGGATGTAGAGACTTAAACTAAGGCAGACTAAGGAAAATGAGAAAATGTTATGACTAATAAAATTTCTACTAAAAAAAAAAGACTAATTTCTACTGACATTGGTGTGATTCAAAATTTCTTGAAAGAAAGTGGAAGTGCCACTAGATGTCAAATGCTGAGGGGCCTCAGAAATAAAACTTTTTTTTTCTTAGTGGTTCAAATTTTAAGGCAATCAGATAGACTATACTGAAATAAATTTTGAGCAGTAAAATCTGTCATAGACATTGTAGTGCTGTCTCTGGTGATGCCACATCTGTGGTTCTGCCATTTAATTTGCACAGTATTAGCTGGATATTGCTAATGCTGTATGGGAGTTACACAAAAGCAATTCTGTTATAGAAAGGTTTTAATGTTGGAGGGACTTATGTGATCCGCTCACTCACTGTCCACGACTTGGAACTGTTCCATTTTTTTTACCATTTTCCCATTTTACTTTATCCCTTCCTTACCACAACATTGTGGATGCTGAAAGAGCACAGCAGGATTTTAGAGGATACCTGCTTTTCTCTTCCTTTAGTATCTGATCCTAGAGCCTTTTATACAAAATCTTTTTGAAGTTGCTGGTAACATCTGCCTCTGCAGCTTCTTGCAATAACACTTTCCTGAATTTCACTACTTACTGTGTAAAGAAGCACCTTCTTATGCCTTTTAGATTCATTGCTTCTTAGATTTCTAAAAATATACTTGCTTTAAAAAATATATATATATTGTAATGAGTTTTAAATTCATCTAACTTTTGGAAAACTCGAGAAAGATTAAGTGGCATATTGTGTTATAATCCAAATTATTAGTTACAATTGTTATAGTTTTAATGAGAATTACTTGGTATATAAATCAGCATTCTGATTTTCTGAGAGGAGCCTACAAAAACAACATACCATTTCCACTGGGTTCCTACTTGAAGGAAATTTAATAGAATATAACAAAGTAAATTTTTAGTGATAAGTTAATAAATCCTGGATGCTGTTTATGGCTATTTTGCCCTGGCACAATAATTCCATAGCCTTTCTTCCAGTGAAATGTTTCAGTAACATGTTTTATACGTGAGGTAATTAGTTCCAAATTACTAATGACAGCAGGAAATACATAAAATGTTCATGCTACAAATTGTGCTTCAATATACAGATAGAATTCCAAGTGCATAGATGCAAAAACACAGTACAAAGGCTTGGATTTTTAAATTTCTGAAAGATTAACTTTGGTTTTATGTTTTAAGCCAGGGCAAGCATGCAGCCAGTATCAACAAATAAGGGCCAGATAAATTATTTCCAACACATGAATCAGTTTAATGTAATATGGTGCTATATAATTAAAAAAAAAAAAATCTGGACAAATATCACCCATAGGTTTGACCCCTCACACACTCTACTGACTTATTAACCAAGACAAAAGTCCTTATCAGTGCAATGGCCAAAATATTAATTTATATGATTGTATTTGTCTTAGGGTGACCATATGCTTGTATCCCCAACCATCTGTTCCGTTTACATTGGATATTAAACTCTGCATCTTTAAGACTGGTTCCCAGAGTGAAGGGGGGGAAAAAGAAGAGTGCAGTTTGTTTGCAGAATCTGCACTCGCTCCTCCACGTTCCTTCCCCTGGACTGTGCTGTCTGCAGTATGGACATGCGGGAGAGAGCTCTCCTTTGCTTTTAGTTCATTTTTTAGCTAGCTGAGGCAGAGAAGTTCCCTGGACTGTAGTTTTACTTTTTCTTGGAACTGTTCAAACCTACTCTGGACTGAAAACCCAGAAAAACACTGGGACCTCATACCTATGGCCCACCAGGGCCCAGGACATGGCATTTTCCAGTGCAGGAGGGAATGGTAACAGACTGAGTCAGCTGAGCTGCACCCCACTGCAAGGAGTTTTTGAATTTGCCATCTCTTTAGAACAGCGAGAGGTTTATTGTTCAATATTACTCATTTTTATGCTTGTGAATACTTTGCTTGCTAAATAAACAGTTCTTTCCACTTTTCTCCAAGGAAATCTTTTCCCAAACTAGGTGGGGGTGGGATCACTGGAATTTGCTTTGCTAGAGGGACCCCATTTGTAGCTTTCCTCCCAAATTTTGCCCCAAACCAGGACAGTATTTTAGTATGTTCTGGTTCATTTGGTCCTATAATTCTATACTGAAGGAGCTATACTGACTCACAGAAGAATGATACTAATCACTACAGAGAAGTTCAGTTGCCTCATTGTAGAAACCACTGATTTTTTCCCCTCTCTTTGACCAGAGAGCTACAGTTTCAAAGAAATAGCAAGGTATTCTTCTTAAATGTTTTTCTTAAAACTTCAGCAATATGAGGTTGTGTATTTTGTTAAGTTAATCTCTTAAGAAATTTGGGGTGTGGGTGTTTTTTGGTTTTTTTTAGAATTTGATTTAAGGGGTTTGTTCCCAAAATACCCCAACATGGCTGAATATATAGAGTGAAATAATTAAGAGGATGTTCATTACTTTTAGTGGAACAAAGATTTCAGTTCAACTCTTAATCCAGAGTTTTGATACATTTCAAGAATGAGGTGAAAAAGAGCAAGAAGCAGTGAAAAAAAAGAAAACAAAACAATTCCCTTTGCAGAAACGATGACTACCACTTTTAAAATTCAACAGAAGTTATACTAATCTCTTACTGTGAATAACAAAGGCCTGCTAAAGAAACATGAAAGTTAACTAACCACAGACAAGCAGTAGCAGATCATTAAATAACTCCACAGAGCAAATAATGGAAGGGAAATTCTGGATCACTGCTGGTGAACTATTGATATTCCTGTTATGGAGTGAAAATATTGATGGACAGAAGTTCTAAGACTCAATTCAAATTACACTTTCCTGAATTTAGAAGCTTTTTAACATAGAATAAGTAATATGTTGTCTGTCAGACATGGTCATGTCATATACACAAATGAAATAAAACTATCTAATTATTTTCTACAGCGTTTCAAAATTTTCTGTAAAAGTACCCATGAGTAATTAATGTCAGAGACCATTTAACTACCTTAGAAATAAAACATTTACCCTCAAGCTGACTCATGATGCTGGAATGCTTGAGCAGAAATCAGTTGCTTGCAGCAAGCACAAAGTGCAAATAATTCATTTAGGTATCACACATCCTTACAGTCACCTGCTAAGGCAAGCAAGAGGCATTAAATTTTTGCAGTCTTTTACTGCCGATAACTTTTTTTTATTTTTATTCTGTAAAATGTTGAAATTGAGAGATTACATCAAGTTAAACTACACCTGAAGAAAATGAAAAATATATAGAGAGAAAAGAGAAGATGCCAACGTTAAAATTTTGATACAGCTGTGAATCAACATTTTAAGAAATCGGTTTTTCTGTTCTGTAATAGTTCCCTGAAATATGACATAAACCAGAATAGTTCTAAGAACTAGCTCTACTGTTATTATGTGAATAGCCCCCTTTGTAAAATCATAGATGAGCATGATTTCCTGACCTGCTGAATTCAGATGTAGTAGATTTCTGAATCAGGAAAAGGATGTTAACAAGAAATTGTGATGTCCAAATGTCTTTTTAAAAGGGTTTTGTCCAGACTATATGCTATGCCTGTTCTGCTATTCATGTGAATTTATCCAAGCTTTGGTTAAAGAAAGATTGGGAGCTTGCTATGCCTTTAGGGGTTCCCAAACAAAACCAAAATAAAGAAAAATAGGGCTACTAGATTATGATAATCTCAAAGTTGCCACAGTTATATCTTCATTTCTACAGAAGCTTTTCAGCTGAAAACATATTTAAGAGGGAAAGAAGACATAAACAGCCCGCCTGAAGATTGTGAAAAACTGATTTAAAGTATCCTGCCTATCTGGCATTTTGTAGCCCATGGCAGTATGAGATACATTATAATCCCCTGAGGAACTCCACTTCTGATCCGTTACCAGTTTGACTTTGAGCCATTAACCACCACCCCCTGAGCTTGACAATTTAGCCAGACACACACCCATCTCTGGTCCATCTGTCCAGATCTTAGAAGCTTATCTCTGACAAAGCTATCATGGGAGACTGTGTCAAAAGCCTTGCTAAAACCAAGGAAAATTACAATCTCTTTTGTTAGAAAATAATTTTTATAGACAGCAACCAGATTGGTCAAATTGGACTTACCCTTGACAAATTGATGTTGGCTTTTTCCACTGACTTTCTTGTCCTTCATATCCTTCCACAAGTACCTGTTCTTGTTCTTTGTTTTATGGTTCAGGGTGTAAATTGCTTTCCCAGATGTTGAGCTCTAAGGACTTTGTATTATTATTATGGTATTTTTGGGATCATATGAAAGGGATTTATAAGACTATTGCTGAATTCTCTAACATCATCCCAAAATAAATTTACAATTAAAAATTAATTGAATATGTTAATGATTTTAACTGTAGTAAAATATATTAACTCCTTTATTAGAAATTTATTTGGTAAATTAATATCTTACATCCTTATGGCTGAATTTGAAGATAAGTTTTGATCATTTTTCTTTTTAAAACATGAAAAACATAAAAAAAATCTTATTAAGAGAATTCATTTACTATAACATGCTTCCAGACACTAACAGCAAGCCAAGTTTCAAAGAAATATTGAGAGCTGTTTGCAAGAATTATGTGTTTCTAGTACTTAATCAGTATTGAAATTTTTCCTTTATCCTTAGTTGACTTCTTGAGATGTGGCTGTAAGTAGTTTGACTATTTTGATTATCTCTTAAAGTTTTTGTACTTGCTTGGGAGCAGAGAAAGCTGAATGTCACTGCTCTGTCAAATGTAGGTGAGTGATGTTGCATTACGGTCATTGGCTGTTTTGAGCCCGAGGGAGCAATAGGCTGGTGAGATATATATATATATATATATATCCAAGGCATAGAAACAGGAAAATAAAGAATGAAATTTCTATTAAAATTATGGAAGCATCATTCCCCTCCACTGCAAGTCAAAATGCTGACATTAACAATTTATTTAATCTCCACCTACCCCAGGGCCCTTTACTGTCCTTTTTTTATAGCTCTAGAAGCTATCACAAACCTTTACAGAACCAGGTTTTGAAGTTTGTGCATGTGAGTTTCGAATCTCAAATGTGTGGCTTGACAGGAGAGAGCATATAAAGTTCTACATTTGGGCTTTTTTGTTGCTGTTGTGCCAGTAAAACACTTATTTGGGGAACTTTCTATGTGTATAATTTTACATAAGTAAGGCATGGTGAGGGGGAAGGAAGTCACTTCTTTCAGGCAGTTGTAGAGAGTGATAAGGTCACCCCTGAGCATCCTTTTCTCCAGGCTAAATAGGGCCAGCTTCCTCAATGGCTCTTCCTAAGACTTGTGCTCCAGACCCTTTATCAGGTTTATTGCTCTTCTAATGGCTAGCACTATATTTAAGTTTTCACTATTTATTTAAAATTATGAAATAATTTCTCTCATTCCTTTCACTTAAAATTCTCTAATACTGCCATGTAAAAAGGTAGGTTTTTTTTTTTTTAATAGGTCAAATTAATTGAAACAAAGCTGAATTAATATCTTTTATTTTGAAAGATGAAATTTATACTAGCTGAATAAATAATTAAACTATTAAATCCACTGAATTTGCCCCATTAGCATTTTCTAAACTGACCTAAAATTGAAAAATAATTGCTACAATAATTATATTTCCTGAGGAGTCAGATGTAAAACATTCAAAGTTGATCAGGAAATACTTGAGTTTAAAGGTAACTGATTTTAACAACAAGAAGTTCCTAATGATTGATAACAAAATTCTAAATACATTTTTGTTCAAGACTCTGATGGTCCTTTTCAAAGGCCATCTTGATTATTTGCATCCTGGTGCTCAGCTATGGTTTAACATAAAGCGATGGTTTGTTTTGAATGATGGAAACAGCAGGCACAATTGTCAGGAGATGACAAGGCTTTTCATTGTGAAGTTTTCTGCTTAAACGTTAATTCTTGTAGGTATTCTTCTCTGTGTGGAAATTCTCTTGTTAATTTCTATTAATCCATAGCTTGTAGAAGCTTAAAAAGTTCAAAGGTGTTTTCAAAATCTTTTAGTGTATAAGGTACTCTGTCTAATAGCTTCTTGAGTACTGCCTGAGTGAAAAATCTATCAACCCTTTAGCACACCCTTTAGCTCCATTTTTGGGACTGTGTATTTGATGGGTATGTGATTTTGTAGCATGTTTTTGTCATGAGAATAGGCACATACCTGCCTGACTAAATAAAACCAACATAGGAAAAGGATTTTTTTCAGTGCGTGACTGTTACCTCAGATGTGGCATGAGATGACTGTATTCTGGGAAATAAAGCAATGCACATGGAAGAGCTAAATGACAAAAAGATTATCTGTTAGACTGACCCAAGGTCTACAAGCAAGGAATCTGCCAGCTAAACAGAAGTCCATGAATATACATCACAGCCATGCTGAGCTGAACCATGTCCCCAGTCCTTCTGCCCACATACTCGAACAAGCCAAGCAAGCAGGAGGGCAGGAGCCAGTGGAGCATTTTTTACTTTGCTGTGCCTCTGAATGCTTCTGAATTCTCTATCAGACAGAATCTTCTCTTTACTCTTAACGTGACCTAAAATAATCTGAGACATTAGGCTGACTTCCTAGGATGGAATATCATGAGACAGAACAGAAAAGGAACGCCTGCTGTGAGCAACTTGAGAGTCTTCGTTCAAAGTTTGTCTCTACATTAATGACATTTTTGCTCCACCTACTGGTAGGAAGGCTCGGAGCCTTCTGAATTGCCATCAGGTACTTGCCCCTCTTTCTGCAACTAGCCCTCCTGTTGAGGCTAGAAGAATCAATTTCAATGTGCAGAAAAAAGAAATAAGAAAATGTTGATACTTTTTTCTAAAAATTTGGGAGTGGGAGAGAAATTTTAATTTTAAGGGAAAAATAAACATCATGGCTCAAACTGTACAAGCAGAGAAATGTTCCCTGTGGCGAAGATGGCTGGCGCTCATAAGTGTGGAGGACAAAACAATGAACAAAACAACCCATCAAAAATAAACAAATTCCTCCTCCAAAACATTCTAAAACGTCATACTTTAATATTGTAGGTGTTAATTGGTTTATTGTCTAAAATCTATCTTGCTATGACAAAGCACAAAACTGTCTTATATCATCTTCCTTTCTTGCCTTATTGGCATAAGGGAGCTGACAGTCATTCTTAAATGCTGATTTGATAGCAGTGAGCATGTCTCAGTTCTGATTGCTCATTTTGCCACATTTCTTGAGTACTGTGTGATGTCAAGGAAAATAGGACTTCTGAGTTTATTTGCACAGCTGTTCTGATTAGTTATGTTTGGTTTTGTGCCAGGAGGTTCTCAAAGGTTTACTCTGTTGTTTCTGAAGCTGTCAGCTTACTGCCTCTGTCTTTTTAGAATGATATCCAAACACATTCGTTGGATGTATTGTTTCAGTCTTACTCACTGGACTGAAGTCAATGAATAAGCTTCTTTGAAAATTACTAGTTCAACAGCTGTAGATTTCTCTTTTAATTGCATGCTGAGGTCTTCATGAGGACACTGTGCTGTAATATAATGGCAATTCTTTAACAAGGCTTACATGACGAAGTTGATAATGCTACACAAATCAGATTGTAGTTTTTCAAATGGGAAAAAATCCCACTAGTAGCCGAGGTTTCATTTACATTTGGTAGATACTTCAAGTTGCGGAGGGTACAATGCCTGCTCTGTTTGGACCAGTGTATCCGAATTCATATTAAATCAGGCCCTGCTAATCACATACAAAACCACAAAGCAGTTAAGGTTGGTAGGGATTCTTGGAGATTGCATAGGGCAACACCCTTACTGAAGCAGGATTAGCTAATTAGGTTGCTCAAGGATGTGCCCAATTTGGTTTTGAATATCATGAAAGATGGAGATTTCACAGCCTCTCTGAGACATTTGCAATGTTTCATCCCTCTTACCATAAAGAAGCTTTTTAGACAAACAAATTTGAGCCCACAAAATTATGTTAGTACACATATGGATGTACATCAAAATTATGTTAGTACACATGGATATCATAATGAGGTATAAAGTGAAGTACTTGTTTTTCCTCTGCAGAACAGGGTCATTATGACTAAAATCATAAGAAGAATTGGCCTACCTAGCATAGCACTGGAGATGGAAGTCATATCCATGAGTCTGCAAACAGAATCAAAAAACACCATTATGCTTTTGTCCCACTCTTATTCAGTGAAGAAACTTTCCCGACACACCTGCAGCTGCCAGTCTCTTTGATTCTGTAGGCTCCCTCTGCTGTGTTTCTGATCTGTCCATGGTTCCACAAGTATAACAGCAGAGTTTCTGAACTATTCAGAGGCTAAACAAAGAATCAGCCAGACTATTATCCTCTAGATATAATGCAGAAGAAAATGATCAGTACTTTTCAGCAATTTTAACAGGAATACCTGCTCTTACAGTCATCAATGCTTCCCAGATGATTTCCTGCAAACTGAAAACGTGTAAATTCCAGAAAACATATGAAATTCTGATACTGCTGGAAAAAAAATCCTGTCAGCTATTTATAGTTATTAAACTTTCAGGTATTAAATTCCTATCAAGTGCTTTTAGAGATTGGAGGAGAATATATCGAGAGTAGCCCAGGGGGGAAAACTTGGACATATTTGCTGATGAAAAGCTCAACGTGAATTGGTAATGTGCACTCACAGCCCAGAAAGCCAACTGTATCCTGGGCTGCATCCAAAGCAGCATGGGCAGCAGGGTGAGAGAGGGCTCTGTTCTGCTCTGCCCTGGTGAGACCCCACCTGCAGCTCTGCATCGAGCTCTGGGGGTCCCAGCACAAGAAGGACATGGACCTGTTGGAGTGAGTTGAGACGAGGGACACAAAGTTCATCAGATGGCTGGAGCACCTCTCCTATGAAGACAAACTGAGAGAGTAGGGGCTCTATCAGTTTAGTCTGAGAAGGCTGCAGGGAGATCCCAGAGCACCTTCCAGAAGGCAAATGGGGATTAAAAGAAGGGTGGAGAGGGTGATGTGGCCTTGAGAGGGCAAGAGCAGGTTTAGATTAGATGTAAGGGAGAGTGTTTTTGCTGTGAGGGTGATGAAGCTCTGAGAGGTTGCCCAGGGAGGTTGTGGACTCCCCATTGCTGGAGGTGTTCAGGGTCTTGATGGGGCCCTGAGCAACCTGGTCTGGGGGAAGGTGTTCCTGCCCATGGCAGGGCGTTTGGACATGGATGACCTTTAAGGTCCCTTCCAATCCACACCATTCTATGATTCTCTGAGTTTATGATTCTATAAATTGACTACAATCTGATTAGTTCTGTCTGGTTTTGACTTCCTATTTACAGTCTGCTTTAAGATACTAACTTCATATATCTGAAAACAAATGCTGTGTTCTTTCAGTAAAGATGGGCTCAAATGAATATTTACATGCCAAATCTAAGGCAGCTGGTTAATATTTATGGGCATTCATCAGAGAAAATGCCTTTTTATATGTAAACTGACCATTCCAACAAATAGCTATGTTGGATCTGGATTTACTTGGACTTGATGCTGCAGCATTAGACACTTTGTGGGGCTGTGATAGAGCAGGAAATACATAAGTATGGACATGTACACACATGATCTTTTGTATCTTCTCAATGGTAGCCTCTAATTCCTCTAAGCTGATGGGGATCTCAAAGAGTAAGGTCTAGTTACACATGATTTTGTTGTACACTTTTTGTTCTGGTGTTTGGCTTAATGCTAGCATTTCTGCCTAGCACAAGAAAGAAAAAAAAAACAACAAACATTTCAACATGCAGTAAAAATACTTGCTGGGGACAAGCATATTTTTCCTTGTATCCCTAATAAAGTATTCTGTATTTTCATTCTATAAGCATGCTTATGCATGCCAGATACATGAGTTTTATTCTTGTTGACAAAAAAACTGATCATCCCAGCTCTGAAGACTACATTAAACAAAAAGTAATGCTGACTTTTTTTTTTTGTTGATCTTTTTAGCCTTGGGGATCTCTGTTATCACCTGTATTCTCAAACCCTTTCTATCTTCTTGTGTTTGTTTCTCAGAGGCCACAGTTATCTTACAAGGGTGACTATTCTGTGTGATTATTCTGTCAGCCGCTAGTTAGACAGGGCAGGGTTTGTATGAAACAGGCTGATGCCTAATTTCTAATTTCCTTTTTTTTTCTGAAAAGGCATCTGTTATGATGTATGGCTTTTATACACACACATACACTCATAAAACTATCAGTCTTTTTAGAACATCAGAATCTTACCACTGCAATTAAGACAATTGAGATCTGACAAGAACATCAGTAGCGTTAGCAGAGCTCAGGAGATTCAACAAAACTAATTAGAATTGGCATAATAGATTTCTTCTCTTTTGACTATTATGATATCACTGGAATGAATTTGAATATGTATCTCAATGCTATTATATCCATTCTGTTACGGTGAAGAAGTTTTCTTACCACAGCAATCCAACACGCTATGGAAAAATACCTCAGTGAAAACTTGGCTAGTTTTAAGGCCATAGGTTTTTTGCTCCTTTGTGCAGAAAAAATGAATGATTTGGACACCAAAAAACAGTATGTATTTGAAAATTAGGCATAAGCATATAAAATAATTGAGGGCTTACTTAATTTTGACTAATTGGGGATATTTGAGGTCATGTGAAAGATTTCAGGAATATGGATTTGATTTTTTTTTTTTGCTAAGAATTTTAACAAGTAAAATCAAAACTAGCAACTCTGAATATCTTGGGCTGGAATTAGATGGAAGAGCAGTAGTGATGCAGTAAGGTACATAGTTAACCTTTTTTAGGTTTTCTGAAGACTGATCAAGGTAAGAAGATATTTTTAAAATCCAACAAGAGTAATAGTTAAAGAACCTGAAAAAATAGGGCTTTGGAATGTAAAAGAGTGAAAAGAGCAAAGCAGTGACCCAGACAGAACCTTAAAAAAAGAGTTTAAAACTGGTAATACAGGAGTAGAACAGAATTTAAATATGAGCATGCAGAATTTTAAACTCTTTTCTATGGTTTGAGTTATGGATAGAGCAAGAAGTAGATTTAGAGAGGTGTGTGTATGAGTTTGGATCCAGAAATTGAATGAAGAACATCAGTGCTCCTACAAGGTAATTGATGCTCAGATGAATACTAGTAATATGAAATTATTTAACATTTTCCATGTTTCAATGGAGTGCAATCCAGCATAAGAAAGCATGTTTTTAAAAGCCTGTATTTACTGACATTAATTTTTACATGACTTATGTCAAAAATATACGATAAGAATTGTAAATATTGTGATTAAGGGTATTTTAATTGCCTAGAATTCCTTCTATCAGTTCCCAAGATCTGTAATAGTTTGAAAAAATGATTGAAAAATGCCTGTTTATAACTACTGATCCTTAGTCTTAAAGAATAAGGCTACATCAATCTGTGGTTTATTCCTCCCTGAAAAAAAAAAAAAAAACAAAACCCTTACTCTTTTTTTCCCCTTCCTTTTAGCAGAAACTAAAAATACACTTTTTATATAGATTTTTATACTCTCTTTCAAATTATGATCAATTAATTTTCCATTACCCCATTTTCTTGTTGAACTGAAGTATTTTTCTAGAGGTTTACCAAAATAGGGAATCTTTATCTAATAAATTAGATAGTAGAATAGAGTAGTCTTAACTGCCTTACCCTCATGTAAAATTCTACTGAAGTTAAAGAAACTGTTCTGGCAGAAAGAAGTAAAACATCTTATTCACACTGTGTAACCTTGGCCAAGAATTTTATCTCTTCAAGCAACTCTCAGGGAGGAGGAAGGCAGGTTCAAACCTTGTGAAAGTGGCATGTGTTAATCTTCTTCAGTTAAAAACTGTATTACATTTTGATTGGCATATACCTCAGAGCTTACAACTTCTTTTTTCTGCAGATGCTCTATTAAAAACCAATTAACTTTCAGTGTAATCAGGTATTTAACTTATCAGTTATGCAGTGAAAAATGTTGGGGGTGATAGCAATGACAAACAGGTTTACCAACTAATCAGCTGTCTAATTAATTTGAAAGTCTTTCATGTTTGATAAAAATTATGCATAATATGAACTGTTTAAATCCTGGGGATAAATATACCTGTGTGAAGGTTTGTCTTGGAATATATTCAGAAGGCAGCTAAAAGATGCGATGTTGTGGTACAAAGCGTTTTGGTTTCTTCTTTCTTATTTTACCTTCCTCAGATGTTAATAGAAAAATCTAGAAACAGAAAATGATTTAACTAAGGTTAATTAATAAACAACCTTTTCAATGATGTCAAAACTGATGTCGCAGGGCAGACCTGCATCTGTAATCAGGGAATATTTAATTTCCTGAAAATTTCAGGGCAGATTATTACTTGTCTCCAGTTATTTATAAGCATTATGGCCTTTTCATCCCAAACAGTCAATTATTGACAGGGTTTGGGTATTGAGCACTGCAGAATGCTGTGTGTAGGAAGAGGTCAGGAGCTACCCTGTGATAGTCAAGCCAGATCCAGCTGACTTGGTAACAAACAATCCACATCACACAAGAATTTCAGGATAAGGAGCATGTGGCAACACTGCTCAAACATCATTAAGAAATACCAGTAGCTGTGGGTAGTAGGAGAAATGAAAAGAAAGTTGAGGCAGGAGGATGAGGAGGAGGCACAGGAGACAAAAATGGAAATACACGAGGAGATGTGAAGAGCATATTTTGCAGACACCAGAGAAGAAAATTCAGGCCACGTAGGGAAAAAGACATTGCTGGCAATACTGCTAGAAAAAAGCTCTTGAAAGGGGATGATCCATGCCTGAAGGACTGCACAGCCTGGAAACCCCTGAGGTATTGCAGCCTATAGTGGAGCCAGCTGCTGAAAACTGTGGGAATGGTGACTAAAAAAGGCAAGAAAAGGTGTTGAACTGAAGTTGAGCCTATGAGGCCAAGAGCAAAGCTGTTGCCTTATGTGTCTGTATAATTGCATGAGTTTTGTTCCTCAATACCTGAACCAATAATCAAAAATTGTGTTAATTATCAAATTCAATTTCATTCAAATTAAGTTAAAAATCCCATGGTTAAGTTTGTTTTGCCTATGAAGGTAGTGGAAATAGAAATGCAACCTAACTTCATATATTTTTTAAATTACGATTAGTTTTTTCTCTTTGTAGTCTAGCTAAAATAAATTCAATTAGAAACATTTTGTCAGACACACTCATTTATGGTGGCCATATTGTCTGAGCATTGTCATTATGGATTTAGGTGTTTTATTTTTTATTTTTTTTCTCTGTTTTTGAGTAGATACCTCAAATATACAGATACCTGTATATTAATAGTTATATCTACACGAAGATTTGAACATACATTGCTCAACTTGAATGTTTCTTGCATACCCCGGGGAACAGAACTGTAGTCTGGGTGACCTGACTGTCTAAAAAGTGCATTAAGAATGCAATACTTTGAGAGTACAAATGCAAGTCAGACAACAGAAGCAGGCAACATTATCCTGATCTATCAATCCAGCCGTTTTTAAGGTTGTCTCTTTCAGAGATTGACTAGATAACTAAACTGCATAATATTGCCCACTTTTAGTTTTGCTTTACTTCCATGGCTATTAAAAGGATCTGTAGGAGATTTTTAGAATACCTTAGCAGAGATGGGGAATAGTGGTAATTTAGCTACAGGCTCAGTTTACCTATAAGTGTGGATACGGCTCATAAGTTGCTTCTGAAATTACAGCAGGTTCATGGAGAAGGAAGGGTGGTTTAAAGATTAGATGGGACTACAGCAGCTTTCCTCATGTCTTAAACTTACCTTTGAGTGATGCTCTATTTCAGAAAAGGATCTGAACCCAACACTAGACTACAGAGAAAGGTGCCTACAGCTAGCCACTGGGAAATGTAATTATGGATCACTGAAAATTTTCCAGCTCCTCTAGTTATAAAACAATGGTTTCAGATAAAATAAAAGTGCTGCTGTCAGACTATTGGGATAAATTAGATCACATGGGTATCTCTGTTCTGAAGGATTTTAACATGCAGCTCTTGTTTTCAAATACCTGTTTTTCAGGGGACTCTTTCTCAGTTTGTACTTTATAAAAATTTCAAAACTCATTAATAGGGATTGGAGCATAACTTTGTTGAGATACTCAGGTGGTAAAGAGGTTCTCACTTTTCTTTTTGTTCCTAGGAATTTGTACACTTCTGTATAACATTAGGCAAATAAAAGAAAAAAGGTTCCTCTCTGAATATCACTCCAGCCTGCAGAGGTATATTAGAATATGAAAAAAAAAAATGCAAAGATTGCTTACATTACAAATACAGCCATTCTTTGCACCATGGTACACATGATTTTATGCCTAAACATATCTACAGACAAGCACACACATCTCCTCTCCAGGGACAGTTTTCTCTTGTACTGCTGGTGGTGATTTGATTCAGCAGGCTCCTCATGGAGATGTGCTCTCTGTGCCCTAGGGAGGTCTGGCAATCCTGACACTCTCAGTGCAGCTTTTGATCTTCTCTGCTGGGATCCTCTCTGCACCACTGCTTTTCTTTATTCCTGGGCCTTTCCAAAGACAAATATGAACCATTTGAGTTACAGGCATGTTTCTAGGTGGATACTTCCGTGCAATTTTTTGTCTGTTTCTTGGTCATATCTCCCCGAGTTTAAACAATCAATTCTATATCATTCAATCTCACTGCTCTGTTTAACAACTCATTTCCATGCGAGAGCATGAGAACTTCCCCACTTCTATCATTAGGAAAGTTTTGTCTTTGATTTTGCACCAGTCTGGACATCCCAACCCACAGGAAGTACACAATAAAGAGCAAGCATCCAAGTGTTTCTAGGTTTATGCACCGCTTGGCAAGGGATTTTCAGGAAGCACCTTTGAATCTGAGGACTTCTGTTAATTCTAAGTCTTGCACTGGCCATCTATCTGTAGGTCATCTAGTTCTTAACATTTTTATTAACTGGTGACTTGTGAAATTCTTACCAGGGCCCATTTGCTGTGCCTTAGAGATACATAATAAAATAGTTCAGAGTATTTTAGTCTGAATAAACATGACAGATTAAGTGTAACAGCTTGTTAGAAACCTCTAATGAATTGCTAAAGGTATAAAATTATATCTTCTAATGTAGTGTTATGCTGCTGGAGGAAGTTGCTTCTGTTCATTTCAGTTAATAAAAAACATCTTTGGAGTTTATTTTAATATTCATGACAGTCTACTTAATATTCATTGGAGATTTCAGAGAACTAGCAAAAATGTGACGTAATCCTTTTTTTTGCTATACACAATGAGTCTATTTGGATGGATGTGGAGAACAAGTTTTTATATCTGAATTTGACTGGAAATTGTGCTGTCCAACCAAAATCTCAGTTGATGGAGGAATATGAACCTAGCAGGTTTTGAAAAGGCACAGAACTAAAAGGAGGATTTTTGGTTTCATCATCATGACATTGTATGAGGACATTTTAAAAGCTTCAGGAGAAGATAATCAAGCAACAGCAAATTAGTTGTCTTGTTTAAAAAGCATTGAATTTAACAAGAGAAAAGTACAATAATAATTTAATGCTTCTCAAACTGTTTCAGTTTTAGGTCATGTGCTACACCAATGTCTCTCCAAGTCTGACATTGCAAAGTTTAAATAAGCATATTTTACTGCAAGAAAATTTGGAGTGCTTCAGGCAATTCTTCACTAGCCATTAGCTTAAGTACTTAAAGAAAATATTTTCAACAGTATAATCTCTATTTCTATTCAAGAGAAAAATTTAAATTTGTATTTGGTTACCGTAACAAGAATAAATCCAGTGACTATAATTGCCCTTTTCTACTTAAATTTATCTTTATAGCTATATTAGGTATGATAAATAAAACTCAGTTGCAATGTAATTTTCAGATGTACTTATTTTATTTACTTTTCTTCTTTAAGCTTTTTGTCACAAACAAAAAAACATTTGTTGATTACAAGATTTTACTCTTTTACTGACAAAATGGACTGGCATGAATCTTTCAGCTATGCCAAAAGAGGTGCTGTTTTTGTACTTGGCTGCCCTAACTATCTCTTTTCTGAGAAGTTACTTCCAGTTCACCAGACCTGCATTATAGAGGTCAAAAACTTCACTTCTTAATGACAATGATGCCCTGAGAGGCTACCTAGAGCAGAGGCTAGACAGAGTTAAAGAAATAAAGTAGGTATTTATTATAAAGGCCTTCAAAGGATACACTTTGGGCAGTACAAGAGCCCAGCCCAAGATGGATACACCCAAGATGGATGGCATGCCACAACTTTTCACACTATTATAAGTTTTGGTCCATTTACATATTGGAGTTAATTGTCCAATTACAGGTTCAGGTTATGAAGTCACATCCTCTCAGTTTGCTCTCCTCAATTTGCTGTTGTTTAGGCTTTTTGGACCTGAGGCTGCAATGGCTGTCCTTGGATTTCAGGCTGGAAAAGGATTTGTCTAATGAAACTCTGAAGAGAACTCTCTGACACTTTGCATGAAGTTCAGAGTTATATACTAATGTAGTACAGAATCTGGAAAATGTGAAAGCTAAAACTTAAGGCATCAACATAAACAGTGTGACTGGGTGCAAACTCAGCAAACTTGCAGATTACACCAAGTTAAATACTCAATTGATATGCTAGAAGGGTGGGATACCATCCAGAGGGACCCTGACAGATTTGAAGAGTGAGTGCTTGGGAACCTCATGCAGTTCAACAACATGGTCAGGGCAGTCATCAGTATGAACAGAGTCTGTGGAAGGAAGAGTTTGCGAGCAGCCCTGCAGGGTACTTGAGAATGAAAAATTGAACATGCGCCAGCAATGTGCCCTGGCAGCCTAGAAAGCCAGTTGCACCCTGAGCTGCATAAAATGAAGCATCAAGAGCAGTTCTGGGAGGTGGTTCTCCTCTATTCTGCTCTCGCAACACTTCACCTGGAGTGCTGTATTCATCCTCTGCAGTCCAGTTATGGATAAAGAAAGACATGGACCTGTTAGAGCTGGTCCAGAGAAGGGTCATGAAAATGAATGCTGGAACAGCTCTCCTACAAAGACAGGCTGAGATACTCAATGGAAGGCTATTGAGAGAGTTTATTGGAGCCCCTTATCTATAAAACTTGGCCTTTAAGAAAGTCAGAGTGACATTTTACTGAGGCCTGTAGAGACAGGATAAGGGACACTTATTTTAAACTCAGAGGGAAGATTTAGATTTGGTATAAGCAACAAATTCTTTACTGTGAGGATGTGAGGCACTGGAACAGAATTGTCCTGAGAAGCTATGAACAACCCATCCCTGATCGTGTTCAAGGCAAGGCTGGATGGGGCTTTGAGCAGCCCCAGGTTGCTGAGGTCTAGTGGAAGGCGTTTCTGCCCATGGCAAAGAGGTTGGGATCAGATGATGTGCAAAGTTCTTTCCAACTCAAAACATTCTATGATTCCATGATTTTATAATTAATTCTAGGATTTTTAGTTTAGCTTTTAAAAATTTAAATAGTTGCACATTTAAGTTCTTAATTTCTAATAGATCAAGAGAGCAGTAATTATAGTAACTAAACTAAAGTTGCTGCTGCAGACTAACTTTATTCTAATTTTGTCCTGTACTGTATTACAACTTGATAAAGTAGGCATAGGGAAATAGAGAAATTGAAATAATTGTGTGATGTCAAGCATGTTTTACACATAAAACTTCTATAATGAAATTCAGACTTCTATTTCTGTCATTGTTTTGTACATAATATTACTGGAACTGAGCAATGCTTATACTAATCCTATGTTACTCGGGTTTCTAATCTAGAAACATCTTGAAATTTCATACAAGAAAAAGTATATTTGTTCTGCTTATTCAGGCATATGCTAAAGTGTTAAGAAGAAAACTACCTTCTCCCTTCACTGTACTCAATAATACTTGTGACTTTCAGCTTTATTCTCAGATCAGTAATTAGTTCCCCGATGCTTTGATTTGACTGGTCAGCAGAGAGATGGAGGAGCAGTGACTATAATCAATAATGTATCTCTCTACAGGTTCTTTAAGAGAATCAACATATAAATATGTTCAATCCCATTGAATGAAACACAAACTATATTTCAACACTACAAGCTGGGAGCCCTAAACCAATATAGTTGCTTAGATACAAAGATTCAAAGATACCACTATCACTGTAGGTGGGATTAAGAAATAAAATAATTTAAAATTGTCCTTTACTTTGTTAATACACTTAGGCTGTGCTTTTCTGAAGTAAAGTTCTGTATTTAGGCTTTGTATATATTTTATGAAAATTTGCACTGAATAATAATGTACTATAGCAGCAGAATGAGATTTCTTTTCCTAAGATACTAGTAAGAAAAATGCAGGCAGAGCAAATGCTGGTCAATGTGAGCATGTTTTCAAAATACCTGTCACCACTAATTGGAAATTCCACTGCTTGCTGAAGAAAAACCGTATGAGCATCTCAACCTGTTGATTAAAAAATCTTCTGGGTGTCTTGATTTAGTGGGTAGAGGAATTGATGTGGAGGGGGTGGAACGAATGGTCTGCCACACAGTCTGCCAAATGAGTTCTGATTATCACCAAGAATAAAAATGCACATATTTTATCTAATACTTATTTAAGATACATGCTCTTATTTAGGTGTAGATCTTTCTGCCCAGCACCTGTTTGCACTTCTAAGTACCAGACATGATAAAATTATCCTAAAATGACCATTAAAAAAATCCCAAATATTTTGAAAATTTAGAATATTTAACTTAAATTTGTCAATCAGAACAGGTTTAAAAGTTGTTCCAACTGATATTCCTGAAAATTAAGTGTTTGGTTAATTTTAGTAGGTTCATGGATTTTCCAGTTATCAGTATCTTCAGGTTCTACAGAAGTGGCACAGGATGAATGCAAACTATTATTGCTGTGTGTAACAGAAAAACACATTTGTTATGCTGCAGCATCTTTAAGCAGTATGTGGAAGAGAAAGTAATGGAATTGTTCACTATAAAAAAATTCCTTCACAGTTCAGCGGAAGATGCATTTCTCCCATTGAGTAGTGGTAGCCTTTTCCATGCTCTAACGTGTGAACAAGAGCTGGGATGAAGCAAGTGCAGACTTTGTACATTTGGCCTGCTGGAAAATTCATTTTTCTGAGAGGTGGTAGGTTCTCAGATCAACAGTAACACTGACTTCAAAGATTATAATTTATTAGCTTCAGGAAGGTCCAGAGAGGGTGAGGAGAAAAGAAAGGTTACTTGAATTGCTTTGTAGAGCAGCAACCTCTGGCATGAAATCCATTCTAGACTTTTGTTCTAGGCTGCCTCATTTCTGAGCCTTATTATAAGACATGGTTCCATTTATTATGAAAAGTAACTTGAAAAAAACCCAGTCAAATTCATGTTAAAGTGTTTCTTAAAAAGTGTTTATGAATCAAAAAATTCCCCTGTAGCATAGTGTCATTCTTTTTTCTGTGAAATTTAGCTGCAGTCTGAAGAAAATCAGACTGGGATAAGTTCAGGTATTGGAAGAGGAAAGGAAAAGCACAGCAGGAAGAAGTGAAAAAACAGCAGAATTACAGAATGATTGAGGTTGGAAAGGACCTCTTGAGGTCATCTGGACCAGCTTCCCTGCTCTAGTAGGGGCAACTTGGTAAGATTGCTCAATTCTGTGTTCAGTTGGGGTTTGAATATTTCCCAGTATCCCTACATTTCTGTGGGAAGCTCATCCTTGTCTCTCACCACTGTCAAAGCATAACTGTTGTCTTATGTTTAGATATAATTTCCAGTATCTCAGTTTGTGCCCATTGACTCTTGTCCTGTGCACCACCAGTCTGTCTGTCTCACCTTCATTCCCTCAAAAGAAGGTATTTGTATACACTGATAAGACACCCCTTGAGCCTTGAGCCTCCTCTTTTCCAGGCTAAAGTGGAACAGCTCTCTTAGCCCTTTCTCATATGAGAAATGCTCCTCTTTCTGGTCTTTGTGTATCTTTGTCAGGTTCCCTCCAGAAAGTTCTTATCTTTCTTGTGTGAGAAAACTAGGTATCATCAAAGATACATCAGTAAATGGCTGAGGGAGAAAGATATTTTAAATTGACTGATATTGGTGATATTTTGTACATAAACACATTTAGAATATTATATGACATGAACATATAATGCACTTTTCCAGGATTCAAAGTAAATTTTACATAAAATTTATAGATTCTTTTGAAAGTGGGAATTTCAAGGTCACTACCTTTTTGTTGTTGTTCTGTAAAATAAGAAAAAAAAAAGGAAAGTTATATAGTCTTAAAGACATAATTCCTGTTGATTCCAAGAGCTTTTGCATAATATGTGAAAGCGTATAATACCTTTAGGCTTTTTCTCACTAGAGATAATGAATGACATGTTTCTCTCCTGAACAGATAAGCTTAAATGAAAATCCAGCACAGCCTTAAACCATGAGTATGTTCTGGTATATGTATGGAGATTCTACTAGCAGAAGGGGTTTTTGCTGTTATGTTTTTGGGGATTTTTTTGTGTGTTTTTGTAGTCTAGGGAAAGAAACAACTTTCATCAGCAAAGGTTGGGATCAAAACCATAAAGTGAGAAAGTTCTATAAAATTGTTTTATTAGCTGCACAGCATGCTTCAGAAAAGTTGTCTGGTTTTGGAGTAATAACTTTAAGAAATAGTGAGATAGCCTAGATGGAGTTTTTTTTTAAGGTCAGGACATTTCTCTATTTTTACCATCTACATAAGTATGTAAGTGTTCTTTGTTCTTTGACCTTTGTTACCTACCCATCACACCACACTCATGGTTTCTGATTACAGGTGTATTCTGAGGAGGACTGAAATATCAACTGAAAGTTCCAATGTATTAAAAGATCAAACAAACTTATTTAAACTATTTAATTTCATAATGATAACTAATATAATGTCTTGAGTGAATAGATTAATAAGTAACTGGTGATCTGATTTCACTGAACTTTCAGAATGAACCCCACATGGACAGAAGCAGGCAAAAAAGATGAACTTTTCACTACTGAGTTAACTTTTTGAATATGCAGATTGTAGCTGTTCAAACATTGACTATGCAGTGGCAAGACTTTCATATCTGCACTAGACCTGGTTTGGATGGAGTAACTTGATGAGTTTTATATCTGTGACTGGAACAATGCTGATAACACACCAATGTTTTCAATATAAGCATACTAGTAGAAGAGAGAATTACTTGACTAGAGTAAGAGTTGTTAAAAACTTATTATTCATATGAACACTTATGAGGGAATGAAGCAGTTATAGAGTAGACACCAAGCTTCAGACTTCTTAAAGTCTGCTGATGTGTTTATTCTCTCAATCACAGAACTTCAGTGGGACCTAAACTTGCCCTGTGTTTCCATAACTCCTTTCCTCAAAATGGAAGATAGGTGGGGATATTTTTCCAAATCTCATAGAGAAGTGGCAGAAAGCTTCTAGGTATTTAAAGCATATGCATTCATATAAATACAGAGATTTATACATAAATATGCATATACATTTATATTTAATAAATATATCCTATACAAAAATAGATATGTGTATAACTCTGTCTATGAGATAAAAATATATGATATGCATAATAAATATATAACTTCAGACAGTATAACTGCTAGTTTAAACAACCTTTCTTTTCCCATTTAGCAGAGTAAATGATATGGTAAGTGTGGTAAGTAGGGTATTCCATATTTGACCAGTAATATTTTCTAATTCTGTTCAAAAGTGTTTCTCAAAGTGACATTTTCAATAAGGACCTTTTTTTTTCTCTCTGTGCAAGCTCCATTAATAAAAGGAAAACAAAATTAAAATCTTATACCTTTTTCCTTTATCTATTCCTAATCAGTGAATAACACGATGAGAATAAATCAAAATTTGGAATACACTCTCCTAAGCCACTTCTTTTTTTCCTGACTTTTCATTATTGTCTGCTTCATAACACTGTGTCTTCAATATGGGAAAAGCTATGAAAGGTAATATTTTGAGTATTAGAAGCAGAGGAAAAAAGTTGAAGTTAGTTCCAGCATAGCTGCCTGTAAGTGCGGCCCACGATAATGTCTAAAATCTTAAAATTTAGAGTTATTTGAAATTCAGACCAAAACTCACCTATCTTATGAGCTGAACTCCGTTTTCTAGGTCTACTCTTAGCCCATATATTTTGACCAAGTCAGCTTAGGACTCTTTTTTGCCTCCAGACATTTTCTTTGCCATTTGAATTCAACAAAGATTGGTGGTTTTTTCCTTCACTAAAATTGCTGAATAAGTAGCTATTTCCGAGACACTAAGTAAGGATTACTACAGACATATAGGTTATAGACAGCCTTACATTTTTAATAGCAAAATATATTTTTTTATAGTTTGAAAACTAAAATTACATTCAGAATATTCTGTTTTGACTGAAGTCTGTTAGAAAATGCTGAAAATGTATTAGTTGTTTTCAGTAACTTTCTTAGAATGCTGCTTGTTTCCCTTTGGAAATAAAAATTTGGATCATTGATTGAAAATCTAAGGGCAGAAATAACTATTTCTTACAGGATTATCTCATGTCAGTGGCTAATAATGGTAATAGCCTAAGGAATATTTGCCAGCCTGTTCCATTTAACGTAGTCTGAAAATACCATCTTAGAAATCATACAACTTTTCAAAACTTAATAATACATTTTCAGAGCACTTTTTCCATTCCCTATCACATTTTAATGACTGGTTCAAGATAGTGAAATATCACGATATAAAACAAAAGAGAAGTGGATTCCAAAGTGAAAGACTCCATAAAATCATGGCATTTAGAAAAGATGCATTTTTTTTACTGAAACAATGTGTGTTTTAGGGTTGCCAGATGTAGCCAAAAGTTCTGCTTTTCTTTACTTTTTTCTATTTTATTATGATAAATTCCAAATACCATTGTAGTCGGTATTGAAACACCAAGATTCATATTGAAAAAATGTATGGTTACATTTAGAACCTCTTGGGTGCTCTGACTTCAGGTAAAAATTGTGATCTGAAGATGACCTCAGATTCTGTTTAGAGTAAGTTTATTTCCACTTTGTAAAGTTCAGTTTAACAGAAGTTTGTTTTTCTTTGCACAATCAATGTTCTTTTCTTTCCTGGCTGTGAGGTAAAAGTGCATTGGCCTCCTAGTAAAAGGTGAAAAATTGACCACAGTCAATCTCTATGATGCCTAGGAAAAAGCAGGTGCCTTTCTTATGTCCTCAGTTTTCAAAGTTCTCAATTCTCAGTTTTCAAAGCTGAATGATTACAGCCAATTTTGTCAGTCTTAAAGCAGAAGCCATTTCCTACACTTGATATTTCTCACAGGCTTTTTTCTTATTTGTGCTAGTTCTACTGCACCCTTTCTGTGATGTCAACCTGAACCGGGAAAAAACACCAGCATTCCACAAACTGATGCAATAAGAGAATAAACTTTCCCTTTTGTCCTTATGTCTTTCTCCTTAATTACTGTGTTTTTCTGGATGTGTTAAGACCTTTAGACAATAAATGGGCAGCACACTACATAACTTCAAGTCTGTTTGAGTAGCTATGGTCAGCTCACCATTGCTCTGTGGCACATAAAATAATTTTGCTGCTGTTTTGCTGCCTGGCTACTGACTAAAAAAAGCCTTGGCATATCCCAACAGCTGAGCAAGTACTCATTTATCTTAATCAGTATTTGCAAAAAGCCTTTAGGGTTCAATTTTCATGACCTAGATGATGGATTCGTATTCTTTTAGCAGTACTGACTTAGCTCTTACCTTATTGGAAGAGTATAATATTACTATAAGTCATTATAGATTTATAAGTCCAATTATCTACTATATATTCATTGTGCCCAATGTAATGTCTTCTTGCTCCCTTTGCTATCATTTCTCTGAGAGAAATAGGCATACAGAAAATTTTTGGTAGATCCTTATTTAAACGTTCATACTCTCTGTCCTTGAAATTCAGTCTGGAATCCAATTTACTGGGATCATTTTATTTCCCACCCAGAAAAAAACCCCACCAGAGTATACTTTCCTAATAGGGTTTTTTCAAGTAGGATATACAGTGTTTTTGAAAACATTCTCATTGCAGCCACAATTTTCCTCAACACAGAACATCAAAATAACACATAAAAGTGGATACCCAAAGCTAGAGAAATTAGTGTGTACAAGACTATTCAGAATTTGTCTCACCAATATTTTTCCCTTTGCCATTGTTATAATTTCCACAACTATACCCCAAGCATCAGAAAGAAGCATTTATCTGCTTTAATTTAGAAAAGGAAAATGAAGTGATGATTTCAGCATCATTGTTGCAGCCACTGTTACTTATGCATAACTTTATAACCAAGCATGTAAGCAGTTCATATTTACATAGTGTACCTAATGAACATTTGTATTCTAAAACTATATTTTCAAAGCAAAGAGAGTTTCTATAGAGAACAATCTCAATTTTTATTCCAAAAGAGCCTCAAAAGGTAACAATTTACAGTAAGAATCTGAAATCTTCTTCCTACTTTTAAGCATATAATTTTAATGAAGCAAAATATTTCTGAGAATTATTTGCTTTATGAGCATTGTAGGATGAAATTATATACAGAGCAGAATAATATGCAAAAGAAGAGATCAAGGTGCTTTGGACAGTCAAAAATTTGGGGAAATAGAGGGATTAGGAGGTAAGAACAACAATTTTTTTAGGAGATAAAAAATAACAAGTTTTAGAAAATTAGTCTTATCTCAAATAAGTATTGTTTAGAGACTAAAAGGCTGCATCTGTTATCTGTGTTTGCAGAGCAAACAAAGAAGGCAAAATAATTTAAAAATCTAGAAAAAATGAATAAAACCTCAATTATCTGCCTCATTTTTAAATTTGCTAAGACAGCAATATTTCTCTAGTGAAAAAGCATTTTTCTCTTTTAAGCAATACCCTTTCTTGCCAAATTTTGGATTTTCAGTCCCATTGTAAAGAATTTCTTTTGTTTGTTATAGAAATATAATATGAGAAATTATAGATGCCATGGAAGGAGTTTTCAAAAGTTCCTTAGATTATGACACCTATTTGAAAACTCTCTTCTCCCATTTTTATTTTGCATTTCACTGTGTAATAGGAAAGTGTATTCTTCGCACATAATATGTTTTTTTCTTATAGTCATGTTTGATTTCTTTTTTTAATTAAAGTGTTATTTCATCCCAATAAGATTTATTTTATTCACATGAAAAAAATTATTTGGAGAGTTATCTCCTAAAAGTCTGACGAGCACTTTTAAAAACAAAATAATGTTTTTCTTTCTGTGAATAAAGGGCTTGGAGTTATACTTTCCCAGTTTCCCAGATAACCTTCACAGACTTTTTTGTATTTTATATATATTGTTTAATCATTACTAATGAAAATTATGAATGGCACTCTTAACATTCACCTTCTATACTCCATTTTATGTTTTCTGGACCACAAGTCTCTTAGCTCTCAGCTTTTTCCAAGAATTTAAAAATATAAACAAAATAGCTAATTTGTCAAAAATGTCTGAAGTCTGATTGAGTATCAAGTTTCTCAGACTATCTTATGCAGACAGAGATTTTATTTTTCAAATGCAGCTGTGCCTTCCTTAACTAATGCAAACTGAGCTAAATGTTCTTGATTCCAATTTCAACAGCATTCTGGCAATTTTACCTTGTATATGCTTTTAAGGCATTATAAGATTCATGTCTTGCACCACTACTATACATAATTTTCTGTGATACTATCCCTTCAGAATTACAGATTTTTTCCAAATAAATTGTTAGGTTTTTATTTCAGGATACATCAAAAGTATTTTTAAATTAAAAACTAATGCAAAAAGTGTCAGTTCCTGAAGGTAGCTCTCTGAACAGACAAATTAGTTTTAAAGTATTCAATTTCAAATCAAAAATTCTCAATAAATACTCTGTCACAGACTTGACAACTTAATGGCAAATAGACTAACAAAGAAGTACATATGTGAGCTACTAGATAATAAAATAGTTGCATTTCTAAGCGTCTCTTTCAAACAACAAAAGTGTCTTTAATGCAATCAGTTACTGCATCTTGCTCTGTATTTCCCAAATGAATATGTCTATTTGGCCTTTGACTTAAATTGATCACTCTTCAGAAAGACTTGAAGTGCAACTTCTTGTTGGCTTTTCATTTAGCAGAGTATCAGAGAACCACGGGAGATGACAATAATACATTTTTTGTTATTTTCACTTCAAAAATCTGGGGTTTTGTCCAACACAATCACTTGTACATTATTATAATTTAGTAAAGCAGATCTGAATTAATCTAATACTAGTATTATTTTATTCTTGCTCAGACAACTAAAGAATCCCACAGCTAATACTTCATTTTAAACCAGATGAAATAGGAATATATTTCATTTACCTCTTCCCTTCTTCCAGAGAAAATTTCAGTTTCTACCTAATGCTTCAAACCTAATTATTTCCTCTACTACTATCTTACAACAAATTTTGAGTCTTTACACTACTAAAATAACTGGGACTATTTGAAGCTGTACTGCAGTCAGTAGAGTCTGCCAGTGTAACCATAATACAGTGACAAGTCATGGCATCTCCTGCCACATCTCAACAAGTAGTCAGTGTTACTGGAAACCTGATGGGATGCTCAGTGCTCTCGAAAATGTTTTTAGGTGTTTCCATCCATCTTTATTGTAAAACATTTGGAAAAAAAGTGAGAAGACTTTGTTGTCTGTCTTTAATTTTCCAGCTCAAGAGTATTGACCAAACCTGTTTTATTTAATGGTGTTCTGAACAGGAATGGAACTTGATGTAAAGAGACATCTCAGTGCTTTGAAATGAATGATGGTGTAGGGATGGCGCTGGTTTGGGTTTGGTGTTTTTTGCAGAAGGTTTATGTAAATATGTTCATAACCATGAGAGGGAATGGAAATGAAAAGAGTAGTATCTAACCTTGATGGTAACAGCAGAATCAGAGTTAATATCCTCTTTCAATATGACTGTGTGTTTAGTTCAAAAAGAGGAGACTTCTAGATTTTTCATGTGGCTTTTTCTTTTTTTTTTTTTTTTTTTTATAACATCATAACTACAGATATATCAGTCTGATATATATTTTCAACTGAAATTCCCTGCAACAAGAAATTGATACCTCAGAAGATTTGAAATTCACCCAGTAAGCTAAAATCCATTTTAAACACTTTAAAAAAATGTATTAGTCAATTAGAACTTTGTAAGAAGTTAAGAAATTCCAAGTCACATATTCTTACTGAATCCGTTTTGGTTTAAGAGGCCTAAATTACCTAGAAGGATATATATGTTAATTTGGTTTAGTCTCTTTTTTCCTCTTTATGTAATGAATTGTCTTGATTCATATAATCAATACTATGAAACTTTGATTAATATACACTATGTAGTGTCACACTGTATTTTGAAGGGGAATTAGAAATACCTAATAATCCATAGATGATAAACTTTTTTTAAACATTTGTGTATTTAAAATAGTAAAAAAGTTAAAATTCTATATTGTTTCTGTCTTTCATAGCATAAAATTTCAGCTCTGGCATATTAACTTGTGGAAAAACTTCACATGCAAACTATGATTTAGGGTGGTAGTCTTGCAGGCAGTCATCACATATTTCCAGGTCTACATTATGAATTAAAAAAAAAACCAAAAAACACAAAACCTCTTCTGACAATTATCAGTTAAATTATACAGAATTTCTCCATTAAAAAATTACATTTTTTTTAAACCAAGCTTAGCTCCAGGGCTAAGTGAAATATTCATTTTCCTGTATTGAGAGTAATAGACTGTTCTTTTGTGTCATTTAAACTAGAATGTGAACTTAAACAAGCCCTGAATCTGGCACAGTAAACAAATCTGAAAAGAAATCTACTTCTGCAACATTTTTAAATACTGTGCTAAACCACTTAGCACAGACCAAGCCAATGCAGATCACAATGAGCTGCACACTGCAATGAATGGCTTTTCTATTCCTGACACTTTCCTTATTGAGTGGTTTTACTCAGGAGTCAAATCCATTAGGAACTGAAATAAAAATATTTTCTCCTGATACTGTCATGGTGTCTCTATGGAGACAGTGAGCAGTAGTTTTGTGTTCTTCATACATTTTGAATGACGGAGAAAGAAAAGAAAATGTGATTAGGCAACATGCATAAACATTAATTTTTATGCCTTTTAATCATATCATAACATATCATAAAACAAAACAGCATTTGTTTTTAAATCAAATACCAAAAAAGGTAGCATAGCTAATTAACTGAAGAGAAACGTCAGATCAGAAAAATGTCTGTGCTACGTAGTTTTCGACTTTCACCAGGAAAGAGTGAATGATAATAATTAATAGGAAAAATCAGATTTTTCCTTGTATGATAGACATGATAGGAAAAAATTTTAAGTACAGTGTTAATTTGATGACTCTCTGAACACTATTTCTAATAGTAACATGTGATTATTTGTGAATGTTTGGAGAAAAAAATTAAATTGAAGGACCACAAATTTTTTTCTTGAAAGGCAGGAGGCTTTGTTCAAATAAATAAATAAATTTGGGAATGTAAGTCTTGATGGTTTATGTCAATATTTTTGTTCTAAGTTCATTCCTATCACTAGTATGTGTTCTGATGTTAAGCATAAATTAATGTCATGAACTAAGTGCTCATATTCTCTTTTAAGTGCAACAAACTTTCATTCATAGCTTTTGTTTATAGAAAACATGGAAGAAATTCTGTTTAATTCCAGCCCGTCATTTTATTGAAAGTTTTTACTGGCAATTGCTACATTTTCAATACTCGAACTTCCCATAGATTGATTAATTTCTATAATTTCTTCTCATAAATCAATTTTCTCAGCTTTTTCCCCTAATTTCTTAACCTTTTTACTCCTTGAGCATTAGACTGTTGGATTTTACAAGGTGGAACAATCACTTTTTATTGTATCAAATGTATTTTTTCCCAAAATACATCAAGCAATTTTTAAGTTTCTTCAAAGAGTCATACTGGAAAAATACTGTGAGAGAAAATACTTCCGTACACGTTGAGTACTCAAAGCAAAAAGAAACAACATACTGTTCAATAACATGGTGCAGTACTTGGTTGGACACAGTAAGTTCAAACTGAACATAGTAAGTCAAATTTAATACCAGATATTTACTGACTTTTAGAGAGGAAAGATCAACCTGGAAAAACAATCAGCTAAATGAGAAGTAATAAACACAGGTACCGATCACCTGATTTATATCTTGTAACATCCTTAAATTCACATTAAATATCTGACTTTTATGTTACACAGCCTTTCAGGTGGGTAAACCAAAACTGTCTTCACATTTTAGAAAAAATAAACCTAAAACCTCAAAATATTATGAGGAGATCAGAGCTCTTTAACAAAGGTTCATCTTGGAAGTTGATCAAATAACTTTAGGAGCACAGAGGTTACCTTGATATTTCACTTTCAAATCTATTAAGGTCATCGAAAATTGTCAAGATATAACACTTGTCTTTTTGCCCTTATTGTCAGGTTAGAGTGGTAACAAACCTCTCGATTAAGTGCTTTTTCAGCTTATAAATTCACAGTAGAAAAATGATCGAAACTAAACCCATTAGTATAAAATACGTGATGTGCAGAACTTTGTAGAGTGAGATACACAGAGAACAGAATGGGAGATTGCCTAAACATAGTGAAAAAAAAAAATCAGTTAAATTTTTCTTTATAATAAAGCAAAACAGAGTTAGCTAAGACTGTGTCATGAAACTGAGACTTCATGTGTGGTCATGTAAAGAACATGAATGAATAGATATTGCATGAATAGATATTGCATGTTCAGATGAAAAGACTTGCTAAAATTTGGTTCTTTGAAGATGTATTCTCAGTGTTAAAGATAATTTATTTATAAAAATAAATACATAACAGAATAGAAGCATGGGGAAACAATATACTCAGCTGTACATAAGAAAGGACAGACTGAGTGCATTGTTTGGGATGCATTAAAATCTAATTGCATGTCTATGTTTTTAGTTCAGATTTTGTTCCCCTTGTAGAGTAATGTTCCTTGATATAGCAGTGGCTTCTGTTGATGCATAGGTTACACTTTTTTTTCTTCCACAAGGAAGGAAAAGGTAGAGTTGTGGAAAGAAAAAGACTCATTGTTGTTCCTGGTCCGTAAAGGCCGTTTTGGTTTTCGAGGCTATTTGGGCGCATCAGCCCTGTCACACATTCAGTGAGGCATTTTGTCATTTGTAGAACAGATTCTATCTGCCCATTTTGCTATGAAAACACTATCTTGTTAAAAAGTTTACTTGAAAGAGAACACCGTTCCAGAAAATGTATACAGGTAATATGACAATCCACTGTTGCTAAACAAGGTGTTTCAGTCAGCCTTTCTCCATCAGCAGCTACCTTTTGGCAGCTCTTTCGTATCTTAGACCCTTTCATGGCCACTTTAAATACTATAATGTAGGGGGAATTTTTCTGACTGTTTCCTGTCAAGATAATGTTAAAGAAGCTTACAGAAGGGCCAGAAATGTGCAGAATATGGTTCAAGATCAGGAGGAAGATGAAGAAATGTGAGGAAGGTTTCCTCACTACGAAAACTCTGAGTTATTAGTCCGCCTCTACTTCCTATTAAAAAAACAAACCCTGTGCTGCAGTACGAGCAATCTGAGCTGTGTATTATGTCCCATTCATTCTAGCATGCTTGAAAGCTTCTATAGCTGAAGTAACACTTCGTGATGAAATTCCCAAAGGTGCTACAGAAAAATAGTACTGATAAGAAAGATCATGGATGAACATGGATGGCCCTTTGTCGGAACCCAGGACATCTCTCTGATGTTCCTGGATGAACCAGGCCCTGGCTAGGGGTGTCGGAGACACTGGCGTGCAGCCAAAGACCCCTGTGGCTTTGAGTTTGACCCATGGAACCAGTTACCAACTTTGTATGAAGAATTAAAGGTCACAAAAGTTTAGATAGCACAGTAGTAGTGATCATAGGGTGAAGGGAAAAATTTTAGGATTTTGTGCATGGAGGTTTGGGACTTTGTACATGGGGGTCTGAGGCTCCAAGACTGAGGAATCAGGGTGTGCCCTGTCCTTCTTCCTTCTTCTTCCTAGCCTCCATGATTTGGGTGATGTTGGCACTTTCAGATTGGTTTAGAGTGAAAAGTCACTGTCTAACATAGGTGATAGGAATTGGAACATAATAGTAAATATCAAGTACACAGCTTACAGTATAAAAGACAACACCAGCCCTGGGCAGGCAGTGTGCCCCGGACTGACCTGCTGAACAGATTGCAGCAGGCCAGACAGAAAATGTTTTAGATAACAATTAATAAGGAACCCTGAGAACGACAGCTGAAGACTTCTGACTCCTTCAACAGCTGGGTTGGGAAGAAGACCTTCTAACACAATCTTGGGATTGCCCTGATAGTGGCAACTCCCAGAGCCCTTCAAACATTTTGTCAAGTATTACAGATAATAAAGCAAACCAGAAGTCAATGTATTAATACCTATTAATAAAAAAGGATGAAGTTAACAAGAGAGAATGAAATCTGTTTATGAGGAGAATACTGTAAGCTTAAACACTAGCTATTTCAAGGCATGGATGCAATTATGACTCTGGAAAGAGGCAGAACAGAACATGGAATTAGACAGAATGATTGAGTAGAAAGAGGGCGAAACAACGTCTGCCAAAAAACAAACTCAGAATATACTGCCTGGAGTCACAGTTTTAGCTACTATAAACTGAGTTACAGTCTATTGAGGAGAAAGCCCTGCATAAATAACAAGAGAACAAAAAAGGAATAAAACATAGAGCAGCCCTATTTTCTGTATTTGTAAAAAGAAAAAGAAGGAAAGCCACAATGAAACTGGTTTTTATACTTATGGTGCCTTAGTTGGTCATAGCTAAATGTAGCAAACTATAAAGGGATCAGTGAGAGCTACAGGGAAAACTGCACAAATAAGACCAAGTTTTCCCATTGCCTTATACAATATCTGGCACCTGTGTAAATAACTAGGCTGGTATGATTGAGAGCCTTTCATGTGAACAGGGACTAAAGAAATCATTGCATGAGTCAAACATTTCACACATGCACAGAGGAAAGTCTTGTAAGTTTGAACCTGCTACCCAGAGCAGATGGCTGTCTTGTTACCATAACTGTGAAAGTTTCTTTGCTGTAGAAATAGCTGTCATACCAGAATATTTAGTCCTGAGTTTACATGAGAGCTGTCCTGGTCTTTCATCCTAATTTTTTTTTCTAGATTTTTTTAGTATTTGTCTAATATATTTGTTTTAGGTAAATTTTAAATGCATCAAATATATCAATTTTTAACACATCAATAAGAATAATTGAGTCCACCTTCCTGCTCCTTGTGAAATGACCTAAAATGAAAAAAACATCCTAAACCATGGGAATAAAATTATCTAGATATTCTAGAACTCTGGCCGGCTTGGCAGAGCCTTTCCTGGAGACCATGTTCCAGTGATTGATCACCCTCTCAGTGAAGAACTGTTTTCTAATACCAAACCTCAACTTCTCGTGATACAGCTTCACTTCATTTCTTTGTGACTAGTCATCAGAGTTTGGAGCACAGAACCTTCCTCTGTTGGTCTCTCGAGAAAGTTGTAGACTGTGATGGGGTTGCCCTCGGTCTTCTCCAACTGAACGAATGAAGTGATCCCAGCCTCTCCTCAACAGTTTAAGCCTTGAGAACTTTTACCACCTTTGGAGTAGTCCTCCTTTGGATGCTTTCTAAAAGCTTCATATCCTTCACTTATTGTCATGCCCAAAACTACACAGGCCTTGAAGTGAGGCTTCAAAGCAGCAGAGTGGGACAACCACCTCCTTTAATAAGCCACTTAGCATCTCTGCTTTGTCTTTGTCCCTATTTTAAGATGGACTAACCTCATCAAGTTAATAAGATGAGGTTAGTGTTACTAACACTAGATCAGTGTTACTTCTAATCTTCCAGTTGCTGCTAAAATATGCCAAAAAGTCTTTTTTTTTTTTTTTTTTTGCAAGCTATGGCCTCATGAACTTTCTTCCTACAGCGGCAAACAGTATCTCTGTAGTCCTCCCGTGTCACTTGTCCTGGCTTGCAATGTCCATAGACTTTCCTTTTCTACCTAAGTTTTAGTCTGGTTTAAGAAAGTTTACAGCAGCCTGAACCTCTTTAAAGCAAGTAGAAGGTAGTGTGCTCTTTAAAGATGGGAGTGGATATCTAAGTTTGCAAGGGGAATGAAGGAAAGCAGAGGAAAATCTTCAAGAACTGGATTTAAGTTTCACCATGAAGTCATATTCTGCCATGTTCCCTCATGATGTTTTTTCTTTGTTTCATGAATGGTTTCATTAGCATAATTTAATCTTCATGCATAGCAACTCTCTGACTGCTACAGATAAACATAATGAAATCTAATCCTCGGGGAATGAGTGGCATAAACTGGCACTGTCTGTGGAATGTTAAAACCATCTAGGTTAACAGAAAATTAATCATGTCAGTGTAGTATTCACTTCAGAGAGACATTTATTATTTTAATAAGACAATAAAATTAATTAAACTAGACTTTTTTTTCCCCAAATTTAAGTGTAAGCATATTTTCTGATTTAACAAATCACCCCTCTCTTTGGACTATGTTTTCTTCCTCTTCTCTTTATCAAGGCCACAAATAGGCAACATCTGAGATAGTTTTCCAAGCCCATGTGGGGCTTTCCAATCCATCTAAAAGAAGTCAAACCAGGGGAAAATGCTTATGATATATGTAGTGATACTGACTCCTATCTCAATTTTCCTTGTGGTTTAAAATTGTAAGATTCATAGTCTAACCTCATAATATATAAGGAAAAATGACAATACCCAAGGAAGTTCCAAATGACAATATTCCATTTTCCCAGGCCAGAAAAAATTAGAATGGAATATTTCAAGTGTCCCCTTAGAACTAAGAGGAGATGCTTGATCTTATTCCAATGTGACTATATATTCTTTTCAAGGACAATATCCATGGGGTATGCAGTGTTTTTCATGAATTTCAGGTCTGGGAGAAGATTTGTCAGTAACAGTTGCCATAGAAAAATAAATACATTCAGTAAGCACAACTTTTTTTCTTTTCTCAGCTATGAGCATTCATTTACCACTTTTATTCCCCCCTCCTCCCCACCCCCCACCCCTGATCCCCAACTATGGCACACTTTCTAGGACCTTCAAAATTCAAACACGCAGCCCAGAGCACATATCAGAATGTGAGGGAAACTCATCCTCTTCTGGTAAGCTCTCTGGCCTACAGAGCTCAAACAGGGGCCCATTGTGTCTCTCTTTTGATATGGTAGTTAATGTGTTAGGTATCCAAAGCACATGGTGTATTTTAGTGTTCTTGTTGTTTGATTGGTTGTGTCGTAGACTTTGTTTTTAACAGTTAGTTGCCTCATTTTGCCTCGAGACAGGGTGAAGTAAAATGTAATGAAATATTTTTTTATAACACGCTAAGTAGTCTTTGCATCTACTGGTATTTACAACAGATATTGCTAAAGGCAAAAAGTATTACTTTACCTTTTAAAAGATATTTATGTATCTTTTCTAGAGTAAGGATCATCCCTGAATATGAACAGCTGGTAGACATCTGCTCTCACTGAAGTTAAAACTCTCTTTTCTTTGTAACTCAATAGGCTGTTACAGTTCAAAATATGTTCTTACATTCTACAACCCGTGTGTCACAAATACATAGAAAACCCTAAAGAAGACAAATACACATACCTATTTTCTGGTGTTTGACTGTCACCAGAGACAATACTCATTGGCTGATTTCAGATACTGATCTACAACTTCTTTGTCATTCATGTCCTAATATAAATAAACTTCCTCTCTACCCCAGATACTTGATTTGATTAATAATGTACTGCTATTTTATTATTAACTTACTTCAATATTTTACTTCAAATATGTAAGTATAAATACAAAATGATGCAACAATTTCTAGTGAAAACAAATTCTTAATCATAAATGTTATTTAACAGTGGACTTGATAATCTTAAAGGTCCATTACAGTTTAAACAATCCCATGATTCTATGATTCCAGTTGAAAACATAAAACCCTAGTGGTTAGAGTAAAACTCTTCAGTAACTTTTGAAAATGCGTAACTTTTTTGGCTTTGGTTTATGTGGACCACAGTTCCCAGAGAGAAAATTTGTCCATATTTCACAGCACATTTTTAGTATGTCTGTTGATGAGCGATTTCCAGTCTTGCTGTTGCTGCTCAACTTCTTTCATTTTCTGTGGTGTCTCCCAGTATGACAACTTACTGTAACTCTCAGTGAGATTGATTCTGAGAAAGAGAGAGATGGTTGGCTTCCAGTCACTGAAGTTATTTTCTTCTTCTACCTTTCCCAGCCAACTGTTCTGTTAGCAGAATTCTCTCTCAGCAGGCAGCTGTCAGTGCTGTTGCTTAAGTGTTTTTGCTGGTGTGTGCTCTCATTGAGCCATTGCCAATAAATTTCATGATGCTTCTTGTTTGGATATTTTAGCCTTTCCAATGCTAAAAGCCAACCTTTCTTTTTTTACAAAGATTGTAGTATTTTTTTTACAGAGAGAGTGCAGTACCCCAGACTTGTATACAGAGTGGCAGAAATTCCACACGACTTTCCTGTTCACTCTTTTTTTACCCCATACAGTTTGTAGTCTCTGTTAATTTTGGATTTAATGTAGCACTTCTTTCTGCCACTTCACCACCAAGCATACAGACTTGCATATTTCCCATGTGTCTTTTAAAGAAACAGGCCTTTCTTTTTCTGAAGTCTTAAATTGGAAATTAATGTGAAAGAAGTAGTAAAGTTTTCAGTTTTCATTTATATATATATATGATGACTCCTATGATGAAGAGCTTTTAAATGGCATTCTAGTCCTGTGCTGAGCTCTCCATTTTCCTCCAATTTAAACAAAGTAAAATCTCAGATATTTTTCAAGTTCCTGGTGTACTATCTTTCTCAGGTGCACTTACTTTTACCTAATAAAGATTGCTTTGTGTGGATTTTTCTGCAAAATGGAAAGAACTTTCAATGTGTGTCTGCTGTCATACTTTTTATAAATATGGGTTGCCATTTTCTAGTAGTTATAATCATAAAACCTACTCTTTAACTGGAAGAGGAAACAACCCAAAAAACTAACTGAATTAAAAAATCCAGTAAAAGTTTAGATAGTTTCTTGTTTTTTCGTTTGAGAAGCTTACACTGTCTAAATTTTGAAAAGTAGAAATTAACAGTTTTAGTTCTGTTCAAGGATGACTACATCAGTGTCTATTGAGATTTGAAATGTTAAGACCTTTTGAAAAGTCTGAGTTGGATCTAGATTCTTTACCTTATGAAGTCATAAGTGATTTTTTTTTCCCTGAAAGTCAGTTGTATTTTATACAATCTACTGTAAGCCAAGTAATGTGGTGATATGAATACAGCTGGTTATTCATTGTAATTTTTGTGTCTCATATTCAGAAATATGAAAGGGTTGCTCTTTTTTCAGAAGATTTCTCTGTTTTTCTTATAATGAGAATATTGACTCCATGATTCAAGTTGTCTCATGTAGATGTAAATGTGTTTCATTTACAACTTTGACTAGAGTCACTCAAATGTTGATGAAATGTTGGTGGAAATAATTCTAAAGTATTTTTTGGATGTTATTAGGATTTTTTTTAACAGGTCACCAGTATATTTGCATCATTTAAAATAATTCCTGGTCAGTTGTTCATCTAGACATTTCCTAAACCATTCCTTTCTCCTAATCACTAAGGCATTAGATTCAATGTTACTTATTTCTTAGTCAGGGCTCCAGGATTTTTATTATACTTAATTTTTAACAAATCAGAGTCCCTCTTTTAGGAACTCTGACCAAATTTTCTATAGCAAATTCACAGTCTTTCTGGAACAGAATCAAAGTGAATTAAAAGATCTTCAAAGATTGCTCTAAAATCTTGTGTCTATCTTGGCTAAATTCCCCACTCCAATGTTTGCCTGCACAAATCAAAATTTTTCAGATATTCTAGAAAAACATTTTGGCAATTATTTTATTGAATTATTCCGAAAAATTAGCTTTGCCAGGGTAAGAGTGAGAGTCACCTGTTCTCCCCTGAGAGTTCCTGCATTCCTAAGTATATGGCACTGTCAAATTCACTTAGCTCCAGAGGATGCCAAAACTGATATGGTGTCACTCTCAGTGCCATCTCCTTAAGTACTTGGTACTGAGCAGCTCATCACAGCTTTTTCTGTAATCACCTGATGAAACTCACCAAAGACATGCAAAGGAACACTGTTTAACCAGAGTGGCCATGCATTAATTAGCAGCTTGATATAAAGAGTTCTATAAATTTCATGTATTCATTTAAATGTATTTCTTTTGTGTACCTTGTTTGTATCAATTTTGATAAATGTCCAGCATCATACTGTAGACAGGGTCTCTGACAGCAGCCAGATTTTGTTTTTCAGTGTTAGAACTTCAGCCTGAGCATTCTGACATTTGATATGGAGATGAGATGTAAAGGTCTGATGGGCAATTATGATTGATCAGAGTTCCATAGCAGTGGTACAGAAACTTAGACATTTTTACAACTATTACTCAGTGTCAAGTGTTGCAATTTATTTTTCTCCTGTGCACTATCAATGGATTATGCCAAATAGTTTGTGATGGAATACATAAGAAATGTTATAAGATACATGTATAATACACCTTACAGATAGGCAAATGTGAATTTGTTTTAAAAGAGGAGGGGCTGGGAATAGAAAGGATTTTCTTCTTACTTTTACAAATAATACACTAATTGCAAATATTTCTCCTACCTTCTTTTTTTTTTTTTTTTCTGACGGAAGAAGAATTTGGTTTGACCAGCAATAGTGCAGATTTCTGTTGTGTTGTCACAAGGAGGATATATCTCAGAAAACAAGCCAAAAATGGTTAAAATATTTTTCCCCAATATTGGCTAAATAAAGATCTTTTTAAAGGGTTATCTAGTTTACAACTAACTTTTAGATACTTAAGAATTTACAGGACAATACATACATCATAAATCACTATTTTATTTCATCTTCTCCAGATACAAAATTTTTCAAAGAAATGGTAAGTTTCTTCACTGAAGAGTGTTAGAAAAGTTGACATTATTTTTCCTAACAAGAAGACAACATTAGACTTCAAGTAATATCCTGGCAAGAAGCTGTCATGTCAATCCATGCTGTATTTGAGAGGTGAAGATAGGACTCAATAGGGAAAATTTAGTAATCAATGACAAGTCAAATACAGAACAAAAATAATCTAATTCCCCATGACATAAATTTATTTCCTGCCAGCTCACATGTGGATTCATCCTGGATCAACTTCATTCATCTCTAACAGAGCTATCACAATTCAGAAATAAAATAAAAATTGCATAAATGATGTGTCTAGTGAAATATGGAGGCTACAGGATTTAGTCACAGCTTTGAAATATATATTTAGTCACAGCTTTGAAATATATATTCTGTTGAATACCATATGTTTTTAATGCCTTTAGTCAAACTACATTTATGAAGTTTTTCTGCTAAAATCACTTAAGTGTGCGCAAAATATTAATGGAAATCAAAATTTTGGGTTAATTTTAATATTCAGTTATTCATTGAGAGAAAGACTCACTGCAGGAAATTAGTCATTTTCCATACACTCACATAAACAATAATCAGTATAAATGGAACAGTTACATGACAAGGCTACTTTTGTAGTTACCAGGACAACAAAGCTGAAGTTACAGCTTGAAACAATTAAGTTAGTTGAATTCACAATAATAAAATTTTTATTCTTTATCATTGCAGTCACATGGGTAGAAGCAACTTTTTTATAAATTGTGACACGCTATTTTGAAGGGTGTGGGATCCATGATCAGTTCTTGCTCAGCTGCTGTTGTATTTTTCTGAAGCTGATCAGATACCAAAGCTTATATTAATTGACAAAAAAAAGATAGTTTTTATTGGTTATGAGAAGTCTGTAACATGAAATATGATTTATTAAAATCCCTATTTTGAAATTAGATTGACACACTCCTTAGGCACAAGAGTTCTTATTCATGATAGGAAATGTTTGTTTAATGTTGAAATTCTGTTACAAACCACGTACTTTAATTTGAACTTAAGTTGCTTTCAGTTCAGTCTATTGACTTTCCATAAACTACATCCTGAAATTGTACATATTTGTTTGTGACTGTTCAGTTTCCAAACATTCACTTTACAAGCTACCCATATTTAATCCAAAGAAACAGTAATGTAAATTTAACCCAAACTAATTCATAAAAACAATACTTCAATTTTAAACCAGTTTGATAAGAGACTATTCAAAGTACTGGGTCTTAGTGATATGTTTGGTATTGAAAATATATGCATATCATTATCTAAACCTCTATCATCAAAGGATACACCTATTTTTCAGAGAAGATTTTATTAGTTGTCTTGTGATCTTGCTGATGGGAAAATCTGACCTGAAATACTGATGTGAGCAGTGCCCTTTCATATTTTTTCACTTTGAGAATTAGGAGAAGGCATTGTTCAGTGCAATATGGTGTAAATATTGTTTTCATGTGAATAAAAGGATGTGAGTGTCTGTATGTTCCATGAAAAAATGTATATCCTTCTTCCAATTAATCCCTAACTTCATGTGAATTTAAGGAATTTCAAAATATTATTTCAAAGATTTCTCACAATCTTGCTATGAAAATATTCAAGTAGAAAACTGGATTTTTTTGGCTGGGGGATTTTTTAGTTTCGTACACATTTTCTCTTTATTTTTTCAGCGTAACTAACATTGAACTATGGTTCACAAAGTCTTATAACACTACAGGTTTTTCTGACAAAAGTTTGCCAAACCCAGACATTTTCTTCCTTCCTCCATAATTTTTCATTTCTTTCCCACTTTGCATGATCCATATAAAATAAGCTAACATCAAAGAAAATCATGAAAATGAAGAGCTCTTTTGACTGCCAGTGGTAGCTGCTGAGACAAAATTTTTTTTATCTACATATTTTCTCATGTTTAAGACCATAGGAACTGCAGGAAATATTGTCTCTTGCCACCCCACTTCCTCTGCAGCTCTCTACTCTCTGTCTGCAAGTGGAACTGGTACCATAGCATTGCATAAATATTTATTTTAAGTAATTTTAATGATGCACCATCCTTACTCTCCATTGTTTTCCTCCTTTTTCATCCAACAGTATGAAGCTTCAGATTGCTCAGACTGAAGGGTGCTTTTTACATATAAAGTGCTTGTATAGTACAAGCTTGTATAGTACAAGCTTTTCATGTTTTTCAAACATGAATATTACCATGTGTAGTTTTAGCTTTCCACTGTAGCAGTGTAACGCGCATCCAACACCAGAAAGTGTTTTATCCAATACTAGAAACTCTTTTTTCCTTCTTTTTTTTTTCCTCTTTTCTTTCAAGACAACAGAACATGGTTATGGACTGATTCATAATGATTTCCTATGAAGACGTGATGTCTGTGGTTCTTGCTCTCTTTAAAGTTGTTGACTAGACAAAAAAATTTGAAACTCTTATGCAAAAACAAAAGTGTCCCTTCTTGCAGATTCTCCACTACTATATTTACCATTTCTTCTTAATTTTCCAGTTTCATACTTAGCTTTTCTTTCTTAATGCAATTTGGAAGAGAAGGAGATGAAATGAGAATGTGATATTAGATGGAAAAAACATTTTCCTATTTTTCTTAAGTAAGCAAACCTGAGTGTGACAGTGGTCAAGCTTAACAAGAATAAACTTGGATAAAATCGAGCTCTTAAAAGTAATCCTTTTTTTTTTTCCCTATGTGATAAACTCTAACTCAGACTCCTAAGTAGAAGGCAGTAAGCAAATAGGAAGTGGACAGATAAAGATGCCCTTCTATCTCAGCAGAAACTTGCTGATGAGGCATGCTTTGTATCTTATGGCTACTGAATTTTTATGTATATTTATACTTGTGCCTCATCTAATTTCTGCAGCATACTGTCAACTTTGTCACATAAAATGAAAAGGAGGTTAGCATATACATTGTTCAGTCCCATACGAAATAGTCCGTCGTAGTTAACCCCATGCTGAAGAATTCTGAGAAACTGCAGAAAATATAGTTTGGTTGTTAAATTGTTGAAGACAGAAACTATCTTTCAAAGTATGTATATACTATATGTTGGAAGCCTCAGGGTAGATATACAACCAGTAGGAAAAAAAAAAAACCACTAGGAACATGTGGA
The DNA here is from genome assembly GCF_015832195.1 of Motacilla alba alba. Taxonomy (NCBI): domain Eukaryota; kingdom Metazoa; phylum Chordata; class Aves; order Passeriformes; family Motacillidae; genus Motacilla; species Motacilla alba. The sequence continues at coordinate 79,045,355 of NC_052017.1, forward strand.
CCTTTATGCTAGATATCCATATATACATTTATATTAATTTATTACTTGTATGTGGCAGTGTGGCTTGCTTCAAGACTGTAAGCTTTTCAGAATTGGGATTATATTTCATATGGCTTGTATATTATAACTATATAATCTATAATCTATAATCCTGGTAAAATAATAAAAAATTATGTAACTAGTAGAAATATTTTTGGCACTCTGGTCAGTTAGTTTTTCAGCAGTTCATTAGGAAATATCATGTACTTCACGCCAGAAATGTTTAAAATTATGCTGATCTCTTAAAAATAGCTTTAGTTTAATGTGTTTATTTGGTTTTCTCTGAAAAAAACCAAATAATCATTTTCAAACTGTTTTAAATCAAATGCCCTATCACTGAAATTTTATGAAGACACATTTGAAGACATCTCATCTTTGACTCATCACTGCTTGAAAAACAAAAGTACCATTGTCCTGAGTTTAGCTGGGAAAGTTAATTTTCTTCCTAGCAGCTGGTGCAGTTCTGTGTTTTGGATTTAGGTTGCTAATAATGTTGACAACACACAGATGTTTTAGTTATTGCTGAGCAGTGCTTGCCCTAAGTCAGGGACTTTACAGTTTCCCTTGCTCGGACACTGAGCAGGTGCAAAAAAAAAAAGCTGGAATAGAGCATGGCCAGGGCGGCTGACCCAAACTGGCCAAAAGGATATTCCACACCATAGAACATTATGTCCAATATATAAACTGAGGGAATTTGGCCAAGACAGGCCATTTGCTTTTCAGGGACAGGCTGGGCATCAGCCAGCAGGTGGTGAGCAAGGGTACTGTGAATCTCTCTTTTTGTCATCTCCCTTTTCATCATAATCATTATTGCTATGGTCATTATTATTATTATTATTATTATTATTATTATTATTATTATTATTATTATTATTATTATTAATTTATCCTTATTTAAACTGTTAAACTGTTTTTATCTCAACCCACAGGATTTATCCTTTTCTGATTCTCATCCCTATCCCACTGGGAGGGGGTAGAGGGAGAGGAGGAGTGAAGAAGTGAGCAAGCATCTGCGGGGTGATTAGCTGGTAGCTGTGGTTATACCAAAACACCTGGAAGGCCAAGAGTGAAAAGTATCTTGCAACTGACAAATCTTACCCTTTTTGATTAAATAAGCAGTGACACTCTTCAGTCATCCTTGGACCATTGTATTGTAATGAACACTAAGCTCTTTCTGAGTGGTACAAAAATTGCAGTTGACAGAGGCTGTTTTGATAGGAACATCTGTATATATCTCTCCTGGTGATGGCTGTAAATTTCTTGTAAAACTTTCCTTTAAACAATACAATAAGGCCTTTGATAGACATTTTGTCCCTAGAAATTTTGCTTTCCAGATTCAATTCCAAAAATTCAACATTTGTATTTCTACAAAGGTTCAAATATCAGAGACACTTATTTTCAAAGCTAACAACCCTAAGTTTGGTTACTTTGTGTTCTCTATACAGGATAAAAAGCTGAATTTAGATTGTTTTATATTTCTTCACCATTAGAGTAAAAGGCATTCTTTTGTTCAGCATTTGACAAAAAATTTCTGAGTGGGTCATCTGACGATTTTTAATAAAATCTTTATTTCCTTATCTGCTCTTACTTAAAGTGATATCTCCAGTTAAATTTTCAAATATATTATAAATTTAACCTTTGTGTCTGAAAACACTCTGCAAACTTCTAAGATATTTTCATCTATTTTTTTTTCTAACTGCATTTTTGATTTGTCTAGATTTTTGGCTGTTTCTATTGGTCAGGATAATTCTGCTGCTTTTTGGAATAAAGCAAATCTCCATGGTTTATTTTAAGAATGATTCGCTTTAAACATATTGCTGATTTCACAAAAATGTCTTTAGAGTTTGTTTTATAGCACTTTCCAAGGACATGGTATACCCTAGCTCTTTTCAGTTCTGTAGCATTTGATATGTACTGCAGAAAAATGCCACTCATTCTTTTATGACAGTAGAGTTGGGCAGTAGTTCTTGTCATCTGTTTTTAGAGGTCTCTAAATATGTTGTGCATGTCTTGTGAACTTCTGTGTTACATTTTTCAAGCTAGCCAAAGGTGTCTTACTCTTCTGACCTTTGAAATGGAACTAAAATGGAAACTCTGCCATTTGTTTCCTCATGTTGTCAGTGATAGCCTCAAATATGTAGCATTTAAACTTCCAAAATATTCTGTGGATTGTTTGTTGGGTTTTTTTGTTTGTTTTTTTTTCTCATTAGAAGTGCCTCATTGTAATGTGGTGTTTCATGCATAAAAGGACACTTTTGAGAAACTGAAGACCATTTGTATCATAATGAAATCTAAGCAGTTTCTTTCTACCATTCAACTTGGATGTTGAGAAGTGTGTTTTTCTGGACTTTGTTTTCCTTACTTGATCCTGGTTTCTATCCAGATGCAAACAGGGAAAATGCATATAAGAAAAAATTAGAAATCTCCAGGTTATGTGTTCTGAAAATACCTCTGTTTAATTTTTCAGTATAAAAAAAATGTTCTTCTACAATTCTTCATTATTTTGGACATATTTCACTCTTTTATAAGAAGATGGATATACTAATTTATTTCCTTTTATAACTGAGTAGGCAATGTCAGTCTGATAATTTTGCTAGAAAATACCAGTGGGAACTGAGGCACATTTTATTCTCAAAGAAATGACGTCAGCTGCTTCCCATACTATTATTTTTATGTGGCTGCTGACTTTACTTTCCTGCATGTTTCCTATCAAGTGATAATTCCAGGACTGGCAGCTAAATTTCTTCTGGTATTCTTTAAAATTAATAAAGGTGTTATGTTATTGACCTCCCAGTCCTCTGCTATCAAGGTGCTACTGCAGCAGAGTTTTATCTAGTAACTCTTGGACTGACAATTCTGGAGAAAAGCACAGTCTTTCCATGCTTTTCCTACTTCTGAATGAAATCAGTCTCAAAGAGGTGGTGCTGTGATGACACTAACTGAAACAGAGCAGGTTAATATTTCACGTCAGTGCCAAAGGAAAATTGTGAGGAAGCTGACTGGAAGGTACAAAGAGCTAACAGCAAGAAAACCTGAGCTCTGGTGGGATGAGTAATGGTCAGTGATGTCTCCTCTGTGATCCTGAGCATTGCTCACAGATTGTTTGAGATGTAGGAGCTTTTCAAATAAAAATGGTTTATTTTTTATTCTTTCTGCATCACATTCAGGCAGATTATGGAAATAAATACAGAGAAAGAAAACTGAAAGAAAACTTCAGCAGTCATATCACTCCAGGTTTTCCTTACTGCATTTTACTGCTATCTTTTCCACCACAATACTGTTCTTGGTGACCAGGGCAGACACAGTACAGTACACAGTACTCTGTGTTTCTTAGATATCTTTTTTTTTGTTCATCTCATATTGATTCTTTAGGAAATTATGTTGTTTTACAGATATTTTATCTATTATGACTTCAGTTTTATATTTAACTGTTGTTAAAGGAAACATTTCTTTCGTTGCTTGGAGCCTACCATGGACATCTTGGAGATGGATATTTTAGTAAATATTGCTGTTCTGCAGAAGAAATTAAATGTTTGTATTCAAAAGTCTTTGTCTTAGCATCTTTTAAAAGGCTTTTTCAAAGTATACCTGCTGAGAAAAACTTTACTTAAAGGTTTTGAATTGTGCTAAGTTGGAGAAAACTCAGAGTTTCTTTGTTAAAGGTACTACAGGATTCTACTATAGTATTGCTGTAACACAGTTGGACTTCTGAATGCCCTTTGCAAGTCCCATTTCAGAATGAAATTATGACTTTTCTTCTTTTCTTTTCTTAATGCTTAGACACTTCAGCTTGTATTTGAGTAGGGACTTCAAGCTGCTGTGTACTTATGTAACAAAAGCAGGCAAATTGTGCACATTTAGGACCAAAGAACTATATCTGTAGAAGTGCAAAAACAAGTTCATTTTAAAAGAGACAGAAGACACTAACTACCATGCATCAAGATGTAAATATCAATTATCTTTTCAAAATTCAAAACTCTCTGAAATTAAGCATTTGTTTATTTTCTTGAAACCATTATCAGGTAAAAAAATCTTCCATTATCTATGTCAAAAATAATGCTTTCTGCTTATTTGTCCATCTCCTGTCTAAAGCATCAATTTTTTTAATATTTATGTGCAATTTAGATGTGTACTTATCCACTTCTTGAACATAATAAACTACAGACAAACACACTGGGATGATTTGCCTTTCAATCTTCATTTTAGGAGATAAATTTACTTCTTGCAGCTTCTCAGCAGACATGTGATTTTTTTTTTAAATCTTGCACAAATAATACTAAAATTAAATCATAAAGGACCATCTTTGTTTATATATACAGATTTCAAAAGATATGTATCTATTAATACATTTTGGAAAATAAGGGAAATCTATAATTCTGTTTTATTTTGGAGGACTTATTAGTAAGCTGAGAAGAAACCTGGAATATTGCAGACATCAATATGATGGTTTTTGCATCCTTATAAAGATTACAGAGAGGAGCTAGATTTAAGAGCACTGTAACAAAGCATTGCCGTATTTGTTTCAAGGTATCGAGTAAAATCTCTTTCAGCTCAGCCAATATTTTTTTCCTGAGTTCCACTGTAAATATTTGCTTTATTCCTACAACATAATTGTTATCTACACTTTGAAAAAATAATTGTATTGCTTTCTTAGAAATGAGCCTTTGTGACTTTCAGGATACCTAGATGGGACATACCACTTAGTAATCATCTGTGGAATGACTCTCTCACAGTATCACTGACATATTCTGGTATTTCATACCAAAGAAATTTTAATTTAGCAGCTAAAAGCTGAAGCTAATAAAATACAAGGTATCTATCCATTGCATACAGGTATTAATGTCGGCAGAATTCTAGATATCTGGAGCATTGCTTTATCTTGTGATTTTACTGATCTACTATTAACAGTACATAATGAATCAGTATATTTAAATTATAAAAATTATGTCCAAAATAGTATCAAGAGGTTAATCTGAAGGCAAATCAACAGAAGAAAGAACATTTTATCAGTGGTATGAAGTCTTGTAAAATGGAAAAATTTATGTTTCCAATATGTGATCTTTGAAATTCAGCCATAACAGAATTGATATGTGAATTTTTACAAATAAAGTGTCTTCAGAAATAAATCTCTATTCATTAATCTTATGGTGGATGGAATCCCTGCCTGAGTGAGTGCCCAAAGACAGTGGAAAATTTTGAAATCTCTTTCACTATCCAATATAAAGCATTTCTATTTTGAGCACCTGAATTTCTATTCCAGCACAAAATGCTCTTGCAAATTCTCATACCAAACATGTAGTTTCAATATTTATACCACCCTGTGTTTACCCTTTAACTTAAACAATTCTTTTAAAATCTCCTTCACCCAGGGTTGCCTTCCCTTCTGCCTTTCCTGATCTCTTTCAAATGCCCTAGGTTCAGCAGCCAGCTCTGTTGCCCTCACCTGCTGTCTTCACCTGCAGAGACTCAGCTGCAGTGCTTTGTGGAAGCTCCTTCTCCCACCTGCAACAGGCAGCAGGAAATGCTACTGAAAATGATTGTGAAGTCTCACTTATTTTGCATGTATAACCTGAAGAGTGATTCCTACTGCTAAGAAAAAAAAGTGTTTGTTGATTTTATTTCAACACTATTTTCTTCTCTGAGGTCTCCTGAATAATCTGAATTATTGCACAGTATACAAGACTAAAAAGAATGGATGGTGGTGTGGTGGCAGTGCTTAGTTGTGAGTTTGGGTCTTGTCTGTGGTTGCTTTGGAAAAGAAAGGAATTTTGCTTTCCAGTTTCACTTTGTGTAAGTATATCCAAATTAAAGGATAACTGCAATCACACAAGAACTTCTAGATTTCAGTTTCCATATGTGACTACATGTGCTTGGGGTTGTCTATTTGGGTCTTGGTTTACTGTACAAAATCACAGAATTGTAGAATTGTTTAGGTTGGAAAAGACCTTCATGATCATTGAGTTCAACTGTTAACCCAGCACAACCAAGTCCCGCACTGAGCCATATTCCAAGTGCCACATCTTTGTCTTTTAATATTTCCAGGGATGGTGATTCCACCACTTTCTTGGACAGCCTGTTCCAATGCTTGACAGCCCTTCTGGTGAAGAATTTTTTTGTAGTATCCAAACTAAACCTTCCCTCGTGCAACTTGAGGCCATCCCTCTTGCTTATTAGTGAGGAGAAGAAACACTTCACTACAATCTTGTTCCACATAGTTGTAGAGGGTGATGAGGTCCTCTTGATTATTTTTTTTCTGCAGGCTAAACAACTTCAGAACTTTTAGCCACTCCTCCTGAGTCTTGTGCTCCAGACCCTTCCTCAACTTTGTTGCTCTTCTCTCGACACACTCCAGCACCTCAATATCACTTTAGTAGTGACAGGCTCAGAGCTGGACACAAGATTTGAGGTGTGGCCTGGTAAAGGGCACAATCACTGCCCTGCTCCTGCTGGCCACACTATTGCTGAAACAGGCCAGGATGCCATTGGCGTTCTTTGCTACCTGGGCACACGCTGGATCATGTTCGGTCCCTGTCACCAGCACTCCCAGGTCCTTTTCTGCTGGACAGCTTTCCAGCCACTCTGCCCCAGCCTGTGGCACTGCCTGGGGTTGTTGTGACCCAGCTACAGGACCCAGCACTTGCACTTTTGAACCTCATACCATTGACTTTGGCCCATTGGTCCAGCCTGTCCAGATCCCTCCAGGGAGCCTTCCTACCCTCCATCAGATCAACACTCCTACCCAGCTTGGTGTCATCTACAAACTGAGAAAGGGTACACTCCATCTGCTGATCCAGGTCATTGATAAAGATATTAATCTTGGTTAGCCTGAACATTGAGCTCTAAGGAAAACCACTTGAGACATGCCACCAGCTGGATTTAACTCCATTTACCACCACACTCTAAGCCTGGCAGTCCAGCCAGTTTTTTTCTTACTAACACATGTCCAGGCCATGAGTAGCCACTCTTTCGAGGAAAATGCTATTGGATACAGTATCAAAGGTTTTATTAAAATCCTGATAGTCAACATCCTTAGCTTTTCCCGTATCCACTAATGAGTGCACCTTGCTATAGAGGGAGATAAGGTTGGTCAAACAAGACCTGTCTTTCATAAACTCACCTTGAGTTTATGATCCTGATCCCCTGGGTGTCCTGCATGTGCTGTGTGAGGATGCTCAAAATTACCACCTCTGTGACCTTCCCTAGAACCAAAGATCAGACTGACAGGACTGTAGTTCCCTGGATCCTCTGCCCAGCTCTTCTAGGTAGATGACCCATTTGTGAACTTCAAGTCCCCTGGGACCTCCTTAGTTAGACAGGACTTCTGGCAAATCATGAAAAATGTCTTGGTGAGCACTTCTTCCAACTCCCTCAGTACCCCCGGGTAAATCCCATTTGGTCCCATAGACCAAGTGGTGTTAACAGGTCACTGACCATTTGCCCTTGGATTACGGGGGCCTTATTCTGCTCCCTCTCCTCCAGCTTAGGGGGCTACTACCTAGAGAGCAATTGGTCTCACTGTTAAAGACTGGGGCAAAGAAGGCATTGAGCACTTCAGCCTTTTCCTCATTATTTGCCGCTGTATTTCCCCCTGCATCCAAAAAAGGATGGAGATTTTCCTTAGTCCTCCTTTTGTGAATCATGTAATTATACAAACATTTTTATTGTCTTTTCCAGCAGTAGCCAGATTAATTTCTGGTTGGGGTTTTGGCTTTCTAATTTTTTTCCCTGAATAATGTAATGAAATCCTAGTAGTCCTCCTGAGTTTTCATCCAATTCTTCCAAAGGCTAGAAACTCTCCTATTTTTCCTGAGTTCCAACCACAGCTCTCTGTTCAGCCAGGATACTTTTCCTCACCATTGGCTCATCCTTCAATACGTGGGGATGCCCTGCTTCTGTCTTTTTCATATAACTTTCATGAAGAGTACCCAGCCTTACTGGATCCCTCTGCCCCCCAGGACTGCCTCCCAAGGGACTCTCCCAACCAGTCAGCCAAAGTCTATCCCTCCAAAGGCCAAGGCAGAAGATCTGCTGACTCTTCTCCTTCTCTGAGAAGCAAAAGCTATCAGCTCATTATCACAATGCCTAAGATGGCCTCCACAGCCATCACATCACTCACCAGTCTTTCCTCTGTTCAAAGACAGTCAAGTGGGCACCTCCCCTAGGTGCCTCACTTACCACCAGTGTCAGGGAGTTATCTTCCAAGCACTCCAGGAAACTCTTAAACTGTTTTCTCTCTGCTGTACTTTATTTCCAACAGAAATATCATCCTATAAGTTGCAGTTTCCTATGGTGAGACTTCTCCCAGCTGCTTATAGAATATTTTGTCTGTTTCTTCATTATGTTGAGTGGTCTATAAGAGACTGCCACCAGGATATCCATCTCATTGTCCTTCCCTGATTCTTATCCATAAATTCTCAATGCTGAGACCAAGTTAACCTACCATATTTCTGTGATGGCAGCTATTTCATAGTCTTCCTGCTGCACAATGGTTTCCAGCTCCTCCTGTCTATTGCCCATACACATGTGTTAGCATAGATGCATTTCAACTGGGCTACTAATCCTGCCACCTTCTTTGTGGGGGTGATGCCTTAAGTTCTAGCTACCATATTTTTCAGATTCTGTACTGCCTTAGTGTGTAACTGAACTTCACATAGAGTGTTAGCGAGTTCTCTTCACAGCTTAGACAAAACAATCCTTTTCCAGCCTGAGAACCAAGGACACCACTGCAGCTTCTGACACAAAAAAAAAGTGTAAACAATGGCAAATTGAAGAAAGCAATCTGGGACGATAGGACTTCATAACCTGAAGCTGTAATTGGACAATTACCCCAATATGTAAATGGACCAAAACTTACAAAAGTGTGAAAACTCGTGACCAGTCGTCCACCTTGCATCCATCTTGGGTCCATCTTGGGTCCATCTTGGGTAAAGCCACGGCTGGGCTCTTGTACTGCCCAAGGTGTATCCTTTGAAGGCCTTTTAATAAATACCTACTTTATTGCTTTTACTCTGTCTATCCTCTGTTCCAGGTAGCCTCTCTTGGCATCAGGGGAAACCCCTAATTCTTGGGTGGAATTTCCTAGTGATGGATAACACTTTTGCTACAGAATAATTTTTTGCTCCTAAAGTTTAATTTAAATGGCATGGTGCACAGATTTTATACTTATCTCCAGCCATGTGTCTCTACTTCAAAGGAAAATAGTTCACAGGAGTTGAAACCTGACAATCTGAAAACATATTGAGAGAGTTCTGTAGATGAGTAATCTAGCAGGCAGCAGCTGGGCTTATTCAATCAGCGCTGTCATCTCTGATCTCATACCTCACAAACCACTTTCGTTTGACAAAATTTCAGTTCTTTTCCTGTTGTGATTTCCTGTGAACACTGTTATTGTGAAATAGTTGTACAGTGCTTAAGCATCTTGATCTTAGTGCAAGAAAGCCTTGTTCCTTGTACTCAATCACCTGAAGCTTTGAGTTTTAGTTCCTTGTGATCAGTTGTAGACACTTTGAATTTGTGTGTTCTGTTCTGTACCTAAATGGCCTCTTTTCTCTGTGAGTGAAATATATGATTATGTTCTGCTGCAAATATGGAAGTAATTCTTTGCTCCACTGTTAATCAATGTAGAGTAACTTAAATCTTTATAATATATCATTTGGAACATTTATTTGCTTTAGGATCTTATTTTTTTTCTTCAAAATACCTCTTTGCTTCCCTTTGAAATCAGTGCCAGCAGGAGTGGTAGAATGAGGACCATCATTATCTAGATTTCTTTCCATAGCCCGCTGTCTGATTATAGATAACAGAAGTAAACATCCACTTAATTACCAAGTATATTGCAGTTAAAGCTGTCTGTTAACTATAGTTATAAATAGATGCTACCATATAATTTCATTCCTATTCATGACCCCTTTTGTTTGCTTATTGATAAACACTTGGTTGTATAAATTTATCTGCAAGCATGTTTGTGATAAGTACAAATGTTGTGATAAGTACAAATGTGGGAACCTAAATAAATATTTGCAAGATATTTGGAAAAGAACTTTTTTATTCTATTTATTTTTATGCTGTAAAATACTGATGCTGAGGTAACTTAATTGTTATTATGCACATGTCTTTCAAGTCAAAAATGTAGCTGTAAAACAGGCACCACACTCCCACTCCTATTCAAATTCTTCTTACACTATCTCCCTTACCTACTTCAAACAACCTTAAGAAATTTTACTGTAAGTCAGAAAACAAACAAAAAAAAGATCTGTTTCAAACAAAAAAAAAAAGATCTGTGATTGCCTTTTGGCTTTTAATCCACAATCTAAATATTAGGGTCATGCTGAAAAAAAAAAGGTCTCTGAGAAAATCACGTGTTATGGATTAATGAACAAAACAGTACAACCAAACTAAAAAAACCCACAGTGTGGTTACACTCATCTTCACAAATGTGATTTCTCAAGAATTCAAGGTCATGAGAATATTGCAACTCTTACACATTTCTGGTTCAATATGCATTTTTAGAGTTTGTCTGTATGGAAAATTTACTGCCAAAGTTTTTACTGCTATGGTTACATTGATCTAATTCTTCCTGGAAATGCATATTTTATAATAGGAGCCATGAGAGGGAGCTATAAATACAGTGGTATGGTTATGATAGTATTGTTCCCCATAGATCTTCTTTCTGGGTAATTCTTTGATGCAGAACATAATTTCTACAACCAGTTCACAAAGACACAGAGGTTGTGGCTTACCAGAATAAAACTAGCACAGCTGGGAAACAGAATCAAAGTGCTAGTTTAATCATCACTGTCTCTGCATATACCTGAGGACTATAGCCACATAATTGAATTACATTGGCTGAGAAAATTCCCCATAAATAGAATAAATTTGGCTATGGAATTAGGTTGTTAGAGATGCTACTTGCATCAGCTTGGCCCATGCTAGGTACCAAGCTTCCCAAATAATTCCCAGCTATATTTCAGCAGTTAAAATATCTCTTGGGACCTGTTTCTGCCTTTCAACAACATCCAAGCAGGCACTGTGACTCCACAAAACTATAACTCTATGCACTCCTTTATGGTGTTGTGTTGTTCTACAGTTGCGCTGGAGGAGCACTTAAAGGATCATTCCACTTATTTCCACCCTTTGGAGTAGAGAGCAAGCTTTGGTTCTCACAACCAGGTGGAGTTGCAGGGGGAGGGATCCTCAGATTCAAGGAAGGTACACTGCAATTGCATTCTCTGAGACTTGCCATGAGCAGACTGCCTGCAGGTCTGGATGGGCAGTTCATACTTGAGTCTTTTCCAGCTTTTATCCTCCCTCCTGTCTCTTCTCTAAGTTCCTGATTTGGGTGTTGCAATTTGGTATGTTGTGATTGGATATGTTGGGTAACAGACACATGCAGTAGAGGTCAATGTGGTAAACTGGGGACACACAGAATTTTTCTAAAACCATTTGTTGTGGTTTAACCCTGGCCAAATTCCAGGCACCCATGAAAGTCACTCTCCTCCCCTGCTACAGATGGGCAGAGGAAAGGAAAAAATTAAGGAGGGCTTCATGAGTTGAGATGAAGACCAGGAGAAAACAATTCAAGGGCAAAACAGTCTCAACTTAGAGGTAAAAAAGTGAATTTATTAATAGCAAAGTCAGAGAAAGATAGTAAGAAGTAAAATAAGACCTTAAGACCACCTTTTTTTTCCCCAACCCATCCCTCGTTCCCCATCGACAGTGCAGGGAGACAGGAGGTGGGTGTTTTGGTCATTTCATCACCCAGAGTTTTCTTCTTCTGCTCTTGGAGAGAAGTCCTTCCCCTGAGACAATGGGGTCCCTTCCACAGGAGACAGTTCTGCATGAACTTCTCCGGTGTGGGTCCACTCTCACGAGCCGCAGTCCTCCCAAAACTGCTGCAACATGAGTCCCTCCCACAGGCAGACAGTCCTCCCAAAACTGCTGCGCTGTGCACCACTCTTCCACAGGGGGCAGTCCTCCAAGGACAGGCTGCTCCAGCCTGGAAACAGGGGCCCTTTCTCTCCATGGGTCTTCCACTGGATCACAGTGGAAGTTCCTGCTCCTCCAGGCATCCACTGCTCTAGCATGGGCACCTCGCCATGCTGAAGGTGGATCTGTGCATCCTCCATGAATCTCCATGGGCTGCAGGGAGACAATCTGGTTCATCATGGTCTCACCACAGACTGCAGAGGGATCTTGGCTCTGGCACTTGGAGCACCTCCACCCCCTCCTTCTCCACTGACCTTGTCTCTATGTTGTTTCTCTCACATGTTCTCCCCTCCTCCTCTTCTCTGACTAGAAATAATCTGTGCCCCACTTTGTTTTTATTTTCTTCTTAAATATGTTATCACAGAGGCATTGCCATAATTTCTAATTGGCCCATCCTTGGACAGCAGCATGTCCATCTTCGCAGCCATCAGGAACTGGCTCTGCTGGACATGGTGGAAGCTTCCTGCAGCTTCTCACTAAGCCACCTCTGTGGCCCCCTGCTACCAAAAACCAGGTTTTGCAACGTCAACACACCATTGTATCACAATGATAGGAAAGAAAACATTGCATAAGAATACCCACCTATCTATCTATAGACAGAGGAGAACAGCACTTAAGATTCCTAATATAGAGATGCAAGCAAAGTCTAACTCAACACCTACAAGCTGAAGTGCATCATACAGACAGGTTGAAACAGTGGAATCTAGAGACTGTTTAGGTGAGTGTGGGTGGTGGGTGCCCAGGGCTCATCCAGAAAGTCTGTGTGAGAATACAGAGAAGGTAGGTGGAGAACATGCTAGAACAGCTGGGAAGGGGCTGTGGTTTAGCAGAATTTTACACCTCATCATATGATCTGTGTTCCAAGAAGATGGTGTGGCAATGGAGAGTGATTGGTTGGAATTAAATGATCAATGTTATATGATTTGGTCTAGAGGAAGTTGAGTACCCATTATAGATTTTTGGGATGGTGAGTTTGTCTGTCTCTTCTGGCATTTCATTTTGTTGTGGGTTTTTTTTGTTGTTTTTTTTTAAGTCGAAAGAACTGATGTACAGCAAGAAAATATGTTAGTGCCATATAGAGCGTGGGAGATAGCCCAGATCTATTTTTAAAACCTGCTTTTCGGTATGTGGCTGATGGAATACTGCTGCAATCCTCATGAATATTTTGATGGAAAAGCCCTTAACTAGATGAGGGCAGTGAAGTCAGGTAAGATTTACATGAGCTAAAGGACCCAATCCTGCAGTGAATCCTCCTTATGAAATAGTTTGCCTGCATTCTGAGTCATGTCTAAGATGCTCCAGGAAGATATTTTCTGCAACACTGAGCATGCTGAAGTCCAACCTGTCCCTCATAGTTTTCTGTTCAAAATCAGCAGGTCAAACACTTCAATGAGATTCTATGGGATCACAGGTCCTAATTCAAAAACAGGTCTTATAGTTATTGTTGGAATGGCTGCAAGTTTTGGGCAGAACTAACCAGAACATGTGTGATTCTTCACTGATAGTCAAACAAAAGCCTTCAGGATTTATGACTGGAAGACCTTCCAGCTGCTGTAGGAATTCTGCAGGGGCCTATGGCTGCAAAGAAGGACAGAAAGGGCATGACTTTCTGTGGGTTTAGCAGTGTGCTCATTCCTGCCTTGTGGAAGTAGGATTGTGCAATGCCTTCACACTAGGTTTACTTGGCCTTGTTGATACTGTGAAGATGCACCAGTCATGGGTAGATGATCAATATATGATGGTCTTTGTGCCATCTGAAATAATCCTACCTGCTGTGGACTTTCTGAACCCAAATTTTTTGCATTGTTGACTGGGATAAGAACAGGGGTTTATTTCACTTTTGTGACAGAGATGCAAGGTACTTGAAAAGAGAAGAGAAAATCAGAGAAGAGAAGATCACCCACAAAAAGGAGATACCAACAAAGCATGGTTTCCACAGTAGTGCTTTCCTGTTTAAGTCTTGGCATTCACAAGGCCAAAATCCTAATTTTTTTCATTAATTCAAATTCAAGATGTTGAAGAAGATAAGAAAGGGGATGACTTCTTTGGTAGTATTAGAGTGAGAAGGGTTAGTTTAAAGTATTAGGTAATTAACAAGGTGATATACTGTAGAAACACTGCCCTCAAAATTAATGGACAGTGCAAATGCTGGTGAAATATTTCTACACAAGGTCAGGGTGAAGAAGAAACAACGATGCATGAGCCAATGTTTTGGTCTACTTTGTGGACAGGTTTCAGGAATACCTAGTTTGTCACTTATAGAAGTTGAAACTCTATCGATATTTCCTTTCAAAGGATATGTCCTTTGAAAACAGTGTCTGGCCGCCTTCTGAACAAGTATTTAATCTATTTCTATAAAAGTGTAGCCTGATATTAGAGCCGTGGCCCTTTCCTGCTCACTAATGACTATATAGATTTGGATTAGCATTTTTAATCAGAATTTTCTGATTTTTTCTGTCCAAACCTGAATGCATGTTTTATGCTCAATGTCTGCATGCACGATCTATCAGGTGACAATTTAAACTAATAAATGAGATTATAAGGGAAACGCTGTAAATCAAAACTGTAAAGTATTTGTTTAAAAAAAATTAATTATTTTTATATCTGGTCTTGTGAAGGGTTAAAAATGTTTTTTTTTCTAATGCAGATTATTCCTGGAAATCAATTGTAGATATCAGATATATGCACACTTTGTTAATGTGACTCCTTTTCTTTGGAGAAAAAGGAATGATTGATGATTGCTTCTGAAAAAGAAATTAACTTAGGTTGTTGCCTGATAGCTCCCTCTGTTCTATCTGAGATGTCGTCAGTGAAATGTTATTATTCAGAACTGAGAAATATTGTGGAGACCTGCTGCCTAAGGCAGTGAGGAAGCAGAATGAAGGCTGTTTAATTGAACCTACTAACAATAACATTGACTATTCATGTGAAGCAGAGGTGCATAATCAGAGGAACTGGGAGAGAGGGAATATATTAATTCTCAGTCTTGGTATGAAAAAAAAGCTTCAGATACAGTAATTGGGTTTTTTTGCTGTTGTTTTTTTTTTAATGGCACATTATTTTTCACTCTATGGAGAAATTAGGATACTAGACATGCACAGTGGAGCAAATTTCTGCTTGAGATTTCTGCAGAAAAAAAAAGTGGTTTTTTTTTTTTTTTGGAAAGCATAAAGTAACAAGTCTCAGTGATGTACAGTGTCTTCCATCCATTCATCCATCCGTCCATCCATCCATCCATCCATCCATCCATCCATCAATCCATCCATTCATCCATCCATCTATCCATCCATCCATCCATCCTCTAGCCAGTGTGGCTGCTCAATACACCTGTAGGTCATACTCTGCAGGAAATCCTGTAAGTATAGACAGAGTCCATCAATCATACAACCATGTCTAAATGTCTTTCTAGAGGATGTGGGAGAGTTCATATCTGTGAGTGTAGTGTAATGTGGGTAATCTTACTCAGCCCAACAATGCACAGTCTCAGACTTGAATTTGCAAAGCAAGATGGCTGAAGTAGCATCTCAACTGCAAACTAAAAAGCATTCAGGTAGACTGAGACTGTGCCAGGAGGTAAAACAACCCCTGAATTCTGACTGATACTTCTCTTTGGTGGCACGCAGGAGTTTCACACACAGGTGTCTTGCCTTTCATTCCAAAAGCTAATGGCTCCTCGTGGCTGGTTCTCAGCTTTTTCATCCCTACTCATTTAACGGGAAGGAAGTAAGTGGTATCTGAGGACTGTGTCCTAATGAGGTATGTTATACAGTGTACAGTACATGACTGACTTCTGTGTTTCATAAGTTTTACCAGACTAAAGTAGCCCCTTATAACCTGCTGGAGACACTGTCTTGCAGAGAGAAGGGTAATCAGTAGTCAGCCATCTTGATGCACATGCTGGACATTAATATTGTGGTTGTCATGGAAACAACACCGTATTTGAAACAAAGATGTGTCTGCAGAATGTGCAAAGACAATACATTTCAAAATTAAAGGGAATTAATGGAATTCTCAGCAAGAAAAAGTTAGCTTAGGTAACTCCGTTAAGTTTGGTATTATGCAGAAATGAGGTAAGTCTAAAATGGCATATGACAAACCACTCATGAACCAGACCAGTTTTAGACACCACTGAAAGTTAAATACTTCTGCATTATGACAGCATGTAGTGCAAATGGGGTAGCAGTTTGTAAGTGGTCCATAGCTTCCCTCTGAAATATTGCCCTGGTATTAAAAAGTAGACAATTTGTACATGATTAAATATTTGAAGCTGATGTTCACTGACATGGTAAGTGTACAAACACAATTTTCTGAATCCAAATTAATATCTCAACTGCAGTCAGGAAATTACAGCCCTGTGTTATTTTCCAGAAGTTGAAATTTTCAATTAAGGAAAGAATGTCTAAGAGATGAATTCTTGGTTCTTTACTAACAAGCTTGGGAATTTCCAACCATATCCTTTTGGAAGTGATTACTCTTTACTAATCCATATTATTAAATATAAGAGAATTTTTCTTTCCCTGGTGAAATCTGACTTTCCTAAATTAAAGCAATAAGATGTAGCACATCCCACATAGCTATTTAGGTACTCTAGTGTTTAGTTTACTGTGCTACAGCTATCAGGATGCAGCTGGCTGACTCTCGTATTTTTTTGTCTGTGTAAAATTGGAAATACATTTGTTTTCTAATAAAATACTGCACACCAGGAAAGTAACTCTTCTAGTAATATCAATACATTACTGAGGCTTGACCTTTTTATATTAAGAATCTTAAAACAGGAGAGGAAAAAACATAACTGGAAGGCTTTGGGGTTTATGAGAACTACAGAACAACAGAAAAAATAGAGGAAATATTCACAGTCTAATAGAGCAAACTTCAGGGAACCTCTTATTTGTACTAATATAAACATGCAGGAGACGTTTAAAAGCTTTCTGTTGTTTAAATTTAAAGCAGGAGAATATCACATGATATAATAAATCATATATTATTCAAGTGGCAGTGTTTAGCAGTTCCTTTTATGAGTGTGGACAGTGCAGACTCTGAATAAGATCAATTTACTGGGATTAAAAATGTAATGGAAAAAAAAAACCAGCTAACCTCAAAGGCAAACTGAAATAATACCGGCTGGACATTTTTATGTATTTTACTGCCAAGCATGGTAAAAAGAATACCATATTGATCTAATTCAGAAGAAAGACAAAAAAACTATTTTTAAGAAGTTTTTATATCAAAAATATTTGTTCAAATTCTGACTGTACATATGTTTTGACTCAACTCTATTTAACTGTTGAAGCTCTTGATATTCTATAGGATGATTGTGTATTTAATCATATAAGTTGCACATAGTACATAGTATGCAGACCTTAAAATCTCATTGGGTCACAAAAATGTATTTGAAAACAGATGAAGTTACTGCAAAAATATATATATATATTCTCTTCAATCATGAAAGCAATATGTGTATACAAATGTCAAGGACTAACCTAAGATTTAAAACATTACCAAATGAACCCTTCCCAAAAGAATATTAGATAAAATGAGACCTTGACGGCACTACTGAGTTCTATGTCATCAGGTGACGTTCATATGTGCTGGGAAAGGAAGGAAAACCCAGATCATTGTTAGGGGCAGATATGTCACATTCCTCTGGATAGCATCTCCCCTTCTGTCACAGTTTAAGCCCAGCCAGTAACCAAGCCCCGCACAGCCATTTGCCCACTTCCTCACCATTGGGTAGGGGAAAGAATCAAAATGTCAAAAACTAAAAAAAAAAAAAAAAAATGTGGGTTGAGCTAAATACAGTTTAAAAGAAAAAGCGAAACCCACCACATAAGCAAAGCAAAACAAGGAATTAATTCACTGCTTCTCATGGTTGGTACTCAGCCATCTCCAGGACAGCAGGGCCCCATCAGACATTACAGTGACCTGGGAAGACAAATGCTAGCACTCCAAATGTTCTCCCACTTCCTTCTTCTTTCTCCCACTTCATATACTGAGTATGATGTTAGACTGTCTGGAATATCCCTTTGGTCAGTTGGGATCACCTGTCCCAGCTGTGTATCCTCCTTCCCACCTCCTAAGCACCCCAGTTTCCTTGCTAGCATTACAGTGAAAAAAAACCAGAAAAGGCCCTGCTCAGCAACAACACTGCTGAGCAACAACAAAAAACATCTCTACTTTATCAGCCCTGTGTTCAGCACAAATCCAAAACATAGCCCCATAGCCACCGTGAAGAAAATCAACTCTACTGCAGCCAAAATCACCACACCTATTCTAATATTTTAACATGAGTGAGAAAGAAACAAAACATCACTGTTTCACATCCCTATAACAGAAGTGATCCCGGAAACTATGCTAACTGGCTCTAGATACAGTGAAATTCAGAGATTAGCCTGGGTAATTTAACGAGCAAGACCAGTAGTTATGTCTGGGACCATCTAAGTCAGAATAAAACAAATAAAAAACCAACTAAACTCTCAGGAGAGGATATGTTACCTGTGTATACAGTAAAGCCATAGTACATCAGAGAATAGTGGGAATATGCTGTCCTGAATAAGAATACAATTTGAGTTTCCTCATAGTCAAGTAAAAGAAACAAGAATTTTATATAGAACTGTATATAATTTGGGCAGAAATCAATGAGGAAAAGTTTGTAATTTTGCAAGGTTACTCAAAATTTTGAGTCCTTGAGTCTCGGGGTTTTATTTTATGTATTAGCATTTTCAACAACTCTCTATTTTTTTGCAGCTGATGCTAGACAAATTTGGTTGAGGAAAAAAAAATTGTGAAATGGATTTTTCTGATGTGATCTGAAGTCCCATATGCCAGGATGAATCTCTTTTCACCACAGATATCTGATATATTACATACCAGTATTCTATCTGATGACTTATAACAGTTTCAAGGCAGACACTGAAAGAAGAGAGAACATTTGCTTTACGATCTTTTAATTAAGTATTAGTCTCATGAGTTTTATTGGATTGTCTAAAACCATAAACCCTTCATTACTGCTACTATCAGTGTTGCTAATAACATTATGAACCTAAACCTTCTTATCCTGTTTTCTGTTTGATGAAATGTTCCATAATTACTGTTGATTTGGTTAATAATACCATAGCCTAACTATTAAGAGAAAAGAAATTCACAAGGCAGTGTATTTAATCTATATGAAAGAAGCGATACAAAAGAAAGAAGAACAGCAAAGTTGATAAATTCTCTCACCTATGTATTATTTTTACCAAGGAAAAAAACTCTAAATTAAAACTACACGAGGGCAAGCAACAGAGCAATAAGCATTAAATATGACCCATAGGGATCTTTCAATATCTGTGAGAATAATAGCATAATCAGAACTGCAATTCTGGCCCATCCTACAGCTCTCATGTTTCTAGCTTTCTCCTGCCACAATTTTTGAACAAGTAGGAATAGGTAAGGGAGATCTTTCTAGACTATGAAAAATCCCAAACAAACAAAAACCATAAAAGTGCTCTCTACTGGAACATTCATAGTCTGCTGGGATGTTTTTATCTATAAAAAATACTTCCTGCTTGAAGATTTTCCTTTCAAAAACAAATGTTTGCATGTGGTTTTTTTTGAGACATTTATTGTTTCCCATATTTTAATTCCCTGTTTGTACACCTCATTCTATTTGTGTTATTCTTATATCATTAGGGCTATGGTAAGGATTGAGCTATTTGCAAATTTGCTGAACTGTTTATTTTCTAATAATCTGGGAAATAAACTGAGATGTGTGGGGTGTTAGTTAATTTGTTTTACTTCTCTTTGGAAGTGCTGCACTGCATTAAAAAGAATTTAACTACATATTCAGAAAGTCTTTGAAAATTATCTAGTATCATATTAGCAATGAAAAACTTCATGAAATGTTAGAAACTAAATGCATATTTAGAGAAGTCCTGGGATGTCAATAAAATAGAGAACTAGGAATTCAGGTAATGAAATTATTATTTTTGTACATGGATTTGTGCAAGTCCAAAGAGGTACATGATGTTTACGTAAAGAAATAGTAAAATGCTGTGAAGCATTTTTTTGCTCTTAAAACATTCACAACAGGACTTAGGTTCTGTATAATACTATCAGTTACAATTCTGAGTTTTACTGTTATAACAAGGTCACATAGAACTAAAAATTTTGTCTTTTTATCATCCTGTCATAACTAAAGATATCAACTTGAAGTGATGTAGAAAATATTTTGCTGGAAGATGTTACATTAGTAATCAGTAGCATACTGGGACCGGGTTCTGCAGGGACAACAGTGGCGGAAATAGAATAAGGGAAGAGGATAGCTTTAAGCAATTTTCAACATTTTAACATAGGCTTAACAGTTGTGTTCATTGTTTTATCTCATGATGTGCTGGTTCTGTTTGGATCCCAGAAAGAAAGCCACATATTGATAATCCAGAAAAAGTAATAGTACATTGGAAACATTACATGCCTGATGATGAAAACCTGGAGTGATGACACAGGCTAGGGAATGGATAGGGACTGGCATTCTGAACAAAGTTCCTTTTTATTGTGAGGTTTGCTGCTACTGTTGCCTTTAGAGTTTTTTAGCATTTTCTTCAAGAGGATGGATGTACTTCTGAAAACATGTTAGGAACTGAAGTTGTCCTTCATCAAAGTATGTGTGTAGCATAGCACAATCCTTGAGGCTAAGTAATATGTGTGGTACAACTCAGTACAGCCTAGGAACCACTTAGAACAGCTGTTAGTGGAGCACTAACTCTTAATATTCACTAGTCTCCCAGTAAGGGCCACAGTGTTTATTAGGAGTACCTGAGCAATATTTTGTGGCTGTTTTACCTTTTGTCTTACCTGAGCTGCAAGCAGGAGCTCTGGGAGCAACCTGGTAGCCCCAAAAGCACCACTGAAACAGGATCAAACCTTAGCCTGCATTCTGTAAAAGGTAATCTAGAGAAAGAACTTGAGTTCAGCTATTTTGCCTGAGCTAGTGCAGTAGGGTATGAAAAGAGCCAAATAGTCACATGTAACCAATAGGGATATTACTGGTGAGTTTTGAAAGCTCTATTACATTATTAATTATCAAAAACAATACTCTTCTGTCTGCTACTTGGTGTGATAACATGGCGTGAGCATATCTGAAACTTGGTGTAGTGGATTGACTCTGGCTGGAATCCAGCTGTCCACTAAAGCTGCTCTATAACTTCTGTGCTCAGCTGCACAACAGAGACAAAATACAGCAAAAAGTTTCTGGGTGGAGATATAGACAGGAAGAGACCACTCACCAATTACCATCTCAAGCAAAATAGACTCGACTTGGGGACATTATTTCAATTTATTACTGAACGAATCAGGGTAATAAGAAATAATTTCTCAGGGTAACAACAAATCAAATTAAATCTTAAAACACCTTCCACCTCTCCCTTCTTCCTAGATTCAACTTCATTCCCCATTTTCTCTACCTTCTGGCCCCCACAGCAATACAGGGGTACAGGGAATGGGGGCTGTGGTCGGTTTGCCACATGTTGTCTCTTGCTGCTCCTGTTTCCCCAGGACTAGGACTCCTCACACTCTTCCCCTGCTCACACATGGAGTCCCTCCCACAGGACACATCTCCAACATGGGTGCTTCACAGAGGCTGCAGTTCTTCACAAGCTCCAGCGTAGGTCTCTGCCAGGGGGACAGTCCTTCAGAACCAAGCTGCTCCAGGTAGGGTTCTCTATGGGGTCACAAGTTCTGTCAGTAGCCTGCTCCAGCATGGACTTCTCACAGAGTCCCAGGCTCCTTTGGGAATCCCCCTGCTTCAGCCTTAGCTGCAGCTGGATCTGTGCTCCACCTTGGGCTGCAGGAGGACAGCTTGCCTCATCAGGTTCTTCCTCACAGGCTGCAGGGGAATCTCTGTTTGAACATCTGGAGCACCACACCCCTGTCCTTCTTCGGTGTCCTTGGTGACAGCAGATTTCTTTCTCCCACATATTCCACTCCTCTCTCCAGTTTCAATTGATCCTGAGCAGCTTTTTTCCCTTTCTTACATGTGTTATGCCAGTTTATGCTACCACCACTGCTGATGGGCTCAGCCTTGGCCAGCAGCAGATCCAACTTGGAGCCAGCTGGCATTGGCTCTGTCGGACATGAGGAGACCTTCTGGCATCTTCTCATAGCAGCGACTACTGCACCCCCTTGCTACCAAAAGCCTTGTCATGCAAAGCCAGTACACTTGGCAAAGAACATTTTGAAATATATCTTTCACTATTTTTTAAAGCTTTTTAGGGAAAATGTGCATTGAAATTAGAATAATGCAAGAGTTAATTCCAAAGTGTTAAGACATTTACAAGGTTTGGCTTTTTTTTGACATTAAATTTTTAAGATTGGCAGTCTCCTAAATATTTTTGATATTGGTGATAGTGATTTGATGGAAAATAATTGTCTGTTTTTTTGGTTTTTTATGATCTCAAAACCTAACTTTCATTTATACTGCACACAAATTTTCATCTTTGAAAGTTCAACTTGGCCCTTAAAATAGTTTTTAAATTTAGTGATCTAGTTTTTAAATATTATTATTTACAGAAAATTATGAAAAAGGCCTTCTCTGGGTGGTAGTGAATAGGGATATGCTGAACCTAAGAACTCAGTTGTGTAGCCCTCACTGGATGCTGTTGCTCAGGGTTATTCCTGTCCACAGGCAAGACTTGGAATTTCCCTGCATTGAACTTCATGAGATTCCTCCCTGCCTGATTCTACAATCTGTCAAGGTGCCTCTGAATGACAGCAGCTTTCTGCTGGCGAGTCACTCCTTTCAATTTGGTACAACTCGCAAACTTGTTGAGTGTACACTCTGGCCCATACTCCAGATCATTAACAAGAATTTTAAAAGGTCAGTCCCTGGAACACATCATTAGAGACTGGCCTCCAGCTGTAGTCCAGCAGCTCAGCCAGTTTTCAGTCCACTGTTGTTCATTCATCTGTCTCAGATGATGCAGCAGGAGACAATCTTGAAAGCCTTTCTGTAATTTATAACAACAGCCACCACCCTGCCCTCAACAACCATATCAGTCGCATCAGGTGGATTAAGATAAATTTCATTATGGTAAATCCATGTTGCTGATTCCTGATGACATCCTCAGAAAGATTTGATCTATCACATTCCCAAAGATCAACATGAGGGCTGACAAGATTATAGTTCATCACAACCTCCTTCTTACACATCTGGATGACAAGATTGATGTTTCCTTCCAAATTTTGAAACCTTTAGCTGCAAGATGGGACCCCTCCAGTCCACTGCAAGTTATCAGTATATATAAGTATTTGTAAGTATATATGTACATGCAACCTTAATTGTTTTTTATCTTCTATCTAATTTTGTAGCTCCATCTTCTACTTTTTGTCTCAGTTTTCCTGTTGTGTGCAAAGGTAGTTCAGCAACTGATTAAATTTCTCTCATAACGGTTACTGCCTTTCACTTCCTTTTGATTCCACTCTTCCCTCCCTTTTCTGCGCACCAGCATCTCACATTTGTAAAGCAAGTACCCAGTGATTTCTATTTTCCAGTTACCATCTGCTAGACACTATTTGTGTACCTAGGTAGCCATCCCATAACCTAGTATATGTAACATAAAGGTTTTCAAAGTGGTAAAGAGGTTCCAGCTCTACACTCCAGGCATCAAAGTGCCCTCCTACAGAGAAAATACTTCCCTGTAGCAGCATGACTTCTCCGCTGTGATGCAACTCAGTCTGCTTTTTATTTACCTCACACAAGCCTGAGCAAGTGACTTGATAGACAGCCTCATGCCTCTACTTTCAACAATACTAGTAAGTTCTCACTGAGAAGTCTGTGTCCTGATATTCAGTCTACATCTGTACATATGCCTCTGGCCTTAATATATTTGTTTTAATATTACTTATATGGAACTCTGATTTTAATATGCTAGAATGTAATGAAAAGTACTGCAAGTTTTAAATTCAGTGTTAGTTTTGTATGTGTGGATACATAGACATTGCAACTATTTAGATGTAAGAATGGATTTTATGCTCTCCAGGCCTTTGAATACAGCCCTTACTACAGAGGTCTCAAGCAATATCCCAGGCAATATTCCCAGGAACAGAGCCAGTTCATCAAGAGAAGAGATTAAGCCCATCTGCCTGGCATTTGGGATATCACATCTAGGACTTTGCCTTGCTTCCCCCACCTCCAGCCATGTATTGCAAGAAGGAGAAATCACACAGCAGAGATCACTGTTGTTGCAGCACATGACCTTTGAGGAGAGGCTGAGGAAGTGATCTGGAGAAGAATTCAGGGAAAATTAATGACAGCCTAAAAAACCTACAAATGATAATTTGGTGGGACTATAAGAGGCAAGAAATGTGAGTTGAAACAAGAGAGGAATTTCACACTGGATAGAAGGAAAAACTTTTTTGTTCTGAGAAAAGTCAAGCAAAGGAGAAGGATGTAAACTATTTCTAAAGCAGAAATTGCACTGCTTTAAGTGATGAAACAGTCTCAACTGAAGTTCTGAAGCTTCACCAAAAATCTATCCTGTCATCTGGTTGCAGTTTTATTTTTTATTTTTAAACTCTGAAAAAGTGGTCACTATTTACCTTTTCCTCGGTAGGTAATTTGGGGATAATTTGCTCCCTTTTATTTAAATCTGTTTTAAAGAGATTTTTTTCAAAATAAAGATTTTTTTCCAGGTGAGGTTTCATTAGGTTCAAAGCAGGGGACTGATTTTGTACCTCCTTTAATATTTCAAGATTTTCTTTTGTCCTGAGTGACTCTGGAGCTTGTGATTTCTGACTAAGTGCAGAATCTTACATTTGTCCCTCTGTAGTTTCAGCTGCTTTTTTTGGAGCAGTTCTCCACGTTTTTCCATCCTGCCTTTTTGAACTCAGCTTCTGTCCTTGGTGAAGGTGCTGATATATTGAGCTGTAGATGTTTGGTTCGTTTTTTTTTCAAGCAGAAAAACAGTTTCTGAGTAATAGATTTAATGGATCAGATCTGTTGTAAATCTAGCCTCTTTCATGATTTGTAGCCCGAAAGACTAAACATTCAATAATTTAAGCACCAATAAATGAGTCAATAGCTGTGAACTCATTCCTAGAGTAGTCCTAGTTTAATTTCAATGTTTATAATTTCTGAATATTTTCTAGGTAATGCACACAACTGTTTTGCACAAAAACCTCACCATTTTAGAGCTGGTTTTGTATTTTGGAAATTTTCAGATTTTGAGAAATCAGATTTAGGGTTTTTTTAGCATCTAAAAGAAAACATATGTTTCTTGCCAATCTGTATTTGAGTAACAGAAAAAAAATTACACAGGAATAGAAGGGAATTCTGATCAGTAATGGATCTTGGTCTGGGCTTTAGGCTGATAACTTTTCTATATAGCAAGCACTGTGTGTGTGTGAGAGTGCTCACACACAAAACTGACTTGTAGGTTTTACCAGCTTTACCTTATGTGGTGGCATATTCTATAAATGCTTAATACTTTATTGTTTGATGGACTGTTGCCTTTATTCATATATATAAATTTAGTATATTAAGTTATTAAAAGCATTCATTCTCTGTAGCATGAAATATTTCTCAGCTATTCTTTAAAGAAACATAAAGGAAATGGAACTGTTGACCTCTTTTGCTTTGCCTAAGGATATTTTTGAAAAACTGATGTCTAAGTACTATTATTTACCTTCCTTGAAGAGCTATGATGAATATTGGGTCTTCAAACCCTGAGAACTTCCTAAAGCAGCAGTATTTCTATTATCATTGAACTTCTGTCACATCCTACTGAAAAGGTTAACTTTGATTACTGCTTTTCAGGGAAATTACAGAAGTGAGAACTTATTTCATCCATTGTGCTGTTTTCTTGCTAGTATTTGTGAATTTGAGTGCTGAAGTGAGTACAGCTGCACCAAAGATGGAGTGAAGTAATTGGATTTCTGGAAGATACAGTTGCACAGAGTTAAGTGGTGATTTTTTACCTAAAGAAAATGGACCAAATGTGAAATATTTACTTGGTAACTTTAAAAGTTCCATATAACCAAAGGATATTTGCAATAAACATAAATAATTCAATGTTTGAAACTAAGGCAAGAAAATGACTGGAAGCCTTTGTATTATTTATTTTAAGTAAGGTGATTTTTTACAAAGCCTTGCAATAGCATCTTCTTTCGTTTATTGTCAGAATAAACATGAGAAACACACTATAATCACTTGGAGCAATAGTGTCTTTAAATATATGACCTGCTTAGATTAATAATGTGGCTCTACACTGCAACAGCATGGCAGGAAAATTAGTGAAATAAAGCTCAGTGCTGGATATCTATTTACAAATTCCTCAAGCAAAGGATTTTATGCATTCACACTCTCTCACATACTTGTGTGAAATATGAAAAGAATTAGTTCTTAATGGGAGATGACAAAAAGGTTTCTGGACAATTCTCTCACACCCCTTAGGAGTCACCAGATGTCACATCTCAGAATCTTGCCAATTTATGCTTTCATAAATCTTGGAATATGTTGATGCCTATCGTATGCTTTTACTCACTTGTGTCTGCATAGGCTGTACTTTTGAGCAAGGAGAAAAACAGGATGGTGTGTACTACATACAGCAACCTAGTTTCCTTCTTCCTCATGTGAGGGTAGTGGTCATCAGCTAGGAAGTCATCTGTGCTGTGACCTTTTCAGAATGCAGGCCTTGTCATCTTGTCATAAGCAACATCTTCCTCAGTACCTCCCAAGAGAACAGTGCCTGGGGAAGAGTGCCCTTTCCTTCCCAGTGCAGGCTACCTTTTAAAACCTTTTTGTGCTGTTTCTTCTGATGCTTGAAAACATGTATTTCATCCATTCTGCATCCACACAAGCCTTGCTCTATCTGTTATAAATTTGTGGAAATAAAGAGTGCAAATATATACCTTATCTCAAGACTTTCTGCCATAAACTGTCATAAGAAATTAGAATTCTGACTGTGCTTTCGTTTATTGGTATTTGATAGTTGCTATTAGTCCATCCTAAGGACTCATTAAATTCTATGTTTGAATAATGGTATGCAGAAGAACATCATGAAGAGTGGGAATATTTGTGAAGAACAGATGTCTTCAGCTTGAGACTTCAGTTAGAACTTCCTTAAGGCTTCTCAGTGCTTAGGAGAGCTTTGTGCCAATGAAGTAGATTACCAGTGCTCAGAAGATTAAATAATGTTCTAAATGCTCAGACAGCAATTTATTTGGAGACTTTAATAACCAAGATTCTATATGATGTGGCACAAGGAAAGTGTAAAAAAAAAGAAAAAGAAACCTGGTTGTTTAAACAGTTTTTTTGAAGTGCTGCAATCAGAATTATTCTCTACATTCTTTATTTAGCAGAATGTAATAGAAAGTCAAAACAACATCCATTGTTAATGAACTTTCCCATGGTGTCTGACCTGACCCATAGACAACCAACAACACAAATTAACTTCAAATTTTACATCAAGTGAAACATAGACAAACTCTTTTTTGACTGTAAATTTTGATCAAAATGATACTTTATTCAACAAGCAATGGTTATGCCAGCCTTGAGAATCCTCTCAAAAATCTGTGTTTCAGGATCAAACACAGTGACTATTCACAGCTGCATTCAATGAATGAAAATTTAGCATGCGTTGATGTTGGGTTCTGCTGGCTATTGATGGTGTTTCTCTGTAGAGCGAGAAAATGATGTGTTCTTGGTTTCCAGAAAGACTCAGTTATGGCCGTATTTCCAGTTTCCATGTAAAAGTATACCATTGTTCAGGGCTGTTAAAAGTTTGCCATGTTTCGCTGAGGTTGTAAATAAAGAGACCTTGGATTGCAGCATTGTAATATGGAGGCAGGCACTGCTATTGCAGCAAGGAATTGAGCATGAAGATGCGATGGTTTTAGTTAGACTTGGGGCTGCTGTGAAGACTTTGAGCAGACAGTAAGTGGATATTATTCATCAGGAAGTGATTTGGCAAGGAGTTAGGTAGTATAGCACTGAATGTCAAAGCTGGTACTGCAGGACCAGTTTTCAGGGAATGTAGCTTCAAGGGGAACTTGGGAAGCATTAGAGTGAGCTTCTGAAAAGCAGATGATGTGGCAGTAAAATTATTAAGATACTAATCCAGGGAAGAATCTGTACTAAATTGGGAGCTCAATAGACTTTTGGTCACATCAGCTATGGAGGAGAAATGCATGGTACAAGACCAGGGGTTACAGCTAGGTGCTCTGAGTGCAGGAACAGATTGAGTGAAGAAGAGATTGGTACACTTTGTGTATACAGGAGATGCCAGTTTAGGTCACTGTCTATTGGCAGCAACACTTATTTTATTCACATGCAGTCCTGTTCTAATTTTGTCTCTTCCCCTTAAATTATGCAGTCTCACTCATTTGTAAAAATCCAGACATGCTCTTCTAAAGAATAGATGAACAAACTAGTTTCATTCTATCCCTCTGCATCCATAGCTGGAATAGTGGTTCAAATTAGACATTTTTGCAATAATCTACATACAATTCTAGTAATACTAAATCCAGAAATACCTTTTTTTCCCCCTCCCAGTTGGTTTTGGAGTTTTGTTTTGGGAGCTTTTTTGTTTGTTTGGGGGGTTTTTGTTTGGTTTTATTTTTTTGAATGGTTATGCAAATCCTCCTAGAAATAGGAGGATTTTAATCTGTCATTTTGATAAGCTAAATTGCAGCATTATCAAATTTGAAAGGTGATTAAATTTTGAAATCTCTTTTAGAAGTATCTACCAGGTTGTTATGGATGTTTGCTGACTTACAAATAAATAGCACATAAATCTACCCTGAGCTGATTAATATGGTTTTCTACAATACAGCTATTTCAGAACTCTGCTAAGATTTAGAATCTGCAGCTTTTCATTAACTATTTTTCAGAAGCTTCTTTTTTTTCCATGGGTATAATTAATTAAGATAATCTAAACAAAACATACATATGAGCTTTTTTTGCCAAGCCAGATGAATGTGACTTGAAATCTGCCTTATCCAAAGTATTTACTAGAAGAAAATAGTGCAAATAAAACAAATCTATTAAAAATTTTCAAATAAGTTAAGCCTAAGAGTTGCCAAAGAATTTTACCACTGAAGTGCTCCTAAATTAACTACTTTTAAAACCAAATGAAATAAAATTTATTTATTTGCAAAACCTAAAGCCACAAAGCCTTTTATTTCCTACCTTTTTTGTCATTTACAATAGTTTCAAAGCTTCCTTGAATTAGATGAGCAGCACTTTAGAAATACAGCTTTTAACATTTTATAGCTTTAGCTCCTTATAACCATTAGATAAATTATGTATCCACCCAGATTTGATCTAGATCTAACCTTGTGATTCTCTTATATTCTACATTATTTGTTGTGACCAGGCAGTCATCAACATGATCTTTCAGAATTGATTTACTAGATTGGAATGACTTAAAGATATTATGTTAGCTTTTCCTGATAAATAAGTAGTCTGTGTGTATCTTAAGTCTGTCCTCACTGATGTAAAATGCAAGTTACTATGGTGGACATAGGTACTTACTAAGAGCATGACATCACAGCTCTGGCATCCACAATTTTGTGAATCTCCTTTGACTGAGATACACCTAAGTGAATAGCTGAAATTTCTGACTGCTCAAAAAATACCTAATTAGTTTAGATATTAAAGTGTGATGCAGAAGCGTAATGCAAATTATTTCCTAATTTAGACCAATTTCAAAATATACTTACTTTGGTTTGAAATAGGAATTATTTAAAAAATGAATGTAATTTTTCAACATTACTAAATTAGGCCTTTTCAAGGCTTTATTTTCAGAATGGTTAGAATATTATTTATGTGATATTAGAGTAGTAATAGCAAGAGAACAGATTATAACTGAAAGCTAGGATTTCAAAAGGGTAAGGTTAGGAATATAGGGGATTTTTAGCAACATTTTTTCATCCATATAATTTTTTCAGATTTTTTTAATACTATTTTTATATTTGCTATTTCTTATACTTTGTCTTACTGTCTTTTATAACATTGAGGTCTTTGTTTTTCACTCTGTTCCTCCAGACAAATAGACTGGGGCTTACCAAGTGGAGGCATGAGAGGAGGCACAGCCAGGACAGCTGATCACTACTGAGCAAAGAAATATCCAATACCATCTGACATCATGCTCAGCAACAGAAGTTTGGGAAAGAAAGATAAAGCAGAAGGATGACTGCTGGTGTTTGTCTTCTGGTGTTTTTATTCCATCACTGTTACAAATGATGGGGCCCTGTTTTCCTGGGGGTGGCTGAACACTGCCTGCCCATGAAAAGTGGGCAATAAATTCCTTTTTTGCTTTGATTGCATGTGCAGATTCAACTTCACATACTAAACTTTCTTTATTGCAACCCATGATTTTTCTCACTCTTCATCTTCCAATGAGCAAGTGGCTGCATGGGGCTTGTTGGCTGCCAGAGCTAAACCACAACTGTGGACCAATTCAACTACAGAGAAAAAAAAAAAAAGAAATACTTCAGGTTTTTACAAATGTGCTTGGCAAAGTAATTTTCACTACAGTTCTAGCTATTCTTGATTCCTGTATAGCTGGCTATTTCTTATTAGTTATGAGATAAACTTTATTTTTTTAATGTTCTAATATTTAGGAGGTATTTAATGTAGTTTAATATTTATGGGTGATTATTAGGAAATATAAAATTCACAGAATCAAAAATAATATTTAAAGACATTTTAGAGAAATGTGAATTATAAGAATAAAATATTGCTGTAAACATTTACAAATGTGTGTGTGTCTGCAGCTGTGGACACAAACCTCAGTAGCTTGGGATGTGGTTAAAAATTACTTGTTCTATTTACCCACTATCTAAATCTTTCAGAAGAAAATCTGAATAGCTTTCTGGAAATTCTTTAATTCTTCCTGTTTCAGCTATTTAAAAGAAAAAAACAATAATAGTTTCTCAAAGCATTTGAAAAACTGCTACATATATGGATATTTCAAACAAAAATTTTGAAAAAAGTATAACATGACCCCATCTACAAATCTAGAACCTGGGGAAAAAAGTGAAGTAATTTAAAATGTGTATATGAATTTTTTACCAACTCAGCCTTAAACCAACTTCCATATTCTCATGAGTTGGTCTTCTTTGGAATTTATTCTAATTGCTTTTTATCAATACATTTTTCTTTCATTTCATTATTCCTTTTATAATTCACAAAGGATATCCTGCTTATTAGTGAGAATTAGTAAGTCATTATTAAGATCAAATGCCCTTTTTCTTTTTTGCCCTTTTGCTCAAGGGCAACTGCTACAGATTGTTCTGATATCCTGGATTGGAGTGAAAGTAATTTAGTTCACACCAAGTTATTCCTCAGTGCCAGAATTCCAGTGTCATATGGGGCACTCAGTAACAATCCTGTTCAGAATATTATCAGGAGCATTTAACAACACTCTTTAACTGAAGGATTTCTCTCCTGAAGGTTGAAATGTTTCATTGCTGGAAGCAGCACTAAAACTGGTCTATGAGATGAGAGAGATAACCTTGCTCTCTGTCCTAAGGTCAATTAAATACAGCCTCGAAGGGCAGAGCTAACTGAAAGTGGGTTTTTATTTTGTATGTACAATATCTGTCAAAACCAACAGGTGTTAACTCTATATTACCCAGGGCAGTACTTGGAATGTAGCTTAGTGTGTTAAATCTACTACTGCTTTCAAGGAACAATGAAGATTTCACTGGGTTTTTTTATGACCCTAGCTAGACTCGACTTTTATTTGTGCACACTACAAGAAAGTACTCAGGACTAAAAATAGAAAGAATTCTTGCTTTAGACATGAATTAAAATTGAAAGAAATTATTTGGATTTGCAAATCCAATCCTTGTCTCTAGATATTGATTTGGTTGATACTAAAAAGTGATAAGATACTAAGATACCACTCAATCAAATCAGTTTTGTCTTAACAGCTTCCCAAGAAATTTAACTGTGGAGCTTCCCTGTCTTAGGGTTTATTTGTTGGGGAGTTTATGCTTTTAGTCCACCTAGCCATTTTCCCAGCAGTTGTCTGGTGCCAGCCCACAGTACCCTTCTAAGGGGCTGAACTCACCTGGATTTCTGTAAGTGCAGAACGTCTGCAATCTGCATCCAAGTCCTGTCGGTTTGTTCCAGTGCAACTTAAATGCCAGTCCCCCAGCAGATTGAGACTCACTTTTTCTGTTCATTGACCATCCCAACAACACATTAATTAGCAGCAACACATATTCTGAAAGTGTCTTTTATGTACTTTAATTTTCCTCAAATCAAATGTAAGGAAGACATCACACATTTATTTTTCCATCTGACAGCATCTCACTCAGAGTCAGCTGTTTTTGAATTTTTCTTTTCTATGGTTCATTGAATTCCATCTGCCATTAAGTTGTCATCACCTCACATATTGGTATTTCAATTAAAAAGGACTGGCTAATATGACTAATTTTTAATATGCACAGTGAATTTTCATTAATTAGACTGGCCTTACTGGTGAGAATCTAGGTATGCTGGACTAAAGTGGCCAGATGAGTCAGTCAAAAATTAGAACATGGAAATTTGTATTCAGACTTTTTACATGACCACACTACTGGATTCTTAAAAAGACTTTCTTATCTCAAAGCTGGAAATATATTGAAAGAGTGAAATTATAAGTTTCATGCAAATAGCAGAGGACTCAAAGTGATTTATGTATAGATAAATCATCTGTAGGCTGTAAAAGAGTTTGTTGGTGTCCTTAATTACATCTCCCACTGCATCACACTTAGTTAAAACAGCGAAAAAAGATACCAGGGAGGTAATACAAATGAGATACTGCTCCCTCAGAGGTTCAGGATTTTTTCATTCCAGAAGATCTGCAAAATGGCAAAGAGGAGCTGTAAACAGTGCTGTCACAAGAAAAGAAAATTTTACTTGATAGTAATAAAATATTTCGGATTATGCTGAAAGATACAGAAATAAAGCAGTATCTCAAACATGAGGATATTAGCTTTTTAAACAATACAGTTTTTTTTGTCTTCTGTCTTGTTTCCAAGGGGAATCAAAATATGACTAACAGCTGAAAACTGAATTTTATTAGATGTTTGTTGTCCTTTTGTATCACTAATTCCCAAGAGGTTTTTTGTTGTTTTATTTAGAAACCTTCAGTTAATTAAATACATTTCTAGAACACTACTTTCCAACAGATGACTGAAAAGTCTGGGCAATCCTATTTAATTCCTGCTGCTCTTCTGCAAACTCTTATCTAATGTCATCAAATGTGCTCCCTTTTTCAGCAAATGCAGTATCCCCTGAGGCTCCCCATTTTCTCCATTGCTAAAAATACTCCCTTCTGTCTCAAAATGAGTATCCTACTGGACAGGACAGAGGGTCCTTATCTCCCACAAGAGATTTTTAGTATCCAGAGATCATGATATGCAAACTGGTTTTTTAGGACACTAAATTTTTTTGAGGAAACTCAAATTATGATAATGCTCCAATCAGGTAAAACAGAAATACAAGGTTACAATATCCAAAAGATCATCTGGACATATTTTAGTATAATAGGCAATAACAGTCAGTAAATCACATGGTGAGGATCCTACTTAGTTCCCACTGTTGAATTAGATTTCCATTTACATCTTTTGTCACCTCAGAGTGCTGAGCTGTCTAATAGATGAGACATTGCCCTAACCAAACCTTGGACTCAATAAGTTTGTTGTCCTTAGACTTGCAGCTGCTCTTTAATGTTTGTATCAAAATATTTGAACTAAGGTTTGGTTTGGTTTCAAAAGGAATGAAAAATTGGTACCTAAATTGACACTTTTATAACTAAATCTTAGTTGTTCTTAAACCCTGTGTGCTAGAAATGACCACCATTTCACATTTTAAAAATTGTTTACTTTTTATAAATGAAGTGTGTGTTATTTCTTGTTTAAAAATGGACAATATTGAATTATCTCTCTGTAAATTATAGAAGCGAATGCAGGTATTTCTGTCATGAGAGACTATAACAAGTATTGTATTATGTGGTGTGATGTCCAGCGTAAAAGTTCACTTTGAAATTTTGAAGTTGAATGCCTCTTTGACCAATCTAACTATATTCTCTGATGAAAAAAAAATAGAGAAAAAATTCTTCCCTATCCTTAAGACAAAGTATTTCACTGTACACAGAACTTTAGAAATCATGCTTCTTATGATACAGGAATTTAAAGGATGTACAGAAAGTAAAGCAATTGCTTAGAAAGATTATCCAGTATGTCTTCTGATCCAATAAATAGAGTGCCAAATTAGAACAGCAGCAAGAGGTTTGAAAAAAGCTAGAGACTGCTTTTCCTAAAATGCAACACTTAAACCTCAGAATTGTGTCAACTGGATATTTGAGACACTAAAATCAGCTGGACAGACAATTCAAGGAAGAGAAATATATGAAGCACTAATTATAAAAAAAATTAGCCTTGACTGATCTGTCATTCCTGTTCTTAAATTCTTATTGCCCTTTCAAATAATTACCTCCATTTATGGTTTGGAGACTACTGTTTCCATCTTGGCTGTTTGATTGTCAGTAGGGATGATTTCAAATATATGCCTTCCTGATATCAGAAGGTGCTGTGGAAGCTTTATATTACGCTCTATCACTCACTCAGTGGGCCTATCAACACTAAAATAACAGGTGCTAGCAGGGGCTTTGGAATTGTACTAAAGCCATGAGTCAAGCCTTTAAGATATTCTTGCCCTTAATAAAAATTACTCTGCAGTAGCCTAGAGTAACTTATGTGCTTATGCTACTTCAGTCACATATCAGACTCAGCTACATCATCACTACAACACACCTGGATTATTAAGTTCTTCTCTATTAAAACAAATTCAGGCTTCCTTTAATAGAACCATTGATAAAGAAGATACACAGAAAGGTCTTTTGACTTTGTCAGCTGGTAAGATATAAGAAATCTGCATAATTTTCTAATTTCCAATAAGAAAATGTAGTTTCAGTTCTCAAGTTATTTTAGCGAGCATCTGTCAGGGTTTGAGAATACCAGTTGTCACAGAGCAATGACTCATATGGTTCATAAGACAGTGTGTTGATGTGCTGTGAAGAGCATCCTCTTGGGCACAGGAATTAATGTGTCCCATCCTCACTTAGTGCTGCTGTTAATTGCAGTCATAGATGGGAAGCAAGGCAGACAGCTCTGTTTAGATGTTTACGTGACTCTCACTGTGGTTCCTTGGGACAATACAGAAATTGCCAAAAAATGGAATAGTCCTGTAATAAAATCATGCATAGTACATTGGGATCATACTGGTGTTAAAATTATGGAAATTTCATTTGATAAACATTTCCTGATCATGTTACCCAAGCTGATGACCTTTAGATATCAGTATGAAAGGCATGAGAAAACAAATTGTGAAAGAAGTCACAAGAAAAAAATAGGCAGCAACAATCATACTCTGGGTGATGGAGTTGCTTGGTTTCTGTATCAAAGGTTTGCTGGTAATATGGATGTCTAACATCCTTCTGAATGTGTAGGAAGTTTACATATGTTAAATCTCTGACCAAGTATATCATCTTTTATTGCTATAGACATTCTTTGGGTGTTAAAATTTGTGTATCAGTACTTTCTGCTGTACTGACATTGAAACATAAGATTAATTGCAACAAAACCTCACTGTCAGGCCCACACAACCTAGTCTCTTTCCTGCCCAGTCACCAAAGCTATCAAATAAGATAAGGCACTCAGTAACAGAAAAGTTTTGGTTTTGTACCATAAGATGTGTCTAGGTGTATCACACATATTTATTTATAAAACAGAAGATAATGAGTATAGAAAATGGACTATTTTTTGCTTATCTAGTCTGTAGCAATTCTTCCACATAAAATGTTCAACTGCCTATTTGCATTTGTGCTGCTCTGATCTCTGCATAACACTTTAGCGTAGCTGGATTCTAAATATGCAGCTAAATTTTATTGGTAGAGGAAGGATTTAGCTAATTATGGACATTCCTTTTCTAATGAAGTTCTGCATGTATTTGCAAGAAAAGAAGGGAATGCCTGCCAGAGGTCTCTCAAACTCCTTCAACAGATGCTTGCTCCAGGGAGTCAATTCCTCATTCTTCCACTTGTGTTGTTAACTTCCAATTTCCTGATGGTCAGTCTCTAGAGCATAGCTACAAATTGCCTGCTTTCTAGACGTGGATGAGTTTATTTTTTTTTTTTCCAGCTTGACAGAGATGCATAAGCTTTCCTTACTTTGTCTGGTGCAGAAATCTCTTCTGTGGTTCTGGTCAGTGTCTGATATCTTATAATGGATTCTGTCAAAGTTCTCTAGCTGTCTAACTGAGTCATTAATTTAATATAAGTAAGAAATTAATCAAATTATTCTTCTTGAATATATAGACTCTAATAAACTTGTGCTTTATAACAGTGTTATATTTCTGTTGAGGTGCTATAATCTTTAATCTTACTATCTATATAGGTGTCAGAACCTTGCTTGAAAAATTTCAAGACACTGCAACTAGGTCTGTTGTTCCAGCTACTCAGGAATTCCATTTCCTCCCCCTGCCTCTCTGGGGCAGTAAGATAAAAATATTTTCTTTCCATTATCATGTTTTCTGGTAGTATTAGTGAGTCGTATTGAGTTCTTGAAGAAAAAACTCAACTAAATGCAAACGTGGAATTTCCTGCAAAAGCTAAAATTTCATTGCAGACAGGCTTGTCGGTGCTCAATGGATTCATCTTCACAATTTGATGTGCAGTGTAAGGAAATATATGTAATCTCTCCATTATTTTACTGCTGTGCAATTTGTGGCCAGAAGCGTATTCTTTAGTCTTGACCTCCACAGTCAGTCGAACTTGGCTGGAAAGGAGTTGTCCAGTTGCTGTATGCATAAACACCAAACTGAAAAGTGATGTTTGCTTCACTGAGGCGAGCTTTTTATTTCTTGAAGGTAAATATGATTCTGCAGCATACCAAAGTCTTCCAGTACACAGAATATTGTTGGACTTTTGTAGTTGTACCAACTGACTGTGACAGCGCATCATCTACCTAGGGCAAAGTTAAGGTTAAGACCACACTTAGTTTTTCCCACAGCAAAGAGATTAACACAGTACATAAACATGGCACTGAAAAAGATATTAATAATCTAATTATTACAAGTCATAGAAAACATTGCAATTTTCATTTTGTACATTTATTTAGCAGCAGCAGCATTAAATAGCTTCTTTGGTTCCTACAGAGAAATTTGAAGCTTAGCAGTCTTCGG
Source organism: Motacilla alba alba (assembly GCF_015832195.1). Taxonomy (NCBI): domain Eukaryota; kingdom Metazoa; phylum Chordata; class Aves; order Passeriformes; family Motacillidae; genus Motacilla; species Motacilla alba. The sequence continues at coordinate 79,082,586 of NC_052017.1, forward strand.
AAACAAGTATGAACCCCTTCAGTATATTATCTGTCTGTCTATATCCATAATTTTTGTCTCAAGTGAGCATAGACTGCCTTCACACAGAGTCTTACAGCTCCTGGACAAAATGGATTTACTTTATGAGCACCATTAAAAATATTTAGCTGTCCCTTTTCACTGTTTGGATGTTTTCCAGAGCTGCTTATGCAGAATTGCTGTTGCTGTCAGATGAAATATTGAGGCATGTTACCTTGTCTGACAGAAACAGTAAGCATCAAGGATTTCCTGGGAAGGAACATCAATATGCAGCATGTTAAGTTTAATATTTCACAACACTACTAATTACATTATCACCTCAACATCAGCTTCTAATAATAGCTATAACTAAAATGTGTACAGCTGTTTATCTTCTTTAAAGATAATCCATCTGACAGACTGCATAGCTCTTTTATCTCCCCCGTTGCCTTAAAGTGACTCAGTACCTATTCCAGATGAATCAATGGCAATAATCCAGCTTAATTCAACAGTGGGAGGCTAGAACCACAGTGACAGGAAAAAATTTCTTCCTTAGACATTTAGTATGATGTGAGGAGATATTTGTATTTTTATGTTGTGCTCTTGATTTGTTGGGCTTTTTTGGTTTTGGGTTTTTGGGATTTTGTGTTTCCTTTTTTTTCTTTTTTTTTTTTTTTTGCTTGTTTATTTGTTTTGTTGGTGGTTTTCTCTTTCTTTTTTCTTTTTTTCTTTTCTTTTCAGTTTTAAATTAGGTAGGGCATGCAACCTGACTACAAAGATAAGTAGGGCAGCTGACAGGAAAAGTGAAATTTTTTGCACTAAAAAGATTCCATCTTAAACATAATCTTACCTATCTATTCAGATCATTTTTTAAAAATTGTAATTGATATATGCCTTGCTTGTTTCTTAGAAGGGAAAGTAGTACACAATCAGAGGGCAGAAGTACATGCTAAACAAAAAAGAGAAACCATTTTGGGGATGAATATGAAAGAGAAAACCTGTCATACTTACAAAAGTATGATGCATATATGTGCCTGTTATATGCATGTATGTTCTTCAAAATATATAACTAATTCAGGAAATCACGAAAGGAGCAAATGCAACCACGTGTGGCACAGTTTTTCTAGGACACTTGAAAAATAACCAAATACGGCATGAGTGTTCAACAAACAACCTGAATGAAGTGCTGAAAAGTCTAGATTAAATACGAAAATATTGCCAGTAGGAATAAATACAAAAATGTGGATTCTGAACACATTGAGGAAAAACAATAACTAATAGTAACATGCCAATAATTTGAAAAATTCCTTTTCACATTTGGAAAAGCAGACAGCTAAAATTACGTCAAATACAAATATTTTTTAGTAAAACCGACAGTTAAAATATCTGAGAGAAGCCAGAATACAACTGAAAATTTAGTAGGGGAAAAGCTGGATACATTAAGGTTGAGGGTTACACTAGAAACTGACCTTAGTCATTGAAGGCATGGCAGCACAGAAACCTCTGCACAAATGGGGCAGAGAGAAGTAAACATAAATAAAATTTTGGGGTCTTGCTGGAGAGATACGACAAAAGCTACTGAAGTAAGGCTTAGGTAACAGGAAAACCACTGGAGCACAAAACCCTGAAAGCCCAAGGAAGTAATAGATAAACCACAAATAATTTACAGTGTCTGAAAACACTTCAGTGATCAAAGGGGGAGGAGAGCAGAGAAAATATCTTTGAGTATAGTCAGCTGCAGTTTATTAGCGAACTTTTAAAAAAGTAGTTCAGAAGAATTTGAGAGGGTGAAAACAACAGACTGCTTATTTTCTCTGCCATTACTGAAAATTAAAATGAAGAATATTAATTTAGAGCTTGGATGACAACTGTCAAGTGCATACAAAACAGAACTGTAATAAAGCTTCTGAATTCAGTTAGCAGTCAACATGTTTGGAAAGCTCTTAAACCTTGAAATTCTGCACCAGATGCAGAATAAAAGAAATCAATTTCTCATGCAATTGTTCACCTTTGACTCTTTTTCTTAGTACCAACAGAATTGATACCAAACTCTCAATGCCCCTCAATGTTCACTTCATATCACAGCTCTTCCTACTTCACCTATAGATGTCTTGTTAAATAACTAGTTGTGACCCAGTAAGTTCTTTGTGCTAAGCAATTATTATTTATTATGTTCTAATGCTTCACAGTGTGTTTGCAAACTCCATAAGACTGTCAACACAAGTTAAAATAAAGGCAAACGTATGCAGCAGTCATGTTTTCCACCTCTTTCTGAATGAGTATTTATCATGTTGAACAGGTCAATGTCTTTCAGCATAACAATAATTTTAAAGCTCTGCTGCCCCCAGTTTCTTCCATATTTGCTGTAATTGCCTAACAACAGGGATTACACATCCTGTAATACATAATATGTATTTTCTTAACAAAATTCATATAGAATGTATTTAAATAGGCATGCCAGCTATCCGTGTAATACACAAGACGAAGGGAAAGATTAGAAACATAGAAAAATGTCAGGGATACTCTTGAGAAGGAGACAAGCTGAAATTACGATACTATGCTGCAGAAGTCTACTTCCATGGTGATTTTTGTAACTTCCTCATAAAAAGGGCAGAATTGGAGTTTATCAAATATGACATAGACTTGAAAGCATTTTGAGCTTGTCCATACTTGTAACGCTGCTCTTCATAACATTATATAGTAAATGCTACAATGCTTAAGCTGCACTGGGATTTCAGAGAGGTTATTAAGATTTATTACTACTGTTGGAATATAAACAAACTGAAACAGTATCTTGAAATTGCTGTGGTTAACGGCCCTTTCATAATAATTAAGGGCAGCATAAATATACTAATAGACTACATATAAATAAATAAATAAATACACACACACACACACACACACACACACACACACACACACACACACACACACACACTGTTGTTTGTCTATTGCTTAACAATTTAACTAACTAAATGTAGTTGGATTGACACTAATTCAGTTTCTCAAAACCGCCAAAACCCCCCATGATATTTAAGGTTATCAACACATTTGAAAAAGAAACAGGAGCTTCTTTAGTGACAGTTTTTTGGTTTTGGAGTATGTTTTCTTTTTGTGTATGCCTTTTTAGATTCTTTTGCCTTTTTTTTTCTCCCCTGAAACAAAAAATGTATGTTTCTGATCTAGAAAGAAATAAAAGAGGTTTGACTGATCAAAAGCCCTAACAGTAATTGCACATAATTACTATTTTAGATGCATGAGAAGAACAGTGAAGGTAAGCCTCTTGAAATATTCTATAAGAAAAAAATGGAAAAAAATAATCTTGGACCCATTACAATAAAAAATTTCATTGAGGAGAATTGACTTTAGATGAATTGCATTTTCAGGGGAATACAAAGCAAGATTTATATCTTTTGGTTTGGCAGAACACCAAGCTGCTTAAAGTATGAAAGGAAATAAATGGAGTATATGAAATTTTTTATATCACCCTTAAGACTTATTTATATGTTGTCTGTTATATTCCAATGATTTTAATGAAGACAAAGTTTAGTGACTTCTGGTCACTAAAAATTTGGTATTGTGCCAGGTAGTATAATGGAGGGTAAAAATAAATTCTGGAGATCATCTCTTCAGTTTTATGCTCTATTACCAGCTAACACTTTTTGTTCCTTTTTTTTTCTTTTTTTTGTTTTTTTTTTGGTTTTTTTTTTTTTCCCTCCACCTATCATAAATCAGGGCTGTCTGTTCTAAGGGGAGGGGAAGTGGGAAAGAGCCAACTGGGAGGGCCACACAAGGACTCAAGGACTCCTGTTTTAGGAAAACCAAAATCTGTTTGATGAAGACTTATTTAAATGCAGACTCACAGACTAACTTTCTGCCTTTTCCTTACTTGGCTATTAGAAAATTTGAGATGTAAGAAGCAGTCTCCTACAGAATAAAGCAGGGATATATCTAAAAGCCTTTCATTGCTATAGATTTGTGGAATTTGGATGAGATTGTGTTCAAAGTTCTGGTCAGCTTCAGCCTTTGCTCTGTCTCAGTCTTAAATGCTTGAAGTAGCCCTTAGGTTTCCAAAGCCAAATCGACTGAGCCAAATCAACATGGTTGAATGGCATGTATTTATAGCCTGTGGCTGAATGATAATTACAAAAATCTTGTCTAGTTCTGGTTAGTACAACCTTCAATAAGATACATAATGTTAGTTGCAATCACTGTGTAGAATATATTCTGCTCACAGGTTGTACAACGACATTGCAGCCAGCTTCACTTGGTTAATGGGTCACCTAAATGAAATGACAGGGAAGATTACAGCTGAACTCCCATTTGACAAATGTCTTAATCATAAAATGTAATAAACATTGTCACTTCCTCCTGTGCTGCCATTACTTGGAGAATGGTGGCCTTGTCACATCAAGGTTAAATTATGTAGGTAAGCAGAAAAGAAATTAGTGGTGACTTACAAACACCCACCATAATTATCACTGCTACTTGTGGTCTCACAGTTTCTGATTGTAGCAGTGCAGTACTTTTTCATAGCATTAAAATTCAGTCTAGACTGTACTGTGAATAAACTTATGTCAAATGCATCAGTAGTGTCTGATACACAGGGAAATTTTTTAAGGTATTCCCACAGACTTAGTGGAAATACTAATGTTGCATTTCTTAAGTTGCTGTGGAGAAGTTAAAAAGTTGAAATGCAAAACAAAAAGGGGAAAGAAGAAACTAAAATATTCAGCATCAAATCCAATGAAAGACAACTTTTTGCAAGCTATCTTAAAATTTTGATAAAATATAACACTTTTAAGGGATCTGGATTTTCATTTTATAACTTAATGGGATTTGAATTTTCCTCGTTGATAAAACTAAATTGCTGGAATTTGACATGTATTTATGTAAATTGACTGAAGAACACTGAAATCCTGTCAGTTTCTAAAATGATGTATAGAAAGTAAAAAAGTCTTGAAGTGAAAATTTTCTAATGTTACTCTTCATTTTTCACATATAGTCATCAAGTTTTGCTTATGGCAGACATGGCTGAAGATAACTTCCTACCCCATGGCATGATACAAACTGAGAAAATGGCATGTGAAACTAATTTTTCTCTAGTGGTCATATATTACAGCTATTTACTATAGATACAACACCTCTGGAGACTGGCAGCTTCATCGATTGCCTAACACTGCTGTAGTGTCATGACAGAAACAAATACATATTTCATACTTTGTGTGTATGGTATCAGTGCAACTTTTTGGTTACAGAGATAAGGAAAATTGTAGCATCTTTAAGAATTGAAATAAATGTACTTTTCAATAGCTATCATGTACTTTGTCTTGTCAAGAATATAATTAAGATGAAAGACTAAGTGTTATTCTGTTTCTGATAAAAATATTAAATACTCCTCAGCAAAACCCAAGAGCCTACACAGTTCAATCTAGCATGAACTATACAGTCAAGGTGCATTGCATTCTGAGGAGTAGTCAGAGATGTTTATCCCTTGAATAGATAACAACCAGACAACTTCTCATCATTTAGTCTTTTGTAAATAGGCTCAAAGTTTGAAAAAACAATGAGTTTTTAAGTGTGCAAATACTCCTACAACTGCCTTTCATTTGGAAAAACAAGGCTTTATTCATGGATGGTCTTTAAAAGAAATCAAGTTTTTATGTTAAAGATGAGGATATGATTTTTTTCCCTCTCTCACACCATTCATCCTTATACACTATGTTTTCTCCATGTTACTTAAGAAGGCCTTCTTATTTTTTTTTCATGTTTTTTGAGCAAAAAGCTAATTGCATCACCTCACAATTCCAATAGATTTGCAGTCACTTCTCAGAAATCTGAAGATCAACTGGGGCAACCAAAAGAAATGAGAAGAAATAACTCAATTATACGAGATCTAAGCCTCCACAAAAAGAAGGAAATTGCAGAATATTGGTAGTGACAATAACAATACTTTTTTTTTATTAAAAAAAGAACAGAAATCATTTTAAAATTATGATGGTCACACCAGATGCAGCTGTTGCCTTTTTCTTTCCCTCAAATTATTGCTGTTCCAGTCACAAAGAAATGGTAAAGAGGAGATTGATGATGAGAGCAGGAAACTGCTGCTAAAACTTCAATTTTAATAGAACTTATATACTCTTTGTGTTGACTTTTTTGTGGGTTTTTCTTGTTGTTTTTATTGCTTGTTTGTTTTGTTTTGTTTGTTTGTTGCTTGCAATATTTCTTTGTAACATGGTTTGTATTTCTACCATTTGCATTTTCAAACATAGTAAAGTTCTGGGTCTTAACAAACACCTTTCTCACAAGGAAAATTGCTTATATAAGGTGCCAAATGAATTTATTTTATATGCAACAAATTTGAGAGTGATGATCAATCAAATAATAACTAATTGCCTCTTCCTTTTGGTTGCTCATTTAAATGTCAGTGCAGATGTCCTGTGTGAAGAAGCAAAAGTCATCTCAGGAAAGAAAGGAAAAACTTCTGAAAATATTTCTTTTAGTTCTTCAAAGTTTTATTTCTCTGTAGGGGCTTCTCAGTCATTCTGCATGGAAGTTATGTATTTCCTAATAGCATGAGCCTCCATGAAAAAAAGAAGTTAGACAAGCAAAGATGGAGAATTACATGACTTTGGGTGCTATGTAGAGTAATGAAAGTTTTGTAAAAAATATTTAAGGGTTTCAAACTATGCAGTTCAGAACCTGGAGAGTTCTCCTAATTTCTGTGGGGAGAGGGACACTGTCAGTAAGTCTATCACTGACATTTACTGCTGCAAGTTTATTCATCCTGTATGATTCAGTGACTTTTGCAGATAACTCCACTATGCAGCCAAAGGCTGCATAATAGAGCAACAAGGGAACATGCAAGCCTGATTTTTTTGTTGTTGTTGTTTTTTGTTTTCTTTTCTTTTTGTTCTAAGTAATTAAAAAAACTATTGCAGCCAAAAAATTCCATACAGATGTCAGGAAATAAGTAATTCTGTGAAAAATTGTGATTCTGGCAATTCTGTGATCATCCTTCCTGAATGATATCAGAAACTTTAAAGCACCAGAAAAAAAATATTTTCTTGATGTTATTTTGTATGTTTAACTTACGTAGAATCAAGAAACAGATAAAATTATTCTTGGGGGCTAATCCTGATTTCAAATATTGATTTTCTTACACTTGAACATTGCTGGATATTGCTGGGTATTTAAGTAAACATTGCCCTGAAAAGTCTCTTAAACTGCTTTTTTTTCTTCCTGCTTGAAGTCAGGGATGCTTTCAGTTTGTTTTTTACTTGAATTATCTCTCAATTTTTAATACTAAGTATAATATGATAAGAAAGGGCAGAGGATATTAGTTTACTAAATCAGAGACATTATGCCCTTCAATCTAGCAATGCCAACAGAAAACTCCCAACAAGCACCTTGTGAAATTCCATCTAAAAACTTAATGTAAGAATAATTAGAAGTTATTTGGTTATCTTTTCTTGTCACAGACTTTTAAAAATTTTAAAGCAAAGTCTTCCTTTGTACATACAGAATTTTTACTCTGGAAGGACAAGTTAAGGAACCTGACCAACCTTGGCATTTCTGATCTTCCAGAATGATAGACTAAGAATCCTCCTGTGGTCCATGAAAGATCACAGTAAATCCCTGGAAAGCAAGGCAAAGCCCAAGGATATTTTTGTCTGAAGACTGAACAGTAAATAGAGGGATAAAGGAGGAAATGTTGTAGCCTTCTGTTTTGCAGCCCTGAAGACACTCTTGTCATGAATCTCCAGCCATGTAATTCTCTTCCTACCAACTGTCAGCCTGACCTTTGGTTTCACAAAGGCTGCGTTTGTGATGGCACCATTGGGAATGTACTGCTTTAACTATCAAAAATTCTGAGTTGATTTATTTTTTTTCTCACACTTCTTTCTCACAAAATACAGGGTACAGATTAGGACAAAGCTCAATAAACTTGAAGAAATATTAGAGATTATTACAGTAGGTCCTGACTGGAATCTGATTTTATTAACTTTTGCTGTAAAGTTCTTGCTTCCAGGACTTGTGTTTATTTTGAATTTGTAACTCTGTTATTAGTCAAAAATACTAGATTAGGTTTTTTCTGCTGGTTTCTCATGGTTCTTCGGTTACAGATCTGATATGAGGCCTACGTACTGCAATATTCAGCATATCCATAGTTCTTTGCCCCAGACTTTTAATAGGATCCTCTGGCAGAAGTGTTTTTTTCCTGCACTCCTCCTTCACTGCATTGGTGAGAGACATCAGAGGGAACTGAAATGAAAGTGCTGAGAAAGAGATGGAAAACATACAGTTTTTATTGCAATTTTTGTCCTAAGGTAATTTCAAATTTTTTTGTAGGTTTTACTTAAAGATACAAATAGTGCTGTAATTAAATTGAAATTTCAATAAAGTGGACTTATTTTGCCTCATAATAAGAAAGGCAGAATAGCTATTGCAGAAATCCTATTAATACCTAATAAGATGTTATGTTGGTTTTTAGTTTGTAACCATATTTAACTAAAGCAAGATTTGGTCTACTTGTAAGTGTTATAAAAATCCTGAATTAATATAGAAATTTAATAACTATTTCTTAATGAAGCTTGTTCCTGTAAAAAATTGTTATGTGCCTCACTAAAAGATTGGTATCACATGAGGATACAAGGAAAAAATGACTTTTGCTTTATTATATATATCACTTGTTAGACTTTAAAGTTTTAGTGGAATTTAGTGCTCTAAAATCTTTTGCTCTTTTCAGTGATTATGTTTGACTTTCTTGCCTCTAGAATTTTTCAAACTAAAATGAGCCTATTTCTATTTGTGGCTATTTCAAGTGATTACTCTGTAAACAAATATTTCTCATAATACCTTGAATTTGCTTTGAAGCTTCCTATGCCTTATTTCAGACACCAACATAACATTAGCACATGTATGTTTCTCATATAAGTGTCTATAATAATGTAATTTTTCAAGTTTGTGACATTTCTCATTCCTCATTTCTTGTAATTTATTCTATATCTTGTTACATACTTCCAAGAAACAAAATGCTGGTGCATAGTCATTTTATTCTGTGTACAGAATCATAGTAGACTCCATCTTGAAAGAGCTTTACAGATCATCTAGGGCAGTAAAGAATTAATTTCTTTTTAACTGTGCTTTTCTCTCAAGTAGTTCCAGTGCTAGTGATTGTCTTAGAACAGGATCCTCAAACCTCTTAATTTGTTCATTTCTTCAGAGGTTCTGCTTTTTCAATTACACAATAATGGAGTAGTGAGGAAAGTCGTCCTTGTAAGGTCTTGATTTGCTTTACTATACATCTTAACAGGAGTCAATCCAGTACAGTGCCAAAACATTTGAAGTTAATTTTCCGTAGTCAACAGCTGTCCTTGTTTTGCAGAGGGTGTGATTCAGCAATCCATTCCAACAGATGGACCTTCATAGTAGCTTTCACTCTTCAGGGTCCTGATTTATCAGAGTAACTCAATGAAACTACTGAAGTTAAACAGACAACTTTGTAGTAACATAGTGATTAATTATGTTCTCAATGTAGTTGTGCAGAGAAGTCCAGAAAATTACAGAAGTAGTAAACTATCTTGTTCCCAGAATTTAGGAATCAATCTAAAGTCTTGTGCTGCAAGCTGCAACATTATCAGCTTGGCTGGGCAGTTATACTGATGTTTTTTTGATGTCACAAAATAATTCATTCTCAACAGTTTAAACAAAACCTTTCTACCTTTCCCCCTCTCTCTTACTTTAGTTGCTTTTAGTTATTAAGTATAGGTTTCTATAGGACCCTACAACAATTGCGCACTGGCATACAAGCCAGAACATCTGGTGAGTTCACCCAGAAAAAAAGAGGCCGGAGAGAGAGAAAGAATGAGCTATGTTGTCATTTCTTACTTGTAGTCAGTTTCTAACTCTACTAAAAATAAAAGATTACAAACCTCCTAAGAACACTGAGGGGCAGAGTTGACAATCTTACATAAAATATTTAACATCAGGTTGAATCTAACACATCTGGCATTTTTGGCAAAGAACAAACAGCACAATTGCTTTAGTATGCCAGACAGCATGACTTGTCATCTGATAAATCTATATAGATTACAGCAGTGATAAATTGATATTCTTGTCATTAATACTAAGAATAATAAAAGCTTAAATATTTTTGATGGACCTATGATAGATTTAGAAATATGTGCCTCAGTTTGCAAAGAGTAAGTGGATATGGAAACTTACCTTAGACATTTACAAAGATGAAATGAAACTTTTTGTAACACCAGCTTAAGAATAAGGTAAATATAACTTTACGGTATACCTATGTGAAATACAAATGCAAAGAAAATAATGGTGTTATAGTAGAACTTGGCATGCCTGTTCTGGTATAATCAATTTAGCACAGATAAAGCAAGTATGTTGTTTTACTAAGAAGACTCAAACAGGTTTTATTATATACAACAGTCTAGCCTACTTTGCTCCATCATGGGGTGTGATGCCACAGCAGAATTCAAACCATATGCTGACATTCCCATCAGAACTGCACTCATCTTTGAATTATAAGATTTCTTTTTTAAGACATTGTATTGATTCCAAGATAATTTTTCCTTTTCTCCTATATAATTTTTATGTATCCTCAGTACTCTTAGCATGCATACTTGTAATTCCTGAAGCCTGATAACTTAGCATAGTCCTAGAATTCTGTTAAATCAAGACCCCAAACATCCTGGAGGCCTTGCAGTTGGAGGCTGAAAAGCCTTATGCTATCTTGAAAACCCTCTCTAGAATATATCCTGTAAACTAAGGTTCAGCCTGTCCAGGGGGGGAATTCCTCAGGATGGGAGGATATCAACACTATTCATTCAAGCCTCTTATTGAGGCATCTTTGTTAGATATGCTTATTTGTAAGGTCTATAAAATTGTATACGTGATCTATCTTGTGTGTGCATGTCAGCACATTCCACCTTGGCGAAGTGGTGCACCATAAGGATCCTCATTAAATACTGAGGTAAAAAGCCTTTATGCCTTAATCATGTCTGGGTTTCAATTTTTAGGACCAGGGAAAAGGCATCAGTATAAGATAATTTTCTTAATGGAAGAAGATATCTTGCTGACACTCCTAGACAGAGATGGATGGAAGAGTCTGTGGTGGTAGTCAATACCCAGTTCTCAGTTTGAATAAAGTAGGGTATAGCACTTTGTTGTCTATTAGAGCATCCAAAGATGTCCTATATTCACAGATGTGAAGAAAGCTTTAAGGCTCATTGCAATGCAAATGGAGAAGGAACATGACACTAGCCTTCAAATGCCAGAAAACTGAAGGCATAGAATTTGTCTACTCATAGGGATAGTTTAAAATTTTTAAAAGGTGACACATTTTGGTTGGATGTTCGGAAGAAATTATTTACTCACTAGGTAGTGAGGCACTAGAGCAGGTTGCCCAGAGAAGCTGTGAATGACCCATCCCTGGAAGTGTTTGAGGCCAGGTTGGATGAGGCCCTGGGCAGCCTGATCTAGTGGGTAGCGTCCCTGCCCATGGCATGGGGATTGAAATGATATGATATTTAAGGTCCTTTCCAGCCCAAGCTTTTCTATTTTATATGATTCTATGATAATTCTTATCATACTGCTAACCACAGCATGAAATATATTCTGTCAACAATCATTTTGCTTCTTTGCATCAAAAAATTTTGTACTGTTGGAGAAGGAAACTGGAAGTATAGGTCCGTGGTTCTGCTGCAACTGTCAGCTTAAATTGCCCTTAAACTACTCAATGATACACATAGAAAGCACAGGCTCTCCTGTATGTTTGTGATAAAATGTAAAATTTGCAAAGAGGTACACATGCAGGTGATTTTTCTACATCTGAAGCAACTATATTTTATGTGAACAAGATGAAAAATGGGCAAGCTGCTATGCATGACTCACCAACAGAACCAAAACCAAAATAATAAAATAAACCCCCATACCAGTAGGTTAGTCAGCTGTGCATTGTCCATCTGGGTTCGGCTACTTTGACTTGTCAGTCATGAAGGGAAATAGCTCCACTTAGGATACCTGAGCTTCAAGTGATTTTTGTTCAAGGTTGTGAGGATTCAACACTCAAGAAAATTAGTTAATTGTCCTTCTCGAAAAGACATTTGCAGTGAGTGGAGGAGATTTGAAAGACATTATGTGACTTGTCTTGGGTTCCAGTTTCTCACCTAACATAAATCTACAAAAAGTGACTCAGAATGTGAGACGCCCTCCTGAAGCATTCATTGTAATTCAGGACTAAGGAAGATGTTTCCAACAGTCCAAAGCTGGAATAAAAGGTTGTTCTGAGCTCTCAACTACTACAATCATCTTTCTTCTTCTTTTATGCACCAGGTTAGTGGCTATTTTTGGACAGCTAGTGTCTGCATGAGCCTCTCTCCTACTGCTTCTTTATTCCCTAAATTTCAGGGGACTTCTATCTACCAGGATGTGGAATAAGAGAGATTTTTTCAGAATTTCTTACATGGTTCTCTTTAAAACAAAAACTCCATAAAAATGCTATTCTAGAGCTCTGCTTCCCTTTCTGTTATTTTTTGAAGTCTTATCCTCTTACCTGTTTTCCTGCTATTCCTGGTTTTATTTTGAATTTTGCACAATTTTGTTTAAAGCAAAGGCTTGTGCAATGGTATGGTGGCTGTCTGTCTGTATGTGATGTAATAAAGGACTGATGAGACATATCTAGTGATTTTCTCTATTTAGAGCACAAACTAGCCTGAAAACCTCCAGGTCTGTGTGTGCAATTTCCATGGCACTGCCAGTATAAAATAAAATGGCACTGTCCTATAAAGTAAAAAAAGGTTTTTTCAGGAAAATGCAACAGTTGGTGCATATGATGTCCCACAGTTGCTGATGTAAATAGGAGTGATTAATTTTCTCAAAACCTAAAACAGTGAAGGAAAAACCTTTATTGTCTTCACTAGAGAAACACTGTTACTGTAGCATTCTTTTAACTGTGCTGTTGCCAGCAAGAAGTACACGTCCCATTGCTGAGTAGGGAAGCAAATGCATCAACGTAACAAGGGGAAAAAGTTGAGCTCAGACTCTAACAGCTTTCCTGCTCTTTCCAGGATGCTAGAGACATTTTTCTTCCTTTATTTAAATAAATAATTTTGCAAATAAAAATTTGTACTTTGATTCTGAATGATTTACAATTCCAGCTGCTCCTCACTACCTGCTGTCAGCTATATCCCAGAAGAAAACTTTATTCTCCCTGTTATGTCATGAGTTGTTCTTATATTTACTGACCCTGTGAATTTATTTATATTGGAATACTGTATCCCTGAGCAGGAAAGATGACATTTTGTGAAACATCAATGTTACCCTTCTATTGTTGCTCTGAAATCTCAATTTTGGTTACCCTGAGTATTATATGGTGTTAGCTCTCTGTGAAGCATTTAGTTTCTGTTAAACTTGCAGAAAGAACTGCTCATAAACAGCATTAATTTAGAAAAACATATTTTTTCTAGTATTTTTTGTGTTATAATTTTCATGGATCACAGCTTTGAATTGTGTAACGTGACACTTTTTTTTCCTAATTTTTGTTTTTTTCATTAGCAAAAAAAAAAAAAAAAAAAAAGAAATGGATTAGCTGAAAAGTGATGGTTAGAAAGAACAATCAAACTCATGAATGTGAAAATACACAAGCAAAAGTGGTTTTTTTTCCCCAGCAAGGTGGTATTGCAGGACTGACTTCGTTTTTTATTTTCCCAAAGCATGAGTCAGATATATGAGAACAGCCTTGGAAAAATATTTACTTTATTGACCAAAAAATGGCTGTAAAATGTCTTCTGCAGTAACTATGTTGCAAAATCAGAGAAAGGAGGTTAAATATTAAGACAAAGCAAAAATGAATGCAATACATTCATAAATAGTTCAGTGAAATATAAAAATGTCAATATGTTTTACTGATATCTATTAGGTTTTTAGTATCTCAGTTTATAAACCCTTGGCCAAGTCACTTTTTTGTTTTCAAGAGCATTAGTGGGGAAAAATGGAATGATTACTTGTGAATTAATGACATTTTTGCTGGTTTTAGATGCATTTTTAGGAAGTCTTATAATCTACACAGTATATTAAAATTATGACTATGGGAATTCTTTTAAAGAACAAATTTTTATTAAATTAATGTAATCCATGAAATAGCACATCATGAATAGCAATTCAAAATAGAAAACAGCAAATATTCTATAGCGAAAATTTTCATAGTGGAAAATGAACCAGTATTTAAAATTTGTTGTAAAATTCCATTAAAATTGCAAAGGGAAAGAATGTCTACCTGCAAATAATTTATAAGCAGAGGAGAAGATTTAGTTTTGAAAATGTTCACATCTATGTATATTTGAATAGTTATGCTCATGTATGGTTTATGAATACCTCTGCTCTGTAAGAATTCCAAATCTACTATGATAGTGTTAATGCCTCATTGGCACTTCCACTGAAACCAAATAGCATCCCTTGGGATAAGCTCTACTTAGCAATTTTTTTTTCTTTTAGTTGAATGAAATGCATTTGTATGTCTATGGGTAATAAAGCTGGTGAAGGATTTAAAGAGCAAGTCCTGTAAGGAGCAGCTGAGGGAGCTGAGGTTGTTTAGCCTCGAGAAAAGGAGGCTCAAGGATGTCCCTATTTCTTTTCACATCTGCCCGACAGGAGGAGGTTGTGTCCAGGTGGTGATTGGGGTCTTCTCCTTGGTAACAAGAGAAAGGGCAAGATGAAATAGCCTCAAGTTTGCCAGGGGAGTTTTAGATTGGATATTGGAAAAAGAGTGTTCACCCATAGGGTCGTTAAGCCCTGGAACAGGCTGCTCAGGGAAGTGGTGGAGTGACCATCCCTGGAGATATTTAAAGGACTTGTAGGTGTATGCTTAGAGATGTGGTTTATTGGTGTGCATGGCCATGATGGGATAATGGTTGGACTTGATCGTTAAAGTCTTTTCCAAACTTAAATTATTCTCTCTTTTCCAACCTTAATTGTTCATTGATTCTATGATGATCCTAATGTTCTTTTCCAACATAAAAAATTCTACAATTTTATGTATAATGCCAAAAATAACTAGAGTTTTTTTAAGAATGATTGTATAACACATGCCAGTGATGTCCCTGTTTTCTTTTGAGGTTGATAGAAAATTATCTAGGAACTTGGGAAGGTAAAATGCCTTCAGATGTATTGTTTATTGATTTAAAGCAATGTATTGCAAAAATATATAAATATGAATTTTTTTTTTTGTGGATTTTTGTGCAAAAGATTTTTTTCTGTAAGAAACAATCTTAAAAATTGGACCTCTTAATCCTAATGTGCAGTATCTATATCTACTATAAACTATAGTAGATAGTAACTAAACTATATGTATATAAAGTGAAAATGCCATAAACACACTGAAGACACAAGATAAAAGCTGAAACTTTCAGAAGAAATGGGAATTACACACACTATTGAACACAGTAAATGAAGAATATGAAAATTGTCCAGCATAAAAATAAACTATTTTTCCAAAAACCCTTAATGCAAGAAAGGTATATAATCTACAACAGTGAGTTAATTGGATTTCACTGCAATACAATTAAAAAAAATATTTTAAATTCTTAGGAGTGATGTTATCCATGCACCATAAGTCTTGGAAATGAGGACGCACCTGGATTTCCAAATATCAGATGAAAAGAAAGAACAGTGTTCTTTCAGCGTTCACTTTACATAGTGTAAAATAAAGCTGCCTTCTATTTTCTTTTTTAACTATTCTTCTTCTTGAAGGCAGTCATGAGACTGTCATAGCCAGTAGAGAAAGGAGGAAGTAAGGGTATAAGGACATGCATACTACATGAAAGCAAGAAGTTTGCCTAGCCCACCATTTTGTGGACAGAAATGCAAACATGAAGATGACAAAAGAGTGTACACATAAAGTAACGCATATTCAGGATTTACCAAGTTGAAAAGAGAAAATATTTGGAGATTTCATGTGTAAGAAATGACATCTTTTGTGTTTTTTGTATAAAATTATTGGTTGTCCAGTGCACTTTTGTTTCATCAATTTATCTACTTGACTGGTAAACTCATAGCATCCTGCAGAAAAGAATTCCTAAGCTTAATTACAATGTGCCAGAGGAAGTTCCTCCATCTGACTGCTTTGAGCCCCTCACTTCCTAGCTTTAACTGATGTTTTCATTACCTGTACTGGAAGATAGCAAAACATATTTTCTAATTGTTTTTCCTATGCTGCTCACAGTTTTGCACGTTTTCATCCTCTTCCTCTTTCCAATCTTATTTTTGTCTCCTTTAAGATTTAGAAGCAAACAAGCAAATGAACACATAACACTTATATAGAGAAGTGGTGTTGATATGGAACACATTCTAGACCTTTGATCATCCTTGGCACCCTTCTCTGAACCATTTCCAGTTATATCTGCGTCCTGACAAGAAAAGACAAGAATGATATTCAGGACAGAGAAAAACAGGGGCATACAAAATGGCAAAGTAATGAAATTTTCTCTCTTAATAAAGTTCTTGACTCTGTGTAAAAACAAGGATTCACCATAAACTATTCTGCAGCTCATTATGTCTTTCAAGGAATTTCTTGTGTCTGGTTTTAAATAAGCCTATCACATTGAGGTGCTAATTATAAATTTTTGGTAGGAGTAGAAACTTGTTCAATTTGTCTCTCTATATAGTGACATATCATGTTTCCCTGATTGAAAGCTTGAATCATATTCACTTCAAATGTAAACTGTCTTGACAAAATTGTAGCTCTGCAAGCTTCCCAGTATAGCAGTTTATTCTCAGACCAATTTATAGACATAATTTCAGGTGATGATGATATTTCATACTCTCAAAGCATAGCTGGTGACATCAGGACAAGTTGCACTTGGAATTAGCTGGTACAAAATGGTTTCAAAAGAGACAAGTTGTACACCAAGGGAATGATCATGATTTCAGAAATAGCTGAATACTCTAAGGTAATTTCTTTGGTAATTTCCCATGATCTCCCATTTAAATGTCAGTACCTTTCCTGACGGGTACTAATAAGACCAGGTTAACGTTTGTACTTTGTCAAGTTTGGGAGTTTTGAAACTGCGTTACTTTTGTTGCACTAGAACAACAATATGTAGTCTTACTCCAAGGGGTGATGCACAGCCATCTTGCAGTCATGCAGCAGTACAATGTGCACAAAATACTATCTGTGACTGCAGATATATTTCATGAGAAGAGTTAGCTCTGTTCGAATGGCCCATTATGAGACAAAAATGAACAGGACATCTCATCTAAGTATGTTAAACAGGCACAAGGATCAAAGAACTTAAGACAAACTTCTCTGCCTGAGAACCTAAATTCCTGAGATCTTATCTGTGCCAGGTTTGATATGGTTTAAAATAATTCAGTCATTTCTTTAGCTTTATTCATGCTTTCACACACAAATAAACCAGTAATGATATTTTCAGTTACTAGACACACTCAGGCTCAGAATCATAGAGTCCTAGAATTGTCAAGGTTGAAAGAGACCTTCAAGATCCTTTAGTCCAACCATTCACCCAGCACTACCACTACAACCTCTAAGCCACCAAACCACATAACTCAGCACCAGATCCAGACACCTCTTGAACATCTCCAGGGATGGTGACTCCACCACCTCTCGGGTGGGGAATGGGAAACCTATTCCAGTGCCTGATCACCTTAACAGTAAAAAAAAAAACCAAAAAAAAAAACCAAAAAAAACCCAAAACCATCTAATCTGAATCTCCTCTGTCTCAGTTTATGGTAATTTCCTCCGGTCCTCTCTGTGCAGGCACAGAAGAAGACGTTGGCCCCCATCTCACTATGACATTCTTTCGGTTGTAGAGAGCAATGAGCCTCCTTTTCTCAAGACCAAACAAACCCTACTCCCTCAGCCAGCCCCATAAGACATGTTTTCTAAACCCTTCATAAACCTTATTGCCCCTGTCTGGACATGCTCCAGCACCACAATGTCCTTTTTGAAGCAAAGGGCCCAAAACTGAATGCAGTACTCAAGGTATGACCCCATCAGTGCTGAGTACAGGGGGGAAATCATTACCCCAGTCCTGCTGGCCACACTATTCTTCATAGAGACCAGGATGTCATTGGCCTTCTTGGCCACCTGGGCATGAACTGGCTCATGTTCAGCCAGCTGCCAGCCAGCACTCCCAGGCTACTTTTTGCTGAGCAGTTTTCTAGCCACTGCTCTCCAAGCCTTACTGCACTGGATTGCTGCAACCCAGCAATACTGAATGTGTTCCAGTGTCATCTGCTCTAGGTGACCCTGCCTTGGCAGGGCACTTGGCCTTAATGATATCCAGAGATCACTTCAAGTAACAACTCTGTGATTCTGTGACCCAAGCACGGGAGCCAGGGGCCTTGTGCCTCGTAGAACTTCATGCTGTCCTTACTTCATTGATCAAGTCTGTCCAGGTCTTTCTGTAGACCCTTTCTACTCTTGAGCAGATCAACACTCCCACCCAACTTGATATAATCTGCAAATTTACTGAGGGTGGTCGCGATCACTGCATACAAGTTATCAATAAAGATGCTAAACAGGACCAGCCCCAAAACTGAGCCCTGGGGAACACCACTAAGGACTGGCTGCCAACAGGATTTAACTTCATTCACCCCAACTCCTGAGGGCTGCCCATGCAGCTAGTTTTCTACCCACCACAGTCATGCATACAAGCAGCAAGCGGCTATTTTTTCTAGGATCATGTGGGTGGTGGCATCAAATGCTTTACTGAAGTCTAGACAGACAACGTCCACATATTTTCCCTCATCTAGTAAGCAGGTCATCTGGATCTTGAAGAAGATGAGGTTGGTTAAGAAGGACTTTCATAAATTCATGTGGGCAAGGCCTCATGTCTTGCATGTGCCATGTAATGTCATTCAGGTTGATCTCTTCCATAACCTTGCCCTGAACTGAGGTAAGCCTCTTTTTATTTTTCCTAGAAACATAGATTTGCTACTTCTATACTATTTTTAAAAATTTTGTCATGGTTGTTTTTCCTAGTGATAGAAAATAAACTGGCTTTTCACTTAGCACTTATCAAATTATAGATTCTTTTAATTTGTACAAGATTTTTTCTTCATTTTTTAGATTGCCAGGTTTATTTATATTTAATCAATTTGTATTTTAAGTCTGCTGCATCAATTAGGATTAATCTTCTTGCTCTGTCTCATAAAACCACATCCAAAGATGAACTGTTCTTAGGAGAATCTGACAGAGTGGTTCCATGGACAATAATTTACTGCATCCATCCCTTATATCTGAGTCATTGTAGGTATCTCAAGGTGCCCTGACTGACGCACTGAGGTCTAGGTCACCAGCTTCACAGTTTTGTTGCCTGTGCATGTTATCCTTAAATCATAACAAAACGTTTCAATCCCTTGCTGTTCATGACATTCTGTGGTACGCCCCAGTCTTGTTCTCATTGACATCTCAATAGGCTTGGTTTCTGATTGTACTTTAAGTTGTAAAAGTGATTATTTTTTTCCTACACAGAGAGTTTTCCTGTAGGTCTCCTAACCTGACCTTAAGGCAGCTGTGTCTTCTGTACTAATACATTGTTCATAACCTAATTATGTTGTTGTTTGTACAGAGTAATAGAGGGTGTGGCCTCTCTCATCTAAAATTTAACATATATTTAGGTTTGTTTTCAACAGAGTTTTATTTCTTTATTGCTGTGAGACTTTTGGATTTTTGTTTTAGACCCAAAAGAAGAACCTGTTTTAATGTGAAGCATTTTTCTAGCATCAGCCATCATGCCTCCTCCCATTCCCCTCTGTCCATCCTTTTCTGCCCTTCATTGCCACAGAAGAGAAGCCCTTTCCCAAAGTTCAATTTCACAGTCCTAGACATGTCCTATTCCATTCACAAGGTCAGGTGTTTCAGAAGAAGGCAGAAAATCCCAAATCTTTGCTAGTGTAGCTGGTGTTGATTCCCCAACACTAAACCCAGTTTAAGGAAATCCTCATTTCAGATCAGTTTTTCATTTTGAAGCCACACCTAAAGAAATTAATATGCCATTAAATGAGCCACCTTGCAAGAGACTCAGAAATTTGAGCAGAAGGAGGGATCACTCTCTAAAGAACAAGTTCTAGTGTAGTGTGACTGTTCAGATTGTAAGGTGACACTAGATGTAAAAATTCAACACTAATAGAAAATATTGACTTAAGAAAAAAATTGAAAAATTTAGCAATGCTTTATGGGAAAACTAGAAATTGGTTTTGTTGCTGATGGTTTTCTTAATGCCCTAGAAAGCAATGCATTTTCCTTCTTCTTTATTTTTAAATCATGGTCCTTTTATTGACTACTACTTCAGGTCATAATAAATCAACATGTTCCATCAGACAGAGATTAAGAGAATGTTTTAAAGCAAAATATTGGCATGGTTAAGAACAAAATCTTGATTGTAACAGCCAATGACAGCTGAAAGTGAAACTAGAAAAATATACAAGTTGAATTGATATTTGATAAATTAATATATCATATTTGATATAATAATTTTTAAAATTGCTTCACAAAGGGATAGTATTCAAATTTGGGAAGTCATTCTTTTTGGAGTTTTCTGTCAGTCAGAGTGGTTCTGCTTCCAATCTTAATGAGTAACATATGTCAAAAATTTTACCACCATGAGTTTCCAACTTTTAGCAGGTTCACACTTTGCTTAAAATTAGCTGTGGTGAAAAAAGGAAGAACAAGACAAGATGCATGAAAAGGTTGCAATTTTCTTCATCCCAGAGTTTAGTTCTTTGCCCTGTGAGCTCTTTGCACTTCATGCAGTCTAGACTGCATAAGAGTGATATTAGTCTTTCTAAAGAGAGTCTTGTGTGCAGTTATTTGTCCTCTGTTTTTTTTTCCATCTGTTTAAGTGTGAACTGAAGGCATCAATCTACAAGATTACAAACAATATTTTGGTATTTGAATGCAAGTTTAGGTGTATCAGTTTAAATTGGAAATGCATGTAGAAATCAATGTATTAGCCCAAAAGGGTTGCTGATAGCAACTTGTACCCAAAAGCAGAGGACAATAATAACCAAATGCTCTCTCTTCTAACTTGTTATTCCTGTTTTTCATGCAAGTCTTTGATTATCAGTGTGCTTCTCCTAAACCTGAGTTTTACTCACAAAGAAATCAGGGTTCACAAAAGCAATAAAGTGAAGTGTCCTTCTTGACATTGACAATTATTGACATTAAGGTTTAAACCTCTTAAATTTTGAAAGGGAGACAGATTGAAACTTTAAGGATGCCAAACAATATTTACCTTTTTTCTTCTCCTTCAGCCTTCCAATATACAATTTGCCCACCCATGCAAATTGGATAAGGTAAAAAAAAAAAAAAAAAAAAAAGTCTTTCATTTCTGTAAGCTTTATGCACCAGAAAATATTGTTTTTATAATGTCAGTTCTATAGTGCAATTGTTACATTTTGAGTTGACTTTTCTTGCAAATTCAGTGGTCAGTTTTCAGTGTTCCACTCTCAGTGTTTTCCTATTTCAGTGTTTACATTACGCTGAAGATTTAAAAAATCCATAAGTGCTGTGGTGTCTACAAAATTGTAACTCTTAAATTCACTAAGCCTTTGAATAGCATCTACCTTTTGAAAGTCAATAAATTTTTGCATTTTTTCCTCTTAAAAATATATTTTAAGAGCTACTTCTATGTTCATCCTGTTTTTCAAATTAATATATTTTTATCTGGTAAATCAAAGGTGACACAAATTTCTAGTGAATTAGGTGAAAAAAATATTATCAGTGTTTTTTCTAGAGCAATAGTACCCTGAAATAGCAATTAGTATGCAAAATAAAGCCAGCCAAATAATCCTGGTACATAAGCAGTCAATGGGAAGAAGGATTTAACTAAACATTTGCAAAGAAGTCATAGCAGATTGACTTGAAAACTCTCAAATGGAAGGTTTCCAGCTATAAATATTTTCTTATAGAATCTGTCATTACTGACTTCTTAATACGTTATCCTTTTTGCATAATTTATTTTATTTGTGGCCTTATTAAGACCTAATATCTATTACATTAATTACATCATTGTTAAAATTGAGTTAATATTTCTGTTTCTTTCTCTTCGGTGTTAAAAAGATGATCCAGGAATATGCTTGTACAGATAATGAATGACAAACAATCTTGACTATCTCTCTCTTGTCATAAGTGAGCAGATCTCCACTCTAAAATGAAAAGAAACATAATAACTAAGATCTAGAAGGTAGAAATTGGTATTGGCAATCAGCTTTAATTTTCAGCACATTCCTGGTGCTACCTGGACAGTGAATGCCTCAATAAAGCTGACATATTTACTGAGCACATCAGTAAAAATGAAAATAAACTGCAGAGCTAGTGGATAGATACAGAATACCAGACAAGTTAAAAGACAGGGAGCTAGCTGATAACAAATAGTTCAAATTCATGTAGAAACCAGTCACAGTGAAGCCATGCTGGAGGATTGAGACAGATATCCCTAAGATTATGACAGGCTGTGGAAAATGAATATGGAAAAACTGTTCACTTTCTGTTACAAGAAAAGAAACTGATTTTACTAACACAGAGTTAAACTGTAGAACCCTTTACTACATCTCAGTAGGGTTACCAGAAGTGTACATGGCAGACAGAAGGGCAGTATGGGTGTCTGTGTAGAAGTAGTCTAATGAAAAGGAGTCAAGAGACAGAAAGAATGTTCTAAGGGTTATGGGATAATACACTTTACAGTCTTTCTTCTACCTCCACAAAGTCTTTTGGGCTAGTAATAAGAGAAGAAAACATCTTTTAATTATTTCATTATTGATAGTTTTGCCACTGTTTATACTGCTCATGATCAAATTAATGCAATTTGGGTAAAACAATATGATTGCATAGTGTTAGTACCTAAATGACTACCACTACATACTTTTTCAATTTCTCTAAATTTTAGTGTTTCATTTATACATTTCTAAGTCTGTAATCTTTTGTGGCATTGCACCTTTGGTGGCTTATTGATTGCTGCTAATGGAAAATGATCTGCTGCAGAAATGCTGGAGTATCTTTCGTCTCTGCTGCACTGCAATACCTTCAATTTCTACAGGGTGTTAGTACTTGATGCTTACTATAATTTATTATCTCTAGACTCTTTGGGTAACCTAAACATTTTGTCTGTTTTCCTCTTTCATGGAGAGATAACACTTAAGACTTTGCTTATTTAAGAACTTGAAGGAATTTATTTTTGATTGTTATTTTTCTAGATACAGTGTATCAGATCAAATAACTGTATCAGACAAGTCACTGATACAGCTGCTGAGTAATTTCTCTGCTCCAAATGCTAATCTATGGAAAGCTATTTATATGTATAATGATTGATCATTGTATATAAGTACTTAATTTAGGTTATGCTTTTAAATTTATAACATCCACAACACAAATTCCTGCAGTCCTAGGATATTAATGATTCATAAGATAAAGGTTTGAAAAACACCTGTATTGTTATTGACTTTGATGTGAACAGTCATTATGTAAATTGTTTCCCTTAGCAAATAAAAGTTTAGGAAATGACATAATTGTGATATATCTGCAGTTATGGGTCAGTAACTGTACATCGCCTTGTCAGTGCAATGGGACAAATCCAACGTGCTTAAGTATAACCTGGAACAAATTTGTTTCTATTCAACTCGTCATTGTCCTTTTCAACATTCTACTCAAAACTACTGATAAAAATTTTTGAGGATGAGAAGAAGGAATAAATAGACAAGTATTTCCACTGTTGATCCAGGACATATCTTGGCTGTACTGTTTGATGTAACTAACCTTTTTGATAGGCTTTGGACAGTCAGTTGACCTTTTTCTCCTAATACCTTCCAGCATTCATATACTTCAGAAATGATGGCTTTTGCTTGCTTTAGCCATACTTTTTCTTATGAACACAGTGTTCATTATCCTTCACACTATAATGTCAGATTGAAAGGCAAACATTTGCTGCGCTATTGCTTTCTTCTTTCAATATATCAATGGCTTAAGCTATGAACCCTGTATATACTTAATGCTCCCAAGCACATCAAAGGAAACTGGATATCACTGTCCTTTGTCAAGCTAACACCCACCAGAAAATGGTCAACAATTTACTTCAGGTAAGATCAGTATCAATTGCTCTCTCTTTATTGCTTTGGGGTTACTCAATGAGGCCACGAAGGGAAAGATATGGAGCTGACCAGTGGCTATAACTTGTGAAACACGAAAAGTGTTGTGGATCATGAGTAAAAAAATAACAGTTCTGCCTAGAAATGGAAATTTGATTCTTGACTTACAGTTAATGAGACCATTACGATGTTGTTCATAGTTCTAAACACTTAGAGGCTGTTGTTATGAAATCTAACAGATTTGTATCATTATGTTCTGTAAATGATGGAAATTAGCATAAATCGCCTGAAATGTGCCATTTGAAATGCAGTGCAGAGTGATGCTGAGGATATTGTCTTTCCACTTTGTAAAGCATTAGTTTATAATGACTTTGTATCCCTTGTGCTAATATTCCATGTATGTAAATGTTAAGTGCTGCCAACAACAATTATAAAGTAGAAAAGTTTGTTTGCTTTATTCCATATTCATCCTATAATGAGAAATGAATTGTGCTGGGCAGCCAGAAACACTGCTGGTGAAACAGGCGAAAACTTAATGAGTACAAAGTATAATTCATACAGTTCCAAATCCTTCTGTGTAGGGAATTTAATTGTAACATATTTTCCTAAGAAGTGATGAAGTGATGCTTGTGATGATGAGGAATTTATTGTCAACATTTTCCTCTCAGGCCTTGGGATTAAGACAAGCAACCATAAGTTTACACACTGTTCTTTATGGCTAACTGCTTGTTGCAAAAGTTTTCTCTGGAAATACCTTGAAAAACTCCTTCAGAAAAAAAAAAAAAGGCGTCACACCTTTGCTGCATGTTCAGCTGCCTTGTGTCCTTTCAACCTTTCAACAGAATTGGGGAAGTATTTTGAATATCGAGTATAGGCTTAAACAATTTCCTTCAAATATTTTTTGTCTTTTGCTAGGTGGTATTAAGTGTCATGTGTTGCTATTACTTTTAATGTCCAGTTGAAGTGGAAATGACCTTCAAAAGGGATAAAACTATATACTATTTCTCAACCTAGGCAGTGTATCACACTGCTCAAGAATGACTGAGAATTTACATAGGGTGGGGGAAGTGTTCTGGCAATCATGGTTTTTAACTAGGTGAAGGAGGAGACAGATTTTTTTTTTTTAACATGGAACAAAAAATCCACACAGAAAGTAAGCAAAAAGTCAATATGCAATTGGAGGAGCAGGGAAATTTGCTAATAGTACCTGTGGCTCCATACTAATTGTGAGTAAAGATGGTGTCCTTGCTGACAGCTTCCTACTGTGTTCATAGAAGTAGAACTTGTTACATCCTTAATCCATAAACAGGATTGCCTTGAATCCACTTCCCATTTATTGTTTCCTAATGCTTGGCTGCCTCCAAATTTGTAATTGACTCATAGGTTAATAACTTAACTTGTTGATTAATAACCCTATAAAAGTGTTCTGTGAAATAAAGTTCATAACTTTATAAGACTCTTTTTTTAATTCTCTTCTCTTTAGCATTCAAGTGGAGGGTTTTTTGGTTCTATTTTTTGCAGTGATTTTGAACATCATTAGTAAAATAAGGAACCTATTTTTTCTGATGGTGCTTATTAAACCATGCCTTTAAACCTTTAGGAATTGTTGCTGAATAGCAGTGGGAGCTGTAAGAAATCAGGTCTACAGTTTCTTCTAGCATTTTATAGGATCATATTGTATCTATGGTTCTCAAAATATGTGTTTACATTGAGAACTTAACATTCTATGAGACAAGGATACATGTCATACACAGGAAAGTTCAAAATTAAGGTTGTGGTTTTATAAGTTCTTATCATACTATCCACTGACATTCATTAAATAACAAGATAGTCGGGTTGTCTCTGTACTCAATTCATTGCAGATCAGTACTTTATTTCAGAACCAGAGTTTTAAAGTTATTGCATGTTTGGATGCACTGTACACCTTCCCAGAGGACATTAATCTAAAATTACTCCTTTCTCCTCTGTATTTTCTAAACCATTGGCAATTTCCCCATTTTTCAAAGGAATACTAAAAAACTAGAGAGCAATACATTTTCCTATTTTAATGGAAATATTTTTGCATTAATTTGCTTTATTTAGTTTGGATTTTCTTCTCATAGTCCCTGATCATAAGAAATATCTGCTCAGCTGGTTGGGCCTTGTTTCCAGTATGCAACTAAGACATCAGAATGGACTATTTATTACAGAGGCGAAAGAGTGACTGAGCCAAGTAAGCCCCATTTTCTTCAAAAAATATTCAGAGAGAAACCCTTATTGAAAAATAAAACAATAAAGACAGATGGTTTTTCTTGTTATCTTAGAAGAATAAGAGTAAGATTAAAAAATACCTCATTATAACCTCCAAAATTATGCATTTGAAAGTTCAGTTGCCACATTAAGCACTTGGTTTTATTCATTTTACTGACATACAACCACTCCTCCCCACAAAAAACCCAATACCGAAACCAAACAAAATAACAAAACAACAACATCCACAACTAACTTGAAATCCAATACTTATAGATACTTACAGAGAATTGAATGTGAGCCTTAATTGTTCTTTGAATTTCTCTTTTCTTTAAAAAAATATATAGGGCATTATAAAATACATAGGAAAAAATGGGGTTGGTTTCCTTGCTGGTTTGGTTTTGTGTTTGTTTAAGGGAAAAAGTCACATAATAACATTTTCTGGTTTTTAAAACATATATATACCCCAAAAGCATGAGTAGCTTGAAGGACTACTCCAGGTCATCTGGAATAAAAGTGTCTGAGGATCATGAGATAAAATACCAGCATTTCGATGGCCCTAGCACATGTCCGTGTTTATTTACATACGGTAACATTTGTAGCAACTGAGGTAAAAGTCAAGTGTACTTGAAAAGGGAGGATAGATCAAAGAAATATCTTCTCAAAGATCTGAAAATATTGATAGAAGACCAAGAATTTTTCCACACAGTCAGGAAACTACCCTGGAAAAACTTGACATGCACTGTTAACAATGAAAGGTGAAACATTGGCACTTTGGGAACTACAACACAAAAAAGACATTAAGCTACAAGAGAGCGTTCAAAGGATGGCCAAGAGGATGGTAAACTGTTTGGAGGGGAAGCCTTATGAAGACTGGCTGAGGGCACTTGGCCTGTTCAGCCTGGAGGAGACTGAGGGGAGACTTCATAGTGCTCTTCAAAAACCTTACAAGGGGAAGACAAGGGGCAGGCACTGATCTCTTCACTTCCATGACCAGTGATAGGACTTGAGGAAACAACATGAAGCTGAGTTAGGGGAAATTTAGGTTGGATATCAGGAACAGATTCTTCCTCCACAGTGTGGTTGGGCACTGGAACAGGCTCCCCAGGGAAGTGATTGCAACACCAGAGTTCAAGATGCATTTGGACAACAGTCTAAGGTCCATGGTGTGACTCTTGGAGGGCCCTGCACAGGTTCAGGCATGGGGCTCAGTGGTCCTTGTGGATACTTCCAACTCAGTGTATTTTACAATTCTATTATATATTGAGTCTGAAGTTCTCGCTTTGTGGGGTGAGCAAGGCCTCATCCACTTCAGCAGTATGTCCAATGAGAGGTACAAAATCTCAGCCCCTGAGACGGCGGCAGTCAGGCACATTATAAGATGGCCAATGTCACCTTTCCTAGCTGGTCATCAGTCTCATTTACAGAAAGTCTTGACCTCATTTACTTACAGTGAAGAAAAAAATGAAAGCTGTGAAAGAGAACCACACATCTTTTTAAGAACTGAAATGATGACACAAACAAAGAAAATGCAGGTAGATGTAGGGCAGACATATTAGGAAATTCAATTTCAGGTTTCAAACACAAAGTCAGACTTAGTCTGGTGTCACTTCTCCACCTGAGAATCATCATGAAGATAGAACACTCCTTTTCACAGAGTGAGTCCACTTCCCTTCTCTTCACTCACTGCAAGGCATTTGTCACAAGAAGAAAATGGTTAACATTCAGCAATTGCCTTAACATGTTTGGGAAGCTGCTATTCCTTGATTGTGGCTACACTGCTCCACAACTGGACAGTCCGATGCAGTCCCCTGATACACAGTCACAAACTTGACTTTTTGTAACCTGAGTGATTCAGAAATAGGGATAATAAATCCCTCTTTTATTTTGAAGATTCATAGAATAATTTGGATGCCAAGGGACCTTTAAGTTCATCTAGTTCCAACACTCCTGCCATGAACAGGGATACCATCTTCTACACCAGACTGCTCAAAGCCCCATCTAACCTGGTTTTGATCACCTGTTTTATAAGACAAAATATTCAGAAAAAATGTTATTTTATAAGAAATAAACATATGTTTTAAAGTGGGAATAGATAAATATATTAGGACAACCAAGTCTATATGCATAGATATTTTTATTATAAATTTATATTTCTTGTTTCTATCAGTCTGTGTCCACACTCAGATGTAGAATGAGTTTAGTTTGAGCATTTCCCAGAAATTGCATTTCAATAAGGCAATTTTTCTGTAGTTTTTTACTTCTTACTTAGTTATGTCTTTTTTACTGATGTTTTGAAAATGAAGTCAAAATAACAGAAACAATGCATAGAGGAAAATTTAATTGAACTGCAGATCAAGTTGTTGTCAGGAATTTATTATTATATTTATTAATTTATATTCTGTAAACAAAAGAGGTTTTTATGTTGAATAATAAATAGATTATATTCTTGTACATTTGTTTTCTTTGCTTTATGCTTCTATTGCTTTCATTTCAGAAACAATATTATAAACAAAGACTGTTGCTAAGCAACTTCAAATATTTACTTTTTAAATTCAATGCTCATTTTTTGCATTGTAATGTGAGTTCAGTTTATACTGTGTGATGAGCTATTGGAAAATAATTAACTTCTTCTTTCTTGGACTAATTTCTCAAAAATTTACTTTATCTATTATTTGTCTAGGGAGAAGGAATTTTTCTAAATCATATTAATCTGTAGAGATTTTGTTGAAAAGGCAATTTATTATCCTATGTGCTGAAGAATTAATTTTTCGGTAATTACCATTAAGTAGAATTTATTTTCCTTGGTGTATATAGAACAATCTTAAATCAGTAGATTTCTAGAGTTTAAATGTACCCCAAGTAGAAGGATTCTAGCTTTTATATCTCTAATGACTACCCAGTAATGCAACTTCTTCATGCTGTGCAGTTACACTTTGAAATTTTTGCATTTTGTGTATGAAACAACAGGCTAGACTTTTATCTCTTTATCAGTTCAGTGATAGAGAAGTTAGAAGCCATTCATTTTCTTCTAGTACAAGGTGTCCCAACAGTGTTTGACTTCAAATAAAATCAGCCTGTTATTAGTGACTACTTGGATTATGTGGCCATTAATACAAGTAGTATTATATGGTTATTATTTTGACCATCTATCTTATTTGAAAGCTTGTATTTTCCTCTTCAATGTATTGTGAAATTGTTTCTTGTAAAAGACTATATGTATATTTTTTCCCAGGAATTAGAAGTCATGGATTCATTTAATTGATATTTTTTATGTGGATTAAAACTTGAAATTGACTGTTCCTTTTATACATTTTCTAATTGTTCCTGGTAATAGATTTAGGTAGTGGGATTCTAAAATACAAAACAACAGACACAAAATTTCCCTTCTCTCTAAGGAGTCACATTTACAGTTTGGGGTTTTTTTGGGTTTTGTTTTTTTAGGATTTTAAAGTGTTTTTCATTCCATGTTTGGAATGAAAGATTTCTGCATTTTGGTGAATTAGTTATTATGTGTAGAACTGAGACTTTGATCAAAAGAAATGTATGGAAGATTGTTGCATTGTGACAGAAAGGCTTTTCAATATAGCAAAGTGAGAATGTATGAAAGAAATATGGAAATGTTTATTTAGTTAGGACTCATGTTAAATTTGGGTGCTGTCATAACACAGTATCTATTCTGAAGAAAGGGAAAAGACAGGAGTTCCTTATTATATAATAGTAGGCATCTGCTGTTTAAATGTTATTTACCCTATTTGGGGCATTTAAAACATTCCCAATAACAAGAAGTTGGCAGAAATGTAATAGGCAAAGATTAACATATTTTCTTACAATTTATTGCGAAACTTAGGTAATTTACGTAGACTGAGTTGCTGGTTTGTTTTTTTCCCTGAACTTTTCTTTGAAGAAAAGTATATCTTGAGTTAACTCTCTGGTAGAAGGGCAGCGTTTGTTAGATTATACTTGCTCAACACCAGTATTTCAATCCGTGTATCATGGCATGGATCAGTCTGAAATTTCATATTCACAGGGAGTGAATCAGTGAATATATTTTCATAAATAGCTGTTTGTTTTTTGGTTTTTTTGTGAAGAGAGAGATAACAGTTAATTTTTGAATATGAATTGGTAATATGTTGTTGCTTTAATTACCTTTTGACTTCAAAAGATAGACAAATTTCTAAACAAATCAAGATATAAGCAAAAGCATTCTTAGTACTTTCTTTAATCGGAATTGCAGCCATCAATTGTTTTCTCTTTTAGTCATGTCTGCCACTTGAAATTTAGTTACAAATTCTTCCTGTTTTACAAATTTGTGTAGTCATCCACTTCTTACTGAATGTAGTATCTGTTAAGGGGAGTAAACTCATGGAAGCTGGCATTCTTGATATAGAAAATAGACTATCAAATTGCAGAAAGATGAATTGCAATATTCTCCATGCTGTGTTAAGTTGTCGAACATAAAAAATGTTAAACAGAAGACCATTTAGGGAAAAAGAAAACCAGAAACCACCCAAAAACTTCTTTATTTTTCTTTCAAATAATACAGTTTGTCACAAGCATGCACACGAAAAGATTTCAAATCACAGTGATTTCTGAGTTGGTTAACAGCTACATTTGACAACATGTGAAAAACACAGCAAAATACTATAAACAGTGATAGTAGCTGGGATCATAATTTCCAGAGTTTATGACACACTCTAGAAACATTATGTTACTCAGGATATTATTACTTCAAAACCAGTTTTTCTGGTTTTTTATTTCCTTTTTTTTGGGGGGGGGGGGTGGGGGGCAGGGGGTGTTAGTTTGATTGGTTGGCTGTTTTTGGTTTTGTTTGTCTGGTTTGGTTTGGTTTGGTTTTGTTTTCTTCTTTGGTTTCTTTTCTATTTCTGAAAAGATAGTATAAAATGAATAGACTGTCTGCTGTGTTTTTTTCATACAAAACTCTACAGTCTAATATCTGATTGCAATATAAATTTTTATAGCTTGTTATTAACTCTTTAGGTATTTTGCATATTTCAGGAAAAGGCACTTATCTAAGAAACAAAGGTAGCTTGTGATTCAGGAGAAGATCTCAAAAACTGCCAAAGCTATAATAAGACTTAAACTTGCAGTTTTTCTTTTGTCATATATACAGTAAACATCATAATTAACCATTTAGCTCAGATTTCATAGCATCAGCCCTTGGAATTCCTGTGGTTCTTCTTCCCACTTTTCATGAGTTTGAACTAGTTGCTGATTGCCCACCTGCTTGCACCTTTCTTCACCTTGCTGCATTTTGTTCATGTCAGGTGTTCTCCATAGAGAACTTTTACAGCACTCCTAGAGCATATGCATTCTTATTCTTTGGCTTAGCTGCATTAATTTTTTTACCTTGTACTTGAAAGAAAAAAAAAAAAAAAAACAAACCAGGGACTGCTAAAATACCTTTTTGTATAGGTTATTACTCTCACAGTGAGAGAACGTAAAATATTATGTTAATGTTATTTCTTGAGAAATGCAGAATGGGATATAAATTTGGTATCACAAACATCTGTAGGAAAGGAAGGATAGCTTGTACAACTTTTGCTGAGGGAGAAGACATGAAAAAGGACTATATAATCATACCAAAACTTACTAATTTAGGGACTTCTATGAGTGAACAGTTTTTAAAACCTAAGTTTGTAATATGATTATCTGAAATGTGGTAATCCTATTAGTGTGTTTAATGTTGTAGAGAAAGTGAATTCTGGTTTTAGAGGTTCTCCATCTATGTCTAGCTACAGTATCTCTGCTTTTTTTTACCTGCAAGCGTCTACTTGCATCAATCTGGTACAGTCCACATTATTGGGGCTTCTTTTTCTCTCCCCTCTCTTACCCTCTTCATAATATTGTTAATATTGTCCTATGGAGCACTTTACATTCCTTGGAATTCTGAAAAGATAAACATGTAACAATTCTGCTTCCATTTTAGATTTGTGGTTTTTTTTCAGTTGGTACTCTAATGTTTGGAATGTTATGTGTCAAAACAGATAAACTGGTTGAAAATTGAATTTTTTCTTATCCATATATTTATCTTTTGGCATTTCCTTTTTTGGACCTGCAGAAACATACATTTAATTCTTCTCTTTCATTCATCAGTATTAGTTCGTCATTCAGATGAATCAGAAGACTGCTTCTAGAAAGAAAATGTGCATGTCCTATATTTTGTGAAAAAGTAGGCTCTTTGAGTTTTGATCCTTTTTATTGCAATTGAAAAGAACGATGTTTGTTCTGAGTAAAAAGGAAAAATAATAACTAAATCTTTAAGAGAAAATGAAACTCCTACTGGGAATAAATGTAAGTCAGTCAAAAGGCTTCTACTGTGAAGCTGTTGTATCACCTCCCAAGAGACTGAAATCATCTTATTTGGCTTCCAGGAGGTACCACACAGAATTATTTCTGCCCTAAGAGAAAAATTCCCATTAATTCAAAATGATTTAATGTTGAATTTTTCATACCCTCAATGATAAAAGCTATAACAATTTTCCCTGCAGGCTAGAAAAATATGCAAGTATCATTTCGATGTGGTTTCAAATTGCATGCCTGTGTATGTGTTTGTGTGTGTGTGTGTTTCTGTGTGTGTTTGTATGGCATATACACAGAAAAAAAAAGTTACAATAGTCTGGAGGTTCAGATTTTTAAATGCTTTTGTCTATCATCTATAGGTTTTAATTACTGGAAAACCTGAACTGGTATTTTAAGATGATATCACCCACACTAACTATAAAAATCAGGAAAATTTCTACTTAAGATCATTATGAAAAATTGTTGCTGAATAGCATGTTTTTTAAGGTAATACAGTGAAAAACAACTGAGAGCCCTGGATGCTCTTCTCATATGTCATCTAGCAATTATGTAGCTTTCACCTTCTCTAAGATATGAAAAGGCCACTTTGATTTCAAACAGAAAGCCATACAGAGGCATTTTATATTCTACAGACCCTTCCTCTGAGTGTCTTTTTGATGATACTCTGAACAGTATGGATTATGACTCTAGACATCTGATCTTATGTGTCTTTCTGTACCAACATTCCAATTAGGGCAGATAATGGCTGAGTAATATTTATGAATTAAGAACAAAACAAAAGGAAAAAGATGCATTGCAGGTAATCTATATGCATTACAGTAACAGGACAGAATTGAATTTCTCAGATTAAATTACTCACTTTTAGTAGAGCCACTACAAAAGTGGTGTGATTTGTACATCTGACTTAGCAAGTTTACAAGCTCTTTGGCTAGTTTGGTGTTTACCTCCAATTCGTCACCAGTGAAACTTGCTGCAATTGTCATTTTTCAGTAGTTTCCAGTTTGGTTTCTTTAAACTGACAACTGTACACAATTTCTAATAATCAAAGAAAAAGTTAATGGTGTTTGCTGCAGACTGCAGCTTGACTCATCAATGGTTCAAAATCTAAAAATCCAAGAAGATTAAATGCACTCCTTTTTCTCTTGTCACATGAAGAGGGGAGATTTCCTTGACTCTTAGTATTTGGTTTGTCTGTCAGTGTCCCAGGAAAGCTGATACCCTTGTGCTCAACATGTCTGTCAGCATCCTATTATGGGGGCTCTTCCCCGAGCAGCTCACTAGAATGGAGAGTGGTTTGGCTGACAGGTTCAGGGACACACACCAACAGCATAAAGGAGACCCCCTCAGCAGGTCTTCCTACTTTATGACTCCCAAGTGGGTCTTCCCTTTTAATTGAGTATGTTCCCTGATCTTTCCACATGCCCTCTCAGATTTAGTTACTACCTCAGATAGTTTCAAGAATACTCTGTATTGTGATTTGCAGGTCTAAGCAACATTCCGAAGTAATTGACTGGATTTGTACTCAGAATTATTTTATTCTTGCTGTTGCTGCCTTTTTCCCAGCCTGGAAATGAAACTCAAGATAATTTTAGTAAGGAAGTAATATAAAAGAGGATCTTTATTTGAACACCTTCAGAGGCAGTTATGAAAAGATGTCCACAAAAGCCCACCCCTACAGTGATGAGTACACATTTATAGGTTTCAGAAAATTAGCATAATTGGTAAAAAGCACCAGTTAGGAGGACAAGTGGTGATGCAATTCCCTCCCAGGTCAAGCCCCTTCTTTGGAGTTCCCACCTCAACACTGGTGGTACTTTGTCCATGAAATGTATCTCAAAGAGTTGTTCTCAACCTTGGTTCCCAGGAAGAATCAAGATAGCAATGAGGCCTTGTACCCGCCCTGGGGCTTGGAGCTCTGGAGTTTGTTTTGTCTTTCTGCTTAGGGAAAGGCCATGGAAAATTACTGGGAAAACTAGCCCCTAATACAATAGGCTACAGAGCTACAAATATGTGTGTGAAGAGTATAGAGAGCATATAAAAGAAAAAAAGGCAAAACCTAAACAGCAATCACTGTGGCAACATAAACCATACGGATTTCTTTACTTGATTGGGTGAAAGCAACTTAGAATTTAACTGTAAAAATGTTGTATTTACTTGCAGAATTACTTTTTCTTCCTTCTTTTTAAAGTTTGTGATTTAGGAATGTTTTTCTAAGCCCATTTGAAAGGACAATTCCAGAAAATAAATAAAAAATACTGAAAATAACAAAACTATTGGAAATTTATCTTTGAAATAACATGAAAGAAAGGCATTCCATACAAAATTTCCCAAGAGTAAAATGTACACTGTGTATCAAATATTAAGGAAATTATGAAATCAATTTATTCTCCAAAAGTCTGCAAGTTATATTTCTGACAAATTTGTGTTTGTGCATGCATATATTTAAAAAATAGTTGAAAAATATCTGAAGGATAGACAGAAAATACACTTCCAAATAAAGACACTGTGATTTTATAAATACTGAATTACGAAAATCAGCCACTGTATTTGAATTGGCCACAAGCATAAGCATTTAGAATCACATCCTTTGTGCTGGTGAGGACCAAATAAAAAATTACCCTGCCTCTTGTGACAACCTCTGTGATCTTTCCCTGGTTTAAATAAGGTAAGTCAAGTCTGCCATTTCTCTTGAATGCCCTAATCTCAAAGCATCCCTGCCTTATTTTGCATATTGCTGTCATTGTCCCCTATGTGGTCAAGGAGACAGTAGTATCTCAAAATTGCCTTTTTTCTCATCTAGGTCTGAGATTTTTATTTTCTTGAAGAAAATAACATTTTTAAAAAAGAAAGCAGAATGTTAAAGGAATTATTGTACGGTGATCTCTGCAAACTTTTGAGTCATGAAAATTTCAATTTCCCCAAACTCCTTCAAGATTCCTTGATCTTAAGGAATATTTAGATATTTATGTCAAAGGAATATAAGCAGCCTACATAATTTACAAGGCTGTAGCATTTGCCCCACCCCACCAATACTACATCTGATACTTAATTCTGTTAACTTGGAAAGTTAACTTGAAAGATTTCTAAGTGCTCTTGAAAGATTTCTAAGTGCTCATTTTACCTATTTCGAATGAAGAGGTATTACTCGAGGTAGTCCAAGGTATCCAGTTGTTATGTTATGTTATTTACTAAATTTCTGTCCCAAGTTACAAAAGGTCTTTTAGACTTCATTCTCCTGTTATTGCTTCATTTATGCCATGTTAAAAATCCCTTTACAGTTTATTTAGCTACAGAATTTGTTTATTGTTAATCTTCATGTGACAAAGATGGTTTTGGTGTGCTTCAAATGTATCCATATATCACAAATATTTATGCCAACAAATGTGGCTAATGTATGGTTGAGTCTACACATCAGCCAGATTCTTTCTTGACTGCTTTGCCCACCCCAATAACATTGTGGATTTGTAAGTTCTTGGAAATTCTTCAGTGTTCCTTAGCAACAGGGTCAAGTCCTCAGGTACAGTGATGATTATAATTCTTAAGGTTTACAGCTTGTTTTTTCGTCTGCTCAGTACAGGGCAGAGGCATTCTATGTGCAAACTCTCCTCAGCTAAGTTTATACCAAAAATTTTGGTAGAGTTTTAGTCTAGTATCTTATATCTTTATAGAGTGGTTTTTATTGAAAGTCAGAGGATTTAATTTGCTAGCTCAACACTTTTCTGACTAGATCAGATTCTTTTTTGATAAAGGAAGCTTTAAAGATAATAATGAGAATGTGAACTACCTTTTTGTTCCCACCTTCACTTTGCAAGGAAGCACACCTTCTAAAGTGAACCAAATGTATCCTAAGAAAATATTGGGACATCTCTTTGGGCAGAAAACCCTATATTGCCACAGCTGCAATTAGATAATAGACTAAGATGAACCATATTTGTTTAGAACAACCATGGACTATGAACAATAAAGCAGAATCATTTGTCTGATCTCTGTCTTCCCTCATCTGCCTCAGAAACTACAATTTCTGTCCTGCTGTCATCCCAAAGGTACTTAACTGAAGCACTTTCACAAGGATTCTCTCAAGTCAGTCTAGCCAGCCAGATGAACCGAATCATTTGTCTTGGGGATTCTTCTGCTTTGACACAAGGTGAAAACTAAGTAAATATTCTCATTGGATGAGGTGATGCCAGAAGAATCCCTAATTTTTAATATTCTAGATGCCTAACATCTGCCTTAGGTCTGTGTTCTGCCCAGTCAGCTACAAGCAGTCCAAGACCAATTCACCTGAATATTTAAATATACAAGAAAAAGTTATTAAAGCCTCTAACCAAAGCAAATCTTCAACACCCACGAAATCCTTCTTCTAAGGATTCTGCACTAACTTGACATACATAGATATCTAATTTAAAGCACACATTACCCCTGCCTCGTGACAGCTAGATCACATGGTTGTACTCCTGAGAATGTATTTTCTTTTTCATTACTCGTGATTTTCTGCTACTTTCTTCCTTACAGTTTTAATAATTTTATTTTCAACACTGTAATAAATCTGTATGATAACACAGTATTGAAGTATTTTACAACTTTTTATTCAAAGAGAAAAGCATGCACATTCAATGTTCTCAAGACCAACCAAAAAGGACAGAATCGATATTTTCGTGGCACTTGGTGGACAATAGAAAATTACTTGGACTTTTAATACACTCAAAATCTCATATAATCATAGAATCATAGAATCATAGAATCATTGAATACTTTGGGTTGGAAGGTACCGTAAACATCATCTAGTTCCAACCCTCACTTTTGTTGGCAGGGACATTTCGCTCTAGACCAAGTTGCTTAAAGCTCTATCCAACCTGGTCTTGAACCCTTCCAGCAATGGGATATCCATAGCTTCTCTCAGCAGCCTGAGTTTACTTGAATTTACAGAATCAGGACTGATGAATTTGGAATGGACCAATGAGCTTGTGAAATCTTCACCTTTCAACTACTAAACACTAAATAAGTCAAGAGTCTGATAAAAACTGATCAGCTTATTCATTATATACTTCTAGAAACTTTATGTCAAGTTTACTTTTATTGGAAAAATTAAGTGCAATGTTGATGATGACGTAAAAAATTTATACTCCTTTGCACCCTACTGCTTTCATGGTTTTTTACTTTTATAAAAAAAAAAATCCTTGCAAAATAAACCACATTTATTGTTGCAAGCAAGAATTCAGATTGATTCTAGAAAAAATTCTACAAACCCAGTTTATTTTTATATTTTCATTGGCAGCAATTTCTTGTCAACCAAACATTTTAATCTTTTTATGTTAACATTAAGAAATTACATATTTTTATAATTTAGTGTTTGAAAGAATTTCAGCTTTCAGGATAACTGCTGAAAGAAGAGAAAGCTAAAATCCTCATTGATAGAGGCAATCTCCAAATAAAGGAAAACAGTCTGTTTCTTAATCAAGTACTGTTTCAGATTTTCAGAACCTTCAGACTAAACCAATCATAAAATGAAGGGAACATATTTTGCCTATTTGCAAGAGAATATTTCCAGAGAACTTAACAAACCCTATTGAACTGCAGAAGTGTAGGACCCCAAATATTTTTTTAGGTTCAATCTCTAAATCTTCTTTGTCTCTATGGACTGTGTGTATTCATAGTGTGAATACATTACACTTGGAGGAGTATTGACCCCACATTTGTCTCGGTTGTTCACATTCCAGATTCAGATGTTATCGTGATGCTTAATGCGTACATTTTATGAATACAAATGTTTTCAAATGAAGTTCCCTCATACTTGCATTTCATCAGTTTTATGGTTTGAGTTTTTATTCACCAAGTTCAACCACATTATATTTTCTTATATCAGTATTTGTGAAATTGAGCTTTATTTTATTTTAAAGTATGAATTTATAGAAAGGTAAATGGTCACCCATAACTTGTTTTATAGATTTAGTATCGGTTATAAGGTACCAAGTCTAATGTCAAATATCACTACCTCATCACAATCATAGAATAGATTGGGTTGGAAGGAATCTTTAAATATCATGTAGTTCCAAACACCTTACTTGGGCAAGAACACCTTTCACTAGAATTGTTTGCTTAGAGTTTCCTCCAGTCTGGCCTTGAGCACTTCCAGGAATGGGGCAGCCTCACCACCCTCTCATTAAAAAAAATCGTAAAGAAAGTATGTTTAGATTAGATATTAGGAAGAAAATCTTTACACGTGTTTTCTCTTTGTTGTGTCACTACTTGCAATTGCAAAAAGTCCTTCTCCATGTCTCCCTTCAGGTACTGGAAGGCCAAAATTACATCACCCCCAAAGGTCACAGCCTTTTCTTTTCCAGACTGAGCAATCACAATTCTCTGATTTTTCTCATGGGAGAGGTGCTCCATCTCTCTGATCAACTTGTTGGCTCTCTCTGGACTTGCTCCAATAAGTTGTGTCCTTCCTCTGCTGGGGCCCCAGAGCTGGATGAAGCACTGTGGGTGGGTCTCAGCAGAGCAGAGTAGAGGGGAAGAATCCCCTCCCTCCCTCCCCTGCTGGCCATACTGCTTTGGATGCAGTCCATGATACATTTGGTTTTTGGGCTGTGAGTGCCCATGGCTGAGTCATGTCCAGCCTCTCATTCCCCAGCGCCCCCCATCCTTCTCAGCAGGGCTGCTCTCCATCTGTTCAAACCCCAGCCATGGGTTACCCCAATCCCCCAGGTGTGGCTTTGTCTTGTTAAACCTCATGCGATTCCCATGGGCCACCTCTAGAAGTGTCTAGAGCTTGTCCAGCTCCCTCTGGGTGTCATCCGATCCTTCAGATGGATCAATCACACCACTCAGCTTAGTGTCATCTGCAAATTTACTGAGGGTACAGCTGCCAGTGGCTTACCCACCTTCTATCTGAACAGTGTTTCTCTAATATTGTGGTTAATCTTGCCCTGTGGACAAATGATATGTGGACTATCAGATATGTGGAATACCAGGAGTGGATTTTTTTATGAATCACGAAATTTTGCAATGAAAGGAAGGGAACAGAGAAGCTGGGGAATGCAAATAGCTGTCCTTCAGAGTTTAATGCAGGAGTATCTTCATTAAAAGGAAGTACCCAATAATCAAAAGTTCAAATGTGATTCTTTTTATAGCAAAATTACTGAAAAGAGGAATGACAGTTCTTAGCTAAAAAAAATTAAAGTCTGTTCATTTAAGTAGTGAAATGAGAGTTTTAACTTGGAGATCAATCCTTGATCATGTAGTATAAATGAATCCTAAAACTATAAGTAGTACAGACAGCAGGACCAAGAAAGTTTTGGAGAAGATGTAATAGATAACATTCCTGAGTCATCAAACAGGGGAAATCTAGCACCACTGAAACCTTCTTCCTTGGTCTCTGCTAGAAATAAATGTAGTAAGGTCTCTCAATATTTAAAGCATTTTTTCATAAACATCTAATCTGGAAAAAAACACTTGCAAAAATGTGGCTTGTACGTGTAGGTATGAAGAACTGGCCTTCAGAAGGTCACAAATTCTTGTGAAATACTCATGCTTTGTCATACTACCACAGGGAATGTCTTTGACAGTAATACACTATGGTAATGCAGATTTCTAGAACAGTGCAAGTCACTTACCTGTTAAGCAAGTATTTTCTTTAGGTGTGTTTAGAGAAGTCCTCATAGGTCAGCATTGCTAAAGAAGTTTCATGGAACTTACTTTTGTCTTCAGAATTAGGAGAGGAATTTGTGCTTTTGTCTTTCAGGACAGATCATTAAAGAATCATTGAAATATGCCAGAAAAGGAATGGGAAAACTTTTGCATCCACAGCCATAAATGAAAATGCTGAGGCACAACTGAGACAGCTCTGAGATGGGAAGAAGATCTTGTTAAAATTTAAAGAAATTAGAGTCTAAGGAGGAAGTACTAGCAAAAGAAAATATTGTGAAGAATAATGAAAGTTTAAAGAGATCTTCAGTTTAGCCAGGAGGAAATCTCTTTTCACCAAAAGATTCATTCAGTACCAATAGAGGCTGTCCAGAGAGACTGTAGATTCTCTGCCCAGGGTGAATTTTTTGATTCAGTTAAATAAAGCGATGTCTGACTGAAAGCAGTGTTGGTGTAGTGCTTGTTTAAGCTGGAGAATGGACTTCATGAACTTCAAAATTTGCTTTAAGCTAATACTTCTGTAACTTTAGGGAAAAAAGTAGGTGGATTACTTGAAAAGAGAGCAGGTATTAGAAGCTGGAGGGTTGTGAATGATAAAATGTAATGTTGGGGGGGGAAATGTGTGGAGTTGCAAGATTAGTAGGGTACACCAGAGATTTAATACTTGCCTTCTCATTTCTTAAATGTTCACCTGATGCCATG
The DNA here is from genome assembly GCF_015832195.1 of Motacilla alba alba. NCBI lineage: Eukaryota > Metazoa > Chordata > Aves > Passeriformes > Motacillidae > Motacilla > Motacilla alba. Next base: position 79,123,605 of record NC_052017.1, read on the forward strand.
TATGGCTAAAATCCTTCCGTTCTTTTTGAAAGTAGATGAAAGCAGCTTATAAAATCCATTCAACAAATGGACTAAGAACAATAAAAACATTCATGGAAAAAATTCTAGTGATCATAAAATATTCTTAGATAAGAATAGAAAATGGCAGTAGTATGCTCCAATTTCTGCATATTTCTGTGCATGCACACACACTAAGACACTACAGAAAGCTTGGGGAAAGGAAATTATCACAACGAGATGTCTCTGGAGGGTTATTCAGAACAAGTCAGGTGAATATCTGTTAAGTGCATCCTAGCTCATCATATGATACTTTTTTTGGATACCCTTTAAGATTTAAAAAAAGTAAAACTTTTTTCTGAATGAAACATGAGGTATTTCTAAGAATTATTTCCAAGAATTTTCACTACTATTCAGTTGTTTAGCTTTGTCATAGGTTATTTTGTTTGTTTGTTTTTAATATGGTTGCTCTGTCTCTGTCTTCAGTATTCTGAAGCCTCAAGGGCTAGTAGTGTGAAGAGATTTGTGTCTAGGCTTTTGAAAAAATTTCATAAAGCAGAAATTAAAAATATAATGATGAAAAATAACTGACCTCTCTAGCTGCTCAACACTCAACACCTTCAAGAGAAAGCTGAGGAGAGGAGGGTGCATGTGTGTGTGTATGTGTGTGACTGAGATGTCATCACTGTGTGCTTGTACTTTCTAACTGAGAAAATTGCAACTAAAACAACTGGCAAACTTTGTGCATGGCATTTTTTGTGCTACAGACTTTTTCTTAAATGCTCTGAAAATTGAACTTGTCAGTGTGATTTTTCACATTTTTCTTCTCATTTTATGCATCTAAATAATGCTAGTCATTAAGTTCAGTTCTTGAGTGGCACACTTGAAATTATGACTTCCACAAACTAAATGGGGATATTAGATGTGAAATGAATAGAGTGAAAGTATGAGAGCTATTCATTTTAATGAAGAATTTTTAAAGTCCCATGGATGACTTACCTTATTAACAACCAACCAGACTTAAACTTTTACTAAAATGTGGTTTTTATATTAATGCTAGCCATAGACAGCATTTAAATGAATAGAAAACACTTTCTCCTCACTGTACCATTCATTTTACAGGTACCTAATTTATGCTCCACTAATCACTTCTCCACTTGTTAAATGGCACTGTGACCTCAAATTACAAACCAGTGTAAAACAATACTATTCACACTCTGGTATTTGGCTCTTCTGTCATTGAATCCCCATGGGAGAATTATGTTTTTGTATGTATACAATGAATTATACTATTATAGAGAATTAAGACTAAGAGATGAACATAAAAAGGTATTTATACATTCAATCATGAAGGAAGTGTGCAAAAACACACTTTAAAAAATATGAATATTTAGACTAGTTATGGTAAAACTGAAAATTCTCTTTTCTTAATAGCAGAACTCATGTTGAGACCACTGTTAAGTGGCATTGGAATCTGAAGAAAAGAATCTAAATTTTCAAACATAAACTATAAAACATGTATACATCACACTCAAAACTAGCATTTTTATTTTTCTTCTATGTATTGAACCTCATTTAAGAAATTAGGAGTAGATTTTCTAATTGAGACATCAGTTTTGATCAAGAACAGGGGTGCTTCAAAATACTTACAGTAGAAAGCAAAGAAATCAAGTTATTCTTTTCACATACTTGTGGAGTGAAATTAAAAGGATGCATCAGGTTTAACAGCCATGACAGTAATACCTGGCCTAAACAAAATACAAACAAACAAACAAACAACAACAAATAATAGCACCTGCAGAGTTTCCTCTAGTTTATTTGTAGCACATAAAACAGAAGCAGCTGCCTTTTACATAAAAACATTCTTAGGATAGACTCAAACATGTACTGGCTTTGGTGCTAAGTCTAGAAAACAAGATTTTACAACTTTTTAAATATTAAGCCATCTACTTATTAAAATGATTTATAATTTTTAATACCAGGTATTTAGTTCAAATTGAATCATATTCATGTGAGAATATTTACTTCAAAATGAATTATATTCTAAATCAAATGTGTAGGTCTGTAGAATCTGTCTTCCTCTTTAACAAGGACTAGATACCTAGGTAAATGCTACATAGCCCTGAGTAGAAATGAACTAATTTTAACCTAAATGACATACTCAGTCTTCTGAATAATTTTTTCTCTTAATATATTGGTTTTTTAGAAACAACTTATCGAGCCAATTTTTGGAAGAATATTTCTATTAGCAGAAAGCAAATATTTCTCAAAACTATGCAGCTCAGTGTTGTGTCAGATTAGTGCAACTTGGCAAAAAAGCTCAGCAGTTTTTAACCATGCTTTTCTTCAGCTGTAGAAACAGCAAGATACAAAGTGGTCTTGACAAGAAAATGGTCTAAGCCATGTTGTTCACATAGAATTATAGGAACGCAAGTAATCAAAACATGTATTTTTCACTACCTTCAAAATTGTAGAATGTAGAAATAGAAGCTATTCTTGTAGCAGGCGTACATAAACTTCCCATAAAAAATGAAAGGAGTCAAAATGCATCTTATGAGAGCATACTTTTAAGAAATTTCTGTAAACTTCAGGTACTAGACCATCATAATCTTAACAGTTTGGCACGGTTTGCTCATTTGCTAAAACAAAGAAAAAATGCTTAGATGTCTTGGGCTATGCATTGTGAAATATGGAATGGAGTATATATGGTGTTAAAAAGAAATGGTAAAAATTTTACAGGATACTGTAATTACTCTTTCAAATAATTATATCTACACTAAACATATTCTCATTGGTTAATCATTACACTCAAGTACGCCAACCCATCTGTAATTTTTCAGTTCATTTCTTCCTGTTGCTGGTGTACGTATTTTTTACATGGAACAGACTTTTGTGGAAAACAATTTTAAATTGGTATAAACTTAAGGGCATTTAAAAAAAAAAAAAAAAAAAGAATTTATTTTCTTACCCAGTGGGGAATTTGAAATGATTAAAGATATATTTGTCTCTAGGTAGCTCAGGCCTCTGTTCTGATACACTGTGTGTAGTACTTGCTGACTATATATCTAGGTAAACCAAGGTGGAAGTTACATTCCTGATTTTGAACTAATATCCAATAGTAACAAAAACATTTGCTAGTATTGATTCCTGTGATCAGAGATGTTCCCATGATTGTAAACTACTATTTTATCTCCATAAATGTGAGTTTCCAAAAACAGATTCAATTACCTAAACAAAAAAATTGTGCAAGATATACTACTATAAAATATGCTCACAATCTGACAAGAGAAGTACCTTGACTAGTTGACAAGTGCTGACTGTAAATAGAGCAAGACAATAGCAATATACTAAGGAACATAAAGACTGGTTAGCGGGGCATGCAGCCCAGTAGGTTTGAGGGCAACCTCGTTGGGATGCTACATGATCAGCAACAGGACAATACTTGTCCAAGGATTATGGGGTGAACTGCTATTAGCGGGTCAAGCCAGAAACCAGTTGCACCCCTGGAGTAGCATGCTTTCATCCCCAGTTTCCTTGTGAAGTTTCCAGCCACTTGCTAGTCGTTGACAGTGTATAAAATTGTGGTCTCTGCATTAGAGCCTTATGTGACATTTTTCTAGTTTAAATGGACTCAAGATTACCATGCCTGCTGTATTTCTTGCCTCTAATCTCTATAAGTAGATTACAACCAGTGTCACCATGATGTGGTATCAGAAAAATTAATCAAAAAATATACTCTTCCTATCTGAGACTGGAAATTTCAATTTATTTGGATTCTTTTACCTTCTGGGGCAAACAATGTTTCATATATATTTCAGAATTAGTCCTGTGCATTGTGTAACCCAGTTACAGTCTTCCACTGATTAGATAAATATTCAGCATTCTATTATATGTCCTCATTTAGTGCTAGACTAAGATCATCCACGCAATTTCTTAAGCTTCCAACTTTGATGCAGAAGCATAAGTCCTGCTGGTTTTGTTCCTGTCTTTTCATCTGTCCCGCTTCCAGCCAGGACAGGGTTAATATTTGCAGTAATCAAGAGGGGTATGGACTCTGAGGACCCTGAAGTTATTCTATGCCAGATCACATCATGTGCAGGGCTTGGGGGAAAAGTGTCCCTGCAGTTGGGTAGCGTGGTGGAGCAGTCGAATATTTGTAGCTGTTACTGTTAGTTTCTAATTTAGTTCTTGTTTCTAGTAGATTGTTCTTATCTCAACCCATGATCTTTGCCTTTTTCCCCTCCAATTCTCCTCTCCAGTCTGCTGCAAGAAGGGGTCAGGGGAAGTGATTGAGTGGCAAGAGGTTTGGAGTGTTTCACTTCTTTGTGGACTACCATTCCTAAACCATGACAGCATCCTGTATGAAGAGCACACAACCATTCCTAATTCTTCTGCTTCAGTGTCCATGTCTTCTTTCAGAACTTAAATATGGCTATTTAATTCAAGCATGAGAAACCTAGTTCTATCATTGAGTTAAAATCCATTCCTTCCTAATAGATGCTCTTAAATCATCCACTGTGGTTGGTTGAATTCAACCTGATTTCTGATGAGCCCAAGTTCTTACTCCTTGCACATTCTGAGCCTAACACTAAGATTCTTCAACTTCTTAGGAACTTTTCACTGACATAACTGTGCTTACTGTCAACTGTCTTCTGAATTATCTGAAATTTGCTCTCAGATTCTTTCTCTTGCTCTTCTCTGTCAGCAGTATCCATGAAAAATGGGATTGTTGGTTTTTCTCCAGATCTTTCTAGGATGGATCCAGACTCCCTAGGAGATAAGGCTCTCCTATAATCAACAGACAAATCACTATACAGTATTCTCTGGGACAAGGAGAAGAAGTAGTTGATTGGATTGAAATAGCATCTTCTGCCACTGAAATACTGCTTTAGAGCTTGGGTTTCGGATTCCAAAGAGATTTGCTCCATGCAAGAGGTTAAATGTCCATCTTTTTTTTTTTTAATCACACTGGTATTTCTCCTTTCTTTCAGTTTGGTGTCCTCCCAGAAAACAAGACTGCTGTTTAGGCTTTCATTCTGCTGTGTGATATGATAATCTTAAAGATCTCTACGAAGCTCTGCTGCCTTTCTCAGCACAGAGGACTGCTTGCTTTTTAAGAATAATCTGCTCAAGTGTGTTCTTAAATCTAGTGAGGGAAATTCTTCAGAACAGCTACTCTGCTCTCAGGAGATAAAATGGTCTCTGATGCTATAAGTGGTCCATATTATGTGTAGATGTATACAATCTTTTCAGAAAGGTGCTAACTATAACCATCCCCACTTTATTTTGCTGGAGTTCTTTCTCCATTTCTTCTTTCAGAGTAGAGAAAACAGAGGGAGTTTGAAGTTGATTTTGTGTCTAGATGAGTTTGCATACTGCAGTACACTGAATTAAGATCTACAAGCTAGAGATCATTTAGCTGTAGCACCAAATGTACAATAATATACTATATTTTATATATATATATATATATACACTGATTATTTTCTAATTGAAATTAGAAATTTAATTACATAGATATAATTAAATTGTGCACTTTCATTTGTAGCACGTTCATTTGTACTGATTAATATATGTATAGGATGCATTGGTCAAATTATCTATTGTTTTGTGTACATCAGATATGACTTGTAAATAATGTTCACAATTAAAGTGGGATTTTTTTACTCTCCAGAAGTCCAATAAGTTTTGTTTGAATTAAAAATATTGTTTTTCAATTTTTCATAACTGGCACCACTATTAACTTTTTTAAGCATTAATTTGCTTTTATGCCAGTAAGTTAGAACTATGGATTGAAAAAATGCACCTCTTCATTTTTAGCTATAATATCTGTTATTATTTTAACTCATAGTTTGGTAAATCTGTATGCATGTATTGCTATAAAGGAATTCTTAGGTTTTCTCATGGGCCAAATGAAGTCCCCAGAAAGGTGAGAGATTTTTTTCCCTTTCTATCTCATCTCTCCATGCTTTGTTTTTCATTTGTTGAAGGTCCTAAATGTTATCTATCATTATCCAATGGATATATTTAGTTCTAGTTTGTTCACAGCAGTCAGTAGAGCACTCATAATATTGTAGCATCTCACTCACCCTGGAGAGGAATGATGGGTTGCCTGGCAGCAATTCTCATCCAAGATGATATCAGGCCCATCCAAGCCTCCTTGTCAAGGTCAGTTCTCAATAAATAACAAAGTGTAGAATCAGTCTGCAGAAAAATACTTTCCTGTACAGGATGCAAATCAAAGCTAAAGTAGTTTTGCATTAAATCACATAAATGTTAACATAAACATGTAATTAAAATGTATTGAAGAGAATTTGCAAAAGGCAAACAACTGAAAAACTGTACCTATTACAACGAGTTCACTTCTTACCATGATTTATTAGCTCTGAAGGAAGGCTGTCTTGCAACAGAGAAAACAATTTCTGTCTACAGTAGAAAGCCTCCAATAAGACAAGCACATTAAAACACCAATCTGGCTATTGCTTCCCAACAAAATTTATTTGGAGTAAAATAAATGAATTTGTAGATTCTAGACTTTCTTAGAATGATTTAATGAAGCCTTGCTGTGTGAAGTAACAAAAAGACAGAAAAAACTGGTATCTGCTCTACTGTGAAATTTCTGATGAAGGAAGAAATAAAAGAAACTTAGGAAAAGTATATTGTTCTTTTCACATGAAAAGACTCTTAGGAAATAACCACCAAGTACTTCTTTTTACTAGCAAAGTAGTCTCCATTAAAATTTGACTAGATATATAAATGCAACCATATGCTTGGCTAAGTCTTTGTTCTCCAACTTTGGAAATAACTTCGCTAGATGCTGTTCTTCCTAAATTTCCACTGTGTTCACAGAGCTGATTCATCTTGCCATCACTGAACCCTAGTTTAAGAGTCAACCAAACTGCTGATTTTCCCGCTGATATCTCTACTATATATTCTAATTAAGTCTGGAATGTCCCTCAGAAGTCAAACTGAATTTTTTTTTCCTAAATGCCATATAGATTTCTGCGTTATAACACTCATGAATCAAAACAAAATACCACCTATCAATCTCTATTTACTGGCTGAGAGGTGATGAGGAACAAATGAAATTCCTCTTGACTGTAAGTGATCTTATGAGGCTACCGCTTCCCTTCCAGTACAAAATCAAACAGAGTATTGACAAAACACAGTATAGGTGAACTCATTTGGGTTTGTGATGAAAAGAGTAGAAGCACACACACCACTAGCTAGAGATGACAGAGACTGATGCAAAGTGTAACCACTCCATTTCAATGCAAAGTCCAATAGGCAGTCATTTTTCTTTCATTGGTAATATTCATAGAAAAAGCTCTGCTTTCCTGCAGGACATAAATATTTTAGCTGTATAAGAATTTTTTTTTTTTTGTTTTGAGCTACATCTGAACTTGAACAAGATTAACCCAGGAAGGCACAGCTAGTTACCCAAAAATAAATACAGATTAAGAGGGGTTTGGGGCCCTAGGTTTAGTTAATACTCAAAGATATTCCCCACAGAGATGAAGCAATTAGATAAACACCAGCCCAAGAGAAATGAAGGGATAACTTCCAAAAAATAATTTTCATTAGATTTCATTTCTCTTTTGTGCAATTTCATATTCACAGATGTGAATACATGACTGACTTGTAGATAATGTACAAGCTCACTTCTAAATAAAGATGAAACTCATTGATTATTTAATTTTTTGCCCTTTCAGAAGGAGACAGTTTGTCATGAAAAATAAAAAGAGTTGCCACTCTTCCTTTGACAGTGGAGAAAAGCATACAGTCTTTATTTTATTATAATTTTAATCAAGCTAGCAGCTGCTCACTGTTGCAGTGAAATGAAAGGAAGCTGACATTGAAAAAAAAAATTGGTCAAGCCTGTTAGCATAGGTTCTTAGCTTTTTTAACTTTTTGTAGCATAGCCGTGATTATATAATTTTTTAATTCCTTGTCATTTTACCCATTAAAGCTCAACTGAGTGCATCTGGATGTGGTGTTTTGTTCTGGGCTTTTTGTTGTTTTGTTTATTTGGGGTGTTTCTGGGCTTATTTTGCTTTTTAGTTTTGTATTTTTATCAACAGCCGTTACTCAGAGCTATTCAGACCTTGTTTCTGATAGAGGAGGTGCACAACCACAAAGCAGTCAGAACACGGTTTTTACAAATATCACAAGAAATTTCCAGGGTAATTTTAATTAAAAGCACATTTTCTTGTGAAAAGAAATTCAAGGCTCATTCTAGATAGGTATCTTTTTCAAATGGTAGGAGACAGCCGCTGGTTGTTCAGCTGATGGCGCTACACATTTCTGGTACACTGTTCTATCTATTGATAGTTTTTCAAATTTTTCTAAAGAAATACAACCATCTTGACTTTGCCTGAATATTACATGTTTATCTAAGCACCTGAAAAGAAATGTGAAATTCTTTATGGTCTTTGAAACGTGAGAATCTCTTGGCTTGATTCATATCTCAGGGGCTCAAGTTTGGCCATTTAGCCTGAGGGAGTACATCAGACAGATGATTCCATAGCTTAGATGCTAATGATTATATCCCATGATCTATCATCTTAGGTTACTTTCTGTTCTTTGACATTGATGGGGTCTGGCTATTATTAGACAATTTTATATTGATATACAAAAATTATACAACATCAGTATTCACCTTCTATCAGTAACTTCTCTGCAACTGACAGAAACTGAAGGTCATCTTTTAAAGTAAACTGAGAATTTGATACTATTCAGGAAAGGAGCCTAGAATGCCTTGACAGAACATTTTTTAACAGAATATGTATTTAGAGACATCACCCTCCAGGTTAGAAAACACTTTCTAAAACTAGTAAGGCTTCTAGGTTCTAAGAACCTCCAATATCACATGTACGTTTTCACCTAGAAGCATATATAGACAACAGAGGTTTCATGATCTCTTATGGGAGCAAACAGAATGTAGCACAATAAAAATAGTGAAATTTAAGTTCTTTGAATTTTCAATTATGAGAACACAGAATTTAATGTTACACATTATGAAATGTTCATAAGATATTTCCTTGGTTTATGGAAAACAACCAAGTTCCATTAATTTGAATTAAAATGCCAGATTACAGAAGACAGCTAACTAGAAAGGAGGGATTTCTTTCCTCTCTCCCAGAGGAGGCTGGATTTTTTTATGTTTTATTTAAATAAAAGTGAAAGAAGGCTGGAAGCTTACCTTCATCTTTAGCAGCAGCAGGAGGTTTTGGAATAGGGACAAAAATGTTGGGAATTATGAAAATGATAATAACATACATATACTTCTAAAGAAAAAAAATTCTCATCCTCTTAACAAAGCCAGAAGTATCTGTTCACAATACACTCACAGTGTATTGTGACATACCCCTTTTTTTATCCCTTGAATCAATCTTTCAGGTAATTGTTCATAGATATGCAATGGCTACAGCCTATGTTCAAACATATGTTATACTTCAAAAACTGAAGGTTTAATGCTTTTTTTTTTTTTCTAAGTGCTTTGCAGTTCTTGAACCATTTGGGGTGGGAAATGCAGTGGAGATTTTCTGTTTGAGTTTCCTGCTGTTGTAGCTCAATTGCTTTCTGAAAATTAGCTTTCCTATTCTATATAACAAAAAGGGTTTTTTTCCCCTGGAAATACTCTTACTTAAACAGGAACTATTCCTCTATTGATGAAGAGTTCTTAAAGTTATCAAGAGCCTATTAATTATTGTTTCTTCTCCAATTTAGTCTTCTCTGAAAGTTTTTTGAAGAGGTAGTGCTTTTCTATGTACAGCCATTAATTTTACATAAAACATGTTGTAATGTTTTATTTTTGGAGATGGTAGTTATTCGGAGAAGGGTATTTGTCCTGGGTAATTTTTCAATGAAAGTTGAAATACTGTGACTATATTATGCATAATGACTTCATAGATTATATATGTTTACTATCAACTCTTCTAATACTGTGCTAATATTATAGGAATGTGTTTTTTTGCCTGAAACTTCTGGTGGATGTAGAGAAAACAGTTTTTATTTAATTATTTTTGGCTTGAATCCTTCTATCTTTTACTTTACATATCTATGTCCATATATCTATATCTATATCTATATCTATATCTATATCTATATCTAGATAGATAGATAGATAGATACACATATGCTCATTTATTTATTTATTTGTATTTACATATTTACATAGGTCCATATATTTAGTATCTGAAAATATCCATGCCTCTGTTTCTCCTCAATTTTCTCAGTCTGTAGATCCGGACTTTAAAGCATAATACTTTATATTATATATACATACACACACACACACACATATATATATATATATATATATATATATATATATATATACATACATACATATATATATATATATATATAATTATATTTATTATTATATACCTTAAAGTATAATGACATGGTGATCACCTAAAACTCTCATCAATGTAGTGGCCTAACCCTGTAGGCAGCTAAGCCCCACACAGCTGCTCAAAATCCAAAACACAGCATCATGCAAGGTATTATAAGGAAAATTAAGAACATCACATTCATAAATGGTAAAAGCTGATCTGATTTTGGTGCTCCTATAACATAGGAGCAAAGCTGTCAGAGAAGTTAGCTAGAGCACCTGTTCCAGACGTACACAGTGTTGTGAAAAGGATGTTGGGACTGGTTCAGATGCACAAAGATTTAATACAACAGTCTGCAGCTGATGGCAAACAGGCATTCTGTTGGTGACACATACTGCTGCTTGGGGCATAAAGAAAGAATATGAAAGACTGAAAGGGAGAGAGAGAGAGTGAGAGAGAGAGAGAGAGTGTGAGAGAGGGAGGGGGAAAGAGAGAGGGAGGGGGAAAGGGAGAGGGAGGGAGAAAGGAAAACTCTTCCTAGTGGACAGTTCTTAAAGTAAGCACAGGAATTTCTAGACAAACACCTTCCCTGTATTTTTCCTCTGATGCAGCTGGCTATTTTTCCCTGTAGTACTTAACTTTAGCAACTACACAGTTTCCATCAGGAATTGTTCAACCTCCCAGCTGGTTGTTCCTGCTGGTGATGCCTCAGGTGCTGAGGACATCAGGGTAGGTATTGCACACTGACTGGCTGCTGACCTTTCTGGATGCATATTATTGTCCCCACTAGGACAATCAGGGCTTATCTTGGGCAGCAGGTACAAGAATGGTAAAGAATGGTCTTTCTTACACTAATGGCAACTGCTTCTCAGAAGTAACTAAAGTAGAAACCACTGAGATTGTGGGAGCCAGGCCATAGGAACAATAGCAGCAAAACAAGAGCATGAGAAAAATTTTTGGAAAACAATGTCACAGCAGATCACGTGAAGAGGAACAGAGCTTGCAGGATGTAGAGTGGGAAAGCTGAAGGTCCTTAGCAATATGAAAAGTTTAAGATACCTCAGGAACTGTGAAAAAAAAAACCAAAAACAACAGGTTGGTACCACCTGAAGAATGAAACTCTCTTAGGTGGTAGGGTGGGAAAGAAAAGAGAGGTGAGATCTCATGCTGATCTACAGTGAAAATGGTGGACCTTTGTTTTGAGATTTTTTTCCTCTACCTAGTAGAAAAATATGGGATTGTTTAGAAGCACTGTATATTTTAAACCCAAAATAATATAAAGGTATAAATTCCTACCTAGTTTGTAAGAAGGATGAGGATCAATTTTTTGGAAAAAAAATATGAAATACTTATTTTGAAATGTAGAGACATTTTTATAGAGATTTTGACATCAAATTGCATCTGCTTAGAGTGCTGCAGGCAATTATGATTCATTCAGCTAATATTATCTTTTTTTCTTTGAGGACAGTATCTTCGATAATCTTCCATGCAGAAAGTAAAACAGTGTATTGTAATAATCTATGTAGTGAAAAAAAGAAAATAAGATACAAACTGTATGAACTGATGACAACTGGAATAAATGCAGTTTATATTTATTGTTTATATTTAATTTTATACAATAAACATTGCTTTTTTGATACATGATAAATAATTTTTTCTTATTGTAGCACAAGGAATACATTTTCTCTTGAAAAGTCGTAGCAGAAATTTTTTTCTGTGCAGTTTATGGATAACATTAATCTTATTAAACATTATGCATCTAACATTTGTACTTAGAAAACATATTCTAGGCTTTACAGAGAGTGTTACTCAGACATCAAGAAATTTTCTGGAATGAAGAATTCTTGGTTCATTTTGGTTTATTGTTTAATTGAAATACTACCTTATCTAGTTGGTACCAATGAGCTGTATTTACTGAGAAGTCATGTTATTTGCTTATACTCAGATTGTCATACTGCAAAATCTTTAACCTTATTGGCAGCTCTTCTGAAGATATGTGCATAACATCCTGAGGTCACTGCCTCAGTCATCAAAAATGGAAATTTTATGACTAAGTAAATGAAGGTGCTTACCTCACAAAACTGTTGAAATACACTGTCTATATACATGACATAGGGGAATCTTTGATTTTACACTGTAAGCTAAAAACAACACCCAGACACAATCCTGTGGTTTTTTTGAGTGGCAGTTGGGAGAGCACTCAGAAGGTTGCCACAATGTGAGTTGGAGCAAATATATAAGCAAAGTTCCTTTAAAGTATGAGGAGTCAAAGTTCCAATAAAAGATTACACTGAGTATGGGTTTTTGAGGCATGTACTTTCATATGGAAAGAGAAAGAAGTGAGTTTCAGTGGTCAGGGCCTGAGGACACTGTTGCTGTGGTCTTACTGGTTTAACTGGGATTTAATTCCTAGTTCTAGCAGGAGATTCTCTCTTCCACATCCTTTATAATGATGAAAAAAATTCTTGCTACCTTGTCTTCTGTGATCCCACATGAAGAAGAAACAGCCTGGGTATGAGAAGGACAGGGACATTCCTTTCACTCCTTTAGGCAGTAAATAACACAACTGTCAGTTGGCACAGATAGCAAAGCATGTCGTGGTAGAGATTGAAGACACATTCCAAGACTTGCACAATTACAGAGCAGCTCAAGCTTGGAAGGGATCTCAGGAGGTCATCCTGTCTTAGCTCTTGCTTGAAACAGGGTCAGTTATGAGGTCAGGCCGAGTTGTTCAGAGATTTATCCAGTCATATCTTTAAACCTCCTGGAGACTGCACCACTGCTCTGTGCCTCTGAGTTTGAGTGTTTACCTGTCATCACAGCAATGACAAACAAGTCTCTCATCATTTCAGATATAAAAATAAATTTAAAGCAGTGCCATGAGTTTATGCCAAAAACACTAACATGGTCTACATTTTCTTCTGAGCCATAACAATATACACTGCATTTTACTAGACTACTTGTAAGAAGTTCTTGCTTTCTTACAGTGAAAAAGAAAATAAAACACCCCCAAGCCTGCAAAGAAACAACCAAAACTCCTGTATAAATTAATTCACCATATTTACTAAAAGATGCATTCACTGTTCTTATTTTTCACTTTGAAAAGTTAAAAGTTTTTTTCTTGCTTTCTAATTTTTCCGGAAATAGATAATTACAGAGAACTACAACCACCTCATTTGCATTTTGTGTCATGTGTTATGCCTTTCAAGCTATTTTCTTAGCAGCACTCACAAATACTCACATGATAATTATTTTCTGGCTACTAAAATAATGCAGCTAGGAAAAAAAATCACTACTTTCTTTTAAAGATGTGTATTTAAATCATCGCTTGCAACATGTTACAGGTAATACTGGCTTGCAGCTCTGTCTTGAAGGTATAAAATTCTTTTGGCTAAACCACAAGAAATAGTTCTTTTGACTTCTGTAATTTAAGGAAACCACAAAGCCGAATTTTGAATCTAAAAATTTGATCTGTCTCTACTTCCTTTTTTTCCCAAGAAACTCTGCAACATTTGTTACCTCAGGTGATGTGTTTAATACCTAATTCACATTAATAAATTTGCACTGCAGATTTAGAAAGGCTGTATAGGCCAAACTGCATGATACAATTGGTTATCACCTTTAGATGGATACAAGGAGTCAGTGATATAGCGTAGATTTAATATTCTATTACTATTAATTAGGTTTGCTTCACTTGCTTCATTCTCTTTTGAATCCTTGTCCTATAACTTGTCTTGTCCTTGATAGATGTCTAAAGACAAAAATAGGTGTCTAAAGACAAAATTTGTTCATTGCCAGATATATTCCTGCTTTCAGTTCTTTAAATGTTTTACAGCTCATTCTTCCCCTCTGCTGTACTACAGGCTGCCGTATTAAATGATAACAGTAAGGGCAATACTTGTTTAGGTATAGCATGTAATACATCAGCTTAGTAACTCCTTTGCCATCAAAGTGCTTATCTAGGGCAATAGACACAGACATTTTATTTTCATCTGTAAGTCTGTGACCTCTCCTGCAATTATCCCTAGCTCAAGATCAGTCAGGCAGGAAGAGGAACAGCATGAGACAATGGCTCAGTGCTAAAGAGAAGCCTAAACATTTCCCAAAAAACAACGAGCTTCATCTTTACCAGGCAGGGGGTCAGTATCATCAGCAAAGGATGAATGGTTACTTACTGCAGGGTAACCAGGGTTTCAGAAGCATCTAAAGCTTTTCTGTTGCTCCAAAATCTTACCACTGTTTAACAGCTGTCACAAGAAGGCTAATGACCACAGGGAATGTGTCACAGATCCCATCTCTGAGATAGTAATGAATCGTATCTCACATTCTATATATAGATTGAAAGAGATGCAAATTCACTTGTGGATTTTTGCACTATTATTCACTGATGTCAGTATTAAAAATAGGAAAAAAAGGAGACACAGTTTCAATCACTGGGATTCAAGAGACAAGATGCACAAGGTTAATGAATTACAGAGACTCAAAACCTAAATAAAATTTTGCATGTAAATTAGATAGATTGAATGTTCCAGGAAGAAGATAAAAGACAAATAATAGGGTTCACTAAAGTCACTGAAAATCAGAGTGTAAATACAATTATATTGTACCAGTGTAAATTATAAAACAATTTTTTGTTATAATTTTTGATACTGATGTCCATAAAGCTTGTGCAGGTCTAGTCATGGCAAACACAAATGGTAAATCAAGTGACAATGGGGTTCAAACTGAAAATGTTTCAGATCAGCTTTCTTGCACTTCTACTACATAGATATAGAAACCAGGAAAATTCACTCTTATGAAAGTTATTTTGCAGTCTGCTCTTGTAGTACATAAATAAGGTTGTAGATGATACCCTTTTTATAAATAGTTTAGAAAAATCTAGGAGCTTACTGGTGAACAGGAAGATTTTTTTCTGAGATTGGGTGGGGGTTATTTCAGAGTGCTTTTTAGTATTGGTCTTGGGTTTCTAAAGTGTGTTTGGAACATGGGACACTTCAGCAACAACTTCTATATTTATGTAAATGAGGCTGTGCTTTCTGGACTGCCTTTTGCCTGTAGCTGTTCATGCCTTACTGTCGTGGTTTTGGATGCAGTTATTTTGCTTCATAAAATCATAGAATGGCTTTGGTTAAAAGGGACCTTGAAGATCACCTAGTTTCAATCCCTTTGCCATGGGAAGGAACATCTTTCACTAGACCAGGCTGCTCAAAGCTCCAACCAACTTTACCTTGAACATTTCTAGGGATGGGATATCCACAGCTTCTCTGGGAAACCTGGTCCAGTACCTCAAATTCTTCAAAAATATTTTAACAATGTTTGTTATTAAATTCTTCCTGTGTTTTGGGAAAAGTTTCAAAAGATTTAAAATTTTTCACATTATGGACTCTTGTATGTCTATTAATTGTTTTACTGGTTTGACTCTTCCTTTGAATCAATTATTATGTGTTCATGGTAGCTGTTTGTCTGAATTCAAAGTATTTTAAAACTTCTGTCACATTCTATTGTATTTCCATGATAAAATGGGTAGTTAGCACATGATAGATGTGGAAGAGAAAGGCAAAGGTGAATAACTTCTAGCTTCGCTAGCATATTCTTTTCTTTAGGAAAATGTCTTGCTAATGTTATTATCAAAGGAGGGCATGTTTGAACAAAGAAATGGTATTTTGCTTGCAGGTTGAAGGCATAAGAAAGACATTGCATCTTTAAGCAGGGCTCAGTAAAACCTGACCCTAAATTATTATTTTTCACTGATTTGGCTGTTTATTGACCACCATGGAGCAGGCTGTGGTGATGAGATTTAAAGTAGCTCCTTGCTTTCCCATGACAATAAATGACACTGTCTGTATACAGATGGGGCACGTTAAGGACTGTGATGATCTGTTCCCTTTAGCAAAGCAGAGTACTCACTGGTTCAAATTTAAAGTTTGGGGATAGTCATAACTGAGTTTGTTACTGAGAATGAGAAAAGATTACCACATACCAAGGACTTGATCCAAGGTCTTAATGCACATTTGATGTCTTCCAATTTCCTTAAATAAGCTTTTGATTGCACTCAATGGGCTCCGGTTGGAATTTTCAAGCCAATTAAAGGAAACAAATAGGTAATCCAGGTAATTCAGTGTTTTTAAGGAGATGGGAGATGAATTTAGTTAGCTTCCCTTCCCACCTTGTGCATAGACTAAATATTGAAATATTGGAATTTTAAAACACTTGGTCAATAAATGATGGAGAACATGCTGGAATTGAGAATGGAAGGTGGAAGTAAATGAAGGAATGGGAGGAGGAATCTTGCATGCCAATAGTCATGCTTGTATGATGAATGATGATTAATCACATGAAGAGAAGTTAATAGAACTACTCCTAAATCATTAGAGTCATATAAATCTCTCTTTAGGGGAATGGAGGTGCTGAAATTTAGATCAAAAATTAACTACAGCTTCATTATTTAAAAAAAAAAAAGTTCATTTTGCTGCATGACTGGGGCTACTAAACCACGGTAGATAGGACTATGTGTATCAACTAATATAAAATAAACTATGCCATATAAAGATCAGAAAGGCCTGGTCCTTGGATGTAGGTGAAGCAAATTTGATATATTAAAGATGTTTAAGCTGGTAGTTTTGAGTTTGAACAGAATTTTATTACTTGTTTAATTCACCTTCATGTTTAGTGTGAAAACAACTGCAAAGAATGAAATATTGCTTAAAATATTCAGGGCAGCAACATATGCCACAAGAGATAAGAGTTTCACTGTTAGTTTAATTAAGAGAAAAAAAAGCACAAGCTTCAAGTGTTATTTACAGGTTCTTGACATATTCACTAATGAATCATAGGATGCTGTAAAGGTTATTCTGCCTATTACAAAAGAAGAACGCAATAATTGTTTCTTAACCAACTTATTTTCTTCACACTTTTAGTCTGTTCATAGTAGATCAATGTGCTTGAAATTGGATACAAAGATTCTTTGTTTTCACTGTGTCAGCAAGCTGGCAAGATGCCTTCATATGTGAGGTACAGTGGGACATTTTTATGTACATTGTTGTACATTAAGGAGTTGAACACTACCAGCAGAGTTTTCACTACTCTGTATTTTCCAGGACACTTAATTTGATTTTAGGAATAGCAGAAATGTTTGGCGACATTGTCAGCATACCAGACAACAATGGATTTTCAAAATACAATGCATTGTTTTCTTTAGTACAATCAATCTTTATTCTTTCTGCATGCATACTTATCAACTGGATTGGTAATTTTTTTTTTCTATTTCTATTTTAATTCTTTCTAATGCAGACACAGATGCTATTTCTTGAGAAATTACCTTTTGTTACATTAGACAATCTCTCAGCTAAAACAAATCAGGAAAAAATCCTTCTTTTACACATGAGTGACTTCATGGTTTATGGAGATGGTAGTGCATCCTACGTCATATATAGGGAGTGCCAGACAATGTGTAGCAGCATCCATATTAGCATTATGCCAGATTTTTGACAGCTCTAAGTACAGCATGTCTTACATACTAATGTGTTGCTCATCTTCTGTCTTCTAAAGAATAAGCATCAGCTTACTTCAGCTGTGGCTAACTACAGAAAGACAGATTATGAAATACAGTATTTATAGTTCTTGGGTTTGAGTGCTATCTAGATTAGAGAGCCAATATTGGAGAGTTACTGATTTGTGCCTGTGAGAAAGTGACCTATATGAACCAGAAGATCAAAAAAACCATAGTTTTATTGTCTGAAACATCTATGTTATTTCTTCCTTATAAAATGGGACAGCTAATTTTATAATAAAACATGGTGGAAATAATGCTTTTATTATTCATATAAAAAACTTTCAAAAGTGAAATCTTGCCTCTTTTCACATCACCAGGATTTGAAGGTTTAGATTTCGTCTGAAAAACCCCTGATTTCCTATACTTGGCATTGAAGGATGAAATAGCGCTCTATTATAGCTATAATAGCTAGTCTGAGCTATACACACTCAGAGGAAAGGAAGAAAACCTAACATCCCAAACCTTCTTCAAGGGTGATGGTGAGCAGCAAATTAGATACAGCTAGTGGTAAAGCACGGCTGCAAGAATACCATAACTTGCCCTGCCGAAGAGCTAGATACATTTCCCTGTCTGCTTTAGCTTCCCTGCATTTTGTGCACAGATCCAGATTTGTCAGTCTCCAGCAGACAGCAAGGGTATAGAAAAAACCTGGAGGAAATTAGGTTTCCCCCAACAGCAGGTGGTTTCCCTCTAATGAGATTTTCTGAGGATCTTAAATGGGCCCATTTAATTTCTGGTTATTTTCTAAGTGCTGTTTTGTGGGCGACTGTCTTTAACTCAGACACTGATACCAATGCATTTGTGTCAGGTTATGCCCTGAAAGATTCAATTACAAAATGGGTGGATTTTGTCCTCTTTACCTGTCACAGACACAGCCTCTTCCACCAGCTGTAAAGTTGTCCACATTAGGAACTTTATCACATCTACAAGTCCCTTTTTTCCTCTCAGTGCAGACAGGGCAGTGTAGAATTACCACAAGCCAGAAAGAGAAACAAGAGGAGAAAAAACTCCAAACCAAACCAAAGAACCACTCATTTGATTTCTCTGTTATTCAGATCCCACTGTCAGTTGTTCATAAATAATTGTGATCACATCTGAGATACTTGACTTCATCACTAAATTTTGCTTCTAACTGAAATAAAGTATAAAACTCAACTTTTTTAAGATTTAAAAGCAAAACCTATGACTATCTAAATTGAAAATGGGGTTGAGGGGTGGGTTAGGTGTTTGAAACAAACAAACAAACCCAAGATTTTTCTCAAACATCCTACTCTTTCACATAGACATATTTTTCAACATCTTTGCATAGTCCTGTTGATGGTTTTCACATCTTTTTCTCTTTTTGGCAAAGAACTAGAAGCAAATACACTCTTGAGTTCCACATAAATGGATAAAAAAAGCAAAATAAGCTAAATGGAAGACATATAAGTCCTTTCCCATGCAACATATTTTAATATATATTTATTTGTTTTCTTGACCATGGAAAAAGTAAATGTGAAACAGCAGTTTGAATACTGCATAGGACTTCCTGAATAGAAAGCTTTCTGAACAGAAAGCTGTAACTCTTATTGCAGATTTGGAGGTTTCTGTACCCATTGGCATTAAAGAAACAATCCTCCATCAGGATTTAAAATGAAAACTGAAGTGGAACAATTATTGTCTTCTGAGCCCCAAAAGAGCAAGTAAGCTTACTTTGTGAACTAATATACAGTATGAAATTTATATACCTTGTCAGATGGGTGAAACATGCTTTGAATTGTTCCAAGGTATTCTTATTACAAGTATTTTAATTAAAGTCTAGGAAAAAAAAACCTAAGTGCCAATAGCAGAGTTCTCAGAACAGTAAGGGACATGTAGTACACTTAAAGTTTTTGTATTATGTTGGTAGTTAAAAAAGGCCTTGGAAATATAATCAGGAAAATCTATTTGAAGCAAAGATAATCTTTATTTATCTGCTCTTTTGTGCTTCTAATATTAGGAGATATTTCTATAATTGAAAAAAAGCAAAGAATTCCTCTATCAAGAGACAACAATATGAAAAATTGAAGACTTTTGGCAGTATTGTCATAGAAATTGACCATGAAAGCCTTTGTTTTTTTAAATCAATTTTTCAGCAACTAATTTTAAGAAGTGACATTGCTGTTTCTTCTGCAAGAAGTCTTCTCCATATTTCAGAGTCCAAATAAAGACAGAGAAACAATATAAAAAGCAATAAAGAAGATGGCTGAAACAATGTGATTATTCAGTATTGTTATAGAGGTTCACATATAAATGAACATTCTATTTTAACTCCAAATGCCAAAAATCCCTTAGCATAGTACTACTTTACAATGTACTGTACAAAACCTAGGAAAATATAACAGCATCCAGCTGTGAATTTTTCTTTTATTGAACAGTAAAATCTACATATCTCAACTGCATGGAAGGGATACAAAATGACCCATGAGAAAGAGAAACAGAAGCTCAAAGTCTCATGGTTCACTGTCAAATGAGGTTTGCTATTCTCTGTTGTAGCAGGTAACAGTTTCTCTCTGCCTCACGGTTAATATAGCCTGTTATTTTGTAAAAGGTGATTTTATTTTGTAAAAGTAGTGTGTGGAGGGACCCTTCATGAAGAAAATGTTGCCAAAGGCTGACAGATCTTCTCTTTTACCTTAAGGTGCAAACAGACCCAGATATCCAGTAGAATGAGAGTTATAGAGTTCATATTCATAAAACCCATTTTTTCAATTTTTTGTGGCATGGATACTTTTTTTCACAGTAACTATTCACTGCAACATGGACCATCGACATAATACCCTTTAAAAAGAAATTATACTGCAATATGTGGTACAGTTTTAGACAGTTGGTACTAGATAATTTCAACAGTTTCAGAGAAACAGAGGGAAATGTTTTTCAATTGAGATGCAGCTGCAGAGAAAACTGTTGTTTCCAGAAAACTTTTATGTTTTATTGGAATTTCCTTCAGTGACAACCACAATGCCATGCCCTCATAGGATTCTATTGTATTTGAATTTGGTGAAAGCATACAATCTCGCTTTTCTTCTGGAGTCTTCAAAATTTTATGAAACTTTTTAGACATTATAGTCTTTTCTGCACTTTCATTCTCTATCAGGAAAATCCATACTTTTCAACATCAGGCACACCCAAAATGTTAACATGCTGATGGTGTGCAAGAAATTAGGAGGGAATGTAGCCAGGACATTTGACCCAAATTGACTAAAGGGTTACTCCATAACTTGTGAGATCACGTTGAGCAATAAAAGCTAAGGGAAAGGAGGAAGAGATGTGAAATTCCTTATTAAAGTGTTTGTCTTCCAAAATAAATACTAGTCATAGTGATGCTCTACTTTCTAGAAAGTGGCTGGGCATCATGTGCTGGTGGGAAGGAGAGAATTAATCATATCTCCTGATCTGTTGTAGGAGGTGGAGTAGGATAACTATATAGCTAAATTGTGAATGCAGTTTGCAGCAGAAGGGCCTTGCATTCTGAAGACTTCCAAGATTGTTTTGGAAAACACTCAGCATGTCATGAGGCAAAGGTATCTGCCAGCTCCGTCAATAGAAACCATTCAGACATATCAGCCTAAGGCTTCACACAGGCCATCTAAGTTCTCAGAATTTTGAACCTGAGAAATTAATTCAGGTGAATTTCTGAGTGAAAACACCCCTGAGTGAAAATACCTGTAGCATAGTACATTAAAAAGCATAGTGGCATTTATTCTCGACTCCCACTAAGCCATAAAGAAAAAAAAAATCTATTAGTTTGTGACTTTAATTTGTCTAAGTGCATGGAGAATTCATAGATGCCATACCTAATGTTCCATCTTGGATTGAAGTTTTGCAAAGATCTGAAGTCTGAGAGTGCATTTTACAAAAGCATGTGATACATCCCTTTCCTGTTTCAAATATTGTGATTTGTCTTCATGACACAAGAGAGATCCATCACTTTGACTTAGAAAATGGAACTTACATTTAGAACTAATATTCCTATTACACTTGACTGAAATTCTGCCAGTTAGTGGCATGGGAATAGAACTAGTACTTGTAGCTTGTATGTTTGCCTAACTTCATTGAGAAGCATGATTCAGTTTCCCTTAGACTGGAAATAAGACGAAATTAAACAAAATTACATACATTCTGGTCCTAAATTACTGTTTATATTTAAGAGTTTGTCATTGTTTAAGTCATCTAGAAGTTAAACCAGGTAATTTTTTTTTAATGTCTTTACCTAGGTAAGGCTAAAATAATTGGTTTTGGCAAACATGTCATCACAGGATAAAACTCATGTTGTGATTGGGGTGGATGTAAGCATTTATCTTCTGCTGACAGCTTCAGACAAAAGGAAGTTAAGTGACGCTATTGTAACTGTAAATTGACCTTTCTGCGATAAGGATATTGACAGCCATCATCTCACTTCTGTAAAGTGTGTTTTCCATCATGAAAACTAGGTTTTTGCTAGTCTATTGTTGGCTTTTATACTTACAGTGCTCTCTCTCAAAATGTTTGTAGATTTTTTCTGTTTTCCTCAAGATAACATTTACTATGTACCTGACAAAATGTCAGCAAATAGTAGCACATGTTTTCTTAAAAGGGCTCTTGCTTTTTTCATGTTGATATCAAACCATAATATTGCTGAACATAAAAATAAAAAGCTCTTCCTTTTTCGGTTTTAAGAATCATTTTTTTTCATGTATATCCCTTTGGGGTCTCCCTGGTTAGAATGCAGAGGAGTAGGCCAACTGCAAAGATTTGTGTGTCAAATAAGAAGGCATAAAATTAACTATTGAATACAAGAAAATGAAGCTGGATTTGCAACTCAGTTTTCATAAAATGCTATATGGGAGAAACATTTATTTAGTGATTTTTAAAATAAAGCTGTTAGTGCAAATAATATAACAGGGTACTGTTGTTCATTTTGACTGTGACAAAGTGACCAAAAGGGCTAGAGGGTAAGGTGTAGACTTGAATTTGATTTGGCAACCAGCAAGGCTAACTTCAAAAGCCCTATTAAATTTTAATTGTTCAAGTACACATGAATAAATTTGGATTTCTGCCTTCTACTCACACTTAAGATTGGATCTCTGTCAAGGCACTGGCACTGGGCATAGTTATGTCTTGACTTTCCATCTTCTTGGTCAATACCACTGATTAAGTGCAAGGATTATCCTGACTTAGAGAAGCTATACCCTATCTGAAATTTACCATCCTTCTTCTCGCAGGGAAAGGAGGAATTTTGACTTAACAGTTTGACTTAAGTCATAAACTAGATGTTAAGGAACTCCGCCTTGACAATGCCACCCTGTGGTAGCCAAGTGGATTCACTGCTCTCCAGAAACAGATCTCAGCAAATAATTCACAAGTCTTTTGCCTCAGCTTTCACAATAACTGTGGCTAGTCCGCTGTTTCTCAGCATTAGTGCATTATTTGTGTGTTTGACAACTATCTTTCAAGTCACTGTTATTTGGATTGTTAGCGTAGATTTTTTTGTGATCGTGACTTGTGTATAGATATTCTATGCATGAGAAGAAATGCTATAGTCAATGGTGTGATGATTTGCCCATAAATTTTGCCTTAGTTGTATTATTAGAACACCACTACTTGAATGTTATCATTCTAATTTAATAATGTATATTTATCATTTCACATTAGGCCATTTCAATCCTTTATATTCCTTCCTATTCTCTTGTGAGTAATGTTAATATAACAACAAAGGTTACCAAAAGCACAGGTACCTCACTCAAAGTCCACTGAACTTCAAAGAAGGAACTTAAAATCAAGGCAAGCTCTTCTACATTTGTACTTTGACTTTTATGTTTAGATACTCTGCATTTGACAGGATTCATGTTAGAATCTAATTTTTAAAAACAGCTTTAAGGAAGCACTCCAAATTGCATCTTCAAATAAATATTCCTGAAGATACTCCAACGGTTTCTGGCCTTCCAAGTCAACTACAGATGTGGAAAAATATTTGCCTCCTTAGAACAATATATCATATAAAATGGCTCATATTCTGCATTTTATGATGAAGAAAACATCCTAAGTGCAAAAATGGCATTGATAGTAAAATTCAATGAAAAACAGTTTTTCCTTATTTCTTCTTAAAATATCCCTATTTAGGTCTAATATCCCATAGGAAAACTGTTGTTTACAACAATCTCCCTTTTATAAATCCCAGCAATGTGACATTTATTGTCTTAATATTTGGTAATAATTAATCAATCCTTTGCATCAAATGTGTAGTCTTTATTTTATACATGTAGACTTCAACATTTTTTTGTTTCTTCAATAATTTTATTTCTCATTATATAATTTCAATGTTTTTGATGGGTTCTGTTCTCAAAAGACCATCAGTAACATTTGACAGTAGGCTATTGAAGAGATAAAGAGGGGAAGGTTACTGATGATAATAATGTGTGCCAAAAGCGATGGGCCTAGGGCTCCGTAAGGCCCCTGTGCCAGTACAACCTCTACCCAAAATCATAATTCTGTTCCTGTAGAAAAACCTCTCAGAACCACTGCAAGACCCCAGATTGTGTGAATCATACATTGCCAGCTGCTGTTACTTAATTTGCCTTAAGAAGGAGCTGTGTTCTGTCAATGAGAGTGCTTGCCAAGGAAAGAAAGGAACAGATATATAGGAAAATTAATTCCTTTACTTTCAGATCCCTAAAGGGAGCTCTGCAATTGGAATTCTGACTGAAAATCTCTACCTGTGGAGAATCACTTAGGTGCTTACAGATCATTTTTATGGTGATGTTCAGGTTTTGATCTGTTACTCGTTTTTTATTATTTGAATCAACTACATTGGCTTTGCTGTTATTGGAGGCAGGCAGACAAAAAATATAGCTAGATATAAAATCTTTATGGACAGCACAGATCATATAGAGAAAACTTTATTAAATAATATATTCCTTACCTGGAATTATTGATGATCTTTCCATTTTTTTTTTCTATGAAATATTGGAAAGGAAAATAAAATTGATTGATTTGACCTTGCACTGTTAATTTACGCCTCTAAGTACTGCCTGTAGTTAAAAGTGAAGCGGTTTATGCATAATACTATAAGATAATGGCACGTGTTGTGACGTTTACATTTGTTACATGCATTTGTTCTAAGAGCTTGCCATTGCTTAGGGTAATTTCTCTATTCTTGTGGTCGTAAAAAGTGAGAGAGGAATGAAAAGAGAAGTACATAAGTTGCATTAAAGTCTTATCCAACTTCTTTTTGATTGATATTTTTGAGCTGTCAGTGCCAAAAGCTATGATACAATGTGTAACAGGAATGCTAAATTATCCATGCAGAAAACATTAAAAAAATTGAGTCTAAAGGTGAACTTCAGAGTAGTTACTTATTCTAGAGAGCAGTCTCTATAAAATGCTTTTTTCCCCTGATGCCAGTAATTTCAACAATAAAAGTGAAAGGATAACAAACTTGTCTTTAAAAGTGACAATGCAGTGATTGAAATGAGTGATGTTCCTACACACATAAAGCAGCTAGAGCCTTTCCTCTGTTTTTAGTGGTACATAAATCAATCAGTCTTGTAGACCCAAATACAGAATTCTTTTTTCATGATTAGTTGTTTTATACATAAACAGAATCCTGTAAAAATAAAAGACTTTCGACTGACTAATATTTTAGCACAGCCACAACTGCTGTCCCTGTTCTATTTAGATGATGAAATCAAAATTGGTCATTCCTTGTTATTAAAAAATACTCCTTCAAGAATGCAAAAATGAAAACAATATATTAACTTTTAAATTACTCTCTAGCAACTCCACAATTTTGGGAGGAGTTCAACAAAACACTTCTAAAGATTTTTTTTTTCTTGTAGAGCAATCAGATTTGATGATATCTATGCATTCTACAAGATCTCTATGGATTTTTCTGGTGCAGAAATAGCTGCTAATAGCATTCTACATTAATAAATTGAATCTATAAGGAAATTGTCTGGATTTTTCCCTCTCAGTAGTCATCTTTGCAAAATCATGCTGATAAAATGAAAACTGTGCCTTATTGATGAAATTTCTTCTGGTGCATTTTTAAAAAAATTTACATTAGAAGAAAAATTCAGATTTTTTTAGTCCCAGAACAGAATTAGATTTTATGGTCCATTCACCACCAGAATCCTTTCCCTGGAGGTTTTAATTCCAGGAACATTTATTCAGTTTTGATGGGCAAGTTGATAAGAAAAAGAGAGAAAGGATTTCACTAATATATCAGTACAGGTAGGCAACCTGTCATTTAAAAAATACATTTTAGAAATGTAACCAGATAACTATGTCCCACCAAGGACACATAAACCATACCCACTGAAGCTTATTAGAGAAATATCTGCTGGAACTAAAAGCATCTATGTTCATAATGATAAAGACATTTTGGAACAAAAAGGAGGAAATTTCAGGTATAGAATCTGAAAAGAAAACCCTTATGGGGCAGAAAAAATAAAACTTAGCTCAAACCAGTTTTCAGTAGCCAGCAGTTCTTGAATTTTTCACATATATTGCTTTGGAGTTTCATTCTCTTTTTCAGATGCAAATGACAAGGTAACCACCATTTGGACTTTTATACTTGAGACCGATGATACAGAAACAGATTATTCTGTTTGCATGGCCTTTATTACATTCTAATTGCACTGACATTGCAAAGCATTGCTCAGAATCCTGAAGCAAGTATTAAAAAATTGCCTAGTGTTTTCTCCTTAAATTCTACTTTATTTTGGCTTATCAGTTCACCTCATGTTCTTTGCTTTCCAGTGATACTGTCCAGAGGCTTTCCAGAAGTCTCAATGGCTTAAAGATGCGGGAGTTAATGCTGTGCAGACCTATAGTTTGGCTATCCATATTTACTATATATTCCCATAGACCCTGGTGCAAGACTGATTTTTTTTCTCCCAGTGCATACAATTTCTTAACTACTAGATCTAGTCAGATTATCTCCTTTACTGTTGTTGTAGCTGATAAAATGCAGCAGTGATACTAAAATAATAGTCATGTTTCTGCTTCAGCTAATCTTCTCTTTTTCAGTGATTTGTTCACTTAGAGACTTTACATCTTTTCAATGGGGATTAGCTGTAACTATGAGAATTTACTGATATGGTGCTTTAAGACAACAAAAGGTCAAAGACAAGAAAGAGAGAAAATTCACAAGAAAGCAAGGTAGAAAATCTTGCTATTAGGGGTTGTGGCCTGTCTGTGTAAAGATATGGTCCCCTTATACTGAACAGGGCAATTTCTTTCCCTAAATGCTTATTTCATTTTACTTTTGTGTCTTTTTCCTGACCCAAACATTCATCTCTATTTTCCAAAATGTCCATTACTTAATCTTCTCATTTCTCCATTAATCTTTTGGCTCCAGCAACATCCAGTACTGCCAGGAATTTAAACCTTTTCTTGTGCTGGCTATGATTCTTAGCTCTGTTGACGGGTCTAAAATATAGCCTCCTGCAGTCTATATAAAGATGAGAAATGTAATGAGGTTTGAAAAGCAATGTGATCTGGAGATTGAGCTTGTTGAATTTGGATTTTAACACAATGCTCCTCTTTTTCCCATGTAAAGACAAATGAGCAGAGCAGTGGTTATGCAAGACTGATCATCTTCAGCTCAAGAATATATCTGATGTGTCTGCTCTTACAACCAAAAGACATGCATATGCTCTTGAGGGGGTGAGAGCATAATCTCAATTTGACTTCATGCTAAAGCTGGATTTCATCTTGAAATCATGAAGGGGAAACGCAGTAGCAAGGTTCCTTAAGGAGTAATGGTAAGCTTGTTTCTAAGAATTTTAAAGAAAGGGCCAAGTCCTGTGGGGCTGCAATTCTGCCTTTGTTTCCTTGTGCCTGTCCAGTTATTCCAAAACAGATAAAAGATAGTACAATCTAAGCACTGTCTAAGCAAATTGCATAAAATATCCTTGAAGATTTAGGAGATCAGATTGTTCCCCATATTTGACAGTTGCAGCTGATTTGTGCTCACTAAAAAAAAGCCAAAAAATCCCCCCCAAAAAAAACCAACCCCATAAAAATTAAAAAAAAAAAATTTAAAAGACCAACAGAACCCAAACTCACCACTGAGTACTGTGCTCTTAAGTGTATACAGAATCTAGGTCCAGAAAATCTGCTACCTGTGAAATGTGGATGTCAGTGCTAGGGCATAATGCCTGGTGCATGTAGCAAATAACTACCTACTTCTGTACTGGTGAATTCAAGCACCCACACAGGAGTTTTTGGACATGAATTTGGCCTGTGCTAACTATTGCCTTACCAAAGAAATCCCAAGCATATTTTGTCAATGAAAATATTATCACAGGATAAAATCAGTGAATAATTTATATTGGAAGGTGTCACAGAGACAAACTATTAATTTTGCACAGTTTAAACCAAGAGCAGGTCTCAAATGGTTTATTAGTTTACTAACAACTTGTAATTAACCAGCAATCAATGATCTATACATGCAGGCTGAGTATTGCTAATACTACTGTTAAAAGTAAAATGTTAATAAATGCATACAAAATTCTAAATATATCTCTATAACTAATCCCAAGTAGTTCTAATCAGAAACACGGTGGTACAAACAGTACCACCCTGCCCTCTAACAGCCTTTGTGCATTACTTGTACCCCCTGCCCTGTCTGGGGCTACAGGTTCCCCTACTTGTACCATCGTCCTTCAAGAGTTGTGGGTGCTCTCACTTTGTGGGACTCTTTTATGCTCCCTGCATCTCATGAGGTGACACCCATGATCTCACATGCATCCTGCGAGGTGTGGGGCTCTCCTTGCAGTAATCCATCCTGGTACCTCTGATCAGAGAGATCTGGCTTATGGTATCTGACCAGACTGCTTTGGCCACAGAAGAAGTGTGATGCCCGTGCAATGACTTCTAGCAGTCTCAAAACAGGATTTTACTACTGCCATGTCTACTCCAAGGTCTCTATTCACATCTTGCAACTTGTCAGGCTCCTTTCATGCTTTTTCTTAGGCTGACTCCTTCTTCATTTCAAAAAGTCCTTGTGTAATTCCTTGGTCATTCATTTTGAGATGATTTATGTCTTTCCCTTTCACATTTGGAAACTCATAGTTGTCTTTCAATTCAATTTCAATTTCTATTTCAATTGTCTTTCAAACAATGTTTTTTTGGCAAATGTTTTCCAGTTTGGCGTTATCAGCCCAATACATGTATTAAATAGTTTCATGTTCTTACTCACAGCAGATGCTCTTATCCAGGCCATTTGCCAAGGGTAGGCTGTGAAAATACCCCACAAAAGAGATCTTGTGAAGTCATTTAGTCCAACCTCCTCCTCAAAACAATTTCAACACACAGCTCTGATCAGACTGCTCAGGTTTTTTTGTCCAGTTGGGTTTTGGAAGCCTCTAGAGTTGGAGATGGTACAGACTCTTGGGGCAACTGGCTCCTGTTCTTAATTATACTGAGCATTCTTTTTCTCTGTATCTGATTGGAAGAGGAAGGGTGAGGGCAGGCATGTTTCTTAAAAAAAGAAGAAGGTGTGATAACAGCAAATAATGGCAGAACACGGCAGGCATGTTGCACTAGAAGATCATAGTTCTGAACATTCTCTAAAGCCTGTGGAGTATGTTCTGTGTCAGGATCTGTGTCAGCTAGTTTTCAATCTGATCAAGGCTGATTTGTTTTATGATACAGGAAGTTATTATCTCACAGAAAAGACAGTTCCATGCTGGTGGCATCAGTGACAGAGGCTGTTACTGAATAGCTTAATATACTATTGCAAATATAATCCACATGCCTTCTCTTTCCTACTTGCTTGCAACCACATTGTGCTGTAGCTCAAGACATTTCCTCAAATATTCTCCTCAATTGTTTGTCAATGGAGGCAGACTAAATTCTGACCTATAAACCTTTGCGATTCAGTGGAAAATTACATGGAAATATAAAATTATAAACTTTTTTGGAAAAAATTACAATATATGCCAACCATATCTGGGCTGCCTCACAAGAAGTGTGGCCAGCAGGTTGAGAGACGTGGTTCTCCACTTCTACTCAACTTTCATGAGACACCATCTGGAGTGCTGCATCCATCTTTGGACCACCTAACATAAGATAGAAGTGGACATGGGCTACCAAGAACAGGGCTACCAAGATGATCAGAGTCCTGAAGCACCTCTCCTGTGAACATGGGCTGAGAGAATTGGGATTATGTAGCCTGAAGAAGAGAAAATTTCAGGGAAGCCTATGAGAGGGCTTGTGAAAGACTTTTTAGAAGGGCATGTAGTGACAGGAAGGGAAAAGGAGGAAAAATTTCAAACTGAAAGAGAGTAGGCTGGGATTAAATATTCGGAAGAAATTCTTACTGTGCAAGTGCTGAGGCACTGGAAGAGATTGCCCAGAGAAGCCATGGATGCCTCATCCCTGGAAGTATTCAAGGCCAGGCTGGGTGGGATTTTAAACAGCCTGCTCTAGTGGAAGGTCTCCCTGCTCATGGCAAGGGACTGGAAGTAGATGATCTTTAAGACCCTTTCCAACCCAAATCACTCTATAATTCTGTGATAATTATTTCTACAGTGTAGATAATATAGAAGTGAGATAGCTTATTTCCTAGAAATACTTTGTTAATGTATTATTAGTAACTGAGTTCAGCAAAAAGAAAATACTGCTTTCTTTCAAAGAATGACAGTTCTACAAAGTCTGGTGATCAAACACTCCTGAGAGGAAAGAGGGGTTTGGGTTGGTTTTTTTTTTTCTCTTTGTGTGGAAAATGAGAAAAGGTGTAAGACATACATCACCCACTCACACCTCCTCTAGGGATCTTTGGAGAGGCATTCTAGCAATCAGAGCTGACGAGCACTGGATTTTTCACTTCACAGAAGCAGCCAAAATTTTACATTTTATTATGTTTTGATATGAAAACTAGACATGCAGCCATATTTTCCATTTGAAAATTTCCAGGTAGCTCTAATAACAGCATATGAACTTAGACACCAGCACGGTAACGGATGCCCAGAAAGGCTCACTGAAGGAAACACCTCTTACTCAGGAGCTCATGTTTGGCAGCCAAGCTTCTATTTAAAAGGACTAGAAGCTTGTTGCTGCTCTCCCATGACGTATGTGTTGTGACACATTGTGCATATGACAGTAAACAGTGCTGACTGAGACCACTTTTCTAGGCAAAATGATACAGAGGACATAACATAAGACTATGAGAAAAAAAAAAACCTTAAAAAAACCCCACTACACAACTAATAAATTTACTGTGAATTTAACACAGCTAGCCTTACAGCAAAAATGAGGATCTTCAACACAGGGCCAGAATCAGAGGTAAGTAATCTCTGGTTAACCTTTCTATGTCCCTCAGTGCATCTTTAAAGTGTATTTTATGGTCATTCCTTGTGGCAGAGCCAGATAATCTGGAAAGCTGCAATCTGGTTCGGGCTGCATCTAACTGCATGCCTGTAAGACTCTTAATCAATGCTGATTAAGCAAGTCTTTCTTGCTTGATTGTCCTTATTTTGTACAGTATCTTCTCCACTAACTGGAATGACTGATATTGTAAAGAGCTGGGTAGAAGAGCAAACCCTAATTTCTAGTAACTATGTTTACTACTCAGAAAAGATTTTGCTGCTGCTCAGAAGACTTGACCATATTAAGATGAAATATGCTAGTACATGTGCCTTTGTGTAGAGGGAATAGTCTAGATGCATGTAATGTCTTGTTATTTTATGTTAGTGGAAACTTAGTAAGAATGGGACATTAATAAGGCACAGACATAGCTGACACATTATAAGATAGCACAAAGAAATTTTAGTATTGTAGTAATTTCCAGAGAAAACCTGCTCATGCCTGCAGTCTTCTCTCCAGAACTTTCTGCCATGTGTTAAAAACCCTTACCTACTTCAGCTGGAGACTGACATTTTTTGTCAAGGTCTTCATTATACAAAATGTAAGGCCACCCTTTTGCAGACAGTTTAGTAAATCAGATAATGCAATGTATGAACTTTCCTTCCTTTGAGGTCTGATAGAAGGAACTAGTGGGTTTTTTTTCCCTGAAACCAGAAAAAAAGAAGTTGTTGAAAAAAGCAATGAATTTTATGCCTTTCTCCATATTATGTTTATGAGTGTCATTGTGCACATGTTAATCCAGAGCAGGTGAAGCTTCTCTCCAACCAGTGAGCCTTGTCATTGGAGGTCAAACAGAAATTTGAAGCTGAGAAGGGTCAAGCTAGTGAAGGAGAAGGAAAAGCTTGCTGAGACCATAATCCCTTCAATCATGTCAAAACAGATTTGAGCTATTGTTCAGCCTGTGGAACCTCTATTACCTTTAGAAGTCATTCTCTTTGAAAGCATTCAGGAGGCTGTGGATAGGAAACTTGAAATAAGCACAGTTTAAAAGAATTCACCTTTGTCACTTCAAGGAGAGAACAGCCTGTGCCCTACAGATACGAACATAAAACACAGGCACAGTGAAAGTCCACTGGTTTATGAGTTTTTGTGTTAGAATGATTAAAATAATTTGGTTTTGAATAATTTTTATAATTTAGGATATAAACAAAGGTAATTACATTAATCTTGTTCTGAAGGGTAAAGTTCCTTTAGATGTTGATGGAAGTAGTACTTGTAAAAAATATAAGCTATCAAGCATAGCTAAAATGCATAGCTGAAAAGCTCTGCTAAGACAAAGACTTCAGAAGAAAATCTGAGTCCTTTGCAGGGTGAGTAAAGACTACCTAATGTATTTTTTAAAAGACAAGAGATTTTAAAGTATGATTATAGTCTGAATAGAGCTCAAAATTTATGTGGAAGTAAGAAGGTATGGAACTGGGGAAATAGATACTAAGGCAGATCATGCATGAGCTCATGACTTCTTGGAAGCTAAATTTTAACTTTGTAAACAGAGAAGATGAGTATTGGGCATGGGAGTTTGGAGACCAATCCATCTTCTTTAAACTGAAAGCTAGTAAGACCTAAGCAGGCTTTCCATATTCTTTGAGATCTTTTGATAAAATTATCAGCGTGTTGTCAATATAGATTACTAGCAAGAACATGAACATTGAGCAACATATTGAAAGTAAAAACTGATTATGGGATTTGATAGAAATCACTAAATAACTAGGTGTGTTGGTGATACATAAAGGCCTATATGCAATCTTTCAAGGAATGCCAAGTAATGATTTGTTAAAGTTTACAAGAAAATTAGGCACATATGCTGGGTCTCAGACCAGAGCCATAATTCTCAGCTGCCTGATTTAAACAAAATTCTCTGCAGAAGAAGAGTGCATAAGTGGTTTTATTCTTTGGTGGGAAGGGTCCTAGGAGACTTGATCTGATAGAAGTTGATAGAGAAACAGAAAATAACAGGACAGATTATTGCTTTTATTCTTAAGTGTGATGAATTGCTACTATTTTCAGCTTGTTAGTGGAAGAAACAAAAAAGGAGGAAAAAAAGGGAGTTTATCAAGAGATTTTCACTGTAACACTGGCTGTAAACTGACTGTTTGGCTGGAAATTCTTTTACACACTCTCTCTTTATCTTCCCCTTCCCAAGAGACCATATAACACCATAAAGAAAGAACAAGGCTAAAATCTAATTCCAATGCCAGAATGATCTTAAAAAGAAATTTATTAGATCTGGACAACTACAGAAATTCCTAAACTCTGTAAGAGCTTCAAGTAGGATTTTCAGGTTGCAAAGAAAAGACTTTAGAATATAATACAAAAGCAACCTGAAAAGCCAAAAATAGAAGAAGGATCCACAAGGAGAAAAAGCAAATTTTACATTTTCAGTATACCAGTAGTAAACCAAGGTTCATCTTCCCCATCATTTCACTGCCATTACCACATTATTCCATGCATGCATTGCCATTATTATATATATATATATATATATATTTAGAGATTAATCAGAGAACCTGCCTGATAGAATTTTGATAGATTTAGACTTAATTGTAGAAGCCTCTAATAAGCCACTGAAGTCTGCAGAGGGTCTTGTTCAGCATAGGAACTACTTATGTCTGAGCTTTTACAAGAGATACTTAAAAACTGCTATTGTCAGAATAATCTTCAGTGTAGGGAAAATTGACATGGACTTCAATACAAATGCCTGCATTCCTGCTTCTACCATGATCCTGCAAGGCTGATGTTGGGATTGTGGTGTGGAAATCAACACAC
The DNA here is from genome assembly GCF_015832195.1 of Motacilla alba alba. Classification (NCBI taxonomy): domain Eukaryota; kingdom Metazoa; phylum Chordata; class Aves; order Passeriformes; family Motacillidae; genus Motacilla; species Motacilla alba. Next base: position 79,157,631 of record NC_052017.1, read on the forward strand.
TGTCACTCGTGTTTCCCACAATGTTATCTTCTAAATCTAATACTGAAATAAATGGCTTCCTTTGTGTAGGAAACATTTCTTATGAAAAAAAAGATGTGTTTAAATCTGACCTTTCTTGAATCAGCACAGATGTAATAGAGGGGCTAATAGAATTGGATACCATAGCATAAATCCACTTGTTAGTAACATATTCCTGGTGCTGAGTCACATTTTGATAGCTGGTCTAACTTACACAATCAAAGGACGAAGAAGAATTAGAGAAAAACCCCAAATACTGGATGGAAGAAATAAATAAAATGTCTTAGTTTTTATCATGGAAAGCTTCATAGACTACATTGATTACAGAAGTTGTGAAGGAAAGAGAGAGGCAGGAGAGAGAAATTGTAACCTGAAATAAAACCATTTCAATTGTTCCACTTGGTGTGGACATTCTCTCAGTGTGTTGCAAAATCTAAAGACAAGAAGGATCAAAGCTACCTTTTGAAACTTCAAATTTCAAAGGGCAACTTAGCCTTATGACTTCAGATTAAACTAGATGGCTGCTTGCCAGAGCTAAAAGAAGTTAACTTCTGTTAGTAATAGTCACAAGTTTCATGAAATTATCAGACACTCAGCTTGAGAAAACTGACAGTCTTAAATCCTGTCTAATCAATGCCCACAGTATACCACCAAAAAACACTTGATACTTGCTGACATGTATATATTCCAAGAATCAGATAAAAGCTTCATTTTCAATTCTATTAATACAACTGAGCTCTACGTTGTATGGGATAAAATAATAATTCTGAATATTTAACCAGTCTATCACTGCTAGGGAGGTGTAAGTTCAGGCAGGTATAAAAAAAATTAGTCCTTGTTATGACGGACTGACAACTACCAGGAATTCTAATAGCTGCCAAAGAAGCTTTAATCTTCTAACTGAAGACACTTTTTTATTCTAATGAAAAAAAAAGTGAAATTGCTGTAATCAGATACCTTAGTTTGGTGAAGAAAAGCAACCAGCAATATCAACTACTTAAAAGGATCAGCTTTTTAAAGTAAGCAAAGGGGCAAGTCAGTGTCAGGTTATGAGAACAGGTATTATTAAGGAAACAAAACCATAGTAAGGGACTAAATTTGAAGAGAGAAGCCAAGTAATGGTAAAAATATAAAGGAAAAAAAGGCCATGCCTTCTTCCACCATGCAGAAAGACCCTATGTTAAAACAGACATTTGGCTCTCCTCTAAATGTTCACTTGAGAAATACAATGAAGTATTGGAGAAGTGGACCCTTTAGTGTCAAAAAGTCTTCTTTAGAACCACATGAAAATGTGGGTTTTCTACCTTTTTTTGTCTGTTTTTTGTTACAGAAGCATTCCTTTCCATACTGTGTTTCAAGACATAGAAATTGATATGATTTCCTAGCCATAATAGTCTTGGTGGGGGAGATGGCATTTATTTATTTAAAGCCCCAGAAATTCACAGAACTGGATTAATAAGCTAAAATAATTTTTCTATGTACTGGTCAAGCTTTCTTGGAAAAATAAATCTTACTCAACTAAATAATTTTTCATTTTAAAGTAGTGATTTGTCTTAAAGAAAGACAAAATATTCTCTAGAATACACAAGGTTTTGATTTTCTTGCTGAAACAATCTCAGTCCTGTAACAGGTTGTAAAACCTTTATGAGAAGGCTCTGGAAACCAGTTGCAGCACATTCTATAGTAAAATGGTGTCATTACTGGTTAGTATTTAGAACTCATTTAAACTATTTTTCCCTTGAAATGTTAAAGATTCAAATAAAGGAGTAGTGATGTTTTGCACTAGACACAAAAAAAGGTAGAACATTTTTCTTGTAGCAACAAGGTGCGATTCTGATCTTACATGTCAGATTATTTCTTTCAGTATATGTGATAACTTTAGATATATACTTGGAACTGTTAAAGATACAAGCAGTTTTTTACCATCATAAACAATCATAACCCAGACTTTAGTGGGTATACTTCTCTGTATGCTGAGTTGAGAAACATTCTTGGATTCCCTCAGTTTTATGCATTAAAAGCTTTGTTTCTGTCTCCCAGTGCTGCATTTAGTGCAGAATAGGAGCTAAAGCCACAACAGAATCAAATTTCATTCATCTTGAAAAAGAAGAAGAGTATGAAGAACTTTTATACTACATAATGCAATGTATAGTGAGCCACAAATTCATAAATATCTACAAAGTGATGCTGTTTATGATAGAATAAATCTATAATCCTGTTTTCTTACCCCTTGGACAGAGACACATACTTTTAATGTCTGTTATTAGTATTTTCATCACTAAGTTAACACATGGTTATATCACCCTAAGACAGCATTTCTTGTCTTTATTTTTTATTCTCTGAAGTCCATTTGCTTTGTTAAGAAAGATCATAAGGAAATATTTGACGAATCAACACTGTCCAGACACCAGCTATTTTACTGCTCGTATTTTCCTCTGTATCTCATGATCACAGACAGTCATCCTTTAGATTAGGTTTAAAGAACAATGAGAGACTTATTTTTTATTTATCTGATAAAGATACATTGCTCTGATATCATCACTTTTATTTTAGAAGGATATTATCTCAGCCTGTAAGTCTGACAGCATGCTTCTAGTTTCATTCATGTGGCCAAAGATTTTTCAGGGCCTTGGCCTCTGTCTTCTTCTGAAAGACAACTGTATATCTAATAGGAAAACAGAGGTGCAACTTAATTGTTTCAATAAACTCCCACAAGAGTAAGAAAAACTTAACATCAGTGTTTTAAGCACATTCATTTTGAGAGTGGAGGGATGGAGAGGAAGTCTCTGAAGCTTGATTGTAATAAGTGTACATCTCTTTTTAACACACAGTAAGAAAAATCACACGAGCTAGAGGGGCCTTGAGTATGTGCTACCCTGAGTTCTGTTACAAGACTGGAGACCAGAAAAATCTGTTATAAAAAATAAAAAAGGTCTACAGAGAGAAAGACTCATGTTACTTTCTGTGATGGCTGAGATTAGCTGATGGTTACAACTTTTTTTTTTTTTTTATTGAGCATATGTGGTTAGGAAAGAAACAAAAATGCCTGAAATTCACATTTGCACATTGCTACCCATCTGCCATGTTGGTAACCAAGTTTTTAACCTGTGTGATAGAAAGATGTTGACATCAGGATATAGCTTCAGTGAGAAAAACTATTTGCAAACACTGAACTACCACTTGCAAGCTCTTTGGGAAATTTAAAATACACTTAGTCCACTGGAAGTTCACACTGGCTGGCTACAACAGCCCCACAATATTACAAAAGGAAGTAAACAAAAGCAAGAATCCAAAAGCATTTCTGCACCTGTTTCTTTACGAAAACTGAAAAACATCATGGTACTCTCAAAGCCTGAAGCCAATCTTATAAAAATTCAAGTGATGTGTGCTGGAGATTCATTGCTGCTACCATTCAGGGACATTTTTTAACTTATTGCTGAAGCTGAAAAATTAGCTTTTCAAGCATGCTGAAGTTAGAGACGCATGCAAGCTGTAATATACAAGCATAAGTCTCTTTTCAATTTTCAGTGGCATCTTTATCATTAAAAAAAAAAAAAAAGAGGAAATCAAAGTGTCTCATGCTGTTTGGACAATACCTGTAACATCATACTGGATGCTGTTTGGAAATAAGCCTACAAAAGTATTAATTTTTATTCAGAGTTCATTTTTACAGTTAAGTCAAGTTTGTATCCTTAGCTTATTTTTTTACCGTTCACAAACCACCTAAACCACAAAACAGTGAGCAAATATTTAACCTCAATGCTGTACCAAGATTTTGTCTAAGGCAGGAGGGACCATTTTTTTCCCACTTTATGATAAAGGTTGGGAGCAAGTACAGGGATATTGTCTATTCTATATTGCTCCAGTTGTGCTATATTAGATGATAAGGAGACAGCTTGATAACAGAGAAGATCCTTGGTTTCCACCTGTCCATTCACTTCTGCATATCTGAAGCCTCATGGAGTAACAGAAATGTTAGAAATGGCTACAATAGATCCAAGATAAAGTGCTTTACTGAGATACTAGAAGTGTGTGGACTCTCAACAGCACTTGCAGCAGATTTTTAATTGCTTCATCAGCATTCTACTTTTTCTATCTGATTCAGTGACAAGCCAGTAGCCATATATTTTTTTCTGTACTAAATCTACAGCTGAAATATGTTTACTTATTTCAAACAAGATTCATGATGTTGCAAGATGGCCTGATCTGGAAGTCAGAAAAATGAAACGAGGAGGTAAGGCAGAGAAACAAGGTAGGAGAAAACACAAAGTTAATCTGAAAACTTTTAAAGTATCTCAAAGTGAAGACAGAGGAAATTTGAGATGTTTCTGAGAGAAGGCAACAGCCAATTCCCAATTTTATCATGACTGAAATTGTTTGAACAAGGAACACTGTGAGTCAGTCACTTCCTGGTCTGCAATGCCCAGCTGGTCACTTAGGTAAGCTAAAACAAATTTCAAACAGAATTCAGTTCTTGATTTCTTATATGTAACTTTTCCCTCACTTCTGCCCACACAGTGTGCTATCTGAACAGCTGCATGATCCATATACAGACTATTACCAACTAGCAGGGAAGTGTGAGGGTCCCTGTAACAATTCTTAGCAACACTAAGTATTAACATGAAGTAAATGCTTAGAATTGGATTCTACTTTACTACCCTGCAAATTTTTCTATGGAGGCGGTAGAGAATACATACATAGGACATATGCCTTCAATAAAAAAAAGAGAGCAGAGAACCTAGCTTTGTGCCAGGCCTGTCTTCACCTAAAGATCTTCCTGTTAGACTGGCAGTGGCATGAAAGACATAATACCATGGTGCTAGCACAAGCATACAGAATTCATTCTGGCTGCCCCATACATCAAGCCACAGCATCAGCTAAAAGAAGTAAAACAATTTCAATTTAATAATGTTGGATTCAAAATATTTTTTCATTTTGAGCCTTCAGAATTATTACACTTTCATAACTCTTTTGTGTCTCTGAAACTTGCCTGGCTTTTAGTTTAGAACTATTCGTCATTAAAAAGTAAAATCATGTCATTGGTCATAATGTGTAAGTTCACAGAGTAAATGTTGTTTTACAGATCACAAGAGAATTTGAGGTTGGTGACCCAAAGAGAGAATATAATGTCAGTTTGTTCTCTATCTCCTTTGTGAATAGTTGTCACTCAGTATTACTCATTTATGTTTTTCCAAGTTTGTTCAGGTTAAAGAGCAAAAAAAGTATAAAAGGATTCATCCTGTACTTGAATCCAGATTGTAATAAAATGTTCCAAATGTTGACTGCCACACAAAATACATCTTCTTTTGTCAGATTTTCTCTGAGGAGTTGAGGAAAAACTGGTCTTGTTCTGCTTTTTGTTCTGATGCCTTCACAGGACCTAGGGTTACAATTGTAATCATAGGGTAAGAGCAAGGTAGAGAGAAACAAAGTCCTTCCTGTATATGTATACAGAAAATCCTGGGGATTGCAAGCCACTGTTGCTATGTCAAGTGTGGACCATCCTGAACTACACAACATACTCCTTTCCTTGACTACTTGACAACATAGTTCTTTTCATCACTGTGTATCTCCAAAATTCAAGGAATGAGTGTCCTGCTCTCCCAGGGACAATATGAGAGCAGGAGGAATAGTACACAGTCAGTTGTTATCATGATAATATGAAACTTCTTACGTGTAAATGTTGGTAAGCAAAGGAGATCCTAGTGTTTATTTTTATTCAGCCAGTGAGGTGTAAATCCATCAAATTTCACAGAACTATATAGCATCTCTCTAAACTGAGACTAAGTATTAGCAAAAAATATGCATCTCATAACCTATCTTGAAAAGAAAATTCACATAGCTGTTTCTGTCAGGACTTTATACCTGGCTATAGGAACTATGAGACTAGTGTCATAAATCAATGTTCCTGAGTATAATATCTTTCTTACTGTAAATATACAGTCCAAAGAGTATTTTCATGAGCTACGTAAGAAAACTTGTTCATACTCTTAACAGCAGCAAGCACCGCAGATACTGTTCAAATCCTGTTATGCAGAGATATTTTTCATTTTATTGATATTGAATATGCCAAATATAAGGACAGCTCTGAACCAGGTGGCTTTGGTGGTTTGTTAGGGGTTTTTTTTTGTTGTTTCTTTGGGATTTTTCCCTGCATCTCTGTGCTTTCCCATGTTTCAAAACTCCAGGCCTGGTCTTATTCTTTTAGACGACATGTTTCTTTTCTTTAGTCTGGGGAAATTAATTTTTCCTTTTCAATTCTTAAGTAATTTTGCTGCCTTTTTATTTACCATGCATCAGCCTTCTTAGTTTTCTGTTCTTGACTTCTTTTTCTTCAGTGTCTCCTGTATAAAAATGTATAACTAATTTTCTTTATAATTATTTTATTGACATCTATAATCAATTATTTATGTACTCTAGGTTTCATTTTTAATAATTATTTTATTGTGGGATAATTTTCTTGTCTTGGATGACCTCTGCCCTGAACAATGATAATGCAAACTCCTTTGACAACTTTCCATTTGTATCCAGAGTCCAGAGGTTAGAGAACAAGCTGAAAATTTTCTCTGAAAATTTATTTTTTAAATTAATCTTCCTTTTTTAAACTTTCATTGTTATGTGGCAAAATACTGCTTTCCTGGTTTCCTTTTTCTTAAAAATGTACCTTCACCTTTTAGAAGTAGCAAGGGCAAGTAAGAAGCCAGGCAAGAAGGATCTTAATAGAAAAGTTATACAGAAGCAAACAATGGAGTATGAATTTTATATTTGTTGTGAGAAAAAAACATTAATTTTTAAAAACAAATAATGTTTCTGTGGTCATTTATCATTGCGATAGACTAAACATTTTTTTAACTGTTTCAGAATAATTTGCTGAGTTGGAACTTTGGAAAAAATAATCAGCAGTGTCAGGTAATTCACAGTTCAGTGATTAAGGTTGCCTCCTCTTGCCCTTTCTGTTTGCATTTGTTTGTTGTTTCTTTGTGAGTGAGCACAAAAGAAGAGTTCTTTCTCAGTTTTGAGTTTTCCCTTGTTTTCTACATTTCTCATTCAACTTTCTTTCTTCCCAATGGGAGTAGAAAAAAAAGAATTTAAAAAGTAAAAAGAGTGAAGGAAAAGCACAAATAACAAAGCATTTTTTCAGCTTTTTCATCTGAACTAATATAAATTCAGCATGTTTGAATATGGAACAAAATTTTGAACACATTGAACAATGACTTTTCAAACCAAGAAAGACATTTTCCTAAATAATTAGCTTCCACATTGAGATACAGAATTGACCTTTATAATGGAAATTTTCTGGATTAAAAAAAAAATTAATTTTTAACTGTTCATTTAAAGTTTTTTTTATAGCAAAAGTCAGTACAAGAAAATAAGGTTGTAAGTGGCATTATTTTCTATATTAGTTCAGCTATTTCACAGGCCCAGGAAACAAAGAAAGATATTTTCATGGAAACAAAAAGTTTTGGGTGTTTATTGTCACTTCTGATATTGCACACTACTTATTAATGGAAATTTATAGTATCTGATCCATGAAGAGCTAAATATACATTGGCTGCCTTCTAACTTTTCCTGTGCTGTGTTGCATGATCAATTACATAATCTAAGTATATTCAAATGGTTTCTCAATCTAATATTGGATTTCAAGCACCTTAGAAATATTTTTATTTTAAAGGTGGTAAAGTAGTTACGTAAGTTTTAAAGCATTAGGTTTCTTTTTATATCAGCTGTGTTTGATTGAGATAATCGGCACTATGCACTGCAAATAGTTACTAGCACCACAAAGATCTAATCAGGCTGTAAGGTGTTTGATGATTGTACTTAACATTGATCAACTCATTATTGATATATTAAGTTTCATCTTAAGCAGGCTATTTGGAGGTAATGGGCCAAATAGTACATTGTTACTCTAGATAAGATTATGGCACGACATGAAAAATTAATTTTTGAAGACCTTAATAAATCAGTGGAAGATTAGACTAAAACCTACCATTTCCTGGTAGTACATCCTGGTAGTTCATCCTTGTAGTTCATCACACCTATCCCCTTAACCTGACTGCAATTATACAGGGAATGCATTTTTTTAAGGATGTTAATGAAGCTCTGAACATGTAAAAACTTACACTGCAGACTCATAAAATTGTTTAATTTTACTACCTTTTATACTTCTATTAACATTTGAATGATGTCACTGAATAATTTTTCCAGCATTTCTGTTGGAGCATCATACTGATGACTATTAAGATAACCTCCTGAGTTAAAAAAAAAAGCAAAGTAAAAATGTTCAAGAGTCAATAGACAAGACATTTTTGCAGTGATCTAAGTAATCTTTTAGTGACTACATAAAGGAAAACAAAGGTCTATTAATAAAATTAATACTAATGAATGTTTTTAAGAGGTAGTACTGTCATCAGCCATATGCCATTTCGAGTTTGCGTTGCAGTTTCAAGAGTAATTTTGGATAACAATCTGATGTTAAAATAAATGACAGGCTTTACAGAAAGAAAAGTTTTGAAGGACTTTCCAACATCTCTGTTTGCATCTGACCTATACTTACCCTCTTTTCCATCTCTCTTCTATTACTCTCACTTTTAACTTTTTAGTCTCAACCAAGAAAGTGAATTATATGCTCAGTTGGCTCAAATCACTATAGTCATTACAGAAACATTCAACACCAGGGAACAAATAGTATTTCATTACAATTAGGATTTGTCAATACTGCAAACATGAACTGTATAGAATTTGATTAAAGTACTGCTGTGTCCTGACCTGGTTGTGAAATGATTCTAATTTGCAGTGTAGACAGTCGGCCGTCTTTTATTATTTTCCCTTCATAACCTTCTCCACTGCCTTAATGATAAGAGGATCTGATTCTTTCCAATTTGTTTTGGTGAGAGGGTTGGAGGTGAGCACCATGCAGAGCTGCTGAATTTCTGTCACATGACCAAAAAAGTCAGCAAGAACATAGTGCAGCAAATTTCATTTTCAACATTTAATTTTGATCCATAATGTTACATTACATGCAGATAAATAGCTTGTTTAATATTAGCTTTATTCTCTTCTTATAAAGGGTTTATTCTCCTTTTTGATCTCTGTGCTGGGAAATTCAGTTGCTTCAGTTGCTTCTTAGCAATTTCTGTGTGGTCCTTTACAGATTTGCTAGTCTCTATTCTTCCATTTTCATCATCTTACAGTACTTCATTTCTAAAAAACATCTTGCCTTATTTATTATAGGAAAAAATAAACAGAAAAACAGAGCTGAAAAAAATATGGAAGTGTTTTATGTCCCAGAACACACACACACACACACACAAAGGCATCTATAAATTAAAAACAAACAAACAAACAAACACCTAAACAAAAACCCAACCAACCAATCATAAAACAACAAGAACAAAAAAACCTTAAAAAAAACCCTTAAAAGCAGGGTCAGTTCCTGGCCTGATGGGACTATGGATACCCATAAAGGTAGGGAGTAGTTAAAGTAAATCCCTGTCTCTGGGTAATTTAGTAATTATGTGTAATCAGTTCACAAATCTTGAGCACATCTGCTGTTGCAGCAGTTTACATAACAGCATATGATGTCAAGACCACCTAGAAAATGTGAGAATCATATGGAACATCTTTTTAACACTTTACTTTGGTCTTTCACTGTTCAAAATGAAAGTCTCTTCTGAGTGGTGCCCCTCAAGGGTGGGTAGAGTGATCAGTCATCAGTTATGCAGACTGCAGGATTGAGTACAACTCCAGCAACTTTGCATGTCACGCCCAGCTGAGTGCTGAACCTGATATGCCTGCAGGAAAAATCCATGAAAACCTCATGAAATTCAACAAGTCGAGGTGCAAGGCCTTGAACCTGGGAGAGAATAATCCCCAACATTGGTGTAGTCTGAGGGATGAAGGGATTCTGAGCGGCCCTTCAGAAAATGACTTGAGGGCGCTGGTGGGTAAAAAGCTGGACATGAGCCAACAATGTACAGTCACAGCCCAACTGCATCCTTCACTGCATAAACAGGAACATGTCCTGCAGGTTGAGGGAGTTGGTTCTGTGCCTCTGCTTCACTGTTGTGAGACCCCCACCTGGAGTGGTACATCCGGCTCTGAATTCCCTGGGCCAAGAAAGACATAGACCTCTTGGAACAGATCCAGAGGAGGGCTGCAAAAATGATCAGAAGGCTGGAACATTTTGACTGCTTGGGAAGACTGAGAGAGTTAGGGTTTTTTTGACCTGAAGAAAAGAAGGCTCTGGGGAGACCTTGTAGCATATGTCCATATCTAAAGGAAGCTTATAAGATAGTTAGAGAAACACTTTTGGCAAGGCTGATGGGACAATAGTTTCAAACAAACAAACAGAAGGCAGATTTATATCAGATTTTAATCTGAAAAAGAGTACTTTTATATAAAAGAGAAGGAAGAAAGGTGAGGCTGGTAACTACTGGAAGAGGCTGACCAGAGAAGTTGTGGACACTGGAAGTATTCAAAATAAGGTTGGAGGAGCTTTAAGCAGCCTGGTCTAGTGTAAGCTGTCCCTTTCAATACAAACCATTCTATTATTCTATGAAAGAACTGAAAATGCACAAGTAGGAAAATTCTAGACCAATTCTGGGAATAAATGAATAAACACAAAATAAAAACCAAGAGTAAAGCTGTTGAAAATAAAGATATAAAAACATTGTCAAAAACTATTAAGCTTTTGGAAAAAATGTGCTGGATCTTACCTAAAATAAAACTAGAGACACAGTGTGAGTCAGCTTAAGCAGAAGTTCATTTAGATGTAGTCCTATTAAATATTTTCATTCAGACTGCAGAAATCATGAAATCTTTGGGTTTATGCTGTTATGGTTTAGCCTCAGCCTGCAACAAATCCCTATAGAGCTGTTTGCTCACAGTCCCCTTGTGGGATGGGGGAGATAATCAGAAAAGTAAAAACAAACTCATGGATTGAAATAAAGACACTTAAATAGGGAAAGTAGAAGCTCTGCACACAAAAAATCAGAACAATGGATTAATTAAATAATTATTTCATTCATTCATTCATTCATTCATTCATTGCCATGTGCAGGCCATCCCCAGGAAAAAAGGGTTACATCACTTGTATAAGTGACTTGGGGAGACAAATGCCATCACCATGAATGCCATGCTCCTCTTCCCTCTTCTCCTCCCAGCTTCATACACTGAGCATAACATGACATGGAATTTCCCTTTGGTCAGACGAGGTCAGCTGTCCCAGCTTTGTCCCTTCCAAGTATTTCTGCACCCCCAGTACCATTGCTGGTGTGGTGGGGTGAGGAGCAGAAAAGACCTTGGTTCTGTGTAAGTGTCACTCAGCAGTAACAAATAAATCTCTGAGTTATCAATGCTGTTTTCAGCACAAATACAGAGCATGGCACATACCAGCTATTGTACCAGCCAAAACCATATGATAAGAATGTACATGCTACATTCTTTGTCCCATCAAGTTCAAGAAGGTGAAAAATATATTGTATTGTAAAGGATGCACTTTAAAAGCAAGTATGATTTTCAAATCAAATTGGAAACCTCAAGTAAATAGATTGTCATTTTTATCCTCGTTTTTGCTACAAGTATAGATTGAGTTCATAATACAAGCAAAAAATAAAGGCAATGCAAGCCTATTAACTGTCATGAGAGTTTATTCAATACATATAAGAGGGACTTTAGGACCCATTTGTGATCTTTGGAAACTCATTTGAATTCTGTGGATGAAATCCTGGCCTCATTCTTTGAGGTCAAATTATTGTTGAGTTCAGGATTTCTTTTTCAGAGACCAACTTCATCTGCATGCTGGAGATAAAACTAATTCTACATTATTAATTTATTCAATTTATGACAGCTGGTGGTAACTGTTCACACCAGGTATAGCATGCAGTTGCAAAAATTAACATTTCTAATTATGTGTCAGAGTTTTGAGTTTTCTCCTACTTCCCCTCTGGGGTTTGACTGAGCTCAAGGCCAGCTCTGATCTGGTGCAGCTGTGGAAATGAGGGTTAGAGTGCTGGGAAAACAGCTTGGATGAAAAAGGCTGTGAGAAGCCTTTTTAACATCCATTTCCTCTTTGTATAAGAAATGTTTCTAGGCCAAGATACTTAGACTTGTCTTTGCCAGAGCTATATTACAGCTTTACCTGTGCCTGCGGTAACCTGTGTATCTCACTGTTCCTGACCTGTGGATTTGACTTTCGTGGCTTTCCAGCTTGATCTTGGAGCTGCCTTCTGGCTATAAGTTAGCCTGGTGATCTGAACTGTCCACTGAACCAAATCACTGGAGCTTCTCTTTTCCCTTGAGTACCATGAGACTGTGTCCTTTACCTTTGGGGGTGCTGCCCCTCCTGCTTTGCTGTCTCTCAACAATTGGCTTTCCCTCTCCCCTGAGTACCTGGCTCCTGCTGCCCTCCAACTCTGTGTGCAAAAAGTCACAGCAAATACCATGGGCTGCTCATCCTTGCCTCTGAAAATAATCACATATTCATCATGCATGGTCATAAATGAAGAAAGGAGGAAACAACTTACTAAATAAATTATGAATCCCTATGTAGTGGGTTCAGTGCTTAATGTCTATGGCTTAACTAAAACCAAGCTATGTCAAACCACAGCACCCTAACACTGATATCTTAGTGTGTTTTGCTTTGAATGATCTAAAAGATAAAGCTTAAACCAACCCTTAAATGCAGGGAGACATAAACTTAGTGAACACTTGTCACTCAACCTTGCTTGTTTTTAGAAAGTGTTATTCGTTTCATAGCTACAGTGTGCAAAAGGTACATCCACTTAACTTCAATAAACTGTTGCTTTTTTAAAGATACTTTGCCTACCCACAATGCACCAAATAATTTTGTGATTGTAAGAGGTCCTTATTTTAGGTAATTTGTTTAGTCAATACAATTGAGAGAAAGATTACAAGAGCTAAAGAGAATTTAACACTTTGAAATATATGCCAAATTATCTATCAAGGTTTTTTCGATGCATGGAGATTGAAATATAAGGAATTGCCCAGACAGGTCAGAACAGAAAGGAAAAGAGAAACAACTTTGCTTGTGCATTCTGTGAATTTTCAGAAACTTCTTCATTTGGACTCCATTCACTTTGAATTCTATGACTTTGTGATTCAAACAAAAGTTGCAGTGTCAGTGTAATATAAGATATATCCATGATGTTAAGAGGACCGGATCTTGTAACATCCATCCAAGGTTCTGTCGTGGTTTGAGAGGAAATGAGTTTTTGGGAGGTGGTAGTGGTCAAACCAATAGGTGCCCAGATGTGGATATTGGCACCTGGTTTGACCATTGAGGATATGGATCCGCCTCTGAGAACACAGGGGTTAAAAGCGAGGAGCTCCCAGGGGATCGCCCTCTTGGTTCCGGTGGATGGAAGAGTTCAGACCTCCCCTGCCCAGCTTCGGGCTGGGCGGGGGAGGGGAAAGCCATGCGGCCGAGGGAGGTGGGCCGGAGCCTCGGGCAGAGGACGGGAGGCGATGGCTTGGACAAGAGTGAGTTCCCCACAGAGATGGAAGGGTGGAAGAACTCAGGAAGGTGGCGGGCAGCCCCCCCCCCCCCCCCCCTCGGGAGAGAGAGAGAAAGAGAGAGGTGCCAGTGCTATCTTGAAATTTGATAAGCACCGGCCTGGCCGAGGAAGAGAAGTGGGGGGGGCCGACAAGGGAAGAGTGCCCGGTGAGCTAGTGTGGGAGTTCGAAATGAGCAGAGACTGTGATTTTAACCCTTCTGTGGGATGATGGAAACCTTATAAATGCTGATCCTCTGGGAGTCGAAGGAGGAGAGAGACGGATAAGAGGAAATGTGCAAGTGTGATGAGAGCTGTGCAAGTGAAGAACGACTGAGAGATGTTGAGAAAATCCTAAGTGGAGGAGATGATGGAGTGGCTTTTGGCTGGACTTTTCTTGTATAGCCATGGACAGAACCTTTCCTGTAATACAGAGACTGCATTTTAGGGGGAGGCAGATGGCTTGGTGCCAAAGGAGTGATGTGAGCGGAGACGACAGGTGATGAAGAGATGGTGAGACCCCTCGGCCCCAGGGGGTGAAATATTGGGGGGGACTGGTGTCCCGAAAAGGTGAGAGACTGTCGTTCTCTTCTGGAACTGGGCAAGGCATCCTTGAAAGGGGAAACCGTAAAAGCAGCTCTGGTCCATGTGCAGTGGTGAGAGCACTGAACATGGAAGGAAGAAGTCACGATGTGTAGTTGCTGAGTGACGGGGATTTGCCTGTGGTAGCATAAGAGGGGCTCTTCTCTCCTCGATGAAATGAGAGGTGATTGTCGGAAGGGTGGAGATGGACTGAGTTGATTATCTGAAGGGTGATGGACTGGGAAGAGATCTAAGGTTTTGTGTCATTCTGTGGAAATTGAGTGGGGGGAGGAGAAATGTTTAAAAGGTTTTCCATTCTGCTCTGTGTGTTAATTTTATTGTAGTTATATGATAATAAAGTTTTTTTTTCCCTGTTTACAAGTGGAGGCCTGCTTTGCTCTGTCTCTGATCACATCTCACAGCGGACACCAGGGAAGAATAGGTTTTCATGGGGGCACTGGCATTGGGCCAGCGTCAAACCATGACAAGAAGTAATGAAATTCAGGAGTAATATAGCATAAAGGTGTAACCCAAACTGTAACCAGGAGAGTAAGGTAGTTGAAAACAAATTCACCCATTCATCATGTAGTCCACATGAGCAGATGATACTTTTCTTCCTGATAATTACAAAATCCTTTTTGTATGAACTGGAACTCAGACATCTTCCTGTTAAATTCACCAGGACAAAAGACATTAAAATTTTTTCATTACAGATTGATCACAAATTTATACTTTTGCTTTGGTTCTGGTGTCCAAGTGTACTGCAGCCCAAAGAAAGAATGTTTTGAAGATCCTTCTATTAGCAATACCAGCAAGTAGGTGTCAAAGTGTTTTAATTAACTTATTCCTTTTTCCAATGATAGGAATCTTACCAAATCAAACCAGAGTATTAAAATTCCGCATATCTCTTGAAGTAGTGACTACAACAGGAAATACAGCCAAGATTCATGCTTGCTAGCTCTTATGTGAACATGTTAGCTGTGGCATAACTTTATCTCAACTACAATCTATTATTCATGTTTCATGTTTTCTGGAAAGTTTACAACAGAGTGGAGAGCAACCACTAAACATTACAGATACTAACATGTTTTTTATCACAATCCTTACCAGTTAAACTGCATGAAGGACAATGCTTTGCATCTCTTAAGGTAGAGTCTTTGTATTGTCCCTCAATCTGTCACTGCCCTGAAGATGCAGTAGCAGCTGCCAACCACAAGCTTCCTGCAGAATATGTCAAAGAATCTATTTAATAAATCCATTATCTCACAGCAAAGGCACAAGATTTTAATGGCATAATTAAAGGGTTCCATGTGTATTCAAAGCAACTTGAATTTGTATCTTAATAAATGGTCAAAGCACAAGAAAATAAAGGTGCTTTACTTTAACAGAAAAATAATACAGTATAGTGATAATTTAAACAGAAAGCCCGAGTGAAATTCCTTTTTTTGTTTGCTTTGTTTTGATTATCAAATTGTTCTACAGGTTTTGAAAGGAATTATTGCTGGAGAAAATCACCAGAATGTTAACATACACTAGATTTCAGCTGAATTATTTATGCTCTAATGTCACACGTACAACTGATTTAAGGTATTTAGCATTTAGCTACCATGGCTTTTTTTTCTCACCCCACCAACCATAATCATTCTAGATACTGAGCCCCTTCTGAAGATCCAGAATTTCCTTGCTCATTTTGGCTTTAGATCTCAAATTTTCTGGGAGAACATGACATTATCCAGGGATCAGTTCTGTGTGGATTTTTTTATAGATCATGCACTAATCAGTCCTCTCTCTTGCCTGAAATACAGAGGCATGGAACATTTCTTTCTTGCCTTGCAGACAAGTTTCTCAATTCTCAGTTAGGTTTTTACTTTGTAACCTGGAAATTATTTTTGTCTCTGTATATCTTAGGTGAACCACTTTCCCAAGTATTACAACAAATCATTTAAAATGGGAGTGTTTATGGAGAGAAACACTTATTAGCAACCAGAGGAGCTACAATGACTGAGCTTCTTACAGGAAGCAAGCTTTCAGAGTTTTGGTTTTGTGCTATTTGCAGCAGGTTGGACTGGAAATGATGAGCTGATGAACAAAGTGATTTTTTTTTTGTTATCATTGGTTCTTCAATTCCATTATTCAAGTCATGTTACCATATCAATCCTACAATAGCTAGCTGTGCCACCTTCAAGGGTTTCTCTCTGCTGAACTGCCAGTCAAACTTATAAACCTTTTTCACTGAAACTGTCATCTCATGGCTTAAACACAAGAGATGGCAGTACTATTGCAAATAAGTGTGAGCTTTTTCTTTTAATTTCTGTGAAAAGAGCAGGACTTTTTAAAATCTTAGTGTTTTCTACACTTTACAGAGCTGTAACTTCCATTCCTCATGTTCAGCTTAGCTGATGATTTCTCTATTGACAATTCATACAGACGTGCTGGGTGGATGATGAGGGATTTTTCTGAGCTGAACAAGTAATGAGGAAATATTCTGGCAAAAAGTCAAGTGCTTCATAATCCATTAGAGAAGATAGAAAAATGTTTCTGTCAGTTTCACATGCTGTGCAATACATATCATGCAGGTTTCTAGATTATTATTTCTCATTCAGAAATTTGAAAATCGAGTTACAGAGCACACCTTTCCCATTCCCCAGTTATTCAAAATTTAGTTCTGTAAAATTATTTAAATGGCACATCATGTTGTGGAGAAAAAAATGTTCCAATTAAGAAATTTTCAGAATATTATATCTATAGACATTGT
Organism: Motacilla alba alba; assembly: GCF_015832195.1. Lineage (NCBI taxonomy): Eukaryota > Metazoa > Chordata > Aves > Passeriformes > Motacillidae > Motacilla > Motacilla alba. Next base: position 79,174,497 of record NC_052017.1, read on the forward strand.
TCTTATTAAATGAATTTCCGTAATACAAAATACTATAAGTATCATCCAAACTATTTGAATGTTAAATGAGTGTTCTTATTTGAAAATGACTATATGAAAACTTTAATATAAATGAGAAAATTGTAAGCCATGCAGAGGAATGCATGTACCAGGAGAAAAGAGAAATTCTTGTTGGGTTTACCATCCGTGTAAGAATGAGGTCAAATTTTGTCATTCACCTCATTCCATATGTATAGCAGTATGCGTCATTCTTATAGGTAATATATAAAGGCTTATCAAACTAGGTGTGCCATGCTAATAAAAAGGACCAATACTTTTCTAAAAGAACTATGTTGTTATTCATATTAGATTAAAACAGTGATCCACTATAAGCAAAACATCCATACCACAAATACTCTCACAGGAGGGAGTAACTTCTCAAACTGCAAATATTACCAGTGCTCAAGTCATAGCAGACTTCTGTCGCAGCAATTAAATATTAGCAAGCAGATGGGGGTTTTGTGCAGTAATGGACAGAACTTCTCCCCCTCTGTCAGCTTTTGTGTTTTCTAACCTGAAGTTTTCTCAATGAAGTAGGTTTCGACCAGGGATCACAACTAAATGTACTTGTAAAAGATAAGCTTGCGTAATAAATTTAATATAAAACATATGTAAACCTTTTTTTAATCACTGCACCAAAATTATTTTTCTTGGAAAGTATAACCACTAAAAGCTACCAATAAAGATTAAACCCTACTATGAATCCCATACATGTATGTATAAAATTGGTAACCAAGCATAAAAAGAGCCATCTGGCCTTATTTTTCACTTTAAATTTATGACACAACCTTGTGCCATACATGCTATACCATTTTGAAATATGTCCTTTTTTCAAGAGTGTATACTCTGTTGTTTCCCCAAAAACTTTTGTTAATATACCGTGTACATTTTTGAAGGGATGTATAGAACACTCTTAGTACTTCAGAAAGAAGTTGTTTTGCTGGAAACAAAGTGCATTACTTTAAGAGTTCTACAAATACTGTAAAATTTCATACAGTTTAAGTCTGTCACAACAAATTTCTATAAAAGGTTGGATTTTTTGATGTGCACTGAAATTTTTATTATAAATTGAGTGATAGGTACATGAAAAGGAATATAACACTCTACAGTTCTTTCCATGACTGACAAAAAATTGAAGTAAAATGAAATGCACAGATAGCATACATGGTTAATGGGGAAAATGAATCTGTGAAGATCTGCAGTGCTCTAGCTGTATTTTTAATTTTGCCAGTTTTTCTTTGGTATTTTTTTAAACTAACATTTGTGCAATGAAGAGATAGTCCATGGAGAATAAGAATACTCTTATTCAAGGTCTCAAGACTGCAGTCCAGAAATAGTATTTCATAAATGGGTTTTCCATTAACCTTTGCAAAACACACGTACCATGACTTTTAAGATCAGGGACTTCATGCAGACTGATTTCTTGTTGCCCATGAACACATGGTTCAGTGCAGATGCATTTCATCCATGGCTATTATTTTCTGCCTTGGTAGAAGTTTGAAATTAGAATATTTCTCAACAAGAGCAAGTAATTCTCTGTTCTGTCAAGAATCTTCTCTAAACAGTGTAAGAACCAAGGTCATATTATTGCCTCTCCTCCTGCCTTCTTCACTACAAGGAAAGTAGGTGTTGCATCTGTGTTATTTCCCAAAATACCAGTATTTACTAAGAGGTGAGTACATTGCTAGCATGGGAAATACCACTAGCTGATTCTAAAGGTGGTATATTTTTTTTTCTGTGAATTTCTTTGTTTGCACCTTTTTTCTAGAACACCTCATTAACCTCCAGTCAAGGCATTTGTCAGCTAAAGGAAAAACAAGGAGATTGTGTGTGATTTTCTCATTTAAGAGGCAGAGAAAAGCCAGGATTTCATTAGTTTGGTGTCAGAAGGAGGAGGTGTTATTCAGATATGAGCTCAAGCCCCATGTCAAACTAGTGCTTAACCTCTGCTGTTAGTCAAATGAGGTGGAGCATCCGGGCAAACAAGGTGAGCTCATGTGGCCTATGTGCTTGCTGCAGAGAGAGAATAATGCACGTAAATATCTCAGGGCAGGTAACAACAGCAGGAAAAAGAAAGAGAGTGCATGGTGGGAGTGCTAATGCTAGACTACATCCAGACTGTCCAATCAAAGGTGTCTTAACACATAACATGGACCTCATTTATGGTCACTTACTGCTTCTTACCAACAAAACAAATGGTGGCAGCAAGCATGTGGCTAGAATCAGCCACAGGTGTACTGGAAATAAGCAAAATATATCACAGGGGACAAGGAAAGAGAAGAGGTCAATGTCCAAATAACAGAAATCACAGCACCTCAGCTACAGTTTGTAAAGCAGAATTTGTAGTAACCAATTCTCTGGAAAATGAAAATCTGGAGGGCCTTAAAATACATGGTTGTAAATGTTTCTTCAGGAAGAATTTAATGGAATAGCAAGACTAGTGGAAGTGTCCACAGAATCTTGCTAACTGAATTTAGTTAAATTTAGATAAAATGCTTTTGTTTTGATGTTTAGGATTGATTTACTTCCAATGGTGTTGGCCTCTTTGCTTGATATTCTCTCAAGCTGTAGCTATTTCATTTGAAAACAATAACAAAGCCACATTCTTCTGTCACTTGTATAATTATCAAGAATTGAGTCATATATGTACATTTTCACCTGTACTTGTCACTGGTGAGGCTGCCCCTTGAGTGCTGTGTCCAGTTCTGGGCCCCTCAATGTAGGAAGGACACATCCAGAGGAGGGCAGCAAGGCTGGTGAAGAACTTGGAACACATATGAAACCATACGAAGAATGGCTGAGGGAGCTGGGGGTTTTTAGCCTGGAGAAAAGGAGGCTCAGGTGAGACCTTATCACTCTCTACAACCGCCTGAAAGGTGGTTGCAGCCAGGTAGAGGTAGGTATCTTCTTCCAGGAAACCACTGACAGAAAGAGAGAACACAGTCCTAAGCTGCACCAAGGGTAGTTTAGGCTAGAAATTGCCAAAAAATATTTCACTGAAAGAGTGATTAGGCACTGGAATGGACTGCCCCGTGAGGTGGTGGAGTCACCATCCCTGGAGGTGTTTAAAAATAAATCTGGATGTGCACTCTGTGCCATGGTTTGTGTGGTAAGGTGGTGTTAGGTTCACTTGATGATCTCAGAGGTATTTTCCAACCTAGTTAATTCTGTGATTCTGTGATCCTGAGAGTATCATTTTATTGTTACAATGTTCTGTCATTTTGAAGATCAGTGGAAGAATCTGAAAAGAACGAAGTTACTTTGATGTGAGAAGATGAGTTGAAAGAGCATTAAGGGACCAGAGAGTCTGATGGAAGAAACTAGTTGAGGTAGAGGAACAGCATTGGAAATATCTCTTCAGTCTTGAAGATTTGGGAAGGGGAAAGATGAGCTGTTAGAATCATTGTTAGGGAAGAGGAGGAATGAAACTGCATGTGAAGACTCAAAGTTAAGAAATACATTTGTGGAAAAGGAAAAAATAGAAATGGTTCTAAGAAGCCAATTTGAAGAAGGCTATAGAAGAGGAAAAATACAATAAATATTGCCATAAAAAGAAACATGTCTTAGAAGAAGAAGAAGAATTAAAGAAACTTGGCTAGCATCACTCCTGTGGTGTTTTGTGCTGTTTTTTTCTCAGCTGGGAGTTTCTGTAATACTGGCTCAGACAGGTACAGGGACACTGCTTGCAACTGAGTTTGCTCATAGGGCATAAAATGTTTAGGGCCTTCAGCAGGGAAAGAAGAGAAGATCCTCTTCAGCGGAGCATCAAGTACCTTCGGAGATGACTGGAGGGCCAATCTGGAGCATGCTGAGTTTGTTACAGTTTGGAAAGTTGCCTAAACCACACCTGGAAACAAAGGCATGGAGGTCCGGATTAGCTGTAAGGTCTTTATTTCTGTTCAATCTGATCTAATTTGAACTTTTCTTAGTTAAAAAGTTCATTTCTTTTCTATAATAAAAGCTGAATTTTCTGTGGATTTAACCTTACTAGTCTTCATTGGGAACTCACCACAGGGTATCTACATTAAAGTTTTGATGACTCAGGTTACACTGTCTTTTTAAAAGACACTACATTTACAGGGTTGGAAGACAAATGTCTGTGGAAAGAGAGGGGATAGGTAGGAATAGAAAAGAAAAAATAGAGAACTTTTTTTTTGCTGAGCTATGATCTCATCTGGATAGTCTGCTTTAGGTTGTACATTGAATTTAAATAGCATGGATCCTTATGCACAATGACTTTGATTAAGACCTCAGTTGGACTATTCTGGATTTGAAATATTTTTACTTATTCTCACCTGTTACTATGCTGATTTGATGGGAACATACTTTTCTTTTAGTGGGATCTATAAAATCTCATTGTTTAAGAGAAAGCTGTTCACTGTACGTTAGGGTTTGATCCCCTGGGCCATCGATCAGCAGCATGCATTACTGACACAGCAGTAGATAGTTATATATCACAGTGCCATCTCAGCTTTTTACCTCTCCTTATTCTCAGGGTTATTGTTGTAACACTTCAGATAATTCTTTATGTGGTGGTTTGCTTTAAAAAAATGATAGCTATTATAACAGAGAAACATTTATCCTAACATGTTTCCTCTGTTCACACGTTTTTTTCTATCCAATGTAGCACAGAGTAAAATAATGTTTTTCTAACTATAGATTTATGAGCAAAATCTTTGCAATATTTATTGAAAGCATGAGCATAAATTTCTTTGCGAACTGATGGCATTATATTTCCCAGAATGTATGTGCATTGCACGTCTTTGAGGCTTGGCTTTGCTAGAATCCTCCCAGCCATTTCTTCAAACCTCTTAAATGCAAGCCATTAAGGTACCATCACATGCACAGACATTTCTGAAAAACTTTCACATAGTTACTGTTGCTAGGTAAATCACTCCCTTGACATCCATGTATTTAGATATGTTTCTTACTTTCTTTGTCTTAGATCTGACACAGTGACATGAATTTGGGTGTGGGGGTAAGGAGAGATGTATGCAGCCAAAGGAACAGCTGAACTGTGGGAATAAAAGAAATTAAGTTTATATCTTTTAGGTATTTAAAATGTGTTTTAAACATATCTGGATAGAACTCATACAGTGGATGGATATTTATCAAGCCAAGGGTAAAGAATAGCAGAAAGATATTCAAGCATAGGTCAGCTTTGACACTACACAACTGTTAGTAAATTAAAGTCCTCAACTGAATCTGTGTTTAGGATTTTCACTCCTATTGGTTTTATATCAGTACTTATATGTGTTTTATGCACCTGTGTTCCTGCACATCTGTATTTAGATCAGTTTTGGGTGATGTAAACAATTCAACAAATTACTTGTCCATGTCCTGAACAGGAAAGCTTCAGTTTCAAAACTGAGACATAACCATTGATTGCTGACTTTTAGGATTTGTCAGATGAATCCATAAACTAGGCTAAAGAACAAAAAATACCCAAAGTTTTTGGGTGGATGGTGAACAAGAGAAAGGAAAACTCTTCATAAAAGGAATACTAGACTGAGTTGATCTTTAATATTCTGCAACAGTGTTCTAGACACCGTCCTCAGAGTCTTGGAATTGAACAGGCTTGCAGCAGCACAATAGTTCTAATCCTTCTAATATGCTTCTGCAAAAGGGAAAAATCTACCAGCTGCAAATGTTCAATAGACTGTCAATGATGATGTTTCTAATGGGTGTTACCATTCACTGGATGCAAGATGTGTCTCATAGCTTTTATAGAAATTTCTTAAACAACTCTTTTTAAAAAGTACAAGACAACCTTAGGATTTGGCTCTCAGTAACACAATTGTTATGTAAACAGTAGTGGAAAAATTATTTTCTGGAACTAACCAATAAAATAAAGGTAAAGTTCTAGACCAGCTTATAATTTAAATATAATTTCATGAATGCGCAACAAGGCAGTTCATGTGATGTAGATCTTCTTTTGTCAAAGCCTTTCTAGTTTTTTACCTTTAATCATTTGATTAACTTCTTTGTATTGTGTGAGCCAAAAATATTTAATTTAGAAGCCAGAATATGTGTTGAGATACTTGGGATTTTTAATTTGCAGAGTTGTAAATGTTACTATTAAATAATGTCTTTTACATCACTGAGTCACTGACCAATAAAACCCTACAATGGAAGAAGGCTCAGAGGAGATTGGCAAGAAGGCCCAGGAAGCTCAGGGAGTACTGCAGGGTGTGACTGATGACAGCTGTCCCACAGAAGCTGTCTGTATCTTGCCACAGTGGGGACCAGTGGAAGTTTTAGATAAACAACTGATAACAGTTCAGTGCATCAACCTGCAGTGTAAATGTTTCTCCCCCAAGTTCCTTAAATGACACTGAATGTCTCCCAGCGTTAGCCAGACCAGGATGAGGAAAGTGAATACATGGCCCAGCCAAACTCAGAGGAGAAAGCTAAACAATTAACAAAGATATTTCAAAGAGAGCAATGAGCATGAGCTGTTTTTAACCCACGTTCTCCTTCCCAGCATCTGGGGTCAACCAGAATTGTGATGGTGAGTGTGTTGCAGAACCTGGCAATTGGGACCTCATTGGTGTTGTGATTAAACACTGTGCTGCAATTGAGATTTCTTTTTAGATGTGTAACTTTCATTTGTGTTATTTTTTTCAGTATATTTTGTATAACTCTGTTAAATTAGAAATTCCGTTTGACATCAACTATCTCATGCAAGTAAATGTGATGCTAAACATTACATCTTCCACTCAGAGAATATCCAAAAGAACCTGGCCAGAAAGGATGCGACTCTGGCACACTAATTTCCTTATAAAGCATTTGATTTCTCTCTGTTAATGTTCCATTCACAAAAATTTGAATTAGTTTTATGAGTAAATCATAATTAGTAATATTATTACCATGCACACACACATATATGTGCTAAATGGCTAAAAATGTGAATTAAAAATGTTAATTTAAAAAGTCCTATACCTTAGTATTTTTCTTCATCATTTCTCAAGGTGACTTTTCTAGGGAATGAGAGCACTACTGTCAGAATTAATTTTTTCTGCTTTCTCATTGCCTACATTTTTCTTTGCAAGCTTCCCATTTACAACAAAAATATTAAGTAAGTTTTCAGTATTCAAGGTCAATCATTATTTTTCCTTCCTCAGGTTTAATTTCTCTGATAGAGTAATATCTCAGTTTGGGGGATGCCAATTTTTCTTCAAGCCATATTAATTAAAGACAATATACCCTGTCCAATCTGAATTCTTTAATTCAGAGGGTTTATTCCTTGCAAAAAGAAAAAACCAAACCAAACCAAACTATTCAGATTAAATTCAAGCTAAGAGAAAAACAACTGAATAACTTAAATGCCCATTAATTTAAAATTGGTTTGAAAAGTGTTACTGACTAAGTTACATGGGACATAAAGTATTTCTTGATATTTTAAAATAACTAGAAGGGAAGAAGATTATCTAGGTTAACCCTTCAGCGTTTTCTGAAACACATAGCTTATTTCAAATAAGAAAATATTCTTCTGGATAAAAATAAAAAAGCAGAAAAAGAAATTTCTTCTTGTGGTACCATCTAAGGCTTATACCCAGTCTCTAGTAAGTTGTTCTAAATTGATTCTAACCCAATTTTATTATGTATGTTTCATCTATGTAATAAGAGATAGAGTGAACATTGGCATCAAATTCTGTTAAAATCTCACAAGTTCTTAATAAAACCTGCTCTTTGCCCATACATTTGAAGGTGATTCTTTAAAGCGGACCAAACCACATCTGCATGAAGGGGATTTAAGGCAATTTAAGAACAACACGATGTTTCTCTTGGGTGTGGCAACCCTGTAAACTAACAAATGTTACAAGTTATTCCAACAAGGAATAAGAAGTTAGTCTCCACCTTAGGTAAAGAAGGATCTTCAGGAGAGTTCTCCAGCACTTAAAAATCCTGTATTATTATTTATACAAGGATGCTGACAATCTCTACAACAGAACTTAGTTTAGAAGACAGGACCCCAGAGTATTGAATTCTTTTGCTGAATACTTTCAGGTATGCTTAATTTACAGGCTAGACAAAGAAATAGTGGTATTATACAAATTATTCACCTAGTATTTGTGACTACTTAGCTGACTTCATTAGAAGCACAAAGAATTTCTTCCTGTTGTAGCAAGCACAGTGCAGTTTGCACAGCAATAACTAGAAAAGGAAATAAAGTGGAATAGAAAATAAAATCGGTTTTGCAGAGAGGGATCATTCAAGATCCATCATTCAAGATCTTTAAATGAGGTTTTACAGTGGTATCTGTAGGTACCGCTGACCCTGCTTTAGTGTAAGGAAATGAAATACAAGACCTCATTTACACATTTAGACTTACACAACGAACAGCTCTCACATACTGTAATACAGATTTTCCAACAGACCAGAAGCAAAGTGAAAACCTAAAAGCTGGGTTAATTTAAATGACATATGCCAAGTGACAAAAAGTAAGAGCATTTGGCTTTTTAAATGTAGTTTGGCATTAGACACAACATTTCATAATGCTTTTTAATTTATATAGCACCTTTCATCTCAGATAATTTTGAACATTATTCAATTCAGGAAAAAAGAGTTTCTTCTGAATTGGCCTGTAGCAAGGATAGCAAAATAAAGTATATTCTAGTGAAACTCTGAGCATTATTTAATTATTATTGTTTTAGTACACTCCAACATGTGCTGTCCTTGGAAACAAAAATATCTGCCCTACAGACATGAAATAAATCAACTCTGCTTGTATATTGATATGTGGATTCAAGGAACATATTTAACATTTTTTCTGCTGTAGAAGTCCTCATCATAAGTTGTTTGCATCAATGCTAGACATAAAAAAATATTTTCCTTTACTTTAAACAATGTTATAAACAATATGTTATAAAAATAGAAAACATAAGGAAACCAAGGCATTCATAAATTCACCAAGAATGAGCAATCATGAGAAACCAGCTGTGTACCTCTGTGGAGAATTTCTACAGCAAAACTGAGTTTTCAGAAGGGTTTTCACTGGGGTTTCCAGATTGGTTGCCCATTTATTTATGATTTTAGAAAGAGTTTTCCACAAACCCAGGAAGAAAATATCAGCAAAAGCAAGGCTACTTCTTAGAAAGAAATTTGTTAAATTGACAGTAAAGTTTCTGCAGTGCTGAACTGGAAGGAAAAATCAACATCCCAGTGGCATGCAAGAAATACTGGGTAGATTATGCTGTGAGAAGAAAAGCTGTTAAGTCTGACACATTTGACAATACCAGTCCTTATGATTTCCATTTGAACAGGATAATTTTTATTGCAGGTAGAAGGGAATTTCTTGAGAGCTGAAAAGGAAGATGGCAGCACATAAACCATGAAAATGTTCTCCACAAAATCATTTTTGGAATAAAGAATCAAGTTTGAATTTTAAATACATTTTAATAGAAGGAATATATTCCATCAGAAGTCTCATTCTTAGGGTGCACACTTTCACTTCAGCATTGTCACTTACCTTGGACTTTAAATCCATTTCAGAAAGTTTTACTTTGGGATGTCAGTTTTTTCCTGTGAGATATTATGCACATGATTATTTTTGTAGTCTGCTTTTGTGAAAGATCTATCTTGAGTATTTTCTTCTTCTTCTTTCAGTTTATTATTCCCAGAAAATTCGTTAATTTTTTTTCAGCCTGTAGGATCTCAGTCTTGATTGTGTTCTGAGCAATGTGAAATTTGACTACAGAGAGGAATAACAATTCTTACTCTGTAAAATAACTCAGTCATTAACCATGCAGAAAAATAAAAGGATAATGTTTGTTGAATGCTTTCTTTTCTTAACATCCCCAAATTCCTCAAACTCTTCCCTTCACCTCCACATTTTCTTAGAATATGCTGCACATGTATTTGACTGCCTAGTGAAAAGGCTCTAAGCTTCCTTGTGGGTTTGGAGCTTTTCAGGGGAAAGGTGTTATTCCATGAGCAATGGACTAAAATCTCCTGTTTCTTGCACTGTTTATTTGCCTATTTTTACATTTTCAAAGAACTGTAGAGCTCAATTGATATATATCTTCCCTTTTGATGGAAAAGATATTATCTGTTATTCCAGCATTACAGGATCAAAAAGAAATGGTTACTAATCAGTTAAATTTACTCCACTGAAGGTTTATGTGTCTTTCCGTGCCTAATTACAGGAATTGTGAGTTTGATTATTTTCTGGAGCCTCATTTTAGTTAAAATAAACCTAACCTAGGATGAATAAAAGAACTCTCATTTATCTCAGTTGATTTTGTCATCTGACTGATCTAATTAAATAAAATCTAGCATATTTCCATATTGGTGCCCTTAACCCTCTGACTAAAATGGCAACACAAGTAACAGATAATTTACATGTATCTGGAAATAAAGACCATAGTCATTTACACACTCTGGGAGACTTTGATTTTGGATTAGCAGTATGGTTTTGTAATTCTGTTTAATGAAAAGGAATGAAAATAGCATATTTTACAGTAGTTTCTGAGGATATTTCTTCAGTTTTCCTCAGCCTCGTATTTGACATATTTGTGACGATGTTTCCAGCTAATTTGTTTTTCTTAGATATCTCAGATTGTGGGTTTGTTTTGGTTTTTTTTGGTTTTTCAAAATTTTCCCACCAAGATTATATCCATCCCTTAGTCTGTATCTATACTTATACTTTAATAAGTCCTTTTTAAAGAATGTCATAACAAGTAAAAAATTTCCCCATTTGTGTCACAGCTAAATTTTCACAGAATATGTGCATTTTTTCTTATAAAGTCAGCTAAGTTCCTTGGAAGATTTTTTTGTGCTCATTTCATTACTCTCAAGGTTTTTTTCTTATTATTTTTGTGGTATTTTCCTGATTAAAACAATTTAAAGATCACTTAAAAAGCACTTTGAAACCTTGGTAAACTTATCCTCATTGTCTGTGATGCTATGAGTTAAAAATTATCAATAAGCAATGATCCCTTGAGTATTTAGTAATAGTAATCATAAGAAAGGTTACCTTTCCACTCACTGTTTGGGTTAGTATCTGGTTGCCTTGCAATGTATAAAATGCATATTCCAGATGCCTCTTAGGAAAGCTGAGGTATTCCTAAGACAGACTATTCAAACAGTATCGGTCATATCACATGACCTTCCTTACCCTGAGAAAGAAAAAATAGACCATAGTGAAGCCCTTAAAATTTATCAGATATTGCTTTTTCCCATGCCAAGTTCAAGTGAGCTAGATACTATTCAAGGATGTTTGAAAATTAAAGAACTGTGAACAGATTTCACTACTGTACCACCCCATATTATAGTCATTACTTTGATCAAAGCTATGGAAGTTTTGAGTGAACAAGAGTTGTAGGGTCAAGCCTGCAGTACTAATAAAACATTGAAAAGAAAAGAATGAAAGTACTTAGTGGCACAAACACTTCTTGAATCTCTGCCATCTTTGGGCTCTTGAATGAAAAATATTCTCAACCAGCTCTTGGGCTTCTTGTCAGTGTCTGTGAACTGGGAAAGGCCAAAGAGTGCCCTTGATTTGCATACTTCCAGGTGGAGTCTGGCCAAAGTCAGGCTAGAATCTCTCCTTTAGCAATGTGCTAGACTTAGAAAAATTTAGGTTGGGAAAGAGCTTTGAGATCATCAAGTCCAACCATTAACTCAACACTGCCAAATCTGCCACTAAACTGTGTCCCCAGGTGTCACATCTATACTTCTTTTAAATACCTTCAGGGATAGTGACTTCACCAGTACCTTGGGTGGTTTACTCCAATGCTTGATGACCTTTAAGTCAAGAAGTTTCTCCTGATATGTAAACTAAACCTCCCCTGGCACAACTGGAAGCCTTTTCCTCTTGTTGTGTCACTTGTTACCTAGGAAAATAGGTTTACCCTCACCTGGCTATAGCCACCTTTCAGGTATATGTAGAGTGATGAGATCCCTCTTCAGCCTCTTTTGCTCCAGGTTAAACAACCCCAGGTCCCTTAGCTACTCCTCATCAGACTTGTGCTTCAGATCCTTTCCTGGTTTCGTTACTCTTCACTTCAGCGCCTCATTGTTCTTGTTATGAGAGGCCCAAAACTGAGCACAGGATTCCGGGTGTGGCTTCATCACCGTTGAGTACAGAGGGACAATCAATGCTCTGGTCCTGCTGGAAACACTGTTGCTGATGGAAGACAGGATGCTGCTGACCTTCTTGGATGCCTGGACACACTGTTGATTAATCAGCTCTCTGTCTAACCTGGGAATGGAGAAGCTGAACCATTAATAACTGGTCTTTCAAAATGATCAGTTAACCAAAGACGGAAACTGATGTATGTTTTCTGAAGTCCACAATTTAAGTCAAATCTGGCTAATCATAACTTAAATCCAGGCAAAATTCCTAAAATTATTTTGCCTTCCTGACTATTGATAACTAATTTGAGCACAAAAATTGCAGTCCTGACCTGGAGAAGCACAGATGAGCTACTGTATTGTACTTGTTCAAAGACCAGAGCAATTCACAGACACAAGCTTTGTTTTAAGAAGGAAAAAAAATAGTCTGAAGGCTGGGATCAAATAGGTGCTGCTACTGTATGCATTCTTGTCATAGCTTAGGAAACTCAGCTTCCAGAAAACAGATGAAATTTTGTCAGTTTTAATAATGTTCATGCTATTGAAGCTATGCCCTCTGAAATGTTTTATTGTGCTGCTGATCTGTTGTATTGAACACAGTAGTTTCTGTCTATATAAATTAATCCACTTGCCTTAGCATTTAAAGCACACTAGTTTAAGAATGCTCATAAAAGTACAGGTTTTCTATTGAGGCAGTTATTGCTGTTTCATAAATTTTCTCTTAACTGGCTGTACTTTTTGAAATGTATTCTCTGCAATGATCTTGTTACTGCCACAATATAATTTTGGTTTTAAGTTGATGCATGTCTTAAAAATGACACTATTATGTCTCATGATATTGAAAAATCTTCTTATTCCTCTGCATTCTGCCAGTCCTGCCATGAAAAGCCAGGAGTGGACCTAGATCACTCTGATCAGTTTTGTTTATTCAGTGAAAGACCATTAAATAAGGTCTCTGGGAAGAGCAGGTTCCCCACATCATGCACAAAGGCTGAATTTCTTATCAGGATTTCTAGGGACACTGGTTATCTTTCCTGGCTATATCCTGATCTACATATCCAAAGCAGATATGTGAGCTATTTGTAGGGTAGACAGTTTTTCTAATTATATATTTAATTTGATTGAAGTCAAAGTCTCAGTGGTTTGGGTTTTTTTATGAAACTTTGTGCCTCAAGAGCTTCATAGCATATTTCATTAACTTGATAAATTGTTTTGGTTTCTGTGATTTTCAAGATCTGCTTTTTTAATATTTTAGCAATAGGAAAGAAAATCATCAAAGCCGAAGTATTAAACATATATAAACTTAAAAAAGAAGCCCTGAACTTCTTGTATTGGAAGAAATTCTATTTAAAATTTTAAGATTTCATAAGAATGACATAGTCTTCCTAACATGGAAAAAAATATAAAATCCTGAATTTAGCATTTTAGGACTTTGTGCTCTCTCATCTTTTTGTGATACTAGAAAACTTAGAAAATCAGTGACACTGTTTCAAATATTCATAGGGTAAAATGTTTTGCAGTTGATTTATTATAAGATTATAAGTTTTCAAGTTACATCAGAGGAACTTGTACTGATGCTTTTAATATTAGAACTGAATTATTGCCTGATGGGAAACCCTTCCTTCAATGGAAACCTCAGTGGAGCTTCAACAGACAGCTTTTCTTTATTTCATATGGAACTAGCTGTGATAAACGTCTTTCCATGAAGGGTGATGTAATCTCACTGCAGTACTTTTTCCTTCAATCATAACCCTTTGATAATGATTTGTATCTTTCCTCAATTTTCTTGCAGAGCTGTATTTCATAAAAAAAATAGACATTTGGTGCTATAAATTTTTAGAAACATTTTCCTACTCTCTCCTTGAAATTTTAATATTTTGGCAAGCATGGCTTTGTCAGTTGTGACAGTTCTGAGAATGGCATCTGTTGAAGAGGTGTACTACTGATTACAAAACAATTACTCCAGTAACAGCAACAATGTGTAAAATCTGTAGATTTAAGTAGATAACTGTTTATATTGACTTCTTTTGGCCTAAGCAGTGCGTGTGCTTGGAATATTTGCTAGTCTGTCACTCAAACAATTTGTTGAAGACTATGAGAATCTCTTAGTACATAACAAAGGTCTATATCGAGGTTATAAATTGCTAATATGTTTCTTGTTATTTTCTCTCATTGTTCAGTTAGAGATTTCTTGGTTTCCTGACTGTTAGAAGTTAGAAGTGCTAAATGTGTCTTAACCTTTCTGTCACAGAAACTACTACAGCCTACCTGACCCAGCCACATTCCCCAGCTACTAGGTACAAAAAAAGACAAATGTCAGAGAATTTAACACTAAAAAATTAAAAACACACAAAACTGAAACCAAAACCAACAACTATAAACCCCCAAACTCATTATTTGAAAGGGATTTTTCACTGTTGGGTTCTTTTTTGGTTCTACTTCTGAAGTATTATGAGAGGCCTGGAATCTTTTCCTTTTACAAATATCTTCATCTTTTTTAAAAATAGAACAATAAAACTTTGCTAGTCAGAGTAATAAATGAAAATTTTGCAAAATAAAAATACTCTTATAAATTTTAGAAAACAAACAAATCCTGAGCTGTAATATTATATCTGTTGGTTGGTTACTTCTATTTGTTTTAAATTATTTAGAAGTGCTGGACCTTTGCACAGGAAGCTGACATTGAAAATTATTCTTGCTACACTTGTTGCTAAGTGTAGCAAACCTTCTCTGGATAAGTCTGGTGGGCTAATTATTGAAACAGCTTTTGACTCATTTGATAAATACTTTAAAAATTATCGGTTTTATGTTACATAACCTACGAACCATTCTCTACTTAATCCTAATCTTTTTATATTTTACATATTTAAGGAAATATGAAGTCATTAAATCAATATGGATTTATTTTCAGCTTACTAAGTGTCCCTATTCTAGACAATAGAGATAAAATACTTCTTTCTTTTATGAGTTTATTATTTTACACCAATATCCTATAAAAATATGTGTGTATCTTTACCTTGACAAAAAGTCTTTTATACAAAGACCTTTGAAATAGTCCCATTGAGATCAAGAAAGGTAGGGAGCCCAAAAGGTAAAGAACTAATCAGATATACATGATTTTGGTTTACACTTAAAACCTATCATATTAATTAACTGTGTGTTTGCTCTTTCTTACTGTTCTCAAACATACAAGCATATTTTTTAGCTCAGTACCTATTGTGAATCAAAATGTAAATTCATGCATAGCAATTTCTTGTCACATACGCTGGACATGAACTTCAGAGTTATGTGCAGTGTTTTGTTCAGAGATCTTAAGCATATTTATTTCTATGTATTCATCATATACAGTTCATCTCACAACTGTGAACTCTTATGACAGTCATCAAACTAGCCCCTTCCTTCTTGTAAAGAAGCAAAATTATTTTCTGGGAAGGCTACTGTTGCCCTAATCCTGTCACAATCCCATAAGCAGGGGTTCACACTAAGGTGTCATTCCAAAATTCATCAGGTAGTCATTCAGGTTTGTGCAATAATGATTGTTTGAACATGCCTTATTCCCTAATAGTTGACAAAAGTGGAAAGTTGTCCAGACAGGTGGAGGTGAGAAAGGCAGCCTGAGGAGGAATAGTATTCCTGGACCTTATTTGTAGCTGGCTGCTTGAAGAGTGTGTTGCAGGGGAGAAAGCATATTTATTGTTAGTGGTAGTGAAAGTATGGCCAAAAGAAGCATAGCAATCAGCATTTACATTTTCTATCAAAAAATGGAAGAAGTGTAAAGAGTACAAAAAAATCTTGATTGATTTTAAAATTTGTGAACATTTTGGGACAAAATATTTTGTGTCAGACAAAAATCTGTTCATTAGACTAGCTGCATAAATAGAGATGAGCAGCAATTTGAAAAGATAAATACTCAAACCATCTTCTTCCCTGCCTCTGAATTCCCTAGAAAATCAGGAGCATGCTTGTATTGAATGCCATGATCTAAATCAAAGATCCTGAGGCAAACACCAAAAGGCTATCTCTGGGGTTGCAAGCAGTACGGCTTCATAAGCTTGGATCAAAATGATTTAGCTGTTTTGCTTGTGGACCAGAACTCCTTTCAATATGCAACCCTGCGCTGTATAAGTAAATCGGGATCTGTTGTATGATACTGGACTGCACTGCAGAAACATGAAACATCATCAAAAAAGTTCCTTTAGAGCTGCAATGCATTTCTATAACTGGACATATTTATAACCTGCCTTGGTAACACCAAGAAGCTGTCACTTCACCTCTGCCAGGTACTCCACCTGGCAGAGAGGCAGCTGAGCCACACTGCCTCTTATATCCAACCCCATGGTATTTTACTTAAGCACTCCCTGTGAAGTTATGCAACAGTAACAAAGTCATCACTTCTGGTCTAAGCAACTGAAGCATTTCTACAGTCTGTCTTAAGATACAGTGTTGTGTGCACTAGAAAGAATGATAGACTATGTGCCCAGTTTTCTCTTCCTCCACCTAAGTCTGAATGTGTTCAGCTCTAACATGGGTAGACACCAAGGCAGTTTGGTTTATATTTCTAACTCTCTATAACAAACTGTTACACTCAAATCTTCATTGCAAATCAACTCAGACTTTAACATTGGTGTCATATCATTTCACAGGATTTTCTTGACGGCCTAAGCGAAATTTCCTTGTAGTAAGGGTACAACTTATATAACAATATAGTAAGTCTACAACTTTCTGTTGTTTGACCTAATTGAGACACAAAAGTACATGAGGTTGTTTTTATTTGAATTATCTCCTTTTGTGAATTTTCTCCAATTATCTGTTTGAATCAGTCCCAGTTATCTCAATTTACCACTTCAGCCTATATCTTTTTTCTCTCCTTCTCCATCCTTCTCCTGCTGCATGCTGGAAATGCAACCCATCTGTTATTTGCTATTATAGCAATTTGCTATTGTACCTAAACCTGGCTGATTTGTTGGTTGGTTTGTTTCTCCTGATGCCAGCATTTAACACTTGGGGCCATGAAAGAGGTGGAATTCAATCATTGCTACTTGCAGTGTTTAATGTTTGAATATTTAAACTAATCTAACAGGGAAAGCACCCACTCTTATTTGTGTGCTTAATTACAGTATAAATAGAATTTTAATTGCCATAACCAGAAACATCATTCTTATTTTAAGATCATGAGGTGACATCAACTAAAATCCCATGTAACGCTGGACATACTGCCCACCACAGTCTTAAAGCAGCCCTAACAGCGTTAACTATTGGGC
This sequence comes from Motacilla alba alba, assembly GCF_015832195.1. NCBI lineage: Eukaryota > Metazoa > Chordata > Aves > Passeriformes > Motacillidae > Motacilla > Motacilla alba. The sequence continues at coordinate 79,191,875 of NC_052017.1, forward strand.
ATTTTTCAGACTAGAAATATAATTAATTCCCTAGGCATCAGTTAACATTTAAGGGTTGCATCATTTCCCTGTGTATCTTAATCACTGCATAAACACATAATCTCCCTTGATTTCCAGAGTTTTTACTCTATCCAATTCAATTGTTTGTTCTCTGGGAAATTTAGGGGAGGGCAGTTATCATTTCTAACCCCAAACTCAATCAGATCTCAGTCAGTTCAATCATCAGACAAAGATAATAAGATAATTTACCTTAAATTAGATTTTATTACTTCTAGTCTTCTACTCTGAAATTACTTCTAAATTATTGTAGCAGGGAACTAACTTAAATAATATTATAAAAACTACTTATTGAATCAGAAAAGAAAGTTGATCATGAAAGCAGGTGGCTAGAGTTCAGCCTGAGATGTCCCCTGCTACCATATGTATTTTCTTGCTTGAAGGACAAATCACGTTCTTTTATTGTGTTTATTAGGCAAGGTGCAAATCTCTTGGTACAGTATTGCAGGATTTATTTTGTTGTAAATAACTGATAACATGATTTAACAGAGGGGTAAGAAGTTAAATTATTTTCTCACACCCTAAAAAATATTACATTTCCCCCAAACAAAAATATTTTGTAAAAATTTACTCTTTCCCATATGCATCATGAACTATTTTATTTTTTTATTGTGAAAAATTCAGTGAATTAATTTCATTGATAAGAGGGTTTACAATGTCAATCATATAGTACTGTTTGAGATAAAAATACATTTTCTGTTGCAATCATATAATTATCTTACATATTCCAATGTTAACCACATTAAATATGTTACTTTGAGTTTCAGCTTTAGTAATCTTTTTATTGACAGCTGTAATACAAAGTTACTAGGGTAACAGAAGCATACAGAATAATATTTTTCTATTCATTTTCTATATTATGATTAAACAAAAATTTAATTTATACCTGAATAAGATGCTCAAAGCCCAGATGCCTTGTTCTTCACTTTACTACCCACCTGATCTTTTTCAATGTACAAACTTTATATGGGACATATTTATGTAATCTGGATTGGATTGTGCCAGAGAAATTTATTCATATTCATGAATATGCAAGTATTTTTATGTTTTGTCATGTCATTATTTGATTACTTCATGGTCTTATTTCAGGTCATTTTTCTCAAGCTTTTCAACCAGAGATGTTTAAGGGTAGTTAGGTTCTTAATTGCTTGGGAAGATCTGTTAAATACTCATCTAAAATATATCAAAAGCAGTCTTTCTGAATCTGGAATTTTTCAGCATTGACTTCTTCTGCAGAAAAGGATGAGCAGTCTTAGTCAGATTACTAGATACATTTAAACACAAGGCTTCAAGGAAAGATGCTGTGTCAACTAAAGACACAGAAATTCTGTACCCCTCTCTTCTATCATGCTCAAGATCCCAGGGAAACATGAGATTTTCTTTCCTTCCTTTTTAGAAAAGCAGCTGTAAAAGTTTGATTTTCTTTTGCTATTTAATGGCTATGCAAGACTTGTGATCATACAAGCACTGTACATTTTCAGGAAAGAAAAGAACATTTTGGTTTTATAGTCTGTCTTTTACACTTGGAAATGGTGAGTTGTCCCTTACTGACATCTGCCTTTGATTATCACTCATCCCAATGCACAGACAACCTGTTGGAATTGTGCATTAATAATACAGCGTGTAAAAAGAGATGTCACCAGGGATTTCACAGATAATAAGCTTTTTTTAAAATATGCCTGATTTCTAATATAAAACTGAAGAGATACTAATGACCTTGCTTCTAACCTAGAATAAAGTAAGACATTCATTTGCTGCAAATTGGTATAGCTTCTATGACTGTTTGGCTCCAACCTGATTTACACATAAAAAGAGTCTGGCCCAGTGATGGTAAATGTATTTCCTGCACCTTTTTAGCTGTTTGTTCTTGTTTCAACCCTAATCCTGAGTTTGGATGACATGAATAAGAAAATCAGAAATATGTGCATACATGACTTGGAGAAGATTTGTTTACCTCGGCTTTCAGATTCCCTCCTCTCCCATGGGGGAATTATAGCTCCCACTGAATTTTAACTCCCACTAAAGTCTTTGAAAAGAAGGGCAGGATATCTTTCAGAATTTAGCTTGCAACTTAATGGAAGGGTTGGTTGCTGGCAAAGGAATAATAACATAGCTAATTCTCAAGATATGCATTCTGTATTAATTCAAATACTGCTGTCTACACACATATGAAAAATTTTTCAATAGCTTCTTGCTCACCCTATATGCAGGCAGAAGTCTGAAGCCTGTGTGTTTTTGTGTCATGGGTAAATACCAAGTATCTTGCTCCATGTGGGAAAGGATCTGTGTGCCTGTACTATAAAGGAAGATTAATGTAATATAGTAACAATGTTACTCTTCATTTGTTACCACAAAAAGAGCTGATTCATGTTTCTTTAAACATTTCTCTATATTTACAAGGCTTTCTACAATGCAGCTGACTAACACCAGTGAGCTTTTACTAGTAGGGCAGTGGCCTGGCCAGCAATTGGTGTTGCTGTGACAATGGCCCACAGTCTCATATCAATGCCTGGGAAAGTCACTGAGAAAATTGTTTTGGGTGGTATTGAAAAATACCTGAAAGGCAAGGCAGCTGTTGGTCACAGGCAGGGCAGCTGCATGAGAGGAAAGTCCTGCTTATCAAACCTGATTTCTTTTTACAACACAGTAACTCACCTAGTTGATCAAGGGAAGCCAGTTGATGTAATATTTTGGGATTTCAGTAAAGCTTCTGGTACTGTCTCACAACAGATCCTTCTGGACAAAATGTCCAGCATTCAGTTGCATAAACACATCATGCAATGGGCGATCAACTGGCTCACAGGTCGGCACAAAGGGTTACAGTGAATGAGGTGACTGACGTCTGATTGACAATCTGTCACTACTGGCGTTCCTCAGGGCCCCATCCTCATCCCTGTGCTCTTCAACATCTTCATAAATGACTTGGACGCAGGACTGGGAGGGATATTAAGCAAGTTAATAAATGATACAAAACTGGGAGGAGCTGTTGACTCCCTCGAGGGCAGAGAGGCCCTGCAGAGAGACCTAGACAAATTCGAGGGCTGGGCAGTCATCAGCCACACAAAGCTGACCAACAGAAGGTGTCACATCCTGCACCTGGGATGGGGTGCCCCTGGATGTATAGACAGACTGGAGAATGAGATGCTGGAAAGCAGTGCCGCAGAAAGGGACCTGGGAGTCCTGGTCAACAGAAAGTTGAACATGAGTCAGCAGTGCCCTGGCAGCCAGGGGGTAAACAGTGTCCTGAGGGGCATCAGGCACAGCATCAGGGAGGGGATTGTCCTGCTCTGCTCTACACTGGTGTGGCCTCACCTCAAATTCTGGAGGAAATTTTGAGTTCCACTGATGCATTGGACTGGGTACCTAGAACAGAGGCTAGACCAAGTTAGACAATAAAGTGAGTATTTATTAAATGCTTTCAATAGATATACCTTGGGCAGTGCAAAAGCCTCACAGAGGCTGCAACCAACATGGACAAAGGTCATGAGTTTTTCAGACATATATAAGTTTAGTCAATTTGCATATCAGAGATTAATTTTCCTAGTACACCTTCAGGTAATTAAGTCATATATCCCCTGTTTACTTCCTCTCACCGATTCACTTTTGTTTATAGTTTTTGTGGCCTGAAGCTGAGGATATCCTTGGTTCTCAAGGATAATTTTGTCTGAACAAAATGTGAAGAGAATTTACTAACCTTCTATCTGGAGATCAGAGTTATATACTGATGCAGTACAGGATCTGAAAAATATAAAAGCTGAAACTTAAAGCATCACCACAATATAAGAAAGATATTAAGTTATTAGAGAGCATCCAAAGGATGGCAGTAAAGATGGTGAAGGGCCTTGAGGGGGAGCTGTATGAGGAACAGCTGAGGTCACTTGGTCTGTTCAGCCTGGAGGAGACTGAGGGGAAACCTCATTGCAGTGTGTGGCTTCCTCCTGAGGGGACGAGGAGGAACAAACACTGATCTCTTCTCTGTGGTTACCAGTGGCAGGACCTGAGGGAAAAAGGTTTAGGCTGGATATTAGAAAAAGCTTCTTCACCCCGAAACCTTTGGACAATACTCTTGGGCACACGAGGTGATTCTTGGAGTGTTCTGTGCAGGCCTAGGACTCGGACGTGATGATCCTTGTGGGTCCTTTCCAACTCAGTATGTTCTGTAATTCTGTAATGACCTAGAACCTCCATGATGGTTGTGGTCTCCAGATTGAAGACTTTTCTGCTTGGTGAAATTCACTTAATTCTAAATTGCAGTGTAATAGTGAAAGAGATGAAATATAGGTTAACTGACCCAGCAATATAGTAGCTGTTTTACTGCTTTCAGTCAAAGTATTTACTAAAATGTTTGTTGGAACTAAATTAGGGTGCAGGAGGAGATTAAATTACTTTGGATCATTTTGAGTGTTAAAGGTTGTCAATGAAATTGAAAATTAATAGTACATATTGTCATGTCAACAATTAGAAAGATTAGAAAGTTTTGTTACATCTCTAGACTGTCTGGCAAATTGCATTTATAGGTCATAGGATATCATTTGTCATGTTTACTGGATGCCAAACCAGATTTCAGCAGGAATACTGATTTTGTGTTTTGACATTTGTTTTGGAAGAGGGAAAGGGAAGAGGTCACTTGTTTGATGTTATTTATTTACAGCCACCCAAAGAGACTGATCAAACTTGGCTCTGTTTCAGAGTAGCTTTCACTGCTGTCTGTCTGTGACAAGACCCAGAGCTGACCTGAGCTGCAGATGGATATGAGTAGACTTTTATATTTAGACCAAAACCTGTAAAATCAAATTGTATTTCAACATGAGGTAAACCTCCTGAAGTTTTGCAAACAGACTAAACAGAGTTAATTGGAACAAGAGTAAAGCCGGTTATTTTCTTTCAAGTTTGCTCTTAGTCAAGAACATCTACTTTTTTTTTTAATTTTGGGTTGCAGCAAACTCTTTAAAGCCTTCTTTAAATTTCCATATAATTATAGATCACCTCTATAATTTGGATTTGTTTCTACTGTCTGCTTCTCTCAGCCATCCTTGTTGCCCTCCAGATGGAGTGCTTGATGAACACTCAATCTTGAGCTTCTTTGCCCTGCACCTAGGGAAGTATATTTTTTCTTTTGTGTGAACATGTTCATTTACAATAGTAGGTACAGTCTCCCAGGATGATCTGCACATTTCCCACACTTTTAGCTATCACTTTTCTCCTGCCTGTCATTAAATACACCTTGAATTTTACTGTAATTTAGGAACCTGCCTTCTCTCTATAGCAAATTATCTTTGTAGATAACAGACCCCACTGACCAAAAATTAGATTCCTACAAAAAAACCTTTGGCTTTCAAAATAAGACATAGCATAGTTTATGGCTTATCTTCTTGTAAATGTCAGTAAATATTAGTAGTAATTTTTAGTTTCCTATGTAAATTGCATGTCCTGATATTAGTTTTCATATAATTATTGGATTAAAATTTAAATTTCAATAAGATAAAAAAAAAAGACCACTTCCTCCATATCCACAAAATGAGGTGAGCCGGTAGGGAATAATCTTTGGGTCTTGGCTATGCCCCTCCTGGCCACTGCAAAAATTAACCCTGTCCTGGCTGGAACCAGGACATACACCAGCATAATATAGCCCATAGTGGTACATTATTAGGAAAGCCTAAACACTGACCCTTGGAAGGATTTGTCTGTCATTTTGCCCATGGTAAAAAATGACATGGTAGATAAGTGGGAATTATAAGGTCTAGTCCTAGACCCATATTTTCTGTGTTCCTTACCTTTGCTTGCCTGATATGATATTTTGTGGTTTCCAGACAGAAATAGAGGAAACAAAAAACTTATAATTTCACAAAATAGCATGTAAAACAGTGTCGTCTTGTTGGATGATTTTTTACATTTAAATAGCTAATCTGTGTTTGTATGTAGTAACTATAACTTTTTGAAGCATGTTGCTATCTTTGCCTAGTTGTGTTTAATTAGCACTTCCAGTGAAACACTCCTTCAGAAGTAGGTTATTGTCACCAAACATAAAACAACTCACACTATTGGAGGCAGGAAAGTATTTTTATGACTGCTTTGTATTGGATTCTATGGAACATATGGCCCTTAAATAAGGCAGGAAAAGTCACAGAAGGTGGATTAACATCTATTTGTTTTTACAAAGAAATCAATGTACATTTGAATTAATTGATGTTTAGGCAGGCAGATGAGGAAATATTAAGTTAAAAATCAGTAGGAAGCCATTAATGCACAATGGTAAAAATTGATTCAGTTTTCTCTGTAATAACTCATCAAACAGGATTTTGAAGCTAACAGCTGAACACTTGGTACTGATTTTGATCAGGCAAGTTTGAGAACAGCTATTCCTTTCTTATTCTAAATCAGTTTTTGAAAGATTTCATAAGCCTGAAAAGCCATTATTTGTCTAGTGAAACACATCAATCTTCTACATACTGTTAAGTTTTCTTATAGTGTTACCCTGCAACAAAAATGAAGGCGGCTTGCACCTGCAGATGTGAATGTGGACACTCCATTAGACAAACTAATGGCCCCATTTACTAAGTACATTTCATTACAATAAAAATCCACTTCCAACAGACTGGGGGTTAAATTAGTCATGAGACACGGGGTAGGTTACAACACAATGTATTTTATATAGGAAGCTAATTTCTAGCTCTCCAGTGTTTTTTTTTTTGTCCCTCTTTAAAGTGCAAACCTTCAGCCATAATGACACAGTTCCTAGCTGTTTGCTGTTACACAGAAACTTAGCTCTTTCAGTTTGTGAGATGCACCTAATTCTGTAGACAGGGCTTAGCCTTGACCTGTGAGTGAACATCAGTGGGTGTCGGTGTCATGGTGATTCACGCATGCAAGAAACATTCTTGCTGATACTGTGGTCCTCCTGCTTCTCCCACTTCTTTCTGTGGAAAGGGAGAAAGGAGAAAAGTCTCATCATCATATGGAGCTACCTAGAAATCCAAACCCTCTGGAGTACTTAAATACAGTGGTACCCTCTCTAGGTTGGGTTATGGAACTGAAATCATCCCTCAGAGTGACCTCTGCAGCTCTGTCATCACGAGGATATCTCTTTCTGTGGCATAATATTATATGTACAGAACCTGCAAAACTTAGTAATGCCATGCCAAAAGCTTTGATGTGGCTATCGTACATCTCTTACCTGACACTTCCAATAAGGAAATTAGCATTTAGGACTGTTTTTAGTACATCAATCAAATAAATATGAGCTTTCAAATTACTGGGCATTGTTATTTATAACTTGCACAGGGATTGTATCCACAGGTACCTGTCAGAATCTCATTTTCTTGGTCATTGTAACGACCTACCACAGGAGAAACCCCCCCCTAGAATGAGTGAGTACAAAATGCGAAAACACAGCATGGGTTGGCAAAAATGAGGCAGCAGCAAAAGGAAGCAAATTGCTGTGCCATTACTGAAGGCTCCACTTACTCTGCTTAGATGTTGTCCGTCTGCAGCACACTGTGTCCTTGCTGTGTGCTACTACACAGAGAAATTTGTAAGTACAAATATGACTCCTGTTCTTAATAGATGCAAGATCTTGAAACCCTTTTGAAGAGGATTAAACCTTTAGTTTTAGCATAAGTGTAACGGGAAAATAAGTTCACTTCTGTGGGGCAGGGAGAGTATTTTTTGTTTGCTTCTACTTGAAGTTTTTCATTTGAAATATTAAGAATTCTACATTAGATGCAGATATGGTTCTTTGAAGTCTTTAAAGAGGTCTAAATTTATCTACAAAATAATTACATGACTAAGGAAACTCTGTCAGAGACACCAGAGGCACTACACCTATATATATTCCTCAAAAGCAATCAGCCCACTTTAAAAACCACTTCTAAGACCTCCCTATGACCAAAATACTGTTGTTTTTCCCCCCCTGGGACCCCCTTATGGAAATCTTTTCTTTTTTCAAGTACAGCTTCAACTTTACAGATATTAAGTTTTCACTGTATTGATAACAAGCAGAGGTCTTCTAACCAAGAGTTGCTTGACAAAGGTCAGTCCTGATCACTTCTTGTGATCAGTCTCTTGTGTGGGTAATGACCATGACTGAATACATTTGTGATCTCAGTCCAGTTAACAGTGAAATATATCCTTTTCACATGAAGAAAACCAAACAATATAGTCACCTCTTCAGGTAACTGCCTTACATAAGTAAAGTTATGAATGAAGTTGTCAGATGGAACTTTGTCCTTCTGAGTGTTTTGATAATTTAGATCTGTGTTGTACCCCACAAATAATTTTTTACACACAGCCTTATTAAAGCATTTCAGTTGGAAACATAATTAAGTGCTAGCTCCCTATATTTTCTGTCTATAAAAATGCTTTTTACATAAGAATGTTATTACTACTGATTTAAACAGATGAAATATTTTTTTCTCTATACCTTGTAATATGGATAAAACATTGAGATATATGCTTGAACCCTGGCAAAAACTTCAACACAAGAAGATTTACAATGTCATCCCACAAACATCTGACTGATGTCAAATGGTTGCAGGCATTAGTCTTAAATCCTTAAAAAGGCACACTTGTATTGCAATTAGTATATCATCTTGTCTTTGTAAGTATATTAAATTCTAGTCTACCGGGTAATCTCTGCTCTTTAGGATAATTCACCTTGCTCCTAAAACTAGCTGCGCCAGATTAATGATCAAACTATGCTTTTTGTTCTGAGAAGTCAGAAAATAGATATTTTCTGCTTCTTTTATGTTCATGATGAATTTATTTCTATAAATAAAACAACAATTGAATCCCTGTCTCTTTCAAAATCTTTTTATAAAGCTTTGAGTGCACATTTGAAAATTAGTCTTCTAGGAGCCTCCTCTGGTTACTTACCAGTCTAAACTTATGATTAAAGATCTGTTTTCAAAATCCTTCTAGGATGCGGTACACCATGGGTTTAATGACGTTTAAATTTGTTTCAGTTCTTATGAATTAGGAGAATCGTTGATTTAACTTAAAATTTAAGATTGATTTGGCTCAAATATGATTATTATAGTTAATATAAAATAAACCAAAGATAATAAACAAACAAATATGTTTTGGTTTTTTTTTTCCTAGATAAGCTCTCCCAAAAATTTTAGGAGCTTTCTCATTGCTTGTTTGACCCAAATATCCTAACCGTCATATATTTTCATATTAAAAAATGCACATTGGATTGGTTGGTGTACCTCAGTTTGGACCACAAAACACAATTTTATAACCTTTAGGACATATAGAACATTTGAAAAAACAATTTTAAAAGCTGAACAATGGGGAACCAATACTGGGGATCAAGACATTTTACAACAGAGTTACCTAGTTGCCTTTTGCATTTGAATTGATAATTGAAGATCTCTTAGGTGAAGGAATGAAGCCAGTCAGCTTAAGAGTAGTTGGAATCTTGTTATGTGCTCAGGATTTTAGTTAAAAATATTTTCATGTTAGCCAGATAGAATCAACTGACTTTCGGGAGACTACTGCTCTTCCTGAACACTGTGGTGTGACAAATCTCAAAGGAAAAAATATGGTATTCAAGTTGCATTAGTTAAAATCTAGTACTTTTCTGTTTTCCAGTTTTATAAAAAGGACACAATTATAAGGGCTCCAATCAGTAAATCAGAATATTTTTTTAAATCAATTGATTAAAAAAAGATTAAAAAAATAAGACTGACAAGTAGGTCCCACAGAGCTGCTTGCTCACTCCCCACCAACATGATGGGAGAGAGAACTGGAAGACTAAAAGTGAGAAAACTTGTGGGATTAGATTAAGACAGTTCAATATGGAAAGTAAAGTCATGCACACAAGCAAAGCAAAACAAGGATTTCATTCACCACTTCCCATAGGCAAGCAGTTGCTCAGAATTTATCCTCTTTAAAGGTAATTTCCTTGTGGGGTTCTTTTAAAAGACAAGGATTTTTAGCTGCTTACTTTAATAATTGCAGCTTTGTTCTTTATGGAAACACATCATTTTGTAAAAACAAAGCAAATAAAATGAAATTTCTTTATACTTGAATGGATTTATTTCAATTTTTCTTTTTCTTTTTCTTCAGAAATCAGAGCACATAAAGACTGCAGCAAAATGATAGTGCACTGCTGCAACCTGAGAAGCAACTTTATTTACGTTCATTTCAGTGAAGTTTAGCCCTGTGCAGGCATCACTGGGAGCACTGTGTTGGTATGGACTGAATGTTCAGGAGTTGCCCTTTTGAGGTTTTCCTAGAGCTGGGATGCATTCCTTCTGACTAACTGCTAACCATGTGAGCTATGACATTATTCAGTAGGGCTATTTGTGGCAAGATTAGTATGTGCACAGCACTTGTAGAGAGCTTCTGTGGAGTTCTAGGGTCTACCAGTACAGCAGTAAAAGAGTAATCTCCTCTCTCCTGTAGCATTAATAATTTCTTCTTGATAAGAAGCTTGCTGCTGCTGACACACTAATTAAAGTCCATTGTTATGGGTTTTGCTAACGTCTATTAGTACTTAGGTATTTGTACATAACTAATAATTTGAGGTTTCCTTTTTAAGGTTTCTTAGAAATGTTGCCTATAGCTTACTAAAACATGCGTAGAGACAGAAACTGCTCTAAAGTAGCAACAAAATCTTTCCTGTTGGCATACTGTAATAGAATAATCAGAATAAAAACCAAGGAAATAAATTAGTTTTCTCTGGAGTAATTTGACATTGGTTTTTTTCTCCTTTAAAATAAAGAAAATAAGACTCCATGAGCATCTGTTGTGATGATGGTATTTGAGATGGTTTTGGAATATAATTTGTAACATAGTTTTTTACTTTCATCTTTATTGTTTCTTCAGTCTGTAAAAAACTTGTCTCTGAAATTAAGGAGGTGACACATGGAAAAGAGTTTGCACATGTCAATTGAATCGAAAAGGCTTTGTCAGCTCCATAAAAAATGTCTGATACATGAACTAAACTGTATTTAATTCATTCATTTTGAGAGTGCCCTGAAGTAGAAGCAAAATATCAGTTTTACATTAAAGTACTATTAAAAGAGATGAAATCTCTATTATATGACTTGTGACTGTTTATAATACATAAATATTTTCAAGCTTTATTCATAGTCAAAAGAAAATTTATATCCTAACTATTTTAAGCATAACTGGAACTGTTATTTTATTTTGTAAGAGAAGACCTAGTTACTCCTTCTCTAATTTGACAGTTTAATTTCTTCTAAAATTATGAATCTTCAGTTTTCTATGTAAAGAAGAATGTCATCATATTACTATGTCACTACATTCTTGTATTGTCAGCGTGATACAAACCCACTCCCTCGGTAGTGCTAATCCTGCTTCCCTATAGAAGCTTAATTTAAAAGGTGGACCATTAGTTCTGCATTTTTACACCTTGGAAATAATATAGTCTCTGATTTTTCATCATGACTAGTAGTCTTTTTGTACCAGTGATTATAAAAAAAAAAAGTAAACTGAGATCATATATATCTAAGTAAGTGTTAAAAAAATAAAAGCTTATGAACCTGAGTAACTGGTGAAAAAGTTTCTTCACTAAGTGCCACAACTGACATATTTTGAAATTTTTGTATACCCACAGCTAATGAATAAGTTTTGTTATTCGTATAAGTATCCAAGCACTTTTTTTAAACTTCTTGTTCACCTGTTTTCTTTTATATTTCTTTTTCTTTGATAAATTTCTGCCATGGCTTAATTGCACTCATATATTTTCTATTAGGCATTATGGAAGATGTAGAAAAAATTGTTACATTGAAAATAATAAATGGCTAAATTCAAGTAAATTTCTATGAGACAGTATTCACCTTTATGAACTAATATTACTTCATTTTCCACAGAATTCTTGCTACTGAAGATAATTTTTTATTATTCATCATCCTTCTTTTTGTTTCATAGACTTATTCTTTTCCTTTCGACTCTTCTTTTTATTGATAATTGGTCAGTTATTTTATACAATTTGTGCGAGACCATGCAAAAATATAACATCAAACAGCAACAGTAAAATTCTATCAGTAAAGGAAAAAAAGCTATCAAGAAGTAACCTGCAACAAAATATCTGGTTTGAGAAACAAACTTTAAAATAAGAATCAACTTAAATTATTATTTAGGCTTACTCACATAATTTAGCCCTACAGAACAGCAGAAAAACACCAGTAACCTGGGAAATCTGAGGTCGGTTCTGTTCATAAAGTTGGGTTTTTTGCATATCTTGAAGGTCAAAGTACTCAGTTTTTTAGGAAGGTACAAAAAATTAGAAATCCACAAAAATACTTAGACTTCAATGATGTTCCATAAGAACATCGTTCTTTGGATTGCAGCAAGCTGTCATGCCAGCTGACTCTCACAGTCTCATTAGCAGTGTTTTGGTTCCAATTCCCCACAACATTTATTTACTTGTTCTTTATTCACTGAAGATATGTCTCCCCCTGTAAGAGTGTTACTCATACCTCTTTTTTTTTCTCATCCCTAATGTAAAACAAATATAAAAAGGGTTTGCTCTTTTCTTAACTTCCCTGGCGAGCTTGTTTTACAGATTGTCCCATATCACATTTCCGAAAAATATCAGAGAAGACTAAAGACGTTTAACACAAATGCAATTTCCATGGTAAAATTATATTGCAATGAAGCCTGTTTGTTCACTGGAAATTTCTATGTGCGCCTCTCCTGCTCTTTTTTCCTGCTTCCTTTACCCTTTGGTATGTGTCACACTGTAGGTAGCTCAATGCATATACTCAAATTTTTTCCTTCCAGAAATTGTTTAGTGTCTGTTTGCCCTTGTTGCTTATCCCCCCTTGATTTCGGTGACGTCATGAAACACCATCTGTTGCCATGGCAGCGATCAGCGGTGTGCGGCGTGATCTGCCATGATTACAGGTCTGCACTGCTCCACTGTTTATTCCAGTCAGTTCACAGAGACAGCTTTTGTTTTGCAGTACATTTCAAGTTGTGTTATTAACATGCTTAACCAATTTTGTGCCTATATAAGTGCCTATCACTGTAGAAAATACATTTCCCAAAGAGCTTCCCATGCACCCTTTTGTGTATGTGCAGCCACACCTCTTCAACTGGCATTTATGCCTTTGAGTGGAATTACCTTACTTGTGTGGAGAAGAGAATATGGAAGGGTTAATTTCTGGTCTGCAATAGCACTTAATTCTTCTTGCTAGACTGAGAGGCAAGCAGGTCCAGAACGGGGCAAGTTATGAGTAGTTATTAAATGAGGAGGAAATTGCTGTACAGGGGGCTTTCCTTTAACAATACAGTCACAGAAATCCCCCTCTTTTTTATTTCATTTCTTTTTAAGAACAAAGATTGAGATGTGATTTACAACCCAGATCCATGTTCTGAAAAGGGAGAATTTCCTGATGACACATCTGCCTGTGGAAGAACTTTGATTCAGCTATTAGAGACAGCCACAGCTCAGCCGCTCTCATCTGGCACGCAGCAAACATTTCTTTTTAAGTTTATTTAGTTACACTTTGCCACTGGAGGAAAGGTTGGCAAAAAAATCTCATTCTGCTTAATTTTGGGGCAATCAATGTTTCATACTAGGAATATCCTGGAGTAAATTTATGATGCCTGTATTCCCAATCATCTGTTCTTTTTATGGATGGGAAATTCTGTGCCTTTAAGACTGGTTCTGAGAGTGAAGGGGGAGAGAAGAAGCACAGAGTTTGTTATCAGAAACTGCACTTGCTCCCCCCCATCCTTCTCCTGGACTGTGTTGTCTGTGGAATGGAGAGAAAGACAGAGCTCTCCTTTGCTTTTAGTTAGTTTTTTTGCTAGCTGAGGCAGTGAAGTTCCCTAGGCTGTGGTTTTTGTTTTTCTTGGAACTGTTCATATCTACTCTGGACTGAAAACCCAGAAGAGCACCAGGAGCTCACGCCTGTGGCCCACTGGGGCCTGGGACACTGCATTCCAGCATGTAGCTGTGAGTTTCTAAGGCACAATTTATTAACAAGAATAAGCTCAGCTAGCATCTTGCTGCACTTTTGCATTGGACTACAAAATTCTTATGTCAAATTGTTCCCAAATGCTTTCCAAGCACATTAAAAAATGCAAACATGTTCAGCTTGAGAAGTATTTACCTGAATCTCGCTCTTCAAACTTTATGATGATGCTACTGTATGTAACATCTTTAGGGAATTTAGAAGGAAAAATATTATAAATATTCTATCCATTCCTTATTATCCATTAAGTCCATAGTTGAACCTTCCTTTCCATCCTCAAACCAGAAAAAATCTTCATGAAAACTGTTGGACAAAACCTGAAGTGATGAGAAAGAAGACAAGTGAGAAGAAGAGTTCTGCTACACCATGCAGATGAGCCACAGTCCTGTGACTGGGAAACTGTCATGGCAAAGACTGTTCATGGCTTTTTGACTTTCAGAATCATGGGACTCTCAAATTATGTTTAGTTTAACAAATCATGTGGTGAGAAAGAATAGGTGCTTACAGCAAAAGAGTTGGTGTGCTCCTGGAGCATGCTCCTATTTTTGTTGCAAGACAAATATTGAAAAAAGTGAGAGTTTGCTCACTTGAAACCAAATAGAGCAAACAAGAACAACGTGATTTACTTCGGAAATGCTTTCCACATCTAAATTGTAACTTGACCCTGAATTGAAAACTGCCCAGGGATGCTACAGCACTTGTTGCAGGTACCCTACTTTAAAGGAAAGCCAGTTTGTTTGTTGTTCTTAATTAAAAAAGAAAGTGTTATGTGCTCATATTCTCTGAATAACACTTGAACAGCCCTGAACTCTGTTCCATCATATGTTTTTCTTCCATATTTAGATTACAGGCTACCTAGGAAACTTCAAATATTTCAGGGATTTTCTTTATTTCCAAAAACAAAGTTTAAATATCTTTGAAAAAATGTATTTAAATAATATATTTAATGCTGTATAAACATTTTTAGCATAGTATCTTGAAATACTAACTAAAGAAAATGCTTTGCATTTTTTCCTTTGCTCTCAAAATGAAAGCCTTAGGGAAAGATACCTTCTTTTTTTAAAAAGCAATTCAGCCAAACAGTTCCTCTGTATGCTCTTCCTCCGTCAAAGAAACAAAAGAAGAGGATGTAAATATGTAATGAAATCTGTAAATTAATTTGGACAAGTTTGCATTCCTGTTTTAAAAATCAGTGGCAAAAGGAAGGAATTTTTTCTTTCGTTTGCTGGAATCAAAAATACTCTTTGATAAGTAGGAACTTTTTTTTATACTTTTTCATTTTTGAGAAAACACTTTACTTTGAGATCACTGTCCATTTTAGATTCTGTAATGGATGGGCATTTATATAGCTATCTATATATCTATCTCTATCCATCTATCTATCTATATCTATATCAATATCTATATCATCAATATATATAAAATTAATTCCTAAATTAACCACTGGCTTTCATTTTCTTCTCCTGTCTTTTGCTCCTTGACTGCAAAGAGATGAACTACTACAAAAATTAGAAAATTGCAAATAATTTTGTAATACAGATAGAAGGTACATTAATTTTTTCAAGCTCAGGTTTTATTCTTCTTTGATAGGGAAGGTGGACTGGCTTGCTTATTTCCACTAATTCCTTATACTTCAGGGCATGGAAAAATGTTATCTGCTCCTGGACTGCAGGCAAAGAATTTCAGTCATTCACTTTCATCTTCTCTGTCTGTTGCTTTTCTAAGGATAGAAATTAGGAAGGAAGACTGAAGAACATTCTTACATATTCTATGGTGAACTGTCTTCTTTCTTCTAAATTTCTATTTCTCCTGAGTCTTAACAGCATATCAATGTGAATCATTTGCTTGCATATAGAAAGTACAACAACTTTTGTGCATGAGTGCTAGTCATGAATTCATTTGGGATTTTGACAAAAAATTGTAACTAGTCACAGTTACAGTAACTGTATCTAAGAATGTTGATGCCCTAATATGACAATTAATTATACAATAGAATGAAATCATAGAACCATCACTGATTATTTTCCTGTCTGGCATTTGATCAAAGAAATGACACTATACCAAAACCCAGATATGGATGTAAATTAGCCTGGTTCCTTTCACTGAAGACACATTTCTGGGTTGTGCCTCTCCTTAATTTCCAGCACATGTCCTGTGGATGCAAAGCCGTTAGTGTTAATCAATCAGTTATCAGTTAGCTAGCTTTGTTAGTTAGACCTTTGTTAGTTAGATCTTTACAGGCTTCACTAGCCAAAAAACATTTGCAGCCAATGGTCTTTCAGTCAGCACAATCTATCAAAGGAGTGAATTATTTGTAAAAGAACGTCCTGTATGGAGCCTCAGTATCTGAAAGAATTTGATGTCTGTTGTTATTTAGCATATCCCAGTTTTGAAGAAGAATGTGTTGTGCAACCTAAAGGTATGGAAGTTCTGTCACCACTCCATGCAGGCAGAGCTGGCACTGGCAGAGCCTGGATCTCCTGTCCCTGGCTCTCTCCCTCAGGTACAGGAATAAATTGCTTTTTTTGTTTGACTGCATGTCAAATTCCAGTTATTTCTGCAACAGACCCTTACACTTAGGAACCAAGAGTAGTTAGTTCAAAATAATAATTGTCTGAGCATTGGCTGATATTAAGTCATGTGTAACTTCTGAGGATGGGGTAATGTCTCTTTACTTAGGTCACTGATGTGAGGAGGGGGTGATAGTGCACAAAGAGTACAGAAATTTGGAAGAAAATAAAACTTCTTGTTCTCCAGATGGACCTCAGGGATTAAAGGCACTGAGTGTGTCTGGATTAATTTCTGATTAGGACCAATTCAACACTGTAAGTCTGGTCACCCATGTTCAACAATAATTTTCACGAGCACAGATTCACAAATAGCACAGTTTACCAATCCAGTACCACGAGCCTGGCTGAGTTCTGTAAAAACAATCCAAATTCACTAAAAATACACTTTATTGAAACAACAAGGCAACAGGTTCTGAATTGCCAGAGATAGATTCACTAATTAATGACTGTTAATATGTGCCACTACAGAAGGTATATTAACAGAGGTGTATTAGTACTATGTACATATATACACACAGTCTGTCTACTGATCTCAAGCAAACAGAGGTGCTTCCCCTTTTTCTCATCTCTTTTTTTTTTTTCTGAAACTCACTTTCTTTTAAAATTATAATTTTTGGCTCTTCCCAAAGGAGTGGAACAATTGTGTGTCTCATAGGTAGGGCTTTGGAAACTGTGGTCATGCATGTAAGGCATATTCTCTTTCTCCTAATTTCCATTCTTATGGGTAAGAAAGTTAACAAAGAAATGGGGATCATGAGGGCCTTGGTTACTTTTGGTCAGACTTTACAGTTGATTCAAAAGATAAAGGCTTAGTTCTGCCTCCTCCTGTTTTGGTGGCAGTAAAGACTGTCTGACTCAAGGGTCTTTGAGCTTATCCTTATCTCCTTAACGGACCAGATTTACAGCAAGGCTTGGTAGGCACAGTAAAGGGGGACTGAGACTAATGGCTTTTGTCTCTTGCTGAAACAACATCAGGCCATGAGTCCTCTGTTTCATTGCAAGAATTTTTCTGCCATTAGGTCCTGCTTGAGGCAGGTATAGGATGAGGGACCCAGTTCATGTTTTTCTCAGCCTCATCCATTCTTCTCTGACTTAAACCTCAGATTTAAGGCTCTGACTGTAGCAAGTCTGACCATTTGCCACAGATTAACACCTGATGATGATCATGCACCTGTACTGGTACAAGTGTAAACAAAAGAGCAGACAAGGCTTTCATTAAGCGTGTGCTCTTTTTCTTCATTCTGTTTAATATTCTTTCAATAAATTGTTCCTACACTGGGATAGCAGCATCTAGGAAATTTTCCATGTGTGATGTGGTGGTGATTAGCTGGAGTTCTTAGTGAGGATCAAATATCTGATCCCTATTATCATCATTAATAAGCAAACAATAAGAAATATTTTGCAGTTTCACAGAAATCTCAAATAGGATAAACAAACCAATACATAGCTATTGTTAAAATCGAGGCTCTCTCAGTAATACTTGTGACAAGACAGTTTTGCTCTTTGTACTCTGCTTAAGGGGTAGTACTGCTCTCTCTTATGGTGGAGCATTTTATTAGGGAAACATTGCAGTGTTCCTAGTCTCCATTAAATTTAACTACAGACTTCCTGACAGTCCGCTGGCCTATATTGTGGCATCATTAAAGCTTCTAAACATTATTAACATACCAGCTACTTGCTTTTGGGAGGGGAAGATATTATGCTGAAGACTTAAAAGTTTTTTCTTTCCATGTCAGAGCTAGCTGAATCCACAGGAGAGAAACATTTTAAATGTATCATCTGTTCCTCTTATAATGGTGCTTTATCTCTTTCAAATGAGGGAAATGTTTAATGCAAATGGCTCTCTTCATGGAACTCTCAAGTGATATTAATTTTTGGACTAAAGTATTTACAATTTTCTCTTGAAGAACAAGGATTACTGTTTCAGCATATTTTTCTATTTTACTGTGGGGGAGCGTTTGCTATTTAATTTCTCAAGTTCATTTTTGTATCTAAAACTTTTTGCATTGATTTTTTGGTTTATATTTTGCATTTTCTTCATTCTAGTTTTCTTGTTCTGTCTAAAACACCTGTCTGTCTTTCCTATAACTCAAATAAATGATGGCTGTGAATGAACATTCCCCTTACAAAGAAATAATGAAATAACCTCAAGTCTTGGCTAAATTGACAGAGGTAAAATAAATAAAAATATTATTTATTTCTGCTTTCAGATATTTTACCATTTTTCCCCTAGGACTTCTTTAACATATTCCAGAATTATAGGCATAGTATATCCTGATGACACACACCAAATATTTCTCATGCAATTATGATGCATCATAAATAAATTTGATTACAATACCAGGATCTTCTATCTGTAGAATCTATCTGTAGGATCTAACTGGACTACAGGGCCACTTTCAACTTTCTGTTTCTCACTTTTGTCAAAGCAATTCCCATGACTCTGTGAAAAAATAGACCTATACTGCAAGTTACAGTGATATCCAGATAGCAAACAGTTCTAGCTCTCTTCTTGTTTTGAAATCTGTTCAGTAGTTTCCTCTCTGCTGTAAAAGTGTCAAGAAAAAAAAAGGGGGTTTTCTCTTATTTATTATGTCATTCAGGAAGGAATGGTATGGTTTTTATCAGTAGAACGCTCATGCTTGTTTAATACCTTATGTGGTTACTCTAACATCAGGTATTAAGCAGCTTTAGATCCTAACGCAAACATACCTTTCAGATGCATGTTAGAAAATAGACTCTTTTCCTGTAGCTAAAAAAAGAGTCAGCCAGCTTTATGAGGGTAAGGCAGAAATGTGAAGCAAATTAATTGTCCTAATGTGACTAGGATATTGTCATAACATTTAAAAAATGAAAAAGTAATAAATTAAAATTCATATTGACTGAAAATTTTGTTCTGGAATGATTTTACATAGATAATTAGCATTTGGTAATATAAAGCCTTTATTTAAAGAAAATTGTTTTTTAAAAGTTGAAATAACTCGTTAAACAATATGTTTTGAGTAAAAAGTGCATGAAATAAAATATTTCATTACTGGTCAAGTTAATTCATGGAAGCTATGAGCACTCAGGTGACTTCTATTCTTGGGTCTTCATGCCTTACTAAGAATATATGATTTAGGTATGAGGGACAGTTAGGAGCACTGGATTTTTGAAATCCATACCGTGACTGAAAAATGAAGTTAAAACAAGAGAGTTGAATTTCTCTGTTATCTCTTTTAGGTCCACACTCCTGTTACAATACCAAAACTTCTCTTTAGTGAATATCACTTTGAAACAAAAAGCAAAGCAAAACAAGACTGCTCCAGCCTCTGTATTTGGCTTAATCTCTCCCACTATCAAATGGAGATAGAAGCAGTCTAAGAGATAAAGCAAATATGATCAAGAAATGGTCCTATGGAAGAGCTCTCTGCTTTTGATATGTGACAATTTTCATTAGCTTCTTTTTTCAGATGGATTATAAGATAAAAAATACTTCTAAACAAATTAAAGAGTGAGTTTAGAAGCCTAGCTACAATAATTTAAGACAGGGAGAGGAATAATAGATAATTCCACAATTAAGAAAAAGTAAACATATAAAAACCCAGGCTGTAAAGATGTCCAGGTACTTATATTCTAACATTCTGTAAACTTGGAATCATAAAATTACATTAGTTGTTTTTAAAGTCTTTCAGACAGAAATTTGAAAATTTAAGGCTCAGGGGAAAACAATCCAAAAAACCTACATACAGACATGCAAAATGAACCCTCAAAACCCCCTAAACACAATCTGAACTTTTAATGTGTTTAAGATTTACTATGATTATCTTTTTTAATCCACAAGCTAAACATACTTTGCTATGTTTGTTTTCCTCATTACAGCCACAAAAATTATCAAGAGTGCTGGAGAAACTCTTCTTTGAAGACAGGCTGAAAGAGTTATGGATTCTTTAGCCTAGAGAAGAGAAGGCTACCATGAGACCTTATTGTGGCCTTGCAATATATTTTCAAAGAGCAGGTCTGTAAAAAAGGTGCAGAGAGACTTCACCACAGCAGGTAGTGACGGGATAAAGGCAGTGGTTTTAAATTGAAAGAGGGTAGATTTAGATTACACTTCTGAAAGAATTTTTTTACAATGAGAGTGATGAAACAGTGGAAGAGGTTGCAGGCATCACCTCTGGAAGTGTTCAAGGTCAGACTGGACAGAGCTTTGAGCAACCTGATCTTAGAGAAGATGACCCTAACCATGACAGGGAAGTTCTACCAGATGATCTTTAAAGATCCTTTCCAATTCAAACCATTCTATGATTTTATGATTTTATGACATGAAATTTTTTCCAGTGAAGCTTGAGTACAAGTGACAGAAATTCCAATAAATGTAAACCTTTTTACCTTCTTTGTAAACACTGGCTGTTATAGATAAAAAATGTATTCCCTAAAATGCACAATGAATGATTATTGGAAGACACAGGATTTAGATATTTCAACTTTTTATTTTCTTGGTTGAGGTTTATTAAAGGAACCTCCATTTAGCCTCTACCACCTTCCATTTTTGCACATACGGGCTTCATTAGAACTGTATTATTGTACAGTCTGAGTAAATACAAGTTTTCTGGGTTTCTGAGAGAGAAAAGCAAATTGAGAGTGAGAGGTTGGTGTCTGAATTACCTGCATGTCATTCAGACTAAAATAAACAAGCTAGAACTAGATTTTGTATTTGGTTTATATTGAAAGGACTCAGTGTGGGATAGGGGTGTGCAGGTTTTTATCAGAAGAGACTGGGAGCTGACCCTTTGTCAGAAACAGCCAATTCCAGCTGGTTCCAAACCAGACCCACCACCATCCAAAATCTGAGCTCACCAGCATCTCCAGCATAGCCTCTGTGATCATGTATTTAGGAAAGGGTAAAAAATGCTACAAAGCTGCTGTGACAGAGAGAGGAATAAGGAAAATGAAGCAGCCCTGCAGACATCAAGGTGAGAGAAGGTAGAGGAGAGGAAGTGTTCCAGGAACTTGAACAGAGATTTCCTGATAACTCCTGAAGTTGTGGTGAAGATGTTTCCCAGAAGTTCACAGAGATAGCTACTGAAGAAAATACCACTCTGCCTCCAGTGGAGAGACCATGCTGGAGCAGGTGGATATGTCCTGAAGGAAGCTGCAGGCCATGGAGATCCCACGCAGGAGCAAACTTCTGGCAGGACCTGCAGTTAGTGGAGCAGAGCCCACACACAGCTTTCCTGTCACAATCTGCAGCATGTGGGGGACCAGTGCTGCAGCCATTCTTGGACAACTGTACCACGTGGAAAGACTCGATTTTTAATTAGAAATAAATTAATCTTCCCCAAAACCAACCAATATGTTTTACCTCTGAGAGTAATTGTTGAACGATTTCTCTGTCCTTATCTTAAAATATGATCTTCTTCATTTATTTTCTTTCAGTTTTCTGCTGAGGAAGGAGGTGAGGCAACAGCTTGGTGAGCATCAGGCAGTCAGCCAAGGTTAACTGATCAAAGGTTTATATGGGAGAAGAAAAGTGAACAATTATTTCCTACCAAAAATGTATGTAAGATTTGTATTTTGCATTTGCTCCGTTCATGTTAGCACATCTTTCTGAAGACCTAGTTGT
Organism: Motacilla alba alba; assembly: GCF_015832195.1. Lineage (NCBI taxonomy): Eukaryota > Metazoa > Chordata > Aves > Passeriformes > Motacillidae > Motacilla > Motacilla alba. The sequence goes on from NC_052017.1 coordinate 79,214,059, forward strand.
GCTGTAAATGGATAATATTGCATCTTTACAGTCTTTTACATTATTCTTTTCATATTTATTTCAGTATTGGTTTGTTTCATTCTTAAATCCTTACTCTTTCCATTAGAACTCTATAAATTATTTTCATTAATCACGCATTTGTAAGCTTCAATAATGCAGTATGTATGACAGAAGAAGCCCTTTCTTAATAGATGAAAAATTAATCTCTTGATCACTAGATTTGAATACTGTATATTCTTTGTCAGATTATGTTCTGGGTTTCAGTCTTCCTTATTTTTCTTTCTGTACTCTCCAATCTCACCCAGATAGAATGTGTTTCATAATCATTATTATTTCCATCTTGCCTAAGGAGTTGAAACATCAGTTCTACAACTGCTCACTCCCACAACGATCTATTCTCTGATGAAGAATTGCTTTTGTTGACTCATACCCCTGCATTTCATTCCACATCTGCTCCACAATCCTGGCTTGATACATTCTGCCTCTCCTGACTTTTTTCCTCTTATAAGATTCTCCACACACTTCTGGAGGCACCAGAAGGACTCCCCTTCCCCCAAGACAAGACCGTGAACTGCAGGGAGAGCAGGGGAAGCATCTCCTCAGAATGAAAGCAAATTTATAGATCAGGAGAGCTGCCGGTCTTATCACAGTCCTGTTCCTTCAGTTTACAAGAGCTGCCCTAGGCTACTAAGCTGAAGTTTATTCTGCTTGCCAAAAAGCCTAATCAGATGCCTCCACATTGTGAGGCAGTAAATTGGGATGGAGAGGTAACCTAAGAAGTAGCCTTTCTCCTTCCCAGCAGCTATTAAAGATTTAATTATTTATTAAAGATTTATTCTGTGTTTTTTTCCACAGAAATGCAGATTCTCTTTTCAAAATTTGTTCGCAATAACAGAAAGTAACTTATATTAGACCAAAGTGAAAACTGTACTGTTTTTCTAGGTGACAAATCCTTTTGAGGAATGTTTTATCCTAAGAGAGTGGTGTTTAAAGTAAATACCAGTTGCCTATTAAGATACAAAATCACAGCAAGTAAATACAACTTAGGCTTTAATATTCAGTGCTGGCTGCACCACTCTTATAAATCTGTTTAAATATTCAGTCACATTACATGAGAAGTGATCCCTAAGGCAGACAAGGAAGTGTTGTCTGTTAAACTACTGGATTGTCAGCTGTTTTTCTCAATATTTTTCACTCTGGACTAGTGCCCACCACAATTGAAAAGATTGTAGAAGAGTAGAGGTATAAGTCAGTTCTGCTACAACCATTTCTAATCCTGCTTACCTCCTGCCTTTTGCTGTCAGAAGTTAGACATTGCAAATGCATTATCTTTAGGTCAGATCTTGGGGAAATGTATTTTAAATTTAGTAGCAGTCATGAGGTTGATTTACTGAAAAGGGACTTTGGGATGCTTGGAAGCAATAATAAAGGGCAAGTAAATTCCAAAAGCTAACTATTAAAATGTGTTCATAAGGAAAAAAAAACTTAGTTGGGGGAGCCATTTTTAATAAAAATATTGCTTGCAGGAAAGAGAATGGTATGAATTAATGGGAGCTCAGTATGAACTTAACCCTTAAACTGAGATGAAAAAAATCAGAACAGGTAGCTTGTCATATTAGAAGAGACAGTTAATGTGGCCATTGTGGAGGCATATCCACATCGTACTAATAATTGGTTTTTTGTCAGAAGAAAGACTTGCACTTGCTTCTTATAAAGAGGTGTTATGCTACCTCTAAGGATTTCAAAGTTATTATAAGAAAACCTGAATTTCCAGAACCCAAAGTATTAAAACTAGTAAAGCTGATTGAGGATTTATGGAAAAAAGCACACAAGTCATAAAATTACTTTAAAAATTAATAAATATTCTAACCACAGGCACTGACTTTTCTTTTGAGATTACATAATGCCTTTCTTGATTTTTGCATTTCTATCTCATGATTTGAAGTGCTACAAATGCAGTATAAATTGGACAGTTGGATGATGGCCTAGGACTAGATGAATGTTTCTGAAGTATTTTTTAATGTCTCTTGCTAAAACTGTCGGGGTCCCATCAACTCTGCATGTTTTCTTTCTACATGGAAGGTTGATGATCACCAGGAGATACATCTGATTTCTATGATATCAAATCATCTTAGACCCTAGTTTTTCTTCATGTTCATGGAAATTCATACTGGGATTAGAGCATTTTAAGGCTGTTCAAATACCCTATGTTTACTTAGCATATCCATTTGTGACAAATGGCTGGATATTAACCAGAAAATCCTCTTTGAGTCAAATGAAATAAGATAAAATACAAGCTCCACAATACAACCTCCACAATAATAATCAAATTTAGAAATCTACATTAAGAAAAATATGAGGTAATTAAGAAAAAAAAAAAAAACAGACTACCATGAAACACCATGCTATTCGCTTTAAGACAAAATTATGCTTAGGATGTCTGTGTTTTGATTCACAAAGGTTTTCACAAATGCCTGGCACTGCAGGCTGTGAACCTCAGATAATATCATTCATTGCTGAAGCATGCTGATTTTACAAACTGTTTTTTCTTTCTTTTCAAGGTCACCCAGGAGGTCTACTCAAATTTTGTGTTTCACCATCAAAACATATTCCAACCACCAGGAAAACCCTTCATTGGCTTCTTCTGTTGACAGAGACTAGAGTTTCATATAATCTTTCAGCAACGCACTGTCCAATTCCTGTAATCTAGCTTCATGTGGCAGCACCTCTGACTTTTTCCTTCATCTTGATGGTTGAGGCTTTACGTGAACTAAACTTTTACACTATTGTTGCTTGCAAAAATTGAGCATGGATTAAGCAATTCAGGACTTTCATTTTATTCCTAAAATTAAATGACTGTAGCTGAGGTTTGTAAGTGATAGTCTTCCTTGGACAGATGGACAGCAGCTGTCATTCACGCTAGGAGTTTGTTTACATCTGGAGCATAAGGTATCATTCTTGTTGATGGGTAATATTTACCTGGGCTTTATAGTCTGAAGGTGTATTTTGTGTACTATACTCAACTTAAAAGAACACATTTGGAAACAGTGTTTGAGAAGTCTGATGAGTATGAAGTTAATATAAATAAAAGAGGAGAGGAAAATATTCAGATTGCTTTATTTTGGACCTTGCATTTATTTTGGAAAAATGGAAGAGGGATGTGCAAAAAATTCTTTTATTTTACATATCACACCTTGCAGTTATTGAGGGTCATTTATTCACAGTTATTAAATTAATTCAAAGAGATTATATTAAAGTCCCTGAAGAAGAACATTAAAAATGGAAGAAAACTGCAGTATGACCTATCACTACAATATTGCAATATAATATTGCAATGATAAATATGAATTCATTGCCGCAGAATTATGAAGTGTTCTGATTTATTTCAGCTTAAGGGGTTTGCAAATATTTAAACATTTACATCCATGCACATTGGTTTGAACAACAAATTACAGCTGTGGCATCTAAGTACTTTTTTGTGTTGAATTTATAGTTTCACAACATCTGCAATAAAGCTGGGAAGAAAATGAGACTGAGAAAGAGGAACCATATGTGGGGAAGGGTGTGGTAGAGGAAAAGGGGTGGGTGCTGATGTGGAGGATAAGGCTGGATAAGGAGACAGGAAAGGAAAGCTTACATTTTCTGTATAGGGAGAAAAGATACAAGAATCTGGCCTAAGTTCTGTTTAGTAATGAGTCCACATGTGAAAAAGTAAGTGTATTTAAGAAATAACATGAAGTATATGCAAAAAGTTGCAGCTGAGCTGAACAGATTATTCTGTTTCTTGATTTTTCAGTTCTACCCTTTGCCACCTCAGACACACCCAAAAATCTGAGAAAAGGAATGTGAGACATTTCTCTCTAGCCTGGTGGCAGTGCCAATAACATGCTGAGAAAGTCAAAGAGGTAAATGAAAACAGGAAGCACAGTATCAGCTGAGGAGTTAACTTACCTTGCTACAAATTGGAGGAGAGTGAGGCTGAAGCATGATGATAAGGCTGGAGTTGTAGATGCCCATCACATCTTCTTCATTAAGTTAACAAAAAGAGAAATACAGCAGAGCTGTACACAGTTTTTCAAAGGAGATCTACAAGAAAAACAGAAAGCTAGCAGGACCAGACAAAAAAATATTCAGAAGCAGCATAGGAATCATATTGGAGCCACAGAGCAAAAGCATGACACATACTAGTAAAGAGCTAAGAAGTGATAAAGAGAAATAGGTAAACAGCAATGTAAAGGAAGATAAGAAATTAAGAAAGCATTTAAAAAGAATATATATTTTTTGTACACAACAGAAAGTGGAAGCTTTCCAGAGAATCTTAAGAGGTAACAAAATAACTAAAATATAGAAAAAATACCTTAAGTAAACAATGGTTATAACATTTGATTTTTTTTTCCCCATCTGTGTTAACTATGGAGGAGTTTGATGTGTAGAAACAGGGACCCTTCTTTACAGAGTGTGTGTCAGAGTTTTGTTTAAAATTGAAGTATTGGCAGAAAAGGTGAATGGATCAAGGAGACGATGTGAACCATAAGAAATCACCAGGAGCAGGTGGCTTCTGCCCCAGAGCTGTAAAGGAATTCGAGTGTGAAATAGCCAAACTAAAAAATGTGGTGTGTAAAAAAACGAGTCCTTGTTAAAGGACAGGAAAGTGGCTCAAACAATGCCAGTTTTAGAAAAAGGACTCCAGTAGATCCACAGATGGATAAAAACTGAAATTAAGGAACATATGGATGCCTATGAGAAGCCACAAAACTAGTAGTAATTTGAAAATATTAACAGGCATTTAGATAAAGGAGATATGACTACCATTCCTGTGGATTTGCAGGGTTCTTTCATTTATGTACCTCACAAAAGGTTTTCCAGAAAACTAAACAGAAGTATGCTTAAGGGTAAAGGCTAATAAAAACTTAGGAAACATAGGACAGGAATAAATGAATAACCACATTTGCAGTGAAAGATAATTCAGTGCAGAAAGTCCATAGATATTTATGCTGTGCTCCTTGGAGCTCATCATACTCACATGCATTCTGGAAAAAGGAAATGACAAAGTTGCTGATTCTGTTAAGCTATTCAGGATTTTAAAGATGATTTCCAGCTGTAAAATCTGCAAAAAAATTACTGGGAGCTGCAGTGAAGCTGAAAACCAGTGTAGACAACTGCAAATCAAAATCTCTGCCTGAACTACCTTCCTTCAAATATCCAAATCCTATCCTGGAGCGGGAATAATGCAGCATGGATTAGAAAATCTCCTCCCTGATAATCCACCTTCCATACTCTCAAATTCTGAACCCCATACCTCTGCTGTAGCTGTCATAAAATGGCTGTAAAATGAATTTACTCAAGGATTAGAGTGCTGGAGCACTTCTATGATGAAGACAGGGTAGGTGTTGGGGTTGTTTAGCCTCGAGAAGAGAAAGCTCTTAAGACACCTAATAACACCTTTCAATACCTAATGGGCACCTAAAAAAATAACTGTTGAGGTCATGTAGTGATGGGACAAGTGGGAATGCCTTTAAACTGAAAGATAGTGGGTTTAGATTAAATATTAGGAAGAAATTCTTTACTGTGAGCATGAAGAGGCACTGGAACAGATTGCCCAGAGAAACTTTACCCTATTCCTAGAAGCATTCAAGGCCAGTCTGAATGGCGCTTTTGATGTGTCCCTAACCATGACACTGGGAGTGGAACTAAGTGACCTTTAAGGTGCCTTCAAGCCCAAACCATTCTATGAATCTATGATTCTCGGACCTGATCCCTATTCAGGTGGTAGAAAACACATAAACCTTAAAGGAGGAATAAGCACTTATATCAAAGCTTGCCTATGAAAGCATGAGGATCATTTGATCTTTTCCTCCCATCCTTCACTCATATCAGTTGCAAATGTGACTCACTTAATTGTGACTGTGCTAATATTTAACCATTATCAGAATAATTTTTATGATGACAAAAATGCAAATCTCTGAGAGGTTTTTCCTGGTTTTTTTGTTCTTTAAAGTAGAGAGAATGCACTGGCAAATTACTTCAGTTTATTGATTGGAACTCAAAGTCCATGAAAAGACAAAATGCCATGGGAGAGACAGACACAGAAATGACCATCACATATAGCTGTACAGTGAAAAAGTTATACATTGACCATACTGGTTTTGAGATATATTGTTTTCTGGATAATTTTTTGTATCTATTTTTAAAGCAACATGGAAACTGACAGTGTAAGATATTGATACCAAATGGACTGCTTGGGTGAAAAAAAAACAACCTGAGAATTTCATTGTAGTTGCCATGCATTTATTAAAAAACATTAGAGTGTTAAATATTCACTGGTTTTCTGACGTGATCTTTTACCTGATTAAATTTAAAATGAGAGAGAGTCCCTTAAATACAAGTGTATAGGTAGAGGGAGTTAAAAATCAAGTCCTTGCTCAGAATCTCTTTCATCTATGTTTCCATTCTGTACTATTCTTAAGCTCCATGAGCTCCACATTTAAGTGTCTGTTCTAAAATTGGAAGAAATTTTGTTGGCTGTTGGCAGAAGACTACATGAATAAGAATATCAGTCAAAGCAGACTATAATGCGTGTGTGCATGAAGATAGGTAGGTGTGACTAAAGAAAGTATTTAATACATGCCAAACACATCTTAGTTTCCACTTCTGACTGCATTTTATTTGAATTAATCGATCATTTCAGTTAGGAAAGTTCAGTGGCTGATATAAAAAAGTTTTCAAGAGAGTGGAGTAAGTATACATAAACCTTATTTCTTGAACACCAATTTCAGCCAAGTTTTGTGATGGACTGCTTGGTTCAATATGCAGTTAAGGCCTTTTGTTTGGCTATGGAGAGGATGTTGAAACTGCCAGTCATGTTAGGTTGCCCAATTTTCATTACTCTTTTCGAAGCAGTCTGATGGAAATTAAAGGTACAGATAAATTTCCTAATGCTCTTACTTCCTATGGTGTTAGAGCAAGCTTAAACTCAGTTGGATTAAGAAGATCTATTAATTGTGGAAAAATATTCTGAATCTTCTGAGCTTTTCTATTTCCCCAAATTCTTTTTTATACAGCTCATTAGTTGTAGAACTCAAAAGACCTGCTACTTCAACAGGTACATCTGCATTGCTGCAGTGTGTGAAGATCATAATCGTCTATGCAAATTATGACTGTAATCAAGCCAGTAGATCAAGTGCCATATCCAGTAAGCACACATGCACAGAGTGATTCAGTCACACATTGTGGTTTAGTCCTGTGGCAACAGGAACTTCAGTTAGAAATTATTTTTAAGGATGAAATTAAAATTTATCCTTTCATTCTAACTATGGCATAGCTGTGTCAGTGTTGTGCTTATCTTCACCTATAGTGCACTGAAGTAATTAACTTCTTCAGTTAGTAACTTCCCAGTTATTCATATGCATAAATGAGGCAATGGGGTAATTTACACAGTGGACTAAAATCAGACAAAGTGATTGAACCCCTAGCTACCTCCATGATGATGTATTTGAGTGGTTGCTACGATCTCTCTGACTGCCCTGGAGATCCATCTCATGCAGCTCCTGATGTACCTAAACCAATATGCATATTTCACTGAGTAAATTAACATCCTGGGTGGAGAATCTGGCCATCTCACAGACACACATCCCACCCAGAGGTTCTCAGCTTCTGATGTGGCTATTTGCACCCTACATAGGTCAGAAACTTCTAAGGAGTCAGAAAAAAATTCTCTATAAGTGCAAATAAATGTTCTCTGTGCAGCTAAGTAGTTAGAAGATGTTCTGTACATTGTTTAAGTAAACTATTAGTAATGAATAATGCATGTTGAGAAGTCTCATAGAATTGTGGGTCAGAGTGGATAGGAGTTAGGCATTTCAAGGAATCTCACAGATCCAGAAAAAACACCATGAATTTTCTCACACTGTTGTTCCCCACAATATGTTCATGATCTGATTTTTTTCTAGACAGAAAAACAATTGTAATAAAACAATATAAATTGTTGTTCCTTTCTTAAACATTTTTTTTTAACTGCTTAAATGGTAATTACTTACATTCTGTATTCTGAAGTACATTTTAAACAGCAGTACCACAGCTTCCACAATAACTAAATCTAGGTACCACAAATTTGAAATGGAAGTTTAGTAATAAATTTAAATAAAAATATCATTACTATTATACTTTGATAGTTTCCACATTTTAAAGTACCAGTAACACTTTTCAATAGAGAAGTACCACATGCTTTCTTTTGCAGTTCAAGATAACAAAAGCTCTTTCAGAGACATTAACCTGAAAGTGTATAATAGATGAGCATTGTACAAGTAAATATGCAAGACAAATGAAGCAGCGCACTAACCCATGTCACTTCTACTGATAATTGGTCTATAAATAATCCTGAACAGAACAAATATAGCTTTCCCTTGAATGATTTTTGGTATTTCTGATTAACTCTAAACTGGCTTTTCTTTTTTGCCAGTCTAGCACCATGAAACAGAAGTGTAACCAGGCAATGTGACATACAACTCAGAATTGAAACACTCTTCATTGAAAAGCAAGAATTAAGTTCAGGAGATAAGGCAAAACATTGTTATGATTATTAAACTTGTGCAAACTAAAACTTATCTTGCTGGGAAAGAAGTCTGTGATAAAGATTTCACTTTTAGAGAAGAGCCTAAAGTAATAGCGTACGGATACTTTCTGCTGTTACTTATCCTTTCAAATCCAATTAATAAAGCCATTAGGAGTCATGTCAAAGCAAACAAGGAGGTGGGTCTTCATGCAACATTTAGCAACCTTTCCAAAGGTTGTTATGAAAATAAGAAGATGACATTAGTTCTAAAGAGTCATTTGCAGGAAGAAAAATCTTATCAGGGCACTGAGTTCATGGCATTTGAAGGGCTGGAAGGTATTAAGAGGAAACATGTTGTACTCTTGCCCAGTTTTTATTCTTTCTGTATCATTAGCACATACCTATTCTGCTTATTAGTTTTCTTTTGCACATTGAAAGTACCTAAATCTCTAATATGCACTTAAAGCCCTCCCTGAAAATGAAGTTACTAAAAGATATTGGAAGGGTGGGGGGAGGAAGGGTTCAAGACCACAAATTTGGTGGGAGTGGGCAACAGAATAAACTGAGAGTCAAGGGCTCAGAAGAGGAGAAATGAGGAACGCAGAAGATCACCTGAAAAACAAGGGCACCCCCAGCAGCACCTCTACTCCATAGAAAGAGTCTGAGGAGCTGGCTGGTGGACATAGCTGGAAGGAAGATTCTGAGGTGGAGGAATCCTTGATCTTACCCATTCCTGTGTAACTTGCTGAAGTGTCTTATGAGTTTATATTGTTGAGCACTGTCTGTTTTCTGTGTACAACTCAGAACAGCTCCCATTGGGAGAGCACTTACATTAACAAAAGTGTGTGTGTTGACACATTCAACAGTGGGCCTGCAGGCTGAATGAGCTGTGATGAGAAAGGTGATTTTAGTTGTCTTCACCAAAGCAGGATCTTCTGTCTTAGAAAAGAGAATAAGGAGCAGAGCTCTGAGGCTAAGTAAGGCAGATGTGTAAATGTTTTCCCTGGTTATGCAGGTACCTATTACAAGTGGTTGATATGCCTAGCCACATATCTTCAGGCCTTTTTGGACTGATTGGGTGTTTTACAGACCAGTAAGTAAAAACTGTTCAGTGACTCAGAGAGGGCAATTCATTTTAAGGTACTTCTATGGAAAATATGCGAAATAGGCAAGATAGTAAAAAATATGTACCTGGGTATTCCACTGGTGGTAATAAACCTCACTTTAATTTACAACATTGATATTCTTGATCCTAGAATATCATTAGGTCACTACAAAATGCTCCTTTTTAAGAGGACACTTTTTTAATATTATAACATTCAGACAGTAAAAATACTCATGGATTTTCTTACTTGCTGAACAGACATGCAATAATGAAGTTTGTCATGAATGAGACGCATTCTATTTAACATTACTTTTCCTGGTGTCTTATTTTCCTTTTTTTTTTTTTCTTTCTTGATTCATACCAGAAAGCTTAAGAATTGCAATAGACTGTAATAATGACACTCTTAAGATTGAAAGCATTGAAAGCTTAGTTCCTTTACTAGTAGAGTAGGAAGGTTTTGTTGTACAAGATCTTCAAACTTAATTTATTTTTAGTCATTTTATTCATTTCTTAATTTCTGTTTATTGTTTTGTCAGCCACAAAAACCCAAAACCTACTCACAGTAACACAGGAACATGCTGCTGCTCATATGGAGGTGTAAGTGCTAGGATAGCATATCTAGTTCAGGAGCAGGGTCCAAACACCATTCTTCTGTGATTCAAGTGGAATAGGACATCCAGTTAGTTAAAAGCGAATAATTAAACTTGTTGTTGTCATTGTTGTTGTTGATATTGATCTTCGCATTATTTTTACATTGGGGTCAAGGGAACATGGGATTATAGAATTGAAAGATTTTCTAAAGAAGTGCACTGAAACATATTACAGTGCAATAATAAGGTGTTCAGAAAAAAGCCTCAACTAACATGTTCCTCAAAAAAATCAGAGTTAATTGTCATACCAAAATTTTTGTCTGGAAATTTTCAACAAAATTGATGAAAAAATTATATTTAAACAATCTTGTAAAACTCTGCTGTTTGCCTAGTTTTTTATGCATATCTAGCAAGAAGAATTTGCTTTGGTGGGGTTATTTTGTTTTGTTGGGGTTTTTGGCAGATTTAACACTTGCTTATAGACTATTGGAAGTTTTCTGAAAAGTGTTCATGAAAATGGCATAGAGAACACTTTGTCACTGACTCCCTGCAACCTGGTTTTCATTTAGCAATACCTTTGTCTTGTCCTTTAGTATTACACTATACAATATTTTCCAATGTATAAGCCTTGCTTGAGTATCTCCAAATATCATCTACACTCTGACAGAAAAAGCTATTATAAGGATTTTTAGTCTCAAAATCTAGTTAATAATAATTAGTATTTGGACTAGGCAATTCAGAAATTATATAATTCACGAAATTTTTTTTAAGTAACAACAATACTTAAAAATGCAATACTTCATTCTATTTTATTTTTATAAGTCTTCATCTTGAAGAGAATTGCAGATAACGTAAAATCAGCCCACTTGAACAAGTTCATAAGCAAGGTTGACTGTACCAATTACAGATGAGAGACTTGGGCTCTTGATTCTATACTGTTGGAACCACTGAGCATTCAGCATTGTTTCAAGCACCAGGTTTACATTTGCTGTCAAGCAGCACAATGCAGAGAGAGCTGCTAGAATAATTTAAAATAGAATTCAAAAGTAGAATTAAATGACCCATAATGTACTAAATCTAAAAACACTCAATACGTATTCGAACTTTACACCAAAATCAGTGTGGATTTCTTCTTCTTACTATGTAAAGGAAGAATGAACACCCCTCTGCTGCAGATTTTAATCCAGCTTTCGTGGTGCTAGAGATTTTGCATCAGTCACTGTGCATTTAATTGTCCCAAAATAAACATACATAAACACAAATTTGGATATTACCTGTTGATGTCCATTTTCTCTTTTTTTCCCATTTTCTGCATCCCTTCTATTATCCAAAGTAAATTACTGACAGATTTCAGTTTAAATATACATTGTACTACACTCCCTGGTCGTTGCTTCCCTCTTGTTGTTTTTTCCAGTTACTATATCCCATAAAAATCTTGTTTCCTTTTCTTTCTCCTTATGACTAGTTCTCATGGTTTATTAAATTTAACCATAATGCAAACCTTTCTGGATTCTATTATCTTTTATTTATTGTATAAATCAAGAACAAAAAACTAAGTTGTTCAAGCTCTGTTAGAAGTTCCTGCATTTCTGTTCACTGCTTTATATGATTACACTTCATCTTGAACTGTTAAAAAGATTTGTGTTTTTTCATAATGTAAGGATACATTGATGCAATGACACAAAGGACAGTCAAAATGGTGACGTGATATTCCCTAATATTTCAATAAAATTTGAGTAGTCTGATGCATTACCTTGATTCAGTACTATTTTCTGTACTGTGTTGAAGGAGAAATTATTTGCCCGCAAATTAATTTATAAAACTTGTACATTTACCTACTTTGACTTGAATTTCTTACTTCTGTCCTGATTCTTTCAAATTAGCTATACTTAAATTTATTATGATGATCATTTTTATAAGAAGCTTTTTTAATTGCAATATCATAATAAAATTATCATAAATCTTAATATTTCATAAGGAGACATTAACCATTAAAAAAAAGTCATTATTTTGTTAAAGACTGATGTAGCAGTTGCTTTCCTCTCTCAATTTGTCTCCAGTCCAGGTATTCTTTGTTTCCTCTGTCACCAATATTGTTATATAGCCCAATATATTTGTTTGGCATTTTAATAAATCCATAATCCTTGTCCTATTTTAATATTATTGGTTTCTAGGAATTTCTTTTGCGATTTGCATGTAGTTATGTTTTTCTATCATCTTGTAATTTGAATTTGTGTCTTTTATGTCCATTTTATTAAGATGAGTCATTTCAGTACTGCTTCTTTTCCACATTAGTGAAATTTCCCTGGATTTTAATGGATATGTATGTATTTTAAAATTTTAGGATGATTCAATAAGTATTTTAATATTTCTAATAGATTTTAAATATCTATATAGTGTATTTATTTATGTACTTTCAAAGGAGATGCCTTCTATTCTTATAGTTTCTTATAATAAAATCGATCAACTGAAACCTCTTTTGGTTTTTCAATATATTCTTATCAACATAAAGTAATTTGCAGTATATTTCTGAAAACTGTACTTTCCACAGAGGCAACGTATCCAACATAATGTTTTGGAACAGACTGAATTGGCTCCATAAAAATTCATTCTATGCTTTCCAAACGTTTTTGTTTAAACCACATTTGAATTTCACATATGGAGGATCATCGTGTTAGATCTATTGGGGAAAATAAGACTGTTAAACTGGAAAGTCTGGTTTTATGACAAAAAGATGGAATCTGATATATAATGAGGGAAAGATGTCTGCAAAAAATGTACTTTGTTTACTGAGTCAATATAGCAACAGGGTGAGAATGAGCTTATTTCAATGTCATTTTAATTTAATTGTTCTTTTCAGTGGAATCAAATTCCTGAAATAATGTGATGCATCTGTGAAGAAGGGAAATCCAATTCTAAGATGCTCCAGGGCAAACATTTCCAAGAGAAGTAAGGAAGTTTTTGTGCCATTGTACGAGGTCCCATACCAAACTCATCTGGAAAACTGTTTTTGTCAGCCATACTCAATAAAAGAAACTGAAATGGGAAGAGCTACCTATAAGAGCACAAGGAACATCAGGAGAATGGGGAGTTGATACTTGGAGAAGATTCCGGTAGAACAGCTTGTTTGGATGAGCAAAACAAAGATTCAAATGGGGTATGATTACTGTCTTGGAATATGTTATAAGGGAAGCTCTTAGGAAAGAAGCTGTTAAAGCTAAATATCAATGTTGGCAAAAACGTTAATGGGAGTGAACTGGCTATAACTAAACTGAGCACAGATATTGCAAAATGTCTGACTATCAAAATAACAAAGTTCTGAAAAACTCTCAGATCCAAAAAACAGGGTCAAAAATCTTGGTCAAAATTTTTGCCAAATAGGCTTCCAGCTTCACCTCACTATCACACAAAAGACTGAAATGTCAGAATAATGCTCAGTTTCATTGTTATGTTTTGAGTGATTCTTTTTAAGCTTCTATGATTAAAATTTTTTTTTATTTACAACTCATATATTTTGAGCTGCTTTGATTCTGAAGAAATTTAAGAATACCTTTTACTTGCTTTCAATGGTCAATATTTTTTTAAAATCTCATTCCACTTGCACTTTATAATATATGTTAGTCTGACACCACTTTTTCCTGAAGATTTTTGTTCCCTTTTGCCCATATGCTGAACTAAGGGAAAGAACATAAAATTTCAGAAAAGTTGTGGAACTTTCTCAAATGGACACATGATTTTTGAAAAACAATGCTATGATTGACTTTAATCTCAAATCCATTACAGAGGGAAATCCAGAATATGTATAACTAAATAGCAACCAAAGGGCAGGATTATGAAAAATTAATAAATTAATACATTTCTGATAGTGACAAGTAAACATTATTTTACACTGAAATCATTACATTTTGTAGTGAGTGGCTGATATTTTAGTTCTATATGCTGAAGGACAAACCATGTGCAGCTTGATGTGTACTTGCACAGTTTACTGCCAATAATTTTCAATTGCATAATCAAAATGACAGCACAATGACATGTAAATGACTGGGAAGGATCCACATGTTTCGCAAATTAAGATTTTTGAGTTTTAATAATTTCCAGTGCTCTTTGTTCATCAACTAATCAAAACCACTTTTGGAAAAGAAATGCAGGTAAATTCACTCAGGTTTGAAGTGAATATAATAATCCACACTGCAATTATCTTCCAAATTGTTTAGAGACTTGGATTAACAAATACACTGAATGTATGTTGTTTAAATTGAGTATGCTAGATCTTCCACATACAGGTCACCAGAACAGGAGGTCAGCCTCCAGGTGTATCTTTCTTGCTGTTCAGTATGCTGAAAGATACCAAGGAAACAGAGATTCAAGACACCAAACATCCTGTTGATGTACATATCAGATATGAAGACGAAATCTGTCAGATATATTTTCAGCTCTTCCACAGAGCTCAGTGCTTGAACTCAGTCAAATGTCATAGCAACGTTTCATCTCTCAAGATCTTGCTTCTGTAAAATAGTTGAGGCAAGTTCTGAAACTTCAACAGAGGGAATACAGAAAGCTGACTGAAATACAATACCGTAAACATCTTCTGAGAAGTGCAAAGACACGGGATAGGTAAGACCCCTTTTAAAGCTCCCCAACCAAAAGTATACAATATAAATACTTCCAGGAAACTGCCTTTTTTACAGTACCAGTTCTGAGTGGACAGAAAACAGAGTGAACATATGCCACACTACAGGAATCTGCTGCTCTGAACTACTCTAGCTGCCATTAGATCTTCCAGCACCGCTTAATTTCATTAAATTTTATTTTATTTAAAAATAATATATCTAATGCATTGCTACCTCTGAGCTACTCTGAATTTCTGAACCACCAGTAGTGCCATGGCAAGTGTCACTTGACACTATTGGCTAACTCATTGCAGCCTGGACCCTTAGGCTTCTGTCAGGTAGTTTATTTCTCACAAAGAATGATTTCTGTCTGTCCTATTTAAATGCTTCCAATTTATGTCTATAAAGCACCATGCCTTAAAACTAGTTCATTAACTTTATGTGCAGCAGTCACACAGATGTGACAGCAGCACTTGTGATGAATGCCCAAAACATGGCTGAAAAAATGATATTCCTATTAAGGCAAATAAGATTATTAAATAGTTGGTGCCTGTCTCTCATATATCATAGCTGAGATTAAAGTTTGTAATCAAAACTTACACATTTGTAACAATTATCAAGCACACTAACTGAAAACACGATGACATGCAAACGTGCATATATGTATATCTATATATGTGCATATAAATGTGAGTTTCAAATAACAGTTCTAAAAATTGTATAATTTAAGTTCCTTAGGAACAGTGCCACTGTCTTTCTGATTTTTTTTTTTTGTGCTTTTTTTTGCTTTTTTTTGGCCTTGCAGGAAGCTAGTTCTTGAAAGCAACTGCCGGAGATTCAGTTTTTTTTTTTGAAAACTTTCAGGATAAATATTAACTCAGAATACTCTCTGGAGATACTAATTTCTAAAATGCCGACCATGGCTGGTAAAGCAGAGTAGTGCTTAAAGCAGTAACACATTCTAGCATATTCTATGCTAGAATACCATAAAAATGTCTGCCATATCATAAAAATGTGGGTGGAGGTTCATGAACTCTTTCAGAAGAAAACAAAAAAGCTTTAACTTTTAAATAAAAATTTTATTTTGTCAGCTATTGATTGGAATATATGTCAGCTGTTTTTTGTATTGTTTGGAATATTTTTTTCAAATGTGTTTGAATGTTCGTTGACAAAAATGTGAGAATTAAAGCAGTTTTCTGTGGGCAGAGTAGATTTGTAGAGTTCAGGAATAATTTACAGCATACCATAATCACTCCTCTCTTATCCCTCTCTGTTTCAGGTGAAAGTCCTTACAGGCCATTTTTCCTACCTTAATTTTAACTTGATATTTCTACTATCCACATCTTGCCATTCAGTGCTGATACTTTTGCTTCTTTCACCCACATCACCCTACCACAGATCACTTCTATCTGTGACACTTCATTTCTCTTTTACAGATTCCCATTTTATCAAGCCAGTTGCTTTCCCAGCCTTTTCATCCTACTAATAACCTTTCTTTTCCTCTCAAAGATATTATCTTTTTAATTCTTCTCTCTAGAATTCTTTCCTATGTCTCCTGAATTTATGCTTCTGGACAAAAAAGAAATTGATTAGTTAAGGTCAAAGTTTTTTAAATCAAAGAACTTTAATATATATGTAAATGCAAATTTCAAAAGCTATACTTGTGCACTAGACAGATTTAAGAGAGCTATAAATCTATATGCATTCCTGTAAAATCCCTCTATTTTTTCAATTAATCTCTCTTCAATATTCTCAGTAGCAGTAATGCTTCAAAATAAAACTTCATGTATATATCATGGCTTTATTGGAGGGGGGAGAGGGGAATTTTACCTATTAAGTTGGTGTAATTTTTAGATAAATCAGAACAGAAAAGAGAGCACAATTACAGATATGATGTAAAGCCACATCTAAAAAGATCATATAAGATCAGACTTCAGGATATTTCACAATTTGAGCACAGTCTGAAGACAGTTGAAATTCATTTTAAAATTATATTGCAGTTAAGTCAATCCAATTTTAACTTTTTTAAAGTAAAATCTTCCTTGCATCATCCCCACTCAAAAGATATTTGCCACAGATCTTAGTGACAACTCACTTCTTTATGAGACATGAAAAATGAATGGGGGGGATGGTGTAATGTTGTGGGTTTGATCCTGATCTTTTCCCAAGAAAGTTGGCTGTTCTCTTAGAGATGTATGAGGTGAGTGTAAATGTTACCAGGCAGCTGTCCAGTCCAGCACCTTGTCTACATTGCTGCTCCATAGGAACATCTAGAAACTTCACTAAAAATTATAATGCAATAAATTTTCATAGGAAAGGAAATTATTACTGGTCTACTGCTTTTTAATTCTGTTAAAGACATACAGAAAACATTGGTAGGAAATTTTGTGTGGCTTCTAGCGGTGAGTTGTATCACAGATTATTTCTCTACAAAATAGCTGTTCAGCAATGCCAACTAATGTTAAACATCTCTTTTGTTTAATATTATCCTATGTCTTAGATGATAAATTATTCTTAATGTGTGAACTTTTAGAAAGCTGGACTTGTTGAAATCAGAATATTTTTCCTTTAAGCTACATGAAAATGTCACTTCCCTCCTCTCAGCATGCTGGACAGCTGCAATGTAAGGTGAAAATTAGATCTGGGCCTTAAAAACAATTCTGTGCCTACAAGATTCTCAAAAACTGAAATACCTGGCAAATACCTTGATGACAGGTAGCAGGAATACGCAGAGGTCTTTGAAAGAAAATATTTTCTGAAAAAGGTAAAAATTTAGGAAAGGCAGCCTAAATTTGAAATGCAGGTGAGATGTAGGAGGTTATTTTCCTAATAAATAGGAGGGATCTTTTTTAAGCAGTCTAGAAAATTATAAACTTTTTTTCTCAAGTGTTTTTTAAATGAGATTCCTAAACAATCTTTGTGACTAACTGTCTGGGAAAGAATAACACATACGAAGGTCAATGGCAAAGTCCAACTCACTTTAATAGCCAAAGAATTAAGTTAATTCAGAGCTGATATTTCTCTGACAGTGTACTCTGTCTTGAAATATTTCTATGAAGTAAGGTTAAGTAAAATTAAATATTTTTAGTATATGAAAAAGCACAAGTCTTAATACACCTTCAAAATCTTAAACATCCTAATCATTCAATAATGGAATATTTTTTCTAACAAAATTTCATTACAATTTCTAAACCTGAAAATAATCTGCACTGTCTGTTAGCACCTTAAGACATCTCTTTCCATCTAACTTTCCAGCTCTTCAACCTATCTCCAAGAAATTGCACTGTACTGCAGTGTGAGTTGCAACATAATCAATTAAAAATAAGCCCCTGCTGCAATAGTACACCAAAACTTTATGTGTGGTCTTATCACAATAAAAACTGTTCTGGTTTAGCTATTACTGAATTCAAATAGTTTTTTACAACTTTCCAGTGCTCACTTCATAGTAATTGTACTATGTAAGAATAGCAGTACATCATGCTATTTACTGAAAACTTTTGGAAGCCTCAACTGGTCAATCAGACAAAAATACTATCAATCTTTAAGCTTTTTTTTTTTAATTAAAACCAGAATCTCCAACTTTTAATGTACTAAGAAGCCATCCAGAATCTACAGGGATTTTAAATTTTTTTTTATATTTTATGTTCTTTATGATTTTTTTTCCTAGGCATGTTTTCAGATATTTTTTTTCCTCTGGATATTCCTAAGAGAAGCAAACCTGTGCCTATGAAATTGATTCAACCATAAATCCAGAAACTGACTCCTTTGATATTTTACCTTTTTTTTTTTTTTTCCCTTAACCTTGTAGAAAATGGAAATCTGCTCCCACATTTGGTACCTGGATATTCTTTTCTATATAGTGATCAAGCCTTGCCATGGTCAAGATGAGCAGTGGTCCATACTTAAAAAATCACAACTGACCTCTCAGCCACACTGTCAAAGACCACGCAAAGATGAAATTTCAATGACATTCATCTGCTTTGTATTTGCACTCCAGCTGATGCAGGTATCATGACAGATGTATTTTTTCAGCTCAGACTTACATTTCAGTTCAGCTCTGAAGTACACAATGCCCTAATTTAAAAGCATATATTTTTGTTTTCCTCATAAGCTGAAAAATGTGGAAGGGTGGATAAGAGCTGACAGACTGACATGTGTTTATACTGAAATTAAAGTATTGAAGTTCACCACACTTGAAGTGAAACATTAATCCATTAGTTTCCTCAGCCTACATTTTTTTAACCTATATAAGAAGAATTTAAAGAGTGAGCAGTTACTAAGATCATGAAATATATTACCATGATCAAATAGAATAAGAGAATACTCTTTTATCACGTCATTTTCTGACTGCAATTTCTGTTTAGCTCTTGTTGGGATGACAAGGTGCTGCTGCTTTTGCTAGTTTGCAATTGAGAATTGCTATTACCATCTGAGTTGTGTTTCTGGGAACTGTGTTTAGTCCAAGTCAATTTTCCACTGGTTGGAAAACTTTTACTCCACAGAGTGTCCATCCCTTGGAACAGGCTGCCTAGGGAAGTGGTTGAGTCATCATCCTTGGAGTTATTTAAAAGACATGCATACTTGAAGACATGGTGTTTTGGGCTTGGAAGTACTGTGTTAATGGTTGGACTCAGTGATCTTGGAGGCCATTTTCAACCAAGATGACTCTATGATTCTGTGATTCTGTAAGGATGACTGCAGAAGAAATAAATATATGCTTCATTTTCTGTAACTGGGGTTTGGTGGCGTGGACGGGGCCAGCTGTAACTCAGTCCTGCTGGAGACAACGCACTGGTTGTTGGCATGTCACCTGTCCTCAGCCCTAACATCTCACAGCGTCATGACTGCCCTAAGCCAGATGGCTATGAGATGAAGAAGCCTGCAGGACTTACCCCATGCTAGGATACTGAAAAAGAGATTTATCCTTTAAGAACTTGTGCAAGGTGCTGCTTCAGTTTTCCCTGCAGGAGTTGGTTCCCCGGCCAAGGCTCCCCTCTCACATCCACCCACAGCTCACAGCATGCGCCATGCCCAGCTCAACACAGACACCTCAATCAGTGTAATAGCTGAGCTGTCTGGTAAAAAACCCCAAACCAATAAACAACAAACAAATCCCAAAGAACAACAAAAAATCCAATCAATAAATAAATCTGCTTTACTTCCAACTTTTCTCTCCTTGCTTGGAAAGCATATTACACTACTACTTTGTCTCTTCCCTCCAGGCTTCTGACAGACCACATGCCTTTGTTTTCACATCTACTGTTTACCTTTTAAAAGCACTCCTCTCAGCATCATGCTGTTTTCTGAATTTTGTCGTTTACTTCAGTGTATGTACTCTGCAGAGGCCAGGAGCTTGGAAAAAGCCATGAATTCTTTTCCTAACTAGAAGTGTCAAACTTGCTGAGCATACATCTTTTCACATATAATTTTGTAGTGGGGATTCAGCCCTGACTGCCTTCTCAACTCAAAATATTAGCACTGGGACTGCTGAACTGCACAAACATATGCTGAGTTTGATGGAATATTCACACATTTTAGATTCTACTTGCTAAAATAAAAGGCTCAGAGACAAGACAACAGCTTTTTCTTATAAAATTATTTAAATAATCAAAAAAAGCATTTATCAACAACAAAGGTACAACCACCAATTTTCCAGACCCTGGCCACACTTCTGATCTTGGTCAAAGTGACTGTAGCACTGTAGCACTGAGGTAAGATCCAGTACAGCCTTGTCAGAACTCCAGGATAGTAACATTTATCACTAGTCATGCAGGAGGAGTTTTTTGATGATTGTGGGCAGATTATCACCACAAGTGTGGCAAATGCAGAAGGTTCTGCAAAAGGATCATGGGACAAACACCTTCCACAGATGATGTTAGTCCCAAATTCCTTTTTGCTTCAAGAACAGTTACACTAGAAAAATCCAACCTTTCTACTCCATTCCTGCATAGGCTCCTCACAATGGACTTTGTCTCAGTAGATGAACTCCACTCTCCTGTAAAAGTTTCTCCTCCTTCCTCCTTTCCAGCCCACAGGATATTACACAAGTTTAGGTTTTTTAGTCTGAAAGGAGATGACCCTTCAGGCTTTTCTTGGAGTATATTTGGGGTGAGACATAAAAGGGGTTTGTTCTTCCTGAGCATTAGCTGGAAACAGAAGAATGCATATTGAGTGCAGAAGTCTACTCCCTTATCTGCCTTTACCTCAGTTCCTTGCATTGCAAAGCCAAAGCTCACAGTCTGTGTATGAAGAGCTTTGGATTGTACTCTCTATCTTGCGTTTTTGTGTCCCAGTGAATCATAAAATTGTTTAGGCTGGAAAAAAGGTTCAGATCATTAAGTTCAACCTAGCATTTCCTAGTCCACCACTAAACATTTGTTTTTAGTATATATATAATGTGTGTGATGGCTTCCTGTTCAGAAAAATATGACTGTGTGAGTGTCTGATGCTACGTCAAATACTAAAGACAAAAGAGTTGATGTTGTGTTATCACTACAAAGCAGAATCATTTATTGGCACTATACCTATTTGCTGAAGAGCAGCCGCATGCATTTTGCCAGTGCAGCACTGACGAAGCTGTTTCCCTTCTGAAGACTTGTCTCTCACTATTCTGAGCAGTTTATATCAGTAATTGTGAAGATTTTCTGTATTTGCTAGGCTCTTCTCAGTCTCCAGCTCAGCAACTAATTCTGGTGTCTGTCCAGAGAGCCGTGGAATAGAGACCTGGGTGAGCTTGGGTTGCCTGGGACATCTGGTCCCTCTCATCACTCAGAAGACAGCCTAGACCCAGTGCCCAAAGGCACTGGAGGGCTGTGACCTGCCTGGTTTGGCATTCTCCTTAAATGAAGAGTCCAGCATTCAAACTCACTGATGGGGGAGAGTCTCATCACAAATAATAGGTCAGAACATTTCTGTAATAGTTTTTCCAAACTTTTCACTGAAATGTTCTGTGCAGGAAGTCTGAATAATTAGTGGGGTTACATCCCTTTAGACAACTACTCACTTATTCCACACATAGGAGAGGAAATAATTTGAAGTATTTATATACACATATCAGATACTTTACATGTACTCATGAATATATATATGTAATATTTATTGGCATGGAAAATTGCTTAGAATTATCCTTTGATTTGCATTTTTTTAAATTGTAATTCTTTTAAAGTAGCTACCAGAAATGGTCAGTTAGAATAAATAACAAGAAAACAAGCTACCAGAGAGCACAGGAATTAGAACATAAATTGTAATATTAGCTTTCAATTAATGTTTAAATGTTTCTGATTACCTAAATAAGTGCCAGTTAAAAGCTCAAGTTCTAGTCATTAATAATTGTACATGAACTGATACAGATGTCTTTTAGGAGAAAAAAAAATCAAGCATGCAATTGTATGAGTAACTAGGGGAAAGAAACAAGATTGGAAAACATATAAAACATATACATGTTGTTAAATGTGTGTATTTTTCATTTTATAAAAAACTTGAAATTCTGATTTTTTTAAATTAATGAAAAAAAGCATTTTTAGAAATAATACCTGATTTATGAATACTTTATGTATTATGTGTAATACATGTTCAAAATTATGTATGCATGTGATATATATGTGCAAAGGAACAGTATAAATCTCATTTACATGCTATGGATATAACATATATGTTTATACAAACATACATGTTTTCTGTGCTTATGTTAAAATATGAGAGTCCTGTAAATTAGAAATTTTTAATTAAAACATTTTTTAAATAGTCATATGATTAGCCAAATTCAAGAAATTCTCATGTATTTTTTGTTGAAAAACCCTTGAGAGAAATTTATTTCTGGTTAATTGGTGTTACCTGTAAAAATGAAATGAAAGTGTCTTTCCAGTCTATCGGATAATCATTATTACAGCAATTTCTAAAGTAATCTCATATCCACACAGGACTGGAGACACAGATATTGTCTTGAATACTAAATACATTTATATTTTAAAATTATCATCTAGGTTATTATGCAATATGTTCTCATAATAATCTTTGTGCATCAAATTATTTAGGCATGTAGTTGAATCCTTGGAAATTCTCAGTTCACATTAGTCAATCAAAGAAATTATTAATAGAGGAAATCTGAGGAGATTTTTTTTTCCTACAATATAACCATTCAGAATGTGGCAGCAAAAACAGTCAACAACACAATTTTGTGATCAGGACCCCTGCAACACATAAAAACAATTAGGTAAACTTCACAGTGTAATTTGCTTTTACTTTGTTTTTTACTTGGATTCTGCAATTCAGGAAAAAAAAAAAAAAAAACAAAAAAACAAACAAAAAAAAAAGCCCTGATAAACATTTAAATTCCAGTAGCTAAAACTCTTACCCTCATAAGAAGATCAGGAGAAAGATACAAGGTTTTCAAGAAATGAAGGCAAAGAATCGTTGAACACAAGGTACATATAGTCATAAAACATTTAATCAAGTCAGGATTGCAAGACAATGGCCAGGGGCAGAGAACATGAGCTACACAGAAGTTTCACAATATGTGTGATTTTACTGAGCCATTAATAATATTTACCTCCTCTATTTTTTCCTCTTCAGCCACATTTTTCATCATTACCATCACTTCTCCACTTTACAGAGACAATATGGATGCAACAGGTGAGAACCAGTGAAACAGAGAGGGTTTTAATGCTAATTGGTCAAAAATTAAATATGTAAATCACCATGACTTCTGTTCTTTCAAGGCTAAAGCGGAACATAAGTTACCTGTTTTCCAATTTTGTATGCCATAAGCTGCTCTTTTGCTTCAGTTAATTTATGATTTGTTCCTTGATTATGAACCTTTGAGAAAGGCTATGAATTAGTGTGAAACAAATGGATTAGCCTGGAAAGAAAGATACATTCTGCTTTGAAGAAGAAAAACTCAGAAAGTTAAAAACAAAAAAAGCCATGTTGAGCAAGCTCTAATATAATTTGACATTCCAGGATAGGCATCTGGGTACCATGCGTAGACTAAACCCACTGCTCAAATTTCTCATGCCCAACACTTCCCACTCTCCCTTGCTTGCTGTTTGGCTTTGATACAAATGATAAAACCTACTGCAGTCGTGACTGTGCCACTGCTGGAGACTTAGTTGTGGGATTTCCCCTCAGCCCCTTGTTTGTCACCATTTTCCACATTGCATTCTCAGACTTATCCAAAAGCTGGGAGTTAGGGAGCTAACTTGTAAGGTTTATTAGACAGCTTTCTCCCTCCCTTCCCTCCTCTCTCTATCTCACAGCCCTCTTCCCCGTACACACTCCCCCATCTGAGTAGGAATGATGCCTTCATAATGGGATGAACTCCTAGTTCCCATGTGTAAAATCGGTAGCTTGATATTTCCTTTGCTAAATGGTCGTAGATGTGCAACTCTCTTCCATTTTCTTCAGTTTCTTCACCCATTTACTACCTTTTAGCCGAGGCTTCTGAGCATCCTGGGGCATCCTTCTCCAGACATTTCTGTTGTTGAGAGCAGGACTGGCTCTCTGCTAACAAGCCAATGCTTCCCAATGAGCCTGCAAGTGGCTAATGCTCATTGCAGTGCTGTTACCAGTGCATTGTGTAAGTGCCATTCAGCTCTGACCTTTCTGGTCACCTTAAACTGGGAACTGCAAAGGTAGTTCTGCTATGAAACTCTTAAATCCCTGCAAAACTTTCAAGCTTTTACTGGAAATGTTCAGTTTCTTGAGCCTGCCCACACAGCAACAGTGTGTTCAAAATAAAGCCATTAACAGAACTGCAAACAATTTAAAAGTCAAAGAAGTTATGTTGAATAAGACTCACTCTTATTTTTTGGTACTTCAGGATTTAATCAACCGTATTTTCTGTCTGAGTAAACTCAGCAGAGAATAACCCCACCAGGATTAGGTGCTGTGAAAAAAACTATTAACCTATGCATGCTGATTTAGGTCTCAAAGTGCTACACAGGAGTTACAAGGGATTGCTATGGGTAATAAAGAGTGGAAGTTTAGAAGTCATTCTCTATATTTAGAACAAATGTTTTCTGTTTTAAGTTAATTCAGTAGTTGTGGAAGCAGATACAGAGGCTTTAGTAGCATTGAAATTATTTAAACTATGAAATCTAATTTTCTTTTATTTTGGAGACAGAAAGAAAATGTTAAGGAACTGAATTATTGCATTTCAAAAGATATTTTATTTGCTTTTGGACATGTCAGTTTTGGGTGCTATAATTTTTTGACAGTATTCGTGATTAAATTATCCCAAGTCTTAGACATTAACATGTGAAATATATGTCTCTGAACATGTTACACATGAGCAATCCTTGCAAACATTGGTGCCGCAAACCAATAGGTCCAGTCTTTGTCTCTTGATTTTTACTTGGGGTTTTATTGGTTGATTTTCTTTTCTTAGTTTTGTTTGGTTGGTTGGTTTTTGCTTTGTTTTTGTTTTGGGTTTTTTTTGTTTGTTT
The DNA here is from genome assembly GCF_015832195.1 of Motacilla alba alba. Taxonomy (NCBI): domain Eukaryota; kingdom Metazoa; phylum Chordata; class Aves; order Passeriformes; family Motacillidae; genus Motacilla; species Motacilla alba. The sequence continues at coordinate 79,239,357 of NC_052017.1, forward strand.
GTTTTAGATTTTTAGTTTTTTTAATTAATCTGTGTCAACAGTTCTGGTCTATTAAGTTCTATGACTGTTATTTTCATTTTGTGCTTTCACGAGTACTAGGAAAGAGAGAATATCAAGTGTCTCCTTATTTGTAGGCTTTTACTTCCCCAATTATTTTAGTTGCTAAATTAAGTGTGAAATACACTTACATCAATAATTCTTGAGATAAGCAAAGTTGTTAGATGATATTGGTTGTATTTGGATGGTTCGTCTGGAAGGACATTGAATATCTTGGAAAAAACATGCTTGTTATCATTCCAGTGTAAAAAAATGATAATAGGAAATAGTTAACCTGTACAGACAAAGAGACCTGATGAGATTTTAGAAAAGCATGCTTTGCTCACCAGTACAAACAGGAGAGCATTTTGAAGACAAAGTTTGTCCTGGAGTGGCTAAACCAGAGCTATGAATTGCTTCACTGGAAGTCATAGACACAGCAAAATCCTTACACACACTGTGTTGTAATTTATTTAGCATTTACTAATGACCTTGGCTTAAGCCATGCAGACTTCTTTGGATGAAAGTTTAAATTTACTGAAAGCAGATCATCACAACTACAGTGATTATCCCAATTGAATGCTGCCATAGATGTCATTCCCCAAATTTACTGTTTGTGAGAGTGCCTAATGATGCAGGTTATATTTTATCACCAACAGTTTTCAATTATTACTTTCAGAACCCCATTTACAGATGTCATATAATATCATTGTTACTTTTTATTCTCCATTGAAATAACATTATTCTTTCTTCCAGGGAGACTTTGATGAATTGTGAAGAAATTTTGTCCAAAAGAAATTAAATGAAAGGACTAGTATTTTTGAGGTGATTGTGATATCTCCAGGACTCAGAATCCTGTTTACAGGATGGAAAAGGAAATTTCTTCCTGGAGAAGAGTAGGTTTAAGAAACAAGAATATTACATGTGTCACGAGGCATAATTGCGTTGAGGAGAAAATCAGAAAACACTTAGATTTCTTTTGAAGCAATTAGCTTGTCAAATGATCAAACTTTTCTAAGAAAATTCCAATGTCTTCTAAATCTAGGGGAGATAGAAATAACAAAAGATCTTCATTAAACATTTTCAGTTTATGTTAAAATAATTGATCATTTTTCATTATTTAAAAAAAAAATCCGCTACACTTTGAGTCTGAACTTTTCCCCTTTATTCTCTTAGTATACAGATGAATATATCTGTAAATCTTTTCTCACTAATAACAACTAGAACTGAGAGTCACTTGCATGATGGGTATATTTTCTTGTAGACAAAAAGGGCAGATTGAATAATTTCATCATCATGTCACATGACAGTGCTGCAGTACCTGAGATCACATGACTGTCTGTCCAGAATGCAGACAACCAAAAAGAATGGTTTAAGTTCCCTACTGAATTTTAGGGGGTGATTAGCTCAGGTGATTTACAAGTGGAACAGAATTGCAGCATTCCTGGTGATTTCAGAGAAAATATGTATTTCGTTGTCGGATTTTTTTTAATTTTAATTTTTACCTCAGTATTTTAAAACGGATGCATTTAAATGTACAATTCAGAAGTTTGTTTTTAACTTTCATGCTAGTATTCTGCCCCAAGGATAGGATATACACAGCATTTTTTAAACATGATACTAATATGGGAGGGTAATTTAACAGTTTGGACTTTGGACTGTGATTCAATAAAGCTCCCTGAAAAAATATCCCTGAACATATTTCACTAAATCATATGCATATTCAGTTATGCTTGTTAGTCCCAGTCCTCTGTTAGATGTGAATGAATATCTTTTGATAGGGAAAAAGTAACTTAAAAGCTAAAAATATATTATAGGATTTCTTTTGGAAAATAAAATTTAGTCTGACAGCTAGGTCCTAAATCAGGAAAGATAAAAAAATAATTTCGATTTAGAGCACTAAGCTCTTACAGTTGGTGTTGTTTCTCTGACACACAGAAAGCCCCTTGAGATGAATAATCTACTGTGAAATATCACAGTGGAATTTTTGTTTCATTTGATTCTTAAATTACTGGGTTTAAAGACATTTTAACTGACCAGATGGGTTTTTTTTTTTATCTACCCAGATAGCTCATATAGTTTTCTTCTGTTATTTTTTGTATATTATAATATACAGTATTTTTTCTGTTAGTCTTCTCCTATTTTTTTATTTTCTTATTTATTAAAAGTCTGAAGCTTGTCTTTATAAAGTCTCTTTTAAATGCCTGCTCTTTAAAATTACTGAAATCTCCTTGTTTTGATTAACAGCTCAAATCCATGGATTCTCACCAGGAACCAAATTTTCTTATCTGCTTTGTTCCCTTGTAGTATGAGTCACCAAAGCATGTGCCGCTCATGTAGAATCCAAATTATTCTGTCAACCATGCAAATTTGAAATAATTCAAATTCTTCCTAGGTGTTCCCTCAATCTTTTTAATGGTTTTGGTTATAGAGTAATACTATGTAAATTATTAATACAGTAATTTTTCTACAGAAATTCAGAAAAAGGGCATACTAAAGAAGATAAAAAGAATATTTGGGTTTAGGTTTGGCAATGACAATGGAAATCTTCTCCTTGCATAAAATACTGATTGAAATTATGTGCAACATAGGTAGATGTCATGATCCAGAATCACCCTAGATGTGAAAGATTCCTTAATCTTTGGGAAGTCTCGTTTTCTTCAAATTAATTCTGCCTTGCTGTGGGTCAAACATTTCATTTTGTGGTCAAATTTATCTTTGGGATGAAGGAGAGGAGGGAAAGAAAGTGAAATTAGCTTACTGCTACTCCATTGAATCTAGAGATAGAGCTCAATGCTATTTGGAATTGCATGATATATTAGTAAGCTTATTAAGTAGCTCAGATTATACTATTATTAATATTTAGTTTTTAAAATTATTGTGGAGCTTTTCTGCTGTATAAAGAGATTCTGCAATATAAATAGATTCTTCTTCCAACTCTTTCGTTCTATCTGGAAAAGAAATGTAGCAATCTCCTGGGGTTTTCTTTGGATTTAAAGAAAGCCCTACGTTTTCCTTTGAAGGGGGATTCCTGGAGACTGGCTGGTATTTACTGAATTTCAGAGTGCAGGGTTTAAACTGACAGAGACAATCTTGTAAGAAGGGGAGCTGTTAAGTCTCATCCTTTCCTTGCATAGATCATAGTCCAATAGAATAGTAATTGAATGGTTTTACTTTAGATATTTCATATATTGCAACTGTATTTAGTCTGGCAGGTTTCGTTTTCCAGTGCTATCTCTAAAGTATTTCCTTCATTAACACATGTGTTTAAGTTCAGTATTTTAATTCTATTAGCTTTCATTCTAGTGGTACTTGACTTAAGGATCCCTCTAAGATAGGAATAAAAAATGCTGTTGTATTTCTCTTGATGGTTATCTGTATCACTACTGTATCCAAACAGTGAAATATCATCTATACTTTTCTGAGCGTGAATAAAGAACAGATTCTGACAATGCTTAATTGTTTCATAAAAATGTTATACCTTGCATTTTTGGAATACTGATGTGTGCAGAACTTCTTACAGTCTTAAAGAAGTGTAGAAGTGCAGTCTAAAACATCCAAAGTCTTTTCAATGTCTGTGAAATATCACTGACAATGAGAAAAACAGTGATATCAGTGATATTTCACTGTCTTATGAGAGTGTGTTGGAGCAAGTAATTCACACTTTTCCAGAAATAATCAAATGTGCCCTCTGTAGAGCAGTAAATATTCACACTTTTCTTTCTATGTTGCACTGGTTAAGCTGGAAAGGTTGACTCATGAAAGAACAAAGATGGTGAGGGAAAAGAAGGAAATTGTGCAGTCAATGTTCTCACAAGTGCTTGAAAAAGAGGGGGGGTAGATAACAAAGTTATGGAGTTTGAAGTGAAGAAAAATCAACCTTATGTCACTCCAAACTAAATCTCTGTGGAGAGCTGCATCAGGATCTTATAATGCTGAATAAAAATTGCAAATAAAATTTCATATGCACATAAGAGAAATAAAACTTGGGAGCATAGACAACACCAAACACAGACTATTATGCTTCAGAAGTAGCTGCCACTGCTTAAGAGGGAGATTGTAATCATTGTAGTTATCATCTCTCTCTTCACAGAATGATCAAATAATTGCAGAGAAGATAACCGAAAGAATGATATCCCAGTAAGTAAATTCATTGCTACCACAACTTGTGCACTGCTTGCACTTCTTGATTACCTATTTTGCCCTTTGACCAGGGCTACAGAGAAGATAACAGCAAGGGTCAAAAGAGCTTTCTGCAGAAGGCAAGAAACCAACTGCAGTACTTCTCTTTAAAAACTTGAAGCCAGATGGCTGTAATGAAATCATGAATACAGAGAAAGTGTGAGAGGAATGATTTTTCAGTTCCTGCTTAAACCTACTGCAGTAGCTTTACATCCAAAAGGATGACTGAGTTATATTCTTCCTTGCTTAAAAACACAGGTAACAATGTGCTATTTAGACCTTCAATGTGAGAATCAAGATACTTTTCATCGGCTGCAATCTTTACGGATAAACCTGAAAGCGTAGTAAGTTCTCTTGCAAGACCCATGATAAGTTCAGTAAGTCCTCCAGCATTGACTTCATGAGCCATGTTCTTTCAGGGAGTATCCACCCACACAGTGGAGTTCACCAGGCACTGAAGTGTGGATACCCAGTTAATCATGGGCCCTTTCCAGGAGCTGCAGGACACCACCAGAGACTCTGCAAGGACCACAGGGACATATCTGCTGAGGCTCCCAGAGCACCTCCTCTGCTCCTACTGCCTTCCCCTCAGGTCTCAAAGGGCCATTTATCACACTTTTTCTCTCACCCCTCACTCTCCCCCACCACTGATAGTACCCCTGCAGCCACTCTCTGCTACCAAAATCATGACGCCTGCACTGGATAAAATTATTTGCTTTCCAAGTACCTGCGGTCAAAACTGTTTAAAAACATACTTCACATCCTTTGCATTGGATTATGAGACTGAAAAGTTCATACCTCACAAGTTTTAAATCATGTTAGTCAATATAGAAATCTACTAGCTTGCTTTCTGCAAGCCATAAGTAATTCATGCCTCCTAAAAATACTACATATCATTGTACTGTTCTCTCCTCCCTTTGGCTGTACCTGCCTTCTTCGACTGTGTTTTTTGCTTCATTTCTTTGTAATCGTGTTAGCAGAAAACTTTTAGCTTTTTGGCAACATGGAACAATCTTTTCAAATATTCCCTCCCATCAGTAAGATGAAGGAAAATCACATGTTTAGTAAACAATTGTGCCATGGAGTAATAATGGCTCTGAATGAAGTAGCTAAAAGATATTCAGATATAATTTTCAACCTTTTTCCTCAGTATTGATGACATTATATTCTTTACCTGACACTGTAAAATGCATTAAATCTTTACAATTTTTTTTTTAATTTTAAAAACACCAAAGTGCTGGCTTATGCTGAACTCATGATTCTTTTTCTGCAGTCTTCTCTTAAGCCATAATTTTTATCTATGAAAATGGCAGTCAATTTTTTCCGAAATTAAAATAATTATAAAAAGGTATATTCACACAGAAGTCTTCATTGGCCTTTCTTCTCTTCAACATCGTCTTCATTCTTTCAGAGCAGATATGTCTGAAGACTGATTAAATACTCAAGGACTAGTCACAAGTCAAAAGAAAATCTAAGCCCTTTCACTAATTATAAATGTCAGTGATATGAAGATCACAGTGGCCTATAATTCATATAAAGTCTCTGGTTATTTCAAAGCTATAAGCCAATTAATACACTCAGATTATTAATGAATAATGTATTAGGAAAAAAGAGAAAACATTGCTGTCTTTGAAGAGCCTGCTTGCTGCAGTCAGAGATATTTTTTAAAGATCGTTCATTGTACATCAATAATCTTTTAGATCAAATACCACCATCAGTTACATGAAGCTCTCCAGTAACAACCATAGCTAGTAAATTACAGCAGTGAACAGCCTGATCAAGATCTGTTTGATGGAAAGTCAACATCTTCTTGATGCTGTGCAACACTGAATTAAAGAAGAACCCTTGCTGAAAATATAAATTTGAACTCCAATACTGATGTAAATCAGAGGGGGTTTTAGTTGTGCCCTTTGTGCTTTCCTTCTCAGAGTCTTAGATGGCTGTTGGATGATGAGGAGCAGCCCAGTATGAGCTTTTCTTGCATCTTCCCAATAGTAAGTGAGCCTTTTATTTATCCTATCCTAGGAAAGAGCAACATGAAAAATACATGCTGTGATTTCTTGTTTTACCGCAATGTGCAGCGCATCCCCTTTGTTTTTTTCAAGTTTCCTTTACTGACAGTTTTAATTTCAGCACATTTCTTGCTCATATTAAATTAATATTTTATATTCACTAGGTGCTAGAACTGAGACAATTTAGAGGTCCAAAAGAAACATCAGGTAAATAAAGAGAAGATAAACTTAGAAACTTTTATTACCCCTACATGGCAAGAAAGTAACATTCACAGAAGCTATCTAGTAAAGACACAGATTTCCTATCTGAAAAGAATTTACCATAAGATAACAGCTTTTATCCATCTCACAGATGCCAACATTTGTTACATAAGAAGGACTGACTTTTTCCTATGTGATCATTCTTGATTTCTCCAACTTTTCCTTGGAGAGATAACAATAAACAGTTGTCTCTTTTTCACTGCCCTAACTTTTATGTCTCTTCAATAATTTTGGGAAGAAAAAGTTTTGAGACTCCTATGCCTGCTTCATCCTGATATTCTATGAAAGTTCTACTATTTTCTGTTACTTTTACACAAGTTTAACAGAAATGCAGCTATGAGCTGTGTAACATCAAGCACCAGTCCTCTCTGACTTATATTTTAACTCAGATAGAGTGTCTATATCAGAAAGAAACATACCCAATGCTTGAGTTTTTTCTAAGTTGTTTTTGTTGATTAAGTTCAGTCATAGTTATGTGCTTATTCTTTCAGCATATGGGGTCTCCAACTGGAGCTGGAACATCCAAACTTTTCTGAATCAGCATCTTCTTCTCAAAGGTGAAGATTAAAAAGATTAAAAACACAGAATAATGCAATCTGGAAGGGACTTCAGGTCGTATATGCTTCCACCCACTGCTCATTAAATTATAGAGTAAAATTGAATACTAAATTTTTGTGGGGAAGTCGTACAAAGAATGGCTGAGGTCACCTGACTCATCCAGCCTGGAGAAGAGGAGACTGAGGGAAGATGCCATAGCAGTCTACAGCTTTCTCACAAAGGGAAGTGAAGGAGCAAGTACTTATTATTTCTTTGCAGCGACCAGTGACAGAGCCTGAGGTTGTGCTAGGTTGGAAATTAGAGGGTAATTGAGGACTGGAACTGACCCCAGGGAAGTGGTCACAGCACAAAACCTGGCAGAGTTCTAGAAGCATTTGGACAACACCTTCAGGCACATGGTGTCACCCTTGGTGTGTCCTGTGCAGGGCAAAGAATTGATGATCCTTGTGGATCCCTTCTTCAGGGTATTCTATGATTTTTTATTTAGACTTCCTGTATTCTGAGGACTGAGACAAATCCTGTGGTTTGGTTTTTAGTGTCACTCTTCAAATTTTGTGAGTTTGATACCCATTCCAGGATAACTCAAAAGTTGAAGTTCTTTAACTTCTTTTCTTCAATATTGTCTAAACTGTTACCATGTTTAGTGGCAATCTTTTTAAGTGTAGAATCGGCTGCTTATTTCTTGTTATAGAAAATCATAGGATGTTCAAAAATTGCTGTCTTTTGGGAATTATCTCAGGTTCCTAGGTTTTTCTTGGTGAAACCTGTTGCTTATTCATTAGATGGAAAATGAGAATGTCACTATACGCCTCTGTTTACATGTCCACTGTTCTCCAATGAAATTTCTGTTCTGCCATGAAAATTCTTCTAGCTAATAAATTTTAAGGTTCCTTTGGATAAAGGAAGAACTTTATTTGAACCACAAAATTCTTTTTAATTCCTACAACTATTATGAACAATGCACTTAGCAAAAAACCCCTAAAATTTTACACATTAAAATAAACAAGATTAGAGTAACACAGAAAATAATTTCTATCTCCACTGGGCATATATCTGCACAAATACTTTCCTAAAGCAGAGTCAAACATTTCAGAGCCTAATGAAAATCAAAATTAATTTAGATGTATATAAAATGTTGTGGAAATGAAATATTTTTTTAATATTCATTTCATAATCTATCATACTAAACAGCTTCTCATTTACTAATATATTGCATGGTCTTCAAATGTGTGATAGAGAGCTGCTCCATCTGGAGAACTTATCCCATCTGGAGTAATTTCCAGAGCTTCTATGACTTTTTTCAAAGGCCTTTCAGATAGACTATGAAATAAACTTGGCCCTATTTTTAACTTTTTTCTCTTCCTTCCCTCTTCAATCAGCCTTAAGTCTAGCAGGATCACTAGGAGCTTCTGGAGAAAAAAAAAAGAAGATAAAAAAAGCTAAATTTCATCATAGTGCCTAGACTACAAAAGTTAAAAGATCTCAAACTCTCATGAGAAAGGATACATTGTCAAGTTAAATACTGGAAAGCTTCCAGAGGGAGACAGTGGGAACAGTGCAAGAATTTACTTAAAGCATAGGATTGAAAGCATAGAAGATTGAAAGCATAGAAGAGAAGATAATTAAAAATCTCAGATCTAACCTATTTCGATAACTCTTCTATTGTGTTCTCTGTGGAGCATCTCTGTAAAGGCTGTGATAAGCACTTGATGGATCTGTGGGTTTGACAGCAGAATGACAGCAAGAAAAAAAAAGAATTGATGAACTGTGGGACATTTTTTTTTTGTTATTAAATTGCAAAATCAGTAAAGAGGGATTGTGGAAATGGAATCTTGAACTATGAGAATATTAGTGACCAAACAGTGGACTTGCACACCCTAAGGTTCCCTATGAATTTAGTTACATTGAAGCTCCCTGGGAAGCGCATTGTTTTACAGCAATGATATATGGCAGCAGAACACTTCTCAGAGCTCAGTGATGTACTGACACAGAGTAATGTTGCAAACCAGTAAAACTTTGCACTGCTGCTCTTCTTTTGGGAAGACAAAACATTTCCTCTTCTAATTCAGTAGAGGTAGAGTAATCCATATAACTCTAGTCTAATTCAGTACATATTTCTCTATTCCACTAAAACTTAAAATTCCTAGTTGTGTAATAGAGAAGCAGAGATTTAGACATCAACTTAAAGATTAACTGGTTCTTCCATGATGGTTGTTTTTGACTCCACCACACAACTTATAGTGTCATAAAATAAAGGCTTTATTTTCCTATTATTTACTGTCCAGCAAAATCCAGTAGTGCTCTGGTGGATGGCTTTTTCAAGGTGCTTTGCTTTTTCAAAGATTTTCAGTGAACGGCAGGGAACAGCTGTGTTTCTCTAACCCCACTCCAGATCTGTAATGTTCTCACTCCCCAAGGACTCTGCTTCTGTTCCAGTGATATGTCTAGACCTATGGAAAGTCAGAGAAACAGAAAGGCTGACACAAGAACAGCAGGTCCTGGGCAAGGCAAGGCCCAGAGAGATTAAACATGTGGTGTGGTGTAGTGGTGATTAGCAGAAAAATATTCCTTTTACAGTGCAATAAAATAATTAGTAAGAAACATTTTGGCTTGAAGTATTTCTTCCCACTCCACCCTGAGCTAAACTGAAGTACCTGCTAGGTCTCCAATGGTGCATATACTAGGAATACGCTCCTACAGAATCAAGAGAAAATCCCTTTTTGGAATTCCAAATTCACGCTTTTTGGAATTCCAAATGGGAATATATTTGAAAGATTAAGTGTATCTTGGGTGATTTCTTTATTTATTCATTTATTTTTTGAAAATTTGTGAATTGTGTGAAATGCATTCTTATAGGGAGTATTTCAATAAATGCACAAAACTGAGGAAATTAACAGCAGAAATTCTAAACAACTTTTTCCTGACCTTTGCCTTGGAGACAAAGTTGCTTATAAGACTTTTGAAGTTGTTGAGTGTTGCTGGAAATTGGGATGAGAAATAGACTACACTGTTTATATTTCACTTTTTTTCTTCATGATTTAAGCAACACAGTGGACTGAATTGGTGGATTTGGTATGTGGCCATGCTTTAATAGCAAAGGGACTACCTAAGTGGTTTCTGTGAGAAGCTGCCAGAAGCTTTCCCCATGCCTGGAAGAGTCATTGGTCAGCTGTTTCCAGGATGGACCCACAGCTGACCAAGGCTGAGTCAATTAGGAATGATAACATTGCCTTCGTGATAAAATATTCGAAAAGGAAAACAGAAAATACTGTGCAAAGCTAATTTCAGCCAGAGAACAGTGGAGTGTGAATGTGTCAGGGAAACCACTCTGCAGACACCAAGATCAGTGCAGAAGGAGGGGGAGGATGTGCTCCAGATGCTGGAGATGAGATTTCCCTGCACACTCTAGCGCAGACCATGATGAAGAAGCTGTGTATCTGCAGCCCATGGAAACCCATGGGAATGCAGAGATCCACCTGCAGCCCATGAAGGACCCCAAGCCACAGCAGGTGGATGCCTAAGTGGAGGCTGTGACCCCATGGGAGGCCTGTGCTGGAACAGAGTCCTGGCAGGGACCGGCAGACCCATGGAGAGAGGAGCCCACACTGGAGCAGATTTCCTGGTAGGACTTGTGGCCCAGTGTGGCATTCACTCTGAACCAGATTGTTCTTCAAGTACCCACCTCATGGAAGAATGACCCACGTTACAACAGTTCATGGAGAATTATTACCCTTGGGATGGACTTGCACTGGAGAAGTTCATAGAGGGCTATCTCTCATGGGAGGGACCCCATGTTGGAGCAGGGAAAGAACTCTTCTCCCTCAGAAGTGTCAGGAAAAACATTTCGTGAACTGACGATAACCCCCATTTCCCATCTCCCTGTGCCACTGCAGCAAAGATAGAGTTCAGGAAGAAGAAGCAATGGGGAAAAGGTGTTTTTAAGATTTATTTTACTTCTCATTATCCTGCTCTGATCTTGTTAGGAATAAATTCGGTTAACATCCTGAGGCTGAGTCTTTTATGCCTGTGATGGTATCTGGTGAGTGATCTCTCCCAGTCCTTATCTCAACCCATGAATCTTTTGCTATTTTTTCTCTTCTTTGTCTGGCTGAGAAGGGGAGTAATAGAGGAGTATTACACTGGTGAGTACCTGATGTCTAGCCAGTGACAAACCCCTACAATTGACCATTGCTTAATTGCTTACATTTCTAAACATGTTAATTAGGTTGGCCCTTACAATCACATAATGGAAGTCTCTTTACACTGTTCTACAATTGCCAGCTTACATACCTTGTTATGTCATAACAGAATTGTATATACGTAAAATTGATGCTCTGGAAACTTAATCTTAGTCCTGCTGCCATATCTTCTGAAATAATTTGCTCTATTACAACTTAAATCGTTACTTCTGTTCTTGCTTTGTAAACTGTGAGGGTCTCCTCTGAGAGAGCACCAGAGAAGCCTGGGAATGAATATCCCACCGCTATTATGTCTGTCAGTCAAATGTTTGTTGGTCTATAGGATGTTATCCAGGTGGGCAGCTGGTATGCCCTACACAGTTTTAGATCCATGGTTTGGATTGTGGCTGAGGCATACCATTGATTGAAATGGAATTTCTACACCTGAGAGATTAATTTTGACAATATCATTGCTCTCTGTAACGTGTGAGAGATGTAGGATCTGTCAGTTTGGCATGTCACTTCCTCACTCTCTGTGGCAGCACCTTGCACTTTACATGGCTTTTTTTGGCTGTAGTACCATAAGGTCTGTAAGATACTGGCAAGGGTAAGAGCACTGTGTGTGTGCTTCCACATACAGGCTGGGCACATATTTCTTCTAAGGGCCGCTTATCTTTCATTTTCTCCAGAAGCAGTTGTAGACTATTTTGCCAAGTTTCCTCTGAGCTGCTAAGGACAAATTGTGATAAGTCTCTTTGACAAACATTGTAAAGAAGCCAGAGAAGGGGGGTGCAAAAATTAAAGCACTGTCCCTGGAATAGGGCTCCCTGTCCACTTCATTGTGTTCAGATCCAGATTTCGATGTTGACCTAGAGTGCAGACTGTCTTCATTTGCCTCACAACACCCAGTGTATTTGTGAGCATTGCTGTACATTGATGTCTTTTCAGATTAAGTTTTGGGTAACACTACAATATGAGTACAGAGTATATTAGACAAATATTTCCCGGTTAGTGGTTTTTGTCCTTGACCTTCTTTCCACCAGTTTTCCTTTCCCTGGAACAACACTAATCTATGTTTCTTTCAAAAGTTATTCAACCATATTTCTCCAGGTGTCCATACTGGAAACTCTCCAGGCAACATCTCTTCTTCCAGCATAATCAGACCAAAAATTCAATTTATTCCCCTGGCTATCCTTTTGTGGTCCTAGGATTGGGATCACAACATCTTCTCTCTCTTCTGTAGCATCTGTAAGAAGAACAAAATACTCTGCAGGAGACTGTTGTTTTCCAGCATGAGAGACACATGTTTTTATAGCTTTTTTGAAGTCGCGAGACCACTAGGTCATAGGGAGTTTTGGAAGAAAATGTTGTAGGGCTCAGGCAGGAAAGGAAGACTGAAGTTTGCAGGTTGTTGGTCCATTATACTCTGGATAAACCAGCTTTTCCTCTCCTACATGATTTTTGGGGTTATGACTAGAAATGTGACTAGAAGCTTTCTTCCCTAGCATGTGACTCATGCAATACAGATAATAGATAATAAGATACTCTAAGTAGCCCTAGTACCTTTGTTCAGTATACTTCCTAATGTTCTAGATGAAGTTGCAAAATGTTAATCCATATAATTGAGATTTTAAAAGCACACAAAGGACACAGAGAAATCAAATATATGAAATAAACATATAAAAAATGTAACAAACTCTGAAGCAGATAATTTTAATAAATGAAGATGTATTCCTTGGATATGAAAAGATTTCAAAGTAGGAACCATTAGTATTTCTCAAAAATTTTAAATAATTATTGCAATAAAACTTGAAACTTCACTGGTAGAAAATGAGCCATTTGGTCCTGCAGTTTATGGTGAATTAAAGTTTTCTTGTACCATGACACAAAGAAATAATATTGGGGATGTTATAAAATACTAAAATGAGGAAGCACAATTGGCTGAAAGAATTATCTAAACAAAATTGCATATGGAAAAGGAAAGCATATGTGAGATCTACACTTAAAAGATTTAGGCACAATCACTGATATTGAACTGTTTCAAAGAATGACTCATGCAGTAATCTGTGGAGACGGTATGGTGGGGCGTAGCTTTTCTGCAACTTTTCAATGACACAGGTAATTGGACAACACAGTGGAGACACTGATGTGTGGCTGACAGCGAATTTAAGCTTGACTGGGTGATGTATGATGTCTCCCTGAAATCAAACTCTCAGCAGATGTCTAATGGAGTCACACAAAATTATGACCCCTGAAAGAGTTGCAAGCTGGGCATGTTCTTGGGGCTTATACAACGTACAGGAGTGATAGGGCTGACATGGCTTAAAAATAAAAAATAAAATAATAAAAAAAATTGTCTCAGTGTTTTTTGTTCTATTTTTACTTAGCTGAACAGAGCCGTTGGTACCCACAGTTGTTACAAGGGGCCAGCTACTAGATAAAACTCAAGAAGCTGTTTGAAGCTATCACACCCTCTAAGCTGAGGTGTTTCAAAGCTGTTCAGAAAAAGGAAATATTGTAGCTGTTTTCAAACCTTGTTCTAAACAGGTCAGAGCAGAGCGACCTTCAGAAAATGCTAGCGCTGGCAGGAGGCTCTGGCAGTGCCATCAAGATTTGGCAGTACCTGTTTTGACGATACTCAGCCTTCTGCAGGCTTTCTGTCCATATCAATGTGTGAAGAAGTGCCTCTTCAAGGAGTCACGACTCCCTTGAGTCTCACATTCCCTGAGCATTCCCATCTGAACCACTTCATATACATAAGGCAAGGATGCAGCTTTCTTTCAGATAAGAGACCAAATGTTTTTGAAATCCCGGAGAGGGGGCTATATCAACCTGGTTCAGACACTATCCCTGCTGTCAAGCCAAAACAATGACAAACAATGCAGAATTTCAGAGTTTTGATACTCATCCAGAATCCGTGGCAGCTGGGTTATCAGTAAAACACAGCGGCAGAATTACCTATTATGGTACTCAGCTGTACTTGATGTAAGGCCCTGAATATTTGTTATGAGACAAACCCAGGACGTTGCCAGTAGCAAATATCTGCTTTGAAGTTTCTGGAAAAATAGAGACTTAGTCTGACAATGGTTGGCAAGTGGCTGTCTTATCTCACAATACCTGCAGTTAAAGCTAAGAGGATTGTAGTTTTGGTGGCATAGTAGATGTTTTTGTATCAGAAGGATGACAGTAGACCTCAGAAAACTCTTCTAATATAAGTAACAGTGGAAATGCTGTAAAATCAAGAATACCTTAACACTTAAGTGGAAATGTTTTGGGCAAATTCATATAAAATCTGTGTTTCCTTCATATTACAAAGTAGACATATGTAGGACAAAAGCGAGAAGATTTAGTACATACACCAACTAAAAAGAAAAATAAAATGTCTTCTGTATTTTAATGTTTTTTTTTTCTTTTTTTAAACTCTGAAGCAAGAAAGCTCCATTAGGTGCCAGAAATTCTGAATTTTTCACAGACCTTATTTGCTTTTACCCAAACTTACTACTTCCGAGCTAATAATTTTGTCAGAAGAAGATACATAAGATCTTCTATTGAATGAAGACATTTTCCTAGAAAGTTTTATAGTTCTGAAACCAAATAAAGCCACCCATGACACTGCAGGCCATTGTCTGAGCACCCCTCAGGTTTCTCCCTATAGCCATTGATATCGCAGTAGATAGCTTTGTGTATTTCCATCATGGACATATTTTATCAATGTGGTTTGTTGCAAGAATTAGGTGTCATTATAAGCGAATAACCAGTTATACAGAGAAAACATAACATAATACAGAAACCCCAATATTCAAAATCCATTATTTGTGAGTATTTACCATTTTGGTGAAATTCTTCATCCTATCTTCCTGTATAATTGAATCTTTGCATTTCAAATTTGTTTCATTGAATGGCAATAAGAAGTTTTTCTGGTGGGCAGAAATATTAATCACACTTGCAGAACATGAAGGGCAGTTGGAATGAAACTACCATTACTGAAGGTGATTTTAAATTCAGTGCACCTTTAAAAACATTAATTGCATGGATTTCCATAATATTAGAGATCTTAGATTGTGGTTGTTTAGGAGCCTGATCATTTGAATTCTGCAAGTGTTGCTGCACAGAATTGTTAATTTTAAGTATAGTAATCAGACGAGTGTAATAAATACATGTGCATACATGTACGTGTTTTAAAATTTAAAATTACATGTGAGTGATTCTTCTTCTGCAACAATGTGTTTTCCTCAGTATAGTTGGACACAACAAAATTTGTGGAGGAAAGTTATACCTTTTATTAGCTCGGCTGATGTTACTGGGAAAGACAGACACCTTATTATGTTATAAGACATGCCAGTCTGAGACATACTACTAGTTTTTGGAGGGGGTAAAAATTCATTGGGCAAATGACAGTAACAAAAAATAAGTCTGAAGACTGTTTCCTGGAGGCACTTTCTTTATCAGAGTGTCTATGTAATTAATTTCACCCTTTGAATACGAAATTAATAAATGAACTATGGCGTAAAGAAGATGAGTACCATCTTGTCTCATGGCTGTACATAGTCCTGTTTATTCTGATGCGAAAGGACTGGAAAAAGGCAATAAAGTCAAAAGTGTGGAAAACATTCTAAACTTTTTAAGCAGAAAGGTTAGCCAAGAATTAACTTGTTACTTTACATGGGGAATTCAGGAGGACGTGAGTAATCCAAATAAACTGTGCCAAAATAAGTACAAAAATGGGTGACGATGATACTTTGATAAAGGCCCGTCAGATACTGCTCAATCTATCCTACATCTTCCCTTCAGATGAAATTTCTTGTAATTGAATTTCAAAAGAAAAACGAGGAACAAGTTCTAACAGGGATGAAATATAATATTATTAATATTCAGGTTTTTAACTTTTTTGTATTTCTTAATGAGATATGTAATAAAATAATTTGTTTGGTTTTCTAATTGATTTATTCCTCACGAAAAAAATTGAGTATAAAATCCAAAAACAAAATAAAAGAACATTGTCCCAATGTTTATTTTCACTCATTAATAAGGAAGTTATTTTCAAATTCTCATAATATGAGATTTTTTTTAATTGGTGAGTGGATACTTTACAAGTATTCTCAAGACATTCCTTTTATAAGAAATTATAAAAGCAAAACACAATAAGGAATAGATTTAAAAAATGTTTCTATGTTTTGCGGTGTAAAGTATTCCATAAGAATATGGTTTGTAATTATTTTTGATCTTTCAGGTTTTAAAAGCAATGAATTTATATCTCCTACTCCTTTCATAAAAAGGAAGAAAGGGAAAAAACCCACAAAAAATCCCTCTAACAAAAAGAAAGATGTCATTTGTAGCTAGCACATAAGAAGTTATTTAAAATTTTGCAGACAGGAGAGAAAAATTTTCTTTTAGTCAAAAAAACTGTCACTGAAAAATAAAGATTCAAGTCAGCCAATCTTGTAACAGGTTCTTTTTGAATGGATTTGTCAAGAAAGTCAATTAAAAAAAAGTAAAAGCCTGTTCAGAAATTATTTAAAATTTTAAAATTTCATCCTGAATGGCTTATTATACCATCTTAAATATCTAAGGTGTTCCAAACAGTTACTAGCCTTTCACTGCATTTTAGCATATGATTATGTATTAACTTATGTCTTTATTCAAAGTCATCATAGATATTAGAAGAATTTAACAAAAAAATGGTGGAAAACCCCCAATCATTTTCAGAATCCTTTCTTGGCAGAAAAAAAATATTTTTCAAAAAATTTGTTTACCCCAATAAAATATTTGTTCTCTTCCTTATTTTCATTGATTTTTTTTTTATTTGCTTAGTTGCAATGCTCTCTGTATCAAGTTTACATGTCTCTGGCAGTCGATTACTATTATTCACAAAAAAGCATTCCAACAACAGGATATATTTCTTAAAGCATCCAAATAAATAACTTTGATAGTCACTGAGAAAATAGAATTAATTTCAATACAGTAAGTATTTTATATATAGACAGTGAGACATTTAGTTTTAGAGAAAATATTTTTTCTCTAAAAGAACAGCAAGTTATGGAACTCCAGGATGAAATGCAAACTTCAGTTTTGACTGCAGAACCAGCAACAATATCTTTTTAGGACATACTGATCATATGTGGCCCTTTGTAATACCTATTAGAAAAACTGAATATTCTGAAAGCTGCCTTTACCTTTAGTTGTGTTTTAAGTCACAGTAAGCTGTAATAAAGTCCTCTGAACTGTATATTTTAGGGATGCTTTTCAACCAAAGCACTTCTTTTAAGCATCCTGTAACAGCTTTCCTGAAAGCTTAGCTTTGAACACTTACAACAGAGAATTGGAAGGGCCTCTCTGTCAGGCTTTTGCCCAGGAGATTGTGCATACATTTCAGATGATTTTGCAGTCTAACAGAGCATGCTGTAGCAGCCCCTGGTCCTATGAAATGCTTTTCTAGTTGTTTAGAAGTACAAGCATCTGCCCTGCCTGCCATCATTGCTCCCTTCCCAAGGCTCCTGCATAGATCCTTAAAGAACAAATAGACAGTTAAAACAGAAAAACAACAACAACAAAAAACCAAACAAACATAAAATTAACCAAACAAACAAACCAAAAAAGTACACAAAGAAAAGCAATTTCCTAGTCTCAGATAAATTAATTCTTAAGAAGACACAAGGCTTCATCAGACTGCTTCTGTAAGAGGCCCAGTTACTGCATCTCCGTAGAGAATATAAATTCACTGACTTAGCTTTAAAACAATATTTTGCTTTGAGAGATCTCATTCTTCTTTCTCATTCTTCCCTACTGTGCTCATTCCAAAAAACAAAGGAATGTCCTTATTCTAAACTACAGATCATGTCAATCTAAAGGTGTTATGAAAATTAGAGCTGTGTGTGAAATATATCACTCTGACCATCCATTATATCTTGTTTCACTATTCAGTGCAGCACAGTCTGCAGCCTCCTCTGTTCTTGCACAGCTTTAGCGGTTGCAGATTTGCACCACATTTTCCATGTGATTAAAAAATATTGTGGCATAGGCAGAGATTCTAAAATGTTATATAATCATAAGTATTTTCCAGATGAAAAATACAGGCTCTAGGTAATTAAGAATGATAAATCTGTTCAAAGAAATTGTTTCCTCATCATATAACCTATTTCTACAACTTGTAATATGCATGTAAACTATAGACCTTTAAAGATTTTTAAATATTTTTTGCTGATGAAATGCAAAATGAAATGCCCTCTTGAAGGTTATGGATATTAGATTAGATTTTTAGCAGCAGAGTAACAGTGTTTATTCAAATATTATGAAATCCATTACTGCAAAATATATTGCAATGCTTGTATCACTGTGTTCTTTAAGAAATCTAATATTCAAATGTTAAAATTGAGATTATGATCAGAATTTTTTTCTTTCAAGTTACTGATCTATTTCTGTTACTGTTACATGCCATGTATGGAATTTTTTTGTGCAAGATTGCAGGTGATACAGAAACACTTAATAGAAAGATTAGAGATCTTTCTGTTTTCATTAATTGATGAGTTGTGCTTTGGCTTTGGTGGATCATAAATATCTTTATTTTCCTTACTGTCTGTAAGATTATTATACATGTGTAATGCAATTTGTTAATTTAAAATATTTTTACATAATCCACAATCAAAAACTCCAGAATTAGTTCAGAAATAAAAAATATTTTGTTTTGATCTTGAATGAAAGCTTAAAAGACTTCACTGAGAGAAAACTTGTTGATCTGGATGTCAGTGAGCATTTATGCTTCATAAAGATCTAATCTGTAAGAAGGAGAAATACTAGATTGCTGTGTGTCTGCACTGATCTTTTCTTTCCCTTGGAGAAATTCTGGGTCAGCTGAAACTGTATTTTTTTATATTTACTTGATGCCAGTCCATATTCCAACTTGAAACATGATCTGAGTGCAAATTCAACATACACCACATGGACATTATGATATAGAGAGACGATGACAGAATTGAAGACACTTGCTGGAAGGAAAAGAATAAAATTTTGAGATGCTCTCTTGCTTTAGGATACTCTATTAGTCTCAAATACATTATGCCAGATGATAAACTCATTGATTTCTAGGGGATTAAAGCTATCCTCATCATTCATCCTTGAATTTGAAAGATACAGCAGTGGGTAAAGGGAGATACATTGCCAACTGGGTTGAATTTGTTATCTATATTGTGTTTTACATGAAACTAGAAATCTACTAGTGCTTTGGAAGTTGAAAACAAACACATTAAATATATGTCAAAACTGAAAAGCAAGCAAAGGAAACCACTTCACTTGGGAAAAAAAAAAAAAAGAAGAAAAACCAAGAAATATATGTTACTAGGAAAACTGCATTTTGACTAGGGTAGGAATGTGAAAACCTTGGCTGATCTGATGACAAGGACTCAAACCCTTAAAATCCATGTTGACATACTGCACAACAGTTGTGTGCGCTTGAAGTCAGCACATGTCAGTGCTGAGCTAACAGAAGTGAGTTCACTGTCGTTGCTCCCCACTTCCCTTTCGTTCCATTTCAACAGCGTGCCTTGCCCCTCTCCTTTGCTGCTGGAGGGAGTGTCTGAGGTGCAACACGCATCAGGGAATCCCTCTGCTCCTGCTAAAGCTCTGCTCTTCCACAGCAAAGAATCTCACTCAGCAGGTCAGACAGGGACACAAAGTTCATGCTCATGAAATTGAAAACCCTACCTTACCGTATTTACTTATTGAACTCTCACTTGGAGAGAGAGCCTAGCCTTGCCCCCTAGTCCCAAGCACATTTGGTGGTTGATCCAGTGAGTGATTTAAATTAGTGCTTGCCATGGGCGTCCCTGTGATATTACATGGGCCTAAGTGAGTTCTTTTCATAAACTCATTTTCTATGGAAGAGGAATAGTAGTGGTCACTTGGTTTTATCATTGCCGGAGCCATTGGAATTTTGCTTCCACTATAAATCCAAACTGCAAGGTCCGAGACCTTTGCTGTGCAGTGAGCCAGACTAAGAATGATATGAACTGTGCAGGGCTTGGACCTTGATCTGCAACATGATGTTTCTGAGAAAAAACACAAATTGCATTTTCTTCTGTTATTTCATCAACACTTTATCCCAAATATAATATTTTTTATTTTAAAATAAATTTCTCTTTTACGTTAAACAATTTGTCTCTGTGTGTTTGAAATCAATGAATTTATTTACCCTTTGTTATTGATTGCAGAAATAGAAAAGAAATGTAATTTTAAAAAGTGCAAGAAGTACAAGTTCCCAATTTAGCTGCAGCAGAACCTGAGATAAATACATTTGTGTATTTGTAACTCAAAATCTTTTTTGGTAAACAGAATGAATGTTTCTGAGCTGTCCATCTGCTTCAAGTAAGATTATTTGTACTGCATATGTGTAACCACAGAAGAAGGTTAATTCTGGTAGTATCCCTGAGTGATGACTTCCTTTTTTTAATTGCAATTAGAGAATGAGGTAGTCATTTATTCATTAGTAGACTATAATAGATAAATGAAAGATACAAATTAATGTCTTCAGTATTATGTAAATAATGAAAAGTCTCTTTCCCTGCTGTAGTTATACTTTTTATGAGTAGACTAAGATAGTTTTCATCACATGAATATTACATTGTGCCTCTTGACAGAAAGAATTAATCACATTTTTGTGGAAGAAAGCATTGTGTTTATCTCAATGAGACTGCAAAGGGTGATACAAAAATCTAGTCTTGTTTCACCTCAGTAGTGCCTTTGCAGTGACAAATGTAGTGCAAAAAGCAAAACTGGGTATTGTGCCAGATTTGCATGCACTGTACAAAAATTTGTTGTCCTGTTCCATCAGTTTTCACTCTGGTCAAAATTATTCTTGCCAAACACTGTATGTTATAGTTGAGTAGCAAAAAAAGAGGATGCTAAAGAAGAAAGTTTAAAGTGATTTGTTTGCTCTGTTGTAGAACTGCAGCAAGCCTGTGGAACATAGCAGTCTCACTGAAATGACTGAGTACACAACTGAGCAGATTAGCAGAGAAAGTGTTCTGGGTCTGTATCATCATTTCCCTTTGGGTTTTCTGAAAGGGGATCACAACACGAGGAAAAGCTAAGGCACTTTCTTTATAGAACTCTTCTCACATCTCAATCTTGTATTTTACCTGTTACAGTAGGATACAGCACAACTCATCTAAAAAGAAATTCAGATTGTTTGCAAAGTCTCACAGTTTTTAATGCTGTTTCTTATCTCTGATAAAACAGGGATAGGTCCCCTGAGCACTGTAAAAGGAAGTCTACCCAGTTCATATGACTGCAGAGGTGAACCTGGGTTTCTTTCCATTCTTGGCATATTCCAAATAGGGATGAGTACCATTTCTGGGCCCTGATATGATACAACTGTCCTTTCATTCTACCCACTCCAGACTGCCTTCACACTTGAACTCTATGGTGTGTAACTATGGAGCATCTGGTTATTGAGAATTTTATGGATGTTTCTCCTTGTTGACTCTCTTTTCCCCTGAAATAATTGGAGAATGTTCTGGTTTTTGGAAAAAAGTCAGTGTGTGTTGTCCTTGTCACATCTTTTCTTGCCAACCCAACATGAGATATGAGATTTGTAATGCAATAAGGTACCTGTTGACTTCAACCTGACCTCATTTGTATGAAGGTTGTTTATCTGAAATACTCATTTCAAGAAACTTTTTGCTGGAGACCAATATAAATTATATTGCCCAAATCTTGTTTTACAGATGAATGCTAAGGATATTTTTGATTCAAATTTTCACTTTTAAAGCATTATCCTACTAATCGCTCTGATTTTTCAGTACTTTGGTGTTAACCTTTGCAAGTTGCTGACCCTGCTAAATGATATATGTTCTACATATATCCTTTCCATGCCATTTCCATAATTTTTCCTGTACAAAGAGAGTTAAAAGCAGAGGAACCCTGAGGTAAGTCTGTAATGCCTGAATAACCCCCAGATTTAAAATTATCAATTTATATTATTTTCTTAGAGTACAGTGAAAGCAGGAATAGCATTTATTTCATTCAGATTAATGCTAATTTAGTTTGGATTTGTTATTAATTTCTTCAGGCTCTTTTTGCATAGAGACAGACTAAACAGGAAATAAAGCAATACCAAAATGAAGACTGAGTTGCTTGTAGCAAAGCACCTGGAAGGCTTTGTAGACAACAGGTTCTCCATTTTAGTCTAAATACTCAAAGTGATGAGGACCAGAAGGTTATGAGGGGAAAGGATGAGTGAAGAGTCATTTGCAGTCTCGGCAGGCACTAACTGGCAGATTTCCAAGCCAGTTTTTAACTATCTAGAATTTAAAATGGTGTCTACAACAACCTCAGTGAAGGTTGATTCTCCTTTATGGGGCAGAAACATCACTTTCCCACTTTAATACAGAAGGTGAGTCAGGGTTGGTCGATTGATCCCAGACTGACCACTTTGTTGACATTCTCTTGGTTGGCTTTTTTAAAAAAGTCACTTGTGACTGGTTTTAAAAAGAGCCTCCGCAGAGACATTAATTTTCTCCCAAGGTAAATTTCTGTTGAGATGAACTGGGTAAAGTCCAAATAAATGCTTTTGTGTTATCAGAAAATACCCACATGTGATCAATGGCTCCACAAAAGCTTGTTGGGCAGTCTGCGTGTCAGGATCAAGGGATGGGGGGGCTGCAGTGAGAAAGCTGCACTTGAACAAATGAGTAGTATTTACAGAAGAGACTTGTTTCCTTGTTCTTACTGAGTAACCATTTATTAAACAGAACCAAATTTTCATTTACTTTGAAGTTTTTACTGAGTGCTTGTTTAGGATATCCTTAATTATTCACTTCAATTTAACAACCCAGAACAGGTCAGGAGAAAATATATCTAGACTGAGAAATTACTAACTGCATTTCTTCTTCTCTGATAGAAAAACACATACTTTGAGAACTAACAAAACACTATTACTCTGGAGTGACAGTCAAGAGAAACACAACAGATCCAAAAGACATTTGCCAAAAAAATTCACATCCTTCCTGGTTTGTAAATTTTGAGCACCTTAAGTACTTGGCAAAGGTTTTTAAGCTACAGCAGGCAAAATTCCAGCTGCAAAATCAGAACTTTAAAGAGGTTTGATTAATTTGCCATTCACACTTGTACTATTATAATCATGTTTTCTCTTGGCTGTTTGATTATAGAAATAAGTAAACCACTTCAGCATTAGAGGCATTAATATCAAACATGCTGATCCTGGTGGGAACTTAATACTTCCTTCTATACAGACAATGACACAATAACTTAGTAGATGGGAAATGGCATCTTTGTCTTCAGGTGCCACACTGTAAGTAACGACAGGAAAAGCAAAGCTGTTCTTCCATAGCAAGCTCACTGTGTAAAAGAGGCTGAGTCATCTCTGCAGACAGTCAGAAGGCAGATGAGTTTTATTCTCTTGGTCTGAAAGATTTGTGCCCCACACTTTTCACAGTAAATGAAAAAAAAAAAACCCTGACAATAAATAAAACAAGACAAATAAGATTTTAGCCAATGCAGAGGCCTGTGACACCAATAAACTATAAATGGACTAATGAAGATATAATCAACATTAATACACTATAAAACATAAAACTATTAAATGCTATAATAAACAGTAGTACGTATTTATAACACTGTGACAGCATAGCCAGACAGAACTTTTCTTAAATATTTAAGTAATACATTCACCAAATAGTCAAAAAAAGTTAGGTCTGGTTGCATATAAAAAGCATCCTGACAACTAAAGCTGCCAGAGTGAGAACAAGATATGCATAAAGTACATCCTTCCAAATACATGCAGATGACTGGCAAAATAAAAGTTATGGGATAAAACTACCTTTCCTCTTGTGATAGCACAGCACCAGCACAAGCACATGGAACACAAGTGAGTAGAATTGGAGAATGGGAGAAAGTGAAGGAAGACAAGCTCATCTCATTTTTGACTTCTCTTGTGGAATAATTTCCAAGCCTGATCAGCAGAATTTCTGCAACTAAAACCCACCAAGGGCTCCACCCATTGATAGTAACTATATGGCATGAGCTCCATGGTAGTATGTACTGACATCTAATTTAGAGTTGGACTCTCAAAAGATGAAGAGTTTTGTGCATATATTGTTGATGATGACTATTAAAATCTGACCATTAACAAATCTGCTACTAATGAACTAACTCTAAAGCTGGCTTGATTTGCCATTCTTCTAAACAGTTACATCATGATGGTCCTCTAGCTGATATATATGTACAAAACTAATACTTACATACACATTAGTAACTAGGAATAAGGATACGGTATTTCATCATTTTTCCACAATAAGATAATTTACATGTAATATACAGAACTGTGTGGTAGCATTTGGTATAAACATAGCATCATTGACAGAGGAGGACTTCCGCATCTTTGCAAGTTAGGAGTCACAATACCTTCTCAAATCCTAGGGAAGAATTTAAACTACAATAATGTTCAGCTTCAAACCTGGAAAACATATCTGAATGGTATTAACATTTTTTCTTCCTAAAGATCATCAAAAAAAAAGACCTAATTACCTCTGCCTATCCTTTGTACCATGTTGGAAACAACCTCTCTTCTCAGCAAGAATTCAAAGCAGATGTAACTTAGGAGCATTCTCTATTTTAATTCCATTTTTATTCAGAAACTATTTAATGCAAATTGCAATAGTAAGTTGTTTCATTACTAGATTAGAGATGCAGGCTCTCATGGCCATTATTCAGTCTGATGCAATGAATCTTGAATACTCCCTGTTCCCAGTAGTAGCACAGCTGCTTCTGAGAAGCAGCCTGAACATTCTGAGCTTTCCAGAAACTGTGGAATTTGCCTTCAGTAGTGTGAGCTCAAACTTGTTCCAACTCAGGTGAGCATAAGCCCTTGGGCAAATGCTAAAGTCACAGTGTTTGGTTGGCTGTGTTTTTTTTTTTTTTTTTCCAGCAATTAAAAGAGTTTTGATATTTAACATTAGTGGAAACTCTGCTTGTGAGCTCACAAAATCTGCTTTGGCTCAACTAGTGGTCCAAGGCTTTGGTGGATCTCTATGTGCTTTCCTGTGTGACTGAGAACAGAAGAGGATGTGGGCACCAATAGAGCAAAATGTCAATACAAGAGGAGGCACACCTGTGCAGTGGTGGTATTGGGTATAATATCCACACTATGGATTATACCTGGATTTCTTAGCTCAATCTAAGACTTTTTTTTAATTGCTCATGTTGTAGACCAAAAGAAATGCATGTCTGTGCCACAGGGTAGACTAGGATTTACATCAATTCTTGACCTTGTAGACTGTTACACAAAATCTTAAGTGCCATTTACACACAAAGAAAGTGGCATCTGAAAATAATCAGCTTGAAGTTAATGAGGTAACTTATAGAGATAGATTCATCTTATGTTTTTTTAAAATATGTAAGCTAGAAAAGCAGAATGATATGAAAACAACTCATTAGTCAGAGAACTATCATAAAACTGAACCTCTGCCTTACACAGCTCTTAAATGAAACTGCATTCCCTAACTACAGTTTTCTAACATACACATAGATTTTATATGTATTTTAGTATAAATATTTAAACAACTTGATGGATATCTCCATCTGTTTGCGGCATGCTAGGTTTTCTGTTTTTATTCTGGCACCAAAGATTGCCACTGAAATGTTTTAAGTTGCACTTCATTTAGGCCTAAAATTTATATCACTTCATTTAGATTTAGGGCATGAAATACGTTACAAAAATTTTAGAGGTCAAAATATATCTTAAAATTGCCCTGTACTGTATCGAGAATTCCAAATTAGGGTCCAGGTTTACACAATGATGGCACAACTCCCTGATCTATAATAAACTTGAAACAAGTGTAACACTAGCATCACAGTTGCAGGTTTAGGCATTTAAAACCAAAGCTCCACCTGTGGTAGTTGAAATTCTGGTGCCAAATCTTCAGAAGTCAGAGAGTTGTAAATCATATTTTGAGTTTCCATGGAGTTGTGACCACAGACATGATCTCAAGTCTTCACTTTCAATTCTACATCAAAATCATGGAATGGCTTGGGTTGGAAGGCATTTAAAGAGCATCTGTTTCTAAATCCTTGCCTTTCACTGGACCAGGTTGCTCAGGGACATGTCCAGCCTGGCCTTGATCACTTCAAAGTATGGGGCAACCACAGCTTCTCTAGGCAGCTGTTCCCATGCCTCACCACCCTCAGAGTAAACAATTTTTTTTCCTAATATCTAACCTAAACCTGTTTTATTTCTGTTTGAATCCATTCCCCAGTCCCATTAATACATGCTTTTGGAAAAAGTTCCTCTCCATTTTTCTTGTAGGTTCCCTCCAGCTACTGGAAGGCCACAATTAGGTCCCCTAAAGCCTTCTCTAGTCCATCTGGGACCAGTCCCAATAGTCTCAGCCTTTCCTCATAGGAGAGGTGCTCCATCCCTCTAATCACCCTGGTGGCCTCCTCTGGACTCACTCCAACAGTTCCATGCCCTCCCACTGCTGGGTAGCCCAGATCTGGGTGCAGCACTACAGGTGGAGTCTCAGCAGAGCAGAGCAGCAGAGCAGAATCCCCTCCCTGGCTCTGCTGGCCACACTGCTTTGGATGCAGCCCAGGACACGTCTGGCTTTCTGGGCTGTGGGTGCACATGGGTCACATCCAGCCTCTACACCCCCAAGTCCTTTTTGGCTCCCTGTGATTTAATCTGATTTAATCTCCCAGCCTGTGTTGATACTGATCAGCAGCACCTTTCACTTGTTCTTGTAATACTTCATGAGATTCCCATGGTCTACTTCTAGAGCTTTTCCAGGTCCCTCTGGATGCCATCCTTTCTTCAGGTGTGTCAACTGCATCACTCAGTTTGGTGTCATCTGCAAATATGCTGAGAGTGCACTTGATCCCTCTATGCCATTAATGAATATATTAAATATCACAGGTCTCAGTATGGACTCCTGAGGGACACCACTTTTCTCTGATATCTATCAGTATTCTTGATCACTATCCTACTAAATAAAACTTTCAAACTCACATTTTATAAAAGCTAGAAGATGTAGTAAAACCTCTCACAGAAACCATTGCCTGTGAAATAAACAAAACAAAGGATTAAATATCTGATACAATAAAATGTTTGGCATCCTTAGCACTGTCATTTTAGTGAGAGGCTTAAGGACACTCACTACTTCATGATGTTTCCAGAGACTTGCCATGGATGTGGATTTCATTTGCATCTTTAAGGTGTGACTTTCACATACAGCTACAGACAACAGACTGGGATCCATGATTATAATTAGCTACAGTCAATGAAAGCATCAAAGCTACTTTCACTATAGAACATTTCATATGCAGCATTTATTTTGAAGCACACTCCTCCCTGATGTGCTGACCTAGGAGCTGTATATGTAAGTACCTGCAGAAACTCAAAACAGCAGAGGAACTGTAGAGAGAAGATCTGGAATATTGCTTTATAACCAAAAAAACTTGGTTAATCAACATCACAGAAAGCTGGTAAAACAAATTAGTAGAATTGGAGGTCTAGTAAAACAGAAACAGTTTATTCAGGAAGCATGAACAGGAGAAAAGGAGACCAATATTATACTGTAGATCAAGAATGCTTTGAAGTCACTCTCTGAAGCTGAGAATAAGGTGAGAGGCAAATTTGTTGCATTTCTCTAGGTGAAGATAAAAGGAGAAAGAACAAAATAAAAGCTCCTATCAAAAAGAAGACACAGATGAAATTTTTGATCAGGCAACAACAGCAACCAAAGGAAGAAAGCAATGTGGGACTGAGTACTTAATTATTTATTGGAAAAGAGTATGTAGGGCACAGTCCTACAAAATGTGTGGAAGGGAACTTTGCATAGGGAATGTTAGAGAGGTTCAAATGCTCAGAGAATGATAAAATTCTTTCTGGAGTACCTCAAAAGTAATAGAGACCATATTGCAGTTATTCTTGAAGAAATAATTAGGTTTGCTACATCAGGAAATTTACCCTCCAAAGGAAACTGTATCAATGGAAAAAAAGGTATAATTGATACATTATAGATTTAGTGCTTCAACTTGCCTTCTGTATCCATTGAGTTATCAATTTGTAAGCAACAGCAAAAAACATGTACTGTTTCTGATCATTGCCATTACTTTTTGGCAATATAGCTGGCATAGAAGATAAGGATGATTTAATACTTGAGATATATGATTACCTTAGTAATGTTTCTGGCACTAGTCACATGGCATTTTGAAAATAATGATGGCCAGCTTATATACCATGGGCATAAGTCAAATTCCCAAGTCAGTGTGTGCTCTTAGAGTGGATGGATAGTAATGGTTCTCTGATGAGCTGAGATTTTTTTAGGTGGATGCCTGTAGGGTCCTGGCTTGGGCCAAGTTCTAAATGATATTTTCATTAATGGCTTTAAAGAAAGAAATAATCAAGGTTGGGTTTGTAAGACTTGCACAGTCTAAGAGGAATTTCTAGTTCAAAGAACAAAATGATAATTCAAAATGCATCTGATATTCACAAGATCAAAATAAATTAAAAGCAACCAGTATTTTGCTAAAAAGGAGCAAACAATCTATCTGAGACAAGAGTTTGATCCAGCAGGCACTGAACTCTGTTGATTTCTGCTGATGGAGACCCCAATGAAAGCAAACAGCAGGAGCGCTTTCCTGTCAATGAGGGGGACAACCCTTCAACGACCCTGGTGCCAACCCCAAGTGCAGTGAGGGTGACTTGCTTAGAAAAGTCAAAGAGAGGAAGTCTAAATGAAAATCTTCCCTGATTCTTGTTAATAAAGTATCAGAGGCTCCCATCTCCACCACAGGACACTAAGTCCATTGTTTCCTACTATGTCTTTCTGAGTTGCAAAAGCTCACTCTCCTTTTCCAGGGCTGGATCTAGCAAGAAATCTGTCTTAGATTCTATTAGAGTTTCTCCTCCTCTGAAAAGGCAAGATTTATTTGTTTTTATTTTTTGAAACTCTGAAGAAGGCAGATTTCAAGGCAAAATGCTGTTCAGCTGAGATGTCAAAAAATAATCTTACGCTGTCTCAACAGAAGCATGTTGGGCATCTAAGTCCAACTGCTGAATGGAAACTAGGACATGGA
Organism: Motacilla alba alba; assembly: GCF_015832195.1. Classification (NCBI taxonomy): domain Eukaryota; kingdom Metazoa; phylum Chordata; class Aves; order Passeriformes; family Motacillidae; genus Motacilla; species Motacilla alba. The sequence continues at coordinate 79,268,671 of NC_052017.1, forward strand.
CATATTTGTTAGTTTTTGTCAGATTTTATATATTTTCCCTAGAAAGGAATTGTTTGTTTTCTTTATACCACACAGGTTGCTCAGGGTTGCAAATTCAGTGCCTCTTGTCTGGAAAACAGGGCTCCCAAGTTTCGCAAAATTGCTTGAAGACAGCTCCAACCCTAGAACAGAGAGTAAGTTACAAAGCCAACCCACTCACACGGCTATTCTTCAATTTTTTACTGGAGATAAAATAATCCTTTTTCTTACTTAAAAAAGAGGTTAAGAATTTAGCACATTCAGACTCCTGGAACAGCAGGAAGAACAATAAGGTTTTACTCCTTTTGCAGGCACAATCTATGTTTCTTTTTATGCCTGACCTTTACCACTTTCTTAATGGCATGGGTGAATGAAATATCCACAGCTGGTTTGAGGTTGGAAAGAGGTTGGAAAAAAGCCCCAGAAGGCAAAGTTTTCTGAGTATGCAACCAATCTCTTCTTAACCACTGCAAAGTTAGGTCCAAATTAGTGGTCATAGATACTGTAGTGAGATAATTCTATGCATGCTCCTATTTGATTTTAATATCTGCTTTCACTGAGGAAAGAACCCTGTAAGGTAGCCATGAGTTGTCTGCGTCTTTCTGAAAAGATGTCAGGGATTTTTTCATTGTGAGAATCTTGGTTGCTAGAGAAAAGTGTTGATTTGGCTCAGGAGTACCGCGGTGTAATTGCAGATTTGATTTAGCTCTTCCCTTTGTTATCAAAAACACACCACAACCATTTCCAGAGGTTCTGCCTGTGGTATCATAAAAGGGGCCACAATACCAATTTAGATCTTCTAAATCCCAAGCACAATAGCTATCCCGTGGACCAGCTAGGGGGAAGATCATCACCACTGATTTTATTAATACCTGGTAGCTGGTATAGCCTTCTAATTGACACAGACATCTGCCTTCAAGTGCTAAAATTGAGTTCGGGGTAGAAGTCCAAATTCTGTGTCAGCCATTTCCTTTTCCTTTCTTTCCTCATTTCATTCCAATATTGTTCTCACTGAATTCTTAGAGATTTGTGAATCTAATTGTGCTAACCAGAAATCTTATTTCTACACAGAATAAAGTTTATACAGTTGCAAATTGCTCTTTACTCTTTCTGTCTCTGAGGACAATTTTTCTTGAGGATATTTCTTCTGCTCGGAAGCAGAAGATCCCTGTGGTGGTAATGCCTCTTACATTATGTCTTAGACGAATGAGACCTCTGTCACAACTTATCTAAGGTTATACCTAAGGTGAAAAAGTGACTTGGTACTAACATGATTGAAACCAATTTTTTGGGGTTTTTTGCTAGTTTTATGTTTATGGCTCAAGGGTTGTTTTTTTTCCTGTATAGACTCAGTCTTCTATACCAACACAACAAATTTCCACTCTTTTTCTTGAGTGGCTGATAGTGAAAAATGTTGTACCAAAATTGTACTTGTGAGAAGTAGAAATCAACAAGAGACTTTCAAAAAAAAAAACCAAACTGAAATAAGACAGAGATTTTTCTCATGCTGTTTGGACTGAGTGAATAGACTACACCCAATGTCAAATAGTATATTTCATTAATTTAGTAGTAAAGGTCAATAGGGCAGACTATATCTTGTTAAGGAGGATCAATGTATTTACCTGCCAAGTAAAAAAATTCTAATTAAGAAGCATGACAAAAAAGATTTGCCTGAAATGCAGCAAGAAGAGGCTGTAAAAAAAGAATGCCATAAAGCCCAACCCTCCAAAGATGGGTTAGCTGTCTGATGTAGGCATCAGCTGATCAATGAGCTACAACTTGTTGACTGCACAGAGTTCCTGTATTATTTTTTAAATAAAACCTTTGTAAGACTGTAGTCTACTCTTCCATTGCCAACAAAGAAATACCTACCTGATTATAGGTATTAATGGCAGGAATTATCTCCTATTCAAAGGTGCTGACTGTTCTGAAAAGCATCACTGGCTGTTTGGATCAATAGTTAGAGATCTCTGCACAAAGAGAATCTGGATCGGGGACTTTGCTAAAATATCTAAGACCCAAGTAGATCTGCCTTCATTGATCAAAGTATATTCTGACAGGGCCAATATTATTGCACGTGCCTTGATGAGTGATATCTCTATTAACATATTTTCCATAGAAAAGAAAAAGAAAATAAAAGGAAAGGAAAAAACCCTACAGTGTGAATCCATACGCAGACAAGCATTCAAAGCAGAAAAGGAACTGGGAATTTTAAACATATTTTATCCATGCACATATTATTTATTCTTTTCCACATCTTCTTCAAGTTCTTAGACACTTGGGACTCAGCAGGTTGAAACTAGGGAACGTGCATACTACACTTCCCCATATACTCAAGTGTTAGATTAATGAGAAGATGGAGAAAAAAATACACCTGGAAGTTCAAAAATCATTAACAGAATCACTGTTACAGCATGGAATAATTTGTTTCTTCTACTCGTCAATGCTGACACCTTGCCAAAATACCATGTCTAGATTGGTAAGAATATAGAGACTGATTGCAAAAAGAATTAAAAAAGAGCATAAGCAGCAGCGTAAAATATTTCCTACACAGTCTTTTAAAGACTGAGTCAAAAGATCAAGTTCTACTACATTAAAAAAAAGAAAAGAAAAGATTGCTGAAAATGATCAGTCAGTTTTTCTCTGTTGGTTGGTGGTTTGTTTAGAGAGAGGGCTGGTAAGAGATATTTATCAAAGGTGATCAGTTATTAAGAGAAGTTTTCATAGAATCCTAGAATGTTAAGAACTGGAAGGGACCTTTAGGACCCTCTAGTTCCAACCCCCCTGCTGTGGGCAGGGACATCTCCCATTAGACCATCTCCCACCTTGAGGTTGTTCAAGGCCTTATCCAACAGGTTCTTGAATTCTTCCAGGGATGGGGCATCCACAAGATCCCCAGGCAACCTGCATACAACCCCAAGGGTAATTATAAACAGAAAAACAGGTTTTCTTGGTGAATTTATAAAATCCTTTTCACTGCAGATTTGTTGGACAGGTAGGTAACCAAACACATTTCAAGTATTATTTTCCTCCATTTAGGTCAGACTAAATGGACCTTCCAAAGGTCCCTTTGAGGCAAATGTGTATGAAATTCTTCTAGATTTTTCTCTTTTTTCCTCAGCCTGTGTGAAAATTCCATGTTGTGCTAGACTGAGATCATTATTAAATAACTTGTTTTAAAGTCAAATCTTAGGACTCTCTTGTACTGCAGGAGCATTTAGCTTACAACATTTATAATCCAGATCCAGAGATATTTTAAGATTGTTTTCAAGGCCAAAAAAATATCCTTAAGCAAAACTGTTCTTAATAGTTTGTCATAGTTGTTCCCTAATTTTATTACTCCCAAATCAACAGTAATATAGATTCTTTTTTTTTTTTTTAATATGAGGAAACTGGAGGATTTTCATTTCCCTTTATTTAAGACTGGATTTGTTAATTTCAAAGATACTCAGCATGTTATTTCCTTTGAATAGATCACAGTGTATCAGGCATCAATTTCAAACAAGTAACCCTTGAGGTCAATTGTTTGTACCACTGTATCTTTCCAATCTTTCTATTTAAATGGAGAGTCAATAGCAAAGACAGTAATTTCTTTCCTTTTTATTATTCTAGGAATCTCCTAAAACATCATATTTATCTAAGCAATTATATCGCTGAGATTAAATATTTCTCTATACAGGATCAGAACTGATGATAATTTCTACCATCCACAAGCCATGTTTAAGCCTCAAAAATAGTAAAAAAATAGTAAATAATTTAAACCACTTTTAATATAGGCCATTCCTTGTCATTTTCTAGCGATTTTAGCCATTAAGTTTATATTTGCTGCATACAGACAATTTTTATACACTTTTGTTACTGAAGTGGAAACTTTAAACTAGAGTTGTGTTTTCCTGAAAGGTCAGCACCTTCACCCAGAGGAAGCAACTGCAGTGGGGTAAAGATTTGGATATTTCAGTCTCAATATTGCTTCTGGTAATGAAAACCTTTGCTGTTCAGGACTTGCCCCTCCACCCCGAACCACTGTTCCAAACTGCTTTGAAAAAATTAGTCACAAAGTTTGCACTATTCTTGTATTGTATCATAAATTTAATATGAAAAGGCATTGGATAGGATTTTAAAACTGGAATGTGAAAAACCATTGGAAATTTGAAAAGATAGCCACTTTCTACTGGCTAATAATATCTTTTTCTCATAATCCGTACAATATGCAACATGTAGAACTTGCAGTTGGGTTTGTTGTGTTTTGGTTATTATAAAAAACTAGCTTCAGGAAGTTGGGAACTATTTCAAAGACATTTTGATGTCAGTGTATTGAGATAATACTCTGCTAGGGGATGTGCTTCAAGATGCCATTTTCATCAGGCAGATGAAGGCAGGCTCGCCAGAATTTTTGAAAATACATTTAGAATTTGGTGGAAGAAAAGAAATAACAGAAAAACCCTCAACTTCCAATTCTTTCTAGTGATTGTTGCACAAATCTCTGAATGATAACTTGTCTGGAGTTTATTTACCTCTTTTTCACCTAAAAAGAGATAGTTGGAAATAAATGGTTTATTTCCCTTTTCAGGTATTAATTAAAGACCCCTCTGAAAGGTAACTTCGAATTATTATCAGATAAAGACAGAGTGTCAAGCTTCAAATAACTTGAATCTGGCATTTATTTTTGTTGTTGTTGCTGTTGTTGTTAAAATTTCTTTATAGAATTTAACTTCTGTTCATAAAACAATCAAATGGGAAATAATAAAATTCTTTTTCCAGAAGTTTAGTTCCAAGCAAACATCAGAAATGCAACAATATTTCTGTGGATTGTGGCAACCGTTGTCATGCACAAAGCCATGCCATTTTCATTTAAACCTCTGTTCTTCTCAAATATTGTACTACCAAGATGTTGTAGTTTTGCTTTGGGTAAATCTCCGATTATAATTTAATTCACTATTTTATTATCACATTTTGATTGGCTTGATCAACATTTATTGCTTCTCTGACTCAGTTCTGACTTGTACAAGTGGGGGAACAACAGGGGAGTACAATAATTGGAGAAAACAAAAGCCCCAGAGTAATCAGAAGCGGTTTTGCAGTTGGCTTCATAAAATATTTTGTTGGCATTTTGACAATTAACCATAAGCAATGGAGAAACCTCCTCTGTCTGAATGACAAACTTTCTGTAACCATTACCTCTAAAAGGTCATGAAAACATCTCAGCACACTCTTACATGATCAATTATTCTGTCTGCTCACCATCACTTGTGTTTTGGGATACGGCACCCTACACTCAATGCCCTGCAAAAGCCATATATACCCCACCATGGAGCATGCCAATATCTACTCCACCTAGCAGGAAATTAGAAATATCTAAATAAAACCAGCATTGAATATATGCAATCACAATTTTGAAAAACAGACCTAGTCTGGAAATAAATTTTCATTTCAGTGGTGACAGAAGGACTTCTTGCTGAGTTGTTCAGAGCATGAAGTGTCCAGTCAAGTCTTTTGAGTTACAGTCAGATATCTTATCTTCAAAGTGCTTATATGCACTTCAAAGTGCTTATAAGTACTTCCAGATACTTAAAAAAGTGAGTATTTTTTCAATAATCCACAGAGCAGGGTTGGTTTTGGGGTTTTTTTGTTCCATTCAGAGAACTCTTGAGTTTTTTAATGGTTGGGGTTCATTATACGGTAAATGAAAGACAAGAAGAAGGCTTAACTTTTAGCCATCAATTCCCAAATGTTGAAGTCAGGCTGAAGTTAGAGGTCTAATCATAATAATCATGGAGTGCATAGCTTTGAACTCCTCAAGATTTACTGTGACAGGTACAGTTTAATTTGGTAATGAACTTCTACCAAAATTAATTCAATGAAAATAAGAGATGGTGCTTGACAGCATAGTGTTCTTTGGTCTTTTAAATATAATTACATTTTTTAAAACCTTAATATTTTATATAGATGCACGTGAAGACAATATTAGATTTTTTGAGTAGACTTAAAATGAGTTTATAATTGGAAACTTGTTCTCTTGGCCTAAGACAAAGGCAGAAGGCTAAACTTCCTTCTGAGTATGCACCTTAAAGATATGAAAATCTCAGGTGCTCAAAACATATTTGTTTCAGTATAACTTAGCTACTACATATTTTACATAATATGTGCAAGTTAGACCCCATTTACAATTTATGTCTCTCTGAGTTCATTTTTTTTCTGGAAATCTATTTGATTTCATAGTGAAGAACAGTTTTCTCACTACCGAAGATGCAATACATCAAGATAAGGACAGGTAAAAGCAGAAGTCATCACATTCTCTCAGCACATAATACATCCATCAGAATGTCATTTTTATCACGTGATTTTACAATTCTTCATTTCTTCTCTAGAACATACAAGACAAACTACCTTCAGCAAGCTAATGAAGAAGTCAAGGTGTAGGAGAAGCAAGTCTTGATATTAAATGGTCTTGCTGTTTTCTTTTTTCATTTAAATTATTAAATCTGATTTATCCTTGTTGGTTTCTTTTCTTCAAATTAGCTACAGCTTAACTATAGAGATGTTTAGCTTTTGCTGATTTTCTGTCTGCTTTTATTTACTCAGTGATTTGACTGCTTCTCCATTTCTTGTGAAATTTTCTTTCTATTTCTTCCTTGCTTTGTTTTCCCTCTCTCTAAAGAATACATTTCATAATCTCTTATTATTCTTTATTTGCCAGAAAATTTAAAAATATGAGGCTGCAGATAAAAATGCTTCAACATGCAGTTACCTAATATTGTAATGAAATAGAGCAACTTCAACTGATTTCATTTGGACTGAAATAAATCATTCTGATACCTTGAAAATCCTCAGTGCCTCACTTTTTTCTTTCTTAAAGTAGAGAGAATATTCTTCAGTTTTCCCAGCTGCTGTAAATACATTATTGCTTTCCATCAAATTACACTTTTACAAGAGTGCACGTTTACATTTTGCTTGTATTCATGCATTAGATTTTTATTGCCCCATAATAAAATTTACCACTCATAGATTTGGCATTTATCTCTGCATTATCCTCTTTGAATTAATAGGTGATTATCCTGACTTCCTTCACTGTCTGTGGTAAAAAAAACAAAAATTGTGCATTTTTTATGTTAGTGTATATAATGAATTTTTAAGGATCAAAATTGATATTTACTTATGACATATTCATCTATTCCATTTGGATTCTACATATGCATGGGGGCCAGAACCTCCTGTGCTTCCATATTTTACATACACTTTTTCACAACATAAAACCATTTGACAACTTTATTATTCTTTGGGACAAAAGTTCAAAGGAAGAGTGTCCTATGCCTTATAGACATTTGGATGCTTCAAGTCAGCCTTTAATTATATGTTATGAGGAAAATGGGCTTCAGATCCACATCTGAGAAAAAAAGGGACAAAACAACACCTCCTCTCAGATGTGAAAGACTTTGAAGGTGCATGGATTTAATATATAAAAATACACTATAAACCCAGACTTTAAATGCAATAAGGCCTGATTTGTCTGCCAACAGTTAACAAGTAACCCAGACAACAGAGCTTCCTTGGCTGCTTAACCTGTGCAGCCACTAGCTCAAAACTTACATAGTTAGAAACTGCAGGAACCAGGAACCAGTCCTGAGTGTGAAGTGTCTCCCTTGATCTCCTAGCACATTTATTTCATAAAGCATCAGCCATAGGAAAGTCGCCACAGAGCAGTGTTTTGCAGTTTAAAACAAGGATGTGGCACATTTGGAGAGAAGAATCATTCTGAATGATATTAGCACTAGTCTGTAATTCTGTGTGAGCCTTTGAAAACAGAAAGCACTGACAAACTAGTAAGGCAAAGTTTGCATTTATATTTCCATGACTCAGGTTGTTGTGCAGTGTTGAGTTTGCCCAGAAAAGGCCAAGTAGGTATATCAGAATTTCTTTTTTTTTTCACATTTGAAATGTATGGTATAGAGGCAGAAAAGATATAACACAGTACAGAATAATGGCCAGTGTACAAGCTGTATCTCCCTTTTATTGCAATGGCTGACATTTCCTACACAAATTAAGTGCTTTGCAAAGCAAAGTGTAAAGAAAATCAAGCATGGAGTATATTTTTCCTTATTCTCCTGCTTGAAAAACCATGAATTCTTTATAACTGAGAGCTACCAAGGGTTCTTAACAGCTGAATGCCACTGCTTACTAAAGCAAACCTGTAAGAATATTGAAACAAAAATATTCTTCAATTGTGCTATCTGAACTCTTTTATACCATGCAGTAAAACATAAGCATTAACCCTTCCAGCAATAAAGCAAGGAGCCTGTTAAGATTATTACAGACAGAAGCTTTTTGTTTCCATAGGAGTGGAGAGCTAATGAGCTAAAATGGCAGTGAGTACCTCTGACCTCCTGCCCTGCAAGATCTCACCTGTGCCTACCATCAAGGGAAGCAGGGCCAGGTCCTACATGTGTGGACCAGTCAGCTCTGGTTTGTTGTAGACAGGCTTCAGAGCCTGTGTCAGTGCACCACAGCAGCATCCTGCATGCTCTGCCGGGCCTTTGCCTCCCAACAGCCCCCATAGCCCAACAGCCCTGAGAATCTCAGGGGATCCAAGGAAATTGGTCTGTTGCAAAATAGGGCCAGCAGCCACCCACAGGGCTGGCATTCTGCTTTTTAGGCAGGGACCAGGGTAAGATTCTACAGCAGGTTCTGCCTCGTACCTTCAATTTTAATTCATAAAAATCACTGGCACAGGTGTACTTGTCAAAGCACTGTCCTTCATGGTGTCCCTTAAAAGAAGACAGATTAGTCTAGATGCAAGAAATAAAACACTTCATCATAATAAGTGTCCCATAATTCAGTGACTGGGATGAGGAAGAGCATATTGTTAAACATTTAAAAATACCATATGGGAAGTTCAACTTACTCCTTCTTGTCTCAGAGTCTACCTTACTCTCTACCTCTACTCTTACTCTTTTGCCAAATGTACATATTAATATTTCTCCATTAACCATCTGAGACTGAGAATATGTTACATTAAAAAAAATAACAGAATCAAGTAGAAGTAGAATGATTTTGATAGATGATTTGTGTGAAAGCTGAGTGTCATGAAAACTTCTGGGAGTTTAAGTTCTTATTCTACAAGTATTAAAGCTATCCTTTCTGAAGGTGGTGGATTCAACCTAGCTGACAGTCAAACACCCACCCACCAAGATGCTTGTTCACCTGCAGGGGGACAAGGAAAGAAAGCAGGAAGAACAGGGATGAGAATGATCACAGGTCAAACTTAAGACTGTAAAATTGCTTACAAAATGCCAATGGGGGAACACTCTCAACTCAGGGAAAATCAACATATATTGTTGCTAACTAAACTAAATATTATTAATGTGACATTGAGAAACAAAAAGACAAACAAACACCTTTCCTGCCCTATTTCAAAGTCTCAACTTCACTCCTTCATTCTCAATTCCTCTACTTCCACGCTTGTTAGTGCCACACCTTCAGCCCTTTTGGCAAAGATACGGGCAGAGTAAATGTAAGGACAGGAAGTTAGGGTCAGCACATGGTGGTTTTTCTCGTTAAAGTGCTCAGCTGTGACAGCTTCTGAGTCTTTATGCAATGGTCTTTGTAAATCAAGTCTGTGTGAGATTTGTGAGTTCATATATATGCATATTTGCTTTTACATATGTTTGAAAGTTTGATAATTTCAAATTATTAAATGGCAGCTACTTATTTTGTCTTCCAGAAGCTTAATTCTTCACACCCAGAGTCTCAATGGTCAGTCCTCACAGCCGGTCTTACCAAGCCTGTAGAGGTGTGTTAGCTCCGCACAGATACGGGTTGTAGGCCAGACAGTGTGAGCTAAACATTCATACCACTTGGAAGGTTGAAGTTTTGAGTTCAGAACAGTTGTGAGCCTGCCAATTTTTTCCTGGCTTGAAGACTGAGTTTTCTTAATCCCTAAAGGAAAATAATTACTTCTGTGCTTAGTTCATAAAAATCGAGGTATTTTATGAAACACATGCACTTCCTACCCACACAGGATCTGCTCAAAATGCTTATTTCAGAAGGGCATTAGTGAAATAGTAAAATACTTAAACAAATTTGTATATCCACCATATACATCAGCTCTTGAATTGAGTATCTGCTATCCCTTTAGACAAGTTAGATGCAGCTAACTTATCTTTCTCTCAGCTATCATGTTTAGATTCTCTAAAAACTAAACTCAACAATGAAGTAAGAGGTGCATTTAATTGGCACAAAAAGAGCTTAGGGTAAACTGACACAAATTCTGTGCTCATGCCAAAGAAAAGGATACTTGGGTTATGTGCAAATCCTGTTTTGCATCTTGCAGATGAAATTCAAACTTTTTCTCCGTCTTGATTTTTATCTAGATGAGTACCCTATATACTAGGAGTTGGCAAAAGCTTTGGAAACGACACCTCTTGCACCTCACAAACTCAAATGTTTTAAAAGAGGTTTAAGAGTTCCTAGCAATCAACACCTCTTGATGACTTCCTGGAAGTTGGTTAGAGCAGTATTTATAATATTTTGTATCTTTGTCTTAATACATTTACTTGCCAATCTTTTCCTTTTTTGCAATCTCTTTTTCGATCCTCTTTTTGTTTCCCTGCATCAGTGACCTTTTCTTATCTGGTGCTTTCTCTTCATGGCCTGGCATGCAGCTCTTTTCTTTTCACAACATCTGCATTTTTTTCCTCAAACCTCTACCACCATCAAATTTCTAATTTCCTCTAAATGTTAAAATCAGTTGCTAAACAGCATGTAGGAATCACTTCTGAGTGTGTGTATGTGGCATTTTAGGAGACCCTTCAGGAGGCAAAATGTCACCAGCACAGCCATTTGGTTAGAATGAGGAAAATAGTAATAAATTATTTATGTCTGGTATTTTGAAAGAACAGCTTCATTTGATATATCATTGTCATATGTCATTGTATGTATGTCATTGGGACCTAACCTGGATAAACCTACTTGTAGGACCAGTCAATATGATAAAAAACTAATATAGCATATTATTATAGAAGGAGAGACTTTTTTTTTTTTAATTTATATATACTACAAGTCCCTAGTGCCCACCGGGTCTGCACACTTGAAATACAAGAACATTTTTTAAAAATCTGAAAACTCAAAGAGTAACAAACATGGTTATTGTAATACTGCAAAGTATTGCCATTGCTATCACTAAACCACAGGTAATGCAAGGAAAATTTTACATGTTCCAGACAATTGGTTGTAGAAAAGTAAAAGGAATTGTTCAGCGAAAGCAATTCAGTGATGTTTGGATGAAAAACTAGAATGAGGAATTAGGACATATTAGAGGTTAATGCTCCATTATTCAAGCAGTAGATAGGTAGTGCTGAGATCTGACTTGCATCCCATTAAGCCTCAGGACCAAGGACAGGCATCATCAATACTATAATATAGTCAATAATATAGCAAAAACAATAGCAATACCAAAATACACGGCATGACATAGTGATTCATGTTTCTTGGTTGAGGTCTCTCTTAAGCTTAGACTCTGTGACTGCCTAGGTTGGGCCTGCTTGGACATAGAGACCTTACCTTACTTAGCTGCAGGATCTTTGTCATGACAGGAATATCTGATTGCTTTTGTAATTAGACAAATGCTTTCTAAGTTTTAAGTGGTAGTAAAAGTGCATAAATCCAAAGCTTTCTCTAAGGAAAAAAGAAAAAAGAATCAAACAAATAAACAAACAAACAAACAAATGCACTTGCTTCATTTCTTGAAACCAAGGTCCACATATTAAAACACAGGCTTTGGGGTGCAGATGCAAACCAGGGATGCCTTGCATGATTCTATGGAGTCTAACAGCCAGAAAGGCTGAGGAATGCATATGGTACCCTCATTAAAGAAAGGGCAGAAAGGCCTAGAGCATTACAATGCAATATCATAGATATAAGAAAAAAATAAGTTTTTAATAAGCTTCATGAGTCTGAGATAGAGTTTTATTTTGTCGTATAGCTGGCGTCAGCCTTTGGAAGACAAAAAGGGGAATTGCACAATTTAATTTTCTCTTGCAATATGCTGTAATCGTCTCAACAAACCTAAATTCAGATTGGTGCTTGCACTTTTCTTTTGTGAGAGCACTGATAAGTTCAGTTAATGATCAGCAAGCTCTCCCGAAGAAAAGCACTGTTTACTCAGGACAGCAGCATTACAATGAAAATGAAAATGAAAATGAGATGTAAGTGCCTGTCTTGCTTAGGAGTAGTCTATTAATATCCCTAAAGAAATATAAATATAAATCTAAATCTCTTCCCTCTGACTGTTCACTCAGCTCCTGCCTGGGTTTTGGCCTGGTACACAGCTCACACTAAGACCTGATGTGTGCTGGGAGCAGGACCATTAGGTCAGCAAGAGAGCTTCATGTAGGCAGGGCAGGATAGATAGGACAGCACAAAGGTCATCACGCAGCTGTTATCACCTGCTGCTTGCTGTCTCCTCCAGCCATTGCATCTTCCATCTAATTGCCTGAAGTTTCTTCTGTGTCCATTAATTTATGGAAATGACATAGGCCAAATTTCCAAGCCTGAGGTTATAAATGCATCATCTTACCCAAGGAGATTTTGAAGCAGATCCCATAGCAGCCAGACTGATGAGGCTTTCATTCTTTCCTGTGTGACACAGGGGACACCTGTGCTGTGAGGGAAGAGGAAGAATGAGCACCACCCTTTGCAAGGTAAGAGATGTGGTCACTGGCATGTGAGTAAAAGTTAAAGAACTTGTGAGTCATGAATTACTGTAGTGAAGTCATGTTAAGCTAGCCTGTACAAGTAAGGTTGAGGGTTTGTTTTCCTTTCTGTGGTAATCACGTATCTTCTGAACAGAGAGAGACAGCTCTCTCCCAAGACTTTCCTGGGAAGCTGTGAAAGAGCTCAGAGAAAAGAACAAAAAACAATTCTTATCTCCACTTGCTGCACCTGTTGTTGTGCAGATGTGGAATGTGTTATGGAGATTGTTTACCAAAGAGTGATTTCTTAATTGGACTATGGTGGTGGTGTTTTGGATTCATTGACCAATTGGATCCATTTGTATCCTGACTGACTGGCAAGGGCAATGGGTTTTTCTTAATAGTATAGTATAGTAACAATAGTGTAGTAACAATAAAAGTGATTGATCAACCTTCTGCAGTCATGGAGTCAACGCTCATCATTCCCTGAGTTCAGGGGCTCGCTGCTACAATACCTTTCCTCAAAAAATAGAGTTTAATTTACAGAGTATATTGTCCTTTAAATTTAAGAGGTTTAAACAGACCATGACACTACTCCTATGCCTGTTATACCTGCTACAGTCCTAAGTCATTAATTTGCAAACAATATCTATTTTTTCAGCTGGGACTGCCAATTTTCTAATTTCAAAGTCTGATTTCCTTTTCTGCCTCTCTGATTAGGCCAATTATTTCAAGTATTCCTTACTAGGGAAAGAAAATTTGGACAGTGACATCTAAAAGGCTTTTCACTTGCATAGTTTCACTATAACAATTTGGTCTTACAGGCTCCTAGCATTTTACTAGACTCTTAGGACCATCCTTTAGTTCACTGTCTTCTTTTTGGTCTTACTGCTGACTGAGTTCCTGGCTTCTTGTCTATCATTTATAGTCCTAACATGGTAGCCTTCTGCTGTTCTGTGGCGTTACAGGATCTTTCACATGGCATTTTTAACATGGGAGTGATCAATAGATCACTCAGAACTAGGAATATTGAAAAACAAGAATTTATTGCTTTCTGTAAGCTGTAACTCTTTAATAATTCTGCACTTAAATAATTCAAGAGTAAATAGGGCTTCTGTATTACAGAATGCCATCCACTCCATCTTAAAATCTCATTTTGATAGCTTTTTCCTAATGTCAACTTTCTAAATTCCTCTATTTATAACTGACATCATCCCTTGAAATTCATCAGAAAAAAAACAGCGCTTCTTGTAATAGTAATTTCTGAACAAGCATTTCCTTTCTCTTCTGTCAATGGAGATTGGAGTTTTATTTAGGCAATGAGTGTAAATCTCAGCTAAAACTAGAAAATGTTGCTGTCAAATGCTTATTCAATGCTATTTCAGTACTAGGATAACAAATTAAATTTATAATATCACATATTGCATCTTACTGAGGATGCCAAAGAGATCTAAAAATTGCTATGGATTCAGCTGCAAGAATCCCGTAGGTATTGCATACTTTAGCAGGACAGAAATCCACAATGCCATATGGCAAACTGGAGTCAGATCCAAATACAATAATTACTTTGTGACTAAAGAATAAGTCTTCTTTTATTGTATAAAGTAGATATTCATTTAATTTTCACCCGATTGCGCTTTCATAATTTAAGATAAGATTAATTTTTTTTTTCTGGTCCTACTGCTGTGAATAATGTTAAAACAAACAGGATCACATACTTATTTGGACCTGAACAGATGATCAGTCAATTAATTTCTTCTTTCAAACCATACAACTGCATAATGTCATGTGCATTTAACTACATAATATCCCTTTTTTTTTTTTTTTTTCAGGCTGTTATCTTTAGAGGAATAATGGAAAGGCCTTTCAGATAGTGAAAAGATATCAAAACCTTGTGGAACCCCCAGATTTCATTAGTTCAGTTTACAGAAACGTGACATGTTGTGGAACCTGAAGGAAGTATACATGAAAAGTGTCTTAAAATATCTCTTTGTTTCCATCCAGGAAATACTAGATGCAATTTAATTTTGGGCATTGTTCTTAACAGGAAATAGTCCCAAATTCACATTTTTAAATTATGAATAAATTTGGGTTGTTTTTATGGGTTTAGTTTTATCTGGGTTGAGGAAGAAAATATCACAGTATAATGAAGTTTTGAGTAGGCCATGTGAGACATGAAAACCAGCAGCAGTAGTTGGCACGCTAAAGAATTTTGCTTTTGAGTTTCTTACAAAAACATGCCTACTTCTTATCTTTAAGCAGCATCTTATTGTCATCATAGAGCATCTGAAATTTTACTTCAAGACTACCTTTCAGCAGACAGTTTCTGTCCACTCATCACTCCTATATCTGAGGTGAATGTTATATTTTTCTTTCCAAATTAGGTAGAAATTCCAATGTTCTTTATCAAGAATGTCATTTTTTTCCATTCCATTGAGAAATAATATAAATTAACATAAAGAATATTTACTTTATCTGAGAGAAATAGTCAGTTGATAGAAGTTCATGACTGTGCTATAGTTCTGCAAAATGTAGTAAACATAGTGAATCAACTCATTCAGAAAGAATAGCCACAACTACTAAGCAAACACCCATGCAAACAATTCTTGGTAGACCTTGCAGGATTTTTTTCTTTTTTTAACAAAAGGAAAAGTTTATCCTGTGTTTACAGAACTCACATAAAAAGACTGAATCACTTGTTCAGCCCCTTCTTCTTAAGAAGTGTCTTTATTAACAAATATTAACTTTCTTCAGTGAAGGCCAGGAAGTTTAAATAACCCTTGTCATCCATATTAGGTAGAAAGGCATGGAGCACCTTCCCACTGAAGATGGGTTGGAGAAAAATTTAACTGCTGACATGTAAGTTCATTTAAGTGTGAGGAAACTTAGTCTTGCAAGAGTCCTACAACTTGACAGTGATGTCCTAATAGTACAGGGAGGACCACAGGACCTAAGACCAACATTCAGTGTGATAACAGAACAGCCGAGGATAAGATACTTTTCCTCTCAGAAATGACTGCTATAGAATGTCATATTCTCCTGCTTTCCTTAACTGCAGAAATCTCACCAATTAAATTAAGGCAAATATATGGAAATGAAAGGCAGTTGGAAGCACAGGAAATAAAAAATTACCTCCAAAACATTTAATTCAATCAAGTTGTAGCCTACTGCAAATGGTTGCTTATCAGGAAAACACTTAGGTGGTGTTATCACCTACACTTACAATAGTATTCTCTGATATCAGACATTTATTGAACTCTAGCTGAAAAGAAGTCTAGCAGACAACCCTTGTGAATGTATATTTCTTAGCTGGACAGTTTGTACTTGTTGTACTTCTTGTTCATCTTTTTTGTTATTTTTTAACAATGTAGTGGGAGTGTTATTATGTACTTTTTTTTTCCTTCATGCCTGGAATCTCAATGGACAGTCCTCATAGCTGGTGTTACCAAGCCTGCAGAGGATTTTTAGCTCTGCACAGCTATGGGTTGTAGGTCAGACAGTGTGAGCTGAACACTTGTATGGATCCTAAGGTTCAAATTTTGAGTTCAGACTAGTTGTCAGCCTGCTAATTTTTAACTTGATCAGAGACAGGCGTTTCTCAAGTTGCTGAAAAACCCCGAAAGAAAGCACTGATATAATTTATCCAAACTAAATTCAATAGATGTAAGCCAACACAGTCAAAAGACTGAACGCAATAAAGTATTTCATAACAGTCCAATGAAGTATTACTGAAATGGTTACATCATATAGACATAAAGAAATTAAGGAAAATTTGTTTATTTAATAGGGATGAGAAAAGATGGGCAGATGTAACTGCAGCTGTCTATTGCACTGAGATTGGGTTATGCAAAAGAGGGATGCAAAATAATCTCTGAGCTGCACAATGAAAAGATGAGCCATATTTGTAGGCTGCAGAAGAAATTCTAGATAGATATAAGGAAAATATCTTCATGAACAAATGCAGTGGTCAAGGACTTGGACAGGTGGAGTGTGGAAGTTGTGAAATCTTTATCCTCAGAGGTTTTTGAAATGAGATTGTCCTGAGCAAACTAATCTGTCTTTGAAGCTAGTCCTGCATTGGAATGATCCTTTCCAAATTAATTTTTCCTATGATTTCTGTGAAGTGTACTTGAAAAACAACATGGCCAGTTCTGGATTCCCCAGTACGAAAGAGATTAGAAGTCACTGGGGAGAGATCAGTGAATGGCCACAAAGATGATGAAGGGACTAAAGCCTCTTTCCTGCATGGAAAACCTGGGAGAACAGGAACTGCTCAGACTGGAGAAGAGAAGGCTTCAGGTGATCTCATCACTGTATATAGGTATCTGCAAGAAGATAAAAAGTTAGAACCACAATCTTTCTGTTGGTATCCAGTGAGAGGACCAGAGGTAGTGGACACAAACTGGAACACGAGGGGTTCTCTCAAAACTTCAGGTCACAGTTTTCACAGGTTCAGATTGACCAGAGAGATTGTGACATCACCATCCTTGAAGGCACTAAAAAGATGTCCTAGTTCTGGGCAATGTGGTCTTGGTAGCCCTTCCTGAGCAAGGGAATTGGACCATGTAACCTCCAGAGGTCACTTCCAACCTCAACCCTTCCATGATTCTGCAATACATGTTATGTTAAAAACATTTTTTGAGGCTATGTTGACAGTACAGATCAGTCCTGTAAGTTTCTCTTTCTTTCCCATGGTTACAGCTCTAAATGGCCTAAATGTCAGTGGTTTCCAATATTCAGTGATAGGTTTTGTCCAATTATTAAAGTATGGCAGTTTTATTATATATATATTGCTAATTACTGAAAACTAATTGTCTAAATTCCAATGAAAATGGGGTTTACAAGTATTCGTAACCTTCATAGGCTTTAATAGGATTAATTCTAAAAATGACATTTGTTTTAGTCATATTAAGGCATTATACAAGATTATGGTTGAAATGTCTTGCTAGGTTTCTGAAAATATTGTATAGCCAAATTCCCAAAGTAAATTGAAAGGCCACTCCTTGCCTCTCTCCATCACAGCTAACTTTTCTCCTGTACTCACAGAAAGTCCAAAAGAAAAAAAAAATCTGAGCTTCAAAATGAGATTCAAATTGAATATACTTGGCAACCAAAATTTATTCCCAAAACACAGAGTTCTTTCAAGGTTGGGCAATAATTTTATGAAAGAAAAAATTATGATATCTGCTGGTGCCTGCACCTGTACCAGCAATTCAATTAAATAATTGAACTGTTCTACCTTATGCTGGAAGCAACATTTTCCCTGGAGTAATTAATGTTCAAATGGAAGCAAAACCAAATGCAAACCAAGCACATCTATGTGCCCTTATTAAGATAGTCTTAGGTTTATTTCTCTAACAGTGTTGGTTGTATAAAGAAAAAACTCAGGAGAACATCTAGGTCTCTTATCTGACAAGACTAAACTGCAGTAGCTGTCTGGCATCTTTGCTGTCTGAAAAAATTGAAACTTTTTGTAAGTTGTCTCTTTGTTTCCTGGGTGTTTGTTTTCCTTCTTTTAAGAATTCTAGCAAGGTAAACCAGAAGAATAAACAGAGCTTTTCTGAGGAATCCGTAGGTAATATGCCAAGGTGCACAACCTAACAAATGAATTAAGCAAACAGGTTGGCTGATAAGGATTTTTTAAGCTAACTAGAAATTTTTAAGGGGCTTACTTTGGAATTTTAGAATAATGTTCATTTATGTCTAAATTATTTCTTAAAAGTGTTTTGCTACAAATGAAATTGAGAGATAAAGACTTTTCCATGCATCATATTTATTACTTTGTGGCATGCCACAGTCCAGACCAGTGCACAGATTTCTGTTTTGTCCACATCCCTGCCAGCAAAAGAAGGAACAGGAATGAACCTCTTTTTGGGTTGCTTTGGTTGGGGTTTACTTGTGAAAAATCAAAAAATTCTCTGTTCTATTTATGAAGGAATTAGAGAATGGCAGTTCAACAGGACTTGGGTAAGTACACAAGGAGCATCACCAGCTAACAACATCAGCACAGAGTAAAACACTTTATGGTCATTGAGATCAAAAAACAATTTAGATATTCAAAGTTTTAAAATGCAAGTTCAAAATCTGGAGTTTTTCAGGCCCCTCTTAAATTGTTGCAAACACAGGAACAGGGAATTCCTTCATGGATGTCCACCTGAATTACCAGGTTTGTTTGAAAGTTCTGGAACCTCATCTCTTCGTATTTTATGAACTTTACTTGATGTGTAGTGAAACACCTCAGAAGCACATGGCTGGAAAACTCAGCATTCATTCATTTAAGTATGAATGTTTAATGAAGTGTAAAAGGGTAAAAAGGTAAAAGATGAACTTCCTGAATCAGAAAACTCTACCAATAGTTCCCTTTTTAAAAACTTTTAGTTTAACTTTTCATTTGTGATTGATCTCTGGCCAAATAGACCTTGGATTATCTACACAAATGTCAAATCATCCATAAGATTGCTGGAAAATATCTCCAGAACCCAGCAACCAGATTATTATTTACTTAGAGCATTCTTGTAGAAAATTTGATGTTTAGACTTGTATTCTTTTACTTGATGGAAAGAACCAACTAATTGATCTGCAGTCGCATGAGTGGCAGCAGAAGAATTAGAGGGCATTAATAACCAGTAGTGTAACACAGACCTGCTTTGCTCTGAGATAATGGACATGTTGTTACTCTACCCTGATAAGAAGTCTTTGTCTCTGTTCTTCTAACCTGAAACAACTCTAGGTCTTTCAAAATCCCACTCCTACTCCTCCATCTATATTTACACCAGAAATTGCCAGGGGAAAAGTGAATGGCACAAAATAACCTTCACTGTTTAATTTCTAGCACGTTCCTTGACACAGTTTTGGCCTGTGCCAGCTAGCATTGACTATGTCAATGCCCAGTTCATGACATGGTATGAACCAAGAACTCTTTCCAGTTCATATTTTGTGTAAGGTTTCTCTGGAAGTGCACCATTATGGACTTCCCTCTTGACTCCAGAGCCCAAGAACTGTTCCTGGCCTATTTTAAAGCCTTTGTATGGGTTCCAGACCTCAAAGTTTGTAGCTGACTGTGTTTCTTCCACTCATGAATTCCGTATTTCAATTGGCGCTGGATATGCCTAGAGTTGTAGCATATACCTCTACTGACAGAAGTGAGAGGAAGGGCTCCATCTGTGTTATTCCCATGTGGTACAAGGCATTATACCAGCCCATCAGATTATGCCTCATATTTTAGAGTAAGCAGCAGCCTTCCACAGTTTTGACACCCACTACTGCAGTTTTAGACATTATTTAAATTAAACCTCTCTCAGTAAATGCTTCAGGCAGGTAAAGTAAAAGCAGAGTTTTTCGGTTTCAAAAATTTGAAATTCTTTCTATGACAGTCATAGGAAAGGACCATCTCTGGATATGTACAAGAAGATAATCAAGACATGACCCAAGAACATTTCTATTTACAAGAAGAAAAACTTAGGCTGCTTCATGTCTTGCTGCCAGCTCAGCAGTAAGAATGGAAGCAGATGTAGCCTTTCCCTAATTTTTTGTTGTTTTGTACTTCTCAAGTAATTCCAACCCCAATATCTTGGCTAGAGCTAGGACTTTTTAACTGCCTAGATAGGAAGACTGGTACATGATGTCCAGCATAACTGTGGGTGTGAGAGTGATAATTCTTGTTTATCTATACATTTCCATTGCTTAGAAAATTATTTTCCTTCCTGAGAAAAAGAGCTGAATTTAGTGTTCATTCTCTAGTTACTTCTATTGCTCTTTTATTCATTTGTGACTGGGGTATAAAAGCACTGAATGGATTTTTCATTTTATTTTTATATGAGAACATAAATACACACTACAGTTGTGTCCCATGGATTCACAGTTGACTGAAACACTAAAGTGCTGTCTTTTTTATGTGACATTCAATTTTGTAAGCTAAGCAGCAGTGTAAAGTAGTCTGAAGATCCGCTTGACTTGAAAGATAATTGCAAATACTTATGAGACTCTTAACAATTGTGATTTATTACCAAGTAGTTTATATTCAAAAGCATTAATAATATTCTGAAGTAATGCAAACTCTTGACTGTGACAAAAGCATTCATAAAGACAGTTAGTGTTTCATGACATGATGAAATGACAGCTTTCACTCCAGTGTATGCAAATTGCCAAAAATGGGGTGTGATGCCTTTGCTTTGCTGTCAAAGGTTTTTCATCTGAATATAAGCCTAGTCTTCCCTGCTGCTCAATAAGAGAAGTAGAATATTTTGGGTTCTGAGGAAAGCAATAAGGAACTACCATCTCAGTTTGCCACTTCAAACACCTTTCTCTTGCTCCACTGACATCAGTACATATGGAAAACAAGCCAGCAGTTGAGGTGGAGAATACAGAATGCCAAAGGGTTTGCAGAAGGTATCCAGAGTAGGCAACATAACAGTGGTTAGACTGCTCTAAAAGTGAGCAGGGTGGAATCTAATTAAGGAATAGCTTCAGATTAATTAGATACAAAATGACTAAGCAGATAAAGGGACTAATTGAGCTTAAAATGGCTGGGGAAATGTGGAGTCTGTATGGTTCACATGCACCTCCCTTTCTTTGTACAAGCATCTAGAAAGAGACCATTAAAAAGAGTGTGGGAGAAGCCAAATGTCTTGGGAACACCACAGTCTCATTCCAAGTTTCAGGGAAGACTCCAGTGCTTTGTCTCTGGCTGTGTTAAGCCTCTCTCTGAGTGCATGGATCTCAATCTAATTTCCTCCACATTTATGATCAATCATCCCAGGAAAGTAGAATAGCATCTGCAACTGAATTTTTAATACAAAGATCTGATTTTTTTTCCCTGTATATAGATGCTAAGCAGCTTATTAATTATGAGAAAGATAATGTCTGACACTCTTATGAGCTTATCCATTTAATTGAGGGAAGCACATTTCATGTGATGGGTACAAAAGTGAGAAATTCCTTCACACACACATATCATTGGTATTAGGACATCACCTGTGTTTACTTTTAGCTTTAACCTCTCTCCCCTTCAAATTGTGCAGTATTTTTCTCCAAGCACAGCTCATGAAATGGTTCTACACCAAAACAGGAGCATGTAGGGAGTGTTTCATGGGCATGGTAAGGGAAGGGTGGAGGGCACCACAGGCAGGTCTAGTGCCACGTACCAGGTCCCTCGCTGGGGATAAGTTGGGAGCATGTAAGAAGTTAAATGGGCCTGTAAATGCTCTCCCCAGTGAGCTGATCAGGAAGGGGGCAGGCCTCAGCTGCATTACCTCTGAGGTGGCCCTCATCTCCAGCAGCCAAGGCCACAGGAGGGAGGATGAATCCAGGGCTCTTACTTTTGCTTAATAGCTTCTCTCTGTTTGCTAACCTTTACAACAAATTTGTGACCTTCTGTCTAGAAATTACATAGGCTAATGAAGGTCTTTAATTTCCTTGAAATGTTTTCAAATATTATTTTTATTATCCTTAATGTTGACCTTGCTTCTGTTACACTAGTAAATCAGAAATAAAAGAAAGTCTGGGATGGTTGATATATTTTTACAGTCCCTAGAATATTTAAATCATGAGTTTATATAAAAGAATGATATTGACAGGCAGAATATGGAGAAAGCTAGAATTCCAATTGTATTGTAAAAATCCTCTTTTATCTTTCAGAGGTATTTTTTCCTTTAACAGACTGGGTTTTTACATAATATCTTTTCTCTTAGTGAGGTGCATTTCTGTTCTCTGTCAAAGCGGCTACAAAACCATTAGAATATAGGAATTAGGTTCTCCTGCCTCACGATTAGTATTACTGACTGAGTTGAAAGAATTTTAACAATTATAGAGGTCAGTAGCAAGGACAGGAATGCGATAAACTGTAATTTGTGGTTATAGTAATAATAATTTCATTATAAAATTAAGCTGGACTAACTACCGTGACTTTGGTGGTTCTGGCGGACAGAGGTTTTTTCTTCTTTAGGTTAGGATGATTTTGGCAGAGGCCAATGCAGTATTACATATATTATAATTCACGAGATTCAAATGAATTTCACTTTTCCTCATTCAATTAGGTTTTCACTTCTAAGTGTAATACCACTCAAAAGATCTGGTAGAAAACAGATACAGAATTTCAGATACAATGATGAAGGTATCATCTTTTTTCAAGTCAGAATTGGCTTGTTAGGATTTTCTACTTGGAAATCTGTTAAACAAAACTATAGAAAACTATAGAAAAAAATGATGGGAGAATTCTTGCAGTTAGTCTTGAACTATAATTACACTATAATGCTAATATTCTTCTTTCTCTATGACTAAGATGTTGAGGCAGCCATCAGTGCAAAATAATCTGTTTCATGTAAGTCATTAACTATTGAATACTTAAGTATTTATACATTATACTTCTATCTAAACATTCTCTTAAATTGTTCTTTGGCTTTGTCAGGAAAATTGGGTTATAAAATTATTTACTGTCTTTTTTATGCAAAAAGACAAAAAAGTGTTTTTTTCTTTGAATCTATTACCCTCCTTTTGGCCTGATAAACTTTCTTTATGGCAAATATAGGCCTCCTTCCTGAAATTCCAGGCAAGATTTTAAACTTAGTTCCTGGCTTCTCTTGTAGCTGCTTCTTCCATTGTTAAAAAAACATTGGAATTGATTTAATCTTAGGTTTGTAGCACTGATTTAATTTCTTATTCACTTTTTTGGACATGGTGTTGCCACCCCCTTTTCAGAGAAGCTGGCTATCTGCTAAAACTTCTCTCCATCCTTACGTATATGTTGCAAAGAGTCTGATCACTTGCAAAGAAAGCCCCTGTCACAAGTGTCCTTGAAGACAGCTTAGCAAGAAGAGGAACAAAAGGTGTAAAAGGGGATACAAATGTGTAGCTGTATGGTTAAGAAGTCATATACGAGATTAGAAACTAATTGGAAAAGGCAAGGGATAATACAGAAATGTACAGTTTGGGTAAAACATATTGTCTAGCTATTCCTCTCCTTATATGTATCAAAGAAACAAAGACCCAGAGAAAATACTATGTCCCCCATGAGCTGTTAACACTCGCCTATATTACCAATGAAAAGGTAATAACTTTCCTCTAACACCTGGGGAAAATTAAGTTCCAGTGTGTGATAGCACTTATTTGTATGCATGAGTACAGATACACTCACATAGATTCATATATTGGGGTAGGTGTTAGTAAAGCATAATGTAAGCTATGCTACTACCATAGTATTTCTGTATTATTGTGTGAATATACACACATACATGTACACATGCAAAATACATATACTAACATAAATATATTACATGTGACATGTCTTTACACATATGTAAAGAAATAGGCACAGTTTTGCCTTTGAAAGTATAGCTAGCAACAGTTAGTTTGAATTTCCAGGTTTCAGAATGGCTAAAGACATCACCTGTCCAAAAATCTAATATGATTAAAATTTTTGCATGATCTACACCAACAACTTGTTGCTGAAACAGAAGTGACTAAATCTTAATGCAGAAGGGGAAGAGAGGAAAGGACATCCTTCAACAATTCCTTTTCTCCCAGTGCTAGACAGTCCTTGCAGTACCAATTTAGAGATTTCCATTTCTTTTAACCAATTTCTCAGTCTGAAGATTAAAATTTCTACTGCTCATTATTTGAAATTTAGGAATTATAGACCTATCCAGGACACTATGTAAACAAGATACCTTCTGTTTAAAGTAGAAGTGAAATAATTCTGTCATATATTTAATTTTCAAGATTGGTATTTAGACTTACTCATCCTTCTGTAGCCAGCTAAATTTTCTAGAACAGGTTTTAGTCAAATGATTCCTGACAAACATTTAAAAATTAATTTTTCTTGAATAAGCAATGGACTTCAGATAAAGGAGGTTCTTCAAGGGAAATTATTCTACACTCTCCCCTGCTGTACCTTGTATATACGAATGCACATAGAAATGTAAACATAGACATTTCTGAATTGAAAATTACCCCTCCCTCTAAAAAAAGCTGAAAAGCAGAAGTTTCACATTTCTCAAAAGTCTCTCATTTCTGCTAGGAAAATCCTTAACACTTTTTCTCCAGCCTGCTAGCAACTATCCTGTCTCCTTGAGCTCCTTGAATTGCTTCTCAGAAATCAGGAATAAAGGCAAGAAAACCCTGCAGAGGAACACAAAGGGATCTGTACAGAACAGGCTAAAGGACTTGAAAAAAAGAAAAAGTGGAATTTCACGCTGCTCCTTGCAGTCAGGCAGTGATAGCACACGGAGCTGGTCAGAAAAAATAAATGTGAGATTTGGGCATGGAATGGGCAGGGTGTTGGTTGAATTTTGAGAGGAATAAAGGCTGAGTGAAATTCAAAGTGCTCAAAAACTATGCACTTGTGGAGAAAGTGGTAATGGAAAACCCTTCTTCTGGGGAGAAATTTTTTGGCAAATTATGAATGTTGTATTTCCTGGAGAGAGGTCTTGAGAGAACCAATGAATTGCTACATGCTCCCCACTCCCCTTATGACAGGCTGAAAGACTCAAACACAACATTGACTGCAAAAATGCTGACAAAATAACAAGGAGTCTTTGCCACTTAATACATATATAGGTAATCAAACCTGATTTTCACGTAAAGTTGTTTCTTTCATTCAGTTTGAAGCTCTCCATGTCTTAGTTGGATACTGGGGGATTGTATAAATGTGTGGACAATATTATACATGTATCTGGACCTGAAGGACACAGGAAAGTAATTTGGATAATATATTTGAATCTTTCAGAGACATTAACATCCTCCCTGTTTCTCAGCTTCTGTGTAATGTATGGCAGAAGTGAGACACTCTTCCTTTTGAGTTTATAAATTATGTGAGTTTTAGCTATCTGTAAAACCAGAATTTCTGGCACAGAAACTGTTACATTTTGGAGGAATAACACCCTTGGGAGCTATTAGAATGAAATCTGGAATGTCATAGAATAACTAAACATCATGATGGAGCATGATGCAGGTGCTCCTTTTCAGAAGAAAATGCTTGCAGCTGAATTTCCACCACTGTCGGAACCCAGGACTCTCCTCTGGGTGCCCTGGATGGCCAGAGCCGCTGGCAGGGGGCTCTGGGACCCTGGCATGCAGCCAAAGACACACGTGGGGTTTCAATCTTAGCCCATGGAGCAAATTACTAACTCTGTATGAAGAATTACAAGCCACACACACAAGTTAGGTATTGTAGTAGAAGTAGTCACAAAGTGAAAGGAAGGATTTTTGAGTGCTGTACAGGGGGGTTTTAAGCCTTGTACGCAGGGGTCCAAGTTTTGTGCATGGGGGTCAGGAGTTCTAAGATGGAGGGATTTGGGTGTCCTCTTTCTTTCTCCTTCCTAGCCTCCATGTCTTTGGTGATGTTGGCACTCACAGATTGGTTTAGAGTAGAAAGTCACTCTTCAATATAGATAGTAGGTATTGGGGGAAAGGTATAAACATGTAGTACGTAATATATGATATAAAAGATGGCACCAGCCCCCTGGGAGGGCAGTGTGCCTTTGTCTGACCTGCTGAACGGGCCACAGCAGTTCAGGAGAAGAATCTTTTAGATAACCAACAATAAACTACCTTGAGAACAGACAACAGAAGACTACTGAGTCTTTCTTCGAAGGCACAGGTTGGAGGAGGGACTTTTCCATCTTTTGGGGTCACCCCAATCCGGGGGTGAAACCCCACACACCACCACTTCCTTACACATCCTGCACGCTCTCTTTAGTCTCTGGTTTGATCCACATTCTCCAGTACCACTCAGGTTGGGAGGGCTTGAAGCTGGTGTGATTACAGCAAGGTGGTTAAGCCAACTGAAGCAAATTAAGATTTACACAATTTGTCTTGTTTAAATAAATCTTAATTTCATGAAAGAGGCAGATGACCAGAATTTACAGGGAAAGTAAATTTACAGGGAAGGTAGAGAAGGAAGATGAATAAGAATAGATTTAGTTGTAACTGTCAAGCTTTGAAGACCTCATTTGCAAGTCATCTGCTGTTTCCATACTTCAAATGCAAAGAAAGGATTTACAAATCTACTCATTTTAATTTAGGATTTATTGGGATGATTTGTAAATTAATCATAGGAATTACATACAGCAAGTAGGATTTATAAGCCTAGGAAAGGATTATAAAGTGTGATGTAGGATTAGTAAAACTATTGTATGTATATAAATACATTTCCAGATAACTAAAGCTATTACATACAATAGTTACGTCGTATTTTTAAATTAATGATGTGTAAATCCAAACTGAGTAAAA
Source organism: Motacilla alba alba (assembly GCF_015832195.1). Classification (NCBI taxonomy): domain Eukaryota; kingdom Metazoa; phylum Chordata; class Aves; order Passeriformes; family Motacillidae; genus Motacilla; species Motacilla alba. The sequence goes on from NC_052017.1 coordinate 79,295,601, forward strand.
TACTTTTTTTTTTAACCTAGTGGCAACATGAGACAAGTTGGTACAAAATCTAAAAAAAAACCTCATGAACACATACAATTTGTAGAACAAAGTCAGTCCAGAGTACATATTACCAATGTAAATGTATGTTAAGAAGAAGAAGAAAGGGGTATACTGAAATAGTGATTTTTCCTAACTAGATTTAATTTGTAGAAACTTGTCCAGTTGGAGCAAAGTAGCAGTCTAAAACAATCCTTTAGTGATGATATATATGATGGCAAGGGGAAGTCAAGAGACTGGAGCTGAATAGAACCAGGGAAGAGTGCTTGCATCATGTTGATTAAGTCGATTAGAACACACAAATCCAGTGACAGTGCAGTGATTAGAAATGACAGCGAAGTTACACTACAAGTCTGAAAAAAAACAACTTGCCCACCACAATAACTCTGGGATCTCTTCCCTTTTTAGTCCTTCTCCTTAAGTCGTAGGTAAAGGAAAGACTGGCATGGTGAGCCTTTGGCAGAAGCCATTTAAGTCTAACGGACTGATTCCATCTTTCAGATGGGCAAAATAGCCTGTAACGATAGCATGAGTAATTTTAGATTTTTAGTAGTACAGCTTTCCAGAACAAAAACTTTACATAACAACACAAAAATTAAAGCCTTACAGTAACCTGAATGATTATTCAGTAGAAGGCATCACAAAGCAGCAGACTTAAAATGCAAGGGAAAAACAACTGGCAGTATTATCAGAACAATCTGAGGATTTTGACTCACACTGTGAACATGTTTGAAATTTTTCTTGGCTGGCACTCAGACTGCATTTGCCAACTTGTAGCAAGTTGCTCAGATTTGCTCTGTGTTTGTAAACACCCTGCAGAATTCATTTTTATTTCATAGCAAAAGCTATTTTTATTCTGTTTCTAGATAGCCACAGTATATGAGAAGTCAAAGCAAAACTGAGACAAAGATATTCAAAGGAAGAAGGCAAATGAGAAAGAAACCTTCATTATGTAGAAAGCTTAATGGTAGAAAAGTCATAATTCTCTACTACTAAAAGACGGAGATTGTCTGCTTGGGCTCCTACACGCAAGTTTCATCAAATTTTTAGCACTAAAAATTCTAATCAGGTGTTTAGCTTCATCCATATTCCGTTAATAATTCAACAAAAACATCTCAGGAATAACGAATAAGTTTTCTTTTTATTACTGATGACTTTTACACAATTTCTAATTTTTCTTAATTACTTAATCACTTCTTCTGCAAATTCATTCAATGATCACAGAGTAAACAGAGCAAGAGCTTCTCCTTTAAATCACTGACAAAGTTTAATATTCAAGGAAAGTTAGGGCTTCATTTTGAGGTCCTAAAATGAACTTTCAGAGTAGAAGTTAAGGAAAAAAATGCTATTCCTTACTAAGGAAAAAAGTTCGGACTCCAGATAATTGAAACGGAAGACTGACAACGCCACTTTATTCCTTCTTTAAAACACAAATGCTTGAGAAAAAATGTGAGCAAAAAAATTAAGCAGCAAAAATCGCTTGAAGCTGAAAGCCAAGTCAGGATAGCATTTAAGCATAAGCACAGATGAAAATTTAGAGTTGTGATAACTGACAAGTATTTACTTTTCCTCATTTCACCTCAAAGCTCTTTCTGAATTGGAGTTCTATTTAAGAAATACCATGTTATCACCTCTCAGTCATCTGCAATGTTAAATCCTGCTTCATACTGCCTTTTGGAAAAAAAAAAAAAAAAAACAAAAAAAAAAAAAACAAAAAAAACAAATCAGCCTGTGGCCTAAGCATTTTCTTGTAGCACCAAGTACCTCAAATTGTTTCCGTCATGTGCATAAGCAGGAGCTGCAAAGTACAGAAGGACCATTAGTTAACTCACCACTTGTACCAAGGTACCTCCTTATTTCTCCTGTTGTCCCCGTCTCATCTTTTTGTGCATGCTACTCTGTCCTCCACAAAAGTCAACTGAAGAGTGTTTCTTGGTTGTGTCTATTTTTAATAGGACTGTAGAACTGTAGAATTATGCAATTATCTAGATTGGAAGGGAGCCCCAGAGGGCATCTCATTCAACCCACTGCTCAAAGTCTCATTGGATCATGTTGCTCAGGGCTGTGTCTAGTCAAGTCTTGAACAATTCCAAGGACAGTTTCTGGACAACCTGTTCTTTCATTTTACCTCACCTTGTGGAAAGCAAAAAGTAATCCTTGTATCTAATCAGAATTTTCCATGTTCCAACTTGTTCCTCGTTCATCCTGACTTGTCACTCTCTGAGAAGAGACTAGCTTTGTTTTCTCTGTATCCTCACAAGTAGCTTTGGACAGCAATAAGGTCTCCCCTCAGCCTTCTCTTCTCCAGACCAAAGTAACAATATTGTCTCAGTCTGTCCAGTGCATCATGTGCCCCAAGACCCTAACAATCTTGGTGGGCCCCACTGGAATTGCTTTGATGTCAGTATGATGTCAGTATCTTCCTGGTACTGGTGAACCCAAAACTGGATACAGAACTCAAATATAATTTGATCAGTACTGGATAAGTTGGAAGGATCATTTCCTTGAAACTTCTGGCTGCACTCTTACTAATACAGTCTAGGATGCAGCTGGTCATTTTGCTGCAAGGGTTCACTGTTGACTCATGCTCAACTTGTTATCCAACACGGATAACAAGTTAAGCATGTCCTTTTCTTCAGACCTCCTCTCTAGTCAGTTCTCACCTTGCTCTGTTGCATAGGATTATCCCACTCTAGATATAAGACTGCATTTTCTTTCACTGAACTTAATGACATTCTATCAGACCATTCCTCCAGTCTGCCCAGGTGCCCATGTCCTCTAACATACTGATCACTTCCCACATTTGGCATCATTCACAAGTTCACTGAGAGTGCACTCTGTCCCATCCTTCAGGCTTTAACAGAGACATTAAACGATGCTGGATCCAATATTGATCCCTGATGGCCACTAGCTACAGACCTACAGATGGACTAGGCAATGATCACAGATCTTTGAGACTCACAGTCCACTAGATTTTCCACCCACCTTGAAAACCAGGCCATGTTTTACCAATGTGGTGACAAGGAAACTATGGGCAACAGTGTCAGAAGCTTTGTTAAATAAAGTCAAAGTATAAAGAATTCACTACCATCCTTTTGGGAGTCACACTAGGCATCTTATCATGAAAAAACATGAGATTGTTCAAGGATGGCTTGCCCTTTGCAAATCTCAGCTTGCTGTTGCTAGTCACTCTCTTGTCCTTCACATATTTGGGAGTGGCTTCTAAGAGGACTTGCTCCAAAATCTTTCACAAGACTGATGTGAGGCTGGTCAGCTCGCTAACTGAATCTCCCTTCTGGCCCATCCTTAAGATGGGTATGACACTTGCCTTTTTCCAGTCATTAGGACCTTTTCCCAGCTCTCGTGACCATTAAGAAATGACAGTGAGCACCCCTAAAGTGCCATCAGCCTTTTCCATCAGCACTGGAGGAGGCATTCCCTTTGTCTCTGAGGGCTGTTCAATTTCTGTCTGGCTTAAGTGATTCCAAACTCTGCCTCTACTGTGAGTAGAGCTTCAATTTTATAGACTCTGCTAGTGGGCTCAGGGACTTGGGATGCCTGAGTAAATATGATAAATATTTCACTAGTAAATATTACCAGTGAAAGCTGAGGCAAAGAAAATGTATTCCACATCCCTAGTCATTAAGTCCCCTGCTCCACTGAACAGTGGACCCATTTCCTAGCCTTTCTTTAAACTGCCAATGTATTTACAAAATCCTTTCTTGTTTTCTGTTACCTCCATCACTGTATTCAACTCCAGCTAACCTTTAGCTTTCTTAGCTAAATTGCTACACACAAAGGCAATACCTTTTTATTCCTTTTGAGCAGACTGTTTCCACCTTCTGTGTGTTTCTTTTTTTTATCAGACAGAATTTTCATGTTCATCCACACTGGCCTACTGCTGTGATTGCTCAACTTTCTGTGTGTTGGAATGGACCATTCTTTCCCTTTAAGTAAGCTGTCACTGAAGCCTCCCCAGAGGAGTCTGTGCAGTTTTCTTGGGCTCTTTGAACTCCAGGCAAGATTCCTGGGGAATCTTGCCAAGCAGGTCCACGAAGAACTGAACATCTGCTCTTTTGAGTCCAAGGCTAAAATTCAAATATATGCGTTGCTTACTTCTCTCAGGATTTTAAACTTCAGAGTCTCACAGTCACTGCAGCCAAGGTTGTCGTTACCCTTAATATCTTAAACCAGATTTTACTTCCTTGGGAATAAATAACTGGTCCAAGAAAGCATTTGAATTGGATCACTGATTACATATATTTAAAAAGTTTTCTGTACATTTTAGAAATCTCCTATCTCTCTTGTACCTCACTTTATTGCTCTTCCAGAAAATATATTAGCAGTTTAACATATGAGCATTGTGACCCATGATTCTGAGGCTTTCTCCATCTACTTTAAAAAGTCTTCTGAAGTTTCAGATCTGCAAGTGAAGCAGGAACCAGAACTCATAAACTTCCAGCTCTCTCCATCTTGAGAGTGAACCTCCACTGCTTGTTTGATCATGACCTCAGACTGTTTCTCCTTTGCTGCTTTGTATGGGTCATACTGTTGTCTCTGCCAATTTTTAGTGAAGACTCGCTCAACCACATTTTTGTTTTCCCTGTACACAACCTGTACACCTCTTCCTTCAGCTCCTCCACTGAGTGACTCAGCGCCTCAAACTAAGCACATCTCACACTTGGGAGGTCTCTGGGACCAGGCATTCCCCACAGCTCTACAGCTGAACATGGATATAGTTTCCTTGGAGCTCTGTCAGGAAAAAAGATCTCCAAAGCATCCATGGCAATTGTACCAGTCGATACCAAAGAATGTACACTCAGCATGCTGAAACCATTATCAGATACTTTTTAAGCAGCCTCATAGAGTCTTGAGTGGTTTTTCTGTGTCCTTCTGTGCCCCTGCTGTGCCATGATATCTGCTATCCCTCTAGTGCTCAAAAATCTAGAAAAATAGCAATTGATTCCTCCTCTCTGCTGCTCAGTATTCTGTTTTGCCTTTTCTCCTCAGATAGCTGAACCTGGCAGCAAAAAAGAAAACATATGCCAAGAGCTTGAGTTAGAAGAAGAGGATTTTAACACAGAAGAGAAATTAGAAAGGTGATAAGTAATAATCCATTACTGCTACTCAGTAATTTCAGATATAAATAAGATTTTTAACCTTGTACCCAAAAAATATACCATATATACTGCACTACCCTTTACAGATAATATCATTATTTTAGCAGTTTCTATTTTGATTAAAATTCCTTGTGAACTTTTGTAGAACTGACCAATTTACCTAGCCATGTCATTGCTATGCTTAGCTTTACATCTGTCAGCACAGCACGGGAAAACAGACTAAGGAAAAAAGGTTCCAGACCTTAATTACTCACGATTGTATCTGTATTGATTTATTGAACACCTTGTTCATGAGCTCTCATTGCAAGGATTACATTGTGATCTCTTTACCTTTTCCTGCCACTTGCAAATCAAACACACATTTGAAAGTCAAGAAAGCATGTTTACATTACTGCTGTAATTGACAAAGCACACCTGTTATCCTGTCAATGGATAAATTAAACCTATGCTAGACCTTGGAAACAAAGCATGAAAGGGAAATGACAGTTATTTCAAGCAACATGGAACACGAAACGTAGGTATGAAAACCTGAAAGCAAATGGCATGAAATACAGTGTATGAACATGTGTCAAACTTATGCAGCTTTGTGCTTGCATAAGTTATTTTACTTTTTAAGTAAGTACTTCAAAGATAGTGGAAAGCTTTTTATCTGTGTACATCTTGGTTTTTACCTCCTGACAATGACAGTTCTTTTACCTGAACTACAGGGAAAAGCAGTCCTGTAGGGCATCAGTGGTAAAATCATGAACCACAACAAAAGAAATTAAATTAAGAGGGTAGAGGAAAGAGAAAATGACCTAGGACAAATATAATCATACCCATCTCTTCTTAACACATGCTTATCAAGGTTTCTTAAAAATTCCCAGTAACAGTCACTCCACCATTCCTTATGTCTAGAGAAATCCCATTTTATCCTGCAATTAAATGTCCATACTATTTTCTATATTTTCTTTATGGCAAGACTGGGGAACTATTTCCTTCCCTGTGGCAACAAACATTCAAAAACCATCACAGTGTGCAGAACCAGAAAAGAAATAGACTAGAATTCATTCTTAGGTCACTTTGTTACCTTCCAAACTGCAACATATAGCAGTTTATTCAGTGGTACTTTTCTCACTCAATTTATTTTTTTAAATTCTTAGGGGAGAAATCTTACCTGGTTGGTTAATTTTGTTTACTTTATATTATCTTTAGTAAAAGTATCTTTTAAGAATAGGATGCTGCTTACTATTCATGGTTTTGTACTCCTTGTTTTTACTGACTTTACTGGGTGTGGTTGGGACAGAGTTGGTTTCATTCATTCACAGCCTGTGTCTTTCTCTTTATGCTTTGTAACTAAACAAGTGTTGAAAACACAGTAGTGTTTCGCCTATTGCCAAGCAATTTTTACACAGTAACAAAGCTTTATCTTTTTCCCATTCTCTCCCCTGCATGAGTGGGATGGGGGTGTGCAAAAAACTGGGAGAAAACATGGCTGGGACAGCTGACCCAAAGTTACCAGAGGGATACTCCATGCCACATGATATCGTGATCATCTGGGAGAAAGGGACTTTCGAAGGGAAGTAGTGAAAAAGATCCTTATTTTGCTTTGCTTCCATGTGAGCTTTGTTTTACCTATTAAAGTCTTTTTATCTTGATCCTCAAATTTTCTTGGCTTTATTCTTCTGATTCTCTTTCCCATCCCAATGAGTTGGAAATAAGCCAACAACTGACTCGCTCACCTGCTAGCCAGGGTCAACCCGACACACTGACTGTAAAAATGAGAAGAGATATTGCCAGTCTCAAGAATTTCCGTCTATGTTTTTATCCCATAGGAACTTTAGACTCTTAGTAACTTTCAGTGGTATTTTCTTATTTTCTTTTGTTCTTTATTCTTTTTTCTCTACTTCAAGTGATATTATTTGGCACTTCAGGAGTAAAATAAGTTACCTAATCTACTTCATCTGGTGTGTTGAGTACTTTCATAGTAGCTTGAGAAACTGAGCAAATCATATGCACCTGACTGAAGCCATAGAATTACTGGTAAAGATATTGCAGAGACACTTCCCTCAAAGCAATCACCCCACTGACTCCTCAGCATGGCCATTCTGGCAGAGTCTAAGAGTCCATCCCCTTGGAGGCAGACTCTACTAGGGCTTTCTCCAGGGCTCTCAATGATAAACTTCACTGAGGATATGTCTCCGCTTTGGGAGGGAGGCGTTTGGCCATTCGGTGAGTCATCAGCATAAGCCTGGCATTTCACTTTCCCAGTTACACTTTCATACCACCCTCCTCACATGCTTTCCTTCACATTCATTCACACTGAGATTCAGCTGACATTCTCTCAATTTGCCTCCTGCAATTTTACAAGCAGCCCTTACTTTTCATGTTCTGAGTAACCTCGTATATTAGCAGATTTTTGTCTTTCACTGCCTAATCTCTTCATGGGTATTTCAGATTAAACTAACTAGCGCAGTTCTCTGCAGAACCCCACTGCTGGCCAGCCTCCATTCTGAGGGCTGAACACTTCATCTCATTTCCTGGGGTTTACCCTAAAAATAATTTTTGGACATGCCAGTGCTTTTATCTTCCTCCTATTTGTTGGGGGTTATTTTTAAGGTTTATGAAAAATGTTGCCAATGCCTTTTTTTGAAGGTTCTTTTAATTAACATTCAACAACTATCTAAATTATAAGTACCTAAGATGGAATGTCCTACAGTTAGTACTTGCACTGCAGAAAGAGAAAGTAGTCCAGGGTTTAAGAGCAGCACCAATAAGTAATTAAAAAATATCAATAATTAAGAGCATATATTTGGCAACCTCCTGCTGTATAAACTTTTCCCTCAAGTACTAAGATTCACAGTCTAAAACTAGAGACCACAAAGACCATAAACTATTTGTCTCTATCCTTGTTTTAGGAGATTGGTACTTTCTCAGCCATGAGAAACTGATCTTTTTGAGAATTAGATTGGTACTTTCTCAGTAATCAGAAACTGATCTTTTTGAGAATTAGAAGTCACTGCCCTCATCCCAAATAGTTTTCCAATTCTTAGGCAGCAGCCGCATTATCTTTCAGAAAAAGTATAACTGATACATATCTAATTCCCATTGGTTCTTCCAAATTTGTTTTCAGATTTTTTCCCTCTGTTCGTTGATCTGAAGGATTTGTTTGCCTGAAACCTTTTTTGATTTTTTCTATCTATGGCAGTGGATGTAAGAAAATAAATGTTAATGCCACCTGTAAACTTTGTCTCGCCTGTATGCTTACATTGTCGTTGCAGCAGCAATACTACATTAAAAAGACGTTATTGGTATAAATTTGCTGTCAGAAGAAAATAGAGCCACCTTGTTTCTCTTTCTTTAACTCAGAGATTACACAAAGGATTATGCATCATTTCTTCTTAACCTCATTAATTCTGGAGAACATTTTGTGAAGAAATTTGCTGTTTTATCTTTAATTTTCTTTCTTTCTAGACAGAATGGTCATGCAGTTAGGCTTGTGCTGCTCTTTTGCATAATAGAAGAATAATGAGTTATAAATATTGAAAAAAGTCATGGTTTGTATGCACCTCTAATTAAAAATTTATTTTTAACATATTTTAACAGTAAATATCAGTATTTTGCCATACATTACATTTGATACATCAGCAGGATAAAAATATAATAAGATTAAAATTTGGATAACAATGGATTCATTTTGCAAACCTAAAATTCTCTGTGAAACCAGGGTGAGCCAGGATAGCCAGGAACTATAGCAATGATCAGAATTCAGTGTGACCAGAGATTCTATGTTCTCTTAGTGTTTGGTGATACTAATAAGAGGGTCACTGATTTGCCTTGAGTTATGACCATTATTTTTAGTATCCTAAGTTTTCACTTCATTTAAGAAAAAAAGCAATGTCACTCTAGCCATACCTTACACTGCATTTCTCACATCTTCCACATATTTAAAAGTTAATAGAATTCTCTTCTACTCCTGCACATAACACTAAGGTACGAGGCAGACTCTGAAATAAGCATAAGTTCCTCTGAGATTTTAAAATGTTTTGTTTTCACATTTATTTTGCATTTATTTGTATTTCACTTTTATTGTGCAGTAAGATATTTTCTTTACTAGTTTTTATTTCCGCTATGGAAGTTACTAAACTGAGTTAGATTCTTCTCATTTGTATTTTAAAACATTCTTTAAAGAGGTGTAAATAATATATTTTTTGCCAGAAAAAAAATTACCAGCTACATACAATCCAATACTTATCTAGTTTCCCATTAACGTGGTAATCAGAAATCAGCAGGTGAAATCCATCTCCAGGAGCTGCAGCAGAAGTATTGAATCTAATTACTACATGTAGCACACTGCATGTCAGCTTCTAGACAGCACACTCAGCCAACTCTTAGAGTAAAAGAGGCATGGCATAAAAAAAGGATAGCTCATATCTTTGGTACTTAACTTTTTATGTATGCAAGTGTTTTTTCATAGGAAGAAGTAGGTGTGAACAGCACAAGCTTTTAAACACACATTCGTTGTATTATTAGTTCTATGATGAGGTGCAGTGTGAATGAAGCAGTACTTTGTTTCCAGAGTGCTGAAGATCCACAGATGGAGCAGCAAATTTTCAAAAAGCGCAGCAAAGCCTTCAGACAATTAAATACTATCATTTTTTCCTCATACTTGGTACCCATAAAGACCATCATGGCAGATTTTTTAAAATAACCTAGCACGTGATGTACTATTCTATTCTGAAATGTAACCATTTGTTTGGATATGTAAATAGGACCATAACCATCAAAAAGCTCTGCCCCTTCACACATGCAAGTTCTTTCTCTTTGGGTTCAGAACCAACCTAGGCCTGATTTTGAATTTTACTCTAGTGAAAAAGAATCTAAATTTGTTCTGAATTAAGGGAATTCGGTTCCAGCACTTGAGAGTTAACATCAGATTTTCTTTCTATTTGTGGAGACAGGACTAATCTTTCCCAGTTCCCCTGTCCTCTGAGCCATCAAGAGACACTAATTTTAGCTGACATTGGATTCCTATTCATTTCTCTCGTTTTAGGAGAGTGTTAAGACATTAGTGACAATGACAAATTACTTGTCTGCATAGCATGTTGTGTATTGCGGCAATCACTATATGCAGGAAAATTTGAGGAGTGACAATGATGGTTTGATGTGCACAAAAGTATTGATGTCACACAAAGAATATCAGGTTTTGTATCAACTTTTAATTGTCATTCATCTTGTTACCAAATTTTTCATGTTCTTAAACAGAATTAAAAACAGTGTATTTGTCATATTAATCCATACTTCTATTGAGACTTCCAAACTTATTTCACAAACATAAAATCATTTAAGCAAGGCTGATAATTTTTAAATGCCACCTATATATTGCTCATGCCTGCACTGAATCTGCAGTAACAGATTTTATGTTTTGTATTCTGTACTTACACACTGCACATAGAAGCATAAAATCATAACTACGCCTCCATTTAAGATAAGATACAAAAAGGTATGATCAAAAAGCCATAAATGGAATTTAACATTTTCAATCTTCTTTATGATTACCATGTGTTTTTCTTACGTTTCTACTTGTTTGAAGGTTTGTGAGGTAAGAAGCCTTGAAATATTAATATAGTTATAATTACAAACTTTTAATAATCTAACAGGATGTAAGATAAAAGCCACTTGAAGCTCTTTATAGCCTGAGGGACTATGTTGATTCCTTTCTGCACTCATTTCTTAAAGTATTAAAAATGCATTATTGGAAGTGCTCTGATAACTGCTCAGATGTCTATTTATTCAACTCCGCAATTGTTTATGTTAGAATTATGGACTTGGTTTTCTATTCAGACAGTTATTTAGTTTGCTTACTTGCTGAGTCTTCAATCTATTTTGGTTCAAATTATATTAGAGCATCACATACAAAAGAATTCTTTGTTCACAGCCTATTCAACTAAATAGAGAAGGCTTCAGAGGCATCTATAGCTCCAGGCCCCAGTAAATTAGGTCTTGACTAGAAAAATAAAAGGAATAAAAATTGCCATATGTAAGATGGTGGATTGGATGTGCTGTCTTCCACTAAGAAAAAGGAAACTGCATTCTCTTGTAAATTGAAAGTGTGTTTATATTACATTTGAAATTCTTTCAAAAAGTCGCATATTCTTAGATAACAGGATCTACTTTTAGGTAAAGAAACACTGAGTTTTATACTCTTTCTGTGGCCCAGATCACCTTTCTTTATGATGAAAAAGAGAAGGAAGTCAGATAAGAAATCTCTGTGGAATTTACATTGTCTTGGCGACTACCCGTATTTGCACCAGCCAGGAAAGCTGTGGAAGTGCATGGTTCCAGAGAATCTAGTTTTTGCCACACCCTTATTGTTGTACCACATCACAGTCAGAAAGTGGGAAGTATTTGTAGAAGCTGTTTCAAAATATAATATTTTTCTTCTCTTCTTTCTCTACTACTGCCCTTTTTCAAAAGGTTGAAAATCAATTTACAATGCATTCTTCTGCTGAAGCAGCCACTGAGAGATATCTTGGGAAGGTTAAGATATGAAAACTCTGGTATCATCAAAACATTGGTTTTTTTACCCTTATTCTTTTAATGATCATATTTTGAAGCAGATATCCCTTTAAATACCATCACAGAGAAGAACCCTTTTGTTTTATTTCGTGTAGATACCTTATTAGCTATGTAATTTTCCTTCACATTTTTATTTACATAGCTGAAGCATAGAATTAGGTGGAAATTGATAAAATTAGCTTTATGTACAATTTTGATAGTTATTTTTGCATTGAACATTATTCTCCTGTGTTAATACAAGCTGTAGAAGGAGGATTATGGTTAATTAGATTGATTAATCTTTATTACAGTAGTGAAAAAAAATGTGGGTTTAGTCATGTTTAGGTAAGGCTTTTTGCAAAGTCTTCTACATTGTTTTAGAAAAATCTTATTCTGTATTGCATTTTGCATTTCTTCAGTATTAACTCACCTGAAGATTATACATATGCTACTCTTTAGTCCTAGTTAATAATACTTCAATTTTAACTTTCTTCCTTCACACTTCACAGGGATGAGGATCCAATTTTAGGTTTATTTCAAAGCTCATTAAAAAGACATTTTATTTTGATCTTTTTGAATTTCTTTAAGAGATCAGGTCCCTGAACACCATTTGTATATTTTGGGAAAAAAAATGGCAAAACAGTGCAAAACAACATAACAACAATTACAACAACAAAAAGAAAAAAAGAGAAAAAAAAGAGCAGGAAGAATTATGTCTTCCTGGAAACACTGAAAAATTTATAGTGTATTTTAAATATGCCAGGTACTATTTTTGATTCATCTGTATTATAACCATGCATCTATAAACTAGTATATGTTGCTTAGTTAAAATTTGATACACCTCTTGAATTCATTAATGTAGTAAGCTAAAAGCTCTTTCTTTAGTGCTTCATGTGTTACTTTGGACCAGGATTCTTATTTAACAACCTATCTCAGAAGCTATCAATCAGAATTATAGATAGTTTTTCATTATAGCAATGAGATATTGATTTTTTTCCTGTAATGACATGGGCCAATGCCTTTTTTCTTAAAAATTATAATGTCTCTTTTTTTGTTGTTTATTTCAATGTTCAGCGAAATAAGGATATTCACAACCCAACCTTTTAACCTATCAGTAGTGGCAATGATATGAAACAGCAACAAAATAGGGAAAGAATAGATTGATAAGGTGATAGATAAATCAGTCACATTTCAGGATTTACAATAAAGTGTTTAAGAGTCAGCCAAAGAAATGTTCACACTGTTTAACTTAGGGAGCTACAGGATGATGGCCCTGGTCTTGGAGGTGTGGGAGCTGTAGCACAACACCTATGTTTCAAGCAGGGGAAATAAAAATGAAAATATGAGGCTATTTAGCCTTGAAAGATTTTAGCACTAATTAAGTAATTGGGGTGTGCACACATAAATTCAAGAATGTAACAAATATCAGATATGAATTTGCTGAGAGTCAATGTCCTTCATTACCAGAACAGAACAGACGCTTACTGAATGAAAGATATGGTAAATATGATACAACTTCACTTCAGCAATATTTTGATTGCACCATATGGCTTGAAATTCATGCAACCAACTAGAAAAATACATTTTACGATGCCTTTATGAACTGTTAGTAACAAAAATTGCAAATTAATTATCAAACTTTCATAGCAGCACTGCGAACTTGCCAAAGCTAAATGTAGTAGGAGTTCTGAATACTCAGAACATCCAAATTGGATGTGAGAGTGAAATCCAGAACAAAAATTAGGTGAGGGTCTGATCTACTGGGTAGGGTCAAGAAAAGCGAGTTCTTCATTAGATCCAATGAACAGTCTTCCTCTCCTTTCAAATGAAAGAATTACCTTAATCTCTGCCACTTTTGGCTTGGCACAACATTTCTTGCAAACTTATAAACCTCAGAGGAAAAAAAAAGAAAAAATTGAAGTCATCGCAGATCAACAACTTGAACAGCTTCCGAACATTGTCTGTGCCTTTTAATCAAGTCCTCTACAAATGAAAAATTGAAATTAATACAGATTTAATGTACTGCTTACTAAGGTTAGTGAATTTTAGTAAGTAAAATAATTCAGCTTTTTACTTTTCCTAGCTGTGGGCAACCTGCAATCCCTCATCTGAGACGAGCAGAAAAAAAATTATATAAGGACCTCTTAAAAGATCTGCTTTTGGGCAGAATTTTTGTTTGTACATGTGAATAATGTCTTCTCAGGACTGAGAAGGCAATTTCAACGTGACTGTAGACTATGAGGAAACAGAAAATGTCTTTCAGTCTTTTAGCCAACATTCAGCATGAAAGCATCACAGATCTTTTCTTGGCAAAGTAACATTTTCTGCTTCTTCTTCTGAGAGTCAGGCACTTTACAGTGGTGTATGACAGGAGAACACAAGACCACAGACAAAACCAGGAACTAGAGAGGATCCAGCCTGATAAATGAAAAAAAAAAAAAAAATCAAGGACAGGAACAGGTTGCCCAGAGACTGTATGCAACCTCCACTGCTGAATACCTTCAAAAGCGTAGAAAAAATGGTGAGTATTCTAGTCTGATATCACAGCCAACCCTGCTTCAGCACACATGTGGACCAGAAACTTTCTGAGATTCTTTCCAACCTGAGTTATTCCATAAACCTACAACCAGCAGCTTTTCATATCATTAGCTAGCAGGGTTTTTTCCCTCATACCTCTCTCTGGTCTGTTTTTCAGTGTACTTGTAATAATCAAGTGTGGATCACAGCCTTACAGTTGTAGTGAACTTCAAGTTTCCAGCTTTTTACGGATTGTGAGGGGGAAATTCTAAGCACCCATGCTATTTTGGACTTAAACCAGACTCACTAGGTGAAACAGCACTCATCTCACTTTGTATTCTAAATGGCACTTTTTTGTGTCCAATTCAGTGCCTTGTTGACACCTGAATTGCATGTCTGCTTCTTTCTGGCTCTCAAGGCATTGAGTACCTGCCTTACAGTCCACCACAGAGAGAACAGCTTTTATTAAAAGAGCCAGGGAAGTAAACATGGTCTTTTCTGTTTGGCCTTTCTCATTCCTAGCCATGTTTACTTTACTACCCTCTCATTCTTTCCTTTTAGTCACTGCTGCTAAGAAACAACTTTCTACACCAGCAGAAAAAATAGACACCCTTTGTATATGTCTTCTTGTTTTCCCAAAGCTTATTTTGACCTAAAAGAATCTTTTTGTGGGGAATGTGAAAATATGTATCTCCATGACATGTTTCCTGTCTGAGCAGAGGGAAAAATAGGCTTGATGGGAGAGCAAAACAAGCTTCCTTCTTTGCAGTAAGGCAGATCTTGCTAATATGATGTCATAGACAATTATCAGGGTTAAATTAAATAATATCAAACTTAATTGATATTAATACCTTAAAGATTAGGAGATGTTCTGTAGATTGTTATGAATGGAGTTCCATCATTTCAAAGGTCTGTAGAGTCATATTTGAAGCATCAAGAGGAGAGAACATGCAGTAATATGGACTATATTCAGTGACTGCAATGAGTTAATTTCTTATTTGTTTTTCTAAGGGACAGTTCTGAGATCTCTGAGATCACTTGCTTCTCCTGGTCTGCTTCTTCAAAATGTCAGTGATTTGAATGAAAAGGATCTAGAAAGAACAAGTTGCGCTATTTTCACATTCTTTCTATTTGTGTTGAAAGTTTGATCAAACCTGCCAAAAAACTTAATCTTGTCATGGAGATGTCTGGGTTGTTTATGTCCCAAACATAACCATTCAGAGCTGGCTGATTCTATTACTGAAATGAAACTGCCTCATCTGAACAGAGAGAACAGATGCTTTAGCGAGGTATAATTGCCCAGTTTTTCTTTTTCCTGTAGTATCTCATGCTTAAATGTTGTTAGTAAACTATTAATTAAAAGTAAATATTGGTAGTAAAAAAAAGAAGGTAAATGAAATTTCAAAATTATCCCTGCTTAGTCTTCATAATTCACAAAGACTAAGTTTCCTTTTTAGAAAAATACAAATATTCACTGACTGACTCTTTTCTTGAACCTTTTGAGGGTTTTTGACTTTTTAGTTTTCTTTTTTTCTCTGCATAAATCTCATTTCTCCAAAGAAATAAGTAATGTCTCATTATCTATATTAACTATATTTACATAAGCGTTCCCTACATATAGCTGTAGGAGTTCCTAAAACATAAAGCACATAATATTTTTGAAAAGCATATCTCAAAAGATGGATAAAGCTAAAGAGTCCTCTGGAATTTCAGTGTTTGTGCTGCATGTGTTGGGAGTCACAAGCTAACCTTTGATACAGTCATAATGTGCAGGAAATCATCATTATCCAATTTCTGGCCCTTGTGAATATTTTTAACTGGTTTCTAGAATTTCCAGTCAGCTCTATCAATTTCCAGTATGACTATGAATAAACAACCTTTAATCTGAATTCTCGTGTCACTGTTCTCAGAGTATCATGCTTAAACCATGACTCTTTATCGTCAAGAAATTTTGTCATGGCTGCAAGATAAGTATTATAATATAGAGAGCAAAGACACTTCAGAATGTAAGGTTTGGTGACTTTTCCATGCTTTCATTATTAAATATTTGGAAGAAATTGATTGTACAAGATGGGTTGCTTTGGCATGTTTCTAAAGCTACAGAATCAATGTGTGTGACCTTCAGATTCATAATTAAGACTTCTTTAGCATGTACTTCAGGTTTTTTCTTTGGAAATTTAACCATTGGGACTGCAGCTATTTCAACCCACCTTTTGGGCAGAGACAAAACCTGTACAATGGAATCGTCCTTATTTAACTTCTGAAGATATTTTGGAAAAAAACCCAGTAATTGGAGACCTGGATATATCTTAGGAATTCACAGAATCTAAGCATCAAATTTTTCCCTTCCTAAAGTCAACTGATACATCTACATTTCAAGTTAAAGTGATGACAACTAAGTAACCCTACAAGTAATTATGTAAAATATCATCATATTTTCCATTATAGATTCTGTCATTCTTAAATGAGTTATTTAAAATCTTTCCAACTTAAAAAGAAAATGAAGCATTGGAAGCTTATTATGAAAAACAAAAAACTTCAATACAAACTCAAATAACAGATACTCCTCAGCTGGTCCCACGTCTAACTAAATATTTGTGAAATAAGAATAAACAATGGTGACAGCAATTGCAGCTTATTTATATGAAAAAACTGGGAGCGAAATAATTTTCCACACAAAATATACTTAATTTAAAACTCTTCAGAGTAATTGAAATGTAGAATTAAAGTGAGATATGGCAAGATAGTATTTGAAATGCTCAGACTAAGATCCACTTGAACAAACCTTAAACATTACACAGCAGAGATTACCATTATATATTAATATACCATGATCCTGTTGCTTCATAGATTCATTATCTGAGCAATGCAAAAAAGATTAAGAAACTGCATTGCTTTAAAGTATTGAAAATTTCCTGATGCTAACAATCCCCTAGAGGAATCATATTTCTCTTGAAAACAGAAATATCTGCTATACATAAATATTTGTAAAGATTTTTCATTATTTCAAAAACCATCATTGAAAACAACAAGTTATATTTAATTATTTTATTAATTTATTAATTAACAATTAATTTATAAGTTTTGCATTTAAATTATACAACCTACAGCATAACAACTGCTTTATCAACCTGAATTGACATGTGCATGAAAGCATCATTGAAATCAAATTCAAATAGAAAATGTTTTATAGAAAGTTATATCCTTGTCTTGTTCTTCATTTGATATTACCATTTATTGTTCTCCCCTACATGTTTGACATACTGAAATAAATATAACTGTAAGCAAAATTACTACATAATTGTTACTTACAGTAAAAAAATTTTCTTAATTGTCATTAAGAAAAGGTCAGAAAAATTTAGGAAAAAGTAATATATATTATTTTTATAATTTTGCTAGTGTCTATACTGTATATCAGCTGTGAAAGCACTGTAAATAACAAAGTGCTGGAATTCTTTTGAAAATGCAAATATATGGTAAAAAAAAATGCTTGCAGTATTTAAAGCTTCGCTACAAAAACCAGAATTTTTAAAATAGTATTTACCTTTATAAGCATACTCTTACAGAGGCTTTATCAGTCTAATATGTTTCAACACAGCAAATTGCATAAGTTTTAAGAAAAACTAAAATCTGAAAGAAACAGTAAAATGATCATGCAGTAAATTTAAAAGGAAAGAAATTGCAAGTTAAAAATCCTCACATCATTTTATTTCTGCTCTTTCAGGTACATACCATAATTTTCCATGGTACTATTGAACCCTCTCTATGGACTAAACTACATGGATACAAAATTGATGGAAAAACTCATCATTCTGATGAGGTGATATTTTTTGCTGCTGTGATACCCAAGTTATTTTTACCTTCCCCTGTATCACCATGTGTCATAGGTTTCATAGGCTCATCAGAGCACATTCACCTAGTAAAAGTTATCTGCCCTTCTATCGACATGGGGATTGCTGATACACTTCATTGTCCCTGCCCTGCTTCTATTTTTGTGATCTTTTACACTAAAGTTCTTAATTTCTATGGCACTGAAAGAGCTTTGTGATTCAGGGTGTGTCAGTATGGCCCCTTCTAGATTGGATATTTGTTAAATGGATGTCTGTAATTCACAGCTGGGAATATTTGATGGGTCAGAAGGTCTTCTTGAGCGCTGTAGTCCGAAAACTAAATGTGATTACATAAGGTGGGAAGTAGTAGAGACATTTAATTACTAAATCACATAGGCTATTATTTGTGAAGGCAGTGATGCATCATGAATAAGGCAAATGGAGCACATTGCTTTTATCCTCTCCTTTCAGTAAGCAAGGACACCTGCATCATTCCTCCTTCTGTTGTTTATTCTGTCAGTGGGGATTGTTCTCGTGAGCATAGTACAAATTAGATTCTTCCTCCTAAACAAGACAGGGATCTAAAACGCATTGCCATGCTTGTTAAAACAGATATTAGCATCCTTAAGCAATTTTTCTGAAACCCATTTTGATATTCTGTGTGTGTTTATTGAAGGGATATCCTCTTCTACTGATTTTTTTTTTTTTTTTTTTTGGTCATTCAAGCTATCCCCACTTTCCTGGGACTGCAAGGCAATGGTTGACTGAGTCTTGACCAACCTACTTGAATGGGCATGGTAAGCTACTAGACAAGAGAAACTCCTGGAGAAACTCCTGGACGCGATGAGATGGATTTATGGGAATCTAAAAACAGTAGCAGAAATGCCATGAGGGGATGGTTGGATTTCACTGACAGCTCAGGAGTAGGCATGCAAGAAACAGGCAAACTTGACAGGAGATGAAAAGGACCTTTGGGAAAGGGAATCTTGCAAGGCCCAAGATACTGAGAAAATCATATCAGCAGTAGCACAGGGCTGAGAACACCTCCATAACAGTAGCAGAAATACCAAATTAGAGTACAGATATATGTACCAGAACACAATATGAAAAGTAATTAGGGACACCTTGTTTATTCTGAAGGAAACAGTAGTAAAAAGGGGAAAACCTGAGAGAAAAAAGGGAAAAGAAAGCAGCAGCTGAGGATGAGTTGGAGCTATATAGGTGGAAGAGTAAATGGTCCTGGTGCTTGGTTACTACCCCTGGCAGCACAGCAAAACAGAACTGTTATTCTGCTCACAAATAATGTGGTGAATGTGCTTCTACTCTTAGGTGGATCAAGGACATCCAGATGCTTCATATGCTCAGTGGAGAATGTCCAGACAGTCCTGCTACTGTCACCTTTTCAGCCCCGCTTCTGGATCTCATGACACCACAACATTCAACACACTTACCTAGCACACTTCTAGTCTGACTATAGGAAACAGGTGATTAAAAATCCGGAACAGATATGGACTTGAGACTGCTTCAGATGACTGCACTGTTGTAGGTAAAAATTGGATTAACACTGCATCAGCCCCTAGAAAGCTGAGAACAGGTGAATAGGAAAACGACATAAAGTTGTACATAAAAAACAGTTTTCTAGTTCTGTTCTGGTACTTTGCAGTTTGAGAGCAATGAACAATGAAAACTTTTCAGGCTTTACAGAGTAACTTTGAAAACCTTCATCTGCTTCGCTGAGTTTCAGACTGGTCTGCAATAATATACTGGAGAGTCAGAGAGCCATAGAATAAAATTAGTTGGAAGGCACCCATAAGGACCATTGTGTCCAACTCCTGACCCTGAACAAGATCCTCCCCAAGAGACACACCATGTGCCCAACTGTACCGTCCAAACCCTTGTCAAATTCTGTCAGGATTTGTGTTTTGACTTCTTCCCTGGGAAGCCTGTTCCAGTTCTCCATTACCCTCTGGTTGAAGAACCTTTTCCTGATATCCAACCTAAACTCCCCCGGACAAAACTTCAGGCAATTCCCTTGGGTCCTGCCACTGATAACCACAGAGAGGAGACCTTGTCTCTGCTCCTGCTTGTCTCTCCACTTCCCCTCATGAGCAAGTTGTGACTAAATGAGGTCTTCCCTTCTCCTCCAGGCTGAACAGACCAAGTGACCTCAGCTGCTCCTCATATGGTTTCCCCTCCAGAGCCTTCATCATCCTTGTTGCCCTCCTCCAGATACTCTCTAACAGCTTTATATCCTTCTTATATTTTAGCACCCAGAACTGCCCCCAGCATTTGAAGTGAAGCCACCCCAGTGCAGAGCAGAGTGGGACAATCCCCTCCCTTGCCTGGCTGGTGATGCTGTGCCTGGTCTGCTGTCCCCCCAGGACACACTTGGCTCTGCCAGGGCACTGCTGACTCATGTTCAACTTGCCAACAACCAGGACTCTCAGTCAGTCTGTCCATATATCCAGTGTTGCCCTGTCACAGGTGTAGAATCCAACCATCCCTTAGTGAACATCTGGTTGGTGATCGCTCACCCCTCTCATTTGTTGAGGTCTCTCAGCAGGGACTCCCTTCCTTGGAGGGAGTCAACAGCTCCTCCCAGATTTGTAACATCTGCCAACTTACTTAGTATCCCTTCCAGTCCTGTGTCCAAGGTGTTTATTAAGATGTTGAAGACCACAGGGCTGAGGATGGGGCCCTGAGGAACCCCGGTAGTGACAGATTGCCAATCTGATGTAAGTCACCCCATTCACAGTAACTCTTTGCGCAGACCTGTGAGCCAGTTATCACCCATCACATGAAGTGTTTATCCAACTGAATGCTGGGCATATTGTTCAGCATCACTTTAGGATTGCTCTGGTTTTATATTCCTAACCAGGCATCCTCTACAAACCTCTGCCCAAAAAAAGGTCAGGTTGCCTTTTGTTCTGGACTGAAGAGCTAATAGTAGGTCCAAGGGAAGCTCTTTCAGGACATTTGCATTGATGCCTGACTTTCAGGAAGGCTCCTTGGAAGCACTGGTCAATATTACAGTAGTCTACACATACCCATGGATTTGAAGATGAAATCTAATATTTCATATTCCATGCAGTCTCCTCCTCTTCTGCCAAAAGGAAGAATTAAGAAGAAACATTTTGTAGCATTTCTCTCTTGCTAGTCTTCTATATATTCTCTCAAAGGTCAAGCTGGTCTGTGTGACCAGAGAAGATATGTGATAGAACCAAAAAAGGCATTTCAGACAGGAAAAAGGCATTAAAATAGCTTAACCATAAATCTGAAGATAAAGTTAAAACAAACAAGAACTAGTCTTATGGAAGTATGTCAAAAATACAAGCTTACAAATTCTAAAATATGTAAAAGTTTCAGTCCTCAAAAGTACAATCTGGACAAACACCTGTAAAGAAATTTCACCTTACTTGCCCATTAATGAAAGAAAATATCAAGGTAAATTAGATTCTAGTGTGTGTTTTCCCAGCATAATGGCCAAATGCAACTTGGCTTTTTTTAATTTGCCTACTTTGAAACCACTGTAAATAGCACAGTTAGACATAAGGAGGACTAATGTAGCCAATGTCTAGACTGAGGTCAGTGGAGCATGGCTGTCCTTCTCCAGGGCCAGATGTCAAAACAAAACACTTTGCGAACAGGTGAAGGTAAAATCCAATAATCTGTTCTCAGGATTGAAACATCAGGGGCAGGGACATGACATGATTTCTGAAATGGGAAATATTTTTACTTAAAAATAATACCATAGCTTTCAGTGCTGACACTAAGTACCTTTTTCACAGAGTCCTTTATGATTGTCTGCATAGGAAATTAATACATTCAATTTTCAACAGCATCATTCAGTCTCATGGTGAACTGAATAACACACTACCAATTAATTAAGTTCAGAAACAAGGTGTAATTAATTCTCTGAGCATTTATTTAATTTCTGTCCAGGCAAACTAATTCTACCTAAAAATGTGCATGTTTTTCTGTGGTTAGCTGTGCTTCAAAGAAAGACTATTCAAATGTAACCCATATGGTTTTTTTTCTTCCCCCATCCCCCATGTGCTAAGAGTTTAAATATAATTGGATTTATCATCACTGAACACATCCAGTAGAATGTGCATGAATAGACAACATAAACAATGCACATAATATACAGACAATTCTGTTAAATATTGATTGATGCTTTTGCTACGTATGCTGGATAAGGCTATAATAAGATTCAGCTAATATGTGAAAACATTTTTTTCACCTATTCTTTTACATTTACTTTTCAACCCTACACATTTACTTGAGATTTATCATGAAAGCTTAGAAAATAGTTGATGTTCCTATGCATCTGGTATATTTTAACAGGGTTTCACTGGAACTGCATCAAATAAAAAAGCAAAACTTAGTGAAACCAATTGTCCTACTCCCACCATATGCAAAAGCTAAAATATTTACAAATGCTTTCCTAACTCCATGACCGTGGGACGTGCATATATTTTCTGTGTTGCCTGAACCAGAATGCAATCATTCACAGTAGTGATCAATTCTGCTTCAACACTCCCTCATGTTTCTAGGATTTCATCAAAAGAATTCTTTTTATAATGAAATAAAATGTAAATCATATAGGAAAGCAAAATGTGAATTCTGTATCTTTCATTTTTAAATACTTTCTTTGCTTGGAATACAGTTGCAAAATACCCACATATCAGTCTTTAGAGCTAGATAAAATGTTTGACTGTGCTTATCATGTTTTGGTTGGTTTCATTTTCATTTGACTCTTACTGGAGAAATGGATTGCCTTTTTAATTTTTTTGCTTAGCTTTTTTTTTTTTTAAAGGAACATATTTATGTCATATTTTCAAAGGAAGAAATTATGACACTCTTCCAGGACTGATGTGCCAATTCTTCTTCTTCTGCTGGAAAACTAAATATATATGTGTGTAAATATGTTTTTTTCAAGTGTTCTTTGGCTGTTTCAAAGAACAAACTGTAAAATATAGTTTTATCTTCTTCCTCCACATCCATTCCTAAATGTTATCTCATTTATCAGCCTTTAAAAAAATACAGAGAAAAGACATTCTATCAGCAGAATTAACAAGGACTATGACAAAAACATTCTTCTGCATGGAAGTCTATAAGGTAAATTGGCATGGTAGAATTTTAGAGAGTGTGTTAGTTTCTTTTCACTAAAGTGAACATAAGACAGCATTCAACTGGCATAATTTTCATTGGGAATTGCTTGCAAAAGAGGTAGAATTTCAAGCTATTTCATTTTCTTGCTGATATTTTTTGTGTTTGGTACTCTTCTACAAGTAAATAGTGTCCAGATGTTAATATTTCCTAATCAGGATGTTTTAGAATTGTCTAAATCAACTATGTGCTTTGTTGGAGTCAAGCCTTGTTGCTGTTGCCAATTAACATTTCTGTTCTTTTCCATTATTGTCAACAGGTTTTTCAAGCCTATTGTCATTAAGTTTTCAAAAGTATTACACAACTAGTGTGGAAATTTCTCCAAAATTTTCATAATTTATCTGTCCTAATTCCTTTAATTATTGTTTCATGTTTTTTCAATTCTCCATTTATTGCTATCAAGTTTTGTAATGACCTATTTCAATCTTTTAGTTTCCACATTTTACTTTCTTCTCTTTGATAAATCAAGTTCTGAGTATATATATCTGTGAAGCATAATGTCCAAATTGGTGACACTAGCTAACATCTCAGAAGTTCCAGATTCTGTTCTAAGAATCCTGAAACATTCTTGGTTTTGACATCAGAAATAATGCTCACATAAAGCAATTCTGGAAAAAAAATAGGAAAGGACAGCTGAAAAAAACAATAGATTCTTTCAGAAATTAAGTGCTAAACACTTTTAGCAAAGCCTTTCTAACTTTTCAAAGTTGAGAAAATTCAGACTGACTTTTTACTATTTATAACTAAAGTAGAAAATACAGAGAAAGGTGTAAGT
The DNA here is from genome assembly GCF_015832195.1 of Motacilla alba alba. Taxonomy (NCBI): domain Eukaryota; kingdom Metazoa; phylum Chordata; class Aves; order Passeriformes; family Motacillidae; genus Motacilla; species Motacilla alba. Next base: position 79,319,591 of record NC_052017.1, read on the forward strand.
TTGTCATTAGTTGCATCTTTATTCACAAGTTTTAAACTTGAACATCCACAGGCATTTTGAAGAGAGTCCTAGATGCTCTTTAAAGATGTTTTTGTTTAAAGCAAATAAAAGCTTCTAAAGAGTACAGTACAAGATTAAGAATAGAAAATCTATGAGTAAACATGGAATTTGTTGTTGATAAATGGTCATAAATTCAGAAATATGTATAGAGAGTGCATGGAAAGAGAATAATGTCATAGGAGGAATCTCAATTGACACAAAAAGAGGAGCAATTGTACATAAAACTATGAATGTAATTTCTTTGGCTGTATTTATTATAAAATAAACTGTGAATATAGTTTTGTTTTAACTGAATTGAAAAGGGCAACTAAGAAAAAGGCTTGCATCCTAATATTAAATAAAAACACTGTGGCTTTGGCAACTTCCCCCAGTCTAAGGTGCTAGCACGGAAAACTGAGATGCAAGAGCTAATGATGATCTAACAAAACATTTAATATTTATATAAGCTATGTTAATATAATCATATAACATTTGGGATGATTATTCTCATATAGGATTCTACTGGGATCCTGTGTTCCTCTGCCCTCAAATAAAGCAATTATCCTCCTTTTTCCTTTGTAATAATTTAACAGATGGGAAAACTGAATATTTGTTTGCATATCATTAGCTGTGGATCGTAGAACAGAAGTCCAATTTCAAGGAGGTAGATGTCTGCTAGCATCATCATTTAGAAGTCAAAGGATGCAGCAGTGTGAAAAATGAGGATATTTATCAATGAGATGAAAAATTTTTGAGGCTGGATGTTTCTTAACTTCATATATCAGATCTAAGCTACTTTAGAGAGAAATGAATCACTCTTTGAAAGGTCCTGTCTCTTCCCATGAGATGTAAAGGTAGTCTAAAGATCCACAAATACTTGGTGCTGAGGTAAAGGTCAGCAAGATGTATCCAATTCTAAATTAGTGAATGCAAGCCACTGATTCTATGCTCTTAACTTGGCTTCATCTCATTTTAAGTTTCCAAAACGAACAGTGTTTGTATACCACATTACAATGTTCTGATCATTATGGTTGCTATGGAAACTTAGCTCAAGTTTTATCAATATAAACTCAAATAATTGAATTGTGATTAAGCACAGTAGGAGAAAGAACAGCTCACACAACATCCTTGTACTTCAAAGCAAATTACAAGGTCATGAGTCCAGGCATGCAGGAGCAGGATTACCATAGTAATTCCATTGCTCCCATCAAGGTGCAACTGAACAGGAGTAAAGGCTACAAAGACAGAGGCTATGACTCTCTGTTGGTATATGCCGTGAGTAAAGTACTGGGGTAACTACTTCTGCCTGCCATGCCTCATTGCAGGATGGAAACGAAACTTCTGGAGCCTTGCAATGGGAGGGAAAGCAAAAAACAAAGCCAAGTGCAAGGTCCTACACTTGGCTCATGGCAATCCCAGGAATACCTGCAGGCTGGAAGGAAAAATTATTGATATCAGCCCTGTGGAGAAGGCCTAAGGGATAACAGTTGATGAAAAACTCAACCTGAGCCGGCAGTGTGTGCTCACAGCCCAGAAAGCCAATGGAATCCTGGACTGCATCCAAAGAGGCTTGGCCTGCAGGTCAAGGGAAGTAATTCTGCCCCTCTACTCCACTCTGTGAGACCCCACCTGTAGTATTGCAGTTCTGGTGTCCCAAACATAATAAGGACATGGAACTGCTGGAGCAAGTCCAGAGGAGGGTCATGAAATCAAAAAGTGGATTAGAGCTTCTTCCCGAGGTTTGGAAAGTTGCGGCTGCTCATCCTGGAGGAGATTGTGTGGCGATCTCATAGCGAACTTCCAGTATCAGAAGGAAGACTCCAGGGAAGCTGGAGAGGGACTCTTCTTCAGGAACTTTAGGGACAGAACACGGGAGAATGGGTACAAACTGAAAGAGGAAATTTGAGTTAAATATTAGGAAGAAACTGTTTACTGTGAGAGTGGTGAGACGTTGGAAGAGGTTGCCCAGGAAGGCTGTGGATGCACCAACCCTGGCAGTGTTCAAAGCCAGGCTGGATAAGGTCTCAAATCACCTGGTCTACTGGGAGGTGTCCCTTTCCATGTCAGGGGGTTGGAACTTGATGATCTTTAAGATGTGTTCCAATGCCTTAACTTTCTGTGTTTCTGTGAAGACCTGGATACAGCTGCAAAGTAATCCAGTTTCACCTCGCACCTACAGCCTTGCCCTTATATGTAAAGTTGATTTAATGTCACTTTCTGATAACTAATATACATAATTAGCAGTAATTATCAAATAATTATGTACACAAATTCCAGTGTGGAAAAAAAATAAATGTTAAACATTTGTAGTATCTCCTGTCTGTGGAAAGGCACAATTTTTCAAGCCATCACTAGAAGAACACAGTGCAGTAATTAGTGATGTAGAACAGAGTATAATCAGGAAAAATAAAGTAACTTCTCACATGATTGAAAAGGGTTTGAGCCTACAGCAGCAGAATACATTCTAAAGGTTTTTAGGGCAGCTGTGTAAACGCAAGATATTATGCAGTATTGTTCATGCAAAAATAGAGTTAGCAAGCACAAAGCAATGCAAGGGTGACAATGAACAGCTTGTGAACTCTCTGGGGTAGATACAATTACTCATGCACAGCTATGTAGGGAAAGGAACTGGGTACCAGCTACACAGCTCCACTGCAGTACAGTTTTCAGTTTTGGTCATCTTAATTAGAAAGGGAAAGAGCACATGAGGATCAGGCCTATGTGAGCACATGTGAATCAGCAGAAGCAGTGAAAAAGCCATAAAGAAGTTTTTCTGAAATATCTAAGTTTATCTTAAAGAAGAATAAAAATGCCTTTTGGTATAAAAAACCACCAATGAATTCCAGAGGGGAAAAAATGGCAGAAAACAGTAAATCCCTTTGCCATTTCTTTTAGATAACAAAAAAGGGTAGCTAATCTGGTACTACTGTGTGTCATTCACTGAAAGAACTCATTGCCACAAAATGGTGCCAGGAGAAAGTTTTGAGTTGAAAGGGGAAGGGAGCTGGATGATGAAAGGGTTGGTGAGTACTTCTGCAGGTAAATCCTAGAGAGAATTTTAGAGAAGCAAGGTTTGTAAACTGACACTTCAGAACAAAATGTGAAAGGTGCTTGTATCATGCCAGTTTTTCTAGATTTGGCTTTCTGGATTATTTCACACAGTCAAATATCAAACACAGATTTATGGTTAGCATTATAGTTCATAAATAATTGTCTCCCAACCATTTTTTTAATTTCTGAACTTCTCTATTTCTAGGATGGACTCAGATCACAACAGCCCCTTTTGTACCATAATTACATTGAAATTAATCTGCAGCAAATGAAAAGATAATTCCATGAGTTACAGTTGTAGGTCAGGTTCAGCATGAGGACAAAAAAACCTAATTTATTTCAAAATAGGGAATATGCTGATATAAGTTACATGCTAGAGCTATTGACTGACAAAAATTCTTAATTCTTTGTTAGAATCAAGAAGGACAAAAACAGGGAAGCAGGTTATTTCCTTATTAATTTTTTTTTTAAGAAACAGGGAGGTTTTGTGGCTTGATATGGCTCTATATTCTCTTTATCTCACTGAAATAACTTGATGTGGCCAGCAAGTGCAGTAACAGTCATTACAGAGGATTTGAATGAAGATGCTAATGGGCCAGTTGCCAGACAGACTTCTTTTACTGAGACTGTGATCTTTCACTCAAGGGATCGCTAATATGAGCCTTCCAATTCTATGCAATAGTTTACTTTTATGACACTTGTGGTAAGGTAAAAGCTTTGAGTCCTCAGCTGTGCTTTCACATTTTTTTGAAATTGGATACCTCGTTTGAAAGTTGTTGGGTGGACTGACAGACTGACAGACGGATAAATGGCCATGGACAACATGACTGCTTAAAACTTTTCTTTTTAGGAAACCAGGACAAAGATAAACTCCCTTTATTATAACACTCAGTATACTTCTGGAATCACTAAGAAAGCTTCCATAATTACAGTACTATACTTCTAAGGCTGTTTGAAGGTATATAATGGTTATAACTGTTATTCTTGTCTGCCTAGCTGTAAAACTGCTGCCACTCATTCCTAATGGCTGTTTAACAAATTTTATTGTTGAATATATGCTATCAACTGACTATAGCTGGAAGAAACAACACGACAAAACAAAAATCTCAATATTCATTTAGAGGTGTCTCCGCCGAGATCTGTAAACAAAAGCTATTAATTCAGCTGGAAGCATGATGAGTGATGCTGGGTGGTTCAATCCAAGAGAACTGAACTCTTTAGAATAGATTAGGTTGGAAAAGTCCTGTAAGGTTATTGAGTACAACTATTAACCCAGCCCTGCCATGACCACAACTAAACCATTTCCCCAAGCATGACATCCACACATATTTTAAATACTTCCAGGGATAGTGACTCCACCACTTCCATGGGCAGCCTGTTAAAATGCTTGACAGCTCTTTTGGTGAAGAATATTTTCTCTAATATCTAGCTTAAACCTTCTCTGGCACAACCTAAGGCTTCTTTTCTTTTGTATGGTCACTTGTTTGTCGGGAGACTGACACCTACCTTTCAAGTAGCTGTAGAGTGCAAAATGGTCCCCTCTGAGCCTTCTTTTCTCCAGGCTAAACAACCCCAGTCCCCTCTGCCACTCTCATAGATAGGACTTGTTCTCTAGACACTTCACCAGCCTCGTTGCTCTTCACTTACAAGTCACTCACAATTATTTTATGATGCTACTTTTTGAGAATCAAGTGAATACTTGATTCTGAAGTACATCAGAAAAAGTTTGAGGTCCTTTTGGTCATTTAATGGAACAAAAAGCCATCAAAGTAAACTGTGCTCCTCAAATGAATATTTATTCAGATCATGAAGTGGTTTACTTCAACCACTTCAATTTTTAAAATCCATCTTTGCTGCATTCCAATTGCTATTTTCAGTAAACAGATAGGCATTTATCTAAAGGCAGAAAAATATTTGCCTGTAGAAACAACCCTTTCTGATGAAATTATCAAGATTATAATGCATGCAACATTCAACAAAAGCAAGTTACCTTTCTGGAAAGTATCTTTACAGATACTTGGTCTAATTGGATTACTTACTGTTTTAAAAGAAAGGCCCGTGACAACTTACCCAAATATGGATTTGCCTAGTGTTTGTTTTTTTCAGGTAGGTGAGGACCCTGCTGGAAGTTTAAAGCAAAGCTAAGGTGATGAAGAGTCCATTGCTGGCATTGAAATTACAATCTGGGTACAATTTGGGCCAACATCACCACAATTTAACATTAAATTAATGTTTTTGATTAAATACTAAGTAATGATTTTTGAGTTCTGTATCTCATATTTTTCAGTAACATAGCCATAAGCTAGAAAAGGGGTCTAATCTTATTCTTCTTTACTCTTATGGTAAGATATCTATTCTCATCAATAGAAGTTATACATGCTTGAGTTTTTTGATCTGCTTTCTCTTCCCTTGCAATTGTCAGGCACAGAACAGCTGAGCTGGGAGGAGAGTAGCAGTGAAAAAAAAGGAAATAGATTTGTTAATCATGCTCTTCATTTAGTTAAAATGGTTTTGGCCATTCATATTTATTATCACTTATTATTCTTACTTTTTTGTGATTTATTTTTCATCTCTTTATTACTAATGCATGTCCATTAGCTCAAAAGATTTTTTTTTTTTAATTTGATGATGAATAGCCCCATACAAAGGCTTGGCAACAGTCCCCTAGAATAATGTGGGATTCAAATGTTCTGCCCTTGTCACCTTGTGCTGGTCTAGTCTCTTTCATAACAAGCAGAAAGTTGGAAAACTGAACAAAGAGGTTTTTAAATCATTGGAGAAGGCTTATTGTACCATAATGACCCTTTTTGGGCAAAATCTAAAAATAATACTCTATAGGTGAGCTGACGTCATGTCTAAAGCCAACCCTTAGTATTTATCACTACATTGGCTTTCTTGATTATAGAGTTACAATATGCAGTCCTGCATCTAACTCTGTTCATCTAAAGTTTTGGGATGATTTTGCTACTAAGTGCAAATAAGAGGCCAGACTTGAGGTAGAGACAGTTTTCACTACTGGACTGGGTAGAAGAGTTATATGTCTTTTTTTAAATATCTATTTAATCTCTTACTTGCATGCATCCATTTGCTCCAATGGCACCTCAGTGTTTTGTTTTCCTTAAAAGACCTCGGATGTGAGATTTTCTTTTTGATGAAAGGCTATTCAGGGCTTAGTGTTTTCATATCTTAAACGTTTCCATGCTGAAAATATATACCCTTTCCATCACATACCAGAAAGAAGACAATAAAACTGCCATAGCAGAATAGACGGCAAGGTAAGTGACTGTTTTCTAGTTCTTAAAGACAACTTGTAAAAAGAAAATGGGCGGTTTTTTACAACCATATTTGAAAGAATTGATGTATTTATCTTGAAACCTGGAAGAATTTTTATATCATCAGTAAGTTCTGACCTATTGATCTGCCTTCCATCTGGTGACACCATTTATACTCATGCAGAGCACAATCAATAGTATAGAAAAACCATATTTCTCCTGTATTACAGTGATATTTTAAGTGACAGTATGGTCAAGGGAGAAGGTTTCAATAATAATAAAAAATATTAAAATAAGAAATATAGTTTGGGGTTTAATAGCTTGCCCATATTGATTTTTACCAGGGTTATTTGCCATATTTTACCATCAGGAGGAGCTGTCATCTCTGCAAAAGCCATTTATTTTCCAATTAATTATTTCAGCTTGGAAAAGCAAATAAGAATACCTAGAGATTATTATGTTTCCCAAAAAAATAAGCCAAGCTTTCCTGCCCCAGGGTTCTAGCCACTTTCTGCACCATTTTCCTCTGGCTCTTTGGGATCCTTTAAGCTTAATATTTTTCAAAAATGTGAAAGGATCCCAGTTCTTCCTCTAGTCTCATCAGTGCAGACTATCATGGCACAAACAAGAGAGGTTTCCAGAGGCCCTGTTGGGAGGAGGGAAAGCAAGAGCACACCCTTGGCTTTTGCTCCAGCAGAAATCATTTAGAGAAACATAGGCTTTCATTGACAGGCTTAGGCAACAGCCACTGCTCAATACCACAGAGGAACATAAACAAAAGCCCAAAGTCTCAGTCAGTCTGACTGGGAAGAAAAGTCCTTCCTCACTTCAAAACCAGCAAGTATTGTTTCACAGAGTCTGTCTTATGGGATATAGCTTACCTGAAAGCAATGCTCACGTAAATGAGATCCTGTATATATCTTCACAGCCCCGACTGACTGCATCAATCCACAATGGACACCACAAAACAAAAAAGGCCAGATAAAGTTTATATTGTTGCTGCCAAATTCACACCCTTTTAACATTTTGGAGGGCAAGAGACCTGAGTGTCATAGAAATCAAGACAAAAAATGTTAAAAGGCCTTCAGTATAAGGAAATTCAAGGAAACTGGCTTGAGTTATATATAAGGAAGCTCAAGAAACTGGGCTATATGATTAGCAGCTTATCACATCTATTTTAGAAGACACTAAATGGTGAAGACAATTCTGGGCAGACAAGGGGAGCTCTAACACAGACACTGTGAAGACTGAGTCCAAGGTGAACCACTGTGTTAGGGGTCAGGCCACCTGCCACATGTTGAGAAATTAGACCAGTGTCATGCTGCCCCAGATCTGTGGTGTTTGTCAGACCTGCACTGCAGGGCCTCAATTATGTGAGAATTACTTGAGTGCTGTGGAACAGAAATCTTAGAATAGAACTTATTACTCACCTTTTTTACCTTATTACATAAATTTAACTGTGTGTCACTGAGTGGGGTGGTTCTGTTCTCATATCCATCTGATTCAGATTCCCTCCAGGACAGCATAAGAACAAGAATAGCACAGCTGACATTTTGGGTCATTGGTTCTACTGATGCCATCTGAACGCTAATGCTGTCTTCTCTGGGGTTTCCTGCATTCACGGGTGGCCAGTATCAATGTTTCAAAAGAAAAGGGAAGGTAAAATTAAATATAATGAAATGAAAAAAAAAATCTTTCTTTTCTCTTCAGTGAATTTATATTTTTTATAGCCGCTCCCATCAAAATCTTTGGTGTTTTTCCCCTACAAAGGTAACTGGCTTCGTGAACAAATATCAAGAAATAGCAATAAGCATTGACTGCATTAAATGCCTGTGGAGATGACATAAATTTATCAGTCTTCCAATCATAGCCCATAATATACGTATGTGGTTTTAACCATTTGTTAAAAGAGTTTGCATCTCTCTGGTGGGGCTCTGTGGCATTATGCAACTCCAGAGACGCTGTGCCTGTCAATGCAGCACCCTGTCTAAGTCATAATTTTCTTTAAGAGAGAAGAAACTGCCAAGGAATTATTCTAGCACAAAGCAGCTTAGCTCTCTCTGGGCCCTGAAGCAGTCAGCAACAAGAAGTGAAATCCACACACACACACACACACACAAAAACTAAAAAAACCCAAACCAACCCCAAAAAAAAACCCCAAAACAAACAAACAAACAAACAAAACCCCTACCTTTAAAGTTAGTGAGAAAATAATTGAAATAGTATGGCTGATATTGTTCTTACAGCCATCCTTTGGGAATTGTAAATTCCCTGGAAATTTCACAGAAACTTCAGCTGAAAGATTATTTATCTGAAACCAGTGAATGAAGAAAGACACAGCTGGAAGGGTAAAAAAGAGAAGTGTTTGCTCTGCAGCAGCAATTAATTTATTAACTCTTCAAGGGAAAGATAAGAGACGCTATCAACAAATCTCTGTACTTGTGCACTGCATAGCAAAGGTAAGGGAGGTGTGGCAGCTGCAAGTTTTGCAGAGACTAAATTAGTAAGCACAAATAGTTTTAATATAATGAAACCTAAGGTTTAAGACATTGGGAACATTTTCTGTAAAACTCCCCCTTGATCCCAAGATAATTTTCTGTTTTGTTTTAATAAGCTTTTGTAGACTTTTTGTTATTAAAGACGAGATGAATCGACAGGGGTAACTGAAAAAAAACCAAAAACAACCAAACAAAACACCCCAAACCAGCAACAACTATAACCTTCCCCCCTCCTCCAAAAAAGCCAAACCAGTTTTGTCTCAACATAAGGAAATCTCAGGTTTAAGGGTAATTTTATGTGAAAGATGGATGAAGGGGAAGCTTTCCCGGGAATATGTAACACACAGAAATGCATCAAAGCATGAAAAGAGCATGCAGAAGAAAGGAGGCCACAACAGAGAAGAAAAATTACTTGTTTATATCCCTGCTCAACTTGAGTAAGTTCAGGGAGATTTCTGAGCTGAACCATGGTTTTTTAGCTATAGACTCATTAAAGGATACTCTTGACTGTCAGCAGAAGTTATTGAAGTAATGGAATTAAAATAAAAAATCTGCAAGTCTAATTGATATTTCTTTTTAAGCTCTAGGGAGTTTTAAAGATGAAACACAAAAATCTCAAACCTCTGTCTCAAATACAGCATGGAAGCAGAGGACTGACACATGTGACATCAATTATTTCAGAAAGCTGCAGGGGAACCCAAGGACTGACCAGTAACTCAATGCATCCACCATGTTAATTAGTTGAAACTGCCTGAAAAATGAAATTAATGTGCATCTGAATAAATAGGAACAATTATGGTTCATAAATATGAATAATTAGGGAAGAGCAATATGGCTTTTGCAAATGAATAATGGTTTTTACAAATGTGCAGTTCTCCAAAGTAATCAGCACACCTCCAGACTGGTGCAAGAAGGCTGATAAACTGCACCTTGACCTTGAAAAGGTGTTGAACAAAGACTTAAACAGATGAAGATGACCCTGGAGAAGGGACTTAAATGAATAAATAAATTCCTTTTTAAGAGGTAGAAAACAAGTGGCAAAATTAGTTAGATTTCACAGGGGAAGAAGATTATCAGAAGTATTCCTTAGTGATTTGCACTTGACTCCATAATTCTTAATTTAGTGTTTAATGATCTTGAAAAGATGCTGAGCAGTGAGGTGGAAAAATCTGTCAAAGTCAATAAGTTATTTGGTACAACATATATGACCAGTGGCTGTGAAAAACACAAAAGCACTTCCTAGTAGTGACTGACTGGGTGACAGAGTGGAGGATGAATGTAAAGGAGAAAGCAGAAGCCCACTTTATTACCTTCAGTGTGCTTTAATTAGTCTTTTGATAAATGAAATTTTCAGAAGGTAAATACAAAATTAAAGTCATCAACCCATTTCAGAAACAATAAAGTAGCCTTAGAAAAATCTCCAAAATACTATTTCAGTTCAAAATCAGAACTTACAAATTACATCTTTGAGTCTGTGGATATTGTCCCCTTGATTTTCAGGTTTCAGACAGAATGAAGAGAATGAAACATCTGATTTATGTTCTATTAAATAAAATCCATCTATGAAAACTTCTGATGTAATATTATGATTTAATTTTATTTTACAAGAAGATAAACCATTTGATATCCAATGTAACGATCCAGAAATAATGTGTCAATTACCATTAAGCTACTGCAACTTTTAATGATCTTTTAAAATAAATATATTACAACTGCTTTATAAAGCCAGGCCAAGAATTAGAGAACCCAATACATATGATAAAGTAATGAGCACAACCTAAAGTAAAAGTCTCCCAAAGATAAACCTGATAAACTTTTCTATATATTCTTCCCCAGGGCACTTCTGTAAATATGACTTCATAGAAACTGTTGTTCATGCATATTTTTCTGTCTATTGTTTTGTTTTCCTGGAACTGATAGAAGAAGTAGATTCTTTTCTTATGCAGAGGAATTTAGCATTTTCTATTTTTTATATCCTTTTCATTATTTCTGCATTACACATGTGATTGGTTGCAGGTGTTTTTCCTGTTTCAGGTAGCAAAGTAGCTGTAGTATAATGATTTTTTTGGTGGTTTGTAGTTTCTTTTCTAAACTTACCTGTCATTCTTCATACATGCAGATAAAATTCAAGCAATGCTTAATTAACTCCTCTTTCAGCTTTTTTAGGTATAAGAATACATTGGTTCCCCATCTGTAGCAGAGATACACAGTACTTTCACTTATTTCAAAATGATAAACACTAAAATCAGCAAGATTTGTAGAATCATAGAATCACTTAAGTTGGAAAAGACCTTTAGGGTCATTGAGTCTAACCATATGTTAAGGAATCTTTTCTGTAGCTCTTGAGGAAAAAAATAAGTAAACAGATGAAAAACTGAATCATCCATTAAAAAAAAAAAAAGAAGTAATTTAAGTAATTTTAAATAATTTTAAGAAAAGTTAGTGGGGCCACTGAGTTCAATCTTGAGGTTTTAACCATCTCACTATAACTGATGATGCAATTAATTGTATCTCTTGAAGGTTTTTGCAACCCTAAGAGTGTTTGACCATCATGTCAGTACTCCAGGTACCTTATCGAGCCTCTATCACAGTTTTAAGGGATTGCAACCTTAAAAAATGGCTGGTTGTCTTGCATTTAATATGATAAAATGTTAGTACTTCAACTTGTCATTGGTCTTATCAATTTGTATCATTTTGTTTGCAGCCTTTATAAAATTCATAATTATTAAAGGTGACACATGATAAGTTGATTTAAGATGACAAAGTAAATATATGCCACAAATAAAATGAAATTATTAGTTTTATCAGTTGTCTCTTCATCTCTCTGTCTTTTCATCTCTCTTTTTCTTCACTGAAAAATACATCAGTTATAGTTTTGAAAACTTGAATTAAACTATCAGTATCTAATTTGGAGAAATTTCCTGAAACTTAATGCAAAAAAGTAGAGGCCATCATCCCAAAATAATCAGCTTACTTTTAAAATGTCTTTCAGTTTGATGAATTTGTCAATGTCATGAACAATAGTTCCTCAACTCAGACTATCTGTCAAATCCAGTAGACACCAAAAAAATCCACCTAGGATCTAGGGAAAATACTGGAAATTTTAGTAGAGGAGTTTAAACTGTAGAACTGCAATATTTTTCATTTTGAGTCATCTAATTTCATTTTTCTCCAAATAAATTAGTAAATATTGGACAACATTTTGAAGGGTCTCAGATAGTAAAGGGAAATATTAAGCTGCTCAATAATTTAAAAAATAAAGGGTGTGCCTTTACTTTTGCTAATTTTAAAATGGAATGTCAAATATTAAATCTTCTAACATGTATATGCTGTTAATCTAGTTGACTACTGTTATTGGCAAAAGCTTCTGAGTGTATGGTATTATTTAAGATGTTCAGAGCTTTTAGAAGCGTATTTTCTTGTAATGTCTCATGATTGTTTTAGGTATGGGGAGTAACAAACATATCTGAATATAGCTGAACTAATCAGAGAGGTCAAGAGTGGTGCCAGCAAACTTTCAGCTGTTTAAGGAGTTAGTGGATGTGGGCTCCCAGAAATTGCCCTCAGGGATAAAGGATTGATCAGAGCTTAGAGAATATTTTTCTTACAGCACAAGAACTTTCAATTTCCCTTTTTAAGAAATCAGGCACAGAAGGTAAGGAGATAAGCATGGCTGAGCAAGGACCTCCTGATCAAATTAAGTATAAGAAATGCACAAGCAGTGGAACCAATGACAGGTTTCCTGATTATAATATAGCAAGTTGCCTAGCTATGTAGGGATGAGATCAGGAAAGATATGGTTCAGTTAGAGCTTAATTAAGCAAGGAATACAAAGAATAACAAGGATATCTATATGTATGTTGATATGAAAAGGAAGATAAAAAGAAAAGTACCTGTCCTGATAAGTAAGACAGGGGAACTGATGGCAACAAGCATGAAAAAGACTTGAGGTACTTCAATTTTTTTATGCTTCAATTTTTAGTTTGACTCTCTCCTCCCACACCTCAAAAATCCCTAAACCTCAAGAGAGGGGATGGGGGAGCAATCTCTTTGGCTCCAGAAGATCATTTTCAAGACCACCTGATATACCTGAATGTACATAAGTCCATGTGACCTGATGAGATGCATCTCAGGGTCTTGAGGCAATTAGCTGACTAAGATAGTGGCCTCTTATGATGGACTGACTGCATCAGTGGACAAGGGAAGAGCTATGGGTGTCATCGATCTGGACTTCTGTAAGGCCTTTGACATGTCCCCCCACCCAATATTCTGTTTGATAGATTGAGAGATATGAGTTTGATGAATGCACTTTTAGATGGATAAGGATTTGTTGGATGACTGCATCTCAAGTTCATTCCCAGTTACCAGCTCAATAGACAAGTGGAAACTAGTAATGAGTGGTGTCCTGCAAGGGTCCATACTGGATCTATTTCATCTCTTCACCAGTTACATAGACAGTGAGTTTGAGTGGGTTATCTGCAAACTCTCACCAAGTTTGCAGATAACACCAAGCTCAGTGGTGAGGAGCTTGGTGTTATCTGCTGATGTGCTTTAGGGAAGCAATGCCAACCAGGGGGACCTTGCCAGGCTCGAGAAATGAGCGTACGTGAACCTCGTGAAATCCTCCAAGCCCAAGTGCAAGATCCTGCACCTGTGTCAGGGCAGTCTGAAGCACAAATACAGGCTGGGTGGAGAATAGATAGAGAGCTGCCCTGTAGTGAAGGACTTCAGAATACTGATTGTATATGAGCCAGCAACATGCACTTGCAGACCAGCAAGCCAGCTGTAACCAGGGCTGCATTCAAAGCAGCCAGGGCAGCAGGGTGAGGAACAGGATTCTGCCTCTCTGCCCTTGTGAGACCCCACTTGGAATGCTGAGTCTAGGTCTGGGGTTCAGCAAAGATATGGACATGTCAGAACTGATCCAGAGTAGGGCCACACAGATGACCAGAGGGCTGGAGCACCTCTCGATGAAGAAAGGCTGAGTTGTTGCATATAGAGTTGTTCAGCCTGGAGAAGGGAAGACTCATGGAAGATCTTTATTGCAACCTTTAAGTATGCAAAATGGGGCTTACAAGAAAGGTGGAGGGACGCTTTGTTTTGAAGATCTGTACTAATTGGACTAATGGTTTTAAGTTGGAAGAGGATATAAGAAAGACGTTCTTTACAATGTGAACAAAGACATGAAGAGTTGTGTATGTTCCATTTCTGGAAGTGTTTAGGGGCGGGTTGCATAGAGCTTTGAGCAATCTCATCAGACAGAAGATGTCCTGGCCCATGGCAGGGTGTCTGGACTAGATGATCCATAGAAATCCTTTTCATAAACATCCCATGGCTCTATTATTTCATGATCCCTAAAGTGACAAATACAGTGAAGCAAGAACTCTGGTTCTTTGGGATGAGACACACAGAAGATTTGTAAATAATGAGATTTCCCATGGTGCTCACTTTTCTACAACCTCTTTCAAATTTACCAATTACTAACCTAGATTGAGCAGTTTTAGAAATCTGTTTGTCATTTTATTTCAGCTAAAAATGAAGAAAAATAAGATCATTAAACACAGAGTAAACAAGAAGAGGACAACTAGATTAAGTGGAAAAAACAAGCACTAGCTATAAAATTATGCTTTGGAAAAATAAGACTGCTAAAAATACTTTTAAATAGCAAAGATGAATAACAGTATCTAACAAATGTAAATAGTATTGGCACATTCAAATCTTGAGCCTGTATATTCTACCATATAAATAATATACACGTTCCTTCTTCCCTAAGTTGATGTTCTCTCAGCAAAAATAATTTTGCTTATAAATGCTTGAAAAGTAAACCAATTTACAGAAATCTACTGCAGAATATAATTGCCATATAGTACTCCAGGCAGCTTTACCCATAAATGGAGGAGAAACTAATAGATAAGGGGAAAACATAAAAGACAAACAATGAGAAAGAAGTAGAATTTTAGACTGCTAGGAAGAAGAACTATTGCTATCAGTCCTGCCAGCTCATGAGAAACTGATCTGCAGTTCATGAAAATCACGTTTTCCTTACAAAAAAAAAAGAGGGTAGGTAAACAGACAGAGCAAAAGATGCCCCCTATCCCACTGCAGAATGGTGAATGGTATTTCCACTTAGGTAGATCCTTTGTGTATTTAAAAAACAAGAGCCTGAATAAGGCAGAAATTAGAAAGAAAAATCACATTTTTTTATGGTTGAAAAAATTAGGTCCACAAAAATGAAGAGGTCAATGAAAAATTTTGAACATGCATATAATCTTCTGGTGACTCAGGAATCCTCAAAGCCTTGCATTTGAGAAGCTGTTAGAAAAAAAAAAATGCTTACTTTTTTCTTCTAATTTAGGTTTATTTCTAGCTAATAGAAGCTGAGATCCTTTTATGTGTTTTTTACTGTTGTTTTGCTTTTTCCATTAAAGTAGAGCTCTTGTGTTCCTTTGTTTTTTACTTTTTTTGTCTGTTTACTCCAAAGTAACCACATGCCTTCTTTTTCTTTCCTGTATTCCCATGTCTTTAAATACACTGTATGGGATGTTGCTTTTTCTTCTCTCTGTTGGAAAAGAGGGACTGTTGTTTTGCTTCTGGAAGCAAAGAAAGGAGACTTTATGGATCAGACCCAGTAGATTTTTTTTTAAATCAAGTCAAATAGTACATGCTATTGATTACACATTCAAATGCAAATGTAGTACTCTTAAATACTAGTTCCAACATTATCAGTTTTGGTCTTTAAGCTTTTTTTTTTTTTTAACTTTCCTTTTCTTCCATGAGATTCTTGATTCATTTTAAAATTCACTTGTAGGATTTCTAACCTTAGAAACATGGTGGGCTTTCAGACTGACATAAGGAAGTAGGACAATCTCTGATGGAAAAGGTCTTAAATCAGATGGCCACCCCATGAAACATTGCAGAAAACCTTACTGTAACACATTTATCTATACAATAAAATTTTTGTTCAGCATGGCAGCACCACTGCTGCAGGGCCAAGTGTCTGTGTGCTCTTGGGCATTAACACTTCCATCACAAGTCCTTTTCATCTTCATTTTTACTCAACTAACAAATTCCTTCTCCTTCTTATATCTGTATGCACAACAAATAAGGGTAATATCTCAAAAGAATTACAGTAACAGATTAAAAGTAATGTGCAGGATCATAATTATATTGTACATGTCCAAAATTAATAAAATAGAATTAATTTCAGATTTATAATCACTAGAAATGAGGTTAATGAACAGCACTAATTACATCCCTGTAACATGATAAGCATAAAATAATTAAGTATGGATAATGTATTATATGGTTTTAACAGAGATCAGGAGCATAGGTTTTCAGGAAAAGTTCTAGGCAATGGAGAAGATTCTAAATCTTTAAAATTAGCAAAGATCTCTGGAATATGAGATTTTCCTTTAGGTCTCTGTAATAACAATTTCTAAGCCTGCATTTCATAAAACTTAAATGTGAACTGCAAAACTGCAGCTTATATTTAAGGCCAGGAAGACATAATTGTCTAATTCCCATTTTTGACTGTTCTTTAGAGCATCTTTATTGTGATAACTTTGATGCCTTTTATATCACACTATGTTAATTCTTTATGAGCATTTATTAAATAATTATTTTCTTAGGAATACCTCAAAGTACTGATTTTATTTGTATATCTTAACTTTCTCTGGAAAAGTAGATTTTAGTTTGTACAAATAACATTACAGCAATAATAAAAAATATTAGGTGTCCACACTGGAATAGAAACACAAAATTAGACGAATGTATGGAAAACCAGTCCACCTTAAAATTATAATATTTAGTGTTTAAATCGCAAACAAAAGCATTCAAAGAAATATTGGGGAAATTATGCAAATCACAATCTAAATTGTTAGCAAACAGAAGAGGAAATTGGTTTGTTCTCTAACCATTATTTCTGAAATGGGATTTCTGAATGGTATCATGTTAAAGAGTTTTCCTCTTTCAGTTTTTGATTCATACCTTAATACTGCTGCAGTTTCTTACAAAAATATTTTTGAAATCAAATATTTTCTTTAATAGCCCTTCAGGTTTGCACTAAACCTTCCAATGCTTGTTACCCTTTTATGTACAGTATTCTTATGAACCAGCAGATGCAAAGATGAGCCAGAAGGTTATCTTTAAAAATGCTTCATGAAAAGCACATTCTAAATGGCCGGAGTGTCACCTAATGGAACGAAAGGCTTTTTAAAAACTACATGTTTTCAAGTTGTTTTGCCAATGCTTCATTAGCTTTATTTTACAATCAGAAGATTAGGTTCTTCCCCTTTTCTTTCTTTTTTTTCTTTTTTTTTTTTTTTTGGCAAAGTAAAACTAGAGCTGGTAGGACTTGAGGGGGTGTAGGTGGAAGGGAAGCAACAGCACCTCTGTATATGTTTCATTCTTTGTAAAGCCAAGGAGTCTCACAACCCACTTGCAGCTGTGTCAGGCTTTAGCGAGTCTGCAGAATGATGATTGGATAAGAAAGGGCTGAAGCTGAAAGATGAGCTGCTGTACAGTACATCTTGGGTTAAAACTTCCCAGGGTGCAAGAACATCTCCGAGCAGGATTGACGTTTTTAAAACTTCTGTTGTGCACTGAGCAGAAACCATGTTTGTGTAGCTCCCAAAGGAAAAACAGCTTTGCTAGGTGACCAGAAATGTAAACCAGCTAAATGTATTTGGACTCTCATGCAGCAAAGCATAGAAGCTTGGCCTTATTCTCCATGTAGCCTGACCACATGGGCAAAGAACCATGTTCCTTGGGCTTGATAAAAATGACACTTGTACTGGAGTCATTTGTTGAATTCATGCTTCTGGGTTCATTGAAAGCTCACCAAGCAAATGAAAAATGTTGCATTAGCATTAATAAGCTCCAGAAACTGAAATCCTATGATCTGCAGAGCATGAGGCTGATTTCACAGTAAATCTCTTCATTGCAGTTTTTGAACTGAACAAACGTAATGAGATTAGAAGGACCCTCTAATGGATACTTCTCATTTCACAGTATAAATGAGTATATATTGCCTATAGATATGTTTTTGTCTGTTACTTATCACCGGCTAGTAATTCCAAGAAATTTTTCTTCTCTGATAATGCCTTAAAACTTCTTAGACTCAACTAAGCTGGAATAGATGATAACTTTGAGTCAGAACTTCCAAGAATAAAGTTTAAAAATTGACATTTTTATTACTTCTGCACAACAAACACCCAGATTAGAATATGACTTCCTGAATGAAGAAATCATGAAATTTTTGTAAAGAAGTGTTGACATGACTAAGTTCTGTTGAATTATTTCATTGATCAATGCCTTGAAAGACAAATTTAGCTGCATTTTTTGAATGAAGAAGCATAGAGATTCAGAAAATACAACACTAGAGGGAGAAAGCTTCCATTTGTGACCAAGAAATATATTAATGAGTAAGTAAATCACTCTCATCATCAAATAAAAACATCGTTAAGAACTAAATACTGTCAGCAAAAGAAAATCGTAAGCCAGATTACTCATCTTATCCATGTTGTGTCTTTAGCTGGAACAGAGCATGCCCTAAACAGTCAAAAAACATGTGGATACGTGCTCTGTATCACTTTGGACTCAATCAGCAGAGGAAGGAAGCCAAGGTTGAACAGATGTCCACTTCCAGCCTCACGCTGTACCATATGGCAGAGACATGCAGACAGTGCCCAGAGGAGAGAGACAAAAGGTTTGTTTAATTCCAAAAACCCTAAAGTGTTATGGATGGGTGTTATAACAAAAAAGTGGGAAAATCAGCCTGCAGCTCCTGGTACTGGGCAAGCTGTGTATCTCCCATTCCATCTTATCTGCTGATAAACCAGTTGTAGTAGATTATTTTGCACCAGCAGAGAATGCAGAGGTCTCCCACTGGAGCAGTAAATCTAACCCAGCATACTTCATAATGGAAGGAACTGCTGAGCCTCACATTTACATGACCTGTAAATGATATTGGACTCCTTTATTTCACAGTAGACTAACCATGCTGGATGTCACTTCAGGGTGAAATGGGCGTGCCTGCGTATACTTACATATACAGGCTTGTGAAGGAACTGCAGTACCACATATTTTGGTTTTCTCATAGTAACTATGATTCTTGAAAAAGAGCAAAATTAACATTTAATGAATCCACAATTTGCTTGATAAGAGACTTGACAAATATCTTGGCCTATCCTGGAGACAGTAATGA
Organism: Motacilla alba alba; assembly: GCF_015832195.1. Lineage (NCBI taxonomy): Eukaryota > Metazoa > Chordata > Aves > Passeriformes > Motacillidae > Motacilla > Motacilla alba. The sequence goes on from NC_052017.1 coordinate 79,338,655, forward strand.
GAAGCCATTTTTGTACTGGAGATCTAGGCCGTTTGCTATGACATGGTGTATCTGAGAAATATAGATGAGACAGACAGTGATAAGCACAGGGCCTTTTTTTCTTCTGAAGTGGCAGCTGGGAGCTAAACAGCATACCCTGTACTAAAATGGCACAAGAACCCACCTTCAGGTACCTGACTAACCAAAACCCTAACTTTTTTCTTTTTTTTTTTTTTTTGTGAGAAAACAAGAACAAAAAAAAAAAATCAGTTCAGCAAACCCAAATACGTAAACTACCAGTCATAAAACTTTTGGCTGTGAGCACTAGCACTGATCACATGCCAAAGTATTATTCTGAACATTTAAAAATAAAGTCACTAAAGATTTAATTGTCACCAGTGCTGACATTATAAAACATATGTAGCCCTCCGTGCTTCACAGCAAAGCCACCAGTGTGAGCCCTGAAATGCACAACGTGTGCCTTCCTTTGGCCAGGGGTGTGAGGGACAGGGGAGGGAGTGTGTGTTGCCCAATTACCCCAGGGAGAAGTGGGCTGCCAGCAATTTTCCTTCCATCGTACCCACATCTCTCTAGCCTGTTCATCTGGTTGTCAGCCTCAGCTCCTTCCTGCCCCATTCCTTTCTATCCTCCTCTCCTCACTGTGGAGATATAGCACAGCACAGATTCTGGTCTCAAGGTCCAACAAAATCTTCCATGGAACAGATAGAGACTAGCTTGTCATTTGCAATTTCATCTGAAAGAATGTTCCATATTTCAACAGGTTAGCCTCTCCTATCACATGAGATGGTTGGACATCACCTGCACAAGATAACAGATTCTTCCTAAACTGCTCATGGGTTATTTACAACCAGTGGTGCACAACGATTAACTACACTTTTCCCACTTTTCATCACTCAGACTGTTTTAACTTAATTTTTCATCTATTTTTATCTGGCGTCCTCATTCTTCCTTCTGCCTTTATCCTACTTCATGCTCCCTTTTCCCCCTCTTTGGAAAAAGGAGAACGAAAAAAATTTGTTATTTCATTCTTTAAATGGGTTCTATTCCTCAGTGTTCTAAGGAAGAGTACTGTGAAAAAAACTAGAGGCTGCAGACACAGCAGGCAGGCAGGAACCACAAGTTTCAGTACAGAGCAATTTTCCTTTTTTTTTTTTTTTGTTTGTTTGTTTGAATCTATTTGACAAGGATTAGGCAAATATATAGTGAATTAAAGGCTTCAGGTTGCTAGGTTCTACGGCAAGGTTGGTATTCTCATTTACAAAGCTGTCTTATGCAAGCTGGTAATTGAGCATCTATGGTAATGTATATGTGATTTATGGCAATCCCAGATGAATGGTGGTGGAATCCATAACAAAAATTATTTTTAAAAAAGAAAAGGAAAAGCAAACTTTCTACATTCCCAAATGTGGAGTGTGTTTTTGATTCATACCACTTTTCAAATAGTGGAACTATCCAGGAATAACTATGGAGTTATTGGCAAATGACTTCAAATATGTGTATATATTGCAGCCATATAAACATAGAATACAACATTTGGAGGAAATAAATATGGATTATCATGTTAACTCCATTAAGCTTAAGTGTATGAAATCATCTCTGACAAACTCAATTGATTTGAACACTATTTTGAAAGTAGAAAAGCAACTGAAAACTCAAAAAGCCGAAAAAGAAAAGATACAATTCTTTTACCTCTGGTTCATAAACCAAGCAGGTAAAAAAATTATTTCCCACCTCATCTCTTATTTTAATCATATGATCAGTTTCAGTCCCTGTTTCATATTAGCATTATGTAAAATCATTCTATTAGATCCTTGTTTTCACTCTATGCATTATATGAGCTTTGGGTTACATGTACATTTTACTTGGAATATTAGAATAGACAATGAATTATAATCTTCTTTATTCTACTGTATCTTTACTTAGTCATACACATATTTAATACTTTTAAATTATTATTTGGTGGTAGACTTTTTTCAGTTGAACTTTAACCAACTCTCCATTAGAGGCAAGATCTTCCTTGTTAAAAAAAGCTATAATGAATTACATAAAATTTCCTTTTATATTCTTCAGTACTGCTAAGAATATTGTTTAGGTTGCTGGATAATTAGCTTTTATCCCTACCTAGGTACAGGCCTGAGTTCTCAAGGGCCCACAAAACAAATGTATCACAGAACTTTTAATCCCAAAGGAAAATTGTATCAGTGCTCAACCCCTCCTACTTCAGACAAGTCAATTATAACATTTCAGTGACAGCAACAGTGCCAGGGTTTGTCACTTTAAGAGGGGCAAAATAACAAAATTTTCCTTCCTTCTTAATGCTTTCAGATAGGGAAATTTGAAGAACAAAGCTCTAGCAAAGGAAATTAAAATTAAAAGGAGAAATAGATCTGAGTTAAGCATCAGGTTTGACTGACTGGGTAGATTAATGAGATCATACTGAGTTTAACTAATGTTATTTTCAGTAGCTAAAGTCAGGGATCTCTAACCATTGCAAAACCAGGATTTTATGAGTATTTGACACCAAGATTTAATGAACATAGAGGTAGCAGCCTCAACTAAATTTTAAAAAAAGAAAATTAAAATAAGGAAAGAAAAATTTAATTTGTATACTTTGTTTAAACCTTATTTTCAGCCAAAGCTCTCAATATATATTGGGCAGTCTATTTCATGCTCTTGTACATTACAGTACAATGCACACCAAAGTGTTAAATACATGCAAAATGTCCTAAATAAATAACGCTGGCATATAAAAATAGTTCTTTGCCAGCCAAGACAGAAAGCAGGTCTGTAGTCTGTATAACACAAACATATGCCTGCACTATCTTTATGGAAAGACATAAATGAAAATAGATTCAAAGGGATATTTTGTGTAAATTATTGATTGCTTTGAATTTAAGACTTGTACAAAATTAGTATTTTTTAATGAGAAATGGTAAAAATCTCCCAAAATGTAGAGTTTGCTATAGAGAACTGAGTCTTGGGTTAGAAATGTTTATAAAATTAGAAGACAAAGAGCAAAATGGTAGGCTATTAAGTAATTTTAATTTTCTAAACCTACTTCTAGAAAATTAATGCAAGGGTATCAGCAGATATCACATTCCTTGGTATGATAAAAAACCCCAAAACAAATTTCTTTGTTGAACAGTTAAGACTTAGCAGCAAAATATTATACTAGTTTTATTTTTAGTAAGATAAATTTTACCAAAGCAATAGGAAACTATAGTTTATAATTTGAGTCAGTAAATTCAGTTAAAATTTCAGAAAAACAAACTTTGAGGAATGCTGGAAATTTTCTAGCACATGTGCCTAAAAATGATGAGTTCAAGAACTTGAAACTGAAGAGGATGCAAAAACCTTTGTGTCCAATATATTAGCTTGGGGCTTGAAGTTCAGGGGGGAAAAACCCATTACAAACCAGAATCTTGAGAGGGTTATAGACTTCCTGGGATGACTAAGCAGCTCCTACAGACATGAGGAGTAAAAATAGAGCATGAAAATAGGGAAATTGGAATGTAACACTTTCTTATATCTTGGGAATTCAGAGATTTACAAAAGACCAACAGCCTACTGTGGACCTACATCTTGCAAAGAAAATGAAAATATGACACTAATGTTCTCCTTAGCCATAAAGCAAGAAGTAAACTGAAACTGTAAAACCAATGTACTGCAGACCAAAAACACAAGACTAAAGCCAAAAATATTGAAGCACACCCAAATATTAAAACATGATACTAGCATCAAGGAAGTAAAGAGAGGACAGAATAATGGAAAAACAATATGTATCATGGAAAAAATATCCAGATTGCTCAAGATAACAAAAGGAGGGGCTGAAAGATCAACATGTGAAACCACAGCTACAAATATCCAAACACTACAGAATAGGGGAAAGAATTTAAAATGCCATAACCATGTTTCTGTGAAAGCATGAGTTTATTCTAGATAATGTTGTTCCCATTTTTCGCTTTTTTGACTTGGTTATTTTTCTCTATTGGTGTACTTTGAACTAGAGAAATTTTTTCACATTTTACAATAAAGGCAGGTCATACTCATATGATATTATAAAATTTTAATACTGGAAACCTGGAGCCTAACTTTTCTTACAAGATATTGAGAATCCAATTAAAAGAAATATTTCTATGATTCTGATGATTCTACACTGCTGTCAATGAAATATTTATAAGACCCTCATTTCTTTTGCTTTTATAAAATAATGCTGTGCAATTTTATGAGCGTGACTCATGAAATACAGCAAATTTGTGACATCTCTAAAACTTTGGTGCCTACCTAGACCCTGCCTGAGATGTTAAACAGAATTGGAGAGAATCACCCCTATAGTCAGTTCCACTCTAGTACCACAGCAGCTAAGCAATGAAATAAATAATTTCAGAAAGTTTCACAGAAAACAGTAATCCACAAAAACCTATGAAGAATCGAATAATCTCAGTCTCAATAATCAATTGCCATAACTATAATGACTACTACAGGAAAAAAAAAAAAGGGTTCAAACTATACAAAAAAGGAAAACACAGCATTGTAAAAAGAAGTGGGGAAAAAAGAAAAAAAAAGAACATAAATGCTGTCTGTGATTTGTCGTGCAAGAAAAGAGTCTTCCTGATTTTCAGTATGGTCTCCACTCCAACCCTGAGCATGTGAGCAGGGCTCAAAAACACAGTACCTGATAGATTGATGCTACTGAGAGTACTAGTGAGCACTAATCTCCAGTCTGCCACTGTGTTCAATTAAGAAAATACTTCAGGGAGGAAAAAAAACCCCAAGAAGCAACAAAACATGAACACAAAAGCACCTCACATTATTAATGGAATAAAAAACTAAGCTGCTGTTATTTGGCAACAGACAAAATTTCTGAAGCATATCAATATCCATTTATAGCATATAAAAAGAGCAATCATTCTCCTAAAATATCAGTACATCAGATAGAAAGAGATTCTGCTTCACTTTTCAAATATTCTGTCATCTTTTCCATGAATTTGACATGTTCTGATGATTCTTCATTGTTATGCTGTTTTGGAAGATTTTTTTGAGCATAAACCTATAAAGAAGAAGAAAGGAGAAGAAAGAAGAAAGAAGAAAGAAGAAAGAGGAAAGAAGAAAGACAGCGAAGATGACGATGACAATGATGATTCTAACAGAGTAAGAATTTTTGTATTTCTGTATTTGTATTTCTGTGGCTATTTACCTCCCCTGAAATTTACTTGTTTATTCTAATAAGTGGTCAACAACCCCCTCAGACTCTGTTCCACTAATTAAAACAAGTTAACTACTTTTAATTCCACTTCTTTAGGATAGTCTTCTCCTTTGATTAATCTAGTAAACCACAGGCTGCTTTCAGATTAAAATTTTGCAACTTGAAAAATGCTAATCTAAGCACTATATGTTATTTCAGAGGAAGTCCTGACATTGTCTCAAATAAGAATTCTGATAATTCTATATCCCCATCAGATGACAGTTTTCTCTTCAAACTCACTGCTGCCCTGTTTTGCCAAACTTATCTTAAAACAGCAGCACTTCTCACACACGACTCACGGGGATGGCTCAGATGCCTCCTCCAGATGACAAGATTCCCTTTGTCATCTGTTGTCTCCTTTTCGACAAGTGATCAAACTACAGCAGCTGTTTGTCGCTTCCTCTGTGCCTGAGTTTTCATTCTTTAATACCATTCCATTCCTATGTCTCCAAAATAGTGACAATCCTCTCCAGATTTCTTGTTTCCCTGATGAAGTGAACCCATGCCAGCCCTTACCTAGTGGCCACTACTGCATCTATTCAACAGGATCCCATTCCCAAGTGTCACAAAAAAATGATCTCTATCCTTTTTGACAACTGTTAAACTGTCCCTTTTCCTCCAGCTTTTTTTATCTACCTCACAATTCACTAGCAATCTTGGTCATCCACACCTCCCTTTTTTAATCTACAGAAGTCACATACAGATGCTAAACCTAGACATTCTCTGGATTAGATCCCTTCTCTGAGAAACTGGAAATATTAAAAAACCTCAAAAGATGGAATTGCATTTATCTCTTGTCCCTTTTCACACTTTCCTTCAAGATTTTTCTAAGACAATGTCTAGTACTTAGGTCTACTATCAAGAAGTTTATTGGTGGTTAATTTTCCAAATTTTCTGGAATATATGTTAATAAACTTCAGCAAGTTCTGAAATAGATTTTCCTCCATGAGAAAAAACCAAAAACCACACCAACTAATCAACCAGGACTGGTTTTGTTATTCTTTAATCCCCTTGATAAAAAGAGCTCAAGAAAACACTGAACTTACAGAAATGATATTTGTTACAGAACAGCATATATATGTTACAGAACAGTGATATAGTCTACATGTTCAAGGATTAAAAGTTTTATTACCTCTTGGTTTCTGCATATTTTTGATTATCCACTTTTAAGATGAATGCTCATGCAAATATTTTTGGAAAATGCATGAAGATTCATCTAACATTGTTTTTGACTATATGGACTACAATTACATAAGAAGACTACACCTGAATAGAAAGTTGTGCTTCTCAAAAGATCTTTTCTTTAAAAGAAACAAAAGTTTGGTAAAAGAGCTGCTGCATTGTCAAGGATATTCAGGGATGTGTAAGGAAGAAGAACCAAGAGCAACTAAAAATCTCAGAGAAAAACAGCCTTACATTTCAGGAAAATTCATATTTAAAATAAAGAGATAGGGAAAATAAAAGTTCATTACTCTTTTCACAAGCCATCATTAGTTGGCTGCAGGTACTTTCCTTTTTTTTTTTTTGAAGTTCTATACATCATCCTCATGAAACTACATATGATATCTTAGTCATTACAGGGAATCTTGATTCTCAGCTACTGTTTGCCTTGGAAGATCTCCCTTTATGAAACATCCGCTAAAACAGATGTCTTCCAGCTTAGACTGAGAGATCAGAAATGAAGAAGTACTAGCTTAAAAATCGCAGTATCCTCATGAAACCTGGCAATGCAGACAGCAACAGGAGACTGGAAACAGGGTGAGAACTCAGCTAACCATCTGATTTCCAAGCAGATAGTCTGTTATATGCTGCATTCAGCAGGTACTAGGCTGAAAATGCATTCATGTTAGCAGAAAGCGTATAGTAGATGTGCTGAAAGGAACCCAAAGTTTTCTAAGCATTACCAGTATCCATGCCACATGATATCAAGGATCAGCTGCAGATAAACTAGTGTACATTTTTGTAGATATCAGTGTTTTCCTTCTTTTTTTTAGCAATGCACATTGCTATCTAATGAAAAATCAAAAAGTGTCAAAAAAGAATAAGAATTATTCAACAATACAAAACCTCAGCTTTTAAAGCCACAGTTTTTTTCAAAGTAGTGCACTTTTCTAAACTGCATTGTATGAAGATACTTTGGGTGTTGAATGTGTCTAATCTTTATCACACATGCAACAGAAATGAAAAAGATTGCCTCAGGTTGTGTGAAATTTAAGACAGATTCTTTAGCATTTAAGTGTATAGCAAGTCTACCCTGATTCCATGAATCACTGAACACTTCACTACCTCTGAAAGATTCCACGTAGATCTGCCATGAACTAGATTCTCCTCCTGCTACAAACTCAGACAAGCAGACTGCAAATATTAAAATTAAATTACTTTGATATAACCTTATGCACAAGCATTTAGCTCAGTGATGACACATATGCTGAAAATAGAGCCCATGATCTCTAAATTCAGACTCAGACACTTTGAGAGCCAGAAGTGGATCTGTTTGTGTATGAGAGCTTTGTCATGTACCTTAATTACTGCATTGCAGAACACAAGTATAATGACCATCATATCCTTAGAAAGAAATTTCTTGAACATCTCTACTTTATATATTAGGGTCAATGACAGAATTAATGAATTATCTATCATATGATTGCCTAAAATAAAAGATGAAGTCTCATAAACAGAATACTATTGACAATCACTTTCTATAGTTTACTGAGTAATACGATGACTTATAAACCATGGAATGGTCTCTAAAGGTAGCAATAAATCAAAAGTGTAATGTTACAAGTTTGGCTTATTTTTTCCTTAGTTTACATTCATCCTACTCTTTTCAATTCTAAAATATAGGCTAGTTTCAACCAAAATCTGCCCTGGGACCTCAAGGACTGCAAAAATATTGTATGCTTCATCATTCTGTGCCAACGAATGATTGTCTACACCTGAAATTCCAAAATTCATGGAAGCAAAGAGCAGTAAAAAACCTCATCTGAATGCACACATCTTCTTGACTATTTAACCTTGAAATTTATGGAACCAAGGGAGTGTACTAACTCCTCGATGTAAGTGTGATGAACAATATGAGCCCCTGTCCTGAACTGCAAGAATTTTATTTTGGACAAGGTCCATTTAAACTATTTTTCCTCATGAGTGACCTGTCAGTATAAAACAATCGTTACATACTTAATTTTACTGTAGTTGGCATTTTCAAATGCTCCTGAGTTTGTAACATCAAAGTTGGAATGCTTTCCGGGGTATCATCATTCATAGTGTCATCTTGTCTACTCTCAATTTGCATCAAAACTGAAATTCCAATTATTCTCACCTTTGATTTCTAGTTCAAATTCTGGTTTCTACTTTGCTATGTGTTATTTCCCACAGCATGCTCTGCTTAATGAATATAAATGGTGAGTTTCGGATTGGACAATCTTTTTGTTCTTAATATCATGCTGTTTTCAAACAATAGGCACTCTGCAACTGAACAAAGTAAGGGAGGGTTCATAATCTGTATGAATCTGGACCAGATACAATGTGATTGTCCAGGGAAAAGAGGGAACATTAAAGATTGTATATGGACAGCTGATCATGACCAGATGGAATATCTAGCTGTGTTTAGCAGCAGGCAAAAATATTTTGAAGGATCCATAAAAATCCCAGCAAAACGGTAAAATTTCAGATTAAATATATATATGTGAACCTTTTTAATTCTTTTTTTTAGTAGATAGTCATTGAAAGTTGCTAACAAAAGAAAAAAAGTTGACTTCCTAAGTAGTTTCCCAAAAAGTTCCACATGAAGTAAAATACATATTACAATATGAATATTTTAAGGACTATAGAAATTCAGAGTGCCACTTGAGGGTGAAAAATAGACAAAAGTTAATTTCCTGCTGAACAGAAGATGCCTTGCTTTGGTGAAGAGCTGGAATCAGTCATGGTTCTTGACAATTTGCCAGGCTACAAAATGTGAAGCAGAATTAAAGAAAATCTAGTTATTTATGATTTAATTATTTCAGGTTGATAAAATGTAGTGCTGATTTAGCAAACCACATTTGAAGTGTTTTGCAAACATTATCTAATTTGTTTGTAAATGTGTCTCTCTGGTTTGCGTTTTTATTTATGCCACTCTTTGTTTTGGATAAATGTGTTAAATTTAAATTATCCACCCCAATAAGAGATACCAAAGAAAAAGAAACACAGTAAAATGTAAGAGGATTCAATGTAGCACAGAACAGATTCTAATATTAACAACTATTATGTCAAAATTCAGGTTTTGAAGGCTGCAGCACTCCAGGGCATACTATATCATTAAGGCACTTCTGTGGAGGTGGCAGAGAGAGACTACTGAAAGCACTGAAAAAATAGCTTTTTCCCTAAAGGAGGTGTAACACACATATTTAGCCAGCCACTGAAGTCAGGTAGGGATAGAGTCACAAAAAACACACATGTTCAAAAAAAAAATCTAGGGCCTGAGCAATGCAAAAGCTGTTGTACTTTATAGTTGCTACAAATGCTTCTGCCTAATTACAGCAGAGCATTTTTTGCCTGCATCTCTGCACTAAATACCATGAGGTTTCTAATATGTCATCTTGAAAGACTTGAAAGTTTTCATGAAGTTGGTCTTTCCATGAATTCATATGTCAGAACAGCTACAGACAGGAGGTTCAACATGTCCCATGTTAAAAACACAGTGTAAGTCTCAGCTGGCATAAATTCTTTCAGATCTAAAAATGTATCTACCCCTGAGACTGGTTTTGTTTCAATAAACAGTTGTAGTATTTCTTACTAACTATATTAAATTAATAATATTATATGAGGAAAAATTATATAAAAATTATTCAAAGAACATTACATTTATTTTTCAGAAGTTTACTCTTAGTTTCTATTAATTTTCAATTATTTTTGCCTTATTTTTCTTTAGAGTTTATTTCACTAACCATGAAGATAAATAAAATGCAAGATTACTGTAATAAATTCCTTGTGATCGTTGTAAATTAACTACAAGTTAAAAGAGGGGAAAGGTTTATATTTGGGCTCATTTTTAAGCAGTACTCTTTTTTTATAATGCAGTTCAGATTTTAATTTACCCTTGTAAGTGTCTGCAACCAGGGTAGGCAGATTTTTACACCCATGTGACCAGATAGATTTTGGTGCAAGCAAGGCTTGATGGAGCTTTCTTTCTGTTTGTTTTCTACATGAAAGTTCTCAAAAAATATATATAAACCTAATCCTGTCTGGCTAAACATTTGAGTTATGACTCAGGTCTTGATCTCAGCAAACAAGAACTCAGAAAGGAAGAAATGGCTTTTAAGGCTTCTGCAGGTGTGCCTAAAAAGCAGCCAGTTCTTCCCGATGTGTTTAGATGCCAAGGATACTGCTGCAAGTGAAGAGTTGGCTGCCTCAGACCCTGAGTAACACCAATACTGTCTGAAAGGACTTTTTTGGTGAGTGTTTTGGTGGTTTGGAGCACTTTCACCCAATTCTCCACCTCTGGCTGAATGATATATCTGGTGCCTCTAAGTGTGCGAGTATCCGCAGGTGTACTGTCCGTACATATGTGGACATACAGAAATACTGTGTGTGCTTATATCTGCTCCCCACTGAGGCAGGGATACTGCTCCAGGAGTCCACTTGCTGAGCACACCGCCACTGGCCTGTTAGTGTTGGACTCTTTACAGCCCTGGCCATCTCCTTTTAATGAACTGTGAGGTCCAAGGCAGAAGCCCAGCCATCAGAAGCAGAGGCCCAAGTGCTTGGCTGCCAAAAGAAAAAATGAAATACAGACTAAATGCATCTAAAATGCTACTCTCCACCATGTATACAGGCTACACAATAAGAAGTGCATTATGTCAAGCTTGGCTTCTGAACTCATTCCCACTATTTGATAGCAAGCAATATCGCCAGGATTTGGTGGAACGACTGAAAGTGCCTTCAGGGTAATGGAAGATGTTAAGCACAACTATAGCATACTTTATTCCATTTTTTGAGCAAGGAATGCATCTTTCTTATGCTCACCACTGACACAACAGTCAGTCTTTATTGCTACTTAGGAAAAAGACTTTGTAAGAATCTCGTTGCCACCTGGATACTTCTTTCTGTGACTGTCAGGATGTTCATGATAAATGTGTGACTCCTGATAGCAAGGTACAGCAAAAGAATTTTCCTAGATGCATATATTAATCAATATATCTCTATCTAAGTATTTAGTAGACAGTTAAATGAACATATATTGCTGGATATATTTTGCTATTTACTTCTTTTTATTTATTGGTGACCTATGAGAATTCAACTTTTTCTATACTTAATTAATTAATAAATGTACAATAAATTACTTGTTTGTACAAGAAAAAGCAGGTCATAAAAACATCACAAGGAAATCATCATGGATCTTCAATTATGTCAAGCAGTTGGGTTTAATTGGGTCATAAAACAACTAATTCTATCTTACAACTGTTTTGCTTTCTCACTCCACTTCTTACTGAAAAGATGGTCCAAAGTACCATTTTGTTAAAGAGCGTATTGTTCATTCTAATCTAAACTTACTCGTGCACAGCATAGAGCTTTTTTACTTTTCCTATATCAATATTTTCTTCTGGCTTAACAAACTCCTTCACAGTTTTTGGTCTAGAAAGTAGAGAGGGAAGTGAAGGTCTCTCACAGAGGGATCAAGTGTGTGTCATTCAGTCTTTGTTTAGTGAGATTATTAAACCAAATTCTGTTAGTCACTGTTTGCAGGAAGTTTTGCCCTTTCTCTGAGCAGTCTCTGAAACAGGATGGTAATAAAAACCTTCTAATGCAAATTTCTTTTTCCTGAATGTGGATGATCACAATGTGTGTAGCACTCTCCATGATAATTTTCTTCTAGGACTTTCAATAATATTTCTTAGTCTCCTGCCAATTCTTCTGATATGTTTAATTATATTTCCTTCCTCTGGACCACATCACACTGATAACTTATGACTCATCTTGATGAACTCAAACTTTTCTTTTCCACTGTCACTGGTTCATTTCCTTTTCATGAACCTTCCATTTATACAAGAAAATTCTTTTATCAATCCATAGTAGAAAGACCTTCTTGTTCTTGCATTTTATACCAATTTCTACTTGCCTTTCTAGTCTTAATTGCTTTTTCTTTGACAATATATTCCAAGTCTTGCACACTGTAGAGGTCAAAGTCATCTATTTGCAGCTGCCTAGATAACTTATTCCTTTTGAAAAGTTACTGCTTCAAGAGCTATTTTTGATACCTTAAAAAATGGAGCTTTTAGTAAAAATCATTGCTACTAGACTCACTTGCACACTTTACTATGTTTCTGTACTTGGAAATCTAAAAACTGGAGGTAAACCATCCTAACAGGTAGGCCACTCCTCCTCCTCCACTGAGGAGGAACCCATGAGGAGGATCTGGCCTCCTTAATTTCTCCTAGCATTTTCTGTCTCAGTTTCCACTTCTATACAATCCTTCTCATAGCCGTCTTACTCCTGCTGTATATTCAACAGTGATGTCCCATCTTCTGCAAAGAGAAGCAGAATGCTGCTTTAACTTAGCCACCCCTGTAATTATTTTGACCCTTCATCACTGATCAGGATGAGCTCAACTTTGTTTAATCATCTTCTTTCTTAACTTTCTGGTCTTCCTGATAAGATGATCAAAGATGATTCTTTGATGACCAATACTTTCTCAAGGTTTTTTTTCATCCAAATTTCCAGGTTTTTATTACTATCCTGCTGCATAGGTATTCATCTAAATCTAGAGCCCTACAGAATTTTCTTTGTGCTTGACAACAAACTCCAAGTACTGTAAATGTTTTCTTCACATCCTTCCAGAGCCTTGGACACATGAATCCTCTCAGTTTGACCTCTGAATTCCTTTATAAAACTCAAATCTGTGATTTTGAACTAGAAAGCATTATGTAGTAGCCTGGATTTTTCAACTTCTTTTTGATTTAAGCTGAACTCTAAGATACTGGTTTGTGTACTTAGCACTTACAAGCCTTTCAGAATAACTTTATTTCTTGACATTGTATCACTCTTGAATGACAAAATCTTCTAGCTTTTGCAAACAGAAATGGCATTGTTATTCTTTGTAATAATTTTTTGTGTTATCCATATCTAGGAAATTTCAAGTCTGGTAAGCACAGAAATATAAATACTTGTAGTATTTACAATATAAAGATCCACTGATTTAAGCTCTTGGAATCTTTAGAATATTTTTAAGTTGTTGCAGTGTACTAATTCGTTGCAATCCTTTGCGGATATTGACCAATATGTAATTTCAGTGCCTCTGTTCCTCCTCTCCTCCTCCAAATGTAGCTCAGTTATGGTTGGGCCATTTCAGTGGAAATGTTTTACCTCAAGAATAGCACTTTGTATATTTTTCGTTGATTCTATCAGAATATCTTTTTTTAACCTTACTTCCACCTTTCTTATTCTGTATGGCAGGCAATTAATTTTTCCATTCTCTGGCTCTTCTTTGGATTTAGGACTGGAAGTTCTTCAACAGCAGTTCCCACTAGAAAAATTAAAACAGACTAGTGTTATTTGTAGCAGACCCTTGTATTTCCCAAGTATTTCACTTTCAGTTTTCTCTTACAGTCTCTTTGGCATCATTCACCTTTTGGGAGCATTACTGCCCTCATCTGCTCCCATTTTCTTCTTCGTCTGCTCTGATGGAAAGAATCTCCTTTCTCCTTGTACTTGTCACCCTGTCTCTTACCTGATTCCCTTTTTACTTCCCCAGCTGAGCTAAACTTGTTCCTCAGGGAACAAAAAGACTTGTTTATCTTGGGAATTAGCCAAGCCAGACAGGATATTGGTTTAAGCCTTCATTCAGTAGAGAAGAGAGGGAAATATGGGAAATTGTTGCTGCAGTGGGATGAAGACTACATGTGGCAGAATCCCAAAAAGCCGCTGCTCTTTACTTCTGCTTAGCTCCTGTCATTCAGTTCTCACTAGTTGTCTTATTTAATTAGCATTTCTGCAATTACAGGCCTAAGAGCGCAGGCTTTAGTCAGGCAAGCCGCCTGCTGAGTTTTCAAAGTGACTTTTCTGCAAGTTTTTCCTTTCTAGAGTTCAAGATCAAGTACAAGAGAAGCAATAGCTGAGTTTCATCTCTTTTGTATCTGGACTCATTCCCACACCATCTGCAATAAGCATTCTTAAACAACTTAGGGTTCCTTACAGAAGCAACATGATGACTACGTTACTGGATCAGTTTGTTTCAGAAAGAGATGAGGGCATTACCTTGCTAAGCCTCAGCAAAATTCCAGTGTCAGGCACTACTCCAGAGTTTCACCAAAGTCTTATTTCTAACTCAAGAGTTTAGTCATCAGCAAACACAACTTGCATTCGTGAGACGTAATATTGAGTTTTATAGTTATGCAATACCACAGAGATAACCATCAGTATTTACTTTATATTGGAAGCTTCTTTTGGTCCAGGTTTGACCCTTATTCACTTTATGTAGTTTCCTGCAAAATGGTGTAATTTCATGAAAAACTTCCCAGAGCCTGGATCTTTGAGCAACGGTGGAAATGACTAGGGAAAGACTAAGATTATTTAGAAATGTCAAGCCCAGTGATGCAGCAGTGAGTACTTTCATTTTTTTCAATTTTGTTAACTGTAGTTTTGAAACAGGTTTACACTGAGAAAATAATGGATCTATTTCTGCCGACTGTAATAACTGTGGTTCATGAGGTCTGCTCTGGCTGTGAGCTGGAGGGTTGCAAAGTCAATGGAAGTTTAAAAAATGTTTTGATAGCTGTTAATAACATAAACTGAGGGGTAAAAGTTACCAAAGAGAGAGAAAATAGAGAAAAAAATTCTTAAAAATTACAAATTATATCTGTCTGTGGATATGATAAAAGGACTGCACTAAAACCATCTTTACCCAGAAAAAAAAAAAAAAAGCAGCATAGAAATTAATGAAGGCAAACTGGTGTGTTGGAAACACAGTCTGTGCAACATCTTCCCTTAATCACTGCCTTTTTAATGGTCTTTAAAGAGGTACTTTGAAAGGAACAGGTGGACACCAAACCCAACCATCAAGTAGGGAAATAACTGGTTTTTTCACTCCAGAGACTTCAGCCTTTGATTTTGATCTCTGAACTCATCTCCCTAAGGGTGTTTCCAGATTAGCTCATTATAAAATTAACAAAATCCCCTTTCTGATTAATGTGAAGCCTTCCTTCTCTTTTATCTGCCCAGGACTCAGGGAAATTAATTTGGTGATAGAACTTACGGTGATTGAGCTCCAGCCTCGGACAGTAAAAAGCACTAAAAAAATTGGGGGGGAAAAAAGAAAATAAGATCAGAGCTCTCCTCTGTTACCAGATATCATTTTCCTTATTTTTTGCTTGTTTCCTTTAAAAAAATAATAAGAAAACTACCATCTTTCAAAGAATTGAAAGACAGAAATAGCCTTTTTTTCCCTGTGAAATATGACCCAACAACAACAAATTACTTTTACTGCTAGATCCTGACATTTAAAAAAAGCTCTTTGGGGATCTTTGACCACAGTTTTCAGTTTTGTAATCAGGTGTGATGCTTTTTTTTTTTTCTTTTAAATAATTATTTCTCATTTTAATATGCATTTTCTAGATTCTTTGAAACAGTAAATAAGTACCTCTACTTGTTTACCATTTGGCACACTGTTACAATGGAATTTTCATATGAATATTGATAATTCACTACGCTTATTTATCCTTTTTGAATAAATGCAGTTGTGCTGAAGCTCAAGTATAACTGACAATCCCTACTGACTCCAGATCTGCTCAATCATACCATCAAACAAACTCCCTTTCGTGGGCTGTGGCAGAAGGGATGAAGAGCTGAGACTCAGCTGAGAAAAAAGAGGACATTGGACCACAGAAACAAAGAGCATTGTTCACACTGCAGCTGCTGTTGTCCAATCCACATTCATCCATTCCTGGAAAAGTTTTTGCCCTTGATTTCCTTGCCAGAATACAGCTGGTGCTGACTAATAAATGCTGCTCAGAATAACCACATTTTGCTGAAAGTGAACCACGGACACTATGCTCCCCCCATGACAACTGATAGAGAAGGTATTTGAAGTACAGGCTCTCTTTAAATAGCCCAATGTAGCTAAAATATAGTCTAATTTGATAAACAGGCTTATGGACAGCTATGTGTTTTATATCTGCTATTATATGAATAGTGCAAAACACTAAGGGTCTTCCGGATCATGTCTGAACAATAATTTCTATGGGTAAAGAAGATGTCCAGTTTTTCAGTGTAAAATGTTAACAAAGAATATGCAAAATTCCTCTTTTTTGCATATGTAGTGGGACTGCATTACCAGCACAACCCAAAATGAAATTATTCTGAAATCATATGATCTTGTTAACACTTAGGAAATTTCTCCATGAATTATTTACAGCTTGCTGTTACTTAGACATGTTCTTTACTGCCTACATGATTCAGGTTATTTCACCTTCCTTTTGCACTATCTTGCTCTACCCACGGTCTTGCCACAGTCTTATTTCTTACCTCATTCAAACATTTATTACATTTCATTTTAGATAGACTTCATTCCAGGGCATATGACTCAACTCAAGATTTTAATTATATTTCAGCAGGTAAAGTTTGAGAGTTTTGAATCAGATGCATCACTTGGTAATTTATACATCACCCAGTATAATATCACATACTGGTTTATATTAATATAGGTTTCTCTTGATTATAGGAATATACGGCTTGTCTCCTCCTTAAATGACACAACTATTTAAATCCTGAGTTAACAAGTATTTAAATAAAGGCATCTGCTTTATGATAGCTTGCTATATGGTTGAAGGGAGTTCCATTGGCTGGCTGTTCATCCCAGTGAAATGGCACAGATATTGATTATTAAGCCTTCCCCAAGTTGGATATAAATTATTTCCTTGGCAACTGGAACTATAATATGATTAGTTATTTGTATATTTGTATTCTGAAACTAAGGTGATTTGGTTTCATATGCCTGAAGTATGTGGCATTGTAAAATGCAAGTACTAGCCAGCTATGAATTATTTTGTAATGTTTTTAAATCACTGTGAAAGTTTTTGCACTGAAACTATTCCATATTCTCTTTTAGCCTCTAGTGTTCAAAATGTATTATATTCTTTAAAGAACTAAACTCTTTACTAAATGCTTTATACTGGTTCTGCTTTTATTTTAAACTTGTTTTTCTTTGGTACAATACACTTGCAAGATATGGTGGAGTCAGATGAATCAAGCAGAGTGAAAACAGAGAAGAATCATTCTTTGCAGAATGACCAGCCACACTCATACTTGGACTTTATCTACAATATTTCCTTCTATACATAAAATTCTACAGATTTTTGTTCCCAACAGCTTGCCAATTTAAATTAATTTTTCATTATGTTCTGAAAAAAATAGTTGTGCAAAGTAATCCCCAGAGACTTTTGAGGTTTACATAAATGGACGCTAAGGGGGTAGCTCAGATCAAATGAAACAACATATTGATTCTCATTGAGAATTCTGATCATTGATTCAGCAGTGCACTCAAATGATGCTGCTGTAGGTAAACATTCATGGATAGGGATCCTCAGACTTACACCCATCTGGCCGAAATGGATATTATAATGGACAAAGCATCATGTGTAAAAAAAAAGGTGAAGCAGCAACCAGCTACTTAAACACAGAGGGGATTTAAGCAGTTTTTTGTAACACAATTCAGACTGTGCTACAGGCTGTCTGAATTTGAAAAAAAAGTACAGAAGGAGCAGAAAGAAACCATTCACATAGAAAAACTCTTCTGTGATAGTTACTGGTTTTATTCTCAGTTTTCTTTTGGTTTTAAAAATAAGTAAGAGATTAGCAATTACCAGGAGATTATTATCTTTTTGCGGATAGGGATTCTACACAAAAAGTTGCATTCAATAATATAAAAAGGGGACCTTTTCATTGTTGCTCAGAAAAATTGTTGATGTTTCTGTTTTCTCCATTTTCAAGAACTTTGAAGTGCTGTTGGTCCCATGAGAATGGGAACTTCCCTTCCTTTATACCTCTAACACAGGGACATATGTATGCATGCACAAACACTAACACATCTGTTCTTGCTGGTCCATTTACGAATAATTCCAGATTGGATTCAGGTAAGTCAGGAGTACTTATATTCTAAGCACTCTTGGGAATGGTAGTACAAAAAGAGACCCTCTGACAAATCCTGGAATTAGCGATTACAAGAAAATGGGAGGAAAGGACTGGAGAGGCTCTTTGCTTAGTCTGAAGAAATCTGAAGAAAATAAGCAGAATTATCCTGTGCCATCTGCTGGGAAAGGATTGGGAGAAAGAATATAGGCATGAAGTCTTTCCAAAGAGTCATGGAAAATGAGGTACACAGAGACAAGAAGGAAATAAATAACAGTAATGAGTAGATAGGACAGCAAAATCCACTTGTGGTCCCTGTACTAAAGCAAGATGGTAAAAGTGTCAAGGATGATAGAAGCTGGGACCCTTTGGAGTGCTGTCACATGCATTTACTCTCACTAGGAAGCTATCCAGACAACACAAGAAGTCCTTTCTCTACTTTTTTTTTTTTGGAGGACTATTCAGGTAGATGGTAGATGACAGGCAAAGTGCATACAACGTTTCATTGTCCTGTGGAGAAATTATCTTGTTACCACAAGAATTCCTTGTGGCTTTGTAGAAGTGCTAGCACACATCAGTTACTCCACAATAAAAATACAGTTTGATCAATGCCAGTCTATGTATAAAAAAAGGATGGGAGCCTCAACAGCAGAATACTATCTGAGGCTTTAGCACATTACCTCATTAAATACTCCTGAATTTTAATTTCCCCTTTTCTCAATCCTGCTCCCCAGAGCCTATATTTTTTACATTGCAATCAAAATTGTGCATGAAAAGAAGAAAAATCTGAGTTTGAACAGTATTTTTGTCTGTATTATAGTAACGCATGGTTCCACATTTTTTTCAACCATCATTTTACTGTAAATTTTTTGTCCTAGCAGATATAGAAGATATGCAGATCTAGAATTTAAAGGAAATGTAATGTAATACAGTTTCTAAGATAGAATGATAATATTCCAATTTCTTTACAGTCACTAAAAAATGAAAGATTTTCAAGGATCATAATATAGTAGAACAAGAAAATGAAATTTGACCTAGCAGAATACATGGAAACATCACTTCTGAACAAAAGACCTTTGAGTACATCATATATTAAAAAAAAAAGAGACAAGGAGACAGAAGAGACAGTCTGCTATACAGAGGAAAAAATAGATCAAATACATATGGAGGTATTTGGATGTTTTAGTGGCACTGATTTCTTTGAACAATTGTTACTCACTCTTCTGTAGGTGCCCAGCAATCAGTCACAGCAACACATCTGGTCCAGAAGTCATTTTTTAAACTACGCTGATAAAAGTGAATAATGCTGCTAAAACTAATTTTACTTCATAAGTAATGGAATATTTATCACACATTAGCTTAGTTTTTCATAAATAGACATTTCAAAAATCACACTGAGGTCACTGATAAGTTTAGGAAAGGATCTTAGGAGATCACTTATTTCCAACTCCCTTATTAAAGCACAGTCAGTGTTCAACTCAGACCAGGCTGCTTTGTCCAACCAGCTCTTGAAAACTATTTTAGACATCTGTGATATAGTAAAAGTCCTGTGAAAACTCCTTGGCCATTTCCTTCTGTATTGATTCAGAAAAAGACTACCTTAGAGATACTTCACCGAGAAAGTTCCTCAGAAATTTTCCAGAGGATGTAATTGTAACAGAGCTGCAATGATATTGTCCCAGTCTAGGAAATGAATATATATTTACTGGTTTTCCTGACTGTATTTGGTTTTGAATAACCAAACCAAACAACTGGTGTGGTGGGAGAAACATTCTGCTAGACACTTGCCTTTTTTTTTTTTTTTTTTGATCTCCTAAGTCTTTAGTGGGGCTCCTTTTGAAATTACAGAAATACTCACAGCTTCTATTTTAACAAAATGTGATTGCTGCACTGACATCAACTCATAATTCTCTGGTAAGAATTTTCTTAAATAGTTTTATTGGTACAACCATGGGCCAAAATTTTAGTGAAGCAGTTCTTCTGTAAGGAAATGAACAAATACAAGATTGCTTGATTTTTATTCATAAGCGGCAGGCAGGTGTTTGTTTTGGTCTTACTTGGTTTTGATGCTCCTAAGAAGTGCTGTGCTACATTGTGAAAACATAGGAAATAATTTGATTATACGAAAAGGAACTCATAATACATTTATTCTACAGAAAGATTTCATTTCTTACATTATATTCTATTATTTCTTCTTAAAACACATTTCCCCTTGCTTGTGTATGTTAGAAATAAGATCTACAAAAAATTGAAATTGGTACAAATATTTTCTTTAGAACATACAGGGCATCACCTATGAAAGCACAGCAAAGAACAATCATTTAAGTGTTTATTCATCTCTCTGGTACTTAAAAATACATCTTCATGAAGAAGAAATTTTGAATTAGGCTAAGGCCATTATGATATCACTAAATGATTGCTCATAGCATGATATGTACAAGTTTTGATTATAATTTTTTCATTTTTATATCATCTTTTAAAATAGAATAACATCACTTTTAGCAAATGAAAGATAATAATTATTTGTGTTAAACAAAACACACAAGAAAAGGGTTGAATTTTTCCAAGGACTTCACTGGTTTATATGAAAACTCCTGAGATGTGTTTAATTGTCAGACTATTGCCTCACACATTAAAATATATAGTTATAATTTTTTTTCTTATGTATGAATCTTAAATCTATTTCACCTACATTAACTCACTGAGAGCATGGAACTGTAGCCTAGTGTTTGTGCTTACAGGAAAGCAGCAAGTCATATGTGGAAGATAAGCAAGAACCTGCTCATTTTCAGCCTATGTATTCATACATCCTGATTTTGGGGGGATGTTTGTGCTTGGTTTTTTATTGTTGGTGATGGGATTTTTTTAAGCCTGGGAAATTTTGATTTGAGCTTGAACTCCAGGACAGTATTATAAAATATAGTTGCAGTGTCAGAGGTCTAAGTATAGAGACAGAACTACCAATTTAGATACTTTTAATTTTCTGGATCTAATTTGAGTAAAAGAAGGTTGAACTGGTGATAAGAGAATTCTTGTGATCAAGATCTGCACTTCCCATGCTTTAGCTACTGACATGGACATTCAACAAACTGCATCAAGAAAACTTATCCTGATACTTTATGCTTGAAACAAGAAAATGGTAATTCTTTTTTCAGCTCAAGTGTAGCTTTATAACTGGATAAAACACTCTTCAAGAATTTCTCAATCTTTTTTACTCCTACATCTTGGTACATGAACTCACACTTTCCATGACCCCACAGTCAACGCTTTGCAGCAGCTCATCCTCAGATTCAGAAGTGCTCCAAGATATTTTCTGTGTGTTTTCCAGAGACAAAAAAGTAACACCTATGACCCAAACAAAAACAGCATTCTCTGATTTGGTCATAGGACTAAGCAACTGAGAAGTTGCTGCAAAAAAAATTGGCAGACTAGATGAGTTAGAGGAAATGCTGAAATACTTCAAGACTTTATCTCTTAAAAAAAAGCAGAGGGAGAAGTGTGAAGATCAAACAGATGGAGGTTGTCAAAAGCCTTTATTAATGTTTGATTTTATATACACTCAATCTTTTTACTGCTCCAGATATACATTAGATAGAATCTGTGTTGTGTGAAATGGCTGATAAAAATAAAACACCTTTTGTAATTGCAAGAAAATAAGTAGTAAGAGTTATTACAAAGGAAGAAAATTTATAATGCTGCCACAGGGCACATTACAAACAACCAGAAAACAAATGAACACTAAAGGCCAGAGGATGATGACTTTATTGTTCTTCTTGATCTGCCCTCACCATATGGTCTACAACCTCTGATTGTTTTTACCTTTCCCAATGTTTTATTGTCCCTTCGTGTTACACACATAAAATGTTAGGAAAATTAACCACTGGCACATTTTGATAAGACGGTTTTCAAACATAAAATGAAAAGCCTTTCAGCATTTTTTGCCTTTGAAAATAATGCTAGCTTCACTTTTGTGTCCAGGTTGAGAATTCTTATTTGTTTTCTAGGAGCTGCCAAATGGTGTACATAATGATACCTGAGTGTATCTTGCAACACAAAAATGTCTGTTCTAATGCAATCAGAGCCAAGTCTTGCCACTACATCAAAAATTAGGCAGACAAGAGGGAAAAAGGCCTTACAACCAGAGTGAAAGCAGCTCTTGTGTATGCTGCATACTCCTTACCACCTGACTATGTCCAGAGCATGTGCTACCAATTTTTCCATCCCAGGCCTTCTGGTGCCCAGTCATAGTTTGTTTATCTTTTTTGCAGTTACAGCCAGAGTGCCCATGTGACATGTGAGATCCAGGTCTCCCAGAGGTGGGAGTTGTTTGAAGTGCTGGGCATTCCCCAGTTTTCCTGGGGTGCTCAGTGTTCCCTTTTTGAGCCCTTCTCACAGCTTCCTTCATCGCCAGTAGGACAGAAGAGGTCAACTGATGGACATTTCCAGCCTTCCTTGGCTCACCCATTTGCTCCGCCCTGTGATAGCAATAGCTTCTGACAGTAGTAGACAATGTAGATGCTACAAGCAGCATCCTGGAGCACCTCTTCTGCTCTGACTCCCAAAACCAAAGCAGGGACCACCTACTGACTACCTTCCCCTGCATATTCTTTGAGTGTGTAAGTAAGAAAGACTAGAAGTTAAACCTGGCTCATTTTTCCTCTCAGTCAATGCCTGTGGGAGTATCACGCTCTATAAAGCTAAGCTCTGTGAATCTGAAACACATATTCGACCTTCAGTACTATAACAGTTCTTTATGTTCTTCTCAGCATGGGAAAAGCTTCATGAGGTAGGAGCTGGAGTGTGGTAGAGAACTGTTTTGTGCATGTTTTCCTGAAATAGTAAAGAATTTCTCTGCACAAGAGCAACTGCACCTCTTAAATCAAGCACATCAGTGGTGAATCCAATAGAAAAAGAAAGATATATGGTCTTGAGTCTAAAGATATATGGTCTTGAGTCTAGAGTAAAAGAAATTGGTGGCTACAAGGAGGTGCTATAGTGCTATGGGAGTTTCACTGTGGATCTCAGGACATAGAGGTTTGATGAGTTCTCTCTTCTGAATGCATCACAAAAGAAGAATGGAAGGTCAAATGGACCTTAAAAGCCCTTCTTCTCAAAACCAAAAAAAATAGTGGCAACATTTCACAGGCTGACGTGTGTAATGCAGACATTCCTTCATTTGTCGCTGATTGCGTGTATGACAGCACAAACATAAGATCTTTTATTTCTTTTCATATTATTTGTTAGACCATTTCTTTTCTTAGGGTGAGAAGTCAGATTTTCTCCAGAATTAATAGAAATTATTATTATTATTATTATTATTATTATTGTTATTGTTATTGTTATTGTTATTATTATTACATAATATATTATGTATTTTATATATAATTAATATTTTAAATTATGAAGGACCAAGGTATGGTACCTTGTCAGATGTCATTTATTATGTAAACAGTGGCACTATTTAATGCTTTCTCTATAAAGGCATCCATCCTTGTCCAGAAATACTGAATTCTGACATGTGAATTATAATAATTCTTACAGGCTGTAGTGACAGCTTTTAACAAAGGAACAGCTGATCTGTTGTAGATGCATCAGCTGCCAGACTGAGTCAACTGTGAGGCCACAATGAGCTGATCAGCCCTGCTTATGTGCATGTGTGTGTAAGTAATCAAAACAAAATCAGTCAGAAACACCTATAAATAGAAATAGTAGCATTGTTCATAGCTGTAAATTCCTGCTCATGTAGTGACTCAGTTGGTAATTTGTTAGGTGTTTGTGGGTCTTGTCAAATGCCAGCTATTATAATTGACTGGTATTAGCATTGTTTGCAAAACAGACTTGTAGGATTATAAAACAGGCTTTATAAAAACAGGTGAAAACAGAAAAAGGCATTAATGCTCTCCTAGACAATATGTTTATATTAATCTTAAAACACATAACTGATAAACTACAACAATTCCAATGCTTCTGTGTGCTATGTAAATTAAATGTACATCTGATTTAGAAAAAGGTAATTCACTCTTTATTAGCTGTATATCTCCCTCTGATACATTTTTATCCATTCACTTCTGAGTAGGCATCACCTCTTCTGAAGAATGTTATGTCACACATGACTTTTAAGCCGTAGTCATATTTTCACACAATTTTGTAGTGCAGTGAAGGGGAAGGATAAGAAGCGATCGATGTAACTAATGACTTCTTCACTTACTTCAAGCAAAAGATGAATCCAGGAAGGGAAGACAAAATCAGGCTGCTAAAGATTAATGCAAAACAATGTAGGTGAGATATATGGAAACAAAAGACCCCATTAAACTGACAAGACATATCCCCATAACTTACGCATAGCTTGCTGGCAGAAGAGTAGGGAAAAATCCCTGCTCCTTGCCCAGCAGTGAAAAAACCCCAGGAATTTTGTGCCCTTTTTGAAACTTGCCTTTCCAGAATTCCCCATCAATTATCACTGGCTTTCATAATTGATTACTTCACACCAGTGGGATAAGATCTTAGCCTAGAACAAGGGGAAAAGAGGTGAGAGTACATTTAGGTAAGATAACTGTTTGGAAGTCAGCTGGGCCTGATACATTTAATTTTTAAAATATTTATCAAAATGGCTGAAATAAACATATTTATTACCAGTTATTTTCCAAAATGTATAGGGATAAAGGTGGCCTAAATGCCCTAAGAACCCTAAGAACAGTTAAAAGAAGTGAGCTGGACAATTTCATGGGGATTTTGCAGATTTTTCATCTTCGTCGTGGACCCTGAACAACCTTGATACAAGCAACTGAACCATTTCCAAGCAGAAAAGAGACTGAAAGATTACAGGATTAATAGCAGCTAATTTGGATTTGTAAAAAAAAATAAAATGTGTCAACTACAGTATAATTTTATCCTACAGTGGGGTGATGAAACCTGTGGATAGAATGGAAACACAGGAACGGAGATATATGTTTCGTATCACAAGAATAATAAAAACTTTTAATAGTGCCCGACGTGATACTCTATAAGCAGGTTAGGGAGACGTGATGTAGATAAAATTTATTGCAGGATGATCTGGACAAATCAGCTACAGTGTCTGTGTAAATCTTTTTGGAAACCTGTAATCAGAAGGGTATCTGTCAATGAATTGCCGCCCACAGTAGAAGAGGTATGCTCAGAATCTGTTTTTACTTAAATCTTGTCATGGATGAATTTGATATTAAAGTAAAAACAAGCTTATTAAATGCACAGATGATGGAAAATCAGGTGAGACTGCAAGCATGTTGAAACATAAACTTAGAATTCAAAATTACTTTGATGAATTGCAGAGATGACCCTGTAATTTCAGAAAAAGTTTTTAATGGTTAGAAATGCAGTGTGCAGTTGTGCCTGTAAAAGGCAAAAAACAACTTGTTAGAAGTCAGTCCTATGAGAAGAAATAAACTATGTAAGCATGAAAATGTTACTCTCAGGATCATTTTTGAAACACAGCAGAGTTTTAAGCCATCCATAGGTCCACACTGTGCACCTATTACTTAGTCCTGTTGTCCATATATCAAGAATAAAGGACAAAATTTAATATAATCTATGTACACTGAATATATTAGGTAAGGTAAGATATAATTTCGGGAATTTAATTGTTTTAAATGCACTTCAGAAAAGGATGATATCCACTCTATAGGTAAACCATGCCAGAAAACTACAGTTACCTAGATTGTAATTCTTTCTTACTATTGCCTCCAGAAGCAAACATTCCTTCCCTGAGTTTTTGAAATGTATCTGCAGTAGACCTGGCACATATTTCATCTCTAGATTAGCTGGCTGGCTTAGCATGTGAGGATCAAATTTAAAGGAAAATTACCTCAATCTGTGAATTCTTAGGAATCTGCAATAAATAAAATCATCACCAGTTTTTAGGAAAATGTTCTTTTTTGTATTATACTATGCAATATCAATTCTTTCCACAGGAGTTTTAAAGGTTTGTAGGCTGTAAAAGCCTATGCCATGTCTTTCAGAAATTATTTTTATTCATCCATGTATTTTCCTATATCTAGGATGTAGGATGCTTTCCTGCTGTAATTCTCAGAAAGGCCAAAATCACTTTAACTCCCACCTCCCCACTCTTTTATTATCTAGAGCTCTAGATCATAGGAGTCTATCAAATTTGTGGCTAATTCAAATGTCTGAGCACCTTAAGGTGAGTACAAGTCTGGTTTGTGTCACTTGGAGACACAACAAGAATGGGTAAACTGCCTTTGGGAAGGGGTTGAGGTACATGGAATATCTTGGCAGGCTGTCTATAATAGGTCAAAATATTTTAATCAAAATTGAGATAGATTTGTCCAGTTCCTTTGTTTGTTGGGTTTTTTCCCCCCCTTCACATAATGGTTTATGTTCTTCAAGGATTCTCTTTCTGTAGGAAAAGATAATTATTGAAAACTGAGATTTTTCAATAATTTCTGATTCACAGCAAAAACATTAAGTGAAATGACGTCACATGAGCAAGTTCTCACATAACGTACTAGAGCAGGGAAATTACCTAGAAAGACCTCAGGAAGATACCCTGGGAAAAGCAGAGGGTTGCAGCTAAAATATTTTGGCTTATCAGCTTTTGCTGAATACTGGGAGTTCTGTGCAGAATATGCAGACTGTCTCAGCTGCTGTTGTAAAAAAGCTGTCAAAGCAGCACTAAAAGGTCTGAAGATTATTGGGTATTTTGAAAGCTCACAGGACTGGAGTTGTTTTTGAGTCTTCATGTTAAATTATTATATAATCCAAGTGGCTAGTTATTTGTGTTACCAGGAGTGTTTTTCTTTAATATCAGTGCACTTCTTCTACCAGTAAAATACTTTATAAAATCAAAGTAATTTTATGTAGATGTTGCTCACTTCAGAGTCTGCATAAAATACATTGTATTGCTTGAAAGAGCACCAGGTGATGTTACCTTCACAATCCCTTTAACAAATGACTTGAACAAAAAAGAACTGGCTTAGTTTTTTTCATCTAGATCAGTTATCCTAAGATGAGCTCCTGTTGCTCAAACACTGTGTTAATATTGGTAAGTACTGTAAGGATAGGTGGAAGGTAAAAGCTGTGTGAAGTATAATGGATATGTGATATTGGTAATGTAAGGACATTTTTTGAGAATATTATTTAAAAAAATAAACAAAAACTAAAAAACAAACAAAGAAAGAAAAGACCAGAAAAAGCAATAAATCCCACCTCGATACACAGACCCTCTGGAAAAAGAGATAACAAAGACAATATCTATGACCAGATCTCCCAGCTCACAGATTGAGGAAACACAACTGAACAAATCACTCAAGGCCTTGGAGATGTTCCATCAGTTTTTTGTAACTGATAAGAAAGGGTGAAGAAAGGGAGAAAGAGTCTCACAGATCTCTTAGAAAAGAACAAACATTTTCAGAATCTTTAAGGGGATTTAAGGCAATGGATGAAACTGACTACAGAACATTAGGGGATTCAAAACAAAGGTTGACAGAGTTGGCTGATGTACACAATAACATTGAAGTGAAATCCAGGTGATCATAGGTCTATAGAGACAAGAAATTAAGGGCTAAGGAGGCACCTTTGATATATAAGTGGAATAGCCTTCCCCCTTGCTCTGGAAGGTTGATGAACACCCACTGCTTGTCTGAGCAGAAAGAGCAGTCAGGACTTTTACTAAAATGGTCAGGAGTTCCTCGTTTGTGCCATTCTTCATAAAAAATATATTAATTCTGCAGCATCTGGTGGGCAACTTCACCTCATCCAGTAACATCATATTTGCCAGTTAGTCATACGGGGGAAAACTGAGCTCCCCTGACAAACCAGTGGGAGAGAAGAAGCCTGTGAAACAGTCACAGGCAGGGCAGTCTGCCTTTCACAGACATTCATTTTGTGGTGGCTCTTTATACTTGCCCATTCTGGAGTACACTGCTTATATTAGGGGAGTTTTTCTATCATGCTTATATGTTGTTCCTTATCCAAAAACCTCAGTCTAACCTAACAAGTTTGATACATCCATTCAATAAGTGAAACAGTAGAAATCCATTGTATGGAAGCTACAGACATATCCCATCTCAGTGAGGACCTGTAACAGACTATCCCGACCCTCAGCCCTCTGTTTAATGAACACCTCATGTATATATACACACATATATGTCTATATTAAATGCACAAATTGTCTGCTATCCCTGTGACTGCGACCGTATTGGGATTGTTATTAGACCTGTAAAATTTAGGGTCACTGTGCTTGCGTTCACAGGTCCCCAGGATGAGGGAGGAGACGAGAATCTTGATTCCATGTTTCAGAAGACTGATTTATTATTTTATTATATATATATATATATTATATTAAAAATGCTATACTATAACTATACTAAAAGAATAGAGAGAAAGGATTCATCAGAAGACTAGAAACGAATAGAATGGAATTATAATAAAAGCGCGTGACTGTTCAGAGCCTCGACACAGCTGGACCAACGATTGGTCATCAAGTAGAAACAACTCACATGGATCAATCAAAGATGCACCTGTTGCATTCCACGGCAGCAGATAATTATTGTTTTTCTTTCCCTCTGAGGCTTCTCAGCTTCTCAGGAGAAAAAATCCTGGCAAAGGGATTTTCATAAAATATCATGGTGACAGATCACATTTTTTATAATAGACTAATGAAACATTATATCTGAAGAACAAGTCGCTAAACAACCACTGATGAAATATCTTTTACAGATAAAAGTATTTTTCTTCACTGTAATACACTGATTTCTACACATAAAACCTAAGTGAAGGATAAAATTTACAAATTGTTGAAATTAATGCTTGCCATTATAAGCCCACAATGCATTCTATAAAGAGGCAAGGAGTAATGAGGACAAAATGAAAGGGGAAATTTGGTCTAGATGTTAGGAAGAAATTCTTTACTCTGAGGGTGGTGAGCAGGTTGCCCAGAGAAACTTTGGGTGCATCATCCCTGGAAGTGTTCAAGGCCAGGCTGGATAAGGCCTTGAGCAACCTGGTCTCTTGGGAGGTGAATGGCAGAGGGGTTGGGACTAGATGATCTTTTAGGTACCTTCCACTCCTTAACATTCTGTGATTCTATGATTCTTCCATTTTTGAGCTCTGCATATGAAAACAAAAATTGTAGCTTTTGAAAAGCGAGGGGGGTTAGCCACTGCTACTGAAGTAACAGCATATTGACATCTCTTACATTTTGTTTTGTGTTTTAATCATTTTTACAAGAAACAGCTACCTCAACAAAGTGCAAGTACAGTCTAGCTGTAATATTCATGCTAAGTGTATGAAGATCAAAGCCTACTGTGTGTCACACGATTGCTTGATGCAGTATTAGGTTAAATTGGCAATTACATTGTCAATCACTCATTAGAATAAGCAACAGGAAAAAGAATCAAAGATAGTTGCTCACCTGTATTTTTCTATAGAATATATTCAAACTTCCAAAACCACAGTACCATTTTCGGCTGCTTTGTAACAGCTGAAAAATCTCACAGGCATCACAAAAAACATAAATATAACCAAAGATCAGTGAATCCAATACAAATTTCTAAATTGATATCCTAGAGTGAAAAAACAGAAGATTTACCATCTGAGCTCTGTATGTTACAAAAGTAACTTACTTTAGGGACAGAGTTGACATGGGAAATATCGAGGATCTTTTGTAACTCAGTTAAAATGCTTTAAACCTTTAAATGGATTCTTGCTGTTGAGCTCATCAGAGCTGTCACAGTATACTTTCAGTGTCTCTCCAAAAGGACTCATGCTGGGACTGGCTATGTTATCTTTGAACAGCTACAGATGTTTTCATAATGTACAGCCACAGTAGAAGTTGTGGAAATTTAAAAAATAGCAAAAATGACTGACTACATAAATTTATATAAATGCATTTTAATAAGTACTTGATAAATAATAACAATGATAATAAAATTTTTGCATTAGGATCATAAAACATTTCCCTCTTAGAATTTGCTACTACTTTACAGCTTATTACTTTCATTTATTTCTTCTTTCATAAAAGGTAAAAAAATACTAAACACAGTAATCTTTTCCTTTGTAATTTTAGCAGGTGGTGCTGATAAAACATATCTTTCTGTTTTCCACTAAGTTAAAAATACCACAAGGGAGGTCAGGTGTGCTGTAACACAGAGATTTACATAACAGGATTACATGAAAATAAGCAGTTCGTTTTTCTGCTGAAAAAGCACAGGATAAGAAACTCAAGTTTTCCTTCAAAATCTTTTACCTTGAAATTGAAAGAACAGGAGTAGAACAGGAAATGAGGGAAAACACATCCTGCCCCTTGTGCACCACGTGTTTTCTTGATGCACTTAAAAGATGTGCTGAAAACTATCACAAAGAACATGAGACAGCAATAGACTTTAATCGTACCAAGCTGAACAATTTATATATGTTTAAATGTTGTGTCACAGATTTTTTCACTATTTCCATTTTTAAAGCATCATTGTGCAAATCTAACTGCCTCGATAGAAAACCATGATGCTGTAAACTTTCATAGGAAAAATTCAGTATTGTACTCATCTATTGCACAGTCAGACTTTCAACTCTTATGTGAATTTAAACTGCATTTAAACTGCAGCAACTGGTTGCTGAAATTTATTCTTTCTAAACAACTTAGTTTGTAGAAGTAAGCTTTCTACTGAAAACTCTATGGGATGATGACAAATACAACTCTTTACAAACCATGTATAGGACCAGAAATAGGTAATTATGCAAGATAGCCTGTAGCAAAAAGTGGTAAAATTGGGTAGCAGGCATGAATCAGATGATCTGACACAGTCCAACCTTTTTTGAGGTGAACTGAAGCCTGACAGAGAAAATTATCAGGTCAAAGTGTAAGGCAATCTGCTTCACAGCTATGAAGTGCAGAACAGCTCAGCTGAGAAACAAAGTGAAATGAAGTATTTTGGGCCTCACAATGTACAGGATATGCTGGAGGCCCTTGTGTCCACACTGCCATCAGCGCTCTTCAGACAGCCCCCACTGTGACTTCAGCCTTGGTGCCACTGGTGGGGCAAACATTTTGAATGCAGTGGCATACCCAAGAAATTTCAGGTATGGGGAATATTACCAGGTATCTTCCTGTACACAGAAACAGGATGCATGCCCCATAAGAAGACAATTCTTGTAAGCTGTCCTTGCTAACAGTTGTATACCCATGGAGCTTCAGAGGTGTGGGTTTTCGTAAGAGTTGTTAGTGAAACTATCAAATTAAATTTAGAGTAAGGTTCTGAAAAAGTGTCAGATGAGAAACCCTTCTGAGCACTGGAAAAACACACCAAGTCTCCCCAGAAAATTAAAATCATACTGGTTGGAAAAGGTAAATGTGTGTCACTTTTGGAGCATGGCATTCATGGAGTATAACAGTGAAGTAAAACTAGCTTAATCTTTCTGATACTTAGTAATTATAATAGAGCCCAGATTAGAAAATGACCCAGCATTCCATAATTCCATAATGCCAAGTCATTAATTTTGACTTCAGGGTAGGTAATATCTCAGTCTTATGCAATATGAGGCCTAACCAGATAATCAATCTATGGTTTCTTAAACTCTGACAGTCTTTTACACTGTGGAAAGATACAAAGTAAAACTCAGACATAAATGGACTAAATAAAAGGATAATCATTATAACAAGGTTTCACAAACTTTTATTCAAACAGCATCATTTTCTGAATCTGTGTCAAGATTTCTGCTTGGCTTTTTTCAGGATGGTCTTTTTTGTTGAGATGGACTTATTCAACATAGAAATACAGAAAAGAGAAAAAAGAATCCAGTATAGTTTTGTGTTATGCCTTAATCCTAAATGCTTTTACAGCTCTAAATGTATTACAGGATGTATCCTGAGAACGGCTTGTCATTTCAGTTGACAATAATAGAGATAAACATGTTTTGAACATTCAAAGATATCCAATCCATAGATTACAATTTGCAGCTGAGTTGACATTGTACTGCTAGTAATACTGGATGATGTGAAGACAGAATGAAATTACTTTCTTTCATGAGGTTAATGTTTACAAATAATTTCAGAACAATCAGCTCTTTGTATAACCTATTCATGTGCAGGGTATATGAATTTATAACAGTAAACTTTTTTTTACTGGATGCTGAAAAGAACAGTTTTTACACTGCGTTAATTTTCATTTCAAATTCTGGCCTTCCATCTTCCAAATAGCAATATACCAAAAAATAACAAAAAAGCCCACAAAGTAAAAACCCCAAGCCCTCTTTAAATCAGATCTCTTTAATTGGTAGGAAAAAGCACCTACATTGCCTGTTACCCTCTTAATATTTTCACCGTGTTTTTTTTCTGTGAAGTTAAGCAAAACTCCAACTATCTCCCTAATCAGGAATACTTAAATGAAGTTCTATTATTAAAAAATGTAGTTCCCTTACTATACCTTGAATAGGAGCTCTGATTGATTGTGACTGACACACACCATTGAATTCAATTGAATTTTTAACCTTTTGTATTATTTCATGTGAAAATCTGACATGCTCAAAATGCCAAATTGTTTAGGAAACCAATGGCAGCTATTCACTAAACAATAATTTTTACCATGACTTTTTAAAATAAGGTAGGTCAAAAATATTTTAATACAGCTGTTTCAGAGAGATTTTGTTCATTACTGCCTATCTGGTCATCAATGGATGAAGCTGGAAATAAGAAAATCTCCATCAGGTCCTAGGGATGTGAGTTGTCTTCAGTACATAAAAAACAACTCTCCCAATGCAAATATAGATTCATTTACAAAATCTGCAGGTGCTACAAATTCAATTGTATCTTCCTATTGCCAGTCAAGCTTAGCACTTCAACAATAATTTACTCATAATCAGACTGAGACAAAGCCAGCTGTGCCTCAGAATTCAAAATACCTTATATTTCTTTAGGAGACTTCTGTTTGAAAAATATTTTCATGAGATCAGAATGCAAGCTGTTGCAAATACAATCATGCAAACCTCCTCTTGTCGTGTCATCGTGGCATAGAAAATCATCTTTATAGCAGGATTTATGGGTACTTTGTTATTACACAATACTGTGCAACAATTTAGGAGAAATGGAAAATACATATAGTATTACTATAATTCAAGGATGATTTGACTTTTTAAAAATAACATCAAAGTCAAATAAAAGAGAAGACATTTTGACCAATTATTTGAATTCATTGCCAGCTTAGTTTCACTAAGACATCATACTGTGTGACTCAAAAAACATGTTCTTTCTTATCTGAAATGTATTTTGGTGGATGTTGTCAATGTCTTTCAATAATTTCACCTTGAAATAATTCTTAGAAAGGGATAAGACAGTAAATGCAAGAACTTCTTTGAAATACTGCTCTAAACTTAAAAACCATTCATGTTTGACTGATTTTTCAGTTTATTAAAAAGGGCAAAACCATGTTTTCCCAATTTCATTCTAGATTTGCTAAAGATTGTCTGAAACATGAAACTATTACATATAGCTAGTTTCACTTCAGTTACATTTTTAGTATGGGAAGTTCCCATTGACTTCAGTGTGAAAAAAGAACTTGCTGGACCTGGACATGACAGAGGATCCCAACAATCTTCATATGAAGTATACATTTAAATTTAAACATTATGTTAAAGAAAGTCAAAACCAGAAATGTTTTCCCTTCTGTCCAAAAATTCAAGCTTCTAGACTCCATTCCAAGAAGGATCAAACAAAAATTAAATATGATTTGAGACAGAACATGTAGACACAACTAGTATCAAGGTATCCCATATTTTAGATGACTCATCCTGGCTGTTGACTCAACTGTTGACTAATGGACTTTTCCTTGGGCTCCTCCACTGCTAGCTTCATCCACCTTTACCTCATGATTAAATTTTTCACAAAGAAAAAAAAAATAATTTTAGTTAGTAGAATGGGAAAATTATCAATGGTAACCAGTTATTCCAAGATGGAACCCTGGAGCCTAAACTTGAAAAATTAGTTACTGATATTGTTTTTCATAATACAGTCATTTGGAGGACTAATTATCTGAAAATTATATTACTGCATTTACCTCTATTCATGTTATTACTTCTTTTTTTTTTCCGTTTTCTAAAATTTTTACTTGCTGTTACTTTGACCAAATAGAAATTGGAGGCTCAAGAACCTTTGTAGATCTAACATGTAAATGGCAAAGACATTTTTACAGTTCCCGTGCTAGAGAATATCTACCTTGATATGATAATTTCCTTTTCTTTTTTCCATTTTTTTCAAGTTAAAAATAAAAAACTCCAACTTGAACAAACCCTCAGGGAAGTTAACCAAAGATTAGGATGGATACACCACTTCTAGGTACAGACCTGAGAAGCCTGAGAAAACAGACTGTCTATATCCAAGTCTGGGACTGACCAAAAAAAGTGAACAGCTTCCACCTACATATGCTTTTGGCTTGTCAGAAGAAGAGGTTTAGTCACTGTGAGTAAAGTTGGCAGACCTCTTCCAGAAGCTCTGTGGAATGCAGCCTCTTCCAGAAGTTGATCTCACTGCTTTTTACAATCTTAACCCTCACTGATCTCCCTTACTCTTCCTCTGTGACAGCAGCAACAGCAGTAGAAAGTCATATGGAAACTCTGATTTAATTCCTTTGTTACGTTTCTCCATATCCATTAACAGGGCTCAGTCCTGGCTCCTTCTCTGACCTCATGTGGTATCAGGGAACATTGAAAATGTGATGCATCAGGGAGAATCAAGGAGGAAAGTGACAGGACAAGGAGAAGCTTTTTGTCTTGAATCATGCAGCATCTTGAGATGAAATCCCTCTCATGCAAAACTGTGATGTGAAATGAGGAAACTTTGTGAGAGAAAAATAGATTTCAGACTGCTCCCAGATTCTTCCAAAATCCTTCTGTCTTCAGGCCTCAGTTTCCCTACAGAGAGTCTACATTATTATTTATCTTTATTGTTATTATATTTAACTTCCAGGCTAACAACTTCCATACTAACTACTCAGATCAGTATAGCTAGCTGGGTAACTTTTGCAGCTTGGGGAGAATCAGATGTCTTAGGTTCATTCTTCACCAGCCCACACTGCTTATCCTACAATTAGGTCAGATGTGTACAGTCCCCATAGCCATGAAATGTCACTATTACATGGGAATATTTGAGGGGGAATGAAAGGAGGACACAGCCTACTTCTAGTCTTTAAATCTCCTTTACCTTTATTGGCAGAAAGAACTTTCAGCTCTGACAAAGAGGCTGGGCTGCAGAAGGTGGATCACATGATACGATGGTGTATCTACTTTGGCACCCAGTAATTTAATTATCAAGTACATCTTGAAGTTTAACTGTAAGACAGTGACTCCAGGTAACTACTGAGTGACCCACTACTTTTAGTTCACAGTTAGATGCCTGTCTCAGGCTGGGAATCACAAACCCAGGGTTTTACACTTAGCAGAAAAAATGAACTTTTGGTCCAACCAAAAGTTTGGACAATGAGCTAGTTGTTTGCTTCTCAGCTCAAGACTGGATTGGCCACTGTGTTTGGCCACCAGCAAGCTCCCCTCATAGTTGCAACTCAGGAGGCATCAAGACATGCCAGACCAGAACCCGACTATGAGGTTTTGGGCTTACTTCACACTTGAGCCCAGAGGTGCTCTTCTCACAAGTCCTAGTAGTTGGGCAAAATCTGAATTGGCATTGACGGGCGCTGCCAGGCTGAATCACCCTCAGCTGTAACCTACCGATTTTGTCATAGGTGGATGGGCCACCATCACCTAATCTAGGGAAAGGACACACACTAGTTATCTAAATGGTCCAATAAATATGGAAATAAACCCCCCTCGCCCCTCCAAAAAGTGACCTCAAGCCTAAAATAAGGCATTCTGGCAGTGGGAACGCGTGGCCTCCGGCCTTCCCGTGACATTAAGAGAGGGGTAGCCACCGCAACCATCCGTCGTTGAGAAGTGGGATCTTCAGCCAGGTGAATCTCCTGCTCGCAACAGTTTGGGGAAGCTGCGAGGACGCCAAGCGAGAGGTGGCAGCAGCGAGTCGCCGTGCAGCCCGGTGGCGGCGGTCGGCCCGCAGCGCTGCCGCCTCGGCTCAGCCCGGCATGCCTTATCGGGCGCGGCGGTGCGGGGCTGGAGGGGCGCGGGGAGGATGGATGGGAACGCCGTGTCCCGCGGTAGCAGCCCGCCTGGCCGCGTCTGCCGCCCGGGGACACGCGGGTCCCTCCCTGCGAGGCAGGTGCTGGGACCGAGATTTTGGGCAACAAATGACCGGCTGTAGGCTCTGGCCGGGCGCCTTGGCCGCGCTTGTGGCCGTCCCCAGTGCCGCGCTGATGCTCGCTAGCCCGCTGCGAGCGTGAAGTAGCAGAGGTTACCCTGGGAAACAACCCAAAAAATTGGGTGGTATTGTTCAGGTGCCAAAACTCCGAGCAGCGAGTTGAAAGGAGCCGTGGAGTGGCAACTTTCAGGTGAGTGCTGCAATTGCATTCCACACAAGTTTCTCAACAAAGGGTTAAGCGTGCGCAGGAGTAAAACATGACTTCCATATTCCTTACCCTATTTGCTCGCAAGAATACTTCAGAGAACACGGTAGGATTTCCACCTAGGTTTCCCAAGCATGGAAAGAGAGACCCGAGGTAGACACAAGCCGGAGAATGAGCTCTGGCTTCCCTGTTGCCGTCACCGTTTTGGCTGGCCGACCTCAAGTTCCCAACCCATGACAGCAGGAGCCGCGGTCACTGCCGAGGGGCTGCTCCTCACCGACGACCCCCGCCCTAGGGTGCGCTCCCACACCTGGGCCCTCTGCCCTGCCTCCCTTTCCCCAGTAAATCAGAGAGCCCCTCCGGCCGCGGGGGTCTGAGGGAACACGGGGACGTACCCCTCTGCGGCGAGGCATGGGGACCCTGCCCGGCCCTACCTCAGCCCCGCCCGGCACAGGCGGCAGCGCCTCATCGGTAGCGGGGCCGCCCGCCCCCTGTGTCGCCCCCCCAGCGCCGCCTGCTCGGCCGCGGCGGGCGCGCTCCTGCTGGGGAGGGGACGGGCAGGGAGGGGCGGAGGCAGGCGGGAGGGAGGGAGGCAGGGCGGGCGGGAGCGCGGCGGCGGCAGATGCTGCGGCGGCGGCTGTGTCTCCTTCGGCCACATCCCGCGGCCGGTGCGCCCGCCCGGCGCGCTGCGCTACGGCGCCGCCGCGCAGCCTGCCCCAGCCGCCGCCGCCGCAGCGGCCCCGCGCCTCGCCCCAGCGGCGGGGCGGTGGATGCCGAGCCCTCCTCGCCCCGGCAGCCAGCGGGCAGCTGTCCTGCGGCCGAGCCCCTCGGAGCCGGATCGGCGCGCTCGCACGGACACGGGGACACACGGGCGCACACGCACGCCCTGGGGGGGGGGGGCAAGCCGAAGATGCTGCAGCTGGGCAAGGTCAGGACCTTGCGGTGAAGCCCGGAGCCGTCGCTCGCCCCCCCCCAAACCCCCATCCGCTCCTCCGCTTCATTCTCGCTTAGCGCACTGAGGATTTGCTGTTGGGTTTTGGTATATGTTTGGGAGCAAGCAGGCTGAATCGGCGCCGATCGGTGAGTACGACAGGCACCGTAATGGTGCCAGGTCCGTCCCCCTCCCCCCCCCACACACCCTTCCCGCCTGCGTGGTGTTTCTTCTTGGTGCGGGGTCCTGCGCTGCTTCCCTCGGCGAGGCTGCCGGGCTGGGTTGGGCTGCAAGGAGCGGTGTTTATGCCCTCAGTCAAAAGGTAACAAAGTGCGTGATTTTCTCATGTCTCTTTCTGCCGGGCCTCCCCTCTCCATCGCTTTCCTCCCTTTCTTGCTAC
This sequence comes from Motacilla alba alba, assembly GCF_015832195.1. Taxonomy (NCBI): domain Eukaryota; kingdom Metazoa; phylum Chordata; class Aves; order Passeriformes; family Motacillidae; genus Motacilla; species Motacilla alba. The sequence goes on from NC_052017.1 coordinate 79,376,784, forward strand.
GTTAGTCGTTGCTTATGTAGGGCATCCGCGGCACAGTGTCTCCCGACGCCCTGCACTAATGTGCTCGTTACGGCGGTGAAGTCATGGGCCAGGGAGAAGGAGGAGGAAGAGGAGAAGGAAGATGAAGGGGCCCGGGGACCCGCGGGCGGGGGCAGCGCCCGGCCCTGCGCGGAGCCCGCGCCCTGGGGCGGCTCCGAGCGACGGCTGCTGCCTGTTTCTGTGTGTCTGTACTGCTTGTGTGTGTCTGTGTGTGTGCGGAGGGGTGTGTGGGGTGTGTGCTCTTCCTTTGAAGCCACTGTCTGCGAAATCCTGCGCTCGAGGAGCGGGCTGAGGGGGTGGGGAGGGGAGCCGCGATGTGCGCTGTGATGTTTCGTTGATCTATATTTAATGGCTGAAAGAAGAGATGCTTTTCTTTCCTTTACCCTTACCTTACTCTTATTCTGGTGTGTAATGTGCTTGCATCGATCGGTCAAATCGTAGCTTCAGCTGAATCAAGTCACCACAGAGGAAGGAGGTGCAGCGGCACAGGCAGTACATGCAATATACAAATTCATCTGGCCGGGGATCTTGGAGAAAATGAAAAAGCCCGTTAGAGGGATAATTTTAGAAACCATGTTAAATTTCCCCGGGAGGGACTGGAAGGACGAATACATGGAAGAGTGTAATACAGTATCTTGTGCTGTTACATTTTCTTACACTTTGTTAGGGTGTGCTTTGTTTGAATTCAGGGTGTCACAGTTAACCCAATGCTTTACAGAAAAGAAAAATCCAAAACTTAGAAGAAATATTTAGAAATGAATAGGCTCCTTTATTGAACACCAGCTCTTAACTTTAGTGGCTGTAGTAACTGATATCTATGCCCTTAAAAAACGTGTGTCCCTTTTTATTTGCAATAACAAGGTAAAGTAAAAACTTCACATTGCGGGTTTATTTTCAAAGTCTTTATAGGTAGCCTATATGTAAAGTGAAAACAGTGAGTCAGCCTGAGCTGTGCTTTGTAGCAAACCTTTCCTTAGGGTACGTCAAGGCTTACGTACCTCAAGACAGAGGGAGGACAACCCAGAATTATATGGAGTTTATGTAAGTCTGTTGTGTCTCTTGCAAAATCAAGAGAGGGGAAAAAATATCTTTAATCATTCTGTACTTCAGGATATATTCATCCTGTCTTAAAAAATAAACTGATTATGTAACTCATGTAGGCTGGGTCTATCTTTTTCAGGCAGCCTAGTTAGTTGGCAGTGTATAAATGATATGGCACTAAGGGGTTAAGGGCAGGTCTCCTGAGAAAGCTGCTGTATAGCCTACTTGTGGGCCTCTGAGGCTCAAGTGGCTTTAGGGCTTTTGTTGCCTTTACACAGGTGATCTCGGGAGGAGCCCCAACACTAGACCCAAACCACCTTGAATGACTGTGATATTTAGGCAAAACATTATACGATGGTCAAACACCCTTGTAAGACTAATTTCTGAACTGAGTTGGTGAAGCTGTCTCCTTTCAGTCTGTGAATGACATGATCCTTTGGGAGCCTTGACTGACTATCAGCTGCAAAACTGCAGAGAACTTGCGATCGATCATCGTCATTAGTAAGAAGTTGATTAATAGCTCGGGACTGGGTTGAATGTGATTATGTTGAATGTTGTAGTTCCAAAAGAGGAGATCACATCTTGATCACGTTGTTCAGAGATGGTTTTTGCAGTCTGTTATATAAGAGAGGCTTGGGAAAAAAAAAGGAGTAGCGGGCTGTGCTATGTATACCTACCGAGGGAAATACCCCCCAAAGCTGCTAGTAGGAAGCTAAGTATTTATTTCCAGATGCCAGTTGCATGACTTTTTGTGGATTGTAAGAAAGATGCTTTTGGGAGAGGACTCCAGCAACAATTCTCGAGTTCTATTTGTCAGGTGCCTTAATAGATGTTAAAAGCAATAAATAGCTCATTGGTGACACAAGCCTCTGACTTTTGCTGTGGGATTTTTTGATAACAATACCAAGATAATTTCATCCTCAGATAATGAACTCTAACAGGCAATTGCATAAAATAGAAATAGTAGCAACTAAAATAAATTTTTTTGCATAATTCTGATTAGTAGAATTTACCTCTGCTGATGGATGGTAGCAATTTAATCACTATGGTTTGGTGTTGAGTATTTGTTGCCCAAGACGTGTAAAATCAACTTATGCTACAAAAGAAATGCTGGAGTAGTTTATTTAAAGTGTTTTAAGAAAAGCCTTTTTAGGTAGGGGTGTAGATTGGCATGTAAATGGAGCAGATAACAGAATCAGCGGAACTCATGAGTGTTAAATTTTGCACTAAATTTCAGGTACATTTTCTATTTCATGGTTCAGTGTGATATGATTTTTAAAGCCGATCACTTGTGGAAATTCCAGCATATCTTTGTTAGGATTTCAAGCATATGTTTCTATCCTAGAAACAACTGTTTTCAGGAGTATCAGCAAGATAAGGAAAATGCATTATTACAGTACTTTTCACTTAAATAATGACCTGTGGTTTTGATGGTGCTTGTAAGCCATGAAGGGTTTGATATTTGAAGTTACAGATGAGGTTTGACAAAAATGAAAGTGATTGTTTTTTCTCTTTGAAGTTCCCAGTAAGACCCTATTAGAGGATGAATTTTGGATGCTTATTTACCTACACAATATTAAGTTTAGTAGTAGAATTGTTAATAACATACAGGTAAACAACATACCTCAATAGAGGCAGCAGTTTTAAATATGGAAAATTAATTTCTTAAGTGACAGAATGACTCTCAATTAGGACTAAACCACATTTGCTCTTAAAGAAGAAATTGCTTGTGTCATGATAGAAGATATTATACCAGGAAAAACATTGTATTTTTGGCCTTTTTTAAATGAGGTATGTTGGGAAAAGTATTTTCTATCATATTGATAGGAAGTCTCCATGCAGGACAGGTAAGTACTCCTCTGCTTACACACTGCAGAACCACACAACCCTTTGGCTAAATAGCTTCTTGGTAGTTAGGCTCACCTGGAAAGAAATCTGAATGCACCATGACACACTAAAACAATTTCTTCTATCATCTCAGGATGTGCTTTGTGTAGTGAATGGGTTGTAAAAGCAGATTGCCTGACCAGATTGTCTGGCATTATGCTGGACAAAATTTAAATTCAATAGTATTGAAAAGGAAATATGCTATTTGTTTCTATGTAAACCAGTTGCCATGTTAATAGATTTTTTTTTTCTTATATAAACTGCCAGTTTAGTCTAGAACTAAGAAACAGAGAAACATTTCATTATCTATGAGAGCAAGCATTTAATATTTGTTTAAATTGCTCTTGGCATGGTAACTTCTGGTGCATCCTACTGGCTCTTAATCTGCCTATTCTACTTTACAAAATTCTATTATAATAATAAACAATAACTTCAAGACACACAAAGCATGAATCAAAATGTATTATCTTGTCCTTTTGGTTGCTGCCTATTTTCTTGAAGCTTCTGGAAAAAAAAAAAAAAGACCAAAAAGCCCCAGAAAAACACCCAATCTAAACTCCCCGAAGAGAACCCCCAGGTTTCTAATGAAACTTTTAAACTTTGTACGTCTCAGAGCTTCCAAAATGGTGTTAACTTTCTAAAACTCATATATAAAATACACATGTTTGATGTTGCATTTTGTTTTGGTTTATTGTGTTAATTCTACTATAATTGTTTTGGTTTATTGTGTTAATTCTACTATAATAATTCTACTATATAATGAACTATTATTTTCCACTTGTTTTAATTCCACTTTAATTTTAAGAAGCACAAATATGTAGAGTTTGATTTGTGGCATCCAAAATCAAGAACATCTGAGACTCAAAGGGGCTTTACATAAAACATTCTGTAGGGGAGGATTTTTTTGCATTTTCCCCTCCTATGTTTTCAATGTTTTTGTCTTCCACTCTTTTCTCCTTGCCAAATTTACAATTGATTTCTTCATCTCCCAAAAATCTTCACAGTAGAGCAACTTCCTTTTGGTCAAGATAATTACTTTTACTGACAGTGTAACTTAAATTTGCCTGCTTAATGTAACATAAACATCTTCTTTTTCCAGCCATGGGTACATTCTCCTGTTCAAATACTGTCAGTTGTTGTTCAATTAAGTAGCCAAGATACACCTTTAAGGCTGAATTTTTGAAGGAAGCCAAAAGAAATAAGCGGGTAGTGTAAATATGTATTCTGATGGGATTCTTGATTGTTTTAAACCCACTTAACCCTTACACATTGAGTTATATCAGATTTATATCAGATAGTTTCATCCAAATTGCTAAGATGCTTGGGAAAATAATTAGAAATAAGTTTCGATCTGCTGGTAGAAAATTGTTGTACCTTTTAGCTCCACTAGGATGACTATAGGTTGTAATCTTCATCCTGTAAAAGTACGTGCTTTCCATCAGAACCAGCAAGCAGTTTGGAAGGGTGACTGGCAAGGATGGTCTGAGAGGTAACTCAAGGCTCCAACAATGAGTTTCAAGGTATTTTACTTCTTGCTTCCCAAGAGAGTTCTACAGTTTTTGAAGCTGGGTATCTGAAAGGCAAGAAAACATGCACTGGATGTTATAAACAGAGCATGTGAACTTTTTAGTTTTTCTTAACAGTTTTCCGCCTAAATGCTGGAATCCACAAATTTGTATGCTTCTGATATGCTAGCTGATCTATAAGTGGCTATAGTTTTTTGTTTGTTTGTTTGGGGTGTTTTTATGGGGTGTCTGTTGGGTTGGTTTTTGGTTTTGTTTTGCTTTGGTTTTTTGTTTTTTAAATGTATACATTTAAATTTATGTGAGCAAAAAGTGCAACTTTTCTGAAGATGGCATAAATGAATCAAATCCTGGCATGTTGGTTGGGTAGTAATCAGGTTTCTTCGAAAGCAGGTTGCTGTTGTTGTCCCAGCCAAATTTGCTTGGTCAAAAAAAATTTGTTCTTGACAAGAGGTTGACTGTTGCTTTACCTATTTGGCATATGGGAAGGCAAAAGCTTTTCATGCTCTTTTTTTTGTGTGTGAAAAGTGTCATGACATTAGATATGGATGTTCATATTCAGTGAAAAGCAGAGTGAGAAGGCAGAATGCTAGGTCGGAGAATGATTACCTAAGGAAACAACAACTTAAATTTCAGCAATGGAAATGCCTCAGGATTAAACATGTAGATCTTGCCTGGACAAACCACTAGAATTTGTAGAGTCAGTGCTTTAAATAAGCAGGTACTTGGAGATATTAATTACTCTATCACTTTCTCACATTTCCTATGCCAACCAAGCTTCAGGACAACTTTTGAACATGCCTAATGGCATCATCTAATTTGTGCTTGGCGTGATACTGTAGTAGGTGAGATTCTGTGTGATGGAGAAATTGAAGTCTCATGGGAAGTTGGAGTTGGGGCTGCTAAAAAGTGTAGGTACTAAATACAGGGTGATACATCTACTGAATTCTTACAAATCAAAATCTAGGTTAGTCTGTGAGCATTTTGAAAAAAAATAACCAAATGATTAGCCATATTTGATACTTTCTGAGTACTTCTGATGAAATGCCTGTATCCTTGATCACCACATGATGGTAAACTGAACCTTCAGTTCAGTGCCTAACCTTGTCTGACCTAGTGTGCTTAGAAATGCAGTGAATAAGACAAAAAAGTTCTGGGTATTTTAACAAGTTTGTGTTTTAATGAAGGGAGTTGACAGTAATTGATGAGTTGTAAAATTCTTGCTGCAAATGGTTTTGAAGCCTGAGTTACAAGAATGATGTGATTTTATATGTGGATTTCCACTGCAGTGCTGATGTATGTCATCTGATGGTACAAAGGGCAAAACTTGGAAGGATGATAGTGCATCTCTATTGTTGCAGGGGGCCCCCAGCTGGGTAATAGCTTACATAAACTCCATGTATTACAGAGGGCTGATTAATCTCTTTATTATATTATATTATTATTAAAAAACCCATTGCTCTTTTAGATCTTAGTTTGCTATAAGTGTACTTAATTGGTCCTTTAATTAAAACACCATCACCATTGGCTAATTAAGAAACTACCCTTTGGTAATCAAAGCTCCATAACACATTCCACATGTTCACAATACCAGGTGCAGCAAGTTAAGATAAGAATTGTTTCTCATTCTTTTCTCTGATCTTCCCACAGCCTTTTCCCAGAATGATGCCTGGGAAAGTTGTGTTCCTCTCTGTGGTCAGAGAGCTGCTGCTACACATTTCTTTTTTACAAGTGTCAAAAATAGAGAATACATTCTCAAAATTTTCATTACAATTAAAGCAACAGAAAACTGTTGGCTTCTGTTTTCTTTACTTCTGACATTTACCTGTATTAACCTTCACAATAGAAGGATTTTGAGTAAAAGGTTTGGAAGTCCTGTCCTACTTACAGCTCACCAGGTTAATTCCAGATCCTTCTCAGCTATGCCTGTGTGATTTTTAGACAATAAAGTTTGGCCCATTCTGGGGAAAAAAAAAAGGGGTTGTAAACTGCCACAGACCTTGAGGATTAGCTACTACACATACATTTGTTTTACTGATGACTTACATCATTCTACAGTTGAATGCATAGGAGATAGGCAACACCAATTCCTCTTTTTCTGCCATAATAAATATGATAGTCCCTTACAGATTTTATAGATTCAGTAGTATGTATTTTTGGTTGAAAGTGTTTCTGACAAGCTTGGCAGCTTATTGCACTTATTTTTCACTTCTGACTTCTATTGCCTTTACCAAGAACAAGTAAATTATTGCACAGAGCCTCAGGAGTCTTGGGGGACTCTGACTTTAATCTCTTCAAAGAAGAATGGACAGGTTGAGCTTAATTAGAAACATGCATGTCTAATCAAAGGGTAAATTTAGAATCAGAAGTTTTAAGAACTGGCATTAAAGGCAGACTCATGATACCAAAAAATCTTTGGCATCATGAAGCCATGGCATATTTGTGAAGCATAATGCACTATTCTGATACGCAATTGTTTAATACTCTCAGGTATGTAGGTCTTCCTAATATGTGTCATTACATAGTTTTTTTCAATAAAAAAAATTCCAAAGCATGCAATTCTGGTCGAACTATGGAAGTTCGTTCGTTAGCCCCGAGTGTTTCCACTGGGATCCTGTGCACTTAATTCTCAATGCAGACTCTCATAATGAGCACCCAAAGGATGGCTAATACTCCTCATTTCAGCAAGGAGCAAACATTTCCTTATATTCCATGTATCTTATGTAGCATAGATCTGTTCGGCAAGTACTGCATGTGGATGAAGTGGAACGCTATGGTGTAAAATGTAACCTTTACATTTCTTCTTTGCTTTTCTTGAGATTGAGTTTTGATTAGTTGGCTTACATGTTCCCTCTCCATAAATACCTTATACATAAAAGTAGGCAAGAGTAATCTGCTTATTAATTCTTACTTTTCTATCTCTAAGTCTTGGAGATACAGTGCATGTATAGGTCTTGATGTTGTGTTTTATTTTGTTTTGGGTTTTTTTTTTTCCAGTCAGTAAGAGATGCGACTTTTTTGTAGTGAATAATGAATATTTGTTCTATTTCATGTGTATTAGAAAAACAGTGTTTGAACTCAGCAGAGGAGACATCTGGTTTTGTGTGGTAAAACCAAAATTTCAGGTTTTGATGATGTTTAATGCCTTCAATTTAGCTTAGAGTGGGTAAAATTTTACACAGATATGTAAAGTAATTCAGTTTGATTTCCAGAATAAAATTTATGTACTTAATAATTTTATTTTTTTTTGTGAGCAAGTGCAACACTGGTATTTGAGGAATACACTATACCTGACAGGGACAGTTAAGTGCAATATAAATTTGACCTACTCTTAGAATTTTGAGACGTCCTTTGATTTTTGAGACCTGGCATCTCTGACTCCTGAACACGCTGGTGTCATTTCACTGGAAAGCTGGCTGAACAGAGCCACTTCAAAGAACCTGATTTTCTTGTTTGTGTGTGAAGTCCCTATATCTAGTTACTCAGAGGGGAGCTGGCCAATGAGGAGAAAGGAGGAGCAGGTTTTCCTTCACAGTGAAGGTTGTGTGTTCTGCCCACTGGAGTCCTCAGGCTGACATTGCTGATGGATTGCTCTGCCTGAGACTGTCTTCCCTTTAAAAAATATCCAGGGAGGAGCTACTTGGCTTTTGATCAGTGGTGATGGAAATTTTTCAGGTCCCCAAATGACAGATTGTTGGTGATCTATTGACAGAACAGACTTGAAGAAATGATGTATGTCAAGAAGCCAAAGAGTCTGCAATATAAATTTCTTTTACATTTTGGGGTTTGTTTTTTTTAGTTTTCACTTGTTTTTTTGGGGTTTTTTTGTTTGTTTGTTTGTTTTTACTGTACATAGTGTCCAAAGCAAAGGAAGAGATCTGAGATACTGGTTATAGCAGTCCAATAAAAGGCTGGATGGGAATGTGGGGACAGGGAGACAGATTGGAAGGCATAACTGCTATGTTGTCAATGAATAGGAAACATGCTAATTCAATCTCTTAACACAGGTAGTTGATCCAGTCTGATGATTTCTAGCAAATACTTTTAGAAATACATTTTTGGGGGTGTTTTACTTACTAAAGGGCTTCAGTTTTAACAGAACACCTTGCACAGATAAGCAAAATAGAGTTTGAACATGTTTAAGAAATGCATGCATGCATATATTCTATTTCTGTGCATTAAATACATATGGAATTAGTTGCACCTCTGTCAAATGTAAAAATTCCTCTCTTGCATGCACGTTGCACAGCTTGCATATTAATCTCAAAAGCAATGTAATGTTGTCATCTCCCCCAGGCAAAACCCAGCTGTATTCTTGTTGAATTTGGTAACAGAAATCCAGCTGATTCCATGGGACCCCTGTGTTTTACTAGATGTCCCTTAGTGAATTTTTTTCTATTTCTTCTGCCTTCTTTCACTTGACTCTTTAATAATGCCACAAGATAATATTTGTCATGAAACAGTCGGTGTGAGCTTTTTCAGTGGCTTTTGTTTTGTGGTTTTTGGTTTGGTTTTTGATTGGTTGGTTTGTTGGTTGAGCTTTTTTCGTTTGATGGAGGTTTTTGTTGTTTTTTGTTGTTTTTTTGTTTTTCGGTTTTAATAAAATTGTGGTTATTACACTGTTATCATAAAACAGGCAGGACAAGTAAACTCAGTAGCAGTTAATAGTTTTTATACTATTTGGTCAATATGAGTTATAGGTGGGGGTAAAAATGGTGGAGAAGTGGGAAAGAGAACGAAAAAATCAGAATAGAAGTTGGTTTAGCTAACTTATCGTATTGAAAGATTCTTCCTAATCTGTAGAACAGTATAGTTCTAGAAGTGTAAGGTTTGTTTACCTGATAGTGTAGCATGCTAGTCATCAAATGGAATTGCTCTCTAGGAAGTTGTACAGATCTCCTAAAACAAGTGACTGAGTTTATGGAAATACACGTTCTTGGGAATAAAGCAATTTATTCTTCCCCTTCTGCTCTTTTTAAATTTACTTTTTCATAAGGTATTTAGCATGCCTCCAGTAAAATACTGTAATAAAGAAGCAAGGACTCCTGATTTTTGAAGGGCTTAATATTCTCATAACATTCAAGTATCCATGTTTTTAAAATACTTTTCTAATAAATCTTTACTTAAATGTGGTCTTTTGGTTCCACTTTGGATTTAATAACTAAATAATATTGGCAGATTGACAAAAATAAAGGGGTTTTTGGTCATATGGTTTTGTTTAGGAGTGTCTAATTTGTATATACTATGCAACCCATTCATGTTTTTGTTAAACAAAAGAGAATGAGTGGTGGATATTAAAAAGACAAGTTAATCAGAAGGAATGGAACAAATGGAAAGGTGACGCGGTCTTGAAGCGCAGATGTATAGCTGTGCTTCAGAAATAAATGTTATGTCTAAAACCTAGTGTTGTGAATTACGAGTCTCTAACTCTTTCACATCATCTATGGTAAGTTGCGCACTTAAGGGAATAGGATGCAGAAATAAAATTATTTTAGCCATCCTCAGACTCCATGGAAATAGTAGAAGATTTATTACAGCAATATTGCTTCCATTAGCTGACCCAAAACACATCTCATGTCATATCATTCCAACATGGAAGGTTCCCTATGAATTTTACAGGCGAGCTGAGGTGCTGTCACTACCACTTACTGCTGAGGCTGATTTTTGTCTGAATGGGAACATCCACTGAAAACTTGTGCCACTTCTATGTAGACTTTTCTACCTTTAAGTATGTTCCTGCACCTTGATACAGACCCTGATGGATGTCTGTCTCTCTTGTATCCTCTACTTAAATTGGTTGTACAATAACTGTTATGAACTACTGTAGTGTTCTTGTTTCAATGTAAGAAAACAAACATTTTTTGCTTGAAAAACAACATCTGAGTTTCCGGTGGCTACCACACTTCCTAACAACATGATGGGAAATTTATGGAGTCCAAATTCTCTCTCATTTTTTATTTTAAAACTTTTATATGAATAGCAATATCCCACAAATAAATATATGTGCATTCAAGAAGCATGGAGAAGAATGGTTTTGTCTGATTGTGTTATCAGTATCCAAAGCTTGCACTTCTGTCCATAGTCTGTGAAAGGAAAGGGTTAGAGACTTGTGATTGGTTTCAAATACCAGTTTTTAGACACAAAGTGTATTTCAGAGGCACAGCTATACATCTGCATTTCACAGGAACAGTTGAAGAAAGGAAGGCCAGCACAAAGCTTTTTCTTTTTTGCAGATGAATCCTTCTGAAGCTCCTTCAAAAAGGTGACTTACCTTGCTGAATGAATTTATAGAACATTGTTCAATATTTCTGATGTTTTAATCTTCACATTTTTCATACATGTGTAGAAGAATAAAAGGGACTTGCAATTTAAAGTCTGAGCATTAATACATCCAAAACTTCTGAAGTCTGAAGATGTATGCAGAGCTTTTAATAGTACCTAAACATGACATTCAAATATTACCCGAAGTGTAACAGGCATATAAAGCAATGCTTTCTATCTCTTCAATTTTTTTTCTGCCAGGCAGGCTTCCTTCTTTTGAATAGACTTTTTATTTGGTTGTCTTGAATCAGTCATTAATAGGTTAAATAGAATATAATGGAAATTGCTGTGGCCTAGTGAATTCTGTTCTTGCCTTTTTAATTTTTTTTACTATTTTGACAAGCTCTACAGCTTATGATACTACTTGACCCCTGAAATAATTTTATGGTGCAAAAAGATATTGTGAAGGGCCCGAAGCTGCCAATTCTAGATGAAGGCTAGCTCACAGTGGAAGCCTCAGGAGGCTCCTTCAGTATTCCTGTTTGCAGCTGTTGTTTCAAACTTTCTTACCATTCTGCCTACAGAAAACCAAACTTCTCAGTGTTTGAGTGGAAGTGTATTTGCTTCTTATTGATACTGAATTTCAGCAGGTGAATTTTGTTGTGGAACTGGACCTTAGCCCTAAATTAGAGCAGGACCTTGAAGCTAGCTGTAAATATGCCAGTGCTTCCCACGTTGAAGTACAGAGTTCAGCACTTCTGAGTCTATCTGTGACTCTTTAGAATAACAAACAGAACCACAGTCTGGACTGTGCTCCAGCGCTCTCTGCCTCTACAGAGTGGTGTGTGACCAGTTCCCTCCCGGGGTGCGTTTAGAAAATTGTGTGCTGCAGCTTCATTAACTGCACCCTGTATGAGAGACCATATGCAAGAATGCAGATGGAAGAACAGACTGGACTCATCTAAGCAATCAAACATTGTGGCGGCTCTTTATTTTGTATTACATCAGTGTTTTGACAACCATACTTAGATCACAGCCCTGTTGAACCTGTGCCGTCCAAAACACACTCACAGATGGTCCTTGTGCTGAAAAGTTCAAAAACCTATCTAACAAGACTGCTGAAGGGAAAACAAGTCAAGAGAGGCTGAAAATAGGTCAGGAGTAAGCATGAGAATAGGATCTTCTTGGTTGCTTATGTACTCTGTCTCCTAGAGCATGTAGCCCTTTCCATGTTGCTTAAGCAAAAAGCTCTTGCTACATTGCTGTCAGTGCATGGGTGGCATAAAAGTTAACTTTTGTTTGACCTCAGCTGTTTTTTTTCCAAAATAAGTAACAACATATTTTATGTGATGTAAGAGGCTTTTTTTTTTCCAAAACAGAAAATGTCATTAGTGAGCTTTTTTTACGTCTTTAAGAAAATGAAAATAAGTAAAAAGAGAGTAATTTGGAGGGCTGTAAACAAGGCAGGGTTGTGGGGGGGAAAGAAGTAAGCTGTACTAGATCCTTTCTCTGTGAGAGTTTTTAAAGAACAAAACTTGAACTTGCTTTGGCAAGAATAATGAAGCCCTAGAAAGCATCAGCAAATACCCTGCTGCTGGTCCCTTACTACACTGTTACTTCTATTGTACTAACAGAGTGTGTGAGGATGGCATTATACTCATTTATAGGCAAAGGTTGCTATTGTTTCATTATGTACTGAGAGAGGTGGACAGACAACTTCTGCTCAAGCCTTGCTGTGGTACCAATAGTAGTCTTTTCAGTCTTTTGTTGTTTCAAGCAAAAAGGAGCCATTTCAGAGCAGGAAAATGAGGGACAAATGCTTGAATTCCCTACATCTGTAGGTTTTCTTCTTTTAGTAAGGGTAAAGTTGATGTTGGAGTAATTAAAGATTGTTTCAGCAAAATAAGTAGCATAGGTAAGCCCTAGAATACTTGAACAATCTTTCAGAATTTTTTTCCACTTTCACAAAACACTTATACTATTCTAATATTTGTCTGGAAACATCTCAGTGCTTTTTAGATGGTTTCTCACTAGTGGTCTTTTCTGATATAGTGTTTCGTGGTGTTCATTTTGTAAGCAGAAATAAACAAACGAAATACAAAAGAAACAAAAAGGAAAGAGAAGGGCCAAGGTGGCAGAGCACCCTAGGCTTTGGCTCAGAAGGTAACCATAGATTTTTCTTTGTAGTTGGTTTATTATGTAAAAGTTGCCTTTATCACTTCATGAGTTTTAAATAAAGTAAAATATCTCAACAAATATAGGTAATGACTTTGATGGCAAGAATATATAATATTTTTGGACAGACTATAGATTGTGTTTATTGTTCTGGAATAATTTACAGGTACTAATAGAATACATTGTCAAAACCATAATTAATGCAATATTAATTTGAAAAGGAAAATTTGTTAAACCTAACAAATTCCATGAAACTTTAGTTGTAGCTTTTGTAGCTGCTGCTCTTTCAGTCAAAGTAATAATTAAAGAAGGTTTGCTGAGCAAAATTAATTTAATTTACAGGAGAAATCTAATTTACTCAACTCTGATCCATTTATATACTTGTATTCAGCCTTGATAGCATGGTCTATTGAAATTCACAGTGAATTTTAGAACATCTGCCTTCTAATTATTCTAAATATCACTATCCTAAAAGCATGTACATAAGGCAATTACTCCGTATGGTTTTATACATTTCTATTCTAGGAGCTGCTCAAAGCATGTCTTTGTTTTTCTTATCCATTGTTCCTCTAGGTTGTCAGATTACAGTCAGCAAGGCTTGTGGAGTTAACAACCACTTACACCTCAAAAGGGTAACTACAGCATGAATGACAACAGTGTTTCCTACAGATATAATTTGAAGAGAAAATTCAGTGTAAAACCCATAGTTTCTAGGACATAAGTTTGTTTACCCATGTATGTGACTATAGTACATTACCTCCTTTATCCATGGTATTTTTATGTACTCAGAGAATGGTTAGCCGCAAATCTTTTTTTTTTTTTTTACTTCCAATAGACTGTTCCACAGTTCAGCATCTTTCCCTGACATCGCTTAGTCTCCTCTCATAAGCTTTGCTCTATGCTTTATTTCCTGTGTTTTCAGCTACTAGCTAGCTTGTTTTTGATTCTGCTTTTCCTGACTTAAGAGCACAGGCTGCTGTTAGTGACAGAAAACCTGGGCTCATTCGTCATGACCGTGGTAACATGAAATTCTTTGGCATTTCATTATTGGTGTGTGACTATCAAGCAGTCTCAGAATGTTTCAAGTAGGGCCTTTGCTTTTATTCTGGTGTGAACTCTGTTACAGATGCAAGAACATATCTCATAAAATTCTAATAAACATCTGATTTGGGCTTCAGAATTATCTTCTAAACAATAGTTTCTTCCAGCAACAGAAAGTGATATCTCTCTCTTTCTCATGCATTTCTGCCATATTTGCTCACTGAAGAGTGAAGGAGTTTATACTGATCCTCTTTATCATGGCATCTACCCATCATCTACTTTAAAAATTCTACTTACCTACTAATTATATGAGATTTAAAATCTCTAATAATTATCTTTGAAAGGTCATGGCTATCATGGGAGTTTCCAGAGGACTGGAAGAGGAGAGCAGACATCATCCCTGCTGTCAAGAAGGATGATCTGGAGAACTACAGTCAAGTCAGCCTCACCTCTGTCCTTGGGAAGGTGATGGAGAAAATCTTCCTGGAAAGACTTTCCAAACATATGAAGGACAAGAAGGTGATTGGGAGTAGTCATAACTGATTTATGAAGGAGAAGACAAACTGCCAGCCTGATGGCCTTCTATGGTGAGATATGATGGCCATGGGGGATGAAGGAAGAGCAACAAGTGTAATTTATTTTGACTTTATGGGAGATTTTTGACAGTATTCCATAATCTGTTCATACTCAATCTTTAAAAATATGGAAGAAATAAATGAACGGTGACATGGCTGAAAACTGTCAGATCTGCTGGGCCCAAGGATTGTTGTCAGCGACATGACATCCAGCTGGAAGCCAGGCACTAACAGTATACACCAAGGGTTTCTGTGTCCTGTATTGTTGAACATCTTTGTTCCTGATCTCAGTGATGGGACACTGAGCTGCACTCAGCAAGTTTGCAACTCTGAGTAGTAGCTGATACACCAGAGGATTGTGCTGCTGTTCAGAAACATGTTACCAGGCTGGAGAAAAGACAAGAAGAAAACTTTGTGAAGTTCAGTGAAGGCAAAATGCCAAGTTTTGCACCTGGGTTGGAATAACCTCTTATGCCAGTTATATGCTGGGGCTGGCTGGCTGGAAAGCTGCTTTGCAGAGAAGGATCTGAAGTTACTGGTGGATGGCAGCAGTGTGGTCCCGGGGCAGAAAAGATCTAACAACTTCCTGGGCTTCAGAGGGAGGTGACTTTTTCATTCTATGCATTACTGATGAAGCCATGTCTGGACAACTGTTCAGACAACTGTTCAGTTCTGCTGTATTTCATAATTCACATTCTTTGACTTAAGTGTTGACATCTTTATTGTCTCAAAGAAATTCAGGTATTAATGGACTGTAGAATCAGTTTGACTGTTACTTAATATTGAACAAAGAACAAGGCTTTAAACTAGGAATGGAAGCTGTTTAGGACCATGGAAGAATTTTGGTTGTGGGCCTGATGTGTTTCTATTGATGCGTGCTTTTAACAGAATAGACAACTCGTTTCTCTGCAAATGGGAATCTGTATGTAGTCTTCAGATTGTTCATTGAACGTGGTGGTCATCCCAAGGATGTCACTTGCATTAGTTACCATGGCTTGTTTCTTGACCTTCAGATGGAAAGGAAATACTCTAATGCTGCCTGAAGACTTAAAAATTTCAGGATGTGAAGGAGATTTGCATGATTTCCAGCAGAGCCCAAAAGACTGCAGTAAGTGTGCCTGTGTAGAACCATTCAGCCTTGTCTGAGACTGCCTTTTCTACATTCAAGAGCTAGTCTCCTGAAATTCAGAATTCACAGTAGCTAGACCTGTGTCCCTTAGGAGCCATCATGAGGATGTTTCAAGATTCTCATTACAGTTTTCTCTGAAGCAGATGCTGTATGATTTTTTTTAACAACTGGTCTTCATTTCATTTCACCAGTCATTGATACGGCAGTCTAATTCAAATAAAGTGATGAGTATGTCTCAAATTAGTCTGTTACTGGAACTGGAGAAGTATATTTATAGAATCATAGAAAATGCATATGCTACGTTGGAAGAAACCTGTCAGGATCACCGAGTTCAACTCCTGGCCCTGTGCAGGGCACCGCAAGGATCTCACCCTGTTCCTGAGAGCTTTTTATGTGTTCCCTTATGCTTCTTGAACTCAGACTGTCTTGGTGCTGTGAGCACTTCTCTGGGGAGCCTTTTCCAGTGCCCAACCAACATCTGGGTGAAAAACTTTCTCCTGATATCCGACCTAAATCTCCCCTGACTCAGTTTCCTGCTGTTTCCTCGAGTCCTATCACAGGTTACGAGACTGAAGAGGTTGGTACTTGCTCCTCTTCTTCCGCTCATGAGGAAGTTGTGACTGCAATGAGGTCTCCCCACAAGTCTCCTCCAGGCTGAACAGATCAAGTGACTTCAACTGCTCCTGACATGGCTTCCCTTCCAAACCCTTCACCATCCTTGTGGCTGTCTTTTGGATACTCTATAAGAGCTTAATGCCTATTTTATATTGTGGCACCAAAAACTGCCCCCAGCACTCGAGGGGAAGCTGCCCCAGTGCAGAGCAGAGTGGGACAATCCCCTCCCTTGCCTGGCTGGTCATGCTGTCCCTGATGCACTCCAGGACAGAGTTGGCCCTCCTGGCTGCCAGGGCGCTGCTGGCTCATGTTTAACTTGCCACTGACCAGGACCCCCAGGGCCCTTTCCATAGCACTGTTTTCCAAGATCTCATTTCCAGTTAGTCTGTCCATACATCCAGGGCTGTCCCATCCCAGGTGCAGAACCCAGCACATTTCCTTGTTGAACTTCATACAGTTGGTGATTGTTGAGGTCTCTCTGCAGGGCTTCTCTGCCATCAAGGGAGTCAAGAGCTCCTTGTCATTTAGTGTCATCAACAACCTTATTTAGTATTCCTTTGAGTCCTGCATCCAGATGCTTAATGAACATGTTGAAAAAAACTGAGCCAAGGATATAGCATTCCTTCTTTTTTCTTCTCTGCTGGGATACCCTGGACACCCTAATCTGTGTGTTCTGGGATTTTTAAATGTTTTAAAATTTGCTTTCTTAAGGAAATCAAGGCAAGATGTTTGCAGCAAAAGACCAGTGGTTGGAAAGCTCTGGATTAATGGCTTGCAATTTCAAATGATTCTAAAAATAAACACTTCACAGTCTGAATTTCTGTGATATAACTGATGATGAGAAATGCTTCTTCTATATTCAGATTGCAGAATGTTTTGTTAGGATTTTTTCTTTCATAATGAAGCATCTAAAATGAGGTAATGCTTTCTGCTTTGTTTTAGGAAGTTGTGTAAATTGCTAGAAATACCCTCTATTTTTAGATATAAAGTGATGATAGCAGAAAATTAATGCTTCATTCCTGATCATATTTGTGTTGGACCTGAAGAACATGATCTACTGAGATCTGAACAGTTATATAGTATAGAACTAGTTATACTAGTTATATAGTATAGAAAATGGCATCCTAGCACTTACTTTGACAAAAAGTCAGAAGGCAGTTTTGCAATAGAAAGCTCTTTTCCCTTCATATTTTGTATGGACACGATTTTGTGAGAAGGTGTCTGGAAAAATGATGGCAAAATGGACTATTAATTCTGCTTTTATTCAGAGAATATGAACAAAATTTAACTTCCATTTTATAAAAATACATCCATGTGACAGTAGAGGTTTGGAATATTATTTCAAAATGTTGCATAGATGGGTGAGCTATTATTTTACTAGCTGTATTTCAGGTTGGTTAATTTTCTCATAAACTAAGTGGAACATTATTTTTTATGAAGACACAGTTATGTGGTGATTTCCTATGTTTTAACAGGGGAGAATTGATTGTCATCTGTTTTTCTAGTTGTTCTTACAAATCCAAAAGTCCTGGGCTGATGGACTGAGATGAGCAATCTGATCACAGAGAATGAAACCAGAATTGATTTCATTATGTATTAGCTTTGTATTCTTGTATAAACCTTTTTGTAAAAAGCTTCACTGGTTCAAGGCTTGAGTTCTGGATTGTAAGCTCTTCTAAATTTTATTAGAAGTATCTATCTTCTGAATTGTTTCTTTGTGGGAGCAAAACCTCTAGAGGGTGCCAAAAACTGGTTTTGGTTAAGGAAGCTGTTGTGTCCTACACTACTAATGTCAGAAGTGGAGAAGTGCAGGTCAGAGATCAGTCCCTGAAAGCTTTTCCTGCTCCCAGTAATTCAGGAACCTTTAAAATCCCTGCTCCCTTAAATTTGATTCTGAAGTCTTTCTACTGTGTGATAAATAGTCTTTCCTGTAGGCTTTTTTTTTTTTTTTATACTAGGCGCACTGTATGATTGACAGGATTGGCACTGGAATTATTTTTTAGAAAAACTTGGTTAATCTTTGTTTAATTTCTCCAAATGGGAAGAATACATCATGTTTCTAATGTCACACAGAGCCTACACTAAGATAAGTAGTATTTATTTACCAAGGCTTCTTCTACCAGCCAGCTCTAGATGTCTACAAATTGTAGATTTTCCCATTCCTTTGTGACTCTTAATCTTGCTCTTCACCATTGCCAGGTTTTAAAAAGGTCCAGCTAGCATTAAGAACACACTACATTTTAAAGGGAAGCAAAACAAAAACAAAACCAACCTAACATCCCCATCACTCCAAAACCCCAAAACAGAACAGGGAGGAAGGGGAGGAGTTCAGTAGTGGAGATTGGTGCACGGTAGAAGCTTCAGGAACAGATTCTCTTAGTAGTTACTTCTAATTGACTTCTTGTCGTGTAGCTACAATTTAAGAATAACTAGATCAGTTTTGGTTTTTTTCATAAGAAACACTGTTTTCTAGCAGTTAAACATGTACATGACAAGGTATTGCCAACTGAGCAATGTATCAAGATGCATCAATGCCAATCATCTGTAGCTAGGGGCAATGAGGACACTATCAGAGGCAATTGGCTTGTAATTGCTCCTGCTGCACCTTGTAAGAGACATGACATATGCTTTGTTTCTTGTCTCTCTCTGTGTAGGTGTGCCAAAAATACCTGGCTCATGTATTTTAGGTTGAAATATTGCTAGGAATTCTTCTCGATGGCAGCCTTGCAAACAACCTCAACAGTTGAAGAGGTTATAGACAGTAATGATGTGCCTTTAAACATAAAGTGTTATATCAAAGTTTCAACCACCAGCACAAATTAAAAGTTGGGGAAGAGTGTTCTCAAGAGTTTTGTAGGGATTTGGAAGCTTCTGCTGTAAAATATGATTGTTTAGGGGATTGGCATATGACCTAGGACCATTGCCCCCACCCTTTAAGGTAGGGAAGATCTTTGTATTTTGGTCAACACGATCAAGTCTTGTTCATAATTACTCTCAAAATTATGTTGACATCAGTGGAGCTCTTACATGATGAAACAAGTGGGATTTGTCCCAAATTATATAATCTCCAAAGGAATTTAATAATTTTCATGTATTAACAACATTTACAGTTCTTGATCAAGATCAATATTTAGTCTACAGAAATTGTGCTGCACATAAATCAATTACATGACCCCCTAAAGAGGACCTTAAGAACATTGCAGACTTAGGAGCCTGAAAAAAACTTCTCTTAAAAAAAAAGGTAGCATATATTCTTAACTAGATTTGCTAATTTTTAATAGGGCGCTGAGAAAACATGACAAAAAGACTAGCTAAAGATAAAGATTGTCCCAGTAAAATATTGACTTGTTAGAATGCCAAGGCTAATGGGCACAATTTACAAAATCAATTTGTTTTATTAAAAGGTTTTTTTATGAAGCTAATCATGCAAGTGCAGAGAAAATCTGATGTCATTTCTAGGGAAGAGCAAAATTCGGGGATTAAGAAAAAAGGAGGAGTGATGAGTCTGTTGCAGACAAAATCATATTGCATTAAAAATTAGTTGAACAATCTCAAAAAAAAAAACCCAAAAAACCACACAACAGCAAAAGTTTAAGGATTCTCACCCTTCAATGCAGTCAGCTGAGACACTGCAGGTGTATTGACAGGGTTTTTCTGGAGTGAATCATGATCTGGAAAGCACACCTGCAGAAGATGATAAAGAAGCTCAAGCTGTTTTCCTTTGGCAGATGAATCAAATTATTGCAGACTGTTAGTACCTCCCGGGAAAGTGGTTTCTGTTGGATGGCTTTTTGATTTTGTAGCAAATAAAACAATGAGATTTGGAGGTGGTGGCTAATATGAACAAATTGATTTTAGAAATGAATTTAGACTTTTAACAGTTGTTGTAGTTCATCATGGAAATAAAACCATCAAATTACAGTTGTCTGGCTATATTTCTTGAATGCTATATATATATATGTATTTAAAATACATAAATAGTCTGATTGGTAAACTATTCTGTTGTGGATATCAAATTATAGTCTATTCTGGCTTTACTACTGAATTCGTTACTGAGCTAACGCACTTCAGAAGATTCTTTAAATTGTTCTCAGTTGCTCACTAGTGTTCAGTGTGCTGGTTGCATGTTCCATCCTTCCTTTTGAAAGAACATTTAAGGCTCATTTATTTCTACTTAAATTACCAAAGGTAATACTACTGGTTAAAATTTTGATATTTACTGTTTCTATGACCTTTGGTTCTGGGTTAATTCCAAGAGAACCATATATTTATAGGTGGAGTAAACCCTGGTTTACTTTGTTTTCATTTCATGATGGTGGAATTTAAGAACCTTATCAAATTAAAAATAATAAACAGAACCTCATGTGCAGTTCTAAAGACCTGCTTCCTTCACCATCTGAAATTCATGAACTATTGGGTTTCCATCTTACTGTTGAAATATACCACAAAACTAGCCCTGGAAGGCAAATCATAGCATTTGATTACCTTTTCTTAGTGTTTTTAGGTTTTTACTTCTATCTACTTCTTGAAAGCACAAGGGAGATTTTGGTTTCAAGATCCTTATTAATATACAGTAAAAGATACTGGATGTAGGCTATTGATAATTCTCTGTCTTGGTCTTTAGTTTGTCCATCTGTTTGGTTTGAACTTTGTCTTAGAGTAGCAAGGGTCATAAATGTCTGTTCCAAATCTTGGCTGATTGACTTTCTGCATAATGAATGTGGGTTTTTTAGAAAGAAAACTAAAAAAGTGTTAACTGGTAACAAAATTTGCAGAAGATGGAGTTGGTTTTGTCTCTGCTACAGTTGTTTTCTAAGCTGCAGAAGTGAACTTCTTCATTTGTGTATGATGTCACCAAATATGACTGAGGAACACAGGAAGACATAGTCAAATTCTGCAGGGTTCTTTTTGTAATGAATGCTTGTCATAAATGTTTTGTAATAAATGGTTATGATAATTTTCTAAAACAAGCTGCTTTGGTGAGGTAGCCTTAAAATGATGACATTCTGTTCAGAAGGAAATGCAAGTACCTCTGGATTTTGCATAAGGATTGCTCTGTATAGTGCTTTTCTTTTACAGAATCATGGAATCATTCAGGTTGGAAAAGACCTTTAAGATCATTGAGTCCAACCATCAGCCCAGCACTGTCAAGCCCACCACTGACCCATGTCCCCATTGCACAGCAGCACATCTAGACATCTTCTAAATACCTCCAGGGATGGTGACACCATCACTTCCCTGCACAGCCTGTTCTGATGCTTGACAAGTGTTTCTGTGAAGACTTTTTTCCTAATATCCAATCTAAACATCCCCTGGTGCAACCTGAGGCCATTTGCTCTTGTTCTGTTGTTGGTTACTTGGGACAAGAGGCTGACCTCCACCTGGCTACAGACTCCTTTCAGGTGGTTGTAGAGAGTGATAAGGTCTCTTGAGTCTCCTTTTCTCCAGGCTAAACACCTCCAGCTCTCTCAGCTGCTCCTTATCAGACTTGTGCTCCAGACTCTTCACCAGCCTGGTTGCCCTTCTCTGCATACACTCCAGCATTTCAATGTCTTTCTTGCAGAGAGGGACCCAAAACTGAACACAGGATTTGAGTTGTGCCCTCGCAAGGGCTGAGTACAGAGGGTCAGTCACTGCCCTGGTCCTGCTGGCCTTTTGGGAACCCTCTCTGTCATAACTCCAGAACTTGTTCCTAAACATGACGCTACAATCAAGACAGGCTTACTGAGTATTTTGGTACGTAGTAATATCTGAATATCCAAATGTTTGAAAAGGTATGTGCCAGTTAGTTTTTTAATATTATAAAGAACTAGAGGCTTACACTCTTCCATGTGTGTAAAACACAAGTTTCCAGTGCCCTTGAAGTGTGGTGGTGCTTGGGTTTGTAATTTGAGAGTAAGCATGTTTCTCCTGCAGCTGACTTCTTACCTGACTGGCACTTCTGAAATTTAATTTAGGCTTCACAGGTGTGCTAATTGAAATTTATTAAATTAAAATGCCTTAACTGTGTTATGAAGAGCAAGAGAGCATTTGTTTATGTTTTAAAGACAGAGGAAAAACAGGGATTGATATTTCTAGCTTGTTCTTCTCCAAATTTCTTGCATAAGAAATAAAGATTGCAGTAAAAACTATAGATAACCTTTTTAAAGTCCAGCTGACTACTGAGTAGCTTTTTGTTTTAACAATGTACACACTTACGAGTTCAGTTTTAAGATTCCAATTTTCTGAACCTTGATGTATTATGTATATACCACTTTTTTTTTTTTGTTCGTAATGATAGATAATTAAGGGTGATTTGTATCAATTTTTACTCACAGAGCTAGATTTATTAGCAACAGAAAGTGATGCTCTTTCTCATGCATTTCTGTCATATCAGTCTACTGTTAAAGCCGTATATCCTGGCCTTCTCTTCTTGGTAGTGCTGATTAATATGTAATGTTTTGTATCTACCTTCTATACCTGGGAAAATAAATTTCCCAGTATTTATATTGAGCACAGGTTATTCTGTTACCTGCTAAGTGTGAGATTTGTTACTTTTCTGGTCATTTAGTAAAATTGTGTGGCGAATGTTTATTGGGAAATTATAGTAGCCACTATTAAAAATGAGGAGTTTGCCAAAAAACTTATTATTTGTAACATGCTGCATTTTACTGCTTCTGAAATAAAGGAAGTACATGAGCTCCATAAGTGCCCGTGTCCAGCTCATTCCAAGACAGCATGCATAAATCTTCTAAATCCTGGTTTCTCTCAAAGTATAATGGCAATTTGTAATGAAGTTTTCTCTGAAGAGTGATGGCCAGTGTAACCTAGGCATCTTTAAATGGTTTAGAAATTATTTGTAGTATGATGATACGTACTTCAGAACAAGGTAATTCTTGTAAGAGCCTACTGATGTCACTTTTAAAAAAATAATTTCCACTTATAAATTGAAATGGATCAGATTATAATGAGACTACTTTCTGTTTTCCCTCAGTTATAGTAGTAACAGATCTTTAGTGAACTTAGGCGTTCAGAAATAGAGCATCTTGTAACTAATTGATAGAGAAATGCACGTGCAAGTAGAAAATTATTCTTGTGCTTATTTTTATCCTCAGAATTTTAACAGCTGCATATTTCAATTATGTGTGGCTAATTAGAAGCCTAGCTTAAAGGCACTAGCTTAAAGGCACTGCTCTTGGGGTTTTAAAAAATACATTGGGCTATTTATCACAAGAATGAAATTCTGAGTCTGTTTTCACTTTGCACTACTTCTTCCATGTTTCACTGCTTCTTTTTTGCCTGGAGAGATGAGGCATTGCCTTCAGTTGTATTAGGTTACTCAAGCTTGTTACTCAAGTGGTCTTTGTTCATAGGCTCCTTTTTTTCAGAGGATGCTAACCCTGCCCTGTAATCACTTTATTTGGATTGTCAGACTGTTAGCCTCTTAAAATCCAGAGATAATAGATTTTTTTTTTTCTGGTGTTAGTATTTGCTTCAGAGAGTTTGGAGGAAATTATGATAGTGATCTCCTAGTGCCTCGAGGCAGAGGTGAAGTTTCGAAGTCTTACATAAATACCACTGTTTACTGGTGGACCTTGAGCAGCCACCTGCTTGTCCAAAAGTCAAGCTTTTATTCTCTCTGTTGTCTCTTACAGTGTTCTCTGAGGGCTTTGGCAAAAGCATCAAAGGTTCTCTCCTAAGCAGTGGATAAATTGTGAATTCACTCAAACGGTGTGTAGCTTTCCTTGAGCCTTTCCTTTGGGCTTTGTCAAGAGAGACATGGGTTTTATGCTGCTGTTGGGCTGTGTGTTCTGAATGAATTGAGTCTTTGGACAGCTGCAGGGACCAGCTTTGCACCATGATCTGGGCCTTGAACTGTCACTCGGAAGCAGGGGGTGGAACTGCTTTGTTGAAGATAAGGCTTTCAGAAAGGAGAACTCAAGATGCTTTCTCGATTTATATAAATCATGCTTGAAAGAGCAATTGCGATGTCAGGTGAAATAAAAGAGCATTATGTAATGGGTCTTGAAACATCTCCAAGCTGAAGTAATCAGGACAAGATTCAGTCCAGTTTGCTGACAGTTTGCTTTCTGCACCCTTCCTTATGGAAAATCTATTAAATTTCACTCCATTTTTAACAGAAGAGGGAGTGGACTTAGTGATTAGCAGCTAATGTGATAGCAACAGCTTTACTACAGAGTGAAATGGTGTGTGTGACAATGTGGGAGTATGACTTTTTTTTTGTTCCTGAAACTGGTGAAATATATTGACTTATAGAACACATTAAGTAGGATTTTGTCAACATTTGGAGATAAAGTAGAAAATTCAGCAAGGAGAACACTGTAAAAAGAATTTGAATTCTTTTCAAGGCTCTTTAATGAACCCAGTTGCTGGTTCTAAATAAACACCTATAAATGCAATATATTTAGCTATTAGTGGAGTTCAGACTAGTTCAGAAAGGCATTTTAACTTGACTACGGTGGGAGTGTTGGGGTGGGTTTTTTGTGGGCTTGTTTGGTTTGGTTTTGGTGGTGTTGATTTTTTTTTTTTTAGCCAACTTTAAGAAAAACCGCTTCTGTCCTCAGAACAGTTAAGGTTTGTGTTCTTGGTGACCAAACATGCTTAATTCCGCATTGGCACTTGCTCTGTGCAGTTGGAAAGTGTCATTGAATCTTGTGGGGTTTTTTAAAATTTTTTTTTATTTTTAAGACATTTTAAGACCATCTCTTTTTTTTAATGCACTAAAACCAAGCAAATAACTCACAATAAGCGTACAGAAATGCTTAAGCAAAGAACAAAACAACAATGCCAGATTCAAACATGATTTGAAATGACATTGGTAGAACTTTATTTTCACTTTTAGAATCCTGCTTAAAAAATGTGCTCTCTCCTGTGCACAGATAACCATTGACTTCAAGAGGGAAACTTGATAAACACAGACAGAATCAGGTCCACAAGCACTAACACCCTTTTTTGCTAAGTATAAAATACATATGTAAGCATTTTCCAGATGATTCAAATGTTTTCATTGCCATTCTCTGAACCTGGATTTGATGTGGATATTTAAAAGAGTCATTGCTTACATAGCAAATAGGGAGGAATAAATGTTTTACAGTGTGTTTATTGTGCATGACCAGATGTCGTGTTATCATGCTGCATTATTTTTCTTTGAGATTAATAGTGCTTTGTCTGTCTCCCAGATGTATGCGACACCTGCTAGTTTAATATCTGTCTAGGTCATTGTTAAGAAAGTCTCTCCACCCTATCCCTGCTGTAACGATAGATCCTGAATAATGACTTTGCTCCAGTTTATGCTGCTTGGTTTTCATCGTTTAGAGGATACATGCATTGGTCCGTGGAGCTGTAGGAAAAGTCCTCAGCTTCCTTCTTTCTCTTCTGGCACTAAGAGTGTTTTTGAGCCCAGTTTTAGAGTGGATGTGAGAGCCGAAGCTGTTTCCTGGTTTGGCCAAAACCTCTGTGCCAATGCAGACATCAGGATAGAGAAAAACATATCTGTCTCTTCCACCTACTGCTTCTGACAGACGGAAAGAGAGGTGCAAATTTCTTTTGCTATCCCTTTATCCTCTTTGTGGTGTTTCTGGCATCCATTTAGCTCATGAATAACTGCACCACTTGTTTCAGATGCTCTTCACAGGGTCTTGCCAACAGCAGCGCTGTGAAATAAGCGTGGTTCATGTGAGGTGTCGTGGCTCCCCACTGGGCTCTCAGTGGCAGCGCTGAGCGATAATAACATGGTCTTTTTGTTTTCACTCTGCTGCGGTTTAACAAGCCCATGTGTAACAGCAGAGATTAATTCAGCATTCTGTCTGCTGGCTTGGGACGGCATTACAGCATTACGTAGTTTAGGTTTACTATTATATCATGTAGTAGGACTTCTTATTCTTACTATTATTATTATTATGGAATAATTTGAAACAGGAAAGCTTCCAGCCTGCTTTGCTTGCTTTGGGAGGTTTTACCTCTTTGTAATTAGCAAAGTAATATATAAATTTAAGAATCTTCTTGTGCTGTGTAGTCTGATCTGTGTAAGTATTTTATCTGATTCCTACCAGGATAACAGGGTTTAGGGTGGTGGTGGTTGTGGTAATCCGAGATAGAGTTGGGCTTGAATCAGGAAAAAGCTCAACTTGCATCTGAGCCACATTAGTTTAATTCAAACATTCCTAGGGGTGTTTCTTCTTTTAAGCAGTGAGGGAATACATGCTATTGCTGGTCCATCGTAACGGAAAACTTGTTGTGGTCCTTCTCAAGTCCACTCCTGAGAATGGGGGTTGCCTTTGCTGTCCCTTTGTAGTAGCATTGGCTTCTCTGCTGTTCTCTGTATGGGATCCTCAGAAATGCTGCTGGTGGTTTAGAAAAGATTTTCCTTTTCCAGATTATTGCACTCTTAGGTTTCAGGACTTCTTGCATTCATGTCCTGACCTCTTGGCTTTTTCTTGCCCCATATTTCCCTTTTCAGTGGGAGGAAGGGTACAAAAGAGAAAGTCTGAGCAGGATTTTCGAGGATGTCTCACTGTACAGTGGTTGCCTCATTTTTAATGTGCTTTTGAAGCATTCTGTGCTGATTGACCAAAAAACACTGGTTTTGGGTGTAATTGTAACATTTGGTTTTCAAGGTGTAATGAGTTTCCACTAGACAAGATTTTAATTTTTTATTCCTCATGAACCAGGATCTGTTCAACCCTGTTCTTTTCAAGTCCCTCCACTACCAACGCAAGTCACATGCAAAAGATTTGTTTTGCACCCTAGCTTGCTTTGTACTGCTAATGCTGCTGGTGCAGCACTTCATGCTTCTGCTCCTATTGCGGGGTCTCAATCACACTGTACTCTCTTGTAATGAACACAGAAAATTCTCCTACCTAGCATAAAGTTTCGAAGAAAGTGCATAAATCTCCTTTGTGCAGCACTGCGCAGAGATGGAATCTTATTTTCAGTATTGTGGCATCTGCTGCGTTGTAATGCTCCTCCTGCAGTAATTAATTCTGTTTTACTTTAATACTGTGGTCTAATCCACACAGTCCAGATTACCTGCCTTTGCAAAGAATTAAAAAAGATGGGGTGAGAGATCCATGTGAAGATCCGAGATGCACAGGCCTGCTAACCTCTGCCATAAAATTCCTTCAAAATTGCTGTGGAAATGCAGTGTAGGAGTTAGATATTTGCTCTTGCTGATGAAGCTGGCATCTGTATTTGCTATGGTGTAGTTTAGTGGGTTTGTTAATTAGTTTTAATATGGGATTGAGGCTGCTTCTGCTATCTACAAGGAGATAGGGACTAAAGATGCCAAAAACGAGTTGTCATTGCAGCTGCTTCCACTCTGTGAAAGAGATGGAGTGTATTTTTTCAGGCTCAGATGAGTATATCTATGATGCAGGAACAACACTTGCAGATAAACGCCAACATTTGTCATTTGCATCCCGTTCAGACACGGTTCAGAAGTCAGTTAAAATTAGTCAAAATTTGTTCCCAAATGTTACATTAAAATGTGTCCTTTCATTTAATGACATATTTATCTTGAAGTTTGTGGAAGAGCATGAAGTTGCACATTTACTACAGGGCTTTAATAAGCTTCTGCAGCTAATTTTGGGAAATTAGAAATTACTCCATCTGCTTGCTGTTATTTAGAAGTGTGTGATTTCTCAGGTGTCTAGGTAAAAGAGCCAAGCTATTTTGGTGTGCACAGAATAAACTCACGTTCAAATGTCAATGTAAATTTTCAAGTATACCTTTAAATAAATTCACTCATTCGCAACCTTCAACCTTTTGTAAATTGAAATGATCTTTACCAGATATTAACTTGTTATATTTTAGTAAGCTTAAGTATCACAAGTGCTGAAAAGGAATAACATTTATATTAGGAGCAAACTTTTGAGATGTGGAGTTGCTTAAATTTTGATAAAATAGAAAATGTAAGTTAAATGAAACATTTGCTTCAATTGCAGAGCCATTCCATTTTTTATATTGGATGAATCTTAATGTGGTGAAAAAATCCTATTGAAAAATTGTTCTGTTCTGTGCTTCTCTCTTCAACGTGATATTTTACCATTGTCTAGATTTTCCCCCACTCAAAATATTATATTAGGCTTTAGTGTTTTAGTGTTTTAGAAAACTTTGGCAAAGAAGAGGCACTATGCTGCAAATAACTTCCTATGGTATTTTTAGAAGCTGAGAGGGTAAAGAAAAGGTCTGTAAGGGTGAATATTCATCAAAGCATCAAGCCTATTACATGGTCCATCAATGCAACCAGGCATCTTTGCTTGCTGACTCCAGCTAAGGCCAGCTCTGTGTTTCTGTGTTTTGCTGGGCTTTTTTGCTGATGTGAGGAGCTTGGGTTTCTGCTGTAGCTGTGAAATATGCCCTTTTCATATGTTCAGCAGAAAGTGTATGGATCGTATGGATCCTAACTTGCTAATATTTTTAAGGCTTTACAAGGGCTGATGTGAAGTACCAGCTCTCTGCTGAGCCTGTTGGCTGAAGTGTATTTCACTTTGAGTGTGAAAGGTGCCTTCATATTAGTGATATGGTTTTTCAGGTCATGTTGGAGGATGTATATAATTGGTGTAAACAAGAGTCTTTGTATTTTTAAGTGTTACAAACAAAACTCACCTGTGTCAGGGCAATCCCAAGAACAAATAGGGGCTGGGTGGAGAATTATTTGAGAGCAGCCCTGTGGAAAAGGACTTGGGGGTATTGGGGGACAAAACCAGACATGAGCCAGCGACGTGCAGTCACAGCCCAGAAAGCCAAACATGTCCTGGGCTGCATCCAAAGCAGAGTGGCCAGCAGAGTGAGAGAGGGGATTCTGCCCTTCTGCTCTGTTCTGCTGAGACCCCTCCTACAGTGCTGCATCCAGCTCTGGGGCCCCCTACATAAGAAGGACATCGACCTATTGGAACAAGTCCAAAGGAGGACCACAAAAATGATCAGAGGGATGGAGTACCTCTCCTATGATGACAGGCTGATAGAACTGGGTTTGTTCTGCGTGGAGAAGAGAAGGCTCCAGGCAGATACTGTCACAGCATTCCATAATAATGGGGGCCTACAAGAAAGATGGAGGGGGACTTTTTCTGAGGTCCTGTAGTGACAAGGGATTATGTCTTTGAGTTGAAAGAGGATAGGTTTAGGTTAGATATTAGGAAGAAATTATTTTCAATGAGGGTGGTGAGGCACTGGAACAGACTGCTGGAAGAAACTGTGTGTGTTCCATCCCTGGAAGCCTTCAAGGCTAGGTTAGATGGAGCTCTGAGCACCCTGATCTATTGGAAGGCATCTCTGCCCATGGTGGGGAGGCTGGAACTAGATGGTCTTTAACATTCCTTCCAACCTAAACCATTCTATGGAAATAATATTGTGTTGTAGCTGAAAAGAATGTGCTGGTTGTCATCCTCTTGCACTAGGCTCTCTTCAGGACTGGTGGTCTTATCTATGAATTACCCATCTGTTCTACTAGATTACTGCCAGCTTTTGGACGTTATCTGGCTTCTGTGTACAGCTTTCCAATTCCATGTCCTGTTCCACTGCAGGCAGTGCTCAGGTAAGAGATGGAAGCATTTTGTTTGCTGGGGGATCCCAGGCTGTTGCTGATGGTTGAAGTGGTTTCTGTATGTATCCTTGCAATTCTGGCACCTCCAAGGTAGGCATGATCTGCTGTGAGCATGCTTCTACCTACAGTGAACCCAGGAGCGTTTGCCTAGCTGTTTGTGCTTGTGGGATGAAAGCAGTGAGGAAAACTTATGGAGTTGAATGAAAGTGCCTGCTCTGACCATGTCGCTCTGAGTGACAAGAGGTTTTGACAAACAGCTCCCTGGGCCTTCCCCTCTCAGGAGGTCCCCAGAGAAGCCTGAATGATTCTTACATCAAGAAAGCATCAGGTTTTACTTCCTTGATAGATACTTGCTTGGTTAAAAAAAACCTAAGTGATGGGTGGGAGAGAGGAATGTAAGAGGAGGACTGTGAGTAACTTTGGTTCAAGTGTGCCCTGGCAGGGAGAGCCTTTGTGGCTGGGCATAGCTGTCATGGCAGCAAACTGCGTAGATCCATTTGATTTGGGGAGGATTTTTCCATTCTACAATCCTGGAAGAAATACCATTTGTCATAAGGATCTTCAGGACAGGATAGTAATGCCTGATAGGTCATTACTAAATGTCTGAGCACTGGATTAGCTCAGACAAGATGTTATGAGACTAAATAAGGAACCAGCTCTTTAATCTGTGGTAAAATTAAATGCTTAATTTTGTTCCTACTGGATGTTTTAGTAGCGTGGTGCGGGGTTTTTCTGTTTGGTTGGATGTGAGAGTTTTGTTGTGTTGGGGTATTTTATTTTTTTTTTCGTTCCTGCATTCTTTCCAGTTTTTTTAATGCTTTGTCTTTCTTTCTCTCTTTCTTCCGTTTGCAATTGTACAGTTATTTTTATGATGCCCTTTTTAGTAAGTAAAGAGTGTCTGCTGCTGATTTTTAGCATCTGTAAATAACTTCCATTGTTATTTACTCAAAGAGAGAGCTAATGAAGGAGTGACTGTGTATATCCTGCCTAATGATCTCAGGCAATTCAGTTTAATCATGGGTGTTGCTATTTACTCTGCAAATGTTTTTTTAAAAATAAAAAATACCCTACATAATACATTATGGAGGAAAAAACTGCATATTGAGATGACCATACAATGTTCATATATATAAAAACTAGCATAAAATTCCTAAAATATTACTTGAAATAGCTGATTCAATAACCAGCTTCATCATTTATTATGTGTGTTGATTTTATTCTGTTCCCATTGTGAACCTCAGAAAAATATAATGCTTATTTGTCAGTGATTTCGGTGTCCAGTGGGAACCTGTGAAACACTGTGGTATGGAGGTCATCAAGATTCTTAATTTTCTTGTGAAGTACTTAACCCTGCATAACAATTCTTAAATTGAATTGTACCCAGTGCTGACTAAAGGAACACCACAATATAAACATAAAAAAATTATGGTGTAATATTTATTTAAGAATAATTTTACAATGAACATAAGTCCCAAGGCAAGTAGGAAATCCTGTGAATTATTTGGTACATTACATGATCTGTGTAAAAAATGTTTTCTTTCCCTTTATTAATTAAAAAAAAGAAAAGAACCCCCTGTGTTTCTTTATAGATTTACAGAACCTTTTATATATGGCTTTAGCTTTTAATAAAGGATTATGTCTATTTCAATTTTATTAAGACATTAGTCTATATTAAATATATCTTTAATTTTATTGAGGCATTAGTGAGAAGTTGAAACAGCCTGGCAGCGTTCCCCCCCCCCCTTAAATGCGAGTTAAATGTTAGCACACTAGAAAGCTCTTCTCCCACCCCAAAGCCCTTGCTACCCCTAAACTCACCAAATTTATACTGCTGCAATGACCATACAACCTGAACTTTGCTGAAAAATACTAGATAAACTTCAGTATGAGGCAAAGGAGAGGGGAGAGAAGGTCTTATAGGTGAGGGTTCTTTTTTTTTTTAGTATAGAGGACAAGCCCCACTATGCATGAAAGATATTTGGCTGAAAGTTTTAGATGTGTTTCAGCTTAATAAGAATACTTGTTACTGCTTATGTTGTATTGGAGGATTAAATTAAAATTTTATAGGACTAATGAATTCAGACTATTGCTTCCAATTATATTTTGACAAGGTTTGTGTGACCTCCTTTCCTCTGTATGAGTTATGAGCAAAATTATTGGAGATCACAGAGAATGAATAAACTTTAGAACTAAAATGCAAGTAGTTTATTTCTCTAAATTTATGTTCATAGAAGTCTATGCAGTTTTATGGGAGTGTTTGAATGGAACATGCCATACGTATTTCAGCTCATTTATGTTCCAATATGCACACATCTAGGGAAAAGTACGGAACTTGCTTATCCTGCCTATCGAGATTGTAGATTTCACATGGTTCTTAAAAAGAGAAAGGGGGGAGACACCCCACTTCCCCATTCCCATTTTATTTGCTTTCTGTAATAAACTATGGTGTTTCTTGAGCATGTTGGGCTTTACTTTGTATATAATTCATGCTGTCACTGTGCCTAGGGCTTTACCAAAGCTAATGAATAAATGCATCAGTTATAGCTGCACAAGAAACCAGTTCAGCTACAAGGCTGATTCTGAATTATATCAAGGAATGCTTGGAAAAGAATCAAGTAAGCCAAAACACATACATATCTAGGATTTGTAAATTTTCAGATGGTGATAAAGCTTTCAATATAAAGCTGCTGCTTCTTCCAGTATAATGCACTGTCCTGCATTTGGGCCTCTACTCCCCTAATGTGCAGTAAGTAGGCTGCAAGCCGTGAATGCGGTGGGAGTCAGGTTTGTGTGCACAGGATTGGAGAAGTCTCTATGCTCTTATGCCTGGCTGATATCTTTCTGGAAAAAAATAATGGACCTTACATTGTTAAGTCCTATCTCATACAAGAAAAGGCTGATTAACTCATTTATATGAGGATTAAGTAACTGGCTATAAACTTCTGTAAAAAAAAAAATTAGATTTGGAGAGTAAAAAGATTACCAGACCTTAAAAAGCTCTAAGTACACAAAAATGTTTCCTTATATGGGATTAAGACAGAAAATATGACCTTATACATTAGGGTGTCTGCAAAGTACAAAGGGATTAGGAAGGAAGTTCTGTGATAGGCTATTTTCTTTGCATGCTGATCCAGAATGGATTTTGTTTATTTGAAAATATCCTCCCATAGTCTCCTGTACTAACCATGGACTGAGATGTAGCTGGAAAAATCAGTGGGGTCTGATCCCTCCTATTGCATGTGCAGAGGATTCCATCAGTATTGTTAAAGATGATCTGATTAGGAATGTATGGGTATGAAAGCACCAGGAGGAATAAATTGCAGGAAGAACAGGGCTATAGGAGGGAGCAAGTCTAAATGCAGCTTTTCCTGAGCCCTGGGTTAAGGGGCAGTGATAAGACCTTGGTGGTTCTCAGGATGGAAAGATTGGTCACTGGCAGCTCCTGAAGGCTGGAAGAAGCCACGCAATGCTGCCTATGGCTGCCATCCCAACAGGAAGAGGACTCATCCTGTGAGCACCTTGGCTCCCAGATCATCCTGGGAGGCCATGGGTGGACACCAGTGACACTCTGACCCTGCAGCCTCACCACTGGGCAAGCTGCTCTGACCAGTGCGTTTTGGTGCTGGTGAATGTTTGGGTATGAAAGCAAGAATGTGAGTGACTGAAGGCGGCTTTGTTTAAAAGCAAACCTGCCTTATTTGCCTGTGAGTTTTGCTACAGGAACACAGCGATAATGGAGCAACGTTCCCTACATAGCAACTGGCATCTGCTCACCAGTGAACCATTGCATGCATTTCCCCTGACGTAACTAAAGATTATGGCAGTCTTATGGGGTCTCGGTGGGGTGTTGCATATGTTTTTCGCAAATATCCCATCTGTGAGCAGTTAAGTACTGGAAAAACACTTAGAAACACAAATGAAAGCAGAAAAACACACACAGAGAAACTCAATCACCAAGATGTTGTTATGCTTCTTCAGTGCATTGGTCCTGGAGTGCTGCTTGTGTCAGTGGTGCTGCCTGGTGGGTGTGAGTGGGGTTTGAGGAGAGAGGGGGGTTTATTGGTTTGTGTCTTCCTGCAGGAGACCCTTATGCCATAGGTATCAGGTCAAAGCAGTAACAAAAGTTGCTCTGGGTTTTGTTTTAAATTAAAAGAAAGGCAGAACTTTTGCTTCATCTTCCTCAAATGTTTGGGAAAAAAAGCTGGGGATTGCTTGTGGGGTTTTCAGGACTCCATTCTTTTTGTTTGGATAGGTACATGGTACTTGAAAAGTTAAGTCTGGAAAGAAATTATAAACACTCATGTATTTCACAGCCATCACTGGTCTAATCAGTGTGTAACTTAATTTCTTGCTTTGTGTTTTCCACTCCTTGCCATGAGTCTGGTGAATTAATAGGATAAAGAAATCAGTGGTTTGACTTGTACCTCCATTCAATAACATCTGTAAAGCAAGCTACTCTTCATGCATGAAGAATCCTTTTCTGTCATTGGTATTAGGGTCTGGGAAGTCTTTCTAAATTTGGGGGGTTCTCAGTTATTCTTTAACTTGGGCTCTCACAAGGTTCTCTCATAGGCATGAAGATGCTTTTTTCTGCCAACACAAGATGCAGTTTGATGTTTATAATACAAATGCAAGGTAGCAGAAGTTTCCCACATCCGTACAGGGGTCACAATAAGGCCATGGTTGTGTCTGAGCCAACATGCTGATTATTCATTTATCTTGTGATCTTTACAGCTTCATAATAAATGCAGTTGTGAGGTAAAATGTGGTGTGCACACTGTTCCCCCAAAGCTGCTGAAGTGTGTACTGTGGATCTACTTGCAGTGTAGGGAAGAAGTCTGGGAGACTGGAGACTGTAACACAGCAGTAGTATTAGAAAAGTTCATTCAGTAGGATGCTTGTGTAAGCCATACTGTACCTAGGCAGAAAAATGTTTGGCATCATACATCAGTCTGGAGGAGTAGACTTTACTGAAGCACATAGACAGTGGGGAAAAAATGTATGTTGTTTACATGAATTGATTTTGATTTGCTGTAACGAAATTAACTTGAAATTCGATTCTTAAAAGTGTTAAATGTATTTTCACCAGCAGTAAACTGATAATTTATTAGTCTGAGTCTAGTCATCTGTTCTTTTAGCTGCAGGGATGTGGGCTGAAAATTTTCTCGAGTAGGAGAGAGATCTTTTTAAGTCATTCTATTGGAAGTACATCCTACTCATGGTGAACGAATTCAGTTGTCTGGAAGATGCTATGGATGATCCATCCAATACTGCATTTATTATGAAGACATAAAGATTGCAAGGTAGATGAATAATTAGCATGCTGGCAACCATATGAAGTATCAGGCTTACTGGCTTTCATAATTTTTTTAAGTATTGCTAATTTTTGCCACAAATTAACATATTTAATTTAAATTCCTTTAAAATACGATTTCCAACAACATCAAAGAAATTTTCTCCATCAGGATTACTATTTATTATTCACCAGGATTCTCAAAGAAACATTGTATTGTTTAATTTAGATCCTGGAGGAGGGTGAGGAGAGACCAAGCAGAACCACCAGTGTTAAGTCAATGTATCATTTTTTTATTTGAATAGAGAAGTTTATTGTTCAGCTGGCTTCCTGCCACATGTTTCTATGCTAAGAGGACTCTCACCATAGAGTTAAGATAACTTGAATTTCATAATGAAGATACAAACCAATGACTAGGGGACTAGTAAAAGAATAAGTGTTGCTTTGTGAGCACAGCTTTTCTCCTGAAATGCTTACGAAGTGATGTAAGATGTAAAATGCTTACACATTTTACAGGCTAGTCTTGCAATAAAAAAGAAAAGCAACTATAAAACGTGGCCATCAAATAATTATAAAATACGGCTGTTAATAGAAAAAACATTTAACATGCATATGGCATTGAAACAATATTGATTTATGCTTTATAACCCACAGTTACTGGTATAGTGTTATATTTCCTCCACATTTTAACAGTGACAAAATCTTGCTTTCTCACAGGGTTAGGAAAAAAGTCAAGCTTTTACTCAGAAAGTAAAATTAAATGCTTTTTGATTTTCAGTAGTTGAGAAACTTCACAGTTTAGGTTACAAAATAAATCATTACCCAATTAAGTGCTTACACTTATTTCTTTCTTTTCCTTCAGAGAACTGTGTATTACAGAACTTAGTTTAGAAAGTTACTGACTCCAGGCTTTGACAATTGTGCTTGCTCCCACTGATAAAAAGTGTAAGCCTCCAGACTGTGGTTCATTTATTGCAACTAAACTTGGCTAACTTCAGGGTCCCAGTCTGTAGGGATGGCGTAGCATTATTTTACCTGAGGGAGAGAAGGTGTGGTGGACACCAATGGCTTTGGACAGGAAAATATGGAGCTGTGTTTAACACAGAATGAAGAAACTTCTCCTTAAGTAAATGTCTGACTCTCTGCACTGAGTGGTACTGAGCAAAAGCTGAAGATGAGAAAAATTTCTTACTCTGTGGTGATGCTTATCAAATGATGTGCAAAATGAGTTCCAAATATGGTGGAAAACACCCTGTGCAGCCAGACTTTTGATATGCTTGGCTCCATTCACTTTTGAATTTAATTAATCTAGTTTAATTAAACTGTTTTTTTAAAATTGTGTTTACTTTTGCTAAAGGTGTAAGATGTAAGCCTAGATACATCACAGTGGGGAGAAAAATAAAATAATTTTGTATTTTAGAGAAGATTTCTCCACAAATGTAATTCTTGGCCTTGCTTGGTGCAGAAAAAAAAAACATCTTTGGCCTTTTAATTGGGAAAGAGTTTTATGTGAAATACTACTTAAAATCAATCCTGTCGTTTTGATTCTTAGGATGTGTAAATCCTGTCTCTCTATGACAATTACATGTTTGTGGACAGAAGTATTA
Source organism: Motacilla alba alba (assembly GCF_015832195.1). Classification (NCBI taxonomy): domain Eukaryota; kingdom Metazoa; phylum Chordata; class Aves; order Passeriformes; family Motacillidae; genus Motacilla; species Motacilla alba. The sequence continues at coordinate 79,413,513 of NC_052017.1, forward strand.
ACATCCTTAATTGTTGCTCTTGCTTGTGATTCTTCATGATTTATATTCTTTACTTTTCATGGTCTGGAGGACTGAACAGTCACTGTATATTGCACAGATACTGCCTTGCTATTGCAGTTTCTGGATCTGGAGATTTTATTCATGTGCTGGACTCTTGATGGTGAACTTGGATGTACCAGGTGGCTGTGGGAGTTGAGCTGTTCTCACAGTTTATGTGAAACTCATCAGTATTTCTTTGTTAGTGTTTTGCCTCTCTTACGGACTACCTGTTTTGCTAAGTTAGTATTGTGAAGCTCTGAGTATACAATGTGTTTTCAGAATCAGAAAGCTGTAATAGTGTCTTTGTTACTATGTAGTATCATTTTTTTCCATTTGTTCTTTAATGCTGTGTTGCAAAACATTGAGCTGTGTTTGGACTCTTTTAGTGCTATGACTGTTACGGGCTTTAATAATAATCTCTCAAACCTTTTTTGCGCATAATTGTTTTTTCTGGCAGTGGAAATCTGGCAAATGGTAGGTCATTTCATTTTAAAACAATCCTAATGTTTGTAAATTGCCTGAAACACAGTTGGTATTAAAAAAAATAAATAAAAACCACAAGCAATTATCTTTGCCTTTTGCTATCCAAAATAAACAACAAATGCTAAGAATCCTTTTATTCTAATTACTCCATTTGGCTGTTTTGAAATAATTGATGAAATATAATTTATACCTCTACGAAATCCTTATATTAAAAAGTGGTGTGATACCTTTGAATGGAAAGGCATGGCAGTTTCTATGAATGATGTGTGTTACCTAAAGCAGTGTAGCTTTCATGCTCTTTAGCTCTGCTGACTTATTTCATACAGACTAATTAGAGCCATTGAGCCTGGCTTCAATGGGGTTTTCAGTTTTGGTTGTTACCTGTGCAGGATATCTCAATTACAGCAATGTTGAAGGTGTGGTACATCAACATGCTTTATTAAGTAATGTATTTGCCAGTGTTGAATAAACTTTAGAGCCCCATCAAAAATATATCCTATACAGTAGTCCCATTACAGTAATATTTCTTGTGAGGTAGTTGTTTGAAACTTATTTTGTTCTTGAAATCCTGTCTGATCAATTATGGAGCCTGTGTCCAAGACAGAGAATCTGGGCGATCAAGGCACAAGGGATTTATGCAGACATGGCTGTATGCTAAATAACAGAATCTAGATCCATGGACCTGTCAGCCATACTCAAGTGAAGCAGTTGCAACACTTCTGTTAGATCCCTACTTGAACAACTTTGAAGTTAAAAACCAAAACAAAACAACTCAACCACTGTTCTCCCGAAAGAAAATTCCCAAAACTACAAGACTCAAAGAAAATCCACCAACACCCCAAAACAACAACAAAAAAACTACAATCAAAACCAATTCTAGCCAAAGCATCTATTTGCCCTACTCGAGGGACATGCTAGGAGCTGTTCTGCCTCAGACATCAAATAGCTCCTTGAGCTTCATGGATGCTAAGTGAGAGGGAGTCTGCTGTTATCATACCCGGGCTGCTAAAAAATTGTTGCTATTTTTTGGGGATGGAGTATGCATGGTGACAATTTCAGACAACATTTTACTGGTGTTCTGTTGCTTCAAGTACAGACTTTTTAGAAGGGTGGATACACCACTGACATGTAAAGCATGTCTGTCCCCCTGTGGCAGTCAACCCTAATCGTAGATAACGGCACTGACTAACTGCACGTGCAATAAACACTTTCCTTAGTGAAAACCAAGGCTGACAGAAATTGCTTAGCCTTGGCAGATGAGATTGGCTGGCTGAGAAAAAGCATATCTGGACTGAATCTTGGATAGAAACATTGCTTTCATATTTCTACTGTGGAAGCCTATAAATACTAAGAGGATTCTTGTGCTGGGGGCAGGGGAAGGTCACAAAATTTAAGTATGGTATTTCTAATTTCTTTGAAAATAAGTGACCACAAAAAAATTGACATTAAAAAAAAAAAAAAAAAGAAAAAGCCTGCATTGACTTGAGAGTGTAAAACCTTTGGTTTGTAAAATTGTGTTTGTCAATGGTGTGAAGTATTTTGTTTGTGTTTTTCCTAGTTTAGGAAATTTCAGGGAACTTTAGTATCGTAATCAGATTTCACCTGCTGAAAAATTTGGCTTTACAATATGTTTAATGAATATTTATTTAAAATGGACACAGATTTTATCTTTAGGGTGCTGGTTGTATTAATCATTGTTTAGTCAGGTTTCTTATAGCAGCCTCAAATAGGGCGCTGTATTTCTTACAATGGCTTCTTAAAAAGCCCTGCAAGGTATTAGGTCACTTTGCTGAAGGTGCGTGGGGTGGTTATTTTCCCTTGGTTTGCAGTCTCAGTGTACAGGAAATGAAACCATTGCTGCCCACCTGCCCTTCCAGAGGCAGACTAGATTCTTTCAAGCTTGTGCCTCTCTAGTTCAGAGCTTCTCTCATGTAGATGAAAGAATAACTGGATTTTCATAATTTGCATGTAAACCAGAGCATGAAGAATGTCATGGGTAATAGGCTGAACTCCCAACCTGATCAGAGAGACCTGCCTGAACCAGCAGTCTCCACATAACTCTAGTAATGCTGCTCTCTGGTTTTGTAGCACGGTTTTGTGAAACATTTGCAACCTCACGTGTCGGGGCACAGAGTTAAATATTGTCACAATATAATATGTGTGTATGTCTTCAAGTATATGAGATTTGCTAATTCTTTTACAAGCTTCTGTAGCAGCTGTGTAGCAACTGCATCCAGAAAAGGGAAAATAATGAAACAGATCTCTGTGTGTTCCAGTCTGTCTTCTGTAAAATCATGAACAGAATATATCCTGTTTACATCTCCACTAGAAGACATGATTATTTGGGCTTGATACTGTTATCTGGAAATATTCTTCTAAAGAAAATGTAGAGCTAAATAATCATTATATTCCATAATTTTATCTCACAAGTAAGCTTGCTTAACATTTCAGACCAAGTCCTGCAGACCAGCCTGAAATGGGTGGTAGTGGAGATTTTTTATGGAAGAGCATGTTGAGCAAGCTGGTATTTTCTTGATTTGGTCTCAGGCATTTAGTTTCCTGTTAAATGGAAGATGCCTTTTCTGAGGACATGATCCTGGAAGGAAAGGTCAGGTGTGTCTCTGCTGCAGTGTTGAGGGGCAGGAGGAATTAATAGCATTAATGAATTTGCAGTAGTTCATAATAGCTCATTAGTAGCAGTCTCATGAAGTAAGCTGTATGTAAAACTTTTTTTCTATGATAAAGATGATCTTCTTACAATGCTTAGATACCATTTCATTATAATGACAAGTAGTAATGCTTAATTTGTACTATATAAAGAATAAATTACAGAAGTATGACCTGTACAAGGCTTTAGAAAGTCATCACTACAATTTCTTAAATAAACTTTTTTACAATACAGGTGGCATGATGTCAGTGGTTCTTTACAAAATTCTTCAATTGCTATTTTTTAAACTTTAACTTTTAATTTAATGGTTTAAAAATTACACTGATTTTAAAGATGGAAATATCTTCAGAGGATAAAAAATTAGCAACTTTTTAATGATAAATTTTAGCTTTCAAAGAAATGTAGGAATTGTAGGCACAGATAATTAATTCATGTTTATTTAATGTTTACTACAAGCTAGTTATAATGGAAGTTCTATTACTTTTAAAAAAATAGATATATAGAAGAATTTAATTGGGTTTTTTTTTTTCATTGGGTCCTCAATTGTTCTTAAGAGAAGTAAAACCTTTCACTTTTGTTTGCATTCTCTGCTGCTACAAAATTCTTGTTCCTTTTCTGTTATCTCTCTCTTTCCTTTATCTGCTAAACATTGGGTTGCCTTTGAGCCTTTGAGTTTGGATAAATAGCCGGGGTTTCTTTGTAAATGGTAGAGAGACTGATAGTCGGTGCAGCCTATTTGTTCTTCTGAAAGAGAAGGATGGTATTTTGCAGTTGGTTATGTCTGTGTTTCACTGCCCCTGCATTAAGCACAAAAGAGATTTTCTTTCTCTTTTTGGCCAGAGGTCTCTTTATGTTGATTTATTGATTACTCATTGGAGAAACAGATTTAGTTTAGCTGTTACTCAGAAATATTACACAAAGACTCTCATTCTCCTCCACTACTTCCCCCATTTTTGGGCACTTTTGATATTTTGGTAAAATACTGAAGTATTTTACCCATTCATTTTGAAGGAAAAGTGAACTCTTGCTGGTTTTTAGAAGCAGACAGAAGTGCAAGTGGAGACTGTGCAGAACTAAAATTTTGTTACACAAAGACTAGGCAGCAGACTGCATGTGCTCATGTGTCCTTAATGGATCTGGGACGCAGGTCTCCATCCAGACAGAGAAATCTGCTTGGCTAACCTCCATGTCTCTGCAGCTTTACCCAAAGATGTTTTTTAAACTTTTCATCAGTTTGTGTGACTGTTAAGTAGACAAGTGCACACTGTTAATGAAAATGAACCAGAACTGGACATCCTGACTACTTTGTGATTCAAAGTTTCCACCCTCCAAATCACATTGGGATGCTAAGTCCTTCTGCGAAGTGTAAGACATGGTTGTCTTGTTTGAGAAGGGGTTCTCCTGAAATTGCAGATCTCTTGGTTGAATGTGGCCCTGAGAAATCTGAGGTTCCACTTGCTTCAAAACCAACACAAGATATATTGTATGCCAAAAAGCAGTTCAAAGTTCCCTTCCATTGGAAATAGTGGCCCTGTTGGTCTGTTAATTGTATTGAGGTATAATAACACTGCTAGATCCCAAAATAAAAGTGGGTGGTCTGTAGTTCAGTTGTTCTAGCTTAGCATTTGCAGCTGTGGCATGGGGAATGAGCAGAAGGGATCAGTGCTTTGAGTTAATGTGGGATGAGACAACCTTTGTTGCCTTCTCGTTGAGGGGCTTCTTCACAATTCAGTTTCCATTATTTTTACCTTCTTGAATATTTTCTTTTTGCTAGCCATAAATGGTAATTTGTATACAGAAAAGATCCTGCTGACTGCAACTGCTTTGTACTTTTGCTGAGACCTTGCTGGAGTTTATAGTCAGCAGTTTTACTATACTGAAATTAATGTTTTATTGCTTCTTAATGTACTGCATGTATATCTTGTGGCACAGTTGCTTGTTACTTGCCACTTCTTAAAATTAATTTTTTCTTTGTCTTGCTCTGTCATTCTCTGTAGAGAATGGTGCTTGTTCTCTGCAGTTGTAAGTGAATTGTGAGACTCTGCACCCTGAGCCATATTTCCTTCACATTTGTTTTGCAGCAAATGTTTTAGATTGCCTGGCATCTTCCCCAAACCAATTAACATTAAAATCTGTCAAGAACAGTTCAAGCAAAAGAACTTAGCCTCTAACGTGTCAGACTACAGTGAGCAATTGCATTTTTGAAAAAAAAATCAGACAAGCCTCTCTGCTGTTTAAATTATTATTTTATTTAGCTGTGATTTTCTTCTTCTGTAGTGTTTACTGTCTGGCAAACGTATTCCCTAAACATAGGCAATGCTGAAGAACAATCTCTATTCCAAACATTTTAGAGCCTATAATCTCCCCAATCAAATACCTGTCAGAGCCAGAATCAAATTTCTACAATCTCATTTTTCTCAGTCTCATGAAGGGTAGAATTACTTCTCCATCACTGTAGGGAAAACAAGTAGGATTGCTGTTGTGGTGAGGGAGGGGTTTTTTAATGCCTGTGAGTTCTCCCTCTCTTCTCAATGCTCAAGTTGAGCCATTCTCCAACACTTCAGATGTGGTTGTGGAAGTTGAACTGAGAGAGTGTCTTACATGTTTCCATGCTGTATTTACACGTTGTTGAGCCATAAAGTAAGGAGAAATTTTAATTCATTTTTTTGCAATAGCAGCTGGTTTTGTGGTGGCATCTTGGAAGTCAAGTTCAGGATAGTATTACAAACACATAAGAGAGAGAGAAGCTTCTCTGTGGAACTGTGCCACATGTGTCATCAGAGGTGGGCAAGGGGTGAGCAAATTTGTTTAAAGTTCAGTAGACAAATGTAGTGTCTTGCAGTGTCCCCTGGCAGTAGTGAAAGCTGACAGCGTCCTGGACTGTGTTAGACAGAGGAAGTGTTCCTCTACCCTTTTTGTCAGCACTTGTCAGAACCCACCTGGAGTACTGCATTGAGATTTCAACACCACCTCCCCTCTTTCTGCCAGCCCAGTTCAAGACAGACATTGAATGACTGGAATATATTCAATGGAGGGTGACCAAAGCAATTGGAAACTGAAGCATACATCCTTTGCAAAGATGAGGGAACGGAGCTCGTTCAGCCTGGAGGAGATGCTTGAAGGGGAGGATAACCTAATGGCAGCCTTCCATGGCAGATAAGGAGGCAATCAAGTGAGTAGAGCTGGGCTCTTCACTGAGGCGCTTGGCCAGAAAATGAGACACCGTGTACGTAAATCAAGACATAAGAGGCACAGTCTTAAGGAGAACTATCCATTCACTGTGAGGATAATTAAACATTGAGAGAGGCTGCCTAGCAAGGCGGTGGAATCTCTGCCCTTGAGATTTTTCAAGTCCTGCCTGACAAAGCCCTGAGCAACCTGATCTGAATACAGAATTGACTCTGTTTTCTGTAGACTGGAGTAGATGACCACCTAATTCCTTTCCAACATGACTTATAATTTGATTCTATGAACCAAGGAAGATCACCAAGGAAGATCCTGGGAAGAAGAATATTTGCTGTCAAAGATAATGGTTTATAGAAGATAGGCCTACTTCTTTGTAGCTGATCAAGAAAAATATTTCAAATCATTTTGAAGAGGCCACATTTCAGGTTTTTGAGAGACTCATCCCTCTGATCCCCAGAATTATGCAGTGTTCCAAAAGTATAGCAGTGATCAAGAAAGTACAGAAAGCTGAAATAATTATCAGGGTAGGGCACAACTTCCCCGAGAGGGGTGGTGTATGTTTGGGATCTACAGGCTAGAGAATGGATAACTGAACAAGTGTAAGGTAAATCACAGGAAATATGCAGGATATGAACTTGGGGCTCTTGTCTTTTTTCCACTAGCAGGCAAACATAGTCATCAAATGCAGCAAACAAGAAACAGGTTGAAAATACAAGCCAGTGGTTCACCCCTAATAAAGCCAGTTGGGTGGGACTGCTTGCTGCTGCTGTTAATTTAAAAATAAGTCAATAAATAAATAACCTTCAATATGTTTTTAAAAAATGGAAAAAATAATGGAAACTTAAAAAATCAGTTACAGGTGGTCTACCATAGACTTGACAAGAGTATGTGAGAGAAAAAAACCTAGTTTTGATGAACACTGGAGACATGAGAGGACTCTGTACCTGACTATTAGTACTGCTGTGCTCTGATTAAAGGAATAGTCTATTACCTAAGTGTGAATTGTATCAGCTCAGAATTTCCCACATTTGAAAACCTTAAAATGGCATCATGTCACAGTCTGACAACTGATCAATAATTGATTGATTAATATCAATGATCTAAGAACCTGGAATGGTCATAAAGGCATGAAATTAAAAGGATGTATTTACTGGAAGAGGACGCAGAAGGAGTTTCCTCCTTGCTGCTGGTTTTGTTGATATTCAGGAACCGTTCATCATTCAGTCTGGGAAAAAGTTTTTTATCACTGTATCTTTTCCACAGAGTTTTCATCCTTTTGTAAGCTGATTGTCCTCTGATTAAGAAAAAAACCTGTCCTTTGAAGATGTCAATAGGCATATCATACATGTAGGGGTATTTACAGCAGTAACTTTATGATGCTTTGATGTAATAAGGTCAGAAGGAAACTATTTCAGACAGCAAAAAAATTGTAGTTGTAGTACTTTGTCCTTTGGGCAGCACATCAAGCAGGAGTGGCATGTGTGCATACACATACAAAGTATCTAATGTTTAATCACATTCAATAATACCCAAAATCCAGACTTCACTGGACAATCCACATAGCCAACTGAAGTCCAAATGCCATGAAAGTGAGCTTTTTAAATTAACAAAATGCCCACCAACCAGTGCAGTTGGTGGGCAGGATGCAGTAGTCTGTAGAAAATACCCAGTACAGAGTCAGGAGTGTGTAATTTAACATAGTGTGCTTGGGCACTTCAAATGAGCATAGGGTATGAGGGTATTGCAACAAATTTATGCACTGTAAATTTTTCTCAATGCGTGTGGGATTTTTAATCATCGCAACATGTTTCAAGAACTGCAGATAGAGAATTGCTGTAACAGCTTCCTCATATTTGAATAAATTTATGTGAATAGCAAATACGTGATGACTGCTTCAGAAGTAGGAACAGAACTCCAGAAATACTAATGAACTTCCAGAGCTTTATGCACTTTTTTCCACTTCAAATTTGATGTATATTGAATCTGTTTTGTGAGTACAGCATCCAGCCTTGAAGAAGTGTGTGGGTGGGATGCAGAGGACAGTGAAAGGGAGTACACCCCTGACTACATCTGCCAGGAACGTGTTTTATAAAACAAAAACCTGGAACATGAATTATATTCTATATGAACTTTTCCAAGTAAGGATAGGCTGTGTCTTGGCATGCTCTTTGTTGGTGTTTGACACTCAGTTCTCATCTTCCCTTTACTGCTGAAACAAATGTTAGTAGTCACCACAGTGTGCCTGTAGTTGGAAGACGCTTGTTTCCCACGTGCTGCATTCTTTGTACTGAGCTACATCTGGAGAAACCAGAAAGCATCTCTGTATCTGCAAGTTTTAAACTGAAAGCTACTGTTAGAACAGTCTTTACATGGCATGGCAAAAAGTGATGATATCTTGTATTTTAAACAGAAGAGACAACACTTGGAAGAGACAAGTACCTATGTGTGTATACTACAAAAGCAAAAATGTGATGCTATTAAGCAAATACACTCTTTTGTTCAGCTGGTTTCGGTCTTACATACTTAATCATCCATTTAAAAATCCAGAGACTTAGTCAGAAACAACGGATTATGTCCATTACTTGATCACAGACGTTCATAACTAAAAAAGTTTTGTTTTTATGTATAATTAAGAGCACCTAAATACAGTTAGTCCATCTTGTTTACTTTATATTAGTTGAAAACACTCACAGTGAAACTAAATATTCAATGTGTGTTGTACCATCTTTACTTAAAACAACAAAAAAAAATGCATAAAAAGGTTATTTCCTAAAGCTGTAAGCGCATAGGCTTGTGTTCAGCTGTGAATAATCAACTGGCAAACACTCCACTCATTTCTAATTTTGGCATCCTTTATGCAGCTGTGTTATAAAAGAATCTGTTAAAGATTTTGTATTACTTTTATCTGCCTTTGTATTGGTGGTCCCTAACCTCCACATGCAATGACAAGTGTTTCCACTCAGATGGTCCTATTTTATTTGTTTGCATCAATTAGAATTGCTTTTATTAAAAAGACCAAACAAACAGAAAACCCCCAGCAAACACAAAACACACACACACAAACCCAAACAGAAAAAATAAGAATTTAATAAGTAGCCTGAATGATGTAATGGGAATTTGTGGGAATACTCTGAAACCATTTAGAGAAAGAAAATTAAGTATTCTGAACAATGTCATGTTTCACATATGCAGTCTGTTAGTGCTGAATGATCAAATGTTTGTTTTGAAACATTTCTGGAGATAATGAAATTGTATCAGAATGAAGTTGATGAAATGTTTGTGACAGACAGGTAATGTCAGATGTGCCTGGTGACTACTTCTTCTCAACCAGTTCATATTTTGTACATGTGCTAAATGGCAAAATAGCTATCAAACTTCTGAGTGTTGCTGGTACATTAACAAGTCGATTTAGACAACAGGAGATGTTTGAATGTATCTATCTGCCACAAAAATATCTTTATCATAATTTATTAGCGTGGATCAAAACTGGCATCACTGTGTGCAGGAAGATGACTTCTAACTCAAGCAAATGTAGTTTGTTTTCAGAGCCTATAAATCTATGTACAAGTAGTCCTAAATAATGCAAGTGCTGCTCTAGAATGCAGGGGAAGGCACAGTGAAGCAATTGCTTAACGATGATGTTAATCAGTCAGTGCAATGATTCTGTATTTACTGATTGTCAGAAACATCACCAGTTTCAATAACATGGTGAAAGTCATTGTTATGCTGGAAGAAAACTGTCATTCTGCATGCCCATGGCACCCATTTCTGGAAAAGGGTCAATGAGACAGGATAAACAGTAGGTACTGGGGGCACTCATTAAATATGTTTTGGTTTGCATTTAGAAATTAGTTGCTAGAGGACTCTGAGACATTCTATTTGTGTTCCAAGCTTCTTTCCTAATTTGCAAAATGACCATAGTACTTGAAGTGTAAATGGCTGTGTCCACTTTACAGGAGTTTATGGTAGTAATTGTGAGAACTGAGAACTGGCTCTTTGAGACCATTCAGGTCAAAGCAAAGCAGACATGCTTTGAAGTCCTTTGGTGGCATGGGTTGAAGTTTTGTGTTACAGTGAATATGTTAGTCACAAGGAGAGGAAGACTGTGAGTGGTACTCCTATGCCTCCATCAGAACTTCTGTCAGCTGCTGGATTTGTTTAGAGGTGTTTTAGAATACAAACCCTAAAAGGTTTGCAATTTAAGATGGTGGAGGTAGAATATTCTTCCTAGATCAGATTATTTCACTTTTTTGTCATTTCAAACGCTGTTTAGGATATGCACAACCATCAGCTGAAAAAAAAAATTATTAAAAATACATTCACTGTTAAACACGGTCATGTCTTGTTTCATAATTTTATGAAACTTCAAAGCCATGCACATGAGAATATTCATCGTTGACCTCATACAGAAGCTGCTGTTGTATCAGGGCTTCAGCTTCTTTTTCAGCTCCCTCCTTGATGTCATTTATGATTGTGAAAACAGTGACTTATTGCAGAAATATGGTTAAAGGAATGCTTCAATATTTCGATGGAGGATCTTCAACTTGTAACAGGAGAACTGGAAATTATTGTCTTTTTTTGTAACTCCTTCAATCTTGACAGCAACTTTTTTGTTTTAGTGGTAAGATACATTCTGATGGCATAAACATAGTACTTTAGCTGTACCAAACAAGAATCTTTTGTTTCTCATATCAAGGAATAATATATATGGTTAAATTGCTTCCTATTTTGTTAAACCAAGTTTGAGGAATTGGTTTCATTAATAATGGAGGTATTAAAAAGAAACAGTGGGATTGCTGTCATGAGAACAATTTGCAGAAACAGACCTTCAAATAATACAATAGAGAAAAATCTTGGAAATTTATATTCAGAAACTAATTTAGTTTCCTCTTTTGCCTGCTTTCCCTCACTAAAGATTTGACAAAATTCTTGTTCTTTTGTCAACAATCACATCTTTAAGTGTTTTTTGTTCCTCATCATTAGATAATCATGTCTTGCATTTGTGTATATGTAGCACATACTGCTGTAGTACTTTTGTCTTAATCAGAAATGTCTTGACTTAAGTTGCCGGTTACTGCACAGGTATGACAAAAATCATCGTGTTGTTTAGGGAAATTTTCTACTCTGTTTGACAGATGGCATAGTGAGAGAAAGAGCAGGTGAAGAGATGTTATAGTTGGCTGAAAAACTACACCTTTCTGAGTAAACACCTAGTTTCAGGATTGCTTCAGTAATCAGTGTTTTGTTCTGTCCTTTTTACCTGATTCAGACTTCCTGGTGCCCAAGGAAAGATGCACAATTACTGTGAAACTTGCTTTTCTTTTATAAAAACCATTACAGAAGCATTTATTCTAGTACTAACAGTTTGTAAAATAGTTTAAAAATGTTTTATCCACGTGGAAAAGGGAGCATTTGTCTGTGAAAGTATGGAAGAGCTTGAATTTCATAGTTGCAAAGGGAATATATAATTAATATTTCCTCATTGCTACTATAATAGAAATTAAATGGTAAAACAAAGCATTTTCTCTCTGAAATGCAATTGTAGAGAAAAATCAGTTATGCACAATTAGCAGGTTGAACATCTGTGAGAAATTTCCATTTGATTTAGTAATCTTTTTGGTGAACACGGAGATATTGCAAATAAGGACACAGATGAGAAAAAAATCCCTAAGTATTAATTATCAAATATTTTAGTCAAATAAATTAAATTTCTTGAATTTTTTGCTTTTTCCTCAGCCTAAAGTAGATCACATTTTTTAGAAAATGCAAATATATGTGACTTCTTTGTCTAAGTGGTGGAGAAATTTGCTAGGAATGTCACGTTCTTCTGTGTTCCTTGCTTCTGGAAAATATTCCTCTTCAGAAGAGACTGCTTGTGTGTTTTAATGAGATGGACAATTGGGGTGGTGCTTGGGATGTTTCTTCTGACTGGCAGCATGTGCTGAAGGTGGGGGTAGGAGTTGCCACAAGCCATTGGACAGAAGAGGAAAGCTGAACGAAGAACCATTTGGTTTGAGAATAAGTTTGGTAGTTAGTTTCCTGCATGGAGGCATATCAAAGCTCAGAAACACTAGACTGATCTGACATGAAGAGTAAACAGATTGTACTTCTCTAGTTACATCTATTCTGAAAACAGATACACAGTGCTGAAATTGCTGAGCTTTGTGTGAAGACTGTGGAATTTCAATGTGAACTCCAGAGTTTTAGATAAATGTATTTACTCTCTCTGTAGGAAAATTGAAGGGTTCTCTTCTATATAAACAAAAAAATAGCATACCATACCATACCATAGAATTGTTCCAGATTCCAGGGACTTGGATGATCATCTGGTCCAACTACCTGATCACTCTATAGCTGACCAAAGTTGACTGGACACTGGAACAGGTTTCCTAGAGAGGTGGTGGTCATGTCAGTGCCTGAAAAAGAAACATTCGGCATTTGGTTATGTCCTTGATAATGAGATTCACTTCTTGGTCAGCCCTGACATGGTCAGGCAGTTGGACTAGATCATCACTGTAGGTCCCTGCAAAATGAACTATATCCTCCTCTCCCTTCCTCTCCCCTTCCCTGTCCTCTCCTTTCCTCTCTTTTTGGTGGAGAAGATGATGAGGTCATTACTCAACATACTTTGTTCTCCAGCTGTTTCTCCTGCCTCTTTCTCTTCTGGGAATTGTTTGATAGCTTGGACTTGGTGTAGGGGTGTTCATGGTCTTTATTTTCTAAAGCATTTTCTGTATGCTTCAGGATTTTATTTGTTACCCATTCATAAGGTTGTACTTAAAATACTTTGTAGACATACAAATTATTATCTTGGGAAGGTGAAATTTCATGTAGTGTACTTTCAGACATTGACGTACGTGTGTGAACAAGTTTAGTAAGCAGAAGGAAATTTAACTTAATTCAGTGATATGGTTTGGTAATGGATACATACATTGTGTGTAAAATAACATTGTTATACATTAAGTAGTCAAAAGAAAAGGAAATTATTCAGTTATACAGAGAAGAGCCCCTTTGAATTAATACAAATTCAATCTGTGATATAAAGCTCAAAAATGTTAAATATTTCTGCAGATGGGAGATTTGGTAGAGATTAAAAACTACTGTCTCAGGCTGATAGACTAATGTTACTGATCTCCTCTGATACATGAAGAATGGTGTTCCTATGCTAACACGTTTTACTTGATCTCTCGGATTTGTAATTCTGAAAAGGAAGCTCTAAAGAATGCCACATTCTGCATAAACTTCCAAATATTGATGTGAAGGTGATTCCTGAAAGTTCATTTTCTATTCGCTGTTAGTATTCTGTCTTCATTTCAGCATTCATTCATTCACTTATTCATTCATTCAGAATGATGAGAACTCATGATATGGAATTAGCATGTTTATCCAGAGCAGGCAAGCACATACATTTTCCATGTAGTGAAGCATCGACAAAGCATCTCTACTGTTAACACACTCTGCACCCTTGTGTTACATTTGACTGCATTAATGCAGAGTGTACCCATCCCTTCTTCCCCTGGTAAAGTTGGACAGCACCTTGGGATCAGTGCTTGTGCTAGCTGTGGATGGAAAATGCATGGTGGTGGAGGAGGTGTGTGTTTTTTGTTTTAGTTGATTGTTTTTTCTGACCAACAGATAGACGAGAGGTACAGGGAAGACACTATGTCCACTGTGCCAGTTATTCTGATGCCTTGGACTGGCTACCTAGAGCAGAGGCTAGACAGAGTTAAGAGAGCAATGTGGGTATTTATTAAAGCCTTCAATAAATATACCTTGGGCAGTCAAAAGCCTTGCAGAGGCTACAAACAACATGGATGATGGTCATGAGTTATTCAGAGATATATATTTGCATATCAGGCATTAATTCTCCAATCACAGCTTCAAGTAATGAAGTCGTATACCCCCAGTTTGCTCCCTGCCCCCCACTTCATTTTTGTTTCTCCTTTTTGGGGCCTGATGCTGTGGTGTTTCCTTGGATCACAGGCCTAGAGGGATTGTTTGGTCTAACCAAAAGGTGAAGACAGTTAACTACACATTATATGGAGTTCAGAGCTATGCACTAATGCAGTAGGGGATTTGAAACGTATAAAAGCTAAAATCTTAAGGCATCCATTCTACCACTATGAATGGAGAGCAGGGAAGAGGAGCACTGTTGGGAGAGAACAGGGCTTTGTGCTCTTCATGAACACAGAAAGCAGAAGTTAAGTAATCATGCTTAGAAGTGTACAGTGTTGCACTACATCTGATATATTTTTGTAGGTCAAAGAAGCACACCTTACACACATAGACAAGAATTTGTTGTTAGTCTAATTGAAATTGTAGCAGTCTAATCAAGAAGCATCATTTTAATTGGACTAATAATACCAGGTTATCATGGACTCAAAAAAACTCATTAACATTATGTTTAAAGTTGCTTATAAATGTCCTTGAATTGACTCCTTTTGTGTCATGCTCACACATTGCCTGGGTCCTGAGGTCAGTGGCATTGAGGACAGGGAGGCAGGGCAGCACTGATGTCCTTGGCCCTTCTCTGGGAGTGGTGAGATTCTGTCTGCATGAGGGGCAAGCTTCCCGCTTGGTCTCAGGTCTGTTTAGGTCTGGCTTTATATATTTGCTGTCTGTTCAGCCACTCTCTTTTCTAAATGACTCAAAAGGAAGTTGCACAAGGACTCACTCAGACCATTATCACAACACAAGGTTAAAGCACACCATGGCAGTCGGCACAAAGCAGTAGCAAAGGAATTTCCTGTCAAGCTCTAGAAAATAGGTCTTTGTAGAGTCACAGAATCATGGAATTTGGTTTGGAAGATACCTTAAAAATAAGATAGTTCCAGCCTTCCTTCTGTGGGCAGGGACACCTTCCAATAGACCAGGTTGCTCAGAGCCCCATCCAACCTGGTCTTGAACACTGCCAGGGATGGGGCATCCATAGCCTTCTCTGGGAAACCAGATCCAGTGTCTCACCAACCTCATTACAAAAGATTTCTTCATAATATCTAATCTAAACCTACCCTCCTTCAGCTTAGGGCTATTATCCCATGTCCTATCCCTACATGCTCTTGTGTAGAAAGTTCCTGTCCAGCTTTCTCCATTAGCTACTGGAATGCTGCTACATGTTCGCCCTGGAACCTTCTCTTCTCCAGGGCTGAACAACCACAAAACCCTTCAGCCTACCTTCATAGGAGAAGTTCTCCATCCCTCTGATCATCTTTGTGGTCCTCCTCTGGACCTGCTTCAGCAATTCCACATCCTTCTTATGCTGGGGACCCCAGAGCTGGATGCAGCACTGCAGGTGGGGTCTCACCAGAGCAGACCAGAAGGGCAGAATTCCCTCCCTCACCCTGCTGCTTTGCATGGAACCTAGGATACTATTGGCCTTCTGGCTTCCAAGTGCACATTGCTGGCTCATGTCAAGCTTCTTGTCCACCAAGACTTTTGAGACTTTCTCCTCAGGACTGCTCTCAATATCCAGAGTCACTGTTCAGCTCTAGGAAATAATCTTCCCATCCTTTCCTGATCCTTATCAATACTTGCAGTTGCAGCTAAAGCAGACCCATAACCATTTAAAGCATTCTCTGGTCAAGCCCCAGGGCCAGCAGTGTGAAACTGCTGATGGGTTTTGATGTCTATTGCTGGGGCTGCAGGGGCAGGGGAGAAGAACACCTTGGGGTGGGGCATGAATGCCATGTGAGCTGAGGAGAGGAGGTGCCTAGGGAGAGGATTCCGAGGGTGGGTGCAAACAAAGTACAGCTTCACATCAGCCATGGACGGTCTATCAGAAGATGTTACCCATCACTCCACACGTGGGTCTGTGGAGATCTTTCTTTACCCTAGGTTGGATAGTGGCAGTTCAAAAAATCACTTTTTTGCCTTAAGCTTATGAACTGACCAAGCAAATTTGAGCACACAAGAAAAAATCAGAGTTTGAGCACATGTTTCTATTTTTGGCATTTTAAATCTTTGATTGCTCTTTAAGCCTTTAACTTTAAAATGTCATTGATTTTCATTAGAAGGCTTTGTAAACTATTTCAGAAATGCTCTTAAAAAAATCTATGTTGTTAGGGAGTTACACTGATTTTCTGTGTTGGCCTCCTTCCACTTTTATAAATTGAGACTTAATCAGGGCTACTGAACTGAAATTGATTTTATAGAAAGTAACAATCCATTAATAAGATCTTTTGGCTTTAAATAAGTCTTTAATTGGAGCTCTCTACAAATGTGATAGAGGAAAAATGTTTGTTAGTGCCATGACTTAATATTGACTAAAATTTATTCTTTAATAAATATATTCTTCCTTCTCTATTTTTTTAGAGAGTACCACCAGTTCTGGATCTAAGCTTTATTTCCCTAACCAAATGCATTTGAGGCATTAACGGATTTTTTTTTTCCAAATGTCTGTCAACTTAATCTTGTGTAGCAATCTTGATTCAGCAGTTTAGAGCTCTAAATTGTTACAATAGTCTACTTTAATGAATTTCCAAACCTTGGAAAACCCTGTTAAATCTTTTTGTCCCCTCCCCCTCACATCCACTGCTGAGGGAAAAAAGTCTATGGAGCTGACGTATGAAAATGAGACGTTATCCGTAATGAAATGTGTCTTAAATAAAGGTTAATGTGAGTAGACTATATTGATCACCCCCTCCCTGGTCTTCTTTCTTTCAGTCTCCATATCTCATTGAATTACCTGATATCATTTTTTGCCTGTTAATTTTTAAATAAGCTGTCTTTAAAAAGCCTGCATAAGTCTCTGTATCAGCTGGATTCTGTTAATTTTAAGATTTTATTTTAAAAGGGCCCAGTTGAAAGCATTTGCCCTCTCCCTTTTAACAGACCTATGAAAATGAGAGATTGAGAGGTGTCAGGATATTGCTGCAGAGCAGCCCAATACAGTGGTGTATTTCTGGCTGATTAATGTAATCACTACTCGATGTATAATCTCTAATCCTTGTATAAGGAGTTGGTTGGGCTGCTTTTGCTCTTATTCTCTGTCTTCCCTGCAAAACTATCCTGTTTCTTAATTTTAGAGTTTTCAAGGAAATGACCTTGTTCTTGCACTGGGACAGGAGTAATTTCTCTCAGGTGTAGACCCACGGCCCTTTCTGGGGGTGGTTTTTACAAGTGGTTATCAGACTCTACTACTGGTTCCAGGTGTGAGATGTGTGGAGTGGTGTGCCATTTTAAACTCATTTCAGCTGCCTTTACAAATATTTTTGAAAGATAAGCTCAGTACTGTCATGGGAATACAGTTGATGTGATGTTTCTCAAGGAAATGCATCATTTTATTGATAACAAGCTGTGTTTTCTATTGATGTGTCACTTGGTCAGCACTACAGCGACATGTCTTTCAGTGGTAGTTTTTTGTCTGCGAGGTCAGATGCATCTCAGGGCATGTCAGTCAGTGTGTGTTGACACTTACAGGGAGAAATTAGAGAAGGAGATCACTTAAGCCTCTGTCAATAACAGCTAGACTTCCAGCCAACAGCAGGGTCTCCCGAGTCTTGTGGATCTGACCAAGTAGTGTTCCAGGCACGTATTGCAGCAGTTATGGAGTTGCTAGCCATTAGGGACCAGTGCAAACTCTTCTACATCTTGGAAAGCTTTAAATGTTGTTGAAGGTTAAATACAGAAATCCCTGCATGGAGTTTGTACTACTTCAGCTGTTCATTCCAACTAGGCAGTAAGTTTCTGGGTATCTTTCCCCATGCAACTGTACAATATTAAAATGTTAAAAAGCTCAAAGATGTTACTGCAGACATTTAATACATATGGCCTATAGGTATCTGCCTGATTTTCTGACCAGGAAACAGCTGGACTCTTTCCATCAGAAGTCACTTAAGCATTATTAAGATGCTGAACCTCATTAGTTCCCATCCCAGATTGCTTTAACATTCTGATTTGGAAGTACTGCTCTTTGAAAAGATAGTCTAGGATCTTTATTTAATTGGCTCATCATTTAACCACAAATTAGCCAGTAAATTTGTAAATTAGTAACTTTCGAGTTTATGCTACAAATTAGACTTATCTAAGGAGTATTTGCATTACTTTAGGAAGGTGGAATAATTACCTTAACTTACCAACACTCAACAGATTTTCAGCTTACATTCAGTTTAGATTGTATTTGTTTAAGCAAACAGAATAAGCAGATATTCTTTAAATATCCAGGTCTTAATTGAAATCTCCAAAATTCTTTATTTCTACTCCCCACCCCCAAGGTATGCAAAGATGGCCTTATATAGCATGCAGACAGAATCAAGTCCATTTCCCCCTTCTTTGTCAAGAACCTTGGAAAACTGACTTTACCCTAACTCTTCCAAGGGAATCTGTATCCTTCCAATCAATGTGCTCTAATACAGTACCTTTGCAAAGCTTTTAAATATAATTAAAAATAAGTTTTAAATAAAGTTATTTTGCTATGTCCTTAGGATTTTATGGTGATGCATATGAGTGTAGGTGTGGAACATATATTTGCAACCAGTCAGTCAAAGGAGAGAAAAATTAAGGGACAATAATAGAAGGCTTGAAATTATAAGTATTTTTCAGAGGTTGAAACCCAGAACTGATTAAGATAATGAAAAATACTGGGAGTGGGCAGAGTCACTGATGCTTAAATGCTTCAATTAAAAGACAAAAAACCGAACCTAACTTCAAAATGAAGTGTTAATTGTGATGGTTAATGAACATCTCTAAATAAGCTGGGAAATCATTTCCCACCCAGAATCTCACACTTGTTACCAGAATGATTCTTTTAAATGCCTTTGAAGTATGGTATTAAGAAATTCTGAGTCTTTGCCTGTTTTGCACATGCCTTTAATTATGCAAAAACCTTATTCTTGACAGGTGAGTCTTAATGTGAATAACTTTTTTAGCTTGTTTCGGAATAACTTCCCAGAATTCCAAAATCAGAACTGAATATAAGCACTATCATGTTTTGATTTAAAAAAATGTTTATTCCTAAATTATTGGTGCTATGTGTTCAGTCTACTTTTCAGTCTTCTTCCTTTCCTTCCTCCTCTGAACTTCCCCATCACATCCCAAGCAAGAGGCTGGAACATGTTAACACCATCAAGTGAAACATTTCTGCTAAATTGTTTTTTGTTGTTTCCAAAATTAATTTAAATGAGACACAAGTAACATTGAAAAAGCCCCCAACCAGCCCCACCCCCCCCAAAAACCCCACCTGCAAAAAAAAGCCTTCCCAAAACAACTGAGTTTCTAAAGTCAGTGCCCTTATCTAGGTATGAAGAAAAAAGAAAATTTCTAAGGGGCTTGGGTATGACTACCACCTATATTATGATTTTTGAGCTAAAAAGTCTGCAAGGATATGTCTAAGCTGAAGAAGCTTTGTGATGTGACTCTAGCAGTGGAACATAGCTGGCAACTCTACTGTAGGTTGAAGTTTTATTTCATATTCCTTTGTGGAATAAGTAACGCTGTCAAAACCACAACTTTGCCTGTATAACTGCTGCTACAGTGGCAGCAGTTTGTTGTTTCAGTTCTGTCATTTAGTGGAAATAACCTGTGGTGGTAAGAGATATTAGTGTGAACTTGGTTCTGTTTCAATTTAGGAACTGTCCACATATGTCATGGCAGTGAAAAAGGAATTCATTTGGGGTAAAAGACTTACTGAATATGGTCTGCTACCATGACATGTATCTGTCAGCTGAGGTTAGTGTGGCAGCTGGTGGCAGAACATTGACCTATTCATGCATACTTTCATGGAGACTTGGGCTGTTTGAGTTTTATTTACCCAGAAATAATAAAATGGTTACATTCCCCAAAATGGTTACATTTTTTCCTGTTACAGTTTGGCTACTGGGCTCTATTTCATGGATAGCAGCATTGATGTCAAATTTCACATTTTGGGGACATCATCAAAGGGGGATCACCTCTAAAAAATTATGTAAGACAGTGCATATAAGTTGAGGAAAAAGGATTTTTTTCTGCTACCACCCAAAAGGGGAACTCCAGGTTATCTGTAGCAAGTTTATCAAAGAGATCAAGAAAGCTTATGAGTTTGGAATTTTGTGGTGACATTTTTTCAAAGTGTTGATAATCTAAAATCATAAATTACTTGGCACTGATACTGCCTTTAAATAGGAAATGTTATGTAACACTTGTCAGAAGAGGTATTTAATCCTAAATTAGCTTTTTAAGGAGCTGTTGAATTGCTGAATAATGATGATATGGAAAACTACAAATCCTTCTATAATAGGAAAATATGCAAGAGGAATAAAACAGGGTGGGAACTTGGAAGTGAAAGGTGAAGGTCAAGTCTGACAGTT
Organism: Motacilla alba alba; assembly: GCF_015832195.1. NCBI lineage: Eukaryota > Metazoa > Chordata > Aves > Passeriformes > Motacillidae > Motacilla > Motacilla alba. The sequence continues at coordinate 79,434,171 of NC_052017.1, forward strand.
TTAACTGTGTGTAGCAGAATTAAGAATCAGTTGTCTGAGAAGCTGCCTGTGCATGGTGTGAAGTCCTCATCACTCAAAACGTATCCCATAGTTACTTTTGCAGCCCAGTAGGAGGAGAGGAAGACTGGGTCTCATTTATCCTGAACATGAGTGCCTCCAAGGCTGAGAACTCCAGAATGGTGATGAAGAACAATAGGGAAGTACTGTGTGGTTTTGTTACTCATCTGTATCACAGACCTCTTCAGTCCTTGGCTCAGTTTAGAGTGGTCTTGCAGCTCCTGCTTCTTGTGTCACAGTGACAGTTCCTTGATAACTATGCAGTTGCAGAAATGCTTGAGTATGGCATGTTCATCTCTTCTGTTGGCAGGAGCACTTAGATACCATTTCACCGCTTCTGTGATCCCTGTCAGTATATTTTCTCCTTATATATATGAATTAATGAATATGACAAGATATGTAACTAGAAAGCAAAAAACCTTCCTGAATGCTGTGTAGGAGTCTGTACAATTTTATTTATGTAGTACAGTAGAAGGGAGAAAACAGTAGATGCATTAAAAAGGTTTATCTTGTCATCATCTTTTGTATAACCATGATCAGATTTTTCTTTGCCTTTTGCCCATCTACAGGTTAAGAAACGCAATGGGGATTTTTCACTGGAATTAAAGTTTCCAAATTTTTCTTGTAGTATGTAATGATGAATTGCACTTTGCTGCAAAATGTGGTGCTGTGTTTTTGTGCTATAGCCTTAACATAAATAGCATAGTCCCACTGGAACTAGTTCAGGTTTGTTGTCTAAAAGAGGGGTCAGTCTTGGACCTGTCACCTGGCTGCTGGAATCAAGCCTGTAAACAACACTTCTGACAGTGTTTGATGCTCTCCATCCCCTGCCCCTCTAAAATGTTAATTAGCCTCAGGTTTCAAGTAACTCTTTAATCTGAAAAGTGAACATCTTTTCAAAAGTACTGTACCTTGGTAACTTTCCACTGCAGAGGCATCATAGATGTGGCTTCCCATTTAGTTAGCAGTGCTGATGCTACTTGAAATCAATTTGTGCCACAAAATTGTGATCTCCTCACACTTCTAAACAAGAATTACTTGAAGTCTAAAACACTGCAGCTTCAGAGGCAATTTTTGAATGTTTACCTTCAGGATTCTGTTTCCTAGAATAGGAGTGTAATGCAGTCCTTTTCTTGCAGTATCCCATCCTGTAACGTTGTATTTTTCACTATTCTTGAATGCACCCATTTCTGGGATATCTGACATAATCAGTGCTGATAGCTAAACTGCAACATCAGTTTAAGGAGATGGGTATGGCCATCAAGGAAAATAGCAGAGCGATGATGGTGGGGAATGGAGTTTGCTGGAAATGTTGAAATGTGGTTGTCTTTCTTTCTGCGGGTCAGAAGGAATGTAGGAGAAGGGGAAATTCAGCAGTGTAGAGCTGTAATTTGCCTTATCCTCTTGAAGGCAGACTGAGCCATGTTGAGCATGTTGAGCACTGTATTGAAACACCACTGTTTTGGAATGTTTGATTGTCAGTACAACTACTGTGTTATAGACTCCTGGCAGATAAAGTCTATACACTTCTACCTGATGACACTAGATCATGCCAGACTTGTGTGTTTTAGACAGGCATAAGCATTTGTCTACTCACATCACCTTATCATATCTGAGCTCTCTCAGGGGAGGTTCAGACCAGACATTAGGAAAATGTCTCTTCACTGAGAAAGTGGTCAGCCTTAGAGCAGGCTTCCCAGGGAAGAAGTCAGAGCACCAAGTCTCACAGAGTTCAGTGAGAATCTGGATTCCAGGATCCTTTGGATTCCTTCCAACTTGAGATACTCTATGATTCTCTGATTTTCATCAGCCAAAAAAAAATTGTATTTCCTATGCAAATAGATATTTAGACTGTAGGCTATACTAATGAGTTTCTATTCTTGTACATTTAAACATGTCCAAGTTATGTTGGGTGGACATCATCTTAAAAAGGCTGGTTAGTTATCTTGGCTTGTACAGCCTTGCTACTCACCAATTTATTAAGGTACCAATTTATTAAGGAAGAGTACAGACTGTATGACTTCTGCTAACAAGTCTTGACATCTGTGAAGATGTGAGGATTAACATTTATCAATTTCATTGTGACTTCTCCTTAGTTTGGTTTGATTTTTACATGTAACTCGTAATTCATTAAATGTAATGAATATGAAACTTTTGAAATTCTTCACTTTAAAGTTAAAAAAACCCAGAGCCAAAGGTGTTTCAAGTTATTCAAAATGTTCTGATTTTTCTAAGTACCATATCCTCCTTTCAAATTCCCTGTATTAGAGGGGATGAGTGAGAGGTTCCTGGAAACTTCTTCAGTTTTCCTCTGTGTACTCAAGTAACTTCTTGTCTCTTAGTGCAACACTTAGTAGATAAAAGCATTTACAAATGAGAGCTTTTGTATATAAAATAGGTAGATCTTGTTTCTGTAATGGGCTGAATATAAAGTCATCTGTGGTTGCAAACATCTAAAAGGGTTGGACAATGTGTGATTGCTACATACTAATACAATATAAAAATAAATGTCTTTTTCAGAAACATGATGAAAAAAAAAAGCAAGTAGTTTGACAACTAAGACAATGTTAGTAGCAATGAGAATAAACACACTAATGCCAAATGGTAATCCCTTTTTATCCGGGCACATACTATCTGCCCTTTTCTTGCTGGGGAAAATCATAGTGTAATAACTTTGCCCTAAGCTAGTAGGCATTCTCAGTCTTTTCCATGCCAGTAGCCTCTTCTGATGCCAATATCAGAAAACTTAGGACAGTCCATGGAATTTTAAAGACTTTGAATTTTGTTTTCCTGAGTCTAAGGATTTCAGCTGAAGTGGTCCACCTGAAGTGCATTTTTTTATAGTAAGGAGCTAATTGTAAGAGGAAACATGTAGTGGAATTGACCTGAAAAAATACATTAAATTTTATTTGTTTTCCTTTGGCTTCAAATTTATTTATTGTCCATTTAAAATTTACCAAAGCTAGTCTTACAAAAAGAAACAAAAACAAGCAGTCTTCCAAGACCAATATCATATCTGTACAAAAGTGTTTGAAAGACTTGAGAAAAGAAGGCTAAAGTCCATCTTGTTTATCTCAAATGGTGAGAAAACCAATTGCACTGTACCCTACTCTGCCAACAAAAGTAGTTTGACTAAATTGAAGAGGGTCATAAAATGTGAGGAATGTGACAGATTGATGAGTAGGTTGAAAATGTTTATCCTGTAGAATATGGAGGCTTAGGGATGAAGACCATCATCAATCTGTAAAGCAAATGAGATAACTTGAGAAAAATGTGAGTTGAATGTGGCATAATTTAGTCATAAGAAGTAATTTATGAAGGATTCTCATTTTTTTTCCATGAAACCGTTATGTTGGTGTTGGGTTGAATAAATGACTTTCATATCGTGTTGTCAAAGATAGTTGTTGTAACCATTCACTACAAAAATGTGGCTCCTCTGTCCTCATTGTTTCTTATCACTGCCTGAGTATTATTTCTGGATACAATGAGTGATATTTTCTGTGGAAATTTATCTGTTCAGAATTTTCTCTGGTAGAGATAGAAATAGAAGATAAGGAGGACTGGGGCAAGGTGGCGATGGAGGGGGGAAGGAAGGGCAACAATAAACAGGTGAGATAAATTTTGCACCACCAGATATGATAACCCTTAATGATTTTTTGTTATGTTTGTTATTTTCTGCAGTCTTATTCATGGAGATATTTTTTTAGTTTTGGAATTAGTCTAACCTCCTTACTGTTAAGGTCAGTAATTTTATACTAGCCCAGATCACAATTTTAGCAGTCCTGAGTGCCTGTGGAATGCACCCTTCATTTTGTGTGTAGGGAAAATAAATATGAAACAAATTCCTGAGCATTACCTGTTCATGTAATGACTAGGAATATCATATTAGTAAGTTAGCTTCTATGGGAGACAGAGCTACATTATTTGTAGCTACTTGAACATTTATCTAAATTTGCTCTATAAAATATATGCAAGAAGCTAATTCTAATTGACTGCATTTAATGCAGTGTCACCTGAAAGTGTCTATATTGCTAAATTTAAACACGAGCAGAATGACTTAACACAGCCAAGAAGAAGTTCATTTTTTTTTCTGCTCTGTTTAGCAATTAAAGAGCAAATCTCTCAAGATTAGCCAGGTGCAATATGCTACTCACTTTTCTGTGTAACATCAGGTATTGGCCAATGCTGGAGGCAGCATGTTGGATTTTACAGAGCAGCAATGTGATCTGCTATGACAAATCCTGTGAGTTCTTTTGGGGCAGTGGAAAGCTTCTCTGCTTTGAACACTGGTGCATTCTCCACAGATTGTGTTTGTGGGTTCAGTGGCATGTCTATTTTTCTACTTCCTGCTTCATAGTAGCAACATTTCCCTCTCTAACTGAAAAGTTATTCTCGGGGGGGACAAGATGTTTACATTGCCTTACGTGCCAGCATGAATGCAGTTGAAAGGGTGGAAGTATTTCAAAGGAAAGCATCAAGGGCAAGTAGAAAGAGAGATACAAACCAATGAGGAAGGCATAGCTAGGGCTACCTGTTGCATCACTGTAGGCACCCTGTTTATTAGATGAAAATGAAGTAGGGCTTGCTAAACTGTAGCAGAGGCTGAGATATTAAGCAAGAACGATGCACTTAATATCTGGTTCATCACTCCACAGTTACTGCCTGAAGACCATTCCAGTTAGCTTGAGTCATGTTTTGAGCAGGCTCCTGTCTGACTTCACAAATGTCTCCTGGCTAAGTAACTCTCAGGAAAGGCAACCATAAGCACCAGAACATGCTGAGGGACACCCAGCTGAAAACCAGCTTTTCTGGAAAGGACATGGAGTTCCAGTGGACACTATGTTGACTGTGAACAAATAAATCAAGAGCAAAGGGGACAAAATGAAGGAGTATCAGTCAAATTGATAATGAATAACAAAAGGGGGAAGAAGAGGATGCCAGACAATGCAGTATTGGAGAATTTCTAGCTCTAAAAAAAGAAGTAATAGGGATTCCATTTTTAAAAGGATGACTTTGCAAATCTTTCCCTATGACAGCTTTCAGGACAATGCTTCAATGTTTTCAGAACTGTTATTGGAGGAGGGAGCAAAGGATGTCAAAAGAATTGGGCATAGGGGTGATGGAGATAATTTCATTCTTTATTTCTATCTAATGTCAGTTCAAGGAACTTGGATTCATAAAAGCAGCTCGAAGGCTAATTACAAGATGACAGGAATGAGTCTGTATTAAAGATAAAACTTTCCAGACTTTGCTTTTATGTGAGGAAGATTCAAATTCAAAGTGAAGGTTGCTGATATAGCGAACATCATCTTGTCCAGTTTTCTTCTCTTATTTCTTCTCCTGTTGCAGCATGGACTTGGTTTCAAAACTTTACTCTCTTTCCTTATTGCTGACATGTTTCAGAAAAATGACTACCAAATACAGATACCTTTTTATGAGGAAAGAGCACTGTACTGCATGTCTTGAATCAGTGCTTTCATCAATTTTGTGTGATAGTGGGCTAAATAGTATCCGTGCTCAGTTCAGTTTAAATTTCAGGATAATATTCTCAAACATTAGTATGGAAAGAGGTTCATTTTTTTCCCTTTTCCCCTTGATTCACCTCCAAATGAAAAAAAATTGTGTTTTTTGCTCTAAAATCACAGAAGAATTTTAAGTTAGAAAAATTATTCATTCTTGTAATAAGTCTGTACACAAAAATGTCAGAATGTATTTTAGGGAGTTCATCTGTGTTTTCACTGTCTCATCAGCCTTACGGTATATAAAAAATCATAGTTGTTATTCCAAATTTCCAAACTGTGGTTGTGTGGGTTTTTTGTTTTTCTTTTCAAGACTGGATGCACTGAATGTGAAAAATCAAAGATAGCAGTGAGAGGATGATACAGAACGCATTAAACATCAGAACAAAGCATCTGGAATTATGCTATCCTTACCTGAGACTGAACAAAATATGAAAACATCACAAGTGTATTAGCTGGTATTTACAGGGAAAGAAAAAAACCAAAATCGTACAAAGAAATCCTTGGAAAATGGAGTGATGGGGATTCTGGTTTGTCTTCTTGCATGTTAAGCAGTTTATGAAAGATCTCAGTTGTCTTCTATGATGGCTTCAGGCATATACTCTTGCTCTGAGAGAAACATGAAGTTAAATGTTCTTGATCATGACCTAACATTTTTATAATTATTGGTTAAATGAAGGAACAGACTAGACCAGAAATATAGATACCTTGACCACGATGTGATCTGTTCTAAAAGTTCAGCATGGCCCATGACTCAACAGCTACAAGGAAGATACAATGATTTGTACTTCAGAGGATTTCTTGGAATGTTGCCTGGCACCTTGCAAATGGTTTCACTTAGAATTTATGGTTGAAAGAAACAAGTGTTGCTAGGTATCCCTTTTTTTCCTTAAATCAACCAACCAACAAATCATTGTTTTCTCTAGTCTCTCTGGGACAAACATGACTTGTTTGGGGCTGCACTAGGTGAACGTGAATCCAGCTAAATAGAGTAAATCACTGTAACTTCTCAGAAAAAAAAAAAAAAGTAAACCATATTATTCAACGAGTGAATTCAAATGGATAAATATCTGAAACACCTGCACTGAATCAGTGACCTCTGAGTAATAAAGACCCAATAGAATTTGCACAAATTTCTTTCTGTTCAATGGTAGAATGTAACAATTTTCCATAATCTTCTTTCTGTGGTGCAAAAATTATTTCAATATATGTTTGCATTGGTAATAATCCTAAAATACTTTGTTTTGGGATAATGGATTGTTTTTTTCATTTGGGTGGTAGATATAGATGAAACAAGTGCAGGTAAGATGCATGCTTGCTTTAAAGACCAAACAAATAAGCTCAATAGCAGGAATGAAAAAACCCTGGAACCACACCTCAAAAGAGCCTACATTTTATCTTTCTTTTTATCCTTGATCTTGTTTAATCAGTAGCTCAGATATCTTCCAAGAATATGCCTTCATGGGATTGCACACCACATTAGAAATGCAGAGAGAGAGAATGAAATAGACTTAAATGTAATCATTTACTTTCTTGCCTCTTGCTGATTTTTTTAAGGCTGTGTGAATGATATTTTAACTTTTATTGGTAAGCCCTACTTAAAATCAGATGAAATATTATAATTACAAAAGAGGGAACTATGTTTGCTATGCTTTTTATTAAAGCAAAGACTATTTGATGTACCTTGAGGGGGAAATATTTTGAGCTTGAGTAATCGTGTAATCCTTCATTAAAATGCATTTGTTTTGCCGGGGACATGAGTGTCCTGCTCACAAAGACTTTGGTACTTATATTCTAATTCCTCCAAGGGCACTGCACACACCCAAGGTTTTGTAGCTTTGGGCATAGTCTCACTTGGTTGTACAATTTTGTTTGTTTGAATTTTTGTTGTTGCTGTTTTTGTTTGTTTTAGGTATTTTTGGATATTTTTTGTTTATGTTTGGGGTTTTTTTATTTCTTGACAGAATCTAAATTTTTATAAAATTCTTTGAATATAGCAAAGGTATGGGACATTCTGTAGCCTAGATTTTTTCCTTAATTTTTTCTTATTTGTTAATTTAAACTCCCCTTCTTATATTGAAGTGCAGCAGTAGAGTAGGAAAACTGGAAAAATCTTTTGCAGGAAATAGTGTTCCTTCCCTGGACTGAATTTATTTCCTGAAACTAACTTCACTCATCTTTCACTAAAACTGTCCTTTTCCTTGAAAAAAAAATCTGAAAATTTTCATTTTCAGAAAATCTATTTAGACAGTATTTTATCTGTAAAGCAGGATGTCCGCTGTGAATAAACATCTTTGCTAAACTGCTGCTGTGGATGATTAGCTTTTTGATTAAAGGCCTTAAATGCATTTAGAATATCAATCTATCAGTCCTTGAGATCCACCTCTAGGTTTAGCACATAAAGGTAATATTTCTGCTTAGTTTATATCTCCCCATACATATACGGAAATCAAATTTTTCTTCTGTAACCTACCAGGTTGTTGATAATTGATTTTAAACATAAGGGTTTGTTTTTTTTTTTAGTATAGAAGTGCTGTCTTGGTTCTCTTTCAGTGCACCTTCTTTGTACTATGGATATCAGAACTTAACACACTTATCATGTGATGTCTTTGGATTTATTAACTGTCTTTCCACTGTCATTTCAGTTCATGGGTGTCATCTGTGCTCCTTCCCACTGAACAGAAAATTTCCTGTCTGTACATACCTGTATATACCAATTCAGTGTGTACCATGGGGATCCATTTTTGGAATATTTAAATGTACATAAAGACGTGCCCCAAGAGAAGAACTCCAACATTACTACTGCTTTCAGCAGAGGAAAATTGTCCTCCTGTATTCTGTTCCTTATTTAATATAAAATGTTATCTTGATAGACACATAATTGCTTTAATTGTTTTATCAATGGAGCATTTACTGGGGGTATTCTTTTTATTCAGCCTACTTAATATTTTAGGAACAGTTCTTGGTAATTTCACTTGCAAAGTAAAATTTAATCTGCTATCAGGGAAGAATTCTAAGTGGCATTTTAACTTGTGCATATCAACTTACCCAGCTATTCTTGTTTTTTTATTGATTGATCTATTTTATGGAACAGGTATGCTGCCCTGAGATTGCTCTGCATTGCAATTGCAGGTAGGCATTTGGGTCTGCATTCAGGGTTACCTCAGGGTATGAAGGCAGGCAGCCTTCACTACGAGAGTATGTGAGGTGAGCTGTCCTGGCTTTTGGGGGGGTTAAAATTGTACATAATTCTTCTCATGCTAGTAATTAAGGTATGTAAGTGCTTCTGTAAATCTGGCATGCTCCCCCTTGCCTGTAATGTACCTCAGTCCTGCGCATACTTAGGCTGACTGCTTACATCTGTAAGGTTTAAATCAATACGGTTTGTAGTAAAAGTAATAACATGCAGGTTTTGTACAGTGTTTCATTTGAAAACTGAGACTGCTAATTATGGTTATTACTACTCACAGTGCTAGTCACATTTTTTAAGTATGAAAAGTAATCTCCTCTTTGCAAGGGCTTAGGTCTAAGTATAATTAAATTGTTTTTAAATGTCCATGTATCAGTATTCTGGAGGACATTCAAATGAAAAGACACTGAAATCAAATTGTGGGTGTAAACCTTATTCCAGTAATTTAAACTGATTGAGTTCCAAATCCATATCCTAAATGGGGCCCTGACTGTGTGCCAATCTATATTCTGAATGGCTATGGGAAAAAAAAAAAAGACAAAAAATGTGCTGTTTAAGGCTATATTTCTCATTTTATTTGGTTATAAATGAGATAAATAATAGTCATTATATAATTCTGAAGAAAAATCTGCTTCAATAGATCAGGACATATACCTGTTCATAACTGTATGCATAACGTGATTTATAATATTTTTTTTCAGAGCATTTGTAGATTGTTAGATATGTATGCTCTCATTCCAGATTATAAATTTTGAATTTTTCTGGATGTATCTTAGCTTTCCTGAACCACCATTTTAAATCAAAGAAATCCTCATTTCGACAAATATTCATAGCACAAAGATATGGTCTAAAGGTCTCTGAGAATTTTACTGCATATTCTGTTTAAATGGCTAGCCAAAGCTACAGCTGAAGCATGTAGTTTGAGCATATATTGTCCTACCCACTTTATGGGAGCGGGCGGGGGGGGCATGGTGACACTGTGTATTCTTCTAACCTTAGTCCCTTAAATTTTTTGATTGAAATCAGAAATTATTTTTAATCCTTCTGTGGCTGATTTGTAGTCTACAGTGAAATCTCTGGATCTTCCAAACAACACAGAAGTGCCCTTTATCATTCACTTTTTTTCTTCCTAATGAATGAGTGAATTTTTTTTTTTTTTTCAGGTTTTGGTCAGTCACTGACCTTTTTTTGTTATGACAGTAGAAACCTTCTCAGCAATTAGTTAGTGTGAATAGATCACTACCACAACTGTATAGTGACATTTGACCTTGCCACAAATAAATGAGGGTAGAGAGTAACAAATGCAGCAGCAAACATTTTCACAGTGATGGGATTTAATTTTTTTTTTAATTCTAGTCTTTTTTGCAGACAGGTGCTTTGTCTATCCTTGTGAATAAATTACTCAAAAGAAATTACTTAATATTTTTTATTTTTATTTTTTACAAGTTACAATAGATAACGTAACAAAAACATTTTATAATTAGAAGGATTTGCTCTTTGAGTGTCTTCTTATATTTTGTTTGCTGCATTTTTTTATTCAGATGCACAGTCTAGTGGTTAGTGCTGAAGTGATGTATTTTTAGCAAGGTAGATGAGATATCGTATTTTGGATTATTCCGATTCTGTTTGATTTTGGTTTTGCATTTGGCTGGCAGCAATGAAGAATTCCACAAGATAAACTTGTGGAATGACAAGTCTGTGTTTGTAAAGGGCTGTCCTGTTCTCAAGCTGCATGCATAATTTTTGCAATGTTTCCTTTCTCCTGTGGGAGATTTCTGCTATTGGATGTTATCAGTGCAATGGTTACAAGCATGAGACACAACCTTTAAAACTGATGTTTTCCAAATGTTTCCTCTGCCTCTACAGCTGTAGAAATTTCATGTTTTACTGATTCCTTTCCAGCCTTTGGTTGGTTTAGGCTGCTCTTGGAGATTCTACCTGAGCTGTACATTAAACACTGTTTTCAAGCTCATTTGTATGATGGTAGCTGGCACAGAGGAATGCATGTGCTAAAGCATTATTGAGATATTTCTCCGTCTTCCAACTTACCTTACATTTGGCATTTAGAATTTTTCATGCAATCATCCCATGATAGTGACAGATTTGTTTTCTCAACAAGAGCTTCTAAACAAGGTATTATTTTCGGTACCTAGAGATGAATAGTTTAAATAACAAAGTTTAAAACTAATACTCTTTGAAATCAGATAAAGGAAAATTATTTAAACAAACTATTATATAAAAACCTTACTGATTTCACACAAAGAAATAATTATCATTATACACTGCAAACACAAATATTAAATCCAGTATTATTTACACAGTTTAGGAAAATTTTGTTTCTGGTGAAAAAGAAATTGACCATGAGAACAGTAAGGAGGTAGATCAGGTTGCCCAGAGAGGTTAGGCAGCCTCCCAACCCTGGGGGTATTCCAGACCCAGATGGATGAAGCCATGAGCAACTTGGTCAGATTTCATGGCTGACACTGCTTTGAGGAGAAGCTTTGCTTGGATGATTTTCTGAGACAGTCTCCAACCTGATTTAGCCTTTGATTCTATGAAAATGAGTTGAAGTCACCTGCTGCTACTGAAAGTGAAGTAGTTGTGTTGTAGCACTTACAGGTCTCTTTTAATCAGTCATACCCTGTATAAAGATAGTGAAAGAGGCAAGATTTAATGCTTAGTGCAGGAAAACATTCAGCTCTGAATATTTACATTTTTCCCATTGCCTTTTGATATCAAGAAAGTTTGATAGCCCCAAAATGTTGCAGCATATCAGGCAAACACATGGAGTTTATTGATTCCCAGTTTCTGAAAGGATACCTGGTCACAGGTGGTCATGGTTTGTCTTTGCAGATCTGTGATGAAAAAATGTGTTCTGTACTTGAAACAAATAGGAATTGAGATGTAGCTGGAGGAAGGTAATGAATTTCTATATATTAACAAGAGATGTACTGAGCTCAAAGAGCTTGCTGCAGAATGATGTCCAGAAAAGGCCTGGAAAATCACTTGACTATTTGATATAAATGGAGTTACTTTCTGAGATCTTTAAATACTGTTTTTAGCAATTCTTGTTTAGTTTTTCTTGTGTGCAATGTTTACATGTTACTTTTACTGGCCCTGCAGTCCAACACCAAGCCTTTCTCTTATAAACAGGAGAGCAGTTGGATCTTGGGCTATAGAATATTTAGAATAGTGTAATACTTTACTTAATTTTCCTTGGCACAAATGGCAGTATGCAGAATAGGTCTTTAAAACAAATTATTTCACATTTTTTATTTAAACATCTAAGGCCATCTTCAGAGGCAATGGCGAGTTTCCAGGGGTTTGATTGTATGTTTTTGCTTTTTGTTTTTGTTGATCATGATTGGCTTTGGTTTTAGTACAATCATTACTACTCGTAGTACTCTTAGTGTTTGTGGTAGCCTTGGTCTGGTAGGGTATAGAGTGACAAAAGGAAAACAGAACATACTGGGTTTTTTTATTTCTCCATTCTCTTCCCTTCACCCTGCCCCCCGACAGCTACTGGGACACTGGAAGAATTTTGTGGGTAGGAAGGGTGATAAGAAATCCCCATAACTCAAAACCTGTCCTGTTTTCTTTTTCCCTGATGGTCTGGGAGATGCCAGCTGCTGCTGTGCACAGAGTGGTACACAGCCCCTTGTCTTGCTCCATCCCGTAACTCTGGTGCCTGTGTGCTTTGGGAATGTGAAGGTACTTTTGTGTTTGCCAGCACACTGCTGTGTATGTCTGAGCAAATTACCACAGAAGCTCTAAGTTCTCAGAGGATAAATCTTGATGTCTACTCTCAGTCTTAGCTCAGGCTTCACTTTTGACAGTTCCTATCAGTCTATGTGTATACTTCTTAAGGGCCTTTATATTTATTGCACAATAGAGAACCACCAGAGGATTTTCAGAATATTTTGCTATCTGAAGTAGTGAGATCAATCAAGTAGGATAAGGTAATCTAGCAACTCTACTTCATTTGGCTTCTCAAGGTAATGAGCTGTCTAGCCTATTTGCTAGAAATGCCTGGCATGATTCCTAACATGCGGTCCTTTATCAGAGAAGAGAAAATAGTGTCTTCATGTTTACAATTTGGATAAAGTTTTTTCATTGCTCAGATGAGAAAATATTTGATAGTTTTTTGTTGCATATTAAAAAGAGTAAAATGCCACTGGTTAGGGAAAAAAGGTTTTTACCTTTGTTCTAAAACCTTATTATTTCTATATAGAGCCATGCTTCTTAGAAGCCCTAGGTGGATTTTCCCTAGTATTGTGCAAAAGGACTTTCAAGCTTCTTGGAAAACAACACAATGATTTTTTAATTTTTGTTTTTAATTTAGAGCACATTAATGAGAGACATTGATGTCTTTCAGTTGGTGGAATTCCATGTCAAGTAATAAGAGTTATCTTTGGTGGATTGAAAAGAATTTTAACTTTTTAAACACTTTGGTGTTTAAAACTGAATGTCCAGAATACTTGAGTCTAAGTACTAGAGGAGAGGAAGTCTGTGTGTGGAAATTGTTTGCTTCCGTGGCTAAGTCTTGGATAGAGAAATAAAAATTCTTGGAGTATTCTTCATTCCATTACAATTCCTTGTGGGAAGTGAATTCAGCCCTGACAAGAAAATGTGGGAGGCTACAACTTAGCAGGCATCTTACATTCCTTATCTCCATTCCCATTTGTCATTGAAAATATTACAGACCTACGCTTTAGAGCCCCAGAAAAACTGAGCAAATAAAGATTCTGCTGGAGTAACACATGTCTCTGGGCACTGATCTTTCCTTCCCTTTCCTAAACAAAATAAAACAAACAAATCAAACAAAAAAACTAGGAACATGAGAGCAACTAATACCTTAGTCTGGGATGGGGTGGACTGAGAACTGATGAAGAGGGGGAAGAAATAACTTTGGTTCCTAGCAAATCTGGACTTGAAAACCCTGAAAACTGCATTTTCTTCAGTAGACTGACTTGCTGGAAGAAACAATGGGTTAGGTATTTATAAACATTTAAATACAAAATAAAGTGCAACTGTGGTTTTTTTACCTCATACTTGGTTCTAGATATTTAATACTTCATACAAGTAAAGACACACAATACTTGTTATTCCATGCTTCACTTTTTCATACGCATTCTTGCAGTTCTTTATCTGATGACTCCCTTTCAAAATAGGAAGTTACATAAGAAAATACACATCTTCACGTGCATGAAGAAAGGTGTGATGGCAGGTGGGAAACCCTATTATTTCAGCCTAATGGCTCGAGTTGACACACATTTCTGTGAGCACCCATTGCAGTGTCTGTGTGCACTCACTGCCCAAGGGTATGGGGCAAATCATGGGTTGCAATAGAAGGGTGTTTCAAGATTACTCCAGCTGGTGAGGAGGTTGAGGGAAGCAGGTGTGCTGAGCATCAGGAGTTGGCTGCTGGAGTGACCAGAGGGTCATGGAGAACTCCCAGAGAGACAGTGTGGGGGTGGCAGTGTCTGTGCATGAGGCTGTGAGAGGATTCAGACATGAGATACAGGGCAGACTGAGAATGTCAGGTCAATTACTGGAGAGTTGCACAGCATAATTTTCCCACTAGTGGACCTTCATCCTGGTCTGCTAGGGGTCAACACGGTGAAGCTGCTGGCAATGTTTATGTTTCCAGTGGACAATTTACCACTCTGAGAAGCAAGTGAGGTAGCTGTGCTGCTGCCTGTACATGTCAGCATGATGTTTTCATAACCATATGAATGAACTTCATCAAATCGTTTAGGTTAGAAAAGACCTCTAAGATCATCAAGTCCAACACTTAACCCAGCACTGCCAAGTTCACCACTAAACTGTGTCTCTCAGTGCCACATCGACACATCTGTTAAATACCTCCAAGGATGGTGACTCCACCACTTCCCTGAGTAGCCTGCGTCAATTCTTGAGAACCCTTTCAGTGAAGAAATTTTTCCAAATATAACTTCCCCTGATGCAACTTAAGGCTATTTCCTCTTGCCCTGTTTCTTGTGACATGGGAGAAGAGACTGACACCTGAACCGAGCACAGGTTCTCCTGGTAGCTACTTGACCTTTCTTTGTAGGGCTGATTCTGCTGTTTCTTTCTCATTTTTGTGTAATTAGTTTTCTAGCTGGAATCCAACAGTTGTCTGCATGGGATCTGGCCACATCCTATCTTTTTCTTCCTATTCCACCCTCGATTTTAACTCCAGTTTTGTTGTGAGGGGAGAGTAAATTATCTGTTTGGTTTGCCCTATCTTCTCTGATGTACGATGTTGCCGCTTGAGGTCTCTAGCTCATTGAGTGTGCTCAAAACACATGGTTTTGTCTCTAGTCCTATCCTTCGGAAGTGCTGAGCAGAATTTACAACAAAGCTATCAATTCATATGAAAATGAGTTCATCCAAACTGTCTATCAAGTAAAAGACCTTTTTTTTCTTTTTTCTTTTTTTTTTTTTTTTTATGTGACAGTATCAGAAATACATTTGTTGCTCGCCTGTTACATGGAACATTAGAATCAAAGTTTCTGGTTATCACATTGCAGATATCCAAGACAGTAAAGCTGATTGTGATTGAAAGCATATTTATATTAAGCAGCAAATATGCTCATTTTTAATATAAAGAAAAGCGTTCATTAGAAAAAAGAAGTTCATTTCTTTTGAACAGAATGAAATGCAAGTTTAATTTTCAGAACATTGCTTGGGGCAATGGTTTGACATTTTCTTGAAAGCAATCTGATTATTTCTCAGAATTATGCTGAGAAATGTCACTTACTGTAGAAAATACCTTTCTAAGAAGTGAACCTCAGAAAAGAAAAGAAAAAAAATTTTCTTTTCCTTTACAAATTACTGTGTGCATTTTAGTTGCAGGGGCAACAGCTCTACTTGTGTATTGAACTTGGTTTTATATGATGATGGAATTAATTCAGAATCTTAATGGGAAAATTATATGGATTGAACCAAGACCATTGTGCTATTTTTGTGAAGTTGACCTTATAGAGAAGGTGTAAAGGCTTTCCAGTTTGAAATTTCAATACTCTTCTGCTGTAATTTTAATAACATGAAGTTAAGATCTGCTTGTGCAAAATTTCCCTTAAATGAAACAGACTTTTTCATCAGAATTAGTGGCAAAGATGCATTGCTTTGCTCAGACATGGCTTTTGAATGAGCAAATATAACAAGGTAGTGCACTATCACTTACAGGACAAGCTAATAGAAGTATTTAGCTTATATAGTCATCCATATGAAGATTTCAGAAGACTTACTAGATCCTACTGGACAATGAAATGATATTTTAAATTGGATATCGAAAATAATGTGGTTAAACAGCTGGTCGGATTTACAGAGCCAAAATCCAGACTTTGATGATCAGATTTCATCTAGTGTAAAGTTTAAGGTTTCTGCCTAGGGTACCATTTTCACATCTGAATCACAATTTGTGGTTGTTGTATAGAACAAGGCCAACAGAATGCACTGTCTGGGAAATATCTTTTTCAGCACTGTAGAAGGTTTTAATAACTAGGTTTCTTCATTAAGAATATATATATATAAAATAAAGACTGTAAATATTTTAAAAGCTTGATAGTATTTTGATGCTTATTATTTAAATTCTACCCTGTATGATTTTTTTAAATTAAAAAATTAGTGGGGATTTGGACCTCCTCAATAGTTTACTCAGTACTATAGTTTACTGTCTATTTTAATATGACTTGCTTTCTAGTTAAAGAACTTTTTACGTGACAATGAAGTTGATCTATCTGTACTTTTGTGCAGTGCTTAATGCCATTGTAAAACAATGATATTTTCAGGGCACTATATTCTGTACATTAAGAAGATAATACAAAGCCAGTTGTTTTATTCTCAGTTCTGGAAAATGTAAATGTTACCTCCAATTAAAAAAAAAAAGTAATTATTATTGAAGACAGAGAAAAGAAAATGGATTTGTGTGGTATGCAACATGCAGTTTACAGCACAGAACATGAAAATAAAGGGAGCGCCTCCAAAATTGTTTGAACAGCTTTAAGCTTACATTGAAGGGAACTCAACCTTGTACTATGCTTGTTGATAACATTGATTTAAATGTTCATATGTTAATGCCTATGTAAGTAGTTGGATATACAAGTTGATGTATCTAAAATCCATTCTGGCCCCTGTTACCTGAAATGTCCATGTCTTTACCATTTAAAAGAAAAAAAAAAAATTTTATTGTTCAAACGTTTTGTAACAGTGACCCAGTATCTTCTTTTTCTTCCTTCCCTTTGATTCCTAGGTTTACAGATGGGGAAATGGATAAGAGAAAATAAAATATTTTTCACTCAAGGTGAATTAAGGTGGTCAGTGAAAGGACCCAAGTGCCTGTAGTCCCAGCCATATGACTTTCCTTATTCTTAATCAAATTCTCTTTCAAGCAATGTTAGTTTTAATTAAATAGAACTAGTCCTATCTCTAAGCTTCATTAAGGTATCATTTAGAAACTAGGGAGATGAGAAAAGGATGCCAGAGTTCCTTCAGCAGGACCTTAAATTCTGTTTCTAAACCGTAATGCAATTTCATATTCCAGTTTATTTAATCATGAAGGGCACTGGTTTCTATTGAACCCTTCTGAAATACAAAAAATGCTGGTTGTATTCTAAAGGAGCCTTCTAAATTATATTAAAAAAAATGTCCATACATACATCTCACCTTAAACTTTTTTGGGGTTTGGAGATAACAAAACAGCCTTAATTGTGGGGGAAAATTTGCTTAATTTAATACTCAATACCTGGGAAAAAACACACAAGTTGTGACTGAAGTGTTTCTAGTTGGAAATTGGCATTATGGGAATCTCATGAGGTCCAGCAAGACCAAGTGCAAGGTGCTGCTCCTGGGTCAGGGTAACCCCTGGTACCAACCCAGGCTGGAGGGTGAACAGATCAGGGAAGCCCTTCCCAGAAGGACTTGGGGAGTGCTGGTGAGTGAGAGGCTGGACATGAGCCACCCATGGGCACTCACCCAGAGAGCCAAACGTGTCCTGGGCTGCATCCAAAGCAGCATGGCCAGCAGGGCGAGGGAGGGGATTCTGCCCCCCCTACTCTGCTCTGGTGAGACCCCACCTGCAGTGCTGCATCCAGCTCTGGGGTCCCCAGCATAAGAAGGACAGGGAACTGTTGGAGCAAGTCCAGATGAGGCCACTGAGATGGTCAGAGAGGTGGAGCACCTCTCCTGTGAGGAAAGGCTGAGAATTAGGGTAGTTTGTTCTGGAGGAGAAGGCTCTGGGAAAACCTTATAGAAGACTTCCAGTACCTAAAAGAGTGTTACAAGAAAGCCAAAGAAGGATTTTTTACAAGGACATGTAGTGATGGGACAAGGAGGAATGGCATCAAGCTGGAGGAGAGTAGATTTAGATTAGATACTAGGAAGAAATTCTTTTTGTAAGAAGTGTGGTGAAACACTGGAATGCGATGTTAAGAGAAGCTTCAAATTTCCCATCCCTCACAGTGTTGAAGGCCAAATTAGATGGGACTTTTAGCAAAATAGTCTAATAGGAGATGTCCCAGGCCACAGCAGAAGGGTTGGAATTAAATTACTTTTAACGTCCCCTCCAACTGAAACCATTGTATGATTTGGGACAACTAGAAAGTAGTAACTTTTCAGATGCTCTCTTTTGATCCTAAAATATTGTTACTGTCATCCTGAAATCAGGTTTGTCTGTATGTGATATTCTATTGTGCATGGGGCTTTTTCGTTTAAGCACAATAAAGTTCAGAGTTTCAGGTTTTCATCCTGTATTTGGGATTTGTAGACAGGTCAGAGAATTACATGACTGTGGAAACATGTCTCTTCAGGGAGGAGGAGGAGGAGGAAACATAATGTTGTAATAATGTTTAAAACCAAGGGGCTGAAAACTGTTGACTTTTCCTTAGAGGTGAACTGCAGCACCATATGTGAGCAATCTAAAGCAGTCTCTTTAATTGCACAGTGTTTTGAAATTTGCAGCATATGCTTGTGTGTGGGGATGACTAATTGATGTCCACTCAGTTTTCACAACACTCTCAAGAGCAGAAACTGCATTCCAACATGGTAACTTCTTTTTTGTAAAGTAATGGTTAGAGGTAATGGTACAGGTGCTAGGAGGAAATGGCAAGGCGGGCATTGAGCGGGCATTTTGCCCTGAATTCATATATTTAAAATTGCTTGCACTCCCTGTGAAATTTGTAAAGTTAAAGCCATCTCCTTAATTTCTTTTCAATTTGTTTTTCCAGCTGAATTTAATCATCTGAGAGGTAGCGGACTGAGGATGTGTCCTGAAAGAACATTGGTTTGTTTATTTGGTTTGTATTGTTTTTCTCTGGAGACAGAGCACAGCCAGTGTTATCTTTGTTTAGCAGTCTCACCAATATGCCTTATTCCTGGCCAGTTCCTTCCCTCTTCCTAGAGGGGATCAAACAGCTTTCATCCTCTTCAGCTCACTGCTTGCACTATCTGCAGAGCTCTTGTTTTGAGGCATTTCTTTTATGTCTTTAGTAATCTGGGACCTAAGGAATTGGCCTTGTTGCTTTCCAGCACCAAGGAATTGAGCCAGGGACTAAGGAAGGACTTGCAGTTCAAATCCAAGAATAGTTGTGGTAAACTGTAAATTGATTTAAAAAAATAAATTTAAAAAATCACTTCTTTTTTAGCATTTCCTCTCAGCACTATGCCTTAGAAAGAAATGACCCAATGAACTGTATCTTCTTTTCTTCCTCTTTGCTTTTCTTTGCTGTCCCAGCATTTTCCCTTTCTTATTTCTGAATCTGCAAGTTGGCTGCATCTAAGCAATTCTTTCCCCTTTTTATTTTGTTACTCACTCTAAAGATAGGATATATATTTGTTACATATACAAGAAAAACCTCCTGAAGTGACATGGAATGATTTCACTCTCACCAAGAGTGACACTTGCACATGACATGTGCTCTATTTGCCTTGCAAGCACGAGCTGTGTTCTGAGCAGCCTTCAGCTGTGTTTAAAGTACACACTGCCCTGTGATTTCTGGATGCAGCCACACGCTCTCTTTTTCTAGTCAGGAAATGTGCAAAAATTAGAAATCTATGTACTTCAAAAAGCGCAAAAAATTATTTTGGACTCTCTCAGTGTGTTTTAGAATTTAGGCTCGATACTCAGTATTCAAAATGAATCAGATTCACATTAACAGATTCCCTATAGCCTGACTATAGGGAGCTACTAATGTAGGCAAAGAGTGAGCTCTTACTTAGGCTTCTATTTAGTTTCACTTGATCTGATCCCTTCAGGAAGAAATTACATCAGCTTCATTGCTCTCTAGGTAGAAACATGAAGTCCTTAGTGGTAGGCTGAAAACTGGGCTACAGTATGATTAGAAAATGAGGTGGAAACTTAAAGTGACCCAGTCTACTATAGGATATTCATAAAATGAAAGCCTGGGTTGTCAGCTCTTTTATGTCTGGAAAGTTTCTTCCAAAGAACATGTAGTTCATTCATCCAGGTAAGTTTAGCACCTGGAATGACACAGGCGAAAGCCTTAATAGGAGTGGGTCTTACCTCTTAACTTCACTGATATTTTGCTACTGAAAGTAATTTGCTTTACATTGTTGTACTGAGAAAAACACATTTGCAGTGTTCTCCCCATCTTTTTGGTTCTAGCAGAGAACATGTGCCCCAATGCCTTTAAAAAACTTGCACAGCTATTATTTTAAGACCAGTATCCCTATGGTTTTCATAGTATTTGTTCTGGAAAGTAGATACAGGAGGAAAGTAAATCTGCCTGCATATTGATTAAAGGAGCAATGTAGCCTCTGAAAACCATTCCCTCACAATTGTTTTCCCAGTGACCTTCTTTTTTTACTGAGGAATTCAAGTGTGGTCCTACAGCTTCTGAAGAGCAAAGTGCTGCCTGTCAACACATCTGTGAGATTTTGGACACCAATACTGCAGTTTTCCAAACCACTATCTTCTTAACCCGTAATTGCCCAGATGAGATGTCCCACTGATTTGTAAGTGAGGGAGACTCCTTTCTCACAGTAGTCCTTTCTCACAGTGTCCTTCTTTCGGTGGAACAGTGAAATTCAAAGATCTTTGTACTAATTAATATATGCCTATTTGAATTTGTCCACTGCACAGAAAGAAGCAGCCTGCAATGAAGGGCTCCCATGTCACATAAGGGTCACAGGATGTGGATTATTATGTAATGAGTGCTTTAAAGTAAATATGCAGGCATGTATGCATAGGTATGCACGCATAAACATGGTTTTAATACGTAGGGTGTATTTACAGATATGTACTTGCAGGTTTTTTAAACTGAAAACCCTCTTGCTTGATGAATACAAGTCTTGCCCCTCCTTAGACATATTTTTTGTCTTTTAGTTATTGTATTTTTACACTTGCTAGTATTTTCAGAAATAAGCTCAGCACCCACACCTGTGTACTGTGTTCAGTTTTGATTTTTGCTATACAAAAAAAGTGCGCACAAGCTGGAAAGGATCCACAGAAGGGCCACAAATATGATCAAAGGACTGGGAAATGTGCCACGTGAGGAAAGGCCGAGAGAGCTGGGTTTGTTCAGCCTGGAGAAAAGAAGGCTTATCAGTATGTTCCAGTATTTAAAGGCTGGCTAAAAAAAAACCATGGAGACTCCATTTTTACAAGGAATTGCATGAAAAAGATGAGGGGTAATGCATCCCAGTTTCTCCGTGGAGATTCTGGTTGAACATAAGAGGAAAATTTTTCACAATGAAAACAATTACCCATTGGAATAATCTCCCTAGGGAAGTGGTGGATTCCCCAATGTCAAACACTTATAAGAGCCAGCTGGACAGGGTGCTGGGCCATCTTGACTAGACTGTGCTTTTGCCAGGAAAGGTTGGGCCAGATTATCCTTGAGGTTTCTTCCAACCTGGTATTTTAGTATTCTAACTACAAAGCTGAAGCAATGAAAAAAGAAGGAATATTTCTCATTATGTTGTTCCATCTTTTAACAGATAAAAGTGATGCTTTCATAGTTTTCTTCTAAAGCATTAGCTGTACAATTCCCTTAGGATTTTCTACATCAGAAATTCAAAGGTAACACTGACAGCCGTGACAGCAAGACTGAGGTGTTGATCTGCAGATGTATGGTGTCTCAGTTATTTTCAGTCTCTTAAAAAAAGTTAGAAAAAATGGTATTGGACATATACATCTACATAATGGTTTTGAAAAATTATTCTTCATCTCCAGTTAAGGTTTTACTTTCTGTCTTAAAGTATTTCCATTTCTGATGGGAAACTTTGTAAAAGATAAGCAACTTAGGGGAAGTTTTAAGATTTCTTAATGCTCAGCAGTGAACAAAGGCTTGTTATCAAATGTCTTCCACTGCTGCAATAGCTTTCGAAAAAAAAAAGTATTTAATGTATTTCTTAAAATATTAAATAGTTGTAGTTAATGTTTGACCTTATGCAAAAGTATAAAAAAATTATAATAAAGGATCTGCTTTAGCAAACTGATTATGCTACTCTCATTCATGCATGGAGTTTGATTGACTTCACCAGTGCCTCTCATCAAAGTCTTCTTCAACTTCAACCAAATGGATGGTATTATTCATTTTAAATCATTTCCCTACAAGTGTTACTTAAAAAAAAAAAAAGTCAACCAAACCATCCAAATTGCACTTACCTTTCCTTTACCTTTATTTAAAGCTTCCATATTTTCACTGAAGTAATCATAGTTCCTGAAAAGCATAAATAGAAAATCAAAGTAATATTGAGGCATTTCATCAATGGGGTGTTAGCTGTTCAAGATGGATTTGAAAGCTTCTCTCCTGGGATCTACGCAAGAAACCACTGCTGTGTTAGGTATGCCATATTTTTATTGTGCTATATATTTAAATTTCTGAAAGGAAAGATAATTTTGTTTCAGATCTGATTTTACATAATAAATTGATCAAACTACTTGGTTAGTGAGTAAAAGTATCCCATCTTATTTAATAATCTAAATGTGTGTATTTATTGTTGGTGAAGTACCGTTAGTAATTCTTTATATGCATGTACTTAAATTAAAAAGCCATGTGTTACAATTTGCTGGTGGTAGGAACTGGAAAAAAAGAGATGTCCTTAGGTTTCCAAAACCTGACTTATGAGTGTAGTGATCATCTCAAGTAGTTCTGTATAAAATTGCTTGGTCTTTTTGTCATGCATTTTCCATTTAAGTCAGGGGAAGTTGTATAGCTAAAATCACACTGAATTCATTGCAAATCTAGGGCATGCTTAAAGGGCACTTCATCTGAGCAAAGAAATCATTGCTCTGATTGTGGCTATGTTAAGTGAGAGATTGAATAGCTTTTAGTTTATTGCTCATTTGAAAGCTAGAGGGAAAAATGGCCTTTGTCTACCTGCCAAGATCTTCCCCTCCCCCGCCCAGACTTCCTAAAAATGCTTATTTTGAATCTGGCAGCAGTTACCCATCATTTCTTTTAGGAGATTTTTTTTTAGAGCATTTTTGTTTCTTTCTTTCCTGTAATAAATTTTATCTATTTATAAAGTGTAATAACCAAAAAGCTAATGTGGCTTGAAAACAAGCCCCAAAGAAAGAGTCACTTATCGATAATTTGATACTTAATTCAAAATCTAATCACTAATATGTACTCTTCAGTTGCTCAGTTTTTTTCTCTGTACAATGATAAATGAATCTGTTTCCTTAGGAAAATTTTAAAAGTCCTACCTCTGTGTAAATACTATAATGACATCTGACTGCAAATGCAATAAAATTGTGTCATAATGTTGAAATCCAATAATTGTAGCTTGTAGCAAATTTGTCTTCTGCATATATGTGGCTATGACACTTTGTTGTTGTGTAATTTAAAAAGGAAAATGAAATTATGAAGTCTTTTGTTACCTTAAACAATAGTGCATTTAATGCATTAATTAGGCTGTGTTTGCTCTGAGACCAGCAAAAGAACAGAAACTATCTGTTGTTTTCAGGGTAGATCATTAAATAACACAAGGTTTTCTTAATAGAAGTGATCCTGATCTTATTGTGATTTTGCATTTATTCTGCTTTTAATCTTCTCATTTATTTGGGAATTTTTCAGCTCCTGGCAACACCATGGTTATCAGGTAGGCAGTTCTTGAAGATTTTCGTGAGAGGTTTGTTTTTATGGAGGAAAAAAAAGTTTGATTTTTTTTTCCTTCAAAGTTGTCTCATGATAAAGCACTTTCCATACTCAGGGGTTCCACTTAAGGGTGTAGCTAAATAAACCTGAAATCTTGCCAAGTCCTGCAACTCATTGCAAGAACAAATGAAAACAGTTCCTGAACAGTGTGTCTTTCTAGGTGGTGTTGTGAACACGTCCATTTATACTTTGCCCTTGTAAGACAGTGTTACTTCCTTAGAGATTTAAATAGCTTTTATGTTTGCTCTAGAGTGACTGCTGATGCCAGGAACAAAGGCAAGAAATAGTTTCCCAAGAAGAAAAAAAATAAGTCAGTTTAGAAAAATTCCATCTCTGTATGAACTAGATTCAGATTTTATTAGTGGGTGTGAAACTGAAAAGGAGGTACTCATGATGATATTAATAAGCACGAGCCAAAGGGAACAAACTCTACAGAAGTTAAATTTGGGGTGAGTTTAGTAACGAGTTCTGAGGCTATGCTTCCTCTTTGCTCTTTGCTTCACTGTGTTCGCTGGATTGTAAGAAAATCAAGTAATTAAGTAATTAAGCATTCCTGCTACTTGAAACCCTTTCCTAAGTTAAATGTGTCCTTTTTATTGGTCCTATGTTAGCCAAGCCAAGACTTTTCTCTATTTATAACACCTCTTCTTTCAATATTTTTACTTTGAGCATCCTCTCACCTAAGCTCTGATGTCATTTTAGCTATCATGGTCTTTTATTCTCCTCCATCTAAATGAAAACAACCCCTTATTAAACCCCTTGATAAACACTTAAATTCCAAGGATATAAAATTAGCAGGCTGTAATCTTTCTGATGGCTATTACAAAAAATGCTGACCAGCAAAAATAGAATGTTGTAGCAACATGATTCCTGCTTGATAAAGATGCTACTACAGATAATGATGCTGCCAGTTAAATGTCATTACAGTATGAGACATTTATCAGAAACAAACATCAGGCCTCAGCTGATGTGCATATTGATCCAAAACATTATTTCATCAGGAGCATGGAAGGTGTTTATTTTTGCATCGAGGTTAAGCACGTTTGGATGATGATTCCTTAATCACCTTAAGAGGATATTTAGGAGAGATACTTTCTCTTTTTGCCTTCATGATTAGGGAGGCTGAAATTCTCTTCTGAAGTTGTGTGGTTGCCAGACCCAGGAGAGACCTTTGGTTTCTCTGAGCAGTACACCCTGGTGTTGCCAGTACAAATGCAATGGGAGAATTTTGAATCTTGTGTAGAC
The DNA here is from genome assembly GCF_015832195.1 of Motacilla alba alba. Lineage (NCBI taxonomy): Eukaryota > Metazoa > Chordata > Aves > Passeriformes > Motacillidae > Motacilla > Motacilla alba. The sequence continues at coordinate 79,459,307 of NC_052017.1, forward strand.
TCTGAAATATGTTTAAAGTGCAGTGTACATATGGCAAAAGACTTGCCTATCATAAAAGTATGGGTCTTCCACAAAAAACTGCATCCTCTGCTGGCAGCCAAACTGGGAAGAAAATGAGGTGGTAGTGCAGGATTGGCAGTTTTCATGAAAGTCAATGGTCTGATTAAAAGCTGGAAGCTTGTGGCTTATAAACCACTGTGACAATATTTCATCATTAATAAGCATTACAAAATGCAGTTTAAAGTAATGGTGATAGTCTTGGTTGAAAATGCATTATTGGATTATTCCTGGTAATTACATAATCTGATCAATTGGATTTCAGGGAGAAAGAGCTTTCTTCATAATGTGACTTAAATACCTTTAACAACATGTCCATGTTACAGAAAAGACATTTTTAGGGAAGGACTGTCTTAGCAAAACAGCTTTGTTTCCTATTAGTTTACTTAAGTGTTTTCAGAGATATCCTTCCTGCAGATCAAGGTAAGCTTAAAAAAATAGAATATTAACAGTTTTACAGGCCATTATGTAAGAATACTGTCTGTAAGAACTGCTTCACAAGATCCAGTTTCCAGCATCATTTCTCTCTGTTTCAAAATAATTATAATTGACAATTACTGTATATGTTTGATTTCCATGAGGTTTTATTGGAAAATATTGCCATATAAGATTAAGTTTTGAAGTTCATTTTTTGCATATTTTAATCTATTTTTTATACATAAGTCAGAAATAAATACTTTAATTGTTTTGGCTTATACAAAACAGGAAAAAGTAAAACTTGCTTGGCATGCAGTTTAGCTATTTTAATCTTTAGTGTGGTTTATGGAGAATGGAGGTGTTTGGTTTGGATTTTTTTGTTTGTGTTTGGTTCAGGATTTTTTTTGCCTGTTTTCTTTTCGGTGTTTGATTTTGTGCTGATTTTGTTCGTGGTTTGTTTTTCTTTCTGAAATAGTGTAAATCTTTTTGTAAAGCATTTATGTTTTTCCTTGGAGGCAGTATTTAATTTAGATGAAGTACCTTTCTGGAAGAAACCATGCTTCTCCCCTATTTCAATCTGTGATGTAAAACGTAAGTAGATAATTGGATCTTTGGGAGACATTTCGTAAGAGTTAATATCTCATAAAGCAATGTGTGCTGGATATGTTTAGAAAATTACAGACACCACACTATTTGTGTAAACCTCTCAGTATTACACATTTGAGATGTTAATATCTCCTGTAGAAAGAGAAAAATTAAAGTACTGCCCACATTGCCTACAACTTGAAGTATGAGACATGAATAGCATCTGTTCAGTGCACGCAGCTTCAGGATGTCATGGCCTCTAGTCAGAAGGAAACCCAGGGAAGAGAAGTCTTGTGATTCATTCTGATTATAGCCAAGTTTGCTCTTGATTTAATTTCTGCCAGTAGCAAACCCCAGAAATAGGTATCATCTGCCAAGAATTCCCTCCTTCTGGGTGCATGAAACCAAAATGCTTGGAACCCATCAAACTTTGTGTGGTTGGGTTAGAGAAGAGTAGACAGTGAGTCTTCAAAAAGGCATTGCATCCAGGGATTTGCCAGCTAGACTGACTGCCCAGTACTGGGCATTTCACACAGAATATTGCCAGCTGCCACAGAGCAGCAGCACAGCCTAAAACATGTATTATGCTTTCACCTCCCATACAATACATATTATAGAAAGCATGATACAGGTTTTTATAGCAAAGTCCTAGTCTAGAATGTTGGAACATTTCACTGACTTCTTTGTGTACCAAAAATACAAACAAACAAAAAAGATATATCTATATATGATATAGATCTAGGCTGGACAAATTCAGTTTCTTGTCAGTATTTCCCCACTCCAAGTCAAAAACCTCTGTCAGACACACTTCTCAAATGTATGAGAAATTTTTTGAAATTCCAGGCCCTTGAAGAGTAATCAGCAGTGATGGAGCCATGCTTGATTTTTCATCCACTGCCTTCCTTCCCAAGGTAGAGGAGACAGATTTGGCTTTAGCAAGCTGAGGAAAAAATATCAGTTATAAAAGCAGTACATGGAAGCTTTCAAGAGCAGTGAATCAATATCCTGATATTTCCTAAGTTTCTGTTATGTTTGGGCAATGATTTTTGTTATAAATGTGACGGTATTTTATTAGTATACAAAGTGTCTTATAAAACATTTCTAAATTTAAAACTTTTGTCCTTAATGTTATATGTGGATCTGTGTTTGGACTACTTGTTCTTCCCTCTGTAGTAACAAAACTGGTGGTCTATTTGGCAGTGATAACTGCTTTACTTAGTTGACTTTAAATAGTATTGCTATTTCTTCATTTGCCATAGAAATGTTTTCTTCCCAAATAGAATCTGAAATATTTCTAAAATGGCAGATACAATTTAGTTTTGAAGCCACAGTATCTGATGCTCCTGTAGTTAAGGATGCTTTGAGTAGTGCATGATAAGCAGAACTTAAATTCCTTGACATTTAATATTAAAAAAATGGAAATATCATTATCAGTGTTATGCTCTCTCAGTAAACAGGACACACTGGAATTTGGTATCTAAACTTTATCCTATGATCAGCTTAGACAGGCTTGTAAATTTTTTTGTTGTTGTTACACTGTGCCCTACCCTTCCTTCAGGAAAACTTTCAAACTTCTCCCTCTGTTGATGATTAGTGCTTTCTGTGGGAAGCTGGGTAGGTCCTCAGAAGTTAGTGCAGTTGGAAGAGGAAAAGCTTTTCCTTCTGCAGAGCCTAGGAGATTTGGTCCTACAGAATATGGGAAGCTGCCTTGCAGCAAGTTGGGGAGCTCATAAGAATAAAACAGACCTCCCAAGGCCCCATAAGAAAAAAACAGGTACAATGTGAGCTTTCTTGCTTTGAGATTTGGCTCAGACAAGCGACACTAAGTTGCTTTCTTTTGTCTTGTCTGCTTGTTTTCTTTGCTCCTCAAGATTGCCTGGCAGCACATCCCTCACCAAGGGACTCCTGGCAACCCCTGGACCTTTTTCCAAAACCCCATGCCTTGCTTTTACTCCTCTTTCTTGTGCCTTCAAAATCTTAATTCATTGTGTTCCCATTCCTCCAAGTCATGGTCTAGCGCGTAATCTCAGTGTGTACTTTGGCAGGGCTGCTGTGATATCGACTGCTGTTCTCCTGTGGAGGAAAATACCAAAAATGTAAAGTCATTAAGTTATGCAAGCAAGATTTTGAATAAATGAATGTATGCAAAGTGGGTTGAATGACTGTTGATTTAGTGTTACGATGTGGATTTTTGTGGTCAAGGTCTTGACTTTCTTTTATTGATCACTCACTTTTGGGACAAGGATAGTCGCTGAACAAAGAATATATTTGAACAACCTTTGCATGTGATTAATGTGTGCTTGGAATAATTTGCAATGAAGTGCTTCAATATGTATCCATACCAAGTGTTATTTTTAGAGCCTGTGTTAAAATGGCCTTAAGCTTGCTCATATATAAATTCTAAGGAAATAATGAAAAAGAAAACAAAACAATGAAAATTAGCTGATCTTGAGTAAGTACTACGCAGTTCACTTGTGCTCAATATTGTTTTCAGAATCATCATGGAAGTCTGAATGATATAGATGTTAGAATTACAATGTCTATAACATCATGGTCAGCCCAGCTTCCCCCCATACCCTTTACTATTGAAAGAGTGTGATATAAATCAATAATCAGGATAGCTTGTGGGAGTTGGACTTGATGATCCCTGTGGGTCCCTTCCAACTCAGCTCATTCTGTGATTCTGCGAAAAGAGTGGCAAGCGTAGAAAGGCATCTGGAAAAGTGAATATCTGCAGTATCCTCAAACCTAAGGAAAAGCTTTTCCTTAAACAGGGGAAAGCTTTGGTGGAGCCAAAAGTTTGAGCTTCAGATGGAAACCAGAAGTGAGACTTCGCATTCCGTTTTTGAAGTCAGGTTCAAATTTCTGTAATTCTTCTATTACAAGTTTGTTTACTCCCATCCGCTATAAGACTTTTTTGCAACTGTTATCTTTACATGGAAGTGATCAAGAACTTTATTACTGAGTTTATTTTAAGAGCACTACTTGTAACAACTTTCTTCATTATAAGATATTAAAATACTTTTCAGCATACTTTTGAGCATGATCAACTGGCATCCTATATTTTAGCTGTTCATTTAATGTTTATATGCAAGAATACATATAATGTGCATCTAAAGCACTCAGCAGTCTCATTTATTGGGAGCATTTGTTTCCAGACAGGAAAAAGAATTATGCTTTTCCTAATAAGGAAAAATCCTTTGCTCTTAATTTATTGTCTTGTAGAGGTCTGGCAAAATTTTGTGTTCTTCTGCATGTATTTCAGCTCTGAGTGTCTTCTCTTTCCTCCCATATAAGCTGAACAGACATACTATGGTAGATTTTTAAGCATAATTCTGTTGCGATATCCCAGCTGGTGAACTTCTGCTAACAATCCTTCCTGTTTATCTTCTGTGTCTGTGTTTTATTCACCCTCATATAGAGTAACTCAGAAGGAAAACCCTTCTTGCTGCCAGATATTTCTTGTGGGTGATACTGCATTCTCCTTTTTGCGTTCTTACTCTCTATATTTTTTCTGACTGTCAAGAGAATTCTTTGAAGCAACTTACTTAACGTATGTCTTAAGCTGTTATGGATTGATTACATTTTTAAAATTTTTGTTTGCTTGTCTTTTTCATCAGCAGTGCCTCCAAAAGTTCTCATGCTAAAATTGGTAGAGTTCTACCTGTGGCAGAATGTGTTGTGCTGGGCTGGTAAAGAGTATTTCTTCAGTCCTTTGTCAGTGTTTTTTTTTTTTTTTTTTTGTGTCCCACCCTTTAGTAGTTGTCTCATACTTGAGAGTTTCTTTGGCATTGCTGCATTCCCTGTCACGCAGGGAGAATGAGGTTTGAAGTGCTGCTATCATCATCATCCATACAAGTTTCACGGGATGTGGCAAGGTGGGTTGTCCTGGAGAATCCCATTTCACAAGGCTGACTGTGTTTTAGACTACCCAGGGGAGAAACACTAGACCTTGTGTCCCTGAAAAACACATAAATAAAACTTATAAATTCGTAATCTTAAATACTTGAAGCAGGCTTCCCCCACATGCCCCCAGGTTTAAGAAAAAGAGCATTATAAGAAATCCTCAGATGCTAAGCAGTCCCTCTAGATATACCGCCTCCTTTTGTCTCCTTTGTCTTTTGGAAAGCAATACATTTTCATCTTCTGTTTCCTTTCCTCTTGTTCCTTTATCTTTTGGAAAACAATACATTTTCACCTTCTGTTTCCTTTTCTTTTGTTACATAATTTTTTTTTTTTCTTTTTCCTTGGTAAGTCAAGAGCTTGGATACTCAGCAAATTAGAAAATGCTGGTTTTCTCTTGTGGCTTTCTTAGTGCTGCTCTGTGACCACGAGGCTTGGTATGGCATTCATTTGGTATTTGGTTGAAGATGTAGCTAGCCCTAAAAGAGTGCATTCTAGATTCAGCTTGTTCAGCATATAAAGTTCTTCCATTGGAGTATTGGAATGACCAGATAATCGAAGGTGGCAGAGAGCCATCAGTAGTAATGATTAGCTTTGTACGGTGATGAAATTCTTATAGCCAAGAGGAGTGGAAACAGCTGCCTTCTTTCAGTACCTTGTCTCAACTAAAACACAGGAGCTGCAATGAGAGAGCTAGTTCCTGAAACTAAAGCATAGGCTGTTCAATTTTCAATTTTAAGAAAAAAATTGCTATAGAGGGTAAAGGTTGGAGTGCTTGTCTGCTACCTGAATGTATGAATATAATTCAAAAATTGTTGTGGGCTGAGAGGTTGTTCAGGATAAATGCTAGGAAAAATACTTGCCCTTGTGGAAAGCTGTAAGTCCATAATTTGAGGGTTTATGTACGGCAGAGGTAATAGCTCAGAGAAGGAACAGGCTCACGTTGTCATAGAATCACAGGATGGTTTGGGTTGAAAGGAACCTTAAAGATCATCCAGTTCCAAACCCCTGCCAGGGGTACAGGCACCTTGCTCAGAGCTTAATCCAGCTTGGCCTTGAACATTTAGAGGGAAGGGGCATCCACAGCTTCTCTGACAACCTGTTCCAGTGCCTCACCACCCTCACAGTAAAGAATTTTTTTCCTAATGTCTAATCTAAATCTGCCCTCTTTCCTTTTAAAACTATTGCCTTTTTTCAATCCCTACAGAAATTGCTGTAAGGCCTACCTCCCTCTTTATTGTAAGCCATTCAATAGATGGCTGCAGTAAGGTTTTCCTTGAGCCTTCTCCTATCTGGGCTGAATCACACAATTCTCTCAGCACTTCTTCATAGGGAAGTTGATCATTATGAGAGTATTTGACCAATTTTGGATGCTAATGGTCTTGGCAAAAGCTTTTTTTTCTCAAATAGTGAATGAAATAGGCTGATCAACTGTACTAAGTTTAATTTCCTTTTTACAAATATTATAGCAACAAAATCCATAATTGCACACAATTTAAATATACATTTATTTAAATTAAAACATTTTAGATATATATTTTAAAATATATATACACTTGCCAAGCAAAAAATTCAAGTAATATCAATGGGAGATCTTATTTTAGAAAACTAATTATCTAGAGTACATATTTGTAAAGAACTGCAGAGCTAATTTTATTTTTTAATTTATGTTGTTAAAAGAAAAAAACTGGAAGGAGAAAGCAAAGGCTTAATAGTATATTGTAATTTACTTTTTTTTAATTGTATAAGCCTCTGCCTTTTAATTTATTCATGATATTAAGCACAGTAGCTTTGGCCATGATCAGAAGGAAATCTGATTATGTGAAAACAGGGTCTAAACATTATGCTCTAAGTCATCCTAAAATCTCTCCCTCTTAGCAAGCCATCCTTGTGCTATTGCTCAATGTTGCCATGGAGTTTGGTTGTTGAAGAAGCAAAGTAATGTAAAAAAAGAACAGACAGCCAAGTGAAGCCCAAACATTAAGTGAAACCTGTTGCGCACTGTGGATGGTGGCCATGCTGGGCTTCCAAACAGAGTCCTGCTGTACCAGCATTTATATGGCTGAGAAATTCTCCCTCTGGCCAAAACAGGAGAAAAACGGGGTGGTTGAGTTTTTCTCCCCCAGCAGTCTTTTACTGTAAGTTCCCCAATTTTCAAAATATTTTTTTTCTCAAAGTTTTTCAAACTCTTTGGAAGCAATTGAAAATAAGGGCATCTGTTTCTTGACAGACTGACATGGTTGGTTGAAATAGTGCAAATTTACTGCATAACTGAAACAGAACAGGGGAGGGAATCCCTGCCAAATTGTACTCAGGCTGGGGCCCTCAACTGCTTTGAAACAATTTCCCTCCTTTTTCCACTTCTCTTTTTTTTTCAGTGATGCTTTTATGAATTAATGGTGCATGTGTGATGCTTTTATCCTATTAGTACTGCATATGCATACTGCAAATGTCAGCTTAGGTGGCAAGGCCAGAGGAACAGTATGCTTTAGTTCAGTGTTTTTTGCCACACTGTCCTGTCTAAAGGGGGCAAAAGAATCTGCAACCATCCAATTTGTTTCTGTTTTTATATTCTGTAAATATGTGCCAGATGAAAAGCTGAAATTGTGGTTCTCATTCAAAATAATTGCCTTGGAGAGGCAGTTTTATTTTGTGCTAAAATGTGCATCTTACAACAGGTATTCCTTTTGTGGAAGCTTCAAAATAACATGATGACATTTAAACCAACAGAATATATGAAATTGAAAGAATGTTACTCTTAATATTCCTTTTTTTCTTCCCCTCCCTCCCGCTTTGAAATGAATGAGTGTGACTGTGCCCTTCTGTACACACATCTGGTTCAGGATTGAGCTTGTCAGTTCAAAATTTGAATTTTAAACACTATTCTTCTGCCTTCCAAAGTGCTGTTGTAAACCTGCAGCTTCTTCATTAGGATTGACTCTGATATATGTCAGAGTACTGCGCTTTTTTAAATATCAGTCAGAAATTGATGCAAAGTATCCATATTTGTTAGGGTCCTTACTAAGTCTCCTACACAGAGTTTAAAAAATGCTGCTAGCAAATTCTTCCATTGATCACTTTTAATTAAGTAATAGTTGTGTATTCCCTTCTCCAGCCTCCTAGAACATCCTACATCACTCTTTCTTCTTTATATAATCATAAATATTAGTTTCTTCATCTGTTTTGGGCCTCCCAACTGAAAGAAAATTCCAAATTCATTCCAAATTCATTCAAAAATGAACTGGAGGTAAACTTCCAGTATATCCACTGGAATTTTAATATTATGGCAATGAGATGCCTTTTTAGCAGTGTCCATCTAGTCCAGTTACCATCTGGCATAGTGACACAGAACATAAAAATTGCTTTTGTAATAAAGGAAACCTGATTGCTGGGGAATTTTTCTTTTTGATTTTGAAATTTTCTTTGATACTAGTTTCTATTCTTTCTAAATTTCCTGGGAGAGAATTTGGCTGTGTCTTGCATGTTTGTGTAGTATCCAAGTGAGAGGCAGTTTAAAGATCCAAGTTTGGCTACTCTTGTGATAGGAACAATTTTGTCCAGCATTTGTAGTGACATCTCTCCTCACACTGGCGCAGAAATTTACACAAAGCAAATTATTCTTAAGACGTGTTAAAAATCTGAGATACTTGCTTTTTGTTTGTTAGAATTCTGTGCCAAGCTTTAAGGTGTATTTTTGATTTGCAGAAAAGAGACTTGTGCTAATTCATGAATAATTGTGAGTTCATAATTTACCTCAGTGGATGCAATACATATGACCAATCTTTTGAAGTTCCAGTATTATTTTTGCTTTGTCTGTGGTCTGTCCCTGTGCGTTCATGTGTCATGTCAGTCCCCCACCAGTTTTCACTAGAGATGTATTCTTTTTGGGCATGGGTTTTCAGTGCCTTATTTTGAACTTAGGGTAGGAGTATTCAAGAATATTTTACATCTCTTGTGTCTCAAAGTGCAGATCTAGGCATTCTTCTTTTTACATTATTTTTACTTCTACCTGGAACTATTGCAGGAAACCCGTGGTAAAGTTTATTCTGCATGTGAACAGTAAAAATCAGTGCCTAGTGTAAGTGCTGTTTTCACTGCAGCTAAAGAAAATTATTACTTTATCTGCCTGAAGTGTCATAAACTCCTGTTGTTTAGAGGTGATTCTCACCATGGCCTTGTAGACGTAAAAGCTTAACCAGCGCTCAAGTAATTCTCTTGATGTCAACATACTTCAGCTTGTCAGCTGCCTGCCTCACCGCATTTTGAGTTACAGCATTGTAATCATTACTGCATTAAATCAAAGCTCTGAGCCACCCTTGCAAATGGAGGTTGATAGGTACTCTGTTGTGAGTGAGAACGTGTGCCTTCAGCATCAGGCAGCAAGAGAGCAGGGAAATTAAAACTGGGAGAGGGAAAGATAAGTAAGTGGAAATGCAAGAGGAAAGTAGAAGAGAAGGTTGTTTAGCCTTCAGCAGTAATCAGTGAGTTATTATTTTAATTTGTAAAAAAATTAAATTGCTTGAGTGTGTGTACTGCAGACCTGCAGTTCAAATTGCTTTGTCAGAGTCTTAAATTCAGCATTATTAAGAAAGTAACTTTGTGTGTAGCATTATCATGTGCTCACATTTTTATTTTTACCTGTAATTTCATAAGATTTTTATTCCCTAGCAGAACCAGTGTAGGATGTTATGCACTGAGCAGAGTATTTCTAATCTCATGGAATAAATTCATAGACGGTTTTGGAAAAGGCTGAAATACAAATTTATTCAAATTAGCTTAGTGAAGCAAATTTTAGGGGTTTGCTGGAAAGAGAACATCATGTACATCAGAGAAGCAAATTATGTATCTGATTATTTGAGAATTTGCATAGAAATAAGAAATTATGCAGAAATCAAAACTTAATGTTCATTGGAGTTTGGACAAGGGCAGTAAAGAGACTTGGAGTTACACAAAGTAGAAAATGAAGGCAAAATATCTGACATTCTCTACTTCAATTGAGATTATGTCCAAAGAAATTTTTTTTTTCTTTTCTTTCCCTCTCTCCTTTTGCATATGCCTTTGGAAGGGATCATTGCTACCCATTGTATGTGAGACACTGCCTTTAAATATGTTTGATAGTACTGGGTATATTAAGATCCATAACACTGATTGATTTTGAAGTTAGCTTTTTAATGCAATGCTTTCCTGAAATATTTGTTTGTGCTTGCACCAATAAGCAACGCTTAAGTGGACTTTAACATAAGTAGAACATCATGTCTGTTTTTCTTGAACCACAGCTCACGGATAAAATTTATGCTAAAGTGTAATAAAGTTGTTAGCCTATAAAAAGTATCTATAGTTATGTAAGACATGGATATCATGTATTCTCTTACCCACTTGTAGTCAGAAAATAAGAGAGTAGTGCCAAAGTAATTTTAAAGCCACCCACCAGCAAAGAACCATCATACTACTGCATATAATACCAGTGAAATGTTTTGGAAAAAGAATACTAAAGTCAAAGCAGAAATTATTTTGTACCTTGCTTATGCCATTCCAAATGAAATGAATGGCATGGTTCTTGCCTTTGAGTTTCACGAGAGAAAAATTAAACAGGCTCTGAACAAATTTTAATCAGGCTGAAATTTAGTTCTTGGGCTAAGTATAAATTGTGTTAATACTTTTCTTATTTTAGAAACCACTTCATGTCTTGTTACAGGATGTGCCTTTACTTAAAGATGTAAGGTGATGTTACAGACGTTAGATAAGCCTATGCCTAAAGAGAACCGATGTAGAAGACGGTGCAAAAGTGAAGGGAGAGGCATTAATTGCTAAAATGTTGAGGAATTCTGTGGAAAGGTTTATAGGAAAGGCAAATGCACCTGGGCTTTGAATAAGGTAAACAAAATATTTTAATTAGAAAGAGGGATAATGAAGTAATGAGGTATTTAGAAAAGCAATGCATGCTCTCAGTACTTCAGAACTATTGTGAAATAAATGTAGGAGTGTTAAAAAGGTAAGCATCACATCTGAAAAAAAAAACTAACAAAAAACCAATGAAGATATGAAGATAAGATATGATAGGCAGGTCTATGTTTAAGCAGTCTTGTTGAAATGAAAAACAAATGACATTGTAGTGATGCTGTGAAGCAGATCTAAAAGGCAGCCCTGAATCTCCACACTGCAGGGACTTGGGACATTGTAGATCAGCTTGTTGTGGTGAAGATATAAATAGGCTTGGTCATCCCCACTGGTGAAAACCTTACAAGGAAATTTTATCTGAAAGCCTTTGAGGATCTTTCTTGTCTCTGTGAAGCATCTGACAAATGACTCATTAAACAAATCAAATTAACCCTTTGTGTTAAGGATAACTTTAAAATGTTTTAGTCATCTTGGGAGAGAAGGAAAATTTATCAGATCTGAGGATGAGGCACAATTCACAAGCTCAGAACCAGGGCAACAGAGATAGTAAAAGGGCATTGTGCAACTAATTACGGACTATTAGCCTACAACATGGTAATGGACTTCTTCATGAAGCAAATTGATGACATTGATGCAGCTAAATCATGGAAAAGTAAACAACTGCAGTTCACAAACACAGGTTTGTAGCAGACAGAACATGGGATAGCCACGGAATAAGAAATTGTCAATTAAAGATCAAAAGCAGACAGGATTGCATTTATGCCCCAACAAGGAGGAAGGGGAAATAAAACAAAGAAGCTAACAAACACAAACGAGCTCTATAAATACAATGAAGTGATAATAGAGAAACATTTCTAAAAACAGGAAATCATTTCTTGTAACAAGTAAAATAAATAATTAGATTTCATTTCATTCCATTTACAGAGCAGAAGTATAATTTTGTGGTAATTAGAATCCCAAACAGCAGAAAATATTTCTTTCCCAGCCAAGCTTCTTTCCTTGTAAGGTATATACTAGGTACCTTGGAAAATGGATTTTTGTGCAAATTACGTGACTCATCTATATCCCGAGGGAGTAAAAGAAGGTGGAGAAAGAAAATTATTTCTTTTTATCAGTCTTAGTAATAGAGGAAAGGGAAATACTACCATTGCACTAAGCAAGCTAGAAAAGTGATTCCTTGTAGCCAGCTGAAATAGCATTACTGCACATAGCATTTCACTAGATCTGCCTTGCAACTGTGTGCAAGTGCTAAATGTTTCCAAAAGGTTAAATCAAAGCACTAGACTTTGCAGTTGTTAATTATTTCCATTGAGAAGATACTTAGAGATTAAATATTCCTTGAAGATGAATACATGAAAACTAGCATGCTTTTAGTAAATGTAAATGGGGTTCTCACTGCATAGTGAATGGAAATGGGGCCTGTCTACCCAGCATACCAGAGCTCAGCATTTCCTTGAGAAAATATTTAGCATATTGAACATTTTGGAATTGAAATAGTTTCAAAGCTTTTGTGAAAGTGTTTCTTATTCACTGTTGGAGGCACAAAGACAAATCCCCACTCTTCAGTGATTTTCTCCAACTTCAGTGTCTGTGGATCCTTTGCAGTGAAAGGATATGAGTCAATATGGCAAGGTCATCTTTTATGGCTTCTATTCCTTCTCTGATTTGTCTTTCAATCTCTGTTTAACAGCCTATGAATTGAATTCAGATGCTGCATTTCTCAACAGCATCCTGCTTCAGCTCTGTCCTCAATAGGGAGGCACTTTTCTGTATCTCTGTGTGTCAGCTCTGGTGGAAATCTTGCCTTGTTTATTGACTTAATCAGTCCTGCTCTCTGCCTGCTCTTGTTAGCATTGTTCAAAAAGACTGGCTGCTGTCACTTGTAATTTCATTACTTCTCTGTGTCTTGTGACAATCTGTTGACCACACTAAGCACAAGTCACCTCACAGCAGTAATAAGTGCTGTATTACTCCAGTAATTTGGCATATGGTTTCCAACTGGACATGACAAACTGCCCAAGTGGACTCCTTAACAGTTCTGCAATCTCTGGACTGCTAGATTTTCACCCAAAATTTACTCAGTAAGCACCTCCTTTAAATTAATAAAGTACAATTTCAGATACAGAAGGATATGCATTTCTATCCAGTAATGTTTTTATCTTCATATCTTTTGAAGAAATTGAGATTATAAGTGTTGAAATACTAGACATCATTAATATTCTCCTGATCTTTGCCAATATGTATTAGTTAGTTGTTTTCAAGTGAACTATGTATTGTTTTTCTTGAGCTCAAATAACACAGATTTCCATGAGATCCAGTTGCTGTTACTCATGCTGAACGTAACCTTTACTCTTACAGCCATGTACAGCAATGTTTTTGTGATCATTATGTTCTATAAATATAATGCACAGTTTAGAATTAGTGTAGAAATATGTGGATGAAGTTCAGACAATATTTGTGAGACTTTTAACTCTGCACATAACAATACCTGTCTCTATTGGAGGAAAAACTGGAAATCGTCTGGAAAAACTGCTGCTCCCTACAGGTGCACATTTTCAGATAAAGGGCATTTTAAAAAATATACATTATATGAAGGATTTCTAAACTTGTGTGGTACTTTGTCAATTCACAGAATCACAGAATTCTCTATTTAAAATAAAATATATAGTAAGTTTTACAGTAAAATCTGGTTTCTGTGGAAGAATTTCTTCAGAAGGCTTTTGCACAATTTGCAGTACATTGTGGTATTTATGTTTTTCTAAAATAGCTGCTTTGTGTTGCTTTTGAAGGTCAGCATTAAAGAAAATATTTAAAAAACACTTCTCCTTTTTCCAGTATAGCAATTTTTGTATGGACTTTCCTGAAATTATCTTTTCTATTCAAGGTAGTCTGTCTATCCAGCTGATCTCTAGGGTAGTGGTTGTAAAGGATAAGGAAGCACTGTTAATGCCAATAAGCAAGCAAAAGAATGGTAAAATACCTGTGCTTTATCTTTTTCTTAAGTCACAATAAAAAAAGGAAAGTGTTTTGAGGCAGAACACTATAGTGTTGCACTGCAAATTGTGTTCAGTTAAGAAAAATAATAATACTGCAAATCTGTAAATGCTTTGCAAAACAGGTACACAGGAATTTTTAAAGCCTAGATTTTTGATAAAATTTCATTGCATCTACTCATCTTTGTCGTATATCATCTTGGGTATGTGTCTGTTGAGATACCTGATTTCATACTTTAAACTGTAAAAGGAAAAAATTCAAGAGATAATTTGTACAGTACAAATTCCATAGCTGTGAAAATCATTATAGTTTTACTTCAATAAATGATTTCTTTTTATTTATACTGAGATATCTGCTGTGGGCAAGAGGAGAGTTCCATTGTAAACAGAATAATTGAAAGTGCTGATAATGGTGCTGAAATGGTGTTTTATTTTCAGTCCAGCAGTTTAGATCCAGCTGACCATCATTTATCAGTTGGTAGATGCTGGTGAATGCATGTGTAAGGCAGTACAGAGGAGGAAGCAGATTGTGCACCACTGTTGATCCTGATGCATCTCTCTTACAATCTTGTTCAAGAGGCCACGGGTTCACTGACAGTAGGCAGCACAGTTTTCACACCCAGTGAATACTGTGCCTTCCTTTTTACTGGATGTGGCCTATTTCACATAGCCAGAAGCTTGGTAATACAGCTGGAGTTTTAAGGAGAAACAAAGAAGAGTCTGGTTTTCTACAATCTGCCATGTAATTTATGTGGGCCTCATTGCTTTACTGCTCAGACAATTATTATTTTTAGTAAAAAAAAATTCTTCATTCAAATAGTCAAGCAAAACCTCACTTCTGAGGAAACCTTTGGTATTACTACCAATTTGAATCTGTATTCTCAATAACATGGTGTAATCAGTTTGTTATTTGCACTCTCTGTAAATATAACTTATCTTAAATGTGCGATGTAAAAGTAGAATTTTAATCTGTTTTCCTGCAGATTTCTTGGTTTGGATCTTAGTCCACTCCTAATTTCAAGAGTTATCCTAATTTTGATTTTTTAAAAATTATATACATCATCCTGCAATATGTGACTTAAAAGCAGTTATACCTGAACACAAAAATAAAACATGGACTGTGAAGTTGTGTCAAGGATTTTTTGTACAGAAAGAAAGTTCAGTTCACATCCACCAGCTCAAATAGAGCTTAATATTGTGTGATTGTTGCAGTCAGAGAGCTTGTCTAATGTGACAGACTGATGGCACTTTGCCTTGTCACTGCTGAACAGCAGCCCCTCTGAAGGAAGCAACTTTAGTTCACTCAGTGAGTGCTCTGGCCACATTTCATTGCTACCTGCCAGTAATTCTGAGTAATTTGTTGGCCACTTCTTAGATTCTTGGGTCACAGAGTGTTTGCGAATATTTTTTTGCTTCCTTTTGTTGTACTTGCAACAACCAGCATTTGTTGGTAGGTCATGGATCTTCTATGCTATTATTGCATGCCTAAATAAGAAAGTGAAAAATAATTTTGTTTTAACAAAATGATAGATTTTTTGATCTTTAAAAGTAGATCTTTTTAAGCAACAGAGGTTTAGTAAAATGATTTAGGAAGCAAAGGAAATTTTTTAAAGTATTTTTGTATTTTTCTAAGTATTTTTGTAAGTATTCTTGAGTTTACAGAGATTCTTATTCTGTTTAAGCAACATGTTTTCTATTAAAAGCAATTCTAAATAAATAATCCGACCAACTTTATCACTGTGTGGCATCTTTCCAAAACTATATGCAATTTCCCTGTCAGACCATTTAAAAAGGAGGGATAGAAGCCTGAATTTTATTTCATAGAAATTGTTTTGTCTCCTTGCTTACAATAGGCTAATTTATCACTGGCATAGTCCTGATGTTGTTTGCCAGTATCAAGTTTACTTTTCCTATTTTACCATATCCATATTGCTCAATTTGACTTCTGTTTCATGAGCTCATGTGGCTTTTTTATCACATTTGTTTAATAAGGTTTTATTTTGAGCCTTTGCAGCTTTTCATAATTCAATGCTTAAATTTCATGTAACTTGCAACTGCTGAGAGGTTGCAGTGCTGCTTTGGTTATGCATTAAACCTGTTCCATAGCTCCACAGCATGGAGTAAAAACAAATGTCTTGTTTCTGTAGCAAGCTCTGGTTTCTCCGAATTGTGTGCGCACTGCAAAAACAATGACTTTCCATGAAAAATACATAAATTTTCCCTGCATTAAGCTCTTTGTGTGGTGTTTTTCTCTTGTTTTACTGTGTTCTAGGAATGAAGGGCCCAGTTCAGTTACCTCAACATAGATGGTTGGTGCCATTTGAGACAGCCCAATTTTTTGCAGTTCCAGTGTAGCAAATACAGTACAGGAGCTACAAGAGACTCCTCCTGAGTGCCACCTGGACTCCAGGCAGAAGAGAGACACCCAAAGGTCTCTCAAGCAGCAGTAGATACTTCTTATTGGTTACCTTTAATGTAATTAATGTAATTACTCAAATTTTTAATTGAGTATTGTGATGAGAACAGCTCTATGGGATCTGACTGTCCTGCCCCAAAAATTGCCAAATATAAATGATCAGAGAAGAAGGTCTGAACACATCAAGTGTGTACTACCTATCTTTTTAGCACAGTGCCAGCCTCAGCACTTTCCAGAAAAACTGTGACTCAGTGTGTTTATTTAGTAATCTTGGTGCTTTTTTCTCACCTGAAACCATGTATGTGTTTAGCAACTGCAGGAGCATTTCACAAGGACTTCAACAGCTCAGCCATGTACAAAGAGCCTCTTCCTTTTGTCCGTGTAGAATTTACCACTCATTCACTTCATCTGCTGTCCCTGTTTGTTTCTAATCCACCGTCCTGTGCTACCCAGACTTTCAGAGTTTTCTCATTCATCTTCTCAACTCTGTCTTCTCTGAACCAAGGAGTTCTAACATGCATCCTTATTCTTGATGTGGGGGCCATTCCTTGTCTCTGATTGTCTCTGTCACCCTTCTCTGGCTTTCCAGTTCTGCTGTATCCTTTAAACAAAGGGGAGCCAGACCTGCTCACTCTGTTCAAGATGCAAGTTGCTGTTTATTGACCAGTCATTTAGTCTTGCAAGGGTTTCTGCTGTTCTCCCTAACTGACCATTTTCTGTAATATTTCAATTTCATATCATTAGTAACTTTCATTACCTCCTGTAATCAAAAAAAAAAAAAAAAGGAATGAGCAGTATGAACATGTTAAAATGTTAAAAAAAACCGTAGCTAGCAACCCAGCTATTTCCTGGAATTTGTCTGTGATGTCTGCTGAAAGACCTTACTCTCTCTGCTTTTGTTTGCCCTCATGAAGGAACTTTCTATCCTGTGTAATACCTCTACAGTTTTCCCAAAAACTTTCAGTGAAGGACTTAAGAAAGGCTTTGGCACAGGCTGATGGCATTGTTTCATCCAGCTTGAGACATTAGTGGTCTTACTAGATGGATGAAAACTGTGTGGAACATCAGACTAGAAGTGTATCTTTACTTTTTTAGTTCTTTAGTTCTTCTTCAGTGATGTGGATGCAGAGATGCAAGGCATTGTTGACAAGTTTGTGGATCACAACAAATGGTGAGGTGCACTCAAAGCACTCAGAGGCCTGGCTGCCATTCAGAGGATCCTGCACAGGCTTGATGAGAGAGCTGGCAGAGACCTTGTGAAATGAGGCAGATAACTTAGTCTTGAGCCTTGGATGGGCAAACTCCGGCCATTGGTACATCCTGGGCAGTCACTGGCAAGCAGCTCTGCTGGAACAGACCTGTAGGCCATTGTAGCCAGAAGCCTGAGCGTGAGCTGGCAGGATGCCTTGGCAGCCAACTGCATCGTGGGCTTTACTAATAGCAGCACAGCCAGGAGACTGAGGGAGAAGTTTATTCGCTTTTAGTCAGCACTCATTAGACTGTGCCTAGACTGTCATGCACAGGTCTGGGGGACAGCAAAGACATGAAAGACATTGATACATTGGGGCGAGATCAGCAGAGGCCTCCACGATGACCAGTGGCAGGAGTGCTTGCTCTGTGCAAAGAGGCTCAGAGATGGGACTTGTTAAGCCTGGAAAAGAGATGGCTTTGGGGGAGCATAGCAGCCACCTTCTTTTATCTGTGAGGAAGTTATAGAGAAGACTGAGGCAGCCTCTTCTGCTGAGATGTATAGCTGGAAGTTGATTCATTAATTGAGAGGAGATATTTTGGCTTGACTTACAGGAAAGAAAAGTTCACAAAAGGTGTAATTAAGCAGTTGAAGAGATTGCCTGGAAAAGCTATAGGATCTTCATTCCTGGATGTTTCAAGAGCCAACTGAACAAAGCCTAAGTAACCTGGTCTTGAATGTTGATCACCTGGCTAAAGCAGATTTTCCTGATCTGCTTGAATTGGAATGTTGGATCAGAAAGTCTGCTGAGATCCCTTCTGGCCTGAATAATTAATTTTGTATGATCATTGCTCATTTTATACTTGCTTCTTTCTTAACATTCGCCTTCTTACCGGCATGCTTATTAAAACCCGGCTTCTTAGCTAAAAGCAAAGCAATGTTTTTTAAAAATAGTTATACTTTGGAAAACAGATTTGTTCATATTGTCATTCAGCACTCACATGATTGAGTTCTTACATTTCAAAATACAGACATAACTTAAAAATGTGCAAAATTAATATCATTTTTGTAAGGGATTTTAGTTTGAAATAAATCCTCCTCCCCTGCACTGGAGGAGTATTATATCATCTCCTTTTCCAAAGGAAAAAAAAAACCCAAAAAGTAACTCTATCATAAATGCTGCATAGTTAGCATAATTATTTTTGTACTGAATCTGCATGTGCATATATTTCTGCTGAAAATATTGTACTAAAAAATCTCAGATGATGCCTAATTTTGTATGGGGGGAAAAAAAAAAGATACAGGCAAGCTTGGGCTTGGATGTTTTCATGTCAGGGACAATTTCTAAGTCCTGGATAATTATACTCATCTTTCCAGAAGAAGTTTTGAATAACCTTTTGATTATATAGCATTTCCCTGATGAGCTTGTTTGTTGGTATATTTATTATGCGTCTCAGATGCAATTCATCTACCTAATTTTAGCTACCTGAAAAGGTAGTCACTGAGTTTAAAATAGTTGCCTAGGCACCCGCTACAGGTAATAGAGATGATTCTTCCTATCCCCAAACATGAGTCATGCTGTCTGCCTCAGAAGCTTGACTTGTGATAAAATTAATCACTCTGCAAAGCACCTGTTTTACCCTATTAACTAGAAGGGGACTTTAGGCACTTAGCTCTTCCAGGAGAACCAGTTTAATATGCTTATGTTTTAAATCTCTGCATTCAGACTCATCCTGTGTCACTTTTTGTTTCTCAAATATCATAGAAATACTTGGGACAAACAGAAGTGAGTCCAACTAAAAAAAAATTGCTTTAAGCTATCCTTAGATATGATAGCTGATGCAAATGTCTATTTCACCGTAGAATTTTGTAATATAACTCAGCTGAAGTCCATATCTGGAGCAGATACGTACCTAGTATGGTGACTTGTTGGAAACATGAAGTTAGTACCATCTGTACTACAGAGTGGATTGTTTGCAGGACATGATGGAGTGGTGATGCTTGGTTTGGGGGTTATTTGTTTGGGGTTTTTGGATTTGGTTTAGGTTGTAGTTTTTTTGTTGTGGGGTTTTGTGCATGTGTGTGCGCATTTTTTTTTTATTTCCCCATCTCTGGATATCTCACAGGAGACGTTGATAACTGGAAAGGTGTTGATAATACACCAGTGTTTTGGGTACTGCTGAGCATCACTGGCACAGCTCTGTCTCTCAATATTCCCCACATCAAGGTGCTAGGCTTGAGTAAGATCCTGGGAGGGGATGCAACCAGGCCAGCTAAACAAAAATATCCAAAGGGATATTCCATGCCAAATGACACCTGCTCAGATACAAAAGCAAAGGAAAGGAGAAGGAAGGTGTGGCATTTATTATTTGCGATGTTTGTCTTTTGGAGCAACTACTATGTGTGCTGAAGCCCTGCTTCCTGAGAAGTGGCTGAACCTTACTTGCTAAAGTAGAGACTATTTATTTTTTTTTGTCTTAGCTTCTGCTCATGAAAACTTTTGCTTTTGCTTTAGTAAACTGCCTTATCTAAACCTATGAGTTGTTTCACATCTTGTTTTTTCTCCCCTGTCCATCTGGGAAAGGGAGTGGTAAGCAGCTTGGTGGTCACCCGGCATCCAGCCAAGGTCAACCCACCACAGTAGCATTGGGAGACAGTGGAAACTCTAGAAGTGATGTCAGTGAAATAAGACTCCAAACCTATACTGGAATTTCCTATTATTATGCTTCTTTTTCTTGTTTGCTAGCTAGACTTAAAAGCAGATTGATGTTGGATACATACCTCTTTTCTTCTCCCTTAGCAATACATTAATCCCCTTCAGGACAAGTCAGACAGAGTTTGTATCTACTTCAGATTAAACCAGATGAAATCTGAAGTATTACTTCTTTCTTTTCTTTCGGAAAGTAATTGAAAGCAAGTTCATTCTTCTAGCAGCAGAATTGTGTGTACTTCATAGAAAACTCATGTAATTGATAAGCACTTCTAAAGGCCCAACTTGAACTCCTGGGCTAAAGGTGATAGCAATAATGCTTAGCATTCAAAGACTGCCTGCAGCTGAACAATGAAAGCAATGCCAAATCAGCTCAAAATACAGAATTTATCTGAGGGTTTAAGGTGCAGGACAGGAAACAGCTATCTCTGTTGTTAAGATTTCTCTTTTGTGGGCAACACTGTAATAAGTGTTAAATCTAGTGGATTAATTAGAATGACTGTTCTTTTGGGGTTGTGCATTCAAACATCTCTGGCAAATTCTGACACCCCTGTTAAAAGAAATGGGTAATCATGAATACAGCCAGTGAAGTGTTATTTCTAACCTTGTACTGTCACTATGTTTAGTATTTTCATTCAGTAAATCTTGCCTGTGTTTGCTGGTCATAAATTAATGAATTTCTACCTTCTTAAAATGTTTTAGAGTGCTTCTTTACTTATTTTAGAGAGATCATGAAGTTCTAATTACCTCAGCTTTGAGTCACTTTTAATCTCTTGGTTTCTCATAGCTGGAATTACTGCAGACAGGTAAACTTCCTGTTGATTTTTTTCTTCTGTGCATGTTTGGACTAACAAGCCCCAAGTATCTTATCAAATAACAGTATCAAATAACTTATGAATAATCCCTGTGAATAATTTATTTTTTAGTCAGAAAATACCTGCATGTGTCAAATTCTGTGTTTGATTGACAATATTGAATTCAGTAGAGATCTGCATATTATGTTTTTATGATATTTTCTCTAGTATTTTTGTAATCCTCAGGCCAATGGATCTTCATTTGCAGTTGAAGGCTCTAGATATTCCTATAGTACAAAGAATTATTTTGCTGCTGTGCCCTGTAGAACAGAAATAATTCCAGAGAGTCCACTTTCTTGAGAGATTTTTTTATAATGCAAAGAGAAAAAGATACTCTCCAGAAACACATATCTTGGAAATGCCTGAACAGTTAAAGACTGTATGTGTGTGTGTGTGTGTGTGTGTGTGTGTGTGCTTAATTACAAGACAGCTGCTTGGATAGAGTATTTCAGCCCAAACCGTGAGCTTGTGAAAAGTGTAAGTGGCTCAAAATAGGATCTTAAAATGAGAAGTGCTAAACACTGCTAACTCTTTCTGCAACCAGAAAGAAAATTGTGAAACTTCCTCACCAGCTTTACATCATGGAATTCCACCAGAACTCTTTAGAAATTGCTCCCAGCAAATTTGACTTCCTGCTGTTGCTGACTGCTTTTCTAGAAGCTGTGATGTCTCAGGTCTGCATTGCTCACCTTCCCCCTCTTTACCAGCTTTATTTCAGGAAGCAGCTCTTCTCATCTTAGTGAAGGGGGGAAAGGAAGAAGAGGCACAGGGAGGAGTGGCACCTTCTTTCTTGGCTTCCTGCCCACATTCTTGGCCTCCTCCCCAGTATCATGGGATATATCTCTGGCAGTATATTCCTGAATACGATGTTTGTTTAACTTGTGCAAACGTTTTTTATGGCAAAGAAATTTAATTTTCTGTTATGATGGGTAATTTGACGGGATGATCATGCAATTAGAATCACAAAAACAACTGAGATTCTGTGGATATAAGTAGATTAAAGATTGCTGTATATACATTCAAAGTATGCATGTAGGAAGTTAAAACTAGGTAATGCAAGCAGCCAAAATCGGCACTGGAAAATGTGTTTAACTTAAAACAATTGTGTCTATGTCTTTCCATGTGCACTCAAATGTATCTGCTTTGAGTGGATGTTGCTGCCATTCCAGCCAGTGCAAAGGAATTCAGGGCTGTCTTAAATCAACCTCACAACGAAAATGGGAGATAACAATTATTACACCGCTCCAGTTTAACCCAGCAAGGCAATTTTAAGGACTTACATATTGCAGTAATTTAGCTTTAATTCTGTTGAAGACTTGGAAAATACTGTGGGTTTGAAAATAGTATTCTCAAAAGAAAGAATGACTTAAAGAAGTCAATCTGCATGAAGACTGGGATACATTCTCAATCCATGAGAGTGCTTAAGGAAAAAAAAAAGGAGGTAGTGTATTTTTGTAGGGCTACACAAATGGAAGAAATAGATGCTGGAGGATGTGTACTGAATTGAATATATTGATTTCTTTTCTGTTACTGCTAATAACTTTGATTTAGAAAAACAGAGTTGCACACTGTATAATAAAATTCAAGTACATGTAAGTCACAGGTGATTTTCAGTTCTGTGTAGCTAGCTGGTTTAAACCCAAGTCATTGAGGTGAGAGCTGACTTTCTTCCTATGCTTAACTGCCACTGCAACTTAATTATTGTTTCTGATATTTTAGCATAGCCTTTAATAATGGGCCCATTATTTAGTAACCAAATTTTGTACTGTTACATGTTCTTGACAAGTCCTGTGAAAGTAAACAGGTCCCCAGTAAAAGACAGTGATATGATAATATTGTAAAGAAGGCCCTAGCTTTAGGCTTGCAAAGAAAATTATTACAAGTTCTCTTACCCAGAATACTTGTAGGTGCAATAAAAATGTAATCATAATTAAAGGTCAATTTATGTTGCTATGTTAGTTTAGCTACTTATTCTCACTGAAAAATGGTACAGTATCTCTGTTCTGGGTGAGTTTGTGGTTCTTCAAGCAACACATCCCTTGCACTGAAATAAGGAATTTGATTAAGGTTCTGATGGTACTGTAGGGCCATTCCTTTGGGCAAGTGATGGTGACGCTTTACTGTTTTATGAATGATTAGTCAATTGATGCCACGTGAGGTTGCTTTTCTCTTGTTGTCTTGCAGGCAAAATGGCCATGGATAAGCAAGACATGATGTAAATTCTTCACAAATACAGTTCAAACCATCAGTCTGAGCCTCCTTCCTGCTTAAGTTTAGTCAGCTTGTGTTTGGAGAGAATTTCTTCTTAAGCAACAGCAGAGTTCTTATCTACTTCCCATCTTTTATTGCTTAGCAACAAAAATATTTGAATGAACTAGTTCTGCACTTAGAATCACAGAATGTTAAGGGTTGGAATGGACCTTAAAGTTCATCTATTCCCAATGCCCCTGCCATGGGCAGGGTCACCTCCCACTGGACCCAGATGCTGAAGGCCTTATCCAACCTGTCTGTGAACACTGCCAGGGTTGAGGTATCCACAATTTTCTTGGGCAACCTGTTCCAGTGTCTCATCACCCTCACAGTAAAGAATTTCTTCCTAATGTCGAACCTAAATTTCCCCTCTTTCAGTTTTAACCCATTACCCCGTGTCCTACTACAGGGAGGTCTCACAACAGCAGAGTAGAGGGGAAGAATCACCTCCCTTGACCTGCTGGCCAAGCTCCTTTTGATGCAACCCAGGATTCTGCTGGCTTTCTGAGCTATGTGTGCACACTACTGGATCATGTTGAGTTTTTCATGAACCATCACCCCCTACTCCTTCTCCACAGGGCTACTCTCAACCACTTCTCTGCCCAGCCTGTTGGTGTGCCTGCGATTGCCATGACCCAGCTGTAAGGAACTTGCAATCAACTTGGCTTGTTGATCCTTATGAGGTTTGCATTGGCCCATCTTCCCGGCCTGTCAAGGTTCCTCTGGATGGCCTCCCTTCCCTTCCTGTGTCTAACACACCACCCAGCCTGATGTCATACTTGAGGGTACACTTGATCCTACTGTCCATGTCAACAGCAAAGGTGCTGAACAGTATCAGCCCCAGTACTGACCTCTGAGGGACACCATTGATCACTGGTCTCCACTTGTACAATGAGTCAGACCACATCCCTTTGCCATCCAGACAGTTCATTGTCCACCAAGTGGTTCATCCATCAAATCTATGTCTTTCCAATTTTGGCACAAGAATGTCATGCAGGACAGTGTCAAGAACTTTGAGTAAGTCCAAGGAGACAGTGTTGGTTGCTCTGTCCCATAAAACAACTGTAAAACAATTGGCTCTGAGAGAGTTGTACAAAGGTTTAGGTTTGTTCATACTTTTCCCTCAGCAATTTTTACTACTATTTAACAGATTATCTGACTCGTATAGAAAACAGAAAGAAGACAGACTTAACATAGTCAGTCTATTATAAGCCTTGCAAATGATGCTTAACCGATATATTTTAAGAATGCTCTCAACATATGGGTATGATGATAACACTGTAAATTGATACCCCTTTAGTGTGACAGAGTGAAGGCTGAAACTGTTAGACTAATTGCAGTCTTACACAACTTAAACATACATATTTTTAGTCTTTTCTGTCAATAAGCTATCTCCTGGATAGTATAATTTTTGGCTAGAAAGAAAGTCAAACAGAAGATACATACTGTGAAGGGACACTGGGTTCAATTTAACTGTGAGGGAGTTAGTAATTTCCAAACTTTCAGACAAACTGTGAAGAAAATGCAATTGTCATCACATTCTTATAAAGATTGTCATTGTTGATTTAAGTATATTTCAGTTAAATCCAAACTTTCAAACTTGCTTTGGGTGTGTAAAGTATACTTCATAGAAAATGATCCATTAATACAAGGACTTCTGCCTCTGCTTTCTGGCAGGCAGAGCTCCAGAAATGGTTTTGTACTCTATTGAATTTTTTTTTACTACTATATTTCTAAAGGACTTTATTAGTTGATGTTTCAGCAGAAATTTCTGTCAGTATTTATTTCTATGAAAATCCAGATTTCATGCTTGGGAGCATGTATGATATTCCTCTGTACAGAGTTTAGAAAAATGGCTAGGATTGCTTTGATAGAATTTCTGGTTTGTTTTCTCCATTAAATTGTACATACTGTCATATAGATCAAAGAAGTTTGACTCTTGGAAGAGCTGAATTCAACTCTGATGTCCTTTAGGTATCTGCTGTATCTTAGGTGAGATACCTTGCCTCTTTGTGATTCTGTTGGCATGTATGCAGTTAGTTATAAGTGTCACATGATTTTGATATCCCATCAGAGAGATTTTTTGGTCCAGGAGAAAATCTGGGCAAGTTAGTGCAATGGTTGTTTCACACATCTTCTCTTTTCTGCTGGGTTGACAGTGAAGTCAAGGAAACGGTGCAGGTGCGTCAGCCCAGTGTTTCAAGCTGGACTGTGTACAGACCTGGTATGGAGTCATGGGGTCCCCCAGAGCACTCTCTGGTGCTCTTGGGTCCTCTGCATGTTAGTGAGGTGGTTGCTAATCTTGCTGTAGATCATGAGGTTCTCACCTCTCACTTTTGTACTCTGCTTTCCTGCAATATTAAAGAACCTTAGTTATAGGTCTAGGCAGAGAATATCACATTGGTAATGAGTCCTTTCAGATCTTGATCTTTCCTGATTTGCATTTGCTGCTCTTGCTGCTCACAGTCTGTTCCTGATACTGAGTCTTTGCACTTTTTGATCATCATCAGGCAGTTTGCATAGTTTGGCTACCTGTTTTCTTCAGCACACAAAACCAATTCTCTTTTTCAGGACAGCTGGCTGACTGTATTTCATATGCTTTTGCCACAGTAAAGAGCTGTTTACCATTTAGTGGCTTATGTTAACAGGTATTCTGTCTGGACATAAATCATGCTAATTGCTACAGAGAGTGAAGAAAATACCCCTAAGTTCTGTAATTTTTTTTCCTTTTTGTCACAACTTTCTTGGTCATAAAGTCTGTTTAGGGAGCTTCCCATTCTGCAGTGTTATTTGTGGAGATGCCCTAGATTCTCAAAATATTGTAAAGAGTTTATGAAGCCAAAAAATCAAAATAATGGATAACAAAAAGTTATGTGGATAAACTTGAAATTATGCATATATGAAGAACAACAGTAATACAACATACCAGCTTCACACAGGAATCTGATTTGGGATTTGCTACTTTTTGTGGGGCTTGGGCTGTGTGCATAAGCCCATATCAAAAGGAATGAGAAGACAAGAACCTACAGTTCCCATTAGGCGTACAGCACTCTTCAGGAAAACACTAAGGAAATGTTTGATTGTCATGCTCATCTTTGGCTGGGGAAGGTGCATCCAGATGTTTAAAAAGCAGATGTCCATAACTCAGCAGATCCCTACTTCAGCATGCCATGAACAAGTGAGGAGATGCTGTGCTCATCTGCCAACCCCTTATTTAAGGGGTACAGCCACGGAAAGAACCCCCTGTTATTGCTGTCTTGGTTCCCTTGGGCTGCCCTACCTGTCAGACATTGTGTCTCTGAAGGTCAGTCTGGAGGTAGGTTGCAGAGTGTTGTATGGGGCTTGGAAATATGCATTCTGCCGTCTGGCTCTAATAAAAGGGCGAGATGTGAGGCAAAGAGGATTGTGCAATTCAGTATGATATATATAAGTAAGCTCCTTAACTGCAGGAATTAGTGAGGAAGTAGATTAGTCCTGAGATTACACCAATACCAGAACTGTCTATCCTCCTTCAGGTTCAGAGCCATGGGAGACATGAAGAGTAGTCAGCATGAATCAGCCTGCAATTTAAATTTAAAGTAGTAGTAATAAAGAGTCTAATTTGGCAAGAACGTTAGTGGATTATTTGCCCCAGACTCATAGGGCTGTGCTTTTGCCTTGCTATTTCGGTTTTTGTAATGAACATGTGTCCTCAAGTGTTTCTGCCATTGACCCTATCTCTTTCATTATAAACTTCTTTTTCCTCGGATTACTGTTGGTGGTGTTTGGAGGAACTAGTCATGATATTGTTGGGGTTTGACTCTGGCTGGCAGCTAACCCTTCACCCACTTGCTTGGTAACCCACTACAGCAGGCTGAGGGAGAGAACTGGACAGTCAAAACTGAGAAAAAAACTCTAGTGAGTCAAGATAACAACAACTTAATTCATAAAAGGAAAAAAAAAAAGTAACATATTATGTAAAAGCACTCACTGCCAGCAGACTGATGCCCAACCAGCCTCCAAGCAAAAGCTACTTGGGAGAAACCGCCCCAGCTTCTATGCTAAGTATGACATTGTATAGTATGGAGTATGCCTTTCATCTGTTGGGGTCAGCTGTCCTGGCTGTGTCCCCTCCCTACCCTGCTGAGGGGCAGAGTGGGAAACAGACAAGGCTCAGTTCTGTGCAAGCACCACTCAGCAGTAGATGAAACACTGTTTTTTAATCACAGTGTTACCACATGAGCTTCTATAAAGAAAATTAACTCCATTCCACCATGAACAAAACATAATGCCACTTTTTTTTTCAATTCACCCCAAGGCAATAAATGACCAACTGATGAAAAAAAAAAAACTGATAAAAAAAAACCCCAACAAAATATTATGTTAGTATCACCTACTCATACCATGTCTACATAATACAAGATTTTAAAAATTCATTGTAAGGACTGTTTCTGGCTTTTGTTTGTATTATGTCCATTTTGCTCTCTGTGCTTGAGGATATTGGCATTGTCACTGAAGTAAGAACTCCTGTTCCCTCAGTAAGAGCAGCAAACACTATTCTCTCATTGGATTCCATGAATGAAACAAACTTGCTTGATTTATGAATATATTTTTCAGCAAAACTGAAATAAATTTTTGTAAATCTTAATGCTGAGGTCTCTAAAATACTGAGAGGAGGATGAATTTTTATGCTGGTTTCTCTATATAACTGCATTATTAACTCCAAATGAAATATTTTCCTAATAATTTGAGGAGGTTGCTCAGTTCTCAGATGGTCATGCTAACTGGTTAGGGTAAATCCTTACAGATTAGGATGGTGGTTTCAGTACCAATGAAGCAGGGAGAAGCAGCATGTGGTTTATCTGTTCTGATTAATCACTTATTCAGTTGCTACAATAAATTGACATGGAAGGGGGCTGGGGGAACTGAACTGACACAGCTCTGGCTTTGTGATTTGAGTCTGATCTTTAAATCTTCCTGCACTGGTCAGCAGTGGTCCGGGCTCTGGTTTGAGAGAAAAAAATCAACAAAGGATGTACAATTAGACTTTGTTTGCCTTTTTTTCAAGGTCCTTTGGGCCAAATGCTATACCTTTTTTCTCATAAGCACTTCCGAGTTATCCTGCTAAAATAATTGGAAATTACTTAGAATTTTTGTTTAATTTTAAGGAGTCTGGCTGTATAAGTAATTCAAAGTATTTGAAATTGTACACATTATAGCAAAAAGCAAAACTGCCATGCTTTATGACACATTACTTGAGAAAAAAAATACTTAGTAGGATCATATTGAACTAAAAAGTTTGGAATCATTGCACATAGCTTAAGCACTACTCAAGACTTCAAGTTTTATATAGCCTCCAGTGTTCTTACACTGGTTAATGTAGATAGTAGCAGGAAAATATTTGCTACAGCCTGTGGAGGCCTCAGGCTGTTGTGTACATAAGATCCTTCATTTTGCTTCCTCTATGCAGAGCAGGAAAATAGAGATCTTTTAATCAAGACTCAGGGCAGAAGTAGAGAGTTCCTGAAGAAGAAACTTTTTTGTCTTGAGCTGTAGTCTTTGGAATGTTTCAGGAAATGCCTTTTGAGTCAGGCATCTGTGGAAGAGAAGGAAATTTTAGGTATTTCATATTTATCTATTGGACTTTAGAACAAGTTAAGTCAATGAAAATATTGGAGGAAGTTTTCCAGTATAGCTTCTCTTCTGTCAGGTATTAGAATACAGTTGTCTTTATCCTTTACTTTAGTGGGGACCTTTTATGTCTTCTACCACACTTCTACAATGAGCAGGAGGGTAGAAAAAGAAATTTTATGATCTAACGAACCTTAACCTTAACTTTGCCTAAACTTTAAACCAGAGAATTTTTTTCACACCCTTAGAGGCCCTAAATAGTTTTATAGTATGGTTGAAATAACTGAGTGCAACAAGCTGAAGTCACAAAAGAAGACAAAAGCCAAGCTCATCTGTCTTAATGAGCAGGGAGATGGATGAGTCTGTGAACAAAGAACAATCCCAGTAAGAAAAGAGCCCTTGCTCTTTGGAAAGCCTTTGTGATACGTTAGCTAGAATAAGAGGAGTGCTGACTGATCCCACATATCCTTGATCCTTAATTGAGCCTAAGCCTTTCCAAAGGTCTTTAAGATATTGTGTCTCTTTTAATTAATCTGTTTTCCTGCCTTAGTAATTTCAACATAGGAGATATATGCTTTAGGATGTTGTGATAACTACTTAGGCAATCAGAAGACATTTTCGCCTTCAAGGCATTTGGCAGGTTCTTGCAGTTTTTCTTATCTTACTGTTGACTCAAGAGATTATCAACCTATTTTTAAGAACACTTACCCAGACACAAATTGAACCAGGCTTGTCAGCTAAGATAGGACAGTAACAGAAATCTGTGATTTCAAAGGGGTTTTGTTCAGGAGGAGGGAGGGCTCATGTTTACTGACTCTCTACCCTGTTTCACTGCACGCAGCTGCAGGATTCAGATTCATTGCAGAAAAATTCAATGCAGCATTAGTAAGTATGCGTCCTGCTGTCTAGAGCCAATGCTATCTCAGCCTTCAGGTGTCATCTTTCTATTGGGAGCAATAATTTGCATGTCTAAATTCTCAAGCAGAGCCAATTTCTACTTCTTCCGGTTGGACTCTTATTCCAAAAGTCTAATGTAAACGTATTTGTTAGTCTACCACTTGTACGTGATAATATTTGAATTGACTTTACAATACATAATAGTGAGAATTACTATTTTGGGTATTTTTCCCATCCATATCTGTACCTAATATGACTTGTGATATATATAATTATTTGCAAGAATGATCAGTGTCGTTCTGACTCATCATTTATACCCACTGAATTCTTAGCTTATCAGAATGACCCAGTGAACAGGTAGAAACAGGATCAACATTAGCCCTTCTGACATCATGATATTGGTTTAGATATCATAAACAGTAAATTTAAGTGTAGGAATAGTTTTAGGTAAAAAAAAGAAAAATTAAATTATTTTCATTTTACAGAAGTACTTATATATTTGAAACAATAGAAATAAGGTAAGAGCAATTCTAATAGGAAAAATAGAAATGCCTATTATTAAATTCTAGTCATACAGTAATCTCTACACAGTATGTGTAAGGTAGAGGAAAGGAAGAAAAAGGTTTTCTTGATGCATGATTGCATATTGGATTATTTTAAGTGACTGATTCTTATCCAAGGCTACTTCAGTATCATTTGTGGCTTTCCAGATGAGCTCAGTAACATGCCAGATTTGATTACTGTGCAGTAAGACAGCATGACTTACACTTTTATAATGAATGTACTCACTGATTAATGGTTCATTGTACAGGAAGAGCTCACTGCCGTGCATGTATTTCTTACTGCAATATCTTTTTATTAAAGAAGGATATTTGGATTTTCTGATTTCCATTATTTGATCTAGCAGTTGCTAGTGTAGTGGCTGACCTGGCTTTTGCCATGGATTCTCAGACATTGTGGAGCTGACTGGTTTGAGTTTTTTTAACCTGTATGTACTTTCTACGCATGAAAAAGTGATAAAACATTAGACTACATAAACATAATTAACAAAGTTGCTTTTAGAGGAACCTCAATCTGATATTTAGACCTGAAAGTCTGCCTTTTTAAGCAACATTCTCTCCTTCTTTAAGCATTGATGCTGTGGCGTCTTAAGTTCTAGATGTTTGTTTTTTTTCTGTGAATGAAGCTTATTTTTTTCTGATGTGGAGGAGGAGAATAAGATCAGTAACTACCCCATCTGAGAAAGAGCACAAAGACTGGCAACGTGTAATTAGAGAACTATGCAGCCTAACTGCTTTCACCAATGACATCTTTAGTTCCCTATGTAGCAAATCTCTGCCCATAACCCAAAATGCAGAGTGTGTGTGCAAAATTAAACTTCTAAATGAAACCTCAACATCTAACATTGCCATTTTCATATGCATTTTTAAATCCTATAAATATTTTGTTTTCTCTAAGGATGTATTTATGGTGTAGAATGGACCTCTATGCCTGAGTTTAGCCTGAACAGACTTTTGCAATTTGATCTTGGAACTAGCTATGTTGGATGTGTTACCTCAGACGAGGCATGAAATCCTCCTACAAGGAAGGGTGTCTGCCATCCAGCATCCACTGCCATCCCAAGAGTCACAGAAGGAATGTGGTCTTGCCATCTTTTATTCTCCGGTTCTGAATGTAATGCCATTACTGTTGCCAGATATTTGTGTGATCTAGTCATAAAGATTTGGATCACAAAGGTACAAACTGATGGTCCTCTGAGATCATCGAGTCCAGCCATTAACCTAGCACTGTGAGTCCCCCATGAAACCATGTCCTTAAGCACCACATCTACATGTGGTTTAAACACCTCCAGGGATGATGATTACACCAGTTTCCTTGGCAGCCTGTTCTAATGATTGACAACCCTTTTGGTGGAGAATTTTTTCTAATATCCAGTCTAAACCTCTCCTGGCAGAACTTTGGGCTGTTTCCTCTTGTTGTGTCATATGGTGCTTGGAAGAAGAGACCAACCCTAAGCTCCTTTCAGGTGGCTGTAGAGAATGATAAGGTCTTGACTGAGCCTCCTTTTCTCCAGGCTAAACAACCCCAGCTCCCTCAGCCTCCCTGCTCTGGACTTGCTCTAGCACCTCAGTGGTCAACCAGAACTGCACACAGGATTTGTGGTGTCCTCACTGGTGCCAAGTACAGGGTGGCAATCACATCCCAGGTCCTGCTGGCCACACTATTGCTGGTACAGGCCAGGATGCCATTGGCCTTCTTGGACACTTGGGCACACGTGGATTGCGTTCTGATGGGTTCCAGGTCCATTTCTGCCGGGCAGCTTTCTACCAGACTTCCTCCTCACATTATCCCTGTTCCAATGTGGGGCCTTCCCAGAGGCCACGGGGAGAGCGCAGCCCCGCCGGGCTCTCTGCCAGGCCGCAGGGCCATCCCTGCCGGGTCTCTGCTGCCCCCGGCCCTGCTCCCGCTGTCCCCTCGGGGCTCGCAGGGCTGTTTCTCGCTCGCTTCCCCTGGCTCAGCCCTGGCTGCCGGGCAGCGTTTCGCCCTCCCTTGCCCAGGCTTTCCCCGGGGCTGAGGGGCTCAGCCGTGCCCTGCGCTGGGGCCGCTGCAGCCGCTGGCACCGCCTGGGGCCGGCCCGGGCAGCCCCGGGCGCTCGCAGAGCCAGCACCAGGACACCTGCACCCAGCTGGGGAGAGGATGGTCTCGTTCAGATTTACAGGGTTGTTGGGTTTTTTCGTTAAATTGAGATAAAGTTTTTAGATGCTCTTAGAAGAACAGGAAAAAAAAATTAAAGGGTCAAACTCTAGACAGAATTTTGCTGGCAGTTTGGAATATGGGAAGGCATGAATTATTTATGTCTGACTTCCCAGTATGTTCCCAAAAGGCTGGTAGTATTTTCCCTGTTCATCTGTCTATGATCGCCTAGATTTTAATTCGGTTCTCTCAGGAGCATGTTTATGCTCTGACTTACAGAATTTCAGCTGTGTTTTTGTGACACAGATAGAAAATAGTGTTGCTGTTGCAGAAATTAAATGTAGCCAAGTTACATCTAGCAGTTTGTCAGCTATGGAGTACTCTCTTAAGCTGCTTAGCTTTTCTTTTTCTTCTTGTACTCTCTCTAATTTCCCCTTTGTTTTTGGTGCTAAGCTCCCAGGAGTGTGGGTTAAAAGACTATCAGCCACCTTACTTTATGATGAAAAATGAAAAGTATTGGGGTGGCTTTTTTAGAGAAGGGAAGCCAGAGAAGAAGGAAAGGTACTATGGTCATTATCATTATGTGGGAAAATACTATCTTGAAGACAACTAGTGGAATTATTAGGTTTTTTGTACCCATCTTGAACAGTGGAGGAAACAGGGAGATTAAATGTATTATTATATTAAACAGCAAAGCAAATTTTCTACTGCTAAGGCCAGTGGAGCCTGGAGCAGAGGGAGGTGGCTAAGAGAGGCTGCAGTGAGAGAGGCTGTGCAGGACTGGTTCTGTGTGTTAAATATGTGAAATGACAGGAAAAAAATCTGCCTTGTCTAGAGATTTGGTAGTGGGCTAGGGGTGCAGAGGCTCATTTCTACCGTATTTTTTTGTAATTTTGTGCCAATTTGTTAAGTTTTTAAGTTTTAAGTCCCTCTGAAACCTGAGAATACAAAATTTATTATGCTGAAGACTGAGCTAAATTAAAAGTTCATTTCTGAACAGATGTGCAAATGCGAGTGCTTGCTATGATGTTTGCTGTTGAAACATTGTTTTATGTTGCTGAGTCATGCTTTTTTTTAAATCTACTGTACCTTCAGTACAGTAGTGTCTCTGTAGCTTGTGAAAATTCATTGTGTTTCCTTTCTGTATGGTATCTCTCATACAAATTTATGTAATGAAAAAATAACTGTTAGAGTCTATAATGTTAACAGTTCAGCTGGATATCACAGAGCTGTAGATCCAGGGACACTGGGCTACTAAATGCTATTGGCTGCAGCCCTTCCCCTTGAAGAACTGTAGTAACGAATGAACTCATGTGATAGATGTTTGAAATTACATTCTCTGTCCAGAAGAAATATTTCAATAGGGGCACAAAACATTCCTTTTAATGTCAGAGACATTTATTTTGATTTCTCTGTTTCTAGGTGAAGAAGAAATGTGCAGCATGCTTTTTTTTTTCTCTTTTACTTCTCCCCTCTTTTAATATCTACATTTTAAAAAAACCCAACCAAACAAAAATTATGGAAACATGCAGTGGTGACAGCATATATCTACTTTCCAGATATTGAGCCTATTTGAAGCAAGTACAATTTATGACAGTAGTTGATTGTGTAATCAGACTTTTTTTTTCCATTTAAACTTGCTTGCATATGTAAATTACTAAAACAGTTACTGAAATGTTCTTTAGTGAAAACAAATACTTTTAAAAAACTTAAGGCCTAAAAATTAAAATTTACTGAAATTGAATATAGCCTTAAAGAAGTTAACAATAGCAGCAGGCAGCTGCTGCCCGTGTCTCATGGACGTAATAGTGTTGAACTCACATAAACTTGCTGTTATTGTACCAGTAGCATCTTTTTGGCCACAGAGCGGCTTCCCTGTTGGCCATGCAGCCCTGTAGTCACTCCCAAATAAAGTTTAAACATTCTGGAGCGTTTACGCTAGGGCAAACATTTTGTCAAGTCCTGGACTCCCAGTCTCGTTTACTTTGCTGGGTTTTACCTCCTCGGGCGGATGTTGTTTATGAAACAGCCGGTTCAGCAGAGCCTCCCTGCCGGGGGCAAGGCAGCCCTGGGGGAGCGTGGGGATGAGCTGAGCAGACCAAGGGCTTTTCCCAGAGAGCTTCCCCAGCACTGCCCCGAAAGCGGGGTGCACCAGGGGGTGTGCTCCCAGCCAGGGAGCCTGAAAACTTTTCACCAGGCGCCTCATTCACAGCTCTGTGTCCCTTCCCAGCCCAGCGCAGTCTCGGGATGCAGTTCTTTGAGCCTCATGCTGCTGTAGTTCCGGTGTCTCCGCGGTGAGCTGCCCCGAACGGGAAGCGCGGCTTCCCTGCGCCTGGAGCGAGCGGGACTGCTGCGCTTGTCCTTGCTCATGTGCTTGCATCCCGTGGGCTCCTTCAGACTTCATAGGCCGCACAGTTGATAGCAATCGCTGTTGCATTACAGCGATTTCTGCAAATATCACTCTACAAAATTAACTGTTAGGCAACAAAATCAACTATTAGGCCATTTGTAATTTTTTTTCTACATAAGTAGCCACACCAAAAAGAAAACTACTTTTATTTCTATTATGATAGTGTAATTATTAATTGACTAAGAAAAGAAAATAACGAGATAGTTTGAAAGCAAGAATAAAGATTTACATGTGTGTGCCTACATATCTTTTCTGTGGTGCTTTACAAGACAGCAGCAAGTTTAATTGCATGTCACAAGCTAGTTAAATTCCTATAATAGAAGCCAGTTCTTTTGTTAAAAACAAACAAACAAAAAAACCAAACCAACAAAAAACCTCCAACAGAACAAAACAAAACAAAACAAAAAAAACCCCAATAAAATGTAATCCAAGAAGTCCTTTTAGATTGAGGTATTGGAAATGTTAAGAAGTTTTGTTGGGTCTGCTTGTACTTGTGATAGAAGAAGGCAGGTATGACCCCCAAGGTTTTCTGGTTTAACTTAAAGTAGTGTTTGTGTCTGAAGCAAGGGCATTACCAGAGCCAAAGATTTGGTATTTACCATTGTCAGCAAGATTTGTTTACAAA
The DNA here is from genome assembly GCF_015832195.1 of Motacilla alba alba. NCBI lineage: Eukaryota > Metazoa > Chordata > Aves > Passeriformes > Motacillidae > Motacilla > Motacilla alba. Next base: position 79,494,815 of record NC_052017.1, read on the forward strand.
AAGTAAGCTGAATGAAAATATGTAGCTTCTTTAACTAAAATTATAGATAATCACATTCTTCAATATATAAACTGACATAGCCTGAGATTTAGGGAGCTTTGTCTTCTAACAAATAACTGGCTTTTAAATGAGTAAACTGTGTTTTCATGTTTTTGTCTTTGGAAAAATGCTACCCAGCTGGGCTAGCTGTGTCTTCTTGGGCAGCACTGTGGCTTCAGAGATCAAGCTTTATAGAATGTCATTTTCCCTTCTTTTAGAGCTCTAATTTCCATGGCAGACTGATGCAGGGATGCCTGGTATGGGCATTGAATTTTATATTTGTTTTTTACCAACTACCCTTTCCTACTGTTTTCAGTCTTCTCAGTTCTTCCAGAAAAAAAAACTGTATTATTCTATATTTTAGCAGAATAGAGCCAAGGCAGGTGTTTTGCTTCTTATGCAAGTGGTGACTGCTCTGAATATCCCCACTGCTCTTTATGAGGCCTATCCAGCTGGCAGCCTGTGGGCCACTTCTCTCTTGCACAGAATAATTCTGGCCAGCTCCCACATGGACATGATTTCATCCTATCGTGCCTGTGCATAACCATGCAAGCTGCCTCTCTGCTCCTTTACTTCTGGAATGTGGCACAATGTGTCTGCCTCTGGAGATGTGCCTATAGTGACATTTAAACAGAGATACTGCACTATAGCTTAGCCTTCAGAAAGATAAATCATTCCACAGTCACACCACTGTTTTGCCCTCTGAAAAGAAATGCTAGAAATGCCTTCAAATGCCAAGACTCTTTTTCTTTCTTTTTTTTTTTTTTTCTTTTTCTTATTGGTAAGAGGTCTTAAAAATGGCTTAACAATTGGTGTGCTGTTTTTCATAGAAATACTCAGATAAAATGTTGGCAAAATCACCTTCTAGACTAGAAGAAAAGGTATGAAAGTCACCTAGGCTTAAAATATAATACATGTTAAATAATCATGTGTGTTAGCAAGTAAACACTAGATAGCTTATATTTCTCTCATGTATCATTTGTTGGGTTTCTGTTTGCAAAGCATTTCATGATTCATTGCTTTCATGATACTATAATTTTATGTTGTGTGCTGCCACTGGAATACCATACAAAAATCACAGCTATAAATTATTTGAATCCTCCCAAATGTACTGATGGTAACTATTTCAGAGTAAGACTGGGAGATAAATTAATATTTTTTTATTCAGAAATTGTTTATATTTTAAACAAGTGATATATTCTACAGTACAGAACAGAAGCATATTCTCTAATTTTTACTTTAAATGAATGTTATTATTTTTGTATTTATATGAGTCTGATATTTATCAGGTTTATGATAACAAGTCCATTTTTCTATTTTTCCATGTACTGCAGAAACTATGCCTGTTCCAGACCAGCCCTCGTCTTCTGACAAGACAAGTTCCCTTAGTCCTGTGTTGAACACATCCAATGGCGATGGTTCGGAAACTGAGACAACCTCTGCCATTCTAGCTTCAGTCAAAGAACAGGTAGGCAAGTGATGCATCTGTTGGCTGGAAAACAATAGTGTGATTTACTGGGGTTTTTTTTAACAAATGTTTCATAGCTGGTATCTGAATAATTTAGTTCACAAATGCATATTGCAAAGAATGGTAACCATTTCTTCATGCCTTAGTATACTTCTGTAAGCTTTCCTACAGTAAATTTGATACAATTGAATTGCTTGTTTTATTCTCCACTTTTACATTTTACTGTGGATGGTGGTTTTCTGATGTTTCTCCTTTTGTTGTTGGCAGTCTGCATGTGGAGTAGACTTATGTAAGAGTTATAGACAAATGAATTATGGAGAAGATGTGTTATTATATAATTTTTTGAGGATTAGTAAGAACCCTAGGATTTTTGGGGGTTTTGAGGAGTTTTGTGTATAACCTGATGTGAGATTATTTCAGGGCAAAACTGGGTATAGATAGAGTCACACAGTTTCCGATGATTAAAACAAAAATATTAGAAATTTTCAAGGAAAAGGTCTTCAGTGTGACGGTCTGCTTGATGCTAATAAGAGAGGTTTGGACATTTTAATGTACATTTTTCTGGGCTGAATGTCAGGGATTTTGCTTTTAATGCATTTTTGTTCTTTAGGAGATGGTTAATATTTCAGTCAATGCAAACAACTGGTCTCTGTCGCTTCCTCCTTTGGTTTGACAAAAACAACAGGAATTCCAAGGAGAGACATTAAAACCAGCTGCTTTTAGGCAGCTTTTTCCTTGCTGAAGGTGTTTAAATTGGTTCTTCCTTCATCAAGTACTGATATTTCTCTGCCAAAGACATTAACTCGTTCTTGATCTAAATTAATGCTCAAATTCAGCTTATGGTATCTCTCAGCACTGTAGTAATAGCTCTTGAGTCTTAGAGATCTTACAAAAATTATTACATCGCTCTTCCTTGGTTTTTTGGTATATGCCAGTTCTTTCTTTTGGGTGGTAGAGGGTAGTCATATATTCTGTTTTGAAAAGAGGAGTGCAAAAATGAAATGTTATAATGTGGAGTTTTGTCTAGAGATTCATGGCACATTGTTGGAATTGAAAATTGCCCATAGTTTAGATGTTTGTGTTCTCTTCCATGTCCATGATATTTCTTGGTTGTTTACCAGTGTTTCAGCCTGTGTCACTGCATTATTTTGTAAAAAAAATACCTGCCTTACTTCCTGACTCTTTGATAATGAAAAAGTGTACAGGGAGATTACATAGATAGAAGCTATATCTGTGTGTTGGAATGTGAATCATGGTATGGAATAGTGACAAGAACTTCTCTGTTGTTTGGTGTTGTGATTTTCACTAGTTTATACATGGTTATGTGTTTTACAAATGAACCTCCCACCCGTATAAATCAAGTACCAGAAGAAATTGCTGCTGAATCCACTAGATGAAAAGGATTTCAAGTGGTAATATATTAGCAAAGTTATTTCTGATTCCTGTGAACCACAGCAGAAAGGAGACTGTAATAAAGTAGTTCTGCATTCACTTATCACCAAGAACAGCCTAGCCAGCTAACCTAAGATACTGCTGACTAAAAAGATGTCTTGAACTGTTCTGATACAAGGTACCAAAATTTAACAGGTGTTCTCGTAAGGAAATTTGCTTCTTGGCAGGTATCTCTAGTCAGACCTATCTTGAAGCCGGAAGACTGTACTAAGCTCAAAACCAAGCCATAATAATAACAACAATAACAATGATAATGATAATAATAACAACAATAATAACACTAATAACTATGATAACAATACCAACAATAACACCACCACTACTGCTACTACTACTACCATCACTACCACCACTAATAATAATAATAATAATAATAATAATAATAATAATAATAATAATAATAATAATAAACCGCAACCCCCCACCCCCAACCAAACCTGCTTTTGGCCTTTTTCCCCACAAGATTGTGTGTTTTGACACACTTTCATTATTTAATGTTCCATTGGAAAAATTCTAGGTAATGCCACAATCCTCGTCTTCAGACAGATGAAATACATTGCACTGATTCTCCATTATTGGAGTAAATGAAGTTAAGTTTCTAACTGACTGTTCAAATAGGTAGCCACCTGCTTTTTAGAAGAAGGAAAGAGTTAATTTTTCTGTCTGGTATGTGCATGCTCTTTGACTGTAGCCAAAAATATAACTAGATTTACACAGATGCAGTTATTCAAAAGTACTGTCAATATTGAGAAATTAAGGTATTTTTCAACAAATCAGTCATAATTAGGATAGTTTTCAACTAATCAAGTATATTACATTTTCTTTTTCTCTGCTGAAGCTTAGCTTTAAAAGGTTTCCTTGCATTTTTTCTCTTGGAACACTTGGGGTAGCTTCATGTGTTACTTCTCATGAAATAAATAGAACATTGTTACTGAGAGATGGCAATAGAGTAAAATGTGGTATCTGTGATACAGAAAAAAGTAAAAGGTGTTTGCAATCTTTGAAGAGGAAACATGAAAGGCACAGAGAAGGGGTAATAAATGTTGTATTTATTTGTTTTACTTGAATCTCCTGCATGAAACTTAAATGATATATTCAGAAAATTTAAAGTTTTGCTGTATTTAGTTTGGAAAACACATATCCCTGTGCTGTCACGTTTTGAGGAACTGATTTATTGGGTCTAAAAAGTTTATTGGGGCAAAAAATTGTGCTTGATATGTCAGATGTGAAGTGACACACGATTGTCATGACTCAAGAAGATTTAGCCATATGCTTTTCAAGCTGAGGGTATCTGTCAAAAGAGGAATTTTGCTGTTGAGGAGTTAGGTTGATTTTGGGAAATGCAATGCAAAACTCCTTGCTTTGAAATCCAGGCCATTTCATTTGTGCTTTACCTCTGGACAAGTGTGCTGATTCATATTTGGGTGCCAGACTTCAGAAATGCTATTCAGAACTGATAGATATGGAACTTGAATGCATTCTTTATCCCTTGCTGTGAACTTTCTTAAGGTTAGGCAGCACTGCTGGAGGCAAGGTCAGAATCATTCACCATGTGTCTTAGAAACCATGAGATGCCAGGCAGTGACCTATGGCTTAGCTGTTTTTGAGCAGTCCTTATGAAGAGAAATAGTAAATACCTTCTGTAGAAGTGAAAGTTGCTGGTTTGGGTTTTGTTTTGTTTTTTGTGGTTTTTTTTGGTTTTTTGGTTGTTTTTTTTTTTTTTTTTTGTGGTGGCTTTTATTTGTTTGTAGTTTTTTTAGACAGTATGAAGTTACTTAAAGAGAAATCAACCAATAAAGACAAAATTTTAGTTTTCCATGAAATGTATGAAGAAGAAGTTTTTTTCTTTCTTATGGTATACTGGCAAACACCTTTGGCCCAATGCTTCATAGGTTTTAGAAAACATAAGGCCATTTTTCTTTGCATTTTGTCATCTGGTTTGGTATCCGTAAATGGGAAAACTTCTGCAACAAAAAAGTGAGATATTAGGACTCTTAATTTATGTGATAGATGCAACTATTTCTGCAAAAAGTATGATGTACTTCTGGTTGGGAATTTCCACCTGCAAAAGAGACTTCTGAGCCCACTTGATAAAAAACATCCTGGGAAGAGAGCTATTGTTGATGCTCTTTTGAAGGTGGAAATAGCTGCTGGGGAGCCTTTTGAGTAAATATGTAATGAAGCTGATGCTTTTCCTGGAAGTCTCCAGGCATATGTGGTTCACAGTATTTGATTCTTGGCATACACAAAACTGCTCCCTTGGAAGCTGAGCAGGATTGCAGTGACCTAGCAGAGGCTTGTTTTGGCATATTTTATTTTTATAGGAACACTTGGAAAAGATGTGATAAATTAATTTCCTAGGAGTAAGATCCATCTTAAAGTATGGGCAGCTATTTTCAACTCAGAAATAGTATCATACATCGCTTTTATTTTCTTTGTGGCTTTAGATTCCTTTAGCATCTTAGTAGCAGGCTGTTTCAGAGAACAGCTTTCACTTTCAGAAAACTTATTCAAAGAACAAGTTGTGCCAATATTAATATTTCTTTTAAATCTTTTTATATATACCTATTTCAAATAAAGATACTTGTTTCCAGTTGCACCCTTTCAAGAAAAACATTTATACTAATCCTTTTGAAATATTTCTCACACAGTTCAAATGAGTATTGATTGATATGTTCTTTAAATCATATTGCTGATTCCAGAGAATACAGAAGTCTGGCTTTTATGGTTGCTGGTGGCTGCTGGGTTTTTTGGGGTTTTTTTATCTTTGTAAGATGTGTTTTGTTCCTAAAATGGCTTATGCTGCTTTTAATATTTACTATGTTTTTCCACAGAAAGCTACTTGTTTGTCAAGAAATTACGATTTGAAACTATATTAAAATCACATACAGGGCAATAATTACTAAGTGTTATTATTCATGTCAGTATTAAATGAGGGCAATATATCTGACTTAAGTAAACTTTTACATTAGGTGATAGTACACCTTGTGAACTATCACAGGTGTATATGTATGTACAGTTATGTATGCCATGCTCATCTTATATAGGTACGTGTGAGTAAGTAAAAACTGCAGTAAATTTTTTTTTCTTTGGTCTGCCAGGTTGTGTTTCTTTTGTCTTTATATCATGATTGAAGTTTTAGGGAAAAAAAATCATATATATAGATGAATGTTTTAATTCAGACTATTTTTTGAGGTGTTAAGTCCAGAAGAGATGTAAAATCATCTAGTTTTACCAGCAGGTCATAACATTTCATAGGGTCATCCAAGTTCTGGGGCCCCCAAATCTGATTACAGAATGACATATGCACTATTTTCCTTAATATAATGCATGCCACATTGTAATATGTAATATTCATCAAATAAAACTCCATTCTTGCCTTTTGGGTACCAGTAATTACTCTAGTAGTATCAAGTGTTCAGCAGGTTTTCTAAATAGGTTCAGTTATGATATATTCATATCTTGCTTCCCCTCAAACAGTAGGCTCTGTTTCTGCCTTTAAAAGTTCTAGCAACTCTATTTCAAACCAATGCTAATTATATTCAATCAATAGATATTTCTTTCATAATTTTCCTTAAGTAGCATGTCAATATATTCATTTCCTTAGTTTCAGAAGTCCCTTGTTTCCAGTTGGTTTTAAAATATTCCAGAGAGACATTCCTCTTCTATTTTCATTAATATATTGATTTAAGACAAGAACTGGACCCCGCTGTATTATGTATTCTAGAATAGCACAGGTCTGTACAGTGGATACCATGCTTCTGAGCTGCTGAATGGACCAACACATTATTGAAATATGAAGCTTTGGAGTACAGCTGATTCTTCCCAGGTACCTCTTCAGGTTGATGGGAATTGCTTTTGAGATGTACAGCTCTGCTACTGCAAATGGCAAGGTGAGTGGAGAAGTTTTGAAGAGCACCATCACATTGCCTTTTGAAGAAGGAAATTGTGGAAGGGCCTCACAGCTGGTCTGTGAGTCAGAAAGAGTTAGCTGAAGAAGAGAAGCTGATAAGAGTTGCCTTTTCCCCTGAAAGGAGTTCTATCAAGGCTGTCGGCGTGGAAACAGAGGAGAAGAAGAGATAAACGAGGGGCCCGCAGTTAGCTTTTGGTGGAAAACAGTGGTGGAGACTGCCTTACACCAATAAACATTATGTTGATTTATTGTGGCCAATGAATAGGCATAAACTTTGTGAGAAAGTATAAAAAGACAGCATGCTGCAAAAATAAGAGTGAGAAGCCTTCTCAAATACATGGTGGTGGTGTTCTGTTTGTTACGACCGTCTCAACAATGACAGAAAATCATGTGATACATGATTTCATGCAGTACATGATTTCATGTAATACATGTAATATAGCCTGCTCTACAAGATTCTCAGGCTCTTAATTTAGTCTGGGACTACTGTCACACAGTTCTTTGGAGCAACTGTGAGTATATTTGTGTAGTGCTTCTCAAGAAACAGAAGTTAACAGGACTGGAGAGCTCAACAAGCAGTAGTTATTTGTGTACAGGGCCCTGTAGCTCTTACGCTGTGCCAAAGGCAGAGTAGCCATAGGAGATGTAGTATGAAGAAACTAAAAATTACTTCACTGATAAAAGATTGCAATGATAATCCAAAACATTTTTGGAATAGTCTGAAATGAGCTGAAAGTGGAAAGGTTTCTGCAGAGATTTAGTGTGATCGAAGAGGCAATGTATCCTCCCAGCAAAATCATCTTTGAAGAGAGGGAAGAAAATGCTAATTATCAGACTAAAATTAGAGTTAAATATGATACTATTTTGACTTGAAGTAATGTTGAAAAATTAATATTTCAAAGCCAGGAATTTCAGAGAAGCTGGATAGAAAGCCACTTAGCTGCAGCTCAGTCTAATGCTAATTTAAAGCATTAATAAAGGCCATCACAAAGAAAGGCAAAGTATCCTTTCTTATCAGGCAGCCAGTATATGAACATGCTTTTGGTAATCCAAAAGCACTTCTGCCTTAGCTTATTTTTTTGCTAGTAGTGGAATAGTTTCAAACTTAGAATAAAGATACCCTATGAAAGTAATAATATTGATCTCAATGCCAACATAATTTAAATTTTAGTATATTACATTTTTAACATTTTAACATATTCCATTTATAACTTTTTAAGATCATTGATTACTTTCTCTCTGGTATCACTCATTAGGGCTTCTTTAAACATAAAATATTTTTACTCCTAAACCTGACTTTTTTAGCCAGTGTAGTGGAAGAGAGTCTTTATTTCCCTTCAAAGTCACTTGAGAGGCAGATCTGAGCTTAAAATACTTACAAGAAGCAAGTCAAGTTGTGCCTTTTCCCGTTCTGACGCATCTCCCTCTGTTGTACTGGCAAACATGTACTTCTGCAGCCACGTGGGGAATGCTGCTGGGGAGCTGAGTAGATTGGAAATATGAAAAGATGAGACGGCAGCTTTGGGTTATTGGAGGTCGAGTGTGTTGTTTCCCTTTTGGTGAAGGGCAGTTGGGTCAATGTGTGGGCTTGTTTGCAAGTATTGGGCTTTTTTATCATGACTGTTGTAAACATATACTTCAGGCCATGAGTTTAATCAGTGTTGCTGTAATATTTGGAATTATTCAGAAAGTCCAAGATAATAGGCCTATATAATTGTTCAGGGGGGGGCGGAAGTTTTGGGTGTGTCTCCCACAAATCTTCCCCACTTCTTTCTCTAAAAGCAAATTACAGTCTTTATGAGACTTAGCTATCTAACCTGTTTTCAGCATTTTTCTCTTTCTACACCTGAATTAGGCAATATCCATCAACAGTAATTTTCATTTGCATAGAGAATATTTGAGGCTTGAGTTCCAAGGCTTTCAAAACCATCGCACCTCTTCTCCAGAGGAAATTAGGTACTTTTAAAAGGCAAAACTCTGAAGGCTTCAGTTAGTGATTGCTTTTTATTTCTTCTGTCTTCTTGGGAAATAAAAAACTACTAGAGCACTCTGCAAATTCCACAGTGACCCTGTTTCCTTTAAGTTGTCTTGCCAGTGTTTTTCATGCAGCTTGCTCTTAAAACTTACATTTTAAATGGGATTTTTGAAGGAGATTTGATTTTTGTATTTTTTTAGCAATTTTTATTCCTCTTATGTAATTTTGAAAACTTTACTCTTTCTATTGTGTTCCCCCATCTGTTTCTATATGTTTTCTCACATATTATTTTCTACTCCTGATGCATTTACTGATAAAGGAAACTATTTCTTCATGTGGGTAGTTTAAATCTTTTGTATTTCTAGGTAAAACTACTTTAGGGGTAGGCTGAATTCTATTCATGTTATGTTTTGATGAAATAGGCTACAATTTAGTTTATCCCCATACATGAAAACTAGAACCCAGGAAATGCTAAACTAAGTTTAAACTTAAGTCTACCCCAGAGTTAAGGTCCTTTACTAACAAAATAACCTTAACCTAGGCTGTGAGTTACAGAGTCATTATAAGAATAAATCAATTTAGAATAACATAATAAATCGATTTCAACGTGTGGAGCATGTACTTCTCTTTTTCCTCCTCTGAGGTGAAAATTTATCTCAGAAATTTCTGCTGAATTCTAGTTGCTTCTGATGAGGATCTTTCCAGTGTAAAGGGGTAAAAGGCCAATAAAGGACATTATTCTTTTTAAAAAATACTTCGAAGATTCATAGTACAGTTCTAGACAAATTAATTGCTTAATTCATCATTATTTTCCTCAGTGTTAACATTGCATTTTAGGTAAAACTTCACTCACTTTGTTATGGAGGAAGGATTAGATGTATAACCTATAACATGCTTAATAGTGGAGCCAGACTTTTTGTTGGGGTTCCTTGCTACTTTTTATGAATGAATTTTCTTTTTCTATGCAAAGAGCAAATCCAAGTGCTGAGGCCCAAAGATGTTTTTCTTCTTTTTATTTTCTAAGAGGTTTCATTGCTTTTTTTTTTTAAAGGGTAGATATGAGATGACAGCAACTTAAACTTTTTTTCTTGCTGAGACCTTGTCCAGTGCAACACTTTTTGACAATATTCTTTTAGATACTTGTAGAGGACTCTTTAGTATACAGTAAAAAGTTCAATTAATTTCACATTTCTTGCAGTTACAGAGCATTTTGATTTGAAAGTGATACAACAATTCACTCAAATCACAATTGAGTTAGTGAAGTGCAGCAATTGCACCATACAGTTGATACAATATAAACGGAATTTAATTATTTAGTACAAGCTCAGCATCATGGTGCTGAGCATCTTCCAGTCTCAGAAAGGAATGTGTATGTTGAAGTCAGCTGAAGGCTACAACTCTGTTCAGACAGGAGTTACTTGGTTCAGTAAGAGTTCCATATAATTCACATAAAGCTATCCAGCAAGCTCCCCAGTGGGGACCATATTCCTTCCTCCATCACCCTCTGAGTCCAATAGCATGAGCTGTCCTGCATGCCTGGAGCTCAAAGCTGGCAGCCACAGGGGAGTGAGTCAGGTCTCCCAGGAGGTGTGTCCCAGCTCAGCCCACTTGCCTGGAGTCTGCTGTTGCACTGGGACTTCATCAGTCACTCACTGTAGGTGAAATCACAGCAGACACAGATGAGGGCATGACTGGGCTCTGCAGAAAAGCATAAAACAATAATCTAAACACCTATTATAGTTTTATGAGTAAAAGATACCCTTGATTAGAGTATATCATTTAGAGTTATCATTTATAGGCAGATCCAGTACATACAGAGGTTACATTATTTCAACCAGAAGCTAAAACTAGCTAAAACTAACTTAACCCCTGAAATTAGTTTTGTTTTGCTCTGAGTCTACATTCCTTTCATTCAGGAACAGGCACTTAAGCAAACAGTAAAAAATACTTTGCTGATACAGTCAGTTTGTCTAAAACAAAGGCACCCTTGGGTTTCCCTTGGCAGGGAGATGAGTCTGGCTTCCTTTCCAAGGTTTGTGATCAATCATGCCATTATTCTCCCCTGAGCCTTCAGGTCATGTAGCCTTTATTTATCTCTTCTAAGCATTCCTTCATTGCGGGTGTCTAAGGGAGTGTGTAGGGGGCTGTGTGGGGAGGGGGTGTCTTTGTTGAAGCTCTTTGGCCCCTTATTTTACAATACATGATTGGAAAATCTGGGTTTCCCCCGTGCAGAAATTTACCTTTGTGGGTAGTAATCATTTGTGATGCCAAATTTTTGTAAGCAAAAACCTGCCACTGGTTATATACTCGACAGCATACAGAGTAAAACTTCTGTTTCTATTAGTATTCCCTCAGTTTCTTTCGTCTGGATTGTAACACAGCAGATAGCTGCTTGTAGTCTATTTCCTTAGTTGCTTCAAAATGTGAGCTGTACATCTCAAATTTCATCTCTGTTCCTTTAGTTGCCACGTTTATTTTTCCTGGATTTCTCAAAAAGTATTATTCTTTACATTTTTTAGGCAGTCCCATGTCTTATGCATTACTAGCTCGTGTCTGTGTTGATCTTTCCTAGCTTGGATTTCTAGTGCCCTTCAACATAACGATCTGAGTAATCTGGAATGACATTTTGCTGCTTAGTGTGGTATTCCATCACTCTAACCTGCAATTCATGTTGCACTGCTATCCCATGGTCATGATTATCCATCTACTCCAACAGTAACACAGTGCAGTTATGTGCCTGACTGTAAATAAGATTTAAATTGAAGTGTTTGTATACCATTACCAGCCCCTTCATCCAGGAAAAATTGTAGTTCATGTTCACATAGCTAGGCAATTTTCAACAGATTTTTTCAATAAAAAATGAAAAAAAAACAAGCTCAGAATAGGAAAATTTTCCAACTTTATCTGTTCACTTCTACATATTTCATAATCTTCGGAGTCTTGATGTAAATAAATAGGTTTAAGAATTGTATTGTATATTGTCTTGAAAGCAGTAAATATTTTGTTCACCCCCTGTCTGATTCCAGCAGAGTAACACATCTTGGTAAAATCCTGTTTATATTTTTAGTGTATTGTTATTTCCTGAAGTAGCTCAGTGCTTTAGGTTTTACAGCTGATACCCCAGGAAAATATTGTTTTCATATTTCAAAGTCGTTGCAGATTTTTTCCTCCTTTTTTATTTTTCCTGTGCATAGTTAGATCTGTCTTTGTTCAGCTCATTGTCAATCTAGGTCAGTATTTGAAGCTTTTGTTGACAGACCTCTTGAGGGTAAGTACATCTGATGCTATAAATAGGGCTGATTCTTCATAATAAGTCAGCAGATTCACTTGGAAATTCTCGGCTTTGTAGTAGGTTTGATGAAATGGAAGATCTACTGCATTCTTCTGTTACCCAGTAAAATAATCATGTTTAATTAATTAATATCTTCAAAAGTGTGACATTCCAGAATTTAGTAATTTTGAATTAATACAGGATTACTAATTTTGTTCAGAAGGGTGAAATGGACTCCTTAAATGATCTCTTTTTTATTTATGTTTTTTAAAACTCCTATTTTTGTTTTCACAAAGCAGTTCTTGTGCAAGAAAACTTATTCCAACACATTTTACGCTGTTCTGTTTGTTCAAGATCTCAAAAAATAGAGGATACTATTTCTTTTACTGTATCTTTCAGTAGCCTGTACTGTGAAAAGAGATGATTATTTGGATTAGTTTTTTGTTTGTTAGTTTAGCACAAATTGTGTCAAGGACCAACCAAACAGTACTCATTCTTGCCACAAAGGTAGCTGCATGGTACAGCTCCAAGATGTGGTTCTACTGGCTAAAAATTTTCAGGCATTGAAAAACCTGGGATAGGTTGTGTTTTCTGTATGGCTACAGCCACAGGAATGGAGTTAGGAGCAGCTCTGTCTGCAGCGTGTGTGTGGGCACCATTCTGAAACCTTTGACCACTGTAAGTAGTGCTGGAGCTTTGAAAATCCAAAAATTACGTCATTTTCACATTCTGTAAGGCTTCTATAAACAGTGAATAAATTCTTGAGATTAAATTAGCAATGTGTTTTCATCCTATGTGCACAACAAATGTATAATGGAACCAGGTACAACACCAGATAAGGCCTCTGTCTCCGAAAGCGGGACTGGGTGTCCCACTGTGACACACATTGGGTTGAGAAGCGGTGTAGGTAGGGGTACAGACCGCAGGCTGCAGGGATTTGCCACAGTGTCCCCTCCACCAGTGAAAGGCAGCACCAGCATCCACCCTGGAGGTTTGTCACACTGAGGCTGCATGAGGGACTGCGCCGCTGGGACCTGAACAGTTGTTCATGATAAATCTGATAGCCACTAAAAGTGAGGTTTGAACCAGTGCCTGTTGGCTGATTCTGAATTTGCATTGCTGCCGGCGCTGTGCTTTACCTGCCAGATTCACTGTCAGACACAGAAATATAAATTAATGGATAGCATATGCCACAGTGATGCCTGTCTAAATGCAGAAGAGCTGAGTTAATGATTTAAATAAATAACTCATTTATTTAGTAATACATCAATATTTAAAGGCTGATGAGAAGTCCACTAAGTGCTTTTCATTTAATTTTAGAAAGTGAACTACAGCTTATTCCACAATTTTTGAAAAATAAAAACAAATAAAAAAGTACTTTCTGCGCCAGTGGTGTGTCAGTGATATGCAGCTGTATTTCCATATTTAGCATGAGAAATTGTCCAATACTTAAGAGTCTGTGCTGGGTTGTTTTTGTGTGAGAGACAGAACTTTTACACTGTCAATAGTTTTAGTGCACTTTGGCTTGCAAAGGCCATACTTAATTGTGTTTCTTTTATGAACTGGGATGAAAGGAGGATGAAAGGATTTAAAGAAATCTGTCTGGTTGTCATAAGTTTAGTCAGAAGAGAAACAAGTGTGTTCCCTCCTCTTTTCATCTTTTTTGTCTACAGTAAGATTCATGTGAAACTTCTCCTTCTCAGTTTTCCCCACTGCCTAAGAAATTTTGCTTCTTATTTCCTTTCCTTGACAACTTTGTCTACTCCCTCTCAGTCCGTGGTCATGCGAAGAGCTGCCTTATGGCTTCTTACACTAAATTTGAATGGTCCGTAGAGTCTCTAGATTTTTTGGTTGCTGTTGCTTTTTATTTAATGAGGTAGACTGTGATTCTGTAGCCATTATGCAAGATTTATAGGTATAATTAACACTTTTATGAGGCCAACTGCACCCTTTACTGTGGTCTAACTTATGCACCTCAATATTTACCATTTTTTTGAAAACAGTGAGTGATTTCTTTTAGTGTAGCAGTGCACAGATATGCATAGAGAGAAGTAAAATATTTTAAAAAAAGAATATTATTTTATGTCTGTTCTGTTCAGTATTTTAGATATTTGTGAAGATTTCCACATTGTGAAACTTTAGTTTGATTTTTTAAAATTGATTTCTTTGATCAATAATCTGCATTAATAACCTTCATTACTTGAAAATGGAGAAATAGGCAGAGAGGCTGTTTAAACTCTCATCAGTGATTGTGGTGAGGCAGGAATTGACAGACTAGAGAAAAGTGAAAATCTTCAGGTTAACATTGAAAACGATTTTATTAACATTTACGAAGATGCAGAAGCTACTTCAATTAAAATAATTCTGACTTTAATTTGAATATTCTTGACATAGACCTTCCTAGTTGAGTGTGTTTCTTTTTAGGATTTGTTTCCTATATATGTACTTGAAAGAGTCATCAAATGGTAGCATCAGGCTGTCCTTGCAGTTGTGGTCTAATATTGCTTTTTTTCCCTGGAGTTCAAGATTAATTGGTTTAGATAAAAAAATTGCTGTGCAAATTTTAAAATGTTTCTATTCATTACTAAAATGCATAATATAGGAAAGATTACTTCAATTCCATTCACTTTAAAGATAAATTTAAAAAGTTATCACCGTATCGCTAGTTGTATGCTTTTCTTCCCCTTCCCCTTCCCCTCCCCCCCTTCCCCCCCACTGGTGTCAGACTAGTTGATTTATAGCAGGAAAAATTCATCTATTTTCATTTCTTTTTCTGCAATGTTCCCTGAGACTTCTAAGAATTTTTTCACCTGCATTACCTACTGGATAAAAATTTCTATGTGTGATGCCTTATGTCACTGAAGAAAAAGCCTACACCATTCCTTCAAAAAACACAGAATTTGTTCCTAACCTGATTATGATCTTTAAGCTGAATTCAAGTTTGCTGTAGTGCTTCATATAGTGCCTTTAATTTCTCCTCCATTATTTCTGAAGGAAGGAAATTGAAATCAGGAAGGCCAAAGCCTACTTGGAGCTGAATGTGAATGCATAGAATAACAAGAAAGGATTCTTCAAGTATTTTCCAGAGGGAGCTCAGGAAATTTGCAGGTCCATAGTTGAATGTTGGAGGCAGTCTTATGGTGGACATAGAAACATAGAAAAAACAGGATTTTTCTTTGTTTTTTCAGTGGTTCCCAGACAAGGGACAGTATCATGACAGAGAGACAGGTTCAGGACTGCTTAGTAGAAAATGGATGTATTCAGCTTCTTGGGGGAATATGCCAAGACTGACAAGAGCTCATTTAAGTAATAGTACTGCAAGGCAGCTGTCATCCAAGAGGAAACATGGTCAGTGAGGAAAGTCCTGAGATTTAAGAGACTAATCTTACAGCAGCCTTTACAAAAGTAAGGAGAATGATACTGGGATACACAGGCTGTGTCAGGTCAGTGTCAGTCTCCAGGAGGATCATGGAGATGATCATCCTCTTGTTGCTAGATATGAGAAGGGCAAGTGTGCCTAGAAAGAGTCAGAACAGATTTCTGCAGTGCAGTCAGTGTTTTATTTGACTGTGAATGAGGGGAACACATGTGGTGTGGTGTAAACTGTAACTTTATTAAGGCTTCTGATTCCTTCTCCCACACTGCTGTCAGTAGTAAGCTGAGGAAGCATGGGCTGGGTGTTGAGTGGGCTGAAAATTGGCTGGACTACTGTACTGAAAGAGTAGTAATCGATATTACCAACTACCTAATTGACCAACTATCAGACAGTAAGAAGGGAAAATACCTCAAGAGTTGATTCTGGCACTCTTGCTACTCAGTTCTGCAGTGACTTGGATGTCAGAACTGAACAGAATGCAGCCTCAGCAAATTTATGAATGATACTAAATTAGGGTGACGCTTGGAAAGCCAGATTGAGCTTCAGTCTTAAATCATTCTGAGACCTTGAATGAACTGAGGACTTAGCCAATAGGAAACCCATGTATTTAAAAAAGAACAGATTGAAATCCTGCATCTGAGGTAGAACAACACCATTGCTGGGAAGCACCTGTCTGAGTCACAGCCCTGCTGAAAAAGACCTGTAATCATTAAGAATGTCAAGCTGAATAGGAGCCAGCGCTGCAGACAAAACTCGCCTTGTACTGAGCTGCATTAGAAGGAACGAGGAGAATGACTGGCAGACTGAAGGAAATTGTTACCATCCCTACTTGGAGCTGCTTCTTGCACAACAGTATGTTGTTTTGGTAACCCCCAATACAGAGAGGATGTTGAGAAATCTTGAGTCCAAGATACTGAACCGTTGGAAGCGTAGACAACGTGATGTAATGGGAGCGGTTAAGGATCTGTGATTTTCAGGGAACTGGGCCAGGTGAAGCCGAGGCTAAGGGTGTGAGTTGAGGTTGGTTTACAATATCATCAAAAGGAGGGACAAAGATGATGGCACCAAACTTTTCTCAGTAGTGGTATACAGTTTAGCAGCGGGCAATACATAAATTGCAGCTTGGGGAGTTCAGACCGGACACAGGAAAATTTTCTTCATGAAGAGGTTACTGTAGTAATGGAAGAGGTGACTAGAAAGGCTGTGAGTTTGATCTTTTCCAGTCAACTACATAAATCCTGATCTGGTGTTGGAAATTATTATATTTTTAGTGGGAGGTGAGACTAAGTGACTTCCAGCCAAAATTTCTGTGATTCTATATTGATTCTTCGATAACGTACAATTTTACTGAAATTATTATTTAAATATTTTTTATGTAGACCATAGAAAATGAAATGTAATATCCATTCTGGCCAAATTTGTATGACTGATCCAGTCTTTTCACAATGCCATAGCTTTTTAATTTTATTTTTTTTTAATTTGGAAAAGGAGCATTTACCTTTTTTTCAGGCAGCTTGCGTGTGTATGTACAAGAAGAAAGACAGCATAGGTCCCTTAAGGGAGATAGGGCACTTTTCTCTCAGTTGCTTATGTCAGGTTGAATATCTGGAGAAGAGCAAAACAGGTATGAAAACGATGTTATACACTTTATTATGGCAAAGATTCCTATCTCATGAGGGCTGAACCTTCCCTTCAGAGGATTCAGAGTTAATTCATAGAGACTTTGGATCTCCCCATGTGACTTGGACCTCAGGTCACAGAAAATAAGTCCAGGCAAGTCAGTTAGGCCTTCAGCAGGAAAATTAATCACCTCATAGGCTGTGTGTAGCATATAAATAATTAGGCTGGAAACCGGAGCAAGATATTGCTAATAAAGGCAACTGAGTGATTTCATGTTGCTGCAATAAACTGGCTGTCTGTGACTGCTTGATCTCAGTGGCACAGAGAACAGTCAACACTTTTTGAATGCGTGATCAGTTCTGCAGGAGACTGTTCTTTGTGTTAATCCTCAGATTCAGCAAGGTATTTCCTGGTGTTTGTTCAGCTCTCCCTAGAGCTGAGAGAGAAATACAATGTAATTGTTGTAATGATGGATTTTAGGATATAGTATGTTGATTTTTATCTTTCTAATACTGAACTGGTTGGCATGAAAATGCATGACTGTTTCACGTCAGACACAGTTCTTGTTCTTTTAGGAGTGGTTTAGAAGAAGTTCCAGTGTCAGCATGCCAGATGAGGATTTCAGGAAACAGAAGTGTGATTGTGGCCTATTTCTGCCTAATTTATCAGACTATTTATACAGTAGACATATACCCATACCCGTTCCTGCCCTCCTTCCTTAAATCCTGAGAAACGCTTGGTGCTTTAAAGAAAATCTGTATTTTAAGGGCTTTTGTGAGCATCTTGTAGTTTACTGAGATGCTATTCAACAGTGCTGGTTTACCTTTTATGCTACTCTTAATGAGTATTGTTGTTCAATTCTGGGCCATACCCTATAATCCAATGTATTTGAGCAGTGCCCAGAAGGGGGATGTAATAATAACAAAATTTTCTGCAGAATCTTCTGCAGCTAATGCATATTATCTAATGTGCAAGCATTTTCTACAGCAGTCTGTTCACAGTTAAAGTTTACTTTCTCCAATTCCTTCTATTGCATCACTATCAGTAAAACTGATGTTCCACATTTTCATATACTTGTAAAGCCTTATTGTCTACAGCAAATTTCTGTGATTTTTCAAGTAATTTTGCTATAATGTTCTTGGTTATTACATGAATCAAGATGATTTCTGACTAAGATACTGCCTTGCTTTGGATTACAGATATTGTCTGGGGTTGCATTTTTTTTTCAGTAGGTTTTGCATTTCTACTAGTTAACTTTAGCCCTAATCAAGTTGTTCTGCAGCACAAGAATTCTTGTGCAGTTATCATGTTCTTATCTCAATTTCTTTTTCTTTAGTGTGGTGTATTTTATTGCAGGAGGGACTTGCATAGTGCATAAAAAGTTTACTTTCTCAATTAGCATTAAAACATAGTAAAATTCTTTCTTATTGCTAGGATCTGTGGATGCTGTCATGCAATTTTTGAATTAGGATAGCTTAATCTTCAGTATCTTTGACACTTTCATGGTAAGTTAGCACGATGTCCAGGAACACGATTTTGTAAACAAGACTTTTTTATCTGCACACTTGTGTAATGGGACAACAAAAATAATACAGGTTTAACTCTCTCTCAGTGGCTTGACAGACATTCTTAGCGTTTGTTAATATGCTGAGGAAGACCTGAGGTGGCTTCATGTGTTCATAATTCCCCATGGTTTTGAGTACTTGTAGTCTTGAAATAAATGAATTGCTACTAGATCCCAGCATGTGTTGAATGGCTTACAGAGGCTTGGTGCTCTATCTGTCTCTTCTTGACCTCTCATCTCTCCACAATTCCCTAGGTGCAAGACTTTGTCTTGTTATGTTGCTATCTTCTGGGATTCAATTCCCTGAACTTCACTTTCTCCATGCTCCAAAGTTGCCTTTGTTAGACCAAACTGTGTTCAGTCTTCTGAGCTACGAAAGGTACTAAAGGTATCCACCTACAGGGCTGCTAGAAAATGAAATGGTACAAAAAGAACTTATACAAAAGGAGATCATAAAGCACATCTATTTGTCTGGATATGGTAAATATGAAATCATCTTACTTCTTGGGCAGGAAAGAGTTACTCAGTTCTTCATGTGACGTCCCTGTCATACTCTTGCTGTACTTAGGCATCTGGCCCCTGTCATACTCTTGCTGTACTCAGGCATCTGGCGAGTCCTTTCCCGTGTGCTGATGTAGCTGTATTCATAGGAATAGCTAGAATTTAAATTTTCAAGCAATTTCTGTGTAAATATTCTAGCAAAAGGGGAATAATCCTGCAGATCCTTCAGCATAACTGTGCTCACCTGAACATCCTAATACAGCTGGTGATGTTATTGTATGGATTGTTTGCCAGTCAGAGGGTTTAGAGATTTGAGTAGAATCCTGAATTTAATTTTGAAGAGATGGCTTTGAAGACTGGGATTCAAGTGATGTTTAAGTTAATTCTTGAAAATAAATACTTACATGGAAGTACAAAAGCAGTTTTAGCATATCAATTTTCAAATGTAAGTGATATAATACCCAAATCCTATGACTTTTTATAGCAGCTTTCTTTTTTTTGCTGTTTGAACTTACTTTCCTGTTTTAAAAGGAAGCAGGATATATTTGCATAGTATTACACAAATTTTAAATGTAGCAAATAACCTGTATGTGAATATTTTATACTAACAACTTATAGTATGCAACGAGTTACTTGGCTTGTTGAAGGGTTTTGTCTAGTTTTTCATAAATTTTAAACTTGAGATGAGTTTCAAATTCAAGACATCTGTATCTGAGCTGTGTATTTGTACAAGAATTTGGAAATTTCCTTTATATTTTAAAATACTAAAAAGTCAATAGAATGTTAAAAGTCTAGTCCAGTGCTGAAAAAGTCTAAATTGAGAAATTAAGTTAAATCCTCATTAGAGTTTATCTTATTTCTCTTCTGGTAAAAAGCACATTTGCTTTTATGTCTTTCAAGATATTCTCATTGGTTGGTTGATTGGTTGGTGGTGGTAGTGGTGGTGGTTTTTTTTAATTGGGGTTTTTTTCAATGACCAGAAAGAAATATCTTCAACTGGAGAGAAATATCTGAAAGCAGATGATTAGTTAATATAAACTTAATACAACCTTGATATTAACCTTTAGGAGATTATTAATAAAAATAACTGTATCAGTAGAAAGTTAGATAATGTGCAATTGAGGATTTGAAGACTGCGGTGTGATGTGTAGGTGTAGCTAATGTTTTGAGGATTATTTAACTGAGTTAGCAAGGTTAATTTTCTTGTCTTATTATACAGTAATATAAAACTACACTCTGCACATTCTTGTTCTCTCTACTGCATGGTCCCAAAAAAGAATTGTCCAAAATCATATTTGTTTGTTTGTTTTTTGTTTTTTTTTCCTGAAAATAAAGTACTGTTATTTTCCAAATGTGCTCAGGATGAAACATTTCACACTTGTTGAAATATTCCACCTTTCTTCCTTTCCCCTGCTTCCTGTCTCTCCATTTCCAAGGTAACATCTTGCTCCTGACTAATAATCATTTTCCAACAAGGAAATATTTCAACACAATGTTTTAAAGGGAATCTAATGGAAAATACAGCTAAAACTTTAATATTACCTAATCAGTGTGCAAAGCAATTCTGGACCACTTGCACAACCCAATTCCAGTGTGACAAGCAGTGAAGATTATAAATATTACCAACCTACTGATGCAAATTAATTTACATTTGTTTATTTAACATGAAGAGGAAACTATTTTTAAAGATTGTACTCATTAAATGCACAAAATCTGATGCATTTAGTGAAAACTGCAAGGCTATTTTATTTCTGCTGGTATAGTAGAGTTGTGAGAGTGATCATTTTGTTCTCATGCATCTACTATCTTTTTTTCCTCTGAGCTCTGAATGTTTGCATTCTGTCTTCATTTACTCCTTTGCAAGCTCATTGAATTTTATTAGTTATCACTGCAAGCTAAATGAAATACAAGTAGTTGCACAGCTGCAGTGATATGACTCTGAACTGCCTCATCATCCTTACTTGCAGATATGAAAACAGGACAAAATGAGCTTGATTATAGATCTCAGGAACTTTGCCAGAACCAATATACAAGTGATTCTCTCAAAATGGAATCATTTTGCACTGGGAATCTTGAAAAAAAAATCAACAAAACCAGGGGGGAAGAAAGTAAAAGAGGAAAAAATCCCAATAACAAAACAAACCAAAAAGGCCAAACAAACACAAAAAATCCCACCCAAAAAACAAAGAAAGAAAGCATAGTCTCTTTAATTCTCAGATGCTTAGCATTCTTTGTCTTTTCAAGTCAGTGAGAAGTGTGGGCTCCCACTGTCTTTTAAAAGTTTGACCTCTATGGAAAAAATTTTTGCTCATATTTAAGTTATCTCACTGCAACAGAAGTGTATCCTAATGCACTCTAGTTGAGTGTGTGTAATTGTGGCAGAAACAGCTGTGCCTGAATATTGATCTTGGCTATCAAAATAAAACCATTTATTTTGTGTACATAGAAGTAGGTATTTTAAGCTTACAGAATGAGCACTTTTGTACTCTGCAGTTAGGTAATTTCACAGTATTACAGCAGGCATAAAGACTGGAGTGAGGGAACATCTCTCTAGTGGGGTTGTACCTGTTGAACTGCTGCTTGTAATTCATATTTAGTACAGGGTGTGTTTGTTTTGTAAATACTGCTTTCTGCTGTTTCTACTCTGTAGGTTCACAAAAACAATGTCTTGAAGATTTCAAGGTGATTTGCCCTGAGATTTTTCCTAGTGGTGCAGGTTGACCTAGAGAAGCTCAGATCAGGGCAGCGTTGCAAACAGGGAGCAGCAGTCTGTCTCCTGAGACTGGAGTTAGGGAGCTCTTGTGCCGGACTCCAGAGGCAGCGTGTGCTCTCACTCGTGCCGCGTGTCTGTCCTGGCTTGGCCGCAGCCTCGTTACTCCAAGGGTCACAAAAGCTTTGCAAGAGGCTGATAGAAACATGAAATGGCAAGTGTACAAAGGGAAGATGTGGGACTGGGTATGTGTCATGAGCACAGTTACTTACAGCTGTCATGGGCAGGAAGGACTGTATGGTCTGTACTGTGGGGTTTCGTGCCCGGATTAGGGTGACCCCGAAAGATGGAAAAGTCTCTGCTCCAACCCGTGCCTTCAAAGAAAGACTCAGTAGTCTTCTGTTGTCCGGTCTCAAGGTTGTTTATTGTTGGTTATCTAAAAGATTCTTTTCCTGAACTGCTGTGGCCCATTCAGCAGGTCAGACAAAGGTACACTGCCCTCCCAGGGGCTGGTGCTATCTTTTATATCATACATTACGTACTACATGTTTATACTTTTTCCCCAATGCCTACTATCTATATTGAATGGTGACTTTCTACTCTAAACCAATCTGTGAGTGCCAACATCACCAAAGACATGGAGGCTGGGAAGGAGAAAGAAGGAGGACAGGGCACACCCAAATCCCTCCATCTTAGAACTCCTGACCCCCATGTACAAAACTTGGACCCCTGCGTACAAGGCTTAAAACCCCCCTGTACAGCACTCAAAAATCCTTCCTTTCACTTCGTGATTACTTCTACTATAATATCTAAACTTGTGTGTGTGGCTTGTAATTCTTCATACAGAGTTGGTAATTTGCTCCATGTGCTAAGATTAAAACCCCACGTGTGCCTTTGGCTGCATGCCAGGGTCTCAGAGCCCCCTGCCAGTGGCTCTGGCCATCCAGGGCACCCAGAGGGATGTCCTGGGTTCCCACATGTACAGGCACAAAAGGATATAAGATGCTTTTAGCATAAAGCCAGCCTCACTTGAAAGTAATGAAAAGCTGCTGAAGGGCTGTGCTGCTCAGATCTGTAATACCATGCCTTCATTCCAAAATACTTTTAACATTTTATAATCAGCTTTTATCAGTCAGACAGTGTGGAGTTTTTTAAAGATAGCTTTCAAAGTAGGTTTTTTAACATATATTTTTGATTTCTGCATTAAACTCCCCAGAATGCTATTAAGGGTCAAATCTGACAGATCATTCATGAATTTATTTGTAAAGAAATTCTTCAATTCAATACAGGTTTCTTACTTGCTTTTTGGTTTTAATTTCCAAGGTAAATAAATTACTAGTAAATGAATATTTTATTTCTTTAGTACTTTAAGAAACAAACAATTAGTTGAGCAGCTGTTTATTCTTCCCTCCTTGCAGTTCTGTTAATGGCAGGTTTTGAAATTGAAAGGGAGGATTGAAGGAATAAATCTGCCATCTAAATATTTTCAGGATTTTTATGGGTTTTTTGGTTTTGTATGTATTTATACTTTGTCTGCTTAGTGTCAGTTTCAGTGAAACAAATAAATATAATAATAATAATAAAAATAGTCATTTTGCAATAACATATAAATATTTTATCTTTGCTCTTAGTAAAACAGAAAAGTTCAAATTATATTTTCTGATCTGATTGCAGTTAATTATGTTCTTGCCTGAGGGGCCTGTGTTCCCTCCATGTAAATCTGGCAACAATTTTTAAAAATTCGTTCCTTTTTCCTGTCAGATTTTAAAAAAGTGAAAGCTCTCAGTTGCTAAAATAAATTTTTGTTTATTTTTTTGTTAGAATAAGAAAATATTCCACAGTAAGAAGAAAGTTGTATTCCCTTGCTTGGAGAGTGGGGAAAATTTATTCATATATGAGTATATAAATAAAAATTGAAGTTTACACAGATGAAGTGCTTTAGTTTCAAGAGGGGAAAAATATTGTTGTGCCTTTTTTTTTTAATTTGGAATTTTATTCATTGCTTCAAGTCTTGGAGTAAGGCCTGGTTGGTACTTCAAGTCCTGTGGGAACACGTGCTACAGTGCTCAACTCTGCTTGCTAAATCCATTACCTTTGGATGTTGCTGACACACTTATGACAGTAAACTGAGAAGAAGCAAGACAGTGGCAAGTGCTGGTGACTTGGTGTTGCACTGAGGGTTGCACTTACTGTTTCCCCAGCATAACCTATAGCACTGTCTCTTCTTTGGCCAGCCTGGAAGGAGCAGCCCTTCTGTCTCTGGAGAGATCAATATACTGCTGGCTGTCTGCAGGATAAGGAGCACTGAAATGTTTTGACTGTAAGTTGTTAGTCCTAGTAAGTTTTAAAATATTCCTAAGGAAGGGGCGTGGTTTGGTTCATCGTTCACATGTAGTAGTTTTTGGCATATGCTGAAACAAGTACATTTTCCATCATAGTACACATGTGGAAACACCTAATTTAATCTTTTGTTGCAATAAATACTTTTATATCTGTCTTCTATTACATCAAGCATAATGCTGGGGAAAAAATGCAAAGATTTGAACTACAAAGTAATTCTTTTACTTATTTCAAAAAGTGACCACGTTTTCAATGGCACCGATAAGTTACTATTATATCTTGTAATGAGATAAACTTCTGACTCCTACAGCTATTCATTGTAAGAAAGGGAGGCCGGATGGTCTCTTACCTTGTGCCACTCTGGTGGTACCTGTAGTAACAAGACTGTAAAGATTTCTTTTTCTGTATCATAATGGAGAA
Source organism: Motacilla alba alba (assembly GCF_015832195.1). Classification (NCBI taxonomy): domain Eukaryota; kingdom Metazoa; phylum Chordata; class Aves; order Passeriformes; family Motacillidae; genus Motacilla; species Motacilla alba. The sequence continues at coordinate 79,519,464 of NC_052017.1, forward strand.
CATCAGCTTCCTCAGACACGATTTTTAGTACCAAACAAGCGACTAGACAGGCCAAGAAAAGTCCTTTTATTTTATTTTGGTTTGCTTTTGTTTAATCTTTCAGATTTTGAACCTAGCAATTCACTTACTTTCGTGCTTTCACATAAATATAGGACTTCTTTTTGTTTGAAAAACTAGATTTTCTTGCCAACTACCAGAGAGCAAAGAAGGCAGAAGTTTCAGGAAATGACTGAAGGCTTCCTTTAATACCTACCTTTTGTAGTAGCTAGGGACAAAATATGAGAAACGTTTGCTGCATCCATTCAGGAACAATAACAGTAGGGTTTCCTATTACTCTAGAGAGTTTTTCAGAGAGAATTCTGAATTTCAGGGGAAATACATCTTCCTTACAGGATCTTAAGCTAAGAAATAGCCTGTAAAGTTGTCTGAACTTAGCTACTGTTTCTCAAGTACTGGAATTCTTAGAATAACTGTCTCCATTTATGATGATTGACATACCAAATAAGCAGGTGCTATGTAGTCAATCCACTAATGTGTGTGTTTATTAAAATTATTTCTTTGAAGTAGAAGTTGAGCATTGTTGAGCTATAAGTAAGCCACTCTTGGGTTCATTTGAGAGTCATAATACTAATAGATTGTACAAATGTAAACACGCAGAAAAGTTTCATTTCTCTACATTAAACACAAAGGATAAAATTAACATTTACTTCAGTTTAAAGTATGAGGAGTAAATGACAAAGCATTACTAAATCTTTGTCAGAAATAATACTTATTTTTCATAGTTTTACAATAAAATAATTAAGCTCCTAATAAGAAGTAATCCCTAGTTTGGTTTCAAACAAGTCTACCCGAACCCTTAGCTCAGTTAAACTATTTTTATGGCTACTACATATTATTTGAATTACAATCATTTCTATGGAAAGATAATGTAAGGCAAAATTACTGTGATTACTTGTCAAAGTTTCTCAGAATGTTGAGGGCGAAAAAGATAGAACAGCCACTGAAGCCACTGGTATATTAAGCTGTTTTCAATATTCTCCATTACTTTTTGGTGCTTTTTATAAACATGGTCTTCAGTGTAGTAGGTAAAAGAATACTCTTCCCAGCCTCTCTCCCCATATTTTTATCACTGATCTAAATATTTGTATCAGCAGAACACTGGCAATTACACCATTTCTTTAAAAACACAGTAGATAACTCTTCAGATGCCAGGTAGTCAAAGCGATGTCACGTTCTTGTAAATTTTTGAAGTGCAGAATCTGTGATGCAGAAACTTGGAGCTAGAAGCTGTGAGCAATGGTGTGTACTTGAAATATGGTTTTGGCTTCTGGGAAGGATAAGAGTGAGGCCTTATTGCTTCCATTCCTTTATTATAGAGTTTTTTGGGTCGAGTTGTGTATCTGTGTGTTGTTGTTTTGATTTCGGCTTTGGTTTTGGTTTTAATCTTGATATTGGCCTACCAAATTCATGTTTGTGTGGGTAAATAAATGACCTAATATCCAGTGTTGGGACATATTGAATCCAGCTGTTTTGAGCATCGATCAGTCACTAGAAGTCAATAATTCATGTGTGAATATTTTGGTGACTCCAGTCTTTTTCTATATTCATAGTAGCAGTATGTAGCAACAAGGACTGAAACTGTTGAGGAATTATTTTTTTTACATTTTCCAGGGAGCCATGTAAAATAAAATATCAAGGCAATCCCCAAAATGTTTCTGATCAATCCCTTCCTCTTCTCTAATGGTTTAAATTATTCAAAAGATTTTAACTTGCTATTTTTATAATGCCCAAAATTCTAATATCTACAAAAGGCTTTGTTTTCATTTACTCTGTTCCACTTTTTTTTTTTTTAAATTACAATTACAGGAAAAGTCTTTAGACTGTTAGAAATAAATTAAACCATCATTCAGTAGCAAACATTCTGCCTGTACCAGAAAATTTGATTTAGAGTATAATTTCAAATTAAACTAATATTTAATTTGCTGTCAAAGTTGCATTTAAATAACAGGCTTCTTAGAATTCCTGACAGGCCAGTACAGGTACAGGTTTTAATCTATTTTTCTGGCTACTGTTGTACTTGTGCAGAAATCTCAAAACCTGAGTAAAATGTCAGAATTTTACATGGGCAGAAAATCAAAATACCTGACACATGTTCAGCATAAACAAGAAAATAATTAAACAAGCTGAAAATGGGTACAGGTAGTTTTGGCCAATGCCATTTTTCCAATGGTTTATGGGGAATGATAGACCTCAGTCTGTCCAACTTTCAGAACCACAATTAGGAGCGGGGCACTTTTTGAGTGTCACCAAAATGAAAGTATTTAAATTCTTGTTAAAGTCAAAGTCGGTTTGATTAATCTTAAAAGCAATTTGTGTTGCATTGGGTGATGTTTTACCCCAGTGACCCAGCACATGTAAGGGTGGTGCTTGGTAGGTGTAGCAGGAAGTTGTAAGATTCTCACTGACTCAGGGGAGTGTCCCAGTGGTACTGGATACTCCAGTTGTTTTTGGACACATCCCAGCTCTAGACCCTAGTCCTGCACTAAGTTACATGGAAAGCTGAGTGGATACCTACTTTCATCTGAAGTTATACATATGAAAATGTAAACATCAAGGAGCCTTGAGTAGATCAATGTGGACATGAGCTTTGGGTTCATCCTTCAAGGAGCCTTGATGATGAAGTAGAATAGCCCAGGACTTGATTTGTCACGTCATCACAGTCAGTAAGACTTGTACCGACATATAAAGACTTTCCTTCTTTAAAGAAGTGATTACAAAAATAACAGACTGCAAAATTTCTGGGTGAGAAAGAAACAAATTTGTGAAAATGGGGGTGCAAAATGTAGTGTTTCAAATTGTAAAAAATGTCATAGTAAATTATTTTGGTGTGGGGTAAATGCACCAATATGCATAGGAGTGGCTCAGATTCCTTTCAGCAAGAGAATGAACAGTGTAATACTATGGTTTTGCCACATAGTATTTCTGATGACAGGATAAGGAGTAAAATGAAAACTACTTCCAGCTGAAGTCAGTCGTCATGTCATAGTTAGAAGTGATTATTAAAGAGTAATTTTCGTGAAATACAATCCAAATTATATAAGCAAGTTGATATTTTATTTTGATGAATGATTCAGTTTGCAATTTTTGTTTACCCAGTCACAGCCAGCTCTGCAGGTAGCTGAGACTAAGAGGATGTGAAATTCTCACTGTCACCTCATTCTTAATTAGTGCATTGATCCCATGTGATCCCTGTAGAGTAAACACAGAGATTTCACAACAGTTTTTCACTTAATTCATTCCTGCCTGAAAATCCATATCACCTAATAGTTAAAATAAAATGTATGTTAGATATTCATTTTATAGTCCACTTAATATATGGTCAAGCTTCACATTTTTCATGAGTTCTTATTCACTAGAATCTTTTCAAATGACTACATTACCTCAAGAACATAGTAAATACAAAAACCAGATCAGTATTTGCTGTCACCTCTGGTTGTTCCCTGTTACTGTAACCCATTAAAAAACCCCAGCTCTTTACTCTGGCAGCAAAGACATATATTTAAACCTTGGTACATTCTCTACTTTTTCTATTTTATAGCCTTCTTCAATAAATATTTTGGAGCATGCAGTTTTCTGTAATACTGTCAGTTTCCTGTTACCTGTGATGCAATGGGAATACCGTGTGTCACAGTACCCTTGGAAAGGCAGCTGTCCCCTGGAACACTTGTAGAAATAGATTCCAGGAAATCTTAAACACACACGTGTCCTGGTGGCTGCCCAGGAGTAGAGTCACCCATATGCAAAATGGTGTGCGTTAAACAAGCCACAAAATGGATTGGCTAATTCTGAGGTAACTCCTACATTTGTGTGTAAAGCTCTACACACAAGTGGTCTGTGAACCAGAAAAGTCTATTTGCTTCTCAAATATGGTTTTTCAACTTAAATGGCTACCTGTATATGCAACAAGACTGCTCTGGTAGATCAATGTGGACATGAGCTTTGGGTTCATCCTTCAAGTACCTAACTTGTTAATTAAGACTCAGCTTGGGTATAAGTCACCTTGTTGGCTCTGTTTCAGTGCTGGCCACACTGGAGCAGGGCTAATCTCTGTAGAGGGGCCCTAAACAAAGTCAACACCTTGTTCTTGGTTCTCATGGATCTCTACTAAGAGCTGCTTATCTTAGTGCTGTGTGCCAATGGACACAGCTAAACCTGCCATGGAATCCTGGGATTACTCAGTAAGGTGCTTCCTATCTTTACAGTTTTAAAAATCTAAACCTGTCCATATCTCCTTAAATAATACAGCTACAAATCTCACCTGTGTGTCTAGTTGTTCATGATGCATTGCTGGGAATCAGGAGAAGATTTGCATTTCTGTAGCTTACAGCTACAAAGCTCAGACACTGCTTAAATGGTTTTTGAAAGTCTGGAAGACAGTGCTAATAAGCAAATGTCATGTTGAAATGCAGTTTTCATTACCTAACCCATAGATTTTTAAATGCTTGTAACTTCAAGTGCTTTTCAGGGACTGAAATTATTCCAGGCTCTGTTTTAACTTGAGATCATTAATTTTGAACTTAAAAAAATTATTATTTTTTATTTTTGGAAATGAAAAAAAAGGAAAAGAATACCAAACTTCTTTATTTCTAATTGGGATTTTTTTTTCAACTACAGTACTAAAAAGACAAAACTTTTGTTTCAACCTTCCGTGCTTCATAGACTGTGTAAACCTTGAAACACTAATCCTCTCATAAAGAAATTTGGTGCAATAACTCTGGGTCTTTCCCTGTAAAACACTGTACTTTATGAGGTATTAACTCTAAACCTATTACAATGATTTGTAAGTAAAGGGAACATTGCTGAAATATTTTTTGCGGAAAATACCAGCACAAAATTGAACTGTGAGTGGTAGCTCCATAAAATTTGAACTGTTTCATTAAAAAGTAATTTTTTGTAAAAGAAGTTAGACTCAAACAGTTAGATTTGTAATGGATACAAGTTAAATTTACTCATTGAGACTCAGTTTTCTAGGAAGGAGTGGTAGAAAGGCAAAAGGTATGATTATTAGTAAAATTATATTCATTGAATATTTACCAAGTTGCTCCTTCTAAGCCTGTTGACAGTTTGCTATGTAAAATTTTCACATCACAATTATATGACATCCTACATATGTTATACATCCTCTGAAGGAATTAAAGTCATCTCAGCATTTATCTCTTGCAAAGAATTTAAAACACAGCCCATAGACTCTCACATTTTGAGTTAAATCTTGAGGAGTTGGACTCTTTGGCTTACTGAGATTTACTTCACTTTAAACAATGTTTTAATAATTTTTAGCTTTGTTTTGTTTGCCAGGAGAATGCCATGTGGATATACCTCTATTTGTGCTGGTCAGAATAAAGCAAAAATAAAACAAGCAAATGTACATGGAAGTTTTCTCTCAATTTTTTTTTTAATTTAGGCATAAGTGTCCTTTTCCTTAGAGATCCTTCGCAGTGAAGTGAAAGTTAAATGAGGTTTTTAAGTGAAATGCTAGCCAAGTACAAATAGTGTGGTGGTGGATGGCATCGTGTGTGTGATGGGAGGGATTGCGTAGGCTGGAAACAGTGTAAGCATAAGCAGATTCTTTTCTTTATATAGAGTAAACTGGGCATTTCAGTCATTATTTCAGTGCAGCTTTCTAGTAAAACTGTACAAGTTTGGAAGCAGCCTCTGGAGGAGCGGAACAGTGCTGGCTATCACACATGTATCTGGAATGCTAGATTCTGAGTATTCAAGTAATTGAATTTGGGTTGCAAAGACAATAGATAGCACTGACGAATTCAAGAATGCTTGAATTTAACCATGTATCTTGTAATTAGTCAAAGTGTAGTGCAAGTATTTCTTTCAGGAGGCCATGAGCACACAGGGCTCATGTGAGGATTGCAGCCAGTGGTTGTGGCACTGTTCTCACCATGACTTACAAGGATAATACACAATTGCAAAGGGCTTCTCCCCACTTTTCTGCACTGCTGTGGGAGTGGCTGAAGCTGGATTTTTTCAGCTTAGCTACTTAATGAGACTGGTGAATGAAATCACAGTTTTCATTTCAGCCTTAACAGCTTAAGGCATCTGTGGGGAAAAGTAATTTTAAGCATCTAACTCTTTAAGTTTAAGCTGATTAACTGTGCTGCTCCACTCCTTAATCACTCATCCCTTTCAACAAATAGGCCATCACTTTTACCTTTTCCCTTACCCACAACATTTTAAAGTAATTTTAGAAGCTGATACTACTCAAACATTGCATTTTTCTATTTTGTGCTTCTTTAGTCCTCTGTGAGTATCTCAAATAGTGTATCAGTGGACAACAAAAAGTAGTTTGTCATTTAGCTCAGTTAATATATTAAATTGTGCTCTCCTATTTAACCTGTCTTCAGTTGTTCATTCACAGCCAAAATTTAGGATTTGTTCATCTCTCTGACCATTTCCTTCACTTCAGTAAATCTGCAGAAGGTTGTGATTGTCATATGGCAACAGAGTTAAGAAAGGCAGAGGGAGAGACTAAAGTCTTAGAGAGGAAAACAGGGAGTAGAGCTTAAATACAAATCTGCATATAGCTACATCCCACTGGTTTGTAGGCCATATTTCTTTGTTGAATGCTTATTCCTTATAGTACCTGTATCATATTAGTGTCAAAAATATGTACCTAGAAATTAAAACATGACAGCCTTTGATTAAGCTTTCAAGTAAAAAAAAACAACAACACAGACTTTCAAATTCAATAAACAAGTGAAAAAAATACAAATCCAAAGAAAATTGATTTCTTTAAAGTCTCTTTTCCCTCTTGTTACCTCCCTCCTTCCCTTCCTTCATCATCCCCCTCACAAATTTGGATCACTGACATAACCCTTTTGAATTTTAGTAAGCATGCAATTTTTAGAAGATTTATAAATCCTCCTTAAATATAATCTTGATTCTACTAAAGGCAGAGGCACAAAAGGTTCTCAGATGGATGAGAGTATATTATCAGATATCTAGAAAATCAGAAGGCTTATTTAGCTCTGTGGTTGTACATCACCTGTCTCAGTGGTGGGGACACCTGTCTCAGGCACCAGCCATGCCTGTTTTCCATGTTTCATCCCAGTTGCCAACCAGAGTGACACTCAGCAGGTATCTCATGCTGTGCTCAGAGCACAGAGGAGCAGGGTTGGATCTCAGAAATTATTACATCCACAGTGCAACAGGTCTGTGCTCCATCAAATATGCAAGGACAAGGCAAGGAGCTCTCCTTTCCAGTACACTAACAAGGACCCTATGGCTTTGGAAGATAGGGGTGTCAGATCCAAGTCCCCTGAAGCAGACATGAAAAGGCTTCTGAGACAGGTCTGAGACACTCCTTTCCCCCACCCTCTGATGAACACAAAGACAAGAATTGTATCCACCCTGTATCCTTCCCAATAATTTGTGATCCACTGTCCAGCTGTTCTTCTGGATTGTAAGATCAGACAGCTCTCAGCATGCTTGGGTGAAGCCAATCATGTCCAACCTGTGGGTCAAGATCTCTCAGGTAATTATTGACTGGATCCCCCTTCATGCCTAGTAATTCTTCTCCTTTCCTATATTTTCCTATGGAAATAGAGAACTGGGAGACCTTGTTGTTTCACCTTCAGAAGGAGGCAGAGGAGGCACCAGTTTTCTCAGTGTGTATCTTTGTCTGCTGTCATTAAATCATCATTGTTCAGCTTTGGTCTTTCCTAATACCATCCCTTGCATGCCTAGGCAGTGTTTTCAAACTCCTCCTTTATAGCTTGTCTCTGCTTCCATCTTCTGACGGAGGAAGAGTTTTATTCAATATATATTTAGTTTATGTGAATGCTCACTGCATGTGTGAGAAAACTGGGAAACTGCATATAAATAGAAGCAGTTGAAGCTTGCACTTTAAGAGGTACACAGGAGACTCATTTCTCTCAACTCATTTCTCTCAGTTTGTACATAACAGTCACTTGGAAAAACATTATTAAATGCTTCTGTAGGAATGATGTGATATGCACAATGTGAAATTTTTGCTTTCTATTATCATTTATCCTCAGCACCACTGGAGTGACTCTAATTTGGCCCAGTTTATTTATAGATGCAGTACAAAAAAGTTGCATTTGACTAGTGTTTTTAGCAGTAATAAAAATATTCAGAATCATAGTACTATTCCTTTTGGAACTCTCTACTGATAACTATCTTGGAGAAAAAGATGCCTTTCTCTGGATTCTATTTTCAAAACTTCTATATGTGTGTTTTGTATTAATGGGCAGGGGAAGTTGAGGACTTGAGGTCAAATGAATTTTTTTAATATGATTTCTCCAGTTAATGCTTTAGGTATTGATATTTATTTGGAAATTTTACATAAAATAAAGAGATTTCAGAAAGAAAGATAAATAAGAAAACCTGTATGGAGAATATGATTTTTTTAAACAATTTTAAACTAAGCCTTAAGTCTTTTATATATTGTATGATTACTGAATCTTAAATATAGACAATACTAAAAAGGAAAAAGAACCACTGAAAACTATCATTTCTGTGCATCTGTAGTTGTTTTGCTTGGTTACTTATCTAGTGTGGCTCTGTCTACCACTGTAGTAACTGATTTATCTGAAAGAGTCACCAGTTATTCTGTTCCAAATGATTATTGTAATAATCTAAGCAATGTTCAAATACTATATTGTGATATTCAATATGATTACACTTATAATCCACATGATGTTCAAATATTTTCTTTTGATAGTGTCTTGTTACTACCCACTCACAACAGAGACAGTATGTTGTTTATCTGTTATGAAAGAGAGAGGACAGTAAGTGTTACTGAATATTCCAAAGTTCATCGTTTAAGGGGAGTTATGAAGTAAGGTAGTCATTTAGAAGAGTTATTCAGTGAATCAGATCAAGCCCATTTCATATGGCAAGGTACAAACCTTATTTAGATACATGAAGTTTCAGCTATTTATGTTTTTTCTAAAATTAGGTGAGCCATATTGTGATATGGAAATGTACACTTAGGGCACTCATGTAACTTTAACAGCCCTATCACCAATGCCCACACAACCTTAAGTGCTGTATCACAGCTGCTTTCCAAAGGCACACTTCAATTTCACTGAAATCTTCAGGGCAGAATATATTTGAACACAGAAATAATTCTATTTTTGCATAGCAAAGCTTATGTCAGATTTAGAAGTTACTTGTTATATAACTGAAAACATTTTGGTAAGTCATTGACATCCATACTACTTAAAAGGTATCCTGCTTTTATGCTTTTAAATACAGGTTTGGAAGCCTGATTGCAGTTTCAACCTGCAGCTATCAGAGCTAGGTGTTGCACAGTTTGGGACATGTGAACAGAGTACTGCAGTAATGGAATAGACATTGTGAAAGAAAGGGCAAAGAGCTTGTTGGGGTGTGCCTCTCAAATGTCACACAGGTGTTAATTTGAGGAAATGGATGACCTGAAGAGTGGCAACATGGCACCAAATGGTTCCAGAATCCTGAGCATCCCTGCTGATCGCCTTGAGCAGCTACACTGCTGAGCAGACAAGTGGATGTCACAGCCTATTTTTACAAATATTAATTGCAGGAGTGGGCATGAAAGCAAGGAAGTGTGTAGGTAGAGCCTTGCTATCCCCTTTGGAGTTACTTGCAGTAATTTTAGAGCTGCACTGCATATGCCAATATTCTTGGAGTGTGAGTATCTGTACATGTCAGCTGTAGAATACCTTAAATCTAGCTGATAATTGATTCATCTGAACTCTGTCATATCATGGAGAAACAAGACCACTTCATTTCTGTGCTGTCAAGCTCTGTACCGTTAAAAAGCCTGAGAAAATAATTCCTTTTTTTTTTTTTAATTAAAAGAAGCCAGATTTATTGTCCTTATATTTTTAAAGTTTATTCATGACTATTTGTAATTGTAATGTTGTGAGAATGTAGAGCGCAGGTCTAGCCTCACAAGATTCCCTTTTAAATTCCCAATACATGAACTATAATGTTGGCTTGTAAATTGGTCATTTCTCTCTTAGCACACCCAAATTCATACTTTATATATGTTTTTACATATTTCTGCTAAAACTTGCTGTGTAGTCTACCCACAGGTGAAGCTTGCCTGAGGGGTGAGGAAACACAACTGTTATCTATAATAGTCAGAAGAAGCCTGGATATTCAAAATTATATAATTACATGAATAAAAGCAAAATGAAGTATTCATGTAACTGAGAATATACAGTTTTGCAAAAACTGAAAGAAAACAGGGAACTTCAAAACTTAGTTTCTAAAGCCATAAACCTCTGTGTATACATTTAATATTGGCATCAAGAAAGCGGTATATTGTTTTTAGTTAACGAACGCTCTAAAGGTATTGATGTTAGTGGATACAGCAAGTGCTCCACATTTTGTGGAGCAACTATGTACTTGGTGAATGAAAAAAGATCGACAAGCCTAAATTCAGACATCGAGCTCTGAAAATTCTGGATGAAGGTAATATTGATTCTTTTCATATCTTGTGGTCTTTGTGTACCTACAGGCACGTTCTGATAAAACCTACTCTTCAAATCCCACACTGATCCCTGCTCCTTTCAGATTCACCAGACAAATACCTCTTGTAGGGGTATTTCCTGGCTTTTCTTCCAGTTTCTGAATCCCTGCCCTGTCACTGAGTCTTCTGATAGGGCAAATCCGCTGAAAATAGCTACATTTGTGCTTTATATATTGATTTTGTAGTTAACTTACTAAAGGATGGTAAAAACCAAAGAAAAACATTTGGTTTTTTTTAAAAAGGCATACCCATGCAATTTATTATTTTGACAGTAATTATATACAGGTTCCTGTTTCCAACAGACATTTTTGAAAGTATTCACAGAGCAATTAGTTTGTTATTAAGAAGATGTAACATAAAATTTCGTATGGAAGGTTTTCATTTCATATCTTAATCCATGCCATTAAAATCTGGCAAAGAGCACTCTCTTTACCCATCTGTGAAAGATGGAAGTAAATGCTTCTGCAGCCTTATTGTGGATAGCAGCTTGGATCTCAGCAAGTATGTTTCAACTCTCTGTGAGAGAAGGGAGATATGAAATATGTGCCCCAGAGTGGCATTGAGTAATTGTTTGGAGTAAAATGGGATTAAAGAGTAAATCCTACCTCTATAGCACTGACTGACAGATTTCATAGTGTGAGGAAACAAGATAAGCGTTAATGAAGAGGAAGTGCTAATCTGGTGTATTGTGTTTTTTCCTCAGTGGTCATGATTTTTGATTTTTTAATTTTAATATGGTTTCATTTACCTCATCACTTAACTCCTTCTACTAAGGAATATTTTGTTTTGTGGCCAAAAAGGGAAACCAGTGCTTTCAGCTGGAAAGTTTAAGTGGCCTTTCCTTCTGTGTTGCACCTAAAACATATTATCTTTAAAGGCTGAGACATCAGTTCCTGATGATGCTGAGAGGCAAAATGCTTATTCTATTCTTTGTTTGAATGTGATAAATTTCCTTCATATATAGAGTTCCAAACCGAGGTTATTTGAGGTAAACAGTGGATATAATATATGTGCAGCTGTAGTAGTATGTCCAATGATGATGATACTGGATGGTTCTGTAGGGGTTGCTTTTAAGGGAGTTGTCCTACCTGTCTTTGTGTTAAAGATTTAAAATAGTTTCATATTATCTGGTTTGTGGTAGTTTTTGTATTCATCTTGGCAATAATGAAAACATGAGGGTTATTTAGGGTTTTTTGTTTATGAAAGACGTGTTTAACTGAACCAAGAAATGAAATAATATATCTATATTGTCCTCTTTGTATTTTGGTTAGGCATATAATCCTATTTCTTTCTTAATGAATTTGTTTAGAAGCCTCACTGAATACCCACTCAATATTATTTAGATTTCATTTTATGAACTTACAGCAGTAATGCTCTACTTAAGACCACATTGGAGTTGATATTACATCAAGTTTTGTCATTACAGTATCTAGCTATAAAAAGTTTCTTGTAGCTGAACTGTGTTTTGTTTTGCTACCTAAGAATGATTTCTTAGGTAGCAAAATTATTTGTACATCTTAGATTGATCAAAAATTTTTTTTGGTCAATTTTCCCTAGATAAATTAATAGCCTTAGTATTTTTCTAAACATTCAGAATTTCTGCCAGTAAGCTGAAATCCAGTTAGTTTTAAAGCTTGATTGAAAAAGTGATTTCCATTGCTTTGTTCACTTATCTTAGAAGTGGTTTCTCAGTGTCCTAGGTTTGAAAAGATGCAACTCTTTCAACTTTGACAATTTCCATAGGAGTGTCTTTCTGAATTTTTCTGTTTTTTCTGTTGTGGGTTTTAGTTGCTGTCACTGTTTGCCTGTAATGATGTAATCATGGTGAATACTTTTTTTCCTGAGAGGCTTTCTGATTTAAGGAAGAATGCCAGACACTTCAACTTTTTGGAAGCAGATTCAGAAAACACCTCAATAATTTCAGAAAATTCTTGCCTCTTCATTTTGATAGCTTTTGATGAAGAAGATTATGACATATTTATATTTAAGTGTAAGATGACATAATTTTCTAAATAACAACTGGGGATTTGAGGTCCAAGAGCATGGTATGACAGGTGTGAGACAGACAGAGGTTTACCACACGGGCTACGGTGACTTTGCCTTACAGTGCGTTTGCCTTTTGTTGGCACTGTTTGGTATGGCAGATGCTCTTGCATCATCTGGTAGAACCTCATCTCTGCGCAACTATCCCATCCTATAAATGGAGGCTGCATGTTTCCGTGTGAGATGCTCATTGAGAATGAAGATACATTTTTCAGTTCCTTAAATATATCAGTTTGAATCCTATGAAACAGAGTTTATTAGCTGTCAGTGGTTTATCTTTCATCTCCTTCTACTCAGGACTGTTACTAAGTACAACTCCACGTCTGAAGCAGCAAGAGGCCTTTCGTCACCATGTAAACTATGCACATTACAAAATATTTCAATAATCTGGTAAAGTTTTTCCTTCTGCTTTTCTGCCTAAAAGTTTATGTTTGGTCTGAATCGTCTCTTAAATAAGAAAGAGTAAAAGGCAGTGGAAAGAAAGAATGGTTTTGTCCCAAAAGCTTTCTGAATGTTGTTACAGGTCCCCTTTCTTGTGCACCTGCAAGAGTTGTGCACACTAGAAGCAAGTGATTCAACATATGTAGTAGAGTGACTGAATTATAACACTAATTTACATGCTGGAATATGAGTCATGTTTACTTCTGCTGCTACACAATTCAAATATGTGTCCAGAGCAGTTAATCATAGAAGAGCTCAAAGGTAGGGGAGACTGTAACAAGATTAGGTTGGTTACTTACCAGCCAAAAAAATAGAAGAGAATTTAATTATCACTTGAACTCTGTCCTTGTCAAATAGCTGTGAATTAAAAAGCCCAGTATCCTATGGCATAGCATAATAAATGAAATAAACTTTGAAACTTGTTTTAGAAAGGAAACACGATTTTTTTTCTACTTGATTAACTAAAAAGACATGATGTACGTCCCTATATTTTGTGTGTCTTCTTCACTAATGAACCAATTTAAGCTAAGTGTCAATTCTCATTGTCAAATTTTAAGCCTAATATACCAACTGTTTTTATTCTCACTTGCTGATATTAAATTAATTTTTAAAAATTGATCTGGAGAAAACAAACAATATGCACAACGTGTAGGACTCCTGTAAGGTTTTGATTCACTTTAAGGGATTCCTTATGTTTGGTGCAGACATCTGGATAGTCTAAAGTACCCTCTTTATTTACAGGATTGTACAGGACATAGTGCATTTCTAAAAAATAAATCCCTCCGTCCCCAAACCCCTTTTCAGTTACAGTGTTCAAACTTGTCACAACAAGAATAGGTCGAAGTCATTGGAATAGACAATTTTTTCAAGTTACAAATGCTGTGCATAAGCATCTTGCTCATGACTAATTTCAATGTGATTTCTTCATGATATCTCTGTTTATTGTCACTTCCATAGTAATGCTCCAAATAGCTTGGATATTTTACTGGTACTATTTTTGGTTCCAGAACTAGTGAAAAAGGAAAATCCCATTCTCACTGCATAGTTGCCTCCCACAGAAAAACTCCCCTTTTATCTGACCATGCTATAAGGCAGCTGGCAAACTTCAAACAGAAGTTCAGAGGGAGCTTCTCGAGACGGGGACACTTTGTTGGGCTGCCATGTTCAGTGCAGCCATGTCATATTTCTCCACCCTACAAGAAGGGATTGCTCTTGGCCATTCTGTGTATTTAAAAAGACCACCCAGTGAATGAACTAACAAAAATTGCTACAACAACCTATGGAGAGAACCCTTGATTGTGTAGGGCTCTGTATTTTGTCAGTTTTTTGCCCAGTAGTAGTCCAGTGAAACACCTTGGGAAAGTAAGAGATACGTTTAACCCCTATAACAAAATAAAAGGTCTGTTGAACACACCTGAAGTCCTCCAACAGAAATAGATTACTGCAGTCCTATTTTGTAGCCCACACAGATGGCATTGTACTGGGGAATTATGAAACATAGATTGATTTTGTTTGTTATGAAAGGTAAAGAAGAATAGAAACCTAAGTGCCAGCAATTATCCATAGAATTTGGAGTTAACAAAATAACAAATGATAAAGAAAAATACATAATTTGTATCTGCCTTAAGCTTATTTTGTAATAGGTACAGAATTTACATAACTGTAGTGCTGGTACCTGGAAAAGTATGGAAAAAACAGCATTGAAAAGTCTACTTCACCTGTTACATTTAAATTAAAATACTTTGTTTGAAGAAACAGTGAGGGAGGTTTTTAGGGATGATAGGGTTTTTTGCCCCTTTTCTTTTGAAAGATGTGTTTTACTTTTAACACTCCAATAATCTGATACACATCACCATGTTTTTCTCAGAGACATCATGGCATTCTGTTCTCAGAAATGCAAAGCACTATGTTTTTAGGTGATCTGTGATTTATTTTTTCTCTCCCAAACCTCATGTAGGTAGAATTTGCTGATAGTCATTAAAAAAAAAAAAGGAAAAAATCTTTTATTTTGCCAAAGGTGTTCCTTCTTTTGCATCTTCATTAGGCAGCTTTCTGTTGCATTCTTGCTTTTTTGTTCTGCTTTTCATAACCTTTGGTCCTCTTTTTGTCTTTTTATTAGCATCAACCAGATTAGGTATTGAAGATGTTTGATAGACTATATTGTCCGGCCTAGGTCTGTTGTTCATAATTTTCTTCCATTTTTCCACTTCTGATCAGGTGACTTAATACTCTTTGATCTTGGCTTAGATACCTCCTATTGTATATATTTGTCTTACACATTTTGCATAGTTCAGCCTCAGCATATCTTCCAAAATCTCACTCCATACAACTTCCTTCTTAAATATTACCCTCAAATTTTCTGAGCATCAGTTGCCACAGATGTTCAAGGCATTGTGATGCCTGTTCTTGGGTTAGGCTTACATAATTTGCCAGAAGCAATTGTCCTAGGTACTAATTATATTCCTAAACACATAGAAATTATTTAATATACGGCTTCCCCTTGCAAGTATAAATGCTTCAGAGGAAATACAGATTATAAACACTGAAGTCAACCTTTGACCTATGAACAACAATGGGAATCATAAATAGGGACATTGTGAGAAGTTACCAAAGCCTTTTATGTATGAAAATTATTGGAAAAACCTGACATAGTAGTAAGGTGAGAAATAGGGTGTGTTGATTTTAATAAAGATACAAGGAACATGTGACATCGAAGAATGTTAACACATTCAGGAGAGAGCTGAATACAATTGCAAATGATAAAGTAGACTGATAGAACAAGGTAATAAAAAGGCTTCAGAATAGAGAAAATCATACCTTTTCAGATCATCTCTAAGCAAAATGTCAAATCAAAGTGGGAGGCAAAATATCTCAGAACCACAGATTTATTAAAATCTACTTATATTATGCAATCTTGAAAATCTTAATTCTCTAAATATGCAAATAAAAAGATTTGGTGCATGACTTCATAGGTGGCTTAAATTTCAGCTTTAGAAGAGAAGGGCTTGATGAAATTACTTTAAAAAAAAAAAAAAGAAAACCTGGGTTTAAGCCTCATATGTGTAGTCCTAAAGTAGGTTAGATGTGGTAAAATTTATTAAAACTTTCAGAAATTCTGCATTAAATGAACTGTAATTTTTTGATATCATCTTAACAGGGCTTTGAGAAACTGCTACTATTTGAGACCCATATTTAAGAAAAGAGCAATAAGCCAGGATTAGTTGGTTTGTGTATTCACTCTGCCAGATTAAAAGCAAAATATTTCAGGTTGCACCCTGCATGTTGTTGAATGGGAAATCTGCTGGGGGGGTCTTTTTGTTTACAAAAAAAACCCAAACAAAACAAACAACTTTTTAAAACCTTGCAAGATTTATGGGAAACTACTTTTCCTTTCATAACTCAACCCAATAATAAGTCAGTAGGGATAAGAATGATATTTTAATTCCTCATTTCATAAGAAGAAGAAGCAGTAAATTCAAGAGCCTGTATCTTAATTCTGTGGCCAAATTCCATAAGAAAACTGCTTTATTTCTGTACTGATGCAAAGTTCTTTTAATCTGGTGGGAAAAAACCTTTTATTTTAAAGTCTCAAGTAATGTGGCTCAATATCAGTTTTAAAAAGTGCCATTTAAAAAGTATGAAGATTAGAACTGATGGGTAAGCTAACTCAAGTGTGCCTTCAGCTGCTCTCACTGCCCAGTTTGCTGTTCTGTTCCTTCAAGTGCCTGATCTGCCTAAGTATGACTCCAGGGAAAGCATGTGCTGCAGAAGCTTGAGACAGAGAAGGTACCAGTTTGTCATCTGATTCTGCGGCAGTTTCTAACTGAGGCAGGATGGTTCCATCCTGGTACTGAGAGTGACACTGAGCTCCATCACACAAGAGGGAAACCTGGCCTCGGTGGAATACCAGGTGACAGCTATTTCAGAGAGAATCACTTTTTCCACTTTTTGATGGGCCTGAGCCCTGTCTCTGGGAGTCACTTTTGCCCATGTCCTTCTGCTGGCCGCCACTGCAGAAGATACGGCATGAAGTGCCTGAGTGGGAAAGCTGCTGGAGCTGAAGGTGAATCTGAAGAGCTTTTGTCTTCCATTGACTTCCACCAGCTGAAGACTGTCTTGAATCTGGGCTGCTGCTGAAGACACTTTCTACTCGTGGAAGCTTCAGTGTCACAGTAAGTGGTCAGTATGGCCTCCACAAGAAGGCTTGAAGTCACGTTATTTCCTGGTATTGCACGGACTTCTCCAGAGCTTGGTGTCCTTTTGGTTACTGCTTCTGTTTCAGGAGTTTCTCTTTCTTTGAAGTTATTACCCTTATACAGCCTTCCCTTCCCCTTTGGTCATTTGCTGTTACCTGTTATCATCTCTAAAAATTACAAGAAAGCTGATATTTACTGGAGGAGAAGGCATTAACACTCTGTTGCCTTCTCCACATGTGTTCCCTGGGTTTTTACACTTGCATCTGTTCCCTAGCCAGTGAATCCTGGAAAGTTTTAAGTTCCTTTTTCGAGGTTTCCAATGAATGTCAGGAGGCCTTTTGTTCTTGGAAGTGAAGAAAAACAGCTGAGGCAGACAAAAGTGCTTTTTCCTGCTGATCCCTACAGCATATGAAACAGAACAGAAAGAACAAGAGATACATGGAATACAAGACTGACTTTTCGGGGTAATTCACAGCATCCAGACTTTTTTACATTCCGTAAATCACACAGGAATTGTGACCCTGGGAAGGGCCAGAATGATATAACAAAAGTTAAGGAAAGAGGAGGCGTGTGCCCTTTGTGAGTGCAAGGTTGCTCCCTGAGTTCAGCAAGGTAGAGCAGGATACAAATTTAATATTTTCAGCCCCTAGCAAAATAATCCTTTCTCTTACTCTCTTCCCATGTTATATTCCACAGATGTTGCTTCTCCAAAGTACTGTGGTTCCATTGGACTTTGGTGTTTCCTTGGTATAGCAATATGTATTATCATTAAGGGAAAAGGATTTATGCTCTTATTATTCTGCAGATTTTAATGTATTTATGAGGACTGCTGAAAAAGAACAGCCAACCTCTTCAAATAACCTAAAGCAAAAAAAAAAAAATCCCAAACAACAACAACAACAACAAAAATTTTCAGAACAGTTTTAAGATATGCATATGCCTGAAAGCTTCTTTGTAGATTAAAAACAGGGAGGAAATTAAATACTCTAACCTTAACCTTATTAGTCTCTGAAATTTGGGGGTTTTTCTCAGCGTTTGTTGAGTAATGTATATATCTATATATGTGTGTGTATGTGCGTGTATCTATGTATTTCAACTACTGGCTGTTCCCTCCACTTACAAAATTTTCTGAAGGAAAGAAATGCCTAAAAGGAAAGAACAAAGGACAGGATTATCATGTTACACAAATGCATACTGTGGCAGGGAGGGTAGCTGAGTTGAGTGTAAAATAGTTCTGTAAAACTTGGATGAAATAAGAATAGAGATCAAAATCCCAAGCAGAATTTGAAAACAAGCTGTAGACGTGAAAAATTCAGCTTTTGTAGTACGTTTACATTTTCTTAAGGATGTTACCAAGTTTTGGAAAAAGACTGTTAAAAATGTTGTTTCTAATGGCTTAAGTTTGCGAAAGGAACTTCTGTATTCTGTATTTTATTTGTTGTTGTTGGGCCTTTTTTCCCTCTTTTTTCCTTTCACCTTTAGCCCCAGAGATGATACCTAGAGTAAAAAATACACTGTTCTGGTGCTTTTGACTGCATGGTTTAAGACTGGCATCAGATATAGATACCAGGGCAAGGGCTGCTTTGAGAACTTAACTGGCCGTCTGCTTGCTGTTTTATTTTTCCCTTGCAAGGACATCTCTGAAGTTCCTGGTGATTTAGGGGAAGTGCAATATCGTCTCATTGCCATCAGTTTTATTAATAGCAAGTAGTGCATATGGCTATGTAGAAGCATTCTCTCTTGATCAGTACTTCTACTGAATGGATTGGCTTTATCATATATTTTATAAATCCTCCTTTAGGAGCATAAGGAGGAAGTACTCAGATACGCAGGCAGCTTTCTTAAATATTTTGCTTATAATGTTTGCAACACATACCAAGTGGTATGAAGATAATTCAAAAAATGTATTAAGATGCAAGATGATTCACTAGCAGTGAGCTGCAGATGGTCTATTATTGAATTACTAAGTAACAGTGGGAAGGCCAGGACAATAATTATGGCATTTACCTGCACAGGGGCCAGCAAGCTGTTTAGACCTAGTTGTCTGAGAGGCAGTCTTGCTGTTTTGCACACTAAGCATAATTTTTTGTTCACTTACTTGTTATCAGAAGGTAACTGAGAAAAAGAAACCCTTTGCAGACTGGGTTAGAATAAAATAAGTCTGTAAAGGGAATTCTCCAAATTTCTATGTTAATACCAAGAATTCCAGACAGTATGTAAATAGTTATAGTCAAAATTAACATTATGCGTGGAAAAACATAGCCATGTATGGAGCACCTCACAAGGATGTCAGCAATTTCTTGCAGGAAAAAAATTTGAAGAACATGGTTTGCTAGAATTTAGCTCAAGTTTCTAACAGACTTAATACATTTTTGTCCTTTTTATCATCTTTGTTGCATTCTCATGTTGTGTGCTTTTCTATTTATAATCTAACTGCCATATAGATAAGCACTTCACACATAAATTCATCAGAAGAAGGATCAAATGAGTATGAAGCAATCTACAATTACTATAGGAGAGACTTTAATTATCCATACCCAATTTATAATTGAGTAAGAAAGCAAGGGATTTTTTAAATAAAAAATAACACCTAGGCAATTATCGGGGAAGATTACATCATTTAAAATGTATTTTGATGACTTCTAATTTTAATTTTGATCCATTTTATCTCAACATTTAGGTAGAAATGAATTACACCAACTCATTTTCTTTTTAACAGTTCAACTACCTGTTTGTAAAATGTCTATGAGAGAACAAACTCCCCAAGGTGCATTTCAGGATGTTTTCCATGCTAGAGAACAGCAGAAAGCTTGATCACTCGGTAGTTTTTATTGACTTTCCGTGCAGTTCTGTGTCTCCTGGTGAACGTCTTTTGTCTCAGATTCCCTCAAGTTCATTTGAGTAGCAGAATTACACAGTCCTGTTCAATGTCAACAGGTGCACCCAAATCTCTTTAAATAATTCATTGTTGTTTGAAACTCTTTTTGTAAACAACATCTGACAGTAGAAGACTGCTCACATTCTTTTCATTCTTTACTCAGAAATGTCACTCACACATTTGATTGCATAGTTTAAGTATGAATTTATTATTAAGCACATGTCCCAGATTCCTCATTCTGCATAATACATTGAGCCAAACAGATACAAATAGTAATTTTTCATGCATTTTATTTTACTGGAGTAAAAGTAACTAATGTTTTACTGTAGATTAAAGCCTTTTCTTTTACTTTATTGTCTTGAAAATCACAATTTAAGGCATAAAGACTGAAAGAGGATGATCAGTTGGATGCCTTGTTAGCTGTGGCTAATGACTTTAAATGGAAGAAGCTTTTTCAAATGGTGGAAAATGATTGATTTAAAGCAAAGCTTATTCTTCTCACTTTTTTCCCCCATTGTCAAAATACTTCCCCCAAGATGCTGCAGATGGTCACAGTCTTTTTTCAAACTTTTTTTGTCTTGCATTTCCACAGCATTAGGCTTGATTTTTTCTGTTGGATTGCTTTAGGGAACCCCACATCAACACTCATTTGCAATATCCAAGTAAGATGATGCAGTATGATAGCTTGTTCTCAAAAGAAGGTCATTATTTTTTCTTTAACCCTTCCTAGAGATATGCTATAGCCAAACATATTACCAGAAATCCCAACAGCTCCTTTTAGTAAGGGAGGATGCTGTTGGCAAAGGTTTAATATTATAAGCTTTCACAGTATATTTAGTTTGTATGTCTTTTTCTGTATTAACATAATTCCATAGAGTGTTGGAAACAGTTTATATTGTTCATTTAAAGATTAGTATAATCTGTCATTTCAGATTGTTTCATTTGGTTTGTTTCATGGAATCATTAAAAATTTAAGCTAGAGAAGACCTATGAGGTCATCTCATTCATCCCTAGAATCCAAAGGTGGAAGTAACTCTACCACTAAATTATTATTGCCATTAAGTAAAATGTCATTTTTGAGTTTAAACTTTCCCTGCTTCAAATTTTTGATTAACTTAATCATAAGCAGTTTGCATGTTCTTTCTCACATGTAAAAGTGTCGGCAGTACTGCAGTTTTAGATTATTCTGCCTCAACTGTGTTTTCATCTGGCACACTGAGTGATATATCTCACTTTCTATCTTCCAATAAATTATTAGGGGAGCACAGAATTCATCTGAGCATTCATATTCTTAATGCTTGACCAAACCTAAGCTCTTCTGTTCTACTCTTTTGATAATAATAATACTAACATTAATGCTAATACTAATACTACTAAAAACATAATAATTAAGCAGTCAGGACTTCTTATAATAGCCATTGTTTCAGTGGCTCTCTGTTCCCAACTCTTCATAAAATACTAAGAAAACCCCATACCTTGATGTCTCCCTAAATGTTGTAAATTTGCTCAAGGCAAACAAAACAATTCTGAATTTTGCAAATGAAGAAAGGGGAAAAAAGGAAGGTGTTGTTACCAAGGAGAAAAGATAGTATTTTTAACATGAAGTATTAAAAAACCCCAAGAACTGGTTTCAGAAAGAGAGATTGAGAGGCATGATAATACATACAAGAAAAACCCAAAACAAAACAAACAAACAAAAAAAAAATCAAACCTCACAAAACCTAAGGAAAGCCCCCAAAAACTCAAGAGGGGAAATATGTTAGTTATATGTGGAAAAATATATGACAAAAGAGACTGTCAAATGAGAAATGAAGAAGCACGCTATTTTGACATGTTGAAGTTTTTATATTTTCAAAAGAGTTGTTAGTATAAGAAGCTCTTGAGCTGGGCTGCTAAATGAAGCATATATGCTGCTGAAGCAGAGAGCTTTATGTGTTGATTCAAGGAGGAATCTCCCTGAAAAGTAGACCAGTTTTTGTCTTGTCTTAGGTCATGGTATCACAGGGAACCTAAAAGATGAAGTAGCTCTGTTGGTAAGAGGACAAGGAAGAAGCTGAAAATTTCTTTTTCAGTTTTATCTTCATGTAATTCCACTTCAAGTACTGTGTGGAAGTGATAACGAGAAGCCTACTAATATGCAGGATGTTATTGCTTTGGGTATCATAAAAAGGAGTTTGATATTTACTGGATTTGTCCCCCCTTCCTACTTCTCCTTCCTTCATTATTTTTGTTCTACATTTTGTTGCAGACATCCAGAGTCAGTGGTGCAAAATGTGGTTCTAGAGACTGCTGTCACTGTACTCCAGCTGCCTGTACACACATTAGGAGTGGCATTCTGTCATATCACACTCTCCAGGAGCCTTAAGGTGTCTTGATATTAGCTTTATACAAGTGCTCAGTGTTTCTTTGCTACTGTCATCTGGTCTCACCTATGCAGAATTTTCAGTACGTATAATTTCAATTAATGAAAATTTCAACTCAAAAAGGTTTATTTGTTCTTATGAGGAACAATATCTGATATTTGTAAGATAAGGAAAAAATCCATAACTCTTGGGGGTCTTTTTAAATTTTAAGCTTTTACATTACTCGGCAATACATACATATTACCTGCCAACATTCTACATGCAGATGTGCTCTTTCTAGTTGTGATTTGGTTTATGCACATTGCTAGTAAGATTGCAGAAAATGACATTATACTTGGAATATTTTTTATCAGTTATAGTCATCAGTGCACTCCATATATCTTGTGTATTTAAATCTTTTCTATAATAGGTCATGCTTCTATTCTCTGGACACTTGCTCCAGTGCCTTTTTATTTTCCTATATAAGAAACACTGTCAGTGGCATAAATCTCTGTAAATTTTCCAGCTGATATTCAGGCTGAAAGGCACCTCAGTAGGAATTTATGCCAACCTCCTACTGAAATAGGTCTTTGTCCTTCACGTCCCAGAAACTTGCTCCAAGAGAATATGCTCCGTGATTTTCCCTTGGGTTGAAGTGGGGCTGACTGGCTTTCTTAAGACTTCAGCCAGCTCTGCAGCAGCCTTGGATGATGAGGTGCAGCAGATCTTACAAACTTGATGAGCTCTCACGAGTAATCCCTTACCTGATGGCAGTTCCTTGCTTCCTTGAACCCTAGGTCCTGAAGCCTCAGCAGTATCCGCTGGCACAGTCCCACAGTTTCTGTGTTTACACTTTCCATGTATCAGTAGAGGATCTAGGTAGCTGGTTGCTAGCTCAGAGCTCTGCAAGTCACTGCCCAAGGACAGGAGGTGGGAGTGCCAAGTGATCTAAGGAACTGTGGGAGCAGCAGTCCCTGTTCAGGAGCAAGTGGGGGGAGGCCTGACTTGTCAGCAGAGGTGCTTCATGTGGGTGCTGTGAGACAGAATGGAAGAGGGACTTGAAAAGGTTGTGAATGTAGTGTCCATGGCTTGGGAGAGAGGGCAGCTTCTTGGTGAGAGTTAAACCAAGGGCAGAAGTAGTTTATTGTGCCTGTGGAAGAGAACCTTCTCAGTAAGGAAGTCTTTTTGTCTCTCTTTGGCCAGAGAGAGAAGAGCCTCCATGTTATTTTCCACACTATATTCAACTCTGAGGAGATATTGCCTCTCTCTGCTATAGTGGATATGGGTCTTCTGCCTGCAGATGAATAATCACCATGCAAAAGGTCTGAGGAATCTCAGACCTCACACAGAAAACTTTTCTATTATCCAAAGTCTGTTCTGCACAAGGAGCAGTTACTGACCAAGTGCCCTGGTGTACCTACCACCAGGTTAAAGGGAGCAATTCACTGAGTGTCCATGCACTTCCCAAATCATGATGATCCATTGATGCATCTGGGTCTGTGCTTCCTGTGTCACCCACATTGTCCCCACACCCCCAAGGATAAACATGTAAGGAATGCATGTAGGAGTAATACTTCAGTGATGGATAGTGTGGTCTTTTCAGGTTCTCCCTCATGGCAAGCCTGGAGGTTTGGGTTCAAACGACCTGTGAGATCAGCTCATCCCTTATAAACTGGAGGGTTCAGTGATGCGGTCCTGTCTGAACCCTCTTTTTAGTAGATTAATGTTTTACCTAAAGTAGTTTTACTTGTATTATGATTATTATTCCTTATTTTCAAGAAACTTGGCATCACCCTTTTTGGTTTAATGGAATATTCCTCTCACACTGGACTGCAGACGTAAGTTAGAAACCTGCTGATGCTGTCATCAAGCTGAACCACTGCCCAAGACACTTGTAGTCCTCTTTTAGAGGTTAAGATACATAAAGTAATGTCATATTCATTAAGTCATTTCTCTTTTTCCAAGAGTGGCAAGAGGTAGCCATTGACTGATAAGACAGAAGATGGTTAAATGTAGAAAACTATAATAGGTAATAATAGCAAAAATTGGTTTAACCAGTTTTGAAGTAGAAGAAAGTGCAGGTAAAGAAAAGAAAGGCTTTCAGAGCAGAAAATATGTGTGACTGAAGAAGGAACAGCAGAACTGAAGAACAGTTTGAGAACTTTCAGTCACTTGGTATAGTGGAGGAGCCTCCTCATGTTTGCTGTGCTTTACAAACTTTTAGTGGTGCTGAAAGTTGCATGTGGCAGTGTCAGCTCTGTAGGAGTTTGGACCTAATTATCCCCATCAGAGTTGTAGAGCACTTCGGTGCAGTGCTTCTAGCTGATTTTTCTAAAATCTAATTTGTTCTCAAAACTGCTCTGAGAACTGAGCAAGCACACAGGAAACGCAGTGAAGCGAACCAGAGAATTTGGTTTGCGAGTGTTTATCTAAATGGGATTGCTAATGTACTCACAGCCTCTCTGAAAAAAGGGGAAAAAACTTGCAAAAAAAGCATATTCGGCTTGTATGCTTGTATTCTACCAAAAAATAGAGAAATTACCATTTCCTGAAAAAAAATACACAAAAGACCCAATGAAAAAACCCAAACACCCAACAAGCACAAAACATCTCTGTTTAATTAGGTTTTCCAGATATCAGTTTTCTGAAATACATGTTCAAGCATTGGACTTCCAACACCCTTGCTTTTACTTCCAACACCTGCATTCAGTGTATTGTTTCCAGCAATCTAAGATGTTTAATGGGTTTACACAGCTTTCAATTAAATTTGAATCACAGGCTCAGATCATAATATGCTTGACTAAAAATCTCTGTTTACATAAATTTGTCTTTTTTATCTTAACAGTTTACAGTACAAACATGAGGTATTTCTTTGCAAGCTTAAAAGGTTACTTCATTTATATGTGACATCTTTGTTCTGACACTTGAATTTCTCCATTGTTTAGAATAAAACAGTATCAGGTCTGTGTAAGCTAGTAATCAAGAGACAAAAAGTGTTTTAAAATGAGATAGTTCAAACCTGTTGAGCCATAGTAATTTCTCCTTGTCTTCTTAACTCCCTATTCTAAGGTAACTTGTTTTGCAATACAATGGAATGAATTCTGCTCAAAACAAAGACAAAAGAAAAGATGCAATTAAATCAACTTTCTGGCCTTCTTAACCTTGCTCTCCCCCAGTCAATGCAATTTGTTCTTTGTATAGACTTTTCAATTGTTTGCAAAGCACTTCTCTGATAAGTGTTAAATAAATGCTTAATATTAATATTACAAGTATATTTCTTTGCAACTCATTCATTTAATTGACCTCTATTTTACTACAGCTTATAATGATAATCAATTAAATCCTTTTTCAGCCTTCATTGATCTTCTTTCATCCCACATTTTGTTTTCTAACTGTTTTTCATCTCAAATCCCTTTAAAAGATAGGAATAAATGTAAAATTGCTTAAACTTATTTTAGCTTCCCCCTCCTCTTCTCAAGCTACCCACAGATTTGGAAGATTTTTACAGTATTTCAGTGACAGAAATTCAAAATAAGCATACTCATTAAGCTATATGGATGAAATAATGATGATCAACTGAAGTTAAACAGAACAATTGCAATAGTTTATCAGTATATTTGAGAGGAGTGCAAAAAACCACCTCAGGTGTTTTGTTCTTTTCAGTGGTAAAAGGGAAGTGAAACAGTCCTAAACCTTTTTCTTTGTCACATGGAGAATAACTGGTCAGTTCTATATTTTGGATGCAACACTCCACAGCAGAAATAAACTTGTAAGAAATATTTCCATCTCTTTTGTCATAATTTATTTTTATTTTTCTTGTTGCAGTAGTCCTTAAATCGTTGGCTTAATAATATCCATCATGATGTCCTTAGCAACATTCTTTGCTTGTTTTTACTATTTATTTATTAAATAAAAAATTTAACGCAGTTTCATGAGGTTCTTTTTCATAGAGTTACAGAGGTGATTTGCCATTGACTGTGACTCTTATTAAAATCTCTGTGATACCTCTTCCATATTTATGCTTTAGACAAACCTGTTTCCAAGATGTGTTCTACATTTGGTGTTTCTAACTCAGCATATTCCTTGTCAAAGTAATTCACTAGGAGCTGGGTTTGTTTTAATGGTAGATTCCCCAGAATGGGGAAGCATTTTGTATTAACTGTGTGTACTAGAATGGAAATTCCCAATTATGCCATCCTGGTTTTTATTGTTGTGAATGATTCATAACCTGCTTACATGAAAACCTGCTGGTCTGTGGGGTGGGATACATTGGAATTCCATGGCACAAAACAAGAGCAGCGTTTTGTGATACTGGCTAGGAGCAAAAATGAGAAAGAAGAGTGAAGAGCACAGAAGAAATGCAAAGACTTGGAATATCAGTGAGTGAGATCTATTTTAAGGTTTCTTTCATCTGTGGTCATATTCCAGAGTTAGAAGTATCTCAGAAAATGACAACTGAAAAAACCAATCCTGCCACAGCAAATCATGACTAGCAAAAGGAAGAGAGAGTACTCTTAGAATTCTCAGATCACAAGTGTGGAGAGGTTACTTTTTGAGCTTAAGTTAATAATTGAAAGATCCTTTTTGCATCTGACCTGTTAAAGAAAGGTTAATGAAATGACCTCTATAAAATATCAGATTATTATTTATTGCATTGAAATGCATTAAAATCTAAGGTAATAGGAATTATAGGTGCTGTTTCTAAATAGCTGATTTTATAATGGTTTTCACCATTATAAGGCATTTTATGTGGAAGGAAGTATTTAAGAAAGAAGAAGAAATAATATTTGGAAAGCAAATAATTTTCAAGATAGCTAGAACATAATGCCAGTTAGAAATAAACAGGAATAGAAAAGAGCAGCATGAAGAAAAATGCAATCTAAGTCAGTTTAAAAATATGTATATATTCGTATGTGTATACACACAAATAGATTAAAAGTTCAAGCCATTGGATGTAAACACAATCTGATGGAATCTGAAACATTTAGAAAATAGCTGGTGAGAACTATAAACAGAACTGTAATAAGGAAAGTTGAAGCAACAAAAGAGTGGTTCTTGAAGTATAACAGGAGTTGTTATTGCACAGCATACTAGAAGTCAAAAAGTTACTTTAATGGGGGTTTATTGTTGTTATTACGATTATTAATAAAGTGTTCAAAGAGGATACAAAATTATTGCCATTTAATTAAGAACTGAAGAAACAAGATTATTATACTTTTTCTTAATTAAATTCAATTTGCAAATATAAACATGACAGAAATAAGAATATGCTTTCCTATTGTAGAATAGACTTTCCTAATACACTTGATTTAATATTACCTCTGTCCTAAGAAATTAAAATATCATGCATTAAATAATTATAAAAACCAGGGTTTTGATGAATTTCAGATGTATCAGGAAAAAGCCTTCAAATGCAGCTATATGTAGTCAACAGCAAAAAAACTTCCTCTTTTTACTGTAAGTCTTTTTTTTTTGTAGTGTCCCAGATGACAAAATAAGATTGTTTCTTACCTGCTAGATATTGCATGTATCTTAAGGATGGATGCTACGATTAGAAAAGGCTTATTGTTGGTAAAGGAGCAGGTCATGGCTAGCAAATTTCAGACAGGTTAATCAGTATTATCTTAGCAGGGTCAAAGAAGATGTCATGCAAGATAGACAGATAGATGGATATCATTATGGAGATATATCTTTGTATCTTGCATAAACAAAGATTTCAGACCATACTTAAAGTAGTCAGCTTTGTTGGGCAAATGATTGGAAGCCAGGATGGGACAGTTCCAAGCGTGACTTTAAAGCCAAGCATATTATTTAGTTGGAGTGGAGTGATTATTTAAGAGTGTCTTTGTTTTTAATTCAAGTCCTACAGGAGTTTACTAACTAGTTCTTATTTGCCAATAGTTCAAGAAAGATGCTGATAAATGTAAGAGTATTTACAGAATGAGAATGACCAAAGATCGAGAAAACTTTCTCTGTGGTGAAAAATTCACAGAACTTGATCTGATTAGTTCATCAAGGGGATGATAAGAAGTACCTGCCTAGAAAAAAGATATCTGATAACAGGGTTAATGTGTAGTCCAAGAGAAGTAAATCATCCAAACTCTGGAACTTGAAGCGATAAAAATCCAGACTCTGGTATTAAGTTGTTAATAATAAAATTAAATCAGATTTGATCAACTGTTTTAAGAATGCTCTCATATCAAGATTATTCTATTGTGTGTGAATTCTTAGTTCAGAGACATCTTATGAATGCTTAATTCAGAAAAACCTTGTCAGTTCTTTTTCTTTTGGAAGCCAAAGTAGATATAGCTGCTTATCACAAAATATTTTTACCAGCCCTTGGAAAGTAATATATTAATAACTCAAATTTAATTGTTAAAAACAATTTTATTGCTCAGTAATCCTTCATAATACAAAAGGATTAGGTTCACTGATTTATAGCAGTTCACTTTGTACTTGATATAATCAATGTTACACCAAGCCAGTGGAAAGGTCCACCCACCTGAGTGTCCTGTGTTCAGTAATAAGAATGTGTGTAGAAAAAGGAATACAAGAGAGTTCACATATACTGATGCAGAGATCTGTGGCTAATGAGCCACATATTGGCTCTAATGGTGGGAAATGGAAAAAGAGGAGGAGAGGAACAAGAGAGAAAGGATAAACTCCCCCACAGGCAGGAGAAGTGCCAGGGGACCCCATGCTATTAAGATCTCTGCATGCATATATTGATTGCCCAAATGTAAACCAAGAGCTACAATGAAAAGAGGGGAAGGAAGGAGTGACCAGTGATAGCTCCTACCCTTGACAACCACCCCAAGAACACTGTTGGGGTCTGCAGCAGGTAAAAGGCCATAGAAATAACACCAGAGGGGCAATTGCATAAGAACAGCTGAGAAAATGCTGCCACTGAGGCTCTAGAAAGCACTCCCATCACAGTTTGAGCAAAGGGACCAAGACACACATCTGAAGGGCTCTTAGACCATTCAGAAAGCAAGACATCAAAAGCACAAAATACATCTTGGTCTGTGTCATGAACACAAGTGTTTTATGTATCTCTAGTCATACATGTTTTTCCCTTTCTGAAACTCAGTTATGATGTTTTACAGTAACCCGAGACACTGACTGCTATTCATCATTGAGTAATATTATATTAGCTGCATTAGAATTCAGTCATTAAATTTCATCATGTCTTGGTTTGAATATGATAAGCTCCATGATTTTTTTTCAATACTTTTTCCAATTTGGACATTGCTATTTGTTTCTATGCCACTTGTCCTTCTCCTTTACTCCTTCTTAAACAGTTTTTCTTTCTAAATATTGAGTGAATTGTTCATTTACTTCTTGAGCCATATATTGATAGCCTTTAATTTTGTCCCCAACCTCACTAAGACATTCCTTGTTCATTTCTGTAGTTAGCAGTTGTATCCATAT
The DNA here is from genome assembly GCF_015832195.1 of Motacilla alba alba. NCBI lineage: Eukaryota > Metazoa > Chordata > Aves > Passeriformes > Motacillidae > Motacilla > Motacilla alba. The sequence goes on from NC_052017.1 coordinate 79,549,347, forward strand.
TCAGACATTTAAAAGTGAAATGAAATATGTCTTATTGATTACTGACTGAAAGAAGTAAATTTTTTGAAGGATAGAAAAAATAGAAAAGGAATTTTAAAACTTAGTGACTTAATTTCATTTTGATTTAAACCAAAGAACCATGAACAAGAACAAAAAGCATCTTTATATACTACAATCAATATTTATGCAAGAAGGTGTTTGAAAGATGTGGAATGCCTAAGAGGGAACATTAAAAGGGCAGTTTAATTCTTTAGAACTTCAAATAAACATGAGTTTGTTTTTAGATTTTATAAGCTTAATTGGTAATCTTGGCTGAGACAGAAGTGAACATTTTATCTTTTTATTCCACAGCAAATGGTAGAGAAGTGATAAGCCTGATCTGTAGGGTTTTCTAGTTTGATGGGGTTTTTTTTGTGTGTGTGGAAGTGTGGATGCTCACTGAGTATAGGGATTTTTTTTGCTTTTTACATGCATGATTCAGAAACTGCTACAGGTATTCACCGAAATCCAAACAAGCCTGTAAAACAGAAATAAATAAATAACCACTGTTGGGTTTTGAGCCAGTGAGTGCATTAGGAATTTTACATCTGAATGTGATAAATTATGAGAGAAACAATAAATCTTATTAAAAATGACATTTAAACTCTTTTTTTTACGCAGAATTATCTGATTGCCAGCGTGCTTCTCTCCATCCAAAAAGATTGTAAATGTTTAGAAAGGAGGAAAATCCTTTTTGAAAAGATTTGCTATCTTTTGCAATCTTACCTCTCCTATGATTACCAAAAAATAAATTTTAATAGACTCTTCACAAGATTTTTCCAGGTTTAGGGGGTTTTTGGTTTGGTTTTTTTTTTGGTTGGTTGGTTGGTTGGTTGGATGGCTTTTGTTTTCTGTTTAGTGGTTTGTTGTTTTTTTTTTTCTAATTTGGGAGTTTGGATATCTCAAATTCCTCAATAAAAGCAAAAATATGACAAGGAAAGGAATTTAATCTACATTTATAGTAGGGAGCTTGCTTTTTAACACTTTTGACTTCTATGGAACTGAAGACTGATGCTTGCCATTGAAATCAGAGTATGATTGTTCCTTTAATCAGGCTGTCCCCAGTGGAGATCCAATTTCGGATTTTGCCCTAGAATATAAATTCAGTTAGTTCAGCTGTTTATTTGCAGCATACCAACCCAGAAATACAAACAAAAAAGAACTGATTGAAGAAAACACTATGCTGGTGGTATGAAGCCTGTGTCATCATATTAAATGGGTAAAGAAGGTGTATTTAGGGGGCTGGGAGCATGGGGGGTAGGGCAGTGTCATCAGTTATGAATGTATGAGCTTGTGCCTGACAAAGGCAAGAAATGAAGGAATGCATTACTATTATAGCTTTTTGCCAAACAGAGGGATAGAATACAATACCAAAAGGCCTATTTTACCTGCAAGTAAAGCACTTCATTATATTCAGATTAGTTGCCCAGATTAATTTGATTTAGGTGAAGTTGATTGGAAAACAGTATAATACTTCCATTCTTCAGTATTAGATACTATTATGAGGTTCTTATAGCTCTTTTTTTTTCCATGTTATGAAACATAAGCATAATCATCAACAAATGTAACTTCTGGTATTATAAAATCTAGCTTTAACCCATATCTTTGGACTGTGTAATGACTTACTCACTTAAACCAGTCCATTTTACATTGGTAGTAAAAAAGTATTTTCATTCAAGTAGGTAATTATAAGGGTAATAGAGAAATCTGGCAGGAAGCAAAAGCAGAAAAAGAACAATGGTTTCAAACACTGAACAGTTGGCACAAAAAAAGGTTAATGGTGACAGCTAAATACAGAATAGGGACAAAGACAAGCAACTCTTGTTCACTGTGTTCCCACAAATGATCTCACAAGCACAACAGCTTAGCAGGAGCTTCTCAGTACACACAGCAGGGTCTAGCTGGTACCAAGAATATGCTGCCCAAGGGTTGTGTGAGGGCATTGTCAGCCTCCTCCGCTTCCCTGTGAGATGTCCTGAGTGAACCCCAAGGTGGGACACTGAGTTAAAGCTCATGGCAGTGTTGGATGCTGGATAGCATCCTCTTCCAACAGAATGAAAGAGCTGGAAAGAGTGTTTCCTTGGTTTTAAATAGATAAAAGGGAAGTAGGAAGTTAAGAGACAGGAGTGCGCAGAAGGAACAGTGCAATGAAAAGAAAGTGAGAGGATTGAGAGAGAGAGATTGGAGAGAATAACGTGAGGGGAGAATAAACAAGCTTTGCCATTTGGTCTGGAACTCAACTCCAGCTATGCCAATGAATGTCCTTTCCTGACTCTGTGCTAATCAAAGCTGGCAGAATTCTCTGGCAGTCAGCTACTGGGGAGCACAAAAGGCCAGAAGCGCTTCCTCTTATGCAGGGAAATTCCCTCTCAGAAATGGGAACCAGACATCTTGACAGTATAACCTAAGCTGCAAATGCAATTCCAGTCAGATGCAGAAAGCTGAGCAATCAATACAGTCAAAAGCTATACTGGACATGGAAAATTACTGGCTATGAGTCAAGTATGATAAATGCATTCATCTGGGAGAGCACCTAGAATTTACTATGCCAAAAATGGGTTCTGCAAGCAGTAGAAGGAAAATACTTGATTTCTGTAAAATGGACTCTGAGGGAAAATAGAATGATTTGAGGAAAACTCTGTAACATATGAAAGGTCTGTATAGGAAAGTAAAGAGATATGTAAGTGTGGAGTAACCTATACCCAAAAGTCATACTGAAAACTTAAAATATGTAAGAAAGTAACATAAGCAATTGTAGCTTATTATAATTAAGAACATACCGAGAATATTAAAATTCAAAGTAAAGAAAATCACTGAACACTATCATTTAGTAGTAATGCTGTAGAATTAGCATGAAGAATGAAATAGAGAGAAGCAGTAAACTGGTGACAGCAACCAGGAAAAGAAGAATTTCTAATTGGAAGGAGAGGCAAAGAAAAACAGAACCTAATCACCACAGAAAAAGGCCTAAGTATATAGTATTATGGCTGAAAATAGGGTGTGAAATGCTTGTTCCTTATAAAAGATAAGTGAGAGGGGTTTTGCGAGTCAAGAGGCTAAATTAGGTAAGAAAAAGTCCCACAATGAAAGAGAAAACTAGAGCTTTAGTTCTTTATAACACCAGCTACATCTGTTGCTGTGGTTTGGCTTTCCACAGGAACACTCTCTCTTCTCTGTAAGCTCAGAGGTCTCGCTTCTTTTCATTGTCTGTACTCCTGCTTATCCCACCTTCTCTGCTTGTGTGGAGTTTTGTGCTGATGTGTTTCTCCATCTGGTGGGAGGTATGTCAAGGAAGTTTTCCTGCCCTGAAATTATTGCTAGAAATAGCTAAGAATACTTATCAGTCCAGTATAATTGTAGTGAAATGCAGCTCAGGAGAAGAGTTTCAAAAAAATCTCAGGTACTGTGAGATGGTCTGAGTATGGATCTTTTCCATTCTAACACTAACTCAAATAGCCTTGGCTGCTTAAAAAGTGCATGTGGAGAAATTCTGTCTCGGAGGGCTTGGATATTTATCAAAAACATAAGCCACCTTCCTTACTACCTGAAACTAGAAGGTGCTGGCAAAACAGGCAAGAAACAGATACAGAAATTCTGTGCAGAGACCTGAGATGCAGTAAAGTGAGAACAGATATAGCCTTTATTAAATGTATGCATTATCTACAAAGTATCTAATGTTAAAAAGACCCCTGAGCTCAACTCTCACTTGCTGTTATGAAGAGTAATTAAATATTCGATACAATGCTTGAGATTTCTTAGATGGCACAATAGTTGTCTGAAGGAGAGTAGGCACAAAAGTTGTCTGAAGGGAGAGTAAAATGAAAAAAAAAAACCAATATCCCAAAGCCCCTATTTTGAGAAAGATGTGGCAGAATAACACCTAGTAAAACAGTTTGATAAAGAATATCCAGCGTGAATTCAGGCAGAAGAGGTCATGCTGAGCTAATCTGTTTGAGTTCTTTGAAGATACTAGTGGTAAGAAAGATAAGGAAAATTTAGAGGATGTAGCATCCTTACATTTCAAAAAGAATTTGACAGGCTTTCACATCAGAGATAAATGCCTATGGAAAAAAAACTCTGGAGGAGGAAATAAATGAAGATGCTGGTAAAAAATTATTTGAAAGTGAGGAAATGCTTTGTGAATTTCAGAGAAGTTGAATGACATTCTCCTGGTCGTTCTGTTTTATGAAACTTAGACAATAGGACCAAATATGATATTGTTAATTTTTAAAATGGTTGCAGAAATACAGCAGAAGTGACTCAGGGTTATTAAACCTAAGTTTAATAACCAGTTGCTCAAAACTCGAGTCATTGGGATTAAGATTTGTCAGGAAACTATTTACGTTCACACAGAAAATCTCCTATTACATGATCACAACACAATTTTCCACAGCATTTGCCTTCTTTACTGTATAAAGGGTTTAGTATTCACTTAGCTATTTAGTGATTTCTTTTACCTTCTTTCAGCCTGGGATCCTATTAATTCTTACCACTTGCCTTGTGATTTAAGATAGGTTTTTAAAATTCCTTATTGGCTTTTCCATGACAGTTTCTAATAGCACAGACTTTACTACAGTGGAAGAATACAGATTCCATCTTTCAGTGATGAGGAACTGAAGCACTGAGCAATTACAGACAAAGGTGTCTCCTTATTTTGCACTGTCATTCTGAGGTTCCTGCAACATGACCTTTTATTATACTTAATTTATACAGCATTCTGTTTCAAAGGATAATGTGATACAGTTTTTGAAGTGCATAGTATTAAAATTCTAAAGTTAGAAAGAGCCATAAAATCACTGCTTATAGCAAGCTTTTATGCATGTTGAGGAGAGAGGAAATGGAAGTGTTGGGTTTTATAAAGTCAATGACACATTTTCTGATTACTGTTTCTCCTGTTATTCCTACACTTTGCATAAGTGGTCCCATGGTAATATGATGTAATCACTTTCAGTTTCTATAATAAGGGTGTGCTGCTGTTTCTTATTTCCAAAGAAAAACTTACTGGATATGACACCATCATCTTCCTCTCTGAAGTTTAAGCCTGCGAGGAAGAGCGCAGTATTTTTAGCATTATTACGTTGGTTAAAATATTTCTGCTTAACTTGATTGAAATCTTGTATCTTTCTTGTGATTGTCCCATCCAGTAAGTCTGTAGACTTTGATTGGAGTGCAACATCTGGAAGAAAAAAAGAATCTCATGTCTTTAAAGTGAATCTGGTAAACCTGAACTGTGAGTTTAATTGAATACAATTAATTGGAACTCATAGAATAAAAGTGTTGTATCACACTGCTGTTGTTATGTCAGCACAGGATGAGCAGGAAGTATAAACGTGTAAACCAAAGTGGGGTTTTTAGTTCTTTAGAAGCTTCATTTCATGTGATTGTAGCTTGTGATTAACATGGGATTTGGCAGTATAAACAAAGAGATAACCTCTCCTTCAAGCTTCAGAGATTAAGTCATGAATACTTATTCCTTGACTGTCACTTAATTTATGTCTTTTGTTGTAAAATCTTTATCTGTCCAATTTAAATTGTTCTTTGTCTCTGTATTGAGTAAGGTCTGTCACGAGAGAGATTGTTTCCTGCCAAATATCATTTTACTGCAATATATAACAGGCTAAACGAGGCATGACTTTTTTTTCATTTACGTGCCATATATATATCACCTGACTTATTTAATGCAGGAACTGAATTAATAAATAAACAAAGGAATCAAAAGCCATAAAGCATTATTTTCTGGAAAAAAATTCTGTAGTAAACATACAACTACTCAGATATATGTTAGAATTATGACTGCTTATATTTACTGTATTCCCTTGCTTTGAGGCATATTTGCTATGGATTTTTCCCTCGGGCAACCAAACAGTCATAAAATTACAAATTGGCAACAATGAACAGACAGAAAGGAATGTGTATTTCTGAAATAAACATAAATCAGAGGTGTCAATTGTAGGTATTTGAAAAAAAGAAAAACAGATGTAGGGTCATATTGTGAGGAAGAAATAGCAACTTGAAAGCAACTTGAAAGATGGTGTCATATCCAACATGCTCTAGTTACTGAATCTACAGAATGTATTGTTTTTACTTCTTTATATGAATCTCAAAACCTTAAGGTGACGATCATTCTTGGGTTCTTGAACGTGAGTCATCAAGAGATCATCTTGGGGGCTTGGAAAATTTGACTGTTTCTATGTTTCTTTAATGTTGAGTTCTGTGCTATCACATAAGTAATGCTAGCATTTTAGAGTGATAAAACTCCATGAATGAAAATTGTCAGTCAGATCATCATTTTGATGATCAGGCTTGACTGAAGCTTTTTTCAATCAAAAGATGGTACTGTTAAATAAGCATTTGTGTTGTAATCATCCAGCTTGAGTCATTACAAGTCTATTTCAGGAATTAGCTTAGTAACAAGTTTTACGCATGGATTTTAGGATTTGGTTTGGCTTTATTGGTTTTGTTTGTCTCAAACTGCACAAGGAAGTAAAAGGGAGAGAAGGAGGCAGGGAGGAAAGAAGGAAAAGAGGGAAAGAGAGAATGGAACAAAGAAAGAGAAAGAGAAAAGAAGGAGGGCAGAGACAGAAAGAGAGAAAGGAACTGGAACAATCAGAAGCCTTGGGTCAGTTGCTGGTCCTCAGTTTCAATTTTGGAGTGCTTTCATTCAGATGTATTCCATTTACTCTTTCACACTTTTTTTACAACTTTAAAAATGATTTTGGCTTACTGAGAAAGATGTATATAAAAAGCAATCATTTCCTTTCATTGTCATTTTTCCTCTGTAAAAACAAGAGGATATTTTTGCAGATTTCAGACTGCACCTCTGTGCACTGGTTCATGTGAAATGATTGTTATATCCTATATTCACTCTGGTTTGTACTTCACAATTTATTCAGGTTGTTAAAGTTCTGGAATTCATTGCTAGGCTTCTGGGTCTTCATATTATCACAGGACAAAAGGAATGACCTCTATGGATGAATTCATTTTATTGTTGTTTTCTACATGGGTTGATGATGGCAGCCAGTGGGGATGAGACACTAAAGCTTAAACAGTAAAGCTCTCTTCAAGGATGAAGCAGTAAAAAGTGAGGGTATTTTTCCTTTCTTTATAAATAAGAAAAATGGTTATACCTGATGAGTTTTAGCAATGAAATTGGTGAGCTGGAAAACTTCAGTCAGGTGAAAGGGCCTCTTCTCCAGTCAATTTTTGGAGACTGCTTGATGGAATATGTCCATTTGAATAGAAACTCAGTGTAAAAGGAAGATTTTATTGAGAATGTAATCTTTGCGTTATAAAAGAAACTCTTGAAATTTAGAAGACAATTTGCCTTTAGGGAGCCTTTGGAAAATAATAGGATTTTTATTTTTTAATAGAGAAAGTCTTTAGGAATATTAGAAAGGAAGATGACTTTTTCCATCAGTACCAATTTTGATTTTAGAAAATTATTAGCTCTTGCCTGAGGCAAGAAACCAAATTATTTTGCTGTATTTCAGAAAAATGTAATTACAGTATTTATTTCCAAATAAGTTTTTTAGGAAAGAATTTGATTGAACTTTATTACTATCACCGCCAAGGGAGAACCAAAACTAAGATTGGCATGAAGAGGTGTAGCTGATACTGACCCCTTGCTTAAAGAACCTGAAGAAATAAAAAGGCTGGATGAGTAGACAACATCCAGTAGGCTTCAGCATCATTCCAGGATATACACGGAAAAGGGACTGACCAGGTCTAAAAGACAGTTAAAACCTACCACAACAGTAATTTATTGGACGTGTGTGCTTTTTTTTCATTAATTGAAAATAAAACATTTTGAGGACAAAATTTCTTTAGCTAATAAATAGCTAAATCCTTCTTTAGCTAATAGATGTGTTATTAAAAACCTTCTTCTGTGAAGGACCTACAGTCATATATATATCTTGGAGACAGAAATGAAATTTTGGAATCATAGTTTCATTTCAGTTGGAAGAGACCCCTAAAAGTCACAGTCCAACCCCCCTGCCATGGGCAGTGACATGTTTCAATGAACCAGGTTGCTCAAAGCCCCGTCCAGCCTGGCCTTAAACTTCTAGGGACAGGATATCTACAGCCTCTCTGGACAACCTGTTCCACATATGTTCTCGTCATAAAAAAAAAAAAAAAAAAAAAAAAAAAAAAAAAAAAAAAAAAAAACCAGAAGAAGTTTTTTTTTATCTGATCTAAATTTACCTTCTTTCAATTTTAAACTTTTGCCCCTTATCCTGTCACTACAGGCCTAGGTAAAAAAGCTTCTCTCTATCTTGCTTATAAGCCTCTTATATAGTGAAGTGGACCTCTGGAGCAAGCAGGAGGCAATAGGATGACAATGGCTCAGAAAAATGAAGCCATCTTAGGTATGAGTGGTTTCTAAAGTTGGCAGACATTGATGCACAACTCAAATGTAACAAGCAGGACCAGCATGACAAGCTTGCAAGCCCTTGGTGGTCAACTGAATAGAAGTTGCAAATGTTTGTTGCTTGAGCTGAGCTAAAGACTCTGGCTTGTAACCGCACACCAGTGCTCTAGCAGAGGCTCCAGCAGAGGCCCTGCTCAGCTTGCCCAACAGATAAGCCCTATTTAGTTCCATGTCATTGCAACCCATTGTTATCTGAGCATTGAGGATGTTCAATAAAATTATATCCATACAACTCTCTTTTCAAAAATTCTAGTCTTTGTTGGAAATGTGTTGTGCAAGAACACTGCCAGCATGTAAATAAGGAAAGTTTTCTGTTAACTTCAGCCTCAGTGTAGATACTTAAACAAATTATTTTTGGTTATATGGAAAACTTTGGCAGCTGCTGAATATCAAGATAGCTGAAACCAGTGATTTTTTGTCAGTAGTGAGGAAGAAACAGCTTGCTGCAGTAATTTTCCCGGCACAGAGTGGTTCTTGCAACCAAGGCCAGTATTTCAAGAATTTGTCAACATTTACCTAACTGCTTGCCTTGTCATAGGGCTTTTGTGATGGGAATCAGTTTAGTATGTTTTATTTTAGAAATTTTCATCTATTTTTATCTGGTTTTTCAAATGTATGGGAGTTTATTGGCAAAAAGTGAGAAATGTACCAGCAATCCAGGGAACTTGAGAGTTTTCCTGCTGAGCTTAATATAAGAGCAGTTCTCACTCCACAGGGGCACTCTATTTTCTGCTAGCTAATGTCCACATGGTGGGGTTTTTTTCATTTAGTAAAGAAGATGTTTTTGAAATCTGCTCCAGAGCCCATTAACAATTGCAGGAATGCTTTGGAGCTCAAACCACATGTAAAATATTTATTTAAGTGCTTTTTTGAATCTGAGCTGTACATGCTATCCCTGAAAATCTGGATTCTAAGTTTACACCTGTAGGTGTTACAAGTGGAGGTTTCAATAATATCTAAAATTAAGTTAATGTTATTATAAACAAGTCACACCTGTTACAAGAGCAAGGAGTAAAGACAGGGCTGCTTTGGACCATCCACTGCAATACTAGGTAATCTTACATGAGAAGCCACAGCAAGGGTCTAAAAATTTAGCAGTCTCAGACTGTAATGTAGCATTCCTGTGACAAGTCTCAGGTTAATGAACAGCCTGACTACTTCAGTAAGACATCAGTTACCTGTCAGTCACAAAGACTTTTTTTTTTTTTCTGGGCAGTAAGAAATAATTTCAAATGTTGTGTATTTGTATTCCTGGGGAGTTTGTTTAATTGGAGTATCTTGTGAAAATGAAACAGGAAATTTACTCCTTGAATGCCTTTCTTAAACACCTTTAGTGTTATATAATAGTGATTTTGAGTTTCACACTGTTAGGTGGCCTCGAGCCATAGATTTCACTAGTCCTTACCTGAAATAGTATTCCCTCATGGTTATGATTTGATTTGTTTAAATTCAAAGAGAAAAACCCCTCTATTTTTCTTTCTGTTTCCATAAAAAACCTTCAGCATAGGTTGTGAGGACTCACCTTCCTGGTGGGAAAAAGCTGTAAGGTGTAAAGTCACTACATATCTTGGTGTAATTAGTGTTTCCCAAATCCCTTTCAGTTGGAATTATCTCAGCTGTTGCTTGTAATTATAAAATACATAGTTTTCAAATACAAATCTAGTGATTTCTCTCTTACACAAGATTACATAAATTGCAGGAGCATGGCAGTAATTAACTTGGAGGGGGATAAAATTAGTCAATAGTGTTTTCAGCTATTTCTAATTTCACTGTTTTCTAATTTGATTTAAAAAGTAAATGTATCATAAAAGCTATTTCAAAATCCTGTGTAACTAGTGCCATGTTTGTTGCTTTCTTGATACATATGATCGACCTCTAAAGTGATGGGATTAACAATGTCATGCTTGAAATGTCTTCCAGTGTGTTGAGAAGCAGTTTCTCACCTCGTGACAGGACACTCCATTGTCTAAAACTCATTTGGGTTCCCAGTAATGGCAATGGACAATATTCTTGGTGTGTTAATTGTTGAGATGCCAAGTGAGAATACAATTAGAGGTAGTTTAACATACCCTTAAATCCCAATAAAGCAAATTGAAACTAACTATGTGCTCAAATTCTTTCCTGCAATGAAGACTGAAGGAATAGAGGCAGAGTGGATGCTTGAAAGTTCCTCTGATCTGAACAAAACATCACAAAAGCAAGTTAAATTCTTCCCTTCTTTGCAGTTCAGCTATGAGGCTCAGCAATACAAACTGAAGTCCAAAAGTAACCAGCATTTATTTACCTTTATTTTCCTAGGAGTGGAGGCTCATGGAAAGTCCTGCCTAGCAACTTGAGTTTTTACTCTAGTAATTATATACTGTACCTCTTGCCATCTTATAGCAAGAATAACTGATTACTTGTGTAAGAAGTGGTCAAAGTGTTGCTGGTCTGAGAAAGTAATTTCAAGCAAGACAATGCATCTGTAAAATCTGTTGTCTTTCTCAGTTTTTGTGGGGCTGTTCAGATGCACTTGCTAAGTAAACTGACCACAGCAAGGGGGAATAAATCTATGTATGGAGATTCTTATTTCAGATTTTTAGAAATTGCAGCACTTCAGCTGTGACAACTGACATGTTGAACTCATTTTTGTACATGTGTAACATACATGTGCATGTGTGAAATAGCACACAGGCTAATATGTAATCTGGAAAGCTCATACACCAGGCAAGGATTAGGCATTTCCTGAGTTATTTAGGGCTTGTTACCTAGTAAGAGAATGGCAAAAATAATACTCTCTCACCTAATATTTTGTGAAGTGACTTAAGAGTTTCACTATCCCAAAGTTTAACCTAACACTCAGTGATAAGCCTTTTAAACAGAACTTCTTATATATTGATTGTACATTAGAAGTAGTGAATACTTCTTTTCTACATCTTTTCTAAAGAAGAATGAAGTAGATACTTGAGTGAAAAATACTTTGCAAATGCTGAAACAGAAATAAGATTCCTACTTTTCCCTCTCAGCTTTGAAGATAATGTTCAAAGTACAGTAATTATTTGTGATTATGCCTTTTTGGTTGCCGCCTAAGTTGCAGTCTGTATCTTGGACTCCAGTTGGAAGTCCCCACTCCAGCAGCCTCCCACATCTATAAGCCTAGGGATGCCAGTTCCTGAGTGGCTGATAGGGGTTAATTTGAGCTAATGTATTTTATGCATTTTAAGAATATCTGGTCTGTTTGAAATGTGGCACAAGTGAAACTTCTTTGCTTTCTGATCACTTTCTAATTGAGTGTCCTTGCAGTTCTCTACCTGAGTGCTTCAAATGTAATGAATGAATATTAATGAAAACCTCTAATGAATTTAGATTATGGAATGTGTTTGATCATTAGATTATATCTTTGAAAAACTTCAGTTAGAAGAATGAGAAAGAATTCTGTGCTGAAACTTGATTCCAAATTTATGAATATTAAGTTTGCTTCTTATTATGCTAGAAGGTCATTAGGTTTCACAGAACATGTATTCTGCAGTAAAACTGTGTTTTTGTGAAGATTTTACTCAAAAGTGTCAATGAAGTTCTTTTCCACTTAAAATTAGTTTTATTGCAGTCATTACTGTTCAGCTGCAATTGATTTTTAAAGAAAAAAATAACCGATGAATTTCTAAGCATATTAAAAAAGTGGTTGATAATTTATATGGTAAACGAACTGGCTCCTCACAAAAGGAAATGAAAATGCTGACTTTGTGCCAGTTCCTACCATCTTTATTCACAGCGTCTTATACTTTATTCCACATGAAAGCCCTAGCTGAGAGAGTTGGACTACTTGCCTAGAAAAGCAATTACCTTGATAAATGAAGATGACAGAGTCTTTTCTTAAATAAACATGAATAATCCTTCCACCCATTCAGAAAGCTGAACATACAGGTGCCATCTTATCCTGGCATAACAGTTAGTTAAAAAACCCCAACCTTTTCATTCACCATTTCAAAGGGATGGATTAAGCTACAGTTATTTCCATATTTCTTGCTCTTTATTCCTGGTTTTGATTCAAAGGTAAGTAATAGTTATTACAACAATTCAGGATGAACTTTCTAATTTCTGCATAAATGGATCAGTAAAATAGTCTTTTAAAATATGATAAGCCTTTGCAAATACAGTTCCAATTAAAGTTTCATGAAATCAGCAGGACTTTTTTTTTTGGATAATCTCACTGCAGACATTTTGTTCCAAAAAAATAATACTCATATTTGATACAGGGAAAGAAACTATGTAAAAACCAAAATAGGTTACATTCTAGGTGAAGTGGTACTTTATGTGTATCCTGTTTCTGGTTTTTCAAAATCTGTCAGACTTCCATATTCTATTAATCAGGTTATTTCTACTGTCTTTCATTGATTCATCTCTTGATTTAATTATTAATGAAGGTTTTCCTATAACAGAGAAGCATCCAAAGCACTCATTCTTGCAACTCTATGGCATTTTTTACTTCTGATTTTCTTCTAGAGGAAAGAGAAAGATTAAATGGCAAGACTTAACCCCTTGTACGTTTGTATATGAAAAGAAGAAAGAAATCAAATTTTCCAGAGTTTCCAAATTATTTTTTATTTTCTCCATATTGTAATATACTGTCTTTGGATAACAGGAATGCCTTGCCAGAATTAGCTTGGCCAAATCATACTGGAGCAATTAAGTTTTAAAAAAAAAAGCAAAAACAAACAAAAAACAACCACCCCAAAGAAAAAAAATCAAAAAACCAAAACCAAAAAACTCTAACGATTTGTTTTTAACTGAAACTGACTGACCCATACAGATCCCAAAAATGCAGAATGGTTGTCCAGCTTCTGTCACTGTTGGCCAGCCTTTGTGCAGTCTGGCATGATAGAGCATGTTCTTTGTGACTCTTATCATCACAAGGCCTAGATGGCTTCTACATGCTAAAGCCTCCTGCTGTAGCAGCTAAAGTCTCCATCTAAGCATGTGTTGCTGACTCCAGTGAGAAGGAAATGTTGACAGAGATGCCATTGAAGAGCTGTCCATGAAGAAATAAGCCTTGTAGTCATATGCCTCTGGCCAGGAAAAACCCCAACACAGTGCCTACCCTTTTACTTGCACTCAGTTCTGAATTGTTCTGAATTAGGCAGTCTTTCTAGGAAATCCTTTAAGTGTCTTCTCCAGAAAAAATATTCCCCTTCAGAGTTTTTAGTCAGCTGTTGTAGTCCTTGCCCCTATTAAGAACTTGGCCCTACAGCCAAGGTGCTGTGGGAGCAGACTTCCTGCCTGGCATTCTCTTCAAATTAAAACCACTAATCAGACTAATGTTTTTTTCTGTTTTGCACAAGATTTCAAGTCTTGTTTTGGCTAAATAGACCAAAAGCAGATGTTACGGGAGCTGGTGCTGATTTCTCCATCATCCTTCCCACTCTGAAATCCCGTAAATACAGTTTTGGCTTTGACAATAGGAGGTCACAGGTTTGGTGCAGACCTGATAGTGTCTCAGGACATGCCTGCCCTTGCCTTGGTGAGAGCTAGGTTTAGCTGGGACAGCAGCTGTTTGGTGGCCACATGCCTGTGGCTCTCCTGCCTTGGCCTCTTTAGACTTTTAAACCACTAAATAGACTAGCAACATCTTGAGTGTAACTCTTGCGCTGTAGCAAGACCAGCTGCAACAGCTAGGGACATCGATGGTGGCATCCAGCTGAGATAAAGAAGGGTTGGCACTAGAGCAGAGTCCTAGTGCAACCTGGGTCTGCCTGTCAGGACCCCGATAAACTTGCAGCCTGTTCAATATCCCCTAGTCCTCCCAGTTGTATTGAATCAGATACTGCAACTTGCCTTTCAGATGTGGCATTTTTGCCTTGGTACTATAGGCTGCCCTTTTTTGGATATGTTAAGAGATTCAAAACTCTCTGCAATATTCTGAAAGGCAGCATCCAAGCTGTATTTAGATGGTAACAAAAAATGCCACTACAGATTTTAAACAATATGGCAATCTGTGATCTGTAACAAAATAGATTTTAAATGTACCACAAAATCGCTCCAAAAATTCTAGTTTTTCTCAGAGAACTAATGTGATCTGCCATGTATCTCTTCTCCTTGCTTTAGCCTACCAAATAGCCCCAAATTCTTGCTGCGTAAAGTTTGTCTGAGCATTTACTTAGATGAGCATTTGGAACTAGTTAGTGAAATAGTTTCCTCATAGCTATCATGATACTACCATGACTAAAACATTGTGCCCTCTTTCTTCCTTCCTCTTACTTCTATGTCCTTTACTGTGTTGAAGCTACATTTCAATGATGAGTAGCTACAGTTTTTCTAAATTAGAGCAATTCCAGCAGAAATGAGATCTGTGAGCCAGCATCCCTGTAGTAGTTTGTTTTCTTTCCTCAAAATACAATTTCAAGTGACCTGCACATAGGTTTGTTAGGGTGATGTTGTGGTTTGACACTGGCCAAGTGCCAGGCACCCAGGAAAGTTTCTCACTCACCCTCCCCTGCCACAGATGGGCAGTGGATAGAAAAAAAATTAACAAAGGGTTCATGAGTTGAGATAAGGATTGGGAGAAAATATTTCGGCTCAGCTTAAAGATGCAGAGTGAATTTATTAGCAACTAAATCACAGCAGGATAATGACAAGTAAAATAACCCCTTAAAACACCTTTTTTTCCCCCCAACCCCTCCCTCCCTCTCACTGACAGTGCAGGGAGACAGTGGCGTGGGGATTTGGACATTTGATCACCTGAGGTTTTCTTTCACTGCCCAGGGAGAGGAGTCCTTCCCCTGTGAGACTGTGGGGTCTCTCCCATGGGAGACAGTTCTCAGTGAACTTCTCCAGTATGGGGCCACTCTCACGAGCAGCAGTCCTGACAAAACTGCTCCAACATCAGTCCCTCCCACGGGCAAAAAGTCCTCCCAAAAATGTCGTGACTCTGTTTCCACAGTGTGCAGTCCTCCAAGGACAGGCTGCTCCAGCCTGGAAGCAGGGCCCCCTCTCTCCACTGGGTCTCCCACTGGATCACAACCTCCTCCAGACATCCACCCACTCCAGCATGAGCACCTCCCCCACAGGCTGCAGGTGGATCTCTGCAGCCCCTGTGGATCCCCAAGGGCTGCAGGGGCAGCTGCTTCATCATGGTCTTCACCATGGCCTGCAGAGGAACTTCAGCATCTCCTGATCCTCCTTCCCGACTGACCTTGTTGTCTCCATGTTGTTTCTCTCACATGTTCTCACCTCCTCCTCTTCTCTGGCTAGGAAAAAACTGTGTGTGCTTTTGTTTTTATTTTCTTCTTAAATATGTTATCACAGAGGCATTGCCATCATCTCTAGTTGGCCTAGCCTTGGCCAGCAGCATGTCCATCTTCACAGTCATCAGGATTGGCTCTGCTGGACATGGTGGAAGCTTCCCACAGCTTCTCACTGAAGCCACCTCTGTGGCCCCTTGCTACCAAAAAACCAGGCTGAGCAAAACTGAACCAACAAAAACAGGTGACATGACATGCCATCTATTCAGGAGGAAACTATGCTTCATTTTAAGTTAGCATCTTTATTGATTATGAACTCCATTTACTGTATTAGTAATTATTTTCCAAGAGCTACTTTACCGTTGCTTGGAATTTTTCCTTAATTAATGTGCTGAAAAAAGTTGTTCTAATTGCTTTAACATTTCAATGATCTATGCAATAAATCCACTTTAGCAGTTCATTCAAATTTAAAATTACTACCACTTGCACCAATATTCTCTAATTTGTGCATTTACAGTGAGGAAATGCCATAGGTACTGCTAATAGTGTTAACCCTTACAACATGTTTGAACTGTAATCAACTGTAGATGAAAAGTTATTTGTGAGAATATTTTAACTAGGGTCATCAAGTAGGATGCAACATTTTTCCTTGGTACATGTTAAATACAACGAAAATAATCCATAATACTTCCAAAGCTAATTTTCTTGTCAAAAATTTAATTGACTTGAATGAATTTAATTCCTTTCTGAAGTAGGATGAGAACTTGGATAAGAGCAATCTTTCCTACTTGTTGCTGATGCATTTGTCCAAGTCCCATATAATCTGCTTCTACCTTAGCAAAATAGATGAGAGAACAGTGAGTTTCAGGATTTAGGGTTTTTTTGTGTTTGTTTGCTTGTTTGTTGCTATGTTGGACTTCTCTCTCCACTCATGCAAGACTCCTGTCTAAAAATCAGTCTTAGAGTTTAGCTTTATAACCAGATATTATTCTTTCTGAAATATCTCACTGTTGGAAAGAAAGATACACTTCATCCTTTATAGTGATGCAAAAAGGGAGTTTCTTGTATGTAAGACTCTCAAAAAAAAAAAAAAAAAGTAGGTTAGTGTATGCTTCAATAGCAAGTATTTCAGCTAAGGAATAAGAAATAATAATAAAAATGTAAACCTTAATGTTGGGAGCATGACCACATAATACAGGGATATGATAATCAGCAGAGGTTTTGAACATAATGTTTTCTGTAAAGTTAGATGATTTACTTCAGTATGAAATAGATTGTTCTGTTAATAATTATAAACAATTTTACTTCTCAGCTTCCACATAGCACTGAATGTCTGAAATCCTGCCTGCTAGATGACAAGCAAATAAAGAATTGGTCCTTACCAGGAGAAAAATTAGAGAAAGTGCATTATCCTTCCATCCTTCCATTTCCTAGCAACCATGTCTTCAAGCTATTGTTTGTCCATAAAAAAGCAAGTAAACTAAGCTTCACTCTTGTCCTAGCCTAATTCAGTTCCTTCCTTCCTGCCTTCCTTCCTTTCAACAAGTTCAGCAGATACCATTATGGAACTCTGTCCTGATGAGTTTAACTTTGGCAAAAGATTTGGAGCAAATTTTATGATAGAGGAAAATAATCATGCTATTTTAAATCTGCTGGATCCCCCTAATTTTTACTTTAACAGTGAAATGCTAGAAGTTTTCAACAGAATTTTCAACCCTATCTTCATTGTACAATCCAGCTTAGCTTTTGTTTCTCACTAATTTTTTTTTATATATACAGTGGATCATTACTGCAAACACTTCACAGATACTTCACAGATCAAAATCTGGATCATCTCCAACACTTTGTTCACTTAAGATAATTTAGTATGGGAAAAAATACTATTTTGTAGTATTTTTCTCTACAGAAGTGGAAGGAAACTAAATAGTAATATGTTTGTAGGAAATCTTTGTAGAAAAAGAGTGATATAAGAGTGAGACATAGAGTAAGATCTAAGAAGTCTAAAAGACCAGCTGGCTTGCTGTACACCATTTTTTTAAAAGGTCTTAGTTGCAAAAGGGAGCAGCTATACTTAGAAGCATTTTATCTTGTGCATAATTGGTAGGTAGGCAGGTGTGCTTTATAAAGAGAATGCCTATAACGAGAATGTGTTGAGCTGTACATGCTGATAGATTGAGGGGAGAGACCCTAAAAATACAAAGCTCTTTGGTCTTAAAGGTGTTTTAAGTTTTTGGTTTGAATTATTTTAAACACTGGCTTTCACACCCTTTCACTGTTGTAAGGATTAAATATTTCATTTTTAAGATCTGAGAAAAAAATTGGCTAAATACTTTTGAAAGGTTTTATTAACAGATAACATTAAAATTTTGGTGCAATTGGATCTTCAAAATGGTGCCTCATGGGCATGGCTGCTGGATGTATTTCTTAACACAGGAAGGACTTAGCTTTGTACTCTTGCTTTCAAATCCAAAATAAAACTAGTGAATTAGATAGTGAATTATTCTTTAACAGTCATAAATATAGGGGAAGAAACCATTTTTTTTTAAAGTCAAAATCTGCTATGGGCAAGGTTTCCTAAGCTTCAAGAAGAAAAAATGTTACTTCTTGATATTTTTGCAAGCATCAACCTCTGTTCATGCTTCATTCTCTCTGAATGTATACACTTGAAACCTCTACTTTTGTTAATTGGTGCTTGCTGAAGTATTACATGGTGGAGGATGGAGCTCAGAGGGAATCTCATCCATGCACGTAAATACCTAAAGGGAGCATGCAACAAGGAGGGAGCTGGGCTCCTTTCATTGATGGCCAGTGACAGGATCAGAGACCATGGGCACAAACTGAAACATTTAAGATTCCCTGTTAACATCAAGAAACACTTTTTCACTATGAAGGTGGCTAAGCACTGGCACAGAGTGCCCAGAAAGGCTGCAGAGTCTCCCTCTTTGGAGGTTTTCAAAAGCCACCTGGACACAGTCCTGAGCAAGCTGATTTATTTATGTGCCCCAGCTTGAGCAGGCTGGTTAGAGCAGATGAGCTCTGGAGGCCCCAGCCAATCTCAAGTGCTCTGCCATCCAGTGGAGATGCCTGCTGTACATGGTTAGAGTCCCTGTATCCAGGCAGCTTAACTTCTTGTGCTGGAATAATATTTACTCCTTTTTTTTACAATTGGCACAATTTAGGCAGCTGGCATTGTAGGCATATGAGCAAAAGCCTGAAGCAACTGTGAACTAACAAACAGTCATGATCTGTCATGAAATCCCAACAGGAGAAAAGGGCTGACTGGTGAAATTATTTGAAGCCAGCCCTTTCATTGGCCCACCTGTTCTGGTAGTATCCCATCACTGGAGGGAGAGAGTAATTTTCTTGTTACAAAGGGAATTACTACGAGACCTCAAAAGGTGTGCTGCAAGATAGCATGCTGTCTCAAGACAGCTATTTTAGTCACTTGACAGAGTGGTGTAATCAAAAGATTATGCAGTAACAGCAAGACTGTTGATGCATGTGCACCACCACCACTTACTTTGTGCTCTTGATAAATGATTGAGCCAGACAGCTTATGGGGTCAGTGTGCACAGTGCAGCAGGATGCCCAGATCTAGTAATGGGGATTGAGGACAGAACTTTTGAGCTTCCCTACCTGCTGTTACACGCTTCTTTGGGCAGGTGTGGTTCTTGCTTCTCTTCTCCCAGTTGTAAAATGCAGTATTTTCTTCCCACTGTGTTGTACGGATTAATTAGTTGGCATTTACAGAGAGTTTCAAAGAGGAGTTAATAGGACAATGTTAAATCTAAGACACAAGAGAGTACAATCTATTTGGTTTTTATCTGAGCAATCTCATTTATGTCAGAGAGCCAAGTTCCTTTTCTAATCTAGGAAGCAAAATCCTAGGAGGTGAAAAACCTCTGCAGCTTGCATTTGAAAATTTGAGTTAAAATCTTTCTGACCATATTTTCTGAACTGTGGCATGACGAATTAAATCAAAGTAAAGAAGCTGAAAATGTACCTTTATTTTCAGTTCTGAGCACTCAGCGTCTCTCAGTAAAGTTAAGAGGAAACGTGCAAAGTTTTTGGTTTTTTTCTCTTCTTTAATGAGGTCACTTAAACAGCTGCTTCAAGTATGGAATTACGAAGCTAACTTCGGTTATCTTGTCTTCTCAGAATACTAAAAAATTTAAGAAGGGCTTTCATTATATAGGGAAATCATAATATGCCTTCTCTGAAGACTTCATCCATAAATAAATTCTTGTAAGCAGGGCTTAATATCAAATGAATAGAGTCTGCAGCTACAGCAGGTGTTTGAAAGTCAAAGAGTGGCACTAATAGGCATAATTTAAAGTTCATTAACATCAGTAGAAGAAAAAAAATATATTTTTTGTTAAGTTCTTTATTTTAGCTAGAGCTTTACAAGGGCATATATGCATCGGTAACTTTAAAATTATATATTTAACAGCAGTGTTAAAGTGCTTTTTAGTCATTACAATAATGTTTTGAAAATTCAGGTTTAAAAATATAGTTGAAAAGAGGACTTGATTAAAACAATTAAATAGCCCTTACTGCAGGGCTTGGCTATGGTATCTCTGCAGGGCTTGTGCAAATAACAAGAATCCCAGAGGTGGGCTCTTAACACCACAAGAGACATTTTGTCTTCAAAGCCCATCAGCAGAAACCCTTGGATGCAGAAGCTGGCTGCTCCAATGCCCAGGTCTCATGTGACTAAGGAAGTAACACACTCTGGGTGTGTGTATCCTGTTGGGATTGCACAGAAAGTGCAGCCTTATATGTCACTCTCCCAGTCCTTGGGGAGGAAGTGGGGAGAGAAGCCTGTCCTCCTGACTGCCAGTCCCCCCCCATTAATCTCCAGACTGTTTTGTTGCAGCTGTGCTGAAATGTATTCCATACACCAGCTGTCAGCCTAATGTGACTTGAAATGAGCTGCTGTAATAAACCATTATCAGAGCACTTGAGGAGAATGTGAGCCTTGACCTTATCTGGATAATTATCTAATAGAGTGCACAGAGTGATCCCTTTAATTGCTGTTGTCATCCTTTGCAGCCATGGCAGAATGGGCTGGCTTGGACAGTTACTGATTCCCAGGGTGTCTTTACACCTTTTCTGTCGACATCCTCCTTGCAGTTCTGTAGACTTTGCTATAGATGAGAATCACACTGAACTTATGAATGAATTTTATTGGGATCATTTAAAAAATTCTGTTATTTAAATTGCTTGCTAAATTGACTCCAGCCAGTTCTTGACAATTACTAATGTTTTAGACTGTGTTATGTAAGAAATCCCTGAACAATGTAACAAGCTTAGGTTTTGGTGAGCAGACTGTCAAAATGCAGGTCTGCTTGGTCAAGACAAGTTTTTCACCCCTTCCTGACCCACTGTCAAGCAGGCAAGAAGCTCAGCTCTTCTGGAATGCAAATTTACACATTTTGCTTACTACACAAAACCAATTCATTTTGGCAAAGGATGGTTGAGTAGGATTCAGCAGTGCATCCTTAACAGTCTGTTTCCTCTGGTGGTGAATGGGGGCAAAGCAGAGGACCAAACCAAGTTCTATTTGTGTTACTTTATTTAGGAGCTTTCAAAAACTTTGTCTTTTGATGTGCAGAGAAGGTATTTTTTGAGAATCTGTATGTGTAGGTGGGAGGGTAGTTTTTAAGCAATTATTGTCTTCTGTCTCTCATCTGTTTTCCCTTGCAAGTTCATCTAGTGGCATAAATGGTGTCATTCCTTTTTAAGTAGCAAAACACACTGTCAGTTCCCATTACAGGTCCATTTTTTGGACCCTGAAAAAGAATTTTGCCAGTGTACATGTGTTAGTCATATAAATACACTTAATTGTGACTTGGGTAGGATGTAACTGACATTTAATCCCAAATCCAGTTTATCATCTTTGAAAGAAGTCTCTCATAATCTGTATTGCTGTCATGTTTCTAGTCCATATTGTATCCTGAAAGGTCAGATTCTGGAAAGCAAGATCCCTTACTTTTTAAAAATACATTGGACAATTTTTTACTGAATAGTTATAGTATTGGAATGCTATTTCATTTTTTACCTTACCAAGAAGTCCTGCTCTAGTCTTTACTCTTGGACTTTTGGCCTTGTATCTCTCTCAGAATCAGACGGCTAGAAGAAAACAGATAAGTGTTCTCATTAAATTGAAAGTGTTCTCATTAATGTTTATGCTTTATTTTTTCAAGCTTTAGGCATTTTTTCCTTTACGTTATGAAAAAATTCTGATCATCCCTTTATGTTGGCAAGTTTATGTCATTACCTTTGCTTGATTTCTGTGTTTCCCTAATGAATACTATATTAATACACTTTACATTATCGATTTTTCACTTAAAACCAATGAGAAATTTCAGATGCGAATAGCAACTCATATTTCAGACTCTGAGAAGACTGGAAATTGAATGCACTGAAAATTTTTTTAAATATTTGTAGATAACAAAAGCCTTTGATTTTTTTTTTGCATGCATATATAAGCGAAAATACAATGCAAAGATTGTTGTTATTTGACAAAACAAAGATTTAAAATACAGCAAAGAAACCCTTTGTTCCAATGCTGTGAAAATGAAGTAACTCTGTGAGTGAGTAGTGATGTAGGTCAATTCAGCTGCTCCTCATATTCATTGTGACAGTTATTGGAATAGCTGGAGGCGGAATGGTTACTGATACACTATCCTGTATTTAGAGTTTTAGATGCTATGGCATCAACAGCAAGACCAATGGGAGCACTTAAAAGGATACTGGTGATACAGAGGTTGAATTTCATCCTGAGAGGAGGTAATGATTCTCATGCATTTTGGTGGTGAGACACAATTGACAGGGCAATAGGTACCAGATGCTTACTTTCTTTTTCTCTTGTTAATGCTTTTATGACACTGAATTTCTTTGTTCTCCAGTTCTCCACATTTCCTTACTTAATGGTGTACATAAGGAGAAAAATATTAAAAAGGGTTAGATATCAGATATTACTGTAACAGAAATAATTTAGCTTCACATAAATCATAATCCCTGACTTCCTAGTTATGTTGACTAAGCAATCAAGGCTGAACATAGTCATTCCAGGTACTGGGAAAACAGAAAATTGTAGAGTTTCCATCTTATCCTGAACAGTTTAGTGGACACACACTGCATTTGTAGCATGAGGGGTACATCAAACAAGAATGATAGAAGAAATATTGTGGAAATTCTGTGATGATGTTTTATTTGAGTGGGAAAGGCAGTGGAATGGAGGTAAACACTGAGAGGGAGCAAGATGATGGTAGACAGGAAAAAATACAGGGCGATAAAAGTATGGGGTACAGTGAAGGAACAGGGGTTCAGGGAAGGTTTGATTTTGCTAGTACTATGTGTATCATTTTTAATACAGCACTAACACAAGAGCAAATTCATTTGAGAAGTGGACTAATTTTTTTTAGCACAGGCCACAGTTTTAGGAGTATTAAGTAACATATGCCATTACCAGCAGAATTGGCATATTCTGAGAACTACTTCTTGTGTGGAAATAAATATCGTAACTTAGAAACATGTATTATATAGACTCCTAAAATGAGTGCAGAACTTGTCACTTC
This sequence comes from Motacilla alba alba, assembly GCF_015832195.1. NCBI lineage: Eukaryota > Metazoa > Chordata > Aves > Passeriformes > Motacillidae > Motacilla > Motacilla alba. The sequence continues at coordinate 79,572,614 of NC_052017.1, forward strand.
ACATTGACTCTGATGCCTAGGCAGACAAACATCTCATCACTGCAGATCTGTATCTCCTTGATAAGTAGTCCAGTAGAGTTGGAAGGCTGCTTTGGAATATTGTAAATAAAGGGCACATAGCAAGACCTTTCAGCTGATGTTCGCAGCTAAAGGTGAGAAAAGGGTAGGCTTCATGATGACTGATGAAGTTCAGAGTTGCACTATGCCTGCAACTTAATTGCAGTTATCAGTAGTCAAGAGAGATTGTGAATAGTCTGTTCTATTAATATTACTTTGTAATGCTGTGTTCTTGACTGTAACCCTTTCTTTACAATTGTTTGTCTGAGATTTGCCTTCATTTTTACGCAAGTGAGGAAAACCATTCCATCTGCACTGTCATGTTACAAGTATGGGTTACCACTCAACTGAGATCTGTACTTCATGATCATGGCTCTCACCCCAGCACAGGCAGCCATGCTGACAAAAAATATGAAATTTTAGGACAAGGTGCGAGACCAGTTCCATGCTGCACACAGAGCACTGTACTCTGAAAGTAAAACCAAGTGAGTTATCTTAGCTTTCAGTTATTAGCTATGCTGCCTTAATCTTGCAGCTCTTCGGATCTTCATGAGCCTCCTTTTGCAGGATAAAAGCAAGATTTAATTTGACATTGACTTGACTTTCAGATAATTCAGTTTTTAGCAGCAAGTAGGTAAGATTTTTAAATGCACTTGAATAAAATTGGTACTATGTGCTGATTCTCATTAAAGGATTAAACTATAAGCATTTTATTAAGTAAGTTATTCTTTATAAAGCTATTTTTATCGAGTTATTTTTAATTGACAGAAGAAGAAAAAATTAGAGGGACTCAAAATAGAGGGAACTGCCATTATTCAGAAGCTTCCAACCAGGAAATTATTTGTCTACTTTGAATATAAAAAAACCAAGTACTCTATATTATACAGAGATCATGCTGGGCAAACTTTATTCAATTTCTTTTTTTTTTTTCCTTGGGCCCTCTAATAAAAAATTCACCTAGAACATACTTCAATTTCTTGGGTCATTATTCCCTATATGAGGACTTGGAGTGTGAAGAATGAAGGAGTTATACTTTCTTCCTCCTCTTTTTCTTTACTGCTTCATCTGAGAAAACTGACAGAATTCACACTGTTGATTTGGGTTTATTCCATAAGCAGGTGAAAATCTATCTACGCGCAACAGGGCAGTGAAGGGGCTGTTGAAGAATAAACCAGCAAAAGCCTTGTGATTTGAAGATAACTGTTCCCCTGAAAAAGGCCGTGGTTTTTCATATGTATCCTTGGCAAAGGTAGCCAGATATTTCACAGTGGTTTTCTCTCTGTGGTATGGAGTTGCATAAGCTGGTTTTATCTTACCTTTTGCCCTGCTTTGATAAAAATCACCTCCTTTCCAGCTCTCATTTAGTCTAGTCCAAGTGGTCCTTGTACTGTCCTGGGAGGATGAAAAAGAAATAGCTTCCTCTCTGAAAGAGCAGGACGACCTGACTAGCCTCAGATGGCTAAGGATAAGGGAAAGGAATAGTTCAGGAAGGAGAATTGCAGGGACAGGGGTGAAGCTAATAAGCTCTCTGAGTCTTGTCAGGAGGTGAAAAGAAGCCGTGCTGGTGCTCAACAAACAATTGGTAATATTGGGAAAAGCCTTGGAAAGAAACTGGTTTACCAGGTCAGGGAAACCTCTTCAAATCCTTAAATGTTAAATTTGAATGATTCTGTGCTTATTTATATTCTGCTAAAGAAAACATGAATTGTTATATTCTAATAATAGTAGATGGCAGCACCAGTCAAATGTTCTATTTAGAGAGCAGCAATCACCTCATGGAAAATGCATAGTGTATGTACAGGCATTAAAAACTGGCCCCAGTGAGTGAGATAATTGTGAGCTAGTTTAAATGTGATACAAAACGATAAAAGATATGATAAATAATAACTATTTCTGGTTATATAGTTATTTCCCATTTGAAGCATATAGTATATGCTTTTTTCACTTCAGTCACAGGGCTTCTTTTGTATTCAAGCTTCATATACTGTTAATAGGTCATAAATCCATCGAATTAAAAGATATTGTGTACAACAATTTGTTTTAATTACAAAGTATCATGTGTTCTGTTTAACTGTGAGTTTAATGAATGGCTATTTAATTAAGGGTTTTAACTCAGGTAATCAGTTTGCATCACTGGGCAACAAATAATCAGTTTATAACATGCAGTTGAACAGTCAAAAAAAGCATCAGGCAAACCTTTTCCTGATAGCATTTATTGGCTAATTAAATGATCTGGACTCCAGGGTAAGTATAGAACAGGAAATAGATGGTAGGTGGAAAGGATGTCAGAGGAGGGTACTTGACAGAGCTTGTTGAAGCCATGTAAATGTTGTAGAGGCTTGTGTAAATATATCGATTCGCTGCAGACACTATCACATGTAGAAAAAGAATGTCTTATACCTTTGCTATCTTTTGCAAATACATTACAACTCTAATAATGAAATACGAAAGTCATTTATTGTTGGCTATGATATAAAAGAACATATCAGTTCAGGTTTTTTTGGGTAATACTGAAATCCTTTATTTTCCCTTTTTTCTTTCTAAATTTGTTTACTCTTTCCACTTCTACCACATCTTGAATTATTTATATTTGAATTAAATTGATTATGCATTTACATGAAAAAAACCACTGTTTACATCAATACCTTTCAGAGCACATGAAATAATTGACTATATTCACATTCTAAGGCTGATATACCTTCTAAAGGTGTAACGTGAGGTTAAAAAGACTTGTATTTATGACTATGAGGAATGTCTTCATTTGATATCTCTGCTGTCATCCATTCAGATTTTTATTTCATACATTGTAAGGATAATGGGGGACATTCTGATAGTCCATGATATATTTTGTAGGCCATAAGGTTTCAGCCAACAATCCTAGTATTCATTTCAAATGCTGTGGCTGATCTATTGAATTGTTTTAGAAAGACGGAGTATAAAAAGGGGAAGTGATGCATAATCCAGTACAATGCTGGAAAGTTACTCCAAAATTTTATTTCCTTTTTTGTTTAAACTTTTCATCTTATTTATCAATTTATTTTAATTTTCTTCACCTAAGCCTACTTGAACTGTCAATTAAAGAGGTTTTCTTTCTTATGTAGATCCTTTTTATATACCATAACTAAAGCTTTTCAGATTATTTCTTCCTGGTAATAATTTAAATTAGGCAATTCCTAAAGGTTATAATTCAAAAGAATTGTTTAGGTGATGCTCATGGTTTGTATAAAGTATTGTAGTTCAACTGAGAGACCAAAACCAAGCATGATCCTGAACTGAAAAATGCAGAAGTACCATGGATTTAATTACTAGTTTTACCTTTAAGTGTTTTAGATTTACTAAAACAAATTGAAGTCTGATACACACCCCATACATATGAACCATTATTTTTTTTTGTTTTAGGTTATGGCAAATATAGGTTTTGTATTTAGACTACAAGAATAGATTTCTCCTCTCCTGCATCATAAAAGAGCTAAGTCATCATGATAGCACATGTGTGCATGACAAGAAAAAGATACTACATCTTAAATTAGTGCAATGACATTGCATATATTAAAGTTCTTTTCCTAGGTTCTTTTCTTCATGGCCTATTAATAAAGCATTTTTTCCCCTTTTCATTTTGCTGGGTCAGATGAAGATGACTTTTTTTCTGTGTAAGACTTTTGGAAGGGAATATTAGAAGGTTTTCTTTTCCTGTTCTAGTTATAACTCCAAAATAGTTATGTCTTTATATCAGCCTAACAATGTTTGCACAAAATCCTACCGTATGCTGGTATGCTGACCGAAGAAATTGTTTTTAACTTTTATAGCTATTTTAGACTGAGATTTCTGTCTTGGCTTTCTGGTCATATCACATGAAAATTTCAATTTTCAGACATTCAATGGCTATATGAGTGAATTTTAAAAACACAAAGAAGATGAGTTTGAGTCTTAAGTTTAGATTAATCATGCTTAGATGTAATTTAAAAACAAGTGAAACTTTAATTGTTCTTACTAAGAGCCAAACAGCTTCTGCAGTAAAAAAAAATAGTATTGGTGATCTTAACACATTTCACTGTCTTAGTGGACTAATGTTTCTCAGTGACGGCTACCTATAGATGGCACCAAGAGTAAATACTAGAGGGGCTATAGAGAAAAAGTCTTTTGAATCCAGTGTACTTTTGCTTCTGAAGAAGCAGTACTCAATGACTTTCTGATTATTATCACAGTGTTACAGTAGTTCTATTAATTCTTATGGATAATAATTGAAATTCTTCTGACCTAAACTGAATATAGAAAACAGGGACTGGATTCAGGAGATATTAGCTTAAATGGCCTTTGACTTAAATTCTGTCTTTCTAGCCTGTTCTAGGTCTGGTGACAATTCTGAAGATTTTAACATCTCGCACTACTGAGCAGCAGCATCACAAGGCTCTCTACTGCTGTGTATGCTGCTGAAGAAGATGGAGGGCTAGAACACTGTCTCAGGTGGTTTTTCTTTCCCCCAGCTGCATCCTGGTTTTCCTAAAACACAAGCAAAACCTTTCTGGGGGAAAACCAAGGGGTGCTGAATTACATCAGGAATGGTCCCAGTGCTGCACTATTTCTTTATGTGACCCTGTGCAGTGAAATGTTCTGAGACATGCTGGGAAGCAAAATTAGCCTTTGAGGCAGCACGGCCCTTGGTTTCTGTGATTACTACATGCATCACTGCCTTTCTGCTGTCAATCTCTTTGTCCATATTGGTTCAACATCCTCAGTCATAAAGCTTGCAATGCCAATTGGAAGCATCATCAACATTAATAATGTGTTACTCTCCATCTTCAACTGCAAATATAATAACCAAGCAAAAAAGTCAGCAGAAGCTGCACAAAGAGTCTGTCCCAGTGCTATTCACCATTGTAAGTAAAGCACCAATACATAAAGTACAGAGAAGTCAGGCTGACACTAGAGCAGGACTCTAGAGATTAGTAGAGATAAAAAGTCCATATTACACATTTTCCCATTCTGTCTTAGGTAGGGCAGGAAACAACATTATTAAGGGAAAATAATGTATGAGATATAAAGAAAGAAAATGTTGCAAGGTAACTAGTAACTATTTTAATTTCTAAATTTATCAGTAAACCTGAAATTAGATTGTTAATAATGGCTTTCTTTTTATCTGAGTTCGTAAACGCCAGAGGCCCTTATTCAGCATAGGACTTATCATTTTCATGAAAAATATTTTTATTTATCAAATGCACAGAACTTAAGATTTTTCCAGTTTCCTTAGTCTTTCCTACAATCTCAATCTTTCATTCATAACTTGAACAGTTATCATCTTGAGTGTCATCACACAGCACCTACAGGGTGGTTGGGAGGGTCACACCCAGCCAGCATGGATTCAGGAGGGACAGGTCCTGCCTGACCAACCTGATCTCCCTTTATGACCAGGTGAGAAAGGCTGTGGGTGAGGGAAAGGCTGTGAATGTTGCCTGCCTAGACAGTAGCAAAGCCTTTGACACCGTCTCCCACAGCATACTCCTGGCAGCCTGCAGCGTGGACAGGTGCAGAGAGCTGTGGTGGATGGTGCCGCATCCAGCTAGTGGCCAGTCACCACTGGTGTCCCCCCGGGATCTGGGTTGGGCCCAGTCCTGTTTAATACTTTTATTGATGATCTGGATGAGGGGATTGAGTCTACCATTAGCAAATTTGCAGATGACACCAAGTAGCGGGGAGTGTCTATCTGCTGGAGGGTACGAGGACTCTGCAGAGGGACCCGGACAGGCTGGATTGATGGGCCAAATCCAACAATATGAGGGTCAACAAGAACAAGTGCCAGGTCCAGCCCTTTGGCCACAACAACCCCCTGCAGTGCTACATGCTGGATGGAGACTGGCTGGAAAGCTGCCTAGTGAAAAAGGATCTAGGGTTGCTGGTTGAGTCAGTTGAACATGAGCCAATGTGTGCCCACGCGGCCAAGAAGGCCAATGGCATCCTGGCCTGCATCAGCAATGGTGTGGCCGGCAGGACCAGGACAGTGATTGCTACCCTGTACTCAGCACTGGTGAGGGCACACCTTGAGTGCTGTGTCCAGTTCTGGGCCCCCCAGCTTAGGAAGGATGTTGAGATGCTTGAACATGTCCAGAGAAGGACAGCAAGGCTGGGGAAGGGTCTGGAACACAAGTACTGCAGGGAGTGGCTGAGGGAGCTCGGGCTGTTTAGCCTGAGGAAAAGGAGGCTCAGGGGAGACCCTACCACTCTCTACAAGTCTTTTAAATTAGGATGTAGCCAGGTGAAGGACAGTCTCTTTTCCCAGGCAACTAGCAGTAGGATAAGAGGACAGAATCTTGAACTGTGCCAGGGGAGACGTAAGTAGGAAGAAGTTCTTCACAGAAAGGGTGATTTGTTACTGGAAGGGGCTGCCCAGGGAAGTGGTGGGGTCACTGTCCTTGGAGGTGTTTAAGGAAAGACTGGATGTGGCATTCTGTACCATGGTCTAGTTGACATGGTGGTGCTAATTCATGGGTTGGACTTGATGATCTCAAAGATCTGTTCCAACATAGTTGGTTCTGTGAGTCTGTGATTCTGTAAAACATTGTGCAAATGAGGTGAATGGCCATGTGCTATCACCCTTCTGGTGTTCACCTTCTCAGACAGATTTGTATGTATGGATTGCACTGCAGAGGTTCAAAGACCTGCAAAAAAAAAAAAAAAAAGAAAAAAGAGATTGAGTGCAAATGTTTAAATATATCTCATGCAGGATAAATTTTTGACATTGCTCATCAACTGTGGTTTTTCCAAGCACATCATTTCTTATAGCAGCACTGATCCTGTAAATAGAAAGAAACAGCGTTGTAGTGTTTGTTTCTGAGACAGGAAGAGTTCAAGGCTGTTGAAGACAGTTTGTGAGAGGAAAAGAAGGAAAAAAAAGGAAAGATTCAATTTTTAGGAAATTATTGCCTCAGAGTACACTTTTCTTTTGATGTTGGCTTGAATACTGTTTCCATCATGCAAAAAAATTTTCTGTTCTTTCTGTTTATTTCGTATCATTGGACTTAGGCAACAAATTTTCTATGCAAGAGATACATACACAAGGGGTTTTAATTCTTTGCTCCCCTTCTTTCTGAGAGCAAGTCTTAAATGCCTTCCATTTGGGGGAGGGGGGGTTAATACTCTAGTAAAGCTTTATTCCTTTGTCAAACAACAGATTTTCTGGTTTGTCGGTTTAAAAAACCTACCACAAAATAGGTTTCAAATACAGTGCGTGGCAGTGCCATTTTGGTTGAGTGCTGATGCGAAACATACAATCTATAAGGCTATTACACTGCTAAAGCCACATAAACTTCTTTTAAAAATTAAACATTTTGTTTCCTAACAGACAAAACCTGACATGGCATGTGTCATATTCTCATAGTACTATGGTACTATATCTCAGCCATTTTTAAAATAATACATGTACTGTGCTGTAATTATTTTGAAAGTGTTTAAAAAGTTGAAAACATTGTGTGCTATTTGAGGGTATTATTGCCTTTATTCTTCTTAACTGGCTTTTTGTAATTTCTTTCCAAATTCCTTCTCATTGAAAGAATTAAAGTTTTAATTGTTTTAATGTAACAAGGAGATGTGTAACTCTTCCTAGCTATGATATCTAACTTTTGAACTCTACAAATACATGTGAGTAGCACTAGTGATACCAACTGAACCCATAGAATTATGTTAGTATCTCCTAGTGCCTATAGTGACACCAAGCCACCATGAGCATTTTGTGTTTGGGGAGTGAATTCTTTTGGATAACAGAACAAAAACTGAATACTCCCTAACTTCTACACAGCCATTTAGTCTTAACTTCTCTCTCACTGATGCAATTTTACATAAAGTATTACATACTGTGTGTCTGTTTTTCACACATTTGGTTATAAATATATAAAATCACGGTGGAATAGAAAGAAAGTGTCATTGTTTGTACATTAAAATTTCTCATGTAAATTCCATGTATTCCTTTTTTATTATGCTCCAAGCTGATATGCAGTTCTTGTTATTGTTGCCTTTATCTTCATATAATTTTATATTTTTATATTTCAATATTCTCTTTAGCCCATAAGTATGACTGATTTGTTTCAGTCTTCAATAACAATATATTAATTCTTAATGTATAGGGATGCTCTGGATTGATGAACTTATTCCCATTCCTAAAATGTGCTTTTCCAGAAAAGGGTCAGTGTATTTTGATGTGATAAATAATACTCATACATTTTCTCTAAGTCTACAAGTCAAACATATTATAAGGCCATGTAATAATGTCAACATTTAAACAATTCCTTAGTGACCTTTAATTGCTTGATGCAGCCAGCATTTACTTTAATAGATTGGTCATGGTAAGTTTATCAAATTAAAAATATCTTCACATTGAGAAAGATATGACACATTGGGCACATGGTACTTTCTATGATTTTATTTTTTTTTATCTTGGATATTTCACTTAGCTAGATCAAAGCATCTTTATTATAGGAGAAATTCTGAAGGTACTTGATGCTTATATCTCCAGTGATAGAGCAGCAGATGACAAAATGTCTGGGCCACAGAGCATTTTTCATGTCTTCTAGGCCATATCAATTTTTCCTTAATTAAACACTCAGTAGGAGGCTTGCAATTTCTCTGTTTTATGCAAATCCTGAATTAAAAAATTACCTGCCATTTTAGGTGAAATAGAATTTAGTAGATTTGTGAAGTAGTTATCTTAATTAAAAGGAAAAATACTGCATGGTAACTCGGTTATTTTCCATGTGAACTTCATAGAATTTTAAATTTAAAGGAAGGAAAAGTATAGTTGCCCTTACTTTAGCATGGAGGAAAAAGAGAGACACTCCAATCAAAACAGCAAAATCTGTGAGGGATGGAGAAAAGCAACTGGAAAAGGCAGAATAAGAAAAATAGCTTCAACTACTTGAAGGTTGCAGAGAGTCAAGCAAAACTGAGTAAGGAAACACTTTCTGCAACAAGCCTTGTGTTAAGTGCTGAACGCTTCCTCTACCTCTTCACCACCTCCTGGCTTCATTAACAGTACCAGCTGTCAACAAGAGACAAACACCCCAGAAAAGGCCTTGCCCTTCTGAACGACTGAGATTTACTCGCTCATGCTTTTCCCCAGGATGCTCCACAGTCTTTCTTATCAAGGTCCCAAAACGTTTCAAAGCCCATGATGTACCCCAAAAATCGAATGTTTTGTGTGAATTGGTGGATGGTATAAGGAATACAGCTGACTTCTAACATGGTGTTTCCAAGCCATCGTCCTGTTCAGTGGAAGACTACCGATGAGCACAGGCTCTTGTTCATGATTTCCTGCTGTAATGCTAAAAGTGAATATCCCCTCAGGCTGTGAGAGCAGGGGAAATCGCCTCACTGGGCTCTACGCTCTCCTTACTCACTGCTTTCAATTGCCTTCCCACAGGTTAAATAATTTGGTTTAGGCTTATGAAGTAGTGTGAATTAATCTCCAGACTGACTTTATTTCACTACTTAGTGCTAAACAGCTGGCAAAAGAATTGTTTTTTTACTGAAGCATATCTCATTTTCTCATTGTCTTCAGTAAAACAAAGGAGCAGAAAGGTGGACATGATTATCAATTATGATTATCACTTATTTACATCTGCTTGAAATTCTAGATGCTTGATAAGTCTACTTGTTTTATTGAATATGAGAAAAAAAACCCTTTTCATTAAAAAACACAAGTTTTTGATTATTATTTTGGTACATCTTGCTGTATTAATGCAGTCTCTAAGAACATGGTGGTTGTCACCTATTAACTGTTAGAAGGCTGTACTACCTACAGCTGTAAGTAATATAATATTCTGTAAGTTCTAAGCAGATTAATCTCTAGATACCCTTTGCATAAAGATTTCAAGTATAGAAAAGCTTATTTAAATGGGTGCAACACTTTCTGCTCATACATTTACTTCTGGGATGCATATGGCAGCTATGTTGCAGCTATATGCAACATATTCCAGTGTTGCATAAACATTTACCTCTTTCAGACCTTTCAACATCAGCAAGTGTAACTTCCTTCCATGATTCTGCATTTATTTGCAATTATTTTTATTGTTAGAATAAGTAAAGGCAAAATTGGATGCTGTCTAAGCCATGCAGGTCTATTAGAATCAGTTCTTTTGTTCTCCAAAACAGCTCCAGCTGACATGTATGGGGGATATCTGCATGTGAGTGAGCAGAACCTCCCTAGGTCACAGGGAGCACAACCCACTCTGCAAGTGGAAAAAAACCAGCACGTCTATGCAGTTAGGTGTTTTTAGTTTAGAAATGTGCAGTAGGCATCACTTTCCTCATCAAGAAGGAAATTTCAATTGTAATTTACATAAATGCCTGCAGAATAGGTCTCAAGATTCTTTTAGGCAGATACAATTGCTTGTATTCATGCAGAAAGTCCCTGTTCTCTGTCATGCCCTTGGTTTTAATCTCCATAACATCCTAGCTGGGAGAAATTCTGTCTATAACTAGCAAAGCATAAAGGCAACTTCATTTGCAGTAACTAGGCCCTATCCACCAGTTTTTGAACGCACCCAAAAGACAACCCTTTTACTCTGGAGGCCAAGGGAAGGAGACAGTCTTCCCTGAGACATGGTGCTGTCAGCTATTTCAAAGCTGTTGCAGGAGGCATGAGTTAGGGAAGACTTTAGCGGTTCTTCTTACAAAGGTAGAGTGAAAAAGGTTCTTATTAGAAGGGTTAAATGTATTGCTAGCTTTCTGTGCCCACTCCCAGCAAATATTTTGAACGTAGGAAGTTTGAGTTCTTATGTGGGTCAACACAATGTAACTTTTCACTTTTCAGTTTATAGAGATAATGCCATCTCATAAGTGTAAGTTCTTAGACCGAACATTCACTTGGTAGTTTCTACTAATGTTTTCTACCCAGCGTATCAGCTCGGTTGACTGATAGCTTTCATATCATATGAGGGCAGCTACTCAAAAAGCTTAGAAACAGATTTTGAATTTAACACTTGTGGGCAAGGTGTAAAAGCTGACAGACAGCTCAGCACAGGCCAAGACACAAGCAGAAATTCTTGCACAATGTGTTGCCATGAAATGAAAGGAGACAATAAATTTGCATCACAGCATGGGAAGATGCAATGACCAAAATCTCTTGGCATCTCTGAAGAGGGAGAAGAAAATATTGTGGTGGAGCACCCTGTGCACAGAAAAATAATGATCCACTAGGTCAAAGTTACTTGTGGTTTACTGGGCACATAAAAGTGGGGTGAAAGATATTGTAAGTAGTTGCGTGTATTATGTCATACCTGAGGAAGAAAAGAGGTGCGGTAGGGCAGGACCCTGCTTGGGGAAGACACTGCCCTGCCCATGGTGGAGGCATGCCTCTCCCTGCTCCAGTGAAGCCCAGCCCTGCTGCTCCTTGATGGTCACTGGAGCCAGCACCCGGTGCTCAAAGCAGAGCTGGAATTCACCCCCTTCACGCATGGTCAGGGGTGTGTGCCCTTGGTGGGCAGTGGAGATCTGGCACTGCAGCCTGTTGGTGTTGCACAGTAAATGGTGGATCTGGCTTCCAGGCTGTATTGAAATAGTTTTGTGGTTTTGGGGGTGTTAATAACCTCCTGCCATATTTTGAAGTGGAAAGAGGCAATTTGAAGGCAAGTTGGATTAAAAAAAATATACCACTGTGGTTCATGCTTACTGCACTATAAGTAACTAGCAACATAGTCTTCAAGAGGGTGTGCAGAAAGGGAAGTAGGTGTTATTTCTTCACCAAATATCGTTTCATTTGTTTGAGGACACAGGCAGAGAGATAACATGCCACCAGAACAGAGGGAAAGAATTGTGTGCTTGAGTGTTGCTGGGGTTTGTCTTTTTTGAGGGAACTGGATTTACTGTAAGGAGTGCAAAGTGGCAGGAAAGAATAAGGGAGTGATTGAGAAGAGAAGAAGAAAAATACAGAGCTGCAGAGTGAAGACAAAGTGTGAAAAGGATATTATTTAAATGTAGCATTGGTAAATTATTAGAGTGAATGCCTTATTGACTGGAGAATGTTAGCAGAAGTTTAAATAACTTAATTAATTGGTCAGTTAATCATTGTCCGAGTTGCTTTCTCTTGGGTGTACATAACATTGTTTCTTGGTTTTTGCCACAAGTATTCAACAAGTAGAATGTGAGGCCTTTAGTATTTGCTCTGGTAATATGTATCTATATTTCATAACTTTCTGTTCTACAAAATCATTTATCTGTAAAAAAACTTATGGAACAGATGCACTGTGTGCTTTTAGGAGGAAAAAACCCAAACACCAAAACCACACCAAACCAAAACCAAAACTACACCTCTATCCTTATCTGATTAAAAATCTAAACTGAAACTCCAGTAGCCAAGCAGTCATGATCATCCAAAAGAATTCCCTGAAATAGATTTCATTTTGACCTGGTATGACTGCTGTAGCAAAGGAAGGTTAGTATGGCTGGCACCTTGAAAGGAATGGTGGGTGCAGTCATTTCAACAGGTGCCTCTCTCTCTTTCCTGGTAGTTTCAGTGTCTCATACACCTTTCTGAGCATCGGATTCATCCCCAGCTTTTTATCTGTTCTCTTTTTATCCCTCAGCCTCCACAACCCCCTTCTGATCAGGATAACTTGTTTTCATTTGTGGCAATCATTCATCAGTTTATTCTGAGTACTTCTACAGCCAAAACAGAAATCCATTAAATCTATATAGCAGTTTAATCTCAACCAATAATTGCTCATTAATCTTGCTGGAAATACACATTTTCTTCAGCCCACTGCCAAGGCACAAGCTCGAGGAAAAAAAGCGAAGTATTTAATCAGTTTTTTAAAGTTTGTTAATGACAAATTCTGGCTGACAGATTAAAAAATTAGGTCTGCTGCATTGGGGTGCATTCAGTTTTTAAAAAGTGATTAACTATATGCCAAGCTGTCAAAGAAATTTTGCATGAAAAAAGAGGAGTTGTTAACATTATTATGTCTCTCCCCAATGATTTTATATAATGTCCATTTTAAATATACATGAAAAAAATAAGTCAGCATCATACAGTGATTTTCAAAAAGTGGAGTTTTTAACTATGAAAAGAGAAGTCTGAAACACCTTTTATGCTCATTCATACCCTCCCCCAATTTTTTTTCTCCCATTGGTTTGACTTTATAAACACTTCTGTCTTCCCCTCTAAAATTTTAGTTGCATCTGCTAGCTAACTGAATTGAACAGATTTTGCTTTTTCGTCCTGAAGAACTTCTCCTCATTCTTGCTCTCCCATCAAACCATGGCTGCATCCTGGGAGACTCAGTTTTCCAGTGCAGTTGGATTTGCTGACACAGGTAGGTCATGGCCTGGGTTGATTTAGAAGTCCCACACTTGCTAAATAATTCAACCTATTTTATGGCTACTTGCTTAATACCCAGTTTCTGTGGAGCTGGTAAAGAGTCTGACAAAAGGTCAAATTGATTGTACTACTTTTCTCTGTTGAACTTTTGCTGCTTCCTCATACTTCTGTCAGTATATCTTCACTTCTGATTGATTTTCTTAATTCAAAAATTGATGCAAAAAAGTCTTTTCTAATGAAAAGCATGTTTGTCAATATTCTCCACTCCCTTTATGGATTTCTGTTGCGTTGTTACTTTGATTACCAGCTCCTGACCTGTTTGTATTCTGGTTTGCTTGAAAACCCAAATCTTCATCCTCCAAATGTGTAGTTTCATTTTAAAGATCTTTTTGAGACCAGAAAGCAGCCTCATGCTATCTGACCTGTACTGTATTTTTATATTCAGAAAGAGAAGAAAAACAACCTGTTGTGAGCAGCAAGTCTTTATTTCTGGTCAGAGATGAATTCCCAGATAAAAGGATATACTTCTTCTTTGCCATGTGACACAAAGTCAGACTTCAAAAGCCTTCTACTTGTTCAAAGGGACTTGGAGGCTGAAGAAGTGTCACCGTATAAGACTGTATATGACACACACTGCTGCTGTGCACTTGTTCTGTGCAAAGTACTGAGTCTTGAACTCTTTTTAGTTTGATAGAAAACCCATCATAATGTTTGACTATTACAAAGCTTCAGCATCACAGATGTTGAACTTTTCTTGATGCTTGTATACATCATACAAGAGGAAGCAAGTGAAGCTGCGTTACAGACATTGTTTTGTGTTGTGATGATGAATTGTTTCTGCCACTGATCACCACGCCAGCAACGCAGTACATGGCTGTAATAACACATTTTCACATTCTATTTGTTAGTTCCAATATTGATTAATCTTTTTCCAATGCAGCCTTAGACTTTCTTTGAGGTTAAATGCAGCAAATTTTGAGGATTTCTCTATTCAAACAGTAAATACTAACTAAAAAGATCCTATCATTCCAGTGAAAATAGCCCACATTACCCAGTCCTCCAAGATTTTATACAGTTGAGAACATCCTCTCATTAATTTGGTTTTCCGGGATTCTGTATTATTGCAGTGAAGTTTAATAAGAATGCACATGTAACAGAAGCACCTTCCCTCCCTACATTTGTTAAAGTTGTCCTATAAGGATGTGAACATGAACCCTGAATTGGCATCAAATTTGAAAAATCAAATTTTGATCAGGAAGTCTTTACTAACAACTTGATGTGAGGGAAGAGAATTGGCAGTCCAAGTGGAGACCGGTGATGAGTGGTGTTCCTCATTGATTGGTATCGGGACTGGTGATGTTCAGCATCTTTGTTGGCAACATGGACACCAGGACAGAGTTCACTCTTAGCAGGTTTGCTGATGACACCAAGCTAAGTGATGTGATCAACACAAGAGAAGGAAGGGACACCATCCAGCAGGACCTGGACAAACTTGAGAGGTGGAACTTTGCAATCCTCATGAAGTTCAGCAAGACCAAGCACAAGGTGCTGCATCTGGGTCAGGGCAATCCCAAGCACAAAAATAGGCTGTGTGGAGAATGGATTGAGAGTATTGGGGGCATTGCTGGACAGGAAGCTTGAAGTGAGTTAACAATATGCACTTGTAGCCCAGAAGGCCAACTGTATTCTGAGATGCATCCAAGGAAGCAGGACCAGCAGATCAATGGAAGTGATTCTGCCTGTCTGGTCTGCTCTTGTGAGACCCCACCTGGAGTGCTGCATCCAGCTGTGGAGTCCTAAACAAAAGAAAGACAAGGACCTGTTGGATTGAGTCAAGAGGAAGGCCCTGAAGATGCTCAGAGGGCTGGAGCACCTCTCCTGTGCAGACAGGCTGAGAGACTGGGGCTATTCAGCCTGCAGGAGAGAAGGGTCCAGGAAGACCTTATAGCACCTTCCAGTG
The DNA here is from genome assembly GCF_015832195.1 of Motacilla alba alba. NCBI lineage: Eukaryota > Metazoa > Chordata > Aves > Passeriformes > Motacillidae > Motacilla > Motacilla alba. The sequence goes on from NC_052017.1 coordinate 79,587,934, forward strand.
TCTAAAGGGGGCCTACAGGAAAGCAAGAGAGGGATTTGTTACAAGGGTGTGTAGTGACAGGACAAGGTGGAATGGCCCTAAGCTGAAGGATAGCAGGTTCAGTTTAGATATTAGGAAGAAATTCTTTACAATGTGGGTGGTGAAGCACTGGAACAGGTTGCCCCGAGACATTGTGGATGCCTCATCTCTGGAAGTGTTCCAAGTCCAACATGGATGGGGCATTGAACAACCTGGTCTAGTGGAAAGGGTCCCTGTCCATGGAGGGAGGGTTGAAACCACATGATCTTTAAGGTCCCTTCCAACCAAAACTATTCTAGAAATCTGTGATTCTTTCTTCTTATCCTAATGCACTCTATTCTGCATTGCTGGACATCTAGTAGATTTTTCTCATGTTGTTAACAGGCAGTGAAACAATTCTGGATGTCTTACCTAGCAGTAATGCCTACCAGTGCACCAATTTACTTCTGTTTTAACTATAGATGTTCAAGATGAAATATTATAAACAAATTGCAGGCTACAAACTGGTCTTATTTGTGCTCATTGCAATATAGTCATAAATGCACATAAATGGCAGAAACAGAATATTCTTTAAGGGAGAATTTCTTCAATTTCTCCTATATTATCTGCATAAGTCAACAACCAAGAATTGAAAACAAGGGAGAAAAAATCCCCAGCACCATGGCTTCTGTGTCCTCTTTTTATGCTTGCATTTAATCTTATGATAGTGAAAAGTACTAAGTAGCACAAAATAGTACTGACCATTGAGCACTGCCTATGAGAGGTGGGTGTCATGGGTTTCTTGAGAATAAGGTTATCTATCAGATCCCATGGTTCTGATGATGATTAAATCATCAACAGAAAAAAACATGCAGATTACACTGTGGAATAACCTACTTCTTTTTTTGCCCCTTTTTGTCCCATCCCACTTCTCTAATACAAAGCTCAGAGCAGCTTTCTGTAACAAGGCTCTGCATAGCCCAGGTGATTCATGTTCTCTCCAAGAAACTGGGATTATCTTCAGCATGCCTTCTGAAATTGTTTTGCTTTCTACTCTGTGACTTAAAAGTGGCTCACATTTTGCGAAGTTCTTGCTGAGTGTTAAAAACATTTAGCAATAATGTTTTTCTCAAAGCTGCTACAAAATAGTAGGAAATTCTTAGTAGTTCTTTTAACAAAGCTGGCTAGCAAATGGACATTTTCTCTGCTTGCTTTCTGTTACTGAGCTACTTATTCCCCCAAACAGGAAAACAGAGTAAGTCTTAAAGACTCTGTGGCCTGTAACATAATTTTAAAATAATTTTGCCATTCATTGGTGTTACAGAACATAAAGAGCAAAAGTTGGTGGAAATAACTGCTATCTACTACTGTCTATTCAGACCCTGAAAAAAGGCTTTCTTCATTTATTATGCAAGAACAAAATCCCTGTTTATTCAATTTGCCTGAGCTTAGTATGCCATGGAAGAAAAATTGTAGGGATCTGCAGGGCCACCATGCCCAGTATCACACAAACCTCTCGCTTATACTTAGAGTGGTTGTCTCCATAGGGTTATAAAATCAAGAGAGAAACATGAGTAAAATATAGTAAGATACTCTGACAGAGGCCTGAGCTTGTGAAAAACATCTGAAGTTTTGCAGTATTTGAAGACTATTTCACGGTAACTTAGTGTCCCAGACCAGAAAATGTTAGTAGAGAAAAAGGAAAAATTCTGGAGTAATCTCCATCTGCGTCAAGCAGAAGAACAGCAAAGAACCCTAGAAAGGGTTTAGGAGGAAAAAAACCCTACTACAACTCAGTACAGAAACTACCTCAGTAAATATCTTTATTTACTTTATTTAATTTAAATGAAATAGTCTTATTTCTAGCAGGTACAGCAGTTTCTCCTGTGCATGAGTGTTGGCTCACTACACACGTTAAGGATAGCACAAGCTAACCCTTAACTCTGGCCTTAGAAAAACGGCATTGAAATGTTTACAGATGTATCTTTTCTGAAAACACAGATTCCGGTATTGATGTTTTTCAGTCAAATTACAATGAATCCACCTCGGCACTACACTCTTGATGTTTGGAGATGTTTCAAATGATTCTTGATGAGCCAACATGAAAAAAGGGGAATGGGCACTTGTGTAGATTAAAGTGAGGTGTGGATGTTTGCATAAAAACACTGAATTATGGTTCAAAGATAACTGTTCATGTGTTGCATGAATGAAAGAAAAATCATACACCTGATCTCCTTTCTCAGCATTCCAACTAAAACACAGTTTTCCTTTTATTCCAGTAGTTCAGGAATAAATTATAGGGTTTCTTTCTGTTTCTCTCTGTTGAAACTCTCAAAGTTTGCACAGCTTCAGCATACAATGGGTCAAATATCAACAGAGCGCTTAAGGAGTTGATCAATTTTAAGTGTGTAGGAGTTTCTCTGATTCAGAAAAAGTAGGTATTCTACCCATATACAGAAACAGTATATGGGTTTGAAACAGGAATAGTTTTCCTCCACTTTCATCAATCAGTTTTATGAGATAGAAACCCTTTATATAAAGATAGCAATCTGCACAAATGTCAAATGATTGAGCAACTCTTTCATGAATATGGGGCAATACATTTTAATACCAATCATTGATTTTGGCAATGAGAGTGAAATCCCTTTGAATTGTATTGATAGGTTACATTTCTCTATTAAATATACTGCAAAATGGCCTGAGTGTTGTTGCACTGCTGCAATAGATGCAATAACTTTATAGTACCTGTTTTCTTATTTTTTTAACACAGCTTTTCTGAGGTGGTGATGCATATTAGCTCATTGAAATGAAACAGGATGGCCCTTCACAATATTTTAATAAAAGAGAACAAGCTCAGGCTGCTATGTAATTAACTTATGCCTTTGAGATATTCTTGCATGTAGATTTTTTTTCCTATTAAATTGCCATTTATTTGTGACCTTTAATGTATCACAAACAGTCTTCTTTCTACATCCTAAGCAGCGCTGGAGAACAACAATAAACTGTTGTATTGCTCTCCTTAAATGACACTTACAGCTTGGCAGAGTTACAAGGAAGCTGGTAGGTTTGCCATTCAGGAGCTAAAATAAAGGACTTATCCGTTGCTCCCAGCAACATTTTACTTCCTTGAAATTTTAGAAATACAATTAACTGTTGGATTTTCCCCTTGCAAAAGTTTCTGGGATAAGTAGCTGATTGTGTCCTTTAATAATATTATTATTACTATTATTATTATTATTATTATTATTATTATTATTGTAGTTGTTACTGCTGTTATTATTTCTTTGGCCTCAGCAGGTGTTCAAAAGAAGTTTCTAATGCTAAACCTCTGAAACTTCTTTGGAGCTATCTGTTTCTTCCTTCTCTTTTGGGAGGAGGCTGAGGGCAACCCCTGCACCTGTGTCTGCTCCAGGCAGCACACACAAACCCAGGCAAGATTGGTAGAAGCCAAATCAGCTACTTTTTTGTCCCTTCAGACCCTGAAATGCTGCTTTTCCTCCCTCAACGTGTATGTCGTGTCCTGTCAAATCAAGCAAAAGTGACCTCAGCTTCATTGTGACATTTTGAGAGAAGGCTACTGAAGTGTGCAGTGAAATTTTATGATTTCTTATCAAAAGTGGTAAATATTAATGATAGAGGATCTTGAGTACATGGTCACCGGGGTTCAGAGAAAGGGGTGGCTCTATGTAAGTAGAAAGGATCTGATTTTTTAAGATCTGTATTGAATATGGAATTTTAAGAAAAGGCTAAAATGCAAGCCTCTAGTCCAGTCCCGCAGCCTTTTACCTAATCATTGGCAGCAAATAACAAAGGCTGTGTGCAAGGAATTCTTTTAAAATTAAAAGAATATAAAAATTACATTAAAAACCTTGGGCTCATTTTGGAGTCTAAGCTGACAGTTTATTCACACAAAGTATTTGAGTATGAAACTTAATATTTATGTGAAAGGGAAGGCTATTTTGCCTGATAGGATCTTTATATACAAAATAATGGAACAGTTGTTTTCTACCAGCATTCAGATCACAGAGGTGTTGATCAATGGAAATGTGTGTACTGAATAAGGCACTTTAGCCAGAAATTGTTAGGAGCAAGTTAAATACTTTTGACTTCAGCAGAATAATTGAACCACTTTAACATCTGCACCATGGCAAAAAAACCACCAATCTTTTATGGGCATAATTATACCTATGGAGATCTTGCCTGGGGTTGTAGAAATTTGTCATGAGTATTGATTGAGTTTCATTTCCACCTCTGGCATCTTGATCCTTGACCCAAGAGCTCTCAGACATCAGGGTGCACACAAAGTCTTGCTGCATTCAGTGGCAAATTAGGCTGTACATGGATTTGTTCCTAGCAATGTGGTTTGGAGCCTCAGAGTTGTCCCCACTGGAGGCTGGACCAGGCACTTATCCCTTAGCTTGTGAACTCGTCATCTCTTGCTGTGCACACATCTAAAAATTCAAGAGTAAGTTTTATTTTCTAGATGACTGTATATTTTAAAGTTTCACAGATTCAGGTCATACAGTCTGAAAAGCAGAAGTTTAAAAGAAAAGTTAAAAGAAGAATATTTGCCCCAAAATGTAATGTTTTGTATTTTAAGAGACGAATAAGACTTGTAAGACTCTGATGTGGAGTTAAATACATTGTGTGAAGTTATGCTATGCATAGAATCATAGAATGTCTGAATTGGACAGGACCTACAAGGAACATCAACCCCCTGGCCCTGCACAGGACAGCTCCAAGACATCACAGGATCATCACACATCATCACACCACGTGCCTGAGAACATTGAACACTTCTTGAACTCTGTCAAGCTTGGTGCTGTGAACACTTCCCTCATGAGCCTTCCAGTGCCCAAGATTCCTCTGGGTGAAAAACCTTACTATAATATCCAACCTAAACCTCTAACACAGCTTCAAGTCGTTCCTTTGGATCCTGTTACTGGTCACCGCAGAGAAGATATCAGTGTCTGCCTCTGCTTCCCCTCACAAGGAAATTGTGACTGCAATGATGTCTCCCTTCAGTCTCCTCCAGGCTGAACACACCAAGTGACCTCATACAGTCCTCAATGCAGCTTCCCTTCAAGGCCCTTCACCATCTCTGTGGCTCTCCTTTCGTTGGTCTCTAAAAGCTTAAAGTCTTTTTTATATTTTGGCACCTAAACCTGCCCCCAGCACTCGAGGTGAGGCCGCCCAGTGCAGAGCAGAGCAGGACAATCCTCTCCCTTGCGTGGCTGCTGATGATGTGCCTGATGCCCCCCAGGGCATGCCTGGCCCTCCTGGCTGCCAGGGCACTGCTGACTCAAATTCAAGTTGCCATCGACCAGGACCCCCAGGTCCCTTTCTCGGGCGCTGATTTCCAGCCTCTGGTTCCCCAGTCTGCCCCTACATACATACATGCCCCGTCCCAGCGGCAGAATCCGGCACCTTCCCTTGTTTAACTTCGCAGGGTTGGTGACTGCCCAGCCCTCCTATTTGATCACAAGCAGCTTATCGACTTCCCTCAATTATAAAACCTAAACGACTATACCTGTGTGCGGAGATCGATCTGCACTCTGATGGAAAAAAAAAAAAAAATTGCTGAAGACGCGTGTCTGCGCCAGTGGCAGGGCCAGGGGCTGCAGCCGCCGCCCGGCTCCCGGCCCCGTGTCGCCGAGGGCCGCTTCCCCGAGCCGCTGTCGCGACCGCTGCGGCGGGGGGCGGCGTGGGCGGGTCCGGCGGTGGCGGGGGCGCGGGGGGCTCGTCCCGCCGTTGCCATGGAGCCCTTTGTGCCCGCGGAGCGCCTCCCCCGGCCCGCCCGCCCGCCCGCGCTGCCCCCGGGCCCGGCAGCTGCCGCCGCTGCCCGCGGCCCGGCCGCGCCCCCGGCCCCCGCCAGCCTCAGCGCTCGGCGGCGCGGGCTGCCTGTTGTTGTCGGCCCGCGCTCTACCCGCCGCTGGGAACGGCCGCCCGCAGCCGCCGCTGCTGCTGCTGCTGTTCCCAAGTTTCTTTTTGTAAGTGTTAAAAGGAGAGGGGGTTATGAAAAAAGAAGTGTAGAGCAGCTTGAGCCGCCGCTCCGGAGAGGGGGGAAAGTCGGCTCGGCGGTGAGGAGGCTTCCCAGGGCGCAGCGAACTGATTCAGGACATTAATTTCCAAGTGGGCGACAAAAGGTAAAGCCTGAAAGATGGGTCGCTTGTGTGAGATGGAATGGGAGCTTTCGTGGAAAGGTTCATAACTTGTCTTAAAACGTCACTTTTGAATGTCTTTCGGATGGTGTTCGACCTCAAAATGCTGTAAGTCTCTTACCATAGGTAGCATAATTAGCCACATTTTAGAGTTCACAGGAAAGGCAAGAAAGTAAATGTTATTCTTCAGTACCTTATTTCCCCCAAATGCCTCGTGTTCCTATTCAGCAGCACTTGATTTGACCGCGGTTATTTCTTGGTGCGACCCGTCTAAAGCAAAGCTTTAAGTAATTCCAGAGTGGTTATAATTCAACGAGCCGATCTTCCTTGTGCAAAAATGTAATTCTGTAGGTGCATACTTTTGAGTTCGCAGACCTGTTGCTTTTTACTTTCACCCTAGAAAATGTTCTCAGTAAAATACCATATATTCAACTATAGCGATAGATCTCTTTTCAAATTATAGTCTTACACAGGTGAGAACGGGATTTGCATTTTTTATAATTATATTTAGCCTTTCAGACTTTGCTGGGGGCTTTTCAGGTAGCTTGTTTTTGTTGGGTTTTTTTTTTTGTTTTTTTTAAGATGCATCAGCTAATTTGAAATTCATTACAGCTAGTAAAAATAATGCATGGTTATGACTTGCTAGTTTCATCTGGTGCTGCCCAAGTCCCAGGGAAATGTGACTGACTGTTCAAGGGATTAAATAAATGAATTTCATGTGGAAGTCAGTTGTGTGGAAAAAGTTCCGACAGCCTTCTTTTACACAGATCTGTATACTTGTTAAAGGTAACAGTTCAGTAGTTTTATCTTTTGGCTGAATAAATGAAATACATAAAATGTAAAAACAAGCCACCCTTCCTTATGTCTAGTACTCTCTACTAACGATAAAAAAGAGAGTTTTTAGAGCGTGTTGTTTTTATGTATTTTTCCTGAATCAAAACACTGCAGAAATGTCTTAATGTGTTTACTTGGTGACTGCATTTGTGCAATTAAAGGAGTAAACATGTGTCTTCCCAAAGTCCCGAAAGGACTGAAATACGAGACTTTGGGGAATTTTTTTTTCTGTTATAGTTTGTTTTTATCAGTTAAAGTAGGAAACAAAAGGTTTTCTAGATCAAAATGGTATAACTACTCAATGTTAAGCTAAGGGCTGGGGTGTTTTGTGGTATGGGTTTGGTTTCTTTTTTTTTCCCTTTTTTTTTTTTTTTTCTGGTAATCTAGAGTATTCATCTTTCTTCAGATGTTCCCATCTTTATTAGACCAATAGAACTTCTGTAATTACTTTAAGACCAAATTTTATTTCAAGAAAAGTTTTGTAAAACAAATTTAACATTTGACTAGTGCTCAGTAGTTTAAGTGCTGTGTGCAATTGATCCAAGCTTTTTCCCACTTGATCCACCTAGTCATTTTAACTAGTTTATACCACTAGACTGCTTTTAGTAAGACTGCTTAAGTTATTCTGCGGTATTTTTCACTTGATTGTGGCATCTTAAAGCGTGCTCATTTCCTGTGGATTTTTCAGTAGCTTTCTAATTGTAGACAGTTTAATCTTAGTGGCTTCTGAAGTCTTTTGCAGAAACTGGGTACCTTCTTCCTCTCCCTCTTAAGATGTGCTGCATAAAGGCCCCAGTTGGTCTCAACGGTGGGAAGAACATTAAAGTGACTTAGAAACACTCATGAAGTGCTTGTGAAACCTGTGGTGTCAGAGCAGTACCTGAAGTTGTTATAGCAGTTAATTCCAGTCTCCTTCTCTAAAGTCCTCTGAGTCAGGTGTAGAAATAAAAATTCAGTGAAGTTCCTAATACAGTGTGCTCTCAGTGGAACCTCCTGTGGTTGATAAATATTTCAAGAAGCTGAAAGTTAGTGATACATTTTAAATGCACTGCTAAGCTGAGATACTTCATGGTCCTTTGCATACACATTTGCATTATTCATTTGTGCTGTGCAGGTAGATAATGGGCCAAATCTATCTTTGGTATTACTCCACTGATTTCTGAGTAACTGAGCTAATTCAACCATATGTGTACATTTTGCTTTTTGGAAGTCCAAGGCTAAGTCAGAATTACTTTGGTGATTTTATTATACAGGTAAGAGTTGTTTGTACACTAACTATTAATGTTTGGTACCTTAAGCATTTCTTCATTAAGATAAGCAGAAGGTATAATTTAATTTTCCTTCTTTTCTTCTGAAAAAAACCCCGTGGTTAGTGTTTTAGTTGCTGAAGTGACTGAGAGATGTGATAAACCAGCTGTCGTTGTTAAAAGTTCATCCTAGTAACCTACTAACTTAGAAGTTTTTGACACACTTCTTTGTACCATGATCCACTCTCTCTGCATGTTTTAATCAGCCTTCCATGGCTGAGTCCATGATACTGATGTGCTGCATTTGTGTGTATGCGTGTGTGCAAACTGTACGTGTATCTCTATTTTAAATAACTAGGTACTTGCTTTAACTTACAATGAGAGGCAGAGGTAACAGAAAATGGAAAGCCTTGATCCACTTGCATGGACTAGGTTTAAAATGCTGACTCTGAGCAGGTCATTCAGATGGCAGAGTATGTAATGCATTTGATGGAAACTACTATCCCTACATTTAAATCTGTATATGGAAAAGATTATTGTTTGTGGAGGAGCTTTCTTTCTTTATTTCTTTCTTTTAGAGGATAATGATGTTGTAGAAATTTTAATGTCAAGTCTAAAGACTTAATTTTAAGATCCAAAGAGATCCTATCAGAAGACCCTTAGCAGGGGGTTCATGCTATTATGAATAATTTCTGCCAGAGATCAAGGCCTTTGTATGGCATTCTCAGAATGCTCATTCCAGTAATTGGCTTTTGAAAAAGCTAACCTGAAAATTAAAGCAGAAACTTTGTCCTCTCAGCTGTGAACTCATGAAAAACATCTCTGTCAGTGTTGAGTGCTACAAAAATTTGCAGTTTTAGGGGTGTGGAAGAAAAAGTACGTGGAAACACAACTTTCATTACATTTAGTTGAAGTAAAGCTCTACTTAATACACCCTGTGTCTAACATTTTCTAATGACAGTGTGCAGAGCCATCTTATTCAGCAAAAGTCCTTCCTGTTATCACAGCACCATGGAGCAAATCAGAACTTGTGAGTCAATAAGAGAAACACACATTTAGTATGTTGCCAAGGAATTATCACCATTGCACATAATTCCTTTTAAGACCTTAAGTTCTAAAAGTTTTATTCTCAGTGGAATGAAACGTGTTGAAGTCAAATAACTTTTGAAGCTTTAGCAGTTGTCAGAGAAGCTAAGTCTTGGGACACCTCTCTCCTGTGCCAAGGAATTCTGTAAAAGTCTATTGAGAGTGCAATAAGCATTTATTGACAATTTCTTCTAAAACTATAGGCAGAGAAATATTATTTTTTTGAACTGTTGAGCAATTACATTAAATTGTTTGGCGATCAGCAGGCACTCAGATGTCATCATGTTTTTGGGAATTTTTCCTAGTTCTGGCATCAGTTTTCCTGGAAGTGATGAGTACTGATTTTTTTTTTAAAGAAAACTTGACTTCTTTTAAATAATGTTAACACTGACCAGGTGTACACCATGTGTCTAAGATATTTTGATTGTGTAATAAATTAATTAATACTGATTATTGCCATTCTCTTAGCTTTGTACCAGTGTTTTGTAAGGATACGTGGAGTGGTACCAAGCAGTCAATTTGGAAACTGAGGGCAGAAGATGCGTTTGCTTTTTAGTATGTATAGGCTCTCGTTCTGGCGTAAGCTCAAGGCTGTTTCACCTGGCACAGGTACCCTTTCCTTGTGATGTTTGCATGCACAGTGGCTCAAAGATAATGTTGGTTGCCATGGTGGGAAGAGGGCAGAGTGCTTGTCCAGCCTACTGGATGGCCCAGCAGACTATAAATAAGTAACAGCATTTTTTCTACAGCCTTGGTTGTGCAGTTGCTCATTTCTATTTTGTGAACCCACTGCACAGTTGGAATTTGTAGTAAATCTGAAGTCTAGTAAGTTTGCTTTTCTGTGTTTTCAGCTCTTTCAACTTTTCTTAACTGACGGAGCATGAATGTGCAAAAGGGACATGTCTGATACAAATCTCCTGCGCAGAGGATTAAAATGACTGCATCATCAATAATGTCAGAGGGGTGCTGTTGACTAAAATGTAGAAAACAATATAAAAATGAAGAGGAAATATCACACACTTGTAGGTTTTTTTTGCAGGTAATGGCCATCATCAGAAGGGTCAGTATTTTATTGCTGAGCCCAATCTGGCATGAACCTTCCAATCATGCTTTTATCTTTTAAAATCTTGAAGCCCTTAGTTGTCACAAGATGGCCTTTAAGCAATAGAAAAGTCAGCCGGTTGCTGGGAAATAACTTAGAAAACCTAAAACATTCTTCTAATTCAAGAGATGGTTAATTGAAAATAGGTAAAGACAAAGTATTAAAATAGAAGGATAGCAAGATTTTAAGCAAATAATCAAAACCCTTCAAATCCCAATAAATAGTTTTGCAATTTTATTTTTTTTTAAAGTTTACAGTGCTACCTGTCTGCCCTGCCCTGATTTCAGGTTAGATTTCTTTTGGCTCCCCAGTTGACCCTCTCAATTGGTTTTTTATGTGATAAAAATTGAATAGTCAAATTTCAAACTGGGAGTCAAGCGTGCAAATGGCTCCATGACAGCTTTCTCTGAAGAGGGGTTCTCATCTTTGTCCTTGGTCTGTGCTCCTTTTCTCCACCTCAGTCTGCACAGTGGCACTGTTGTTTTTCATTGTCTTTCTGTGGCATTCAAAGCCATTATGTATTCACAGCTCTATAGTGCTGAGCTATGACTCTTTTTAAATAATTCCCACCTAATTGATACTCAGTCACATGGGTAAAGTCCTTCAAAAAAACTCCTGTCAGCCCAGTCCCTGCCATTAGCTGGGGAGAGAGATGCTCCTCAGTTCTTAGGTGAAATTCAGAGCCATTAGGGAGGGAAGTTCGTGGCTGCTGAATCAGTGGAAATATTTTTAGTGATCTGTCTCTAGTATTTTTTTTTCTAATGAACTTGACGATATTCAGTCAAAGCCAGAAGTTCTCAGATGGTTTAAAATGAGGTATCAAGATCTGCTGAAATTAGTGGAACTTGGCTTACTTACCAGGAGGTGGGTCTGTGTTGGGCTGCCTTATGTTGCCCTTGTAGTTATGGAAGACTTGCTGAGCTGATACAGAATGTGTAGGTTTTGTTGTGCTCTTGCTGAAACTGCTACACAACTGCTTTAAGTAACTTCAACCATAGTAAACTACAGCACATCTTGGCATACCCTGTGGAGGAGGTGAAATGTCACCAGCGTTATCTGCGTAAACTCTATTTGAAATTATGCGCTCAGAAGGATGTAATTAAAAGAGGAAAGAAAATAATATATAAACTGCAAAAGCCCTTGGGCTTTCCTAAATAACTTTACAGCATCCTCACCATATTTGTTCCCCTCTAAACAGTCGTAAGGGTAGACATTGCACTGGAAGGGTGTGTACTTGACATTCATAAAGTTGCAAACACTGATGTATTTGGGTTTAATTTTAACCAAGCACAGATGCCTAAAAAGTCATTTCCAGTAAGTGATTTGCTGGTGCTAGGATCTGATGAATAACTAGCGTTCCCTAATCTATTAGTTGAACAAACATATAGAAAAGAATTTAGAGCAATTTTATTTTAATATAATTGTTCCTTTATGAGATTAATACTACATATGAGTATTGGTAACCCCAGCATTAATCATATTTCCTTCTTCATAATTCTTTTTCTGCCTCAGTTCACTGTAAGGCTATAAATGCTCTGGTCCGACAATGATTTGTGATTTTCATCACAAATAACAGAGACTGTGTATTCAGCACCAAAATACTAAATGTATTGAAATTGTAGTTACAGAGATGGAGAATTTTCCTTCAGCAGTGGCATAATGGAGTGTGTAGATTTCTCAGTCATTTTTTCTCATATGAGTTACTTGCATCCACTTTTGAGGAGGTCATGTTATACCTCCATTATCCCATAACTGCTCTTGTAATGTGCTGGCAGTCCATGGTTTTGGTTTGATTAGGGTTTGGTTTGGTTGCTTGGTTTTGGGTTTTGTTTGTTTGTTGTTGTTCTTTGGGGTCATTTTGTTTGTTTGTTGCTGTTTTGTTGTGGGGTTTTTTTGGTTAGGTTTTTTTGTTTGGTTCTTTTGTCTGTGTTTTTACAACTATTGCTTAAATTTTGTTTCATAGATGAAATAACTACTTTGTTCACTTTTCAACTGTAATGTAGTTATTCCTATGTATTTTGTTCCTAATAAGTACCACCAAAAAAAAGTTTTTAAACTATTTTTTAGTATACCTATAAGTGGGATTTTTCAAGTGCCATTGCCCCTGTTAAATAAGCTTCTGCAGTTTTTTTAAGGCCCATGTACATATGCACACAATGCTGAATTATATGAAGAATGATATCAAAATTAGCCATGTCTAAATTAGCTCTGTATTTAAATAGGAACTTTACCTGGAATGTGCATCTATATACTCCCTCAGTGCTCTTTGCTCAAGTTGTATGTCTTTGAAGAGTGGCATTTCAGACAGGTGAACATTAGTGCTAACAAATTGTTATTTTCACCGTATCTTTTAGTTTGACAATCTTTTATTTTCACTGTGTTTAATAGTAGTTTAAAGTATATTTTTAAATTAGTGTTAAATTATCATAATGAACCTGTGCAGCACATCATAAATAAGTTTCTTCTAATAGCATATGAGCTGTCTGGCTTATACTGTAAATTTTGTACAATGAGAACTTGCTATAAATCAGACACATGCTCCTTGATTCAGTTGATGGAATAGGCCAGAACTTCATTTGCTTGGTAGCTGTAGTTCTGTGCTGGAGAGCTAACATGAGGTCACAGCTTCAGGGAGGCAGGTAAGGGGGAAACAAAAAGTAAGGTCTTAAAAGGTGGTGGTATTTTTCATTTGGATAGCTAGCTGACATATTGGTCCTTCCAACTAAAGAAAAAAGGCTGCTGTTATTTTAACAGCACAGTGAAAATGTATAGACATTTTCAAGGAAAGATTAAAGCAGAAGGGTTTATAGATCCATCACATATTGAATGAGACCCAAAGCACCTTTGCAATCTCCCTGTAGGCATCTCAGGACTGGCTTACACTCAAATGGAATAGGCAAAGTTCATCTTTTTCCTGTGGACAATGGCAATACACTCTCTGCTGGATTACCTGAAAACATTCCTTAAAAATTACAGGATTTCCTTTAATGGATAAGCTCTTGTGATAACAGCTTCTTGACACTTGTATCTTTGGGCTCTCTTCTTCAGACTATCATGACAGATTTTTTTTAAACATTGCCAGTTTGTTTATGTGTTGGTGATGATTTACACACAGATGCAATAGCATTGCTTCAGAGCATGTGCATTACACATGTGAATTTACCTCTTTGCAGAAAATATTACCTGAACTAATATTCTAGAAATACCAACAGTCTACTTCAAGTATATGAAATTTTATTAAAAGCTTTGCTATCTGGAAAGACACAAGGCATCTCAGTCTTGAGAACGTGCTTGGTGATGTTTGTGGAAAAATAGAGGGAATAAATTTGGCTGTGGCTCCTTGGTCATCCATGTTCCTGCACTTCTAACATGAAGACAGAAGTGGAGGTGTTTTGTAGGACAAGATGCTTACTGTTTTAAATAATAGCAAAATTCTACATACTTGGGAGTGTCTTTGCAATGATGTTTAGACAAGTTACAAAGCAGCCGCCCATCATTTTCAAGTGCTTACCAGTGGAGGACAGTCCCTTGCATTGCACCTTGAGGCCATTTCTGTTACTACCTGGATGGTCAGGTACCAGGCTAGTAAGCTGACAGCATCTGAGCTGAAAAATCCTGACATCCCTGACTTGGGTTTGCTCTTCTGTGCTTTTCTAGAGAGTAAAATCCAGAAGCAACTTGACAAGTTTGGTTAGTGTGCTAAGCAGACAGTGTTTCTGGGAGCCAGGTGATGTTAAAATCAGATTGGAGTTAAGTGTTTATGTGCTTAAAAGTGTTTCCCTGGTTGATCTCAGACGATTGAGGAAGTTTCGACCATTTGGGAGGGTTTCTGTTCTGGCAGGCTCCAGGATGGCCTTACTTCCATTGAGTCTCCTGGCTCTCAGAGTTGTCTCCTGTGGCTTATGCAACAGAATGTTTTCTTTGTCATTACTTTCTCTTTGCTTTTTTCCCCAGGAATAATTGGTGCATTGGGAGTAAACTAGTACAGCAGTGATTCTAGCATTGCTGCACCACTTTCTTTCTTCTTCCAAACTTTTGCTCTGTATTCACTCCTACCATTCCGTACTGATGTGCTATGAATGGGTCTTGCTACGTGCTTGAAGAGTTCTCTGAGTTAGGGGTGTAATTTTCTTGTCTGATATTATATATTGAACTATTTGTTGTTTTTCATTAGGAACTGTGTGTCTGAAATTATTTTATAATGAAATTTTGAGTTCTTTTTGAGTTATTGAAATGGTTAGAAATTACATATATGGCTGTGGTAAATGCAGCATTAGATATAAGTGGACTCATTTATTCCTAAACAGGAATGCATGTACAAATAGCACCTGCATCTACCTGAAAAGGGTTTATTTTGTCCACATATGCATGAAGATTAAAGTAGTTTTGCATATTTCTGATTTTCTTTTTCCAAACAAAATGTGATTTATTTGCTATTTCATTTATTTTAAGATTTTGGGTATTATTGAATCCTACTACTAATTAGTGCCCTGCTATCAGTTTTGCACACTTAAAATCTATGAGATTATTTGACTGTCAGTATCTCATTACACTGCTTCCTTCTCTAGTGTGTTCAGGGGCTTAAACTCAGAAAGTCTGGTAGCAATAATCTCAACTGTATTCCTATTCTTATTTTTAGTTCTTTGGCATCTGTGTTATAATGCCTTAAAATGAAAATAAGCTTGGATAAATGTAAAGGCAGTGCCCCTTCACTTGTTAATAACTGCCTTGGGTTCGGAAGTTGTACAAATAGGGGTGGCTGTGGCATAGCTGCCAGACAGAGCAGATAAAGAAACTGCCTGGTTGGCTCTGACCTCCAGATGGACTCTGGATATCTGTTTAGACAAACTCTAAAATGCCTTATGATTAGGCTTTTATTGCACATGGGCCTCCTAATATAATCTTTTAACATTTTTAGGGCAGGAAAGAGACAGAACTTAAGTTTTAATTAGTACTGGCTCTTGTAAAATGGCTGTCCATAAAATCAGTGAAATTCCTATTTGGACATAGGTGCATTTTCCAAGCTCTTACACAACCTCCTAATGTGGGTTGCTGTCTTTCCTTACTTTGAACTTTTATTGTCAATATTAATGGAATGCTTTAAAAGAATAATTAGCCATTTTGTTATTTGGAGGGAGAAGTCAGATGCAGATTTGAAACAGTCAGCATAGGGACTTGGCATTTTATGATTGATTTTTCTGAATGGCAGAGTAGGTTTATTAAATAATCTCAAACACAGTCTTCCATCTAAAAATCAGAATATTTGAAAGGGAATTTGGGAAAAAATATATATACAAGCATTGTGAACAGATTGAAAGTTTTTCTGGGAGTGGGAGGCCCAGTCATTACTGTTTGGCAGCACTGTCCTTATTGTTTCAGAATATCTTTGTGTATGGCATAATTTTTTTATATATATATGAAGGAATTAATTTTCATTATGATTTTTGATATTCACCTCATACTGATTTTAGTTAAAGTTTTGGACCATGCACCAGTAAGGCACAATATAACTTTGAAAAACAGTATTAAAAAAAATAGTTTGAAAACTAATTAAAAAATCAGTTTACAAACAAAATCAATTTGGCTCAGTTTACCAAAACATGAGCAGGATTCAGAAACAGCTTGTTGGCTGAGCTCAACAGCAGGAGAAGCTGTAGTCGATCAGTTCTGCCCTCTTCAGCAGGTGTAATAACATTTGATGGAAATTGCAATACATGGTTTCAGGGGACTTGTGGATAATGTGTCCAGATGATAGCAACATCAACAAAGTATAGAAAAAAACATGGGCAGATGTTTGGCTTATTCTGTCTACATGGTTACATGTACTTAAATTCACTGTAATGGAGTTTATCTACTGTCGTGTTGTGGTTTGCTGTCTTACAAAGAAGGATTTTATGGCGGGCTGCTAATCTTGCAAAACAGTTCACCTGTTGCAGCAGCCATATTTTGCAGCCTTAGCTGAAGGATTTTTTTACCTTTTTTTCTTTAACCTTTTTTTCCCCTACTCTTTCTTTCCAAATATATTGAAGTTTGACTACAATGGGATGAATTGCTTTATGGTTTTGACATACAACAGGCTATTGCAGTGCGACTGGATACTTCAGACCTTCACAGGCAGAAGATAAATTGCACACTTTTCAAATGTCATCCTTAGAAAAAAAAAAAAGCCTCTAGGTTTATCTAACTGAGTAACTTCTACTTTTGGTTTTTATATTCTTCTCTGTGTGTGCCAGAAGTATGTCTACTCCTAAAATTACTGAAATAGAATGTTGACTCAACTTGATTTATGGAATATAAAATGTATCAATAATTACTGAAAATATTTAGACAGATGTTTAACTTATGAGTCATTGTTCTTCAGATCCATTTATGTATAATTAAAAGTGGTGGTGTATCCAGCTGTTCTATCATCAGGAGGTCCTGTTGGCATGGCTAGGGCATCCTGTCTCTATTATCTGCTCCTGTCTCTTTTCATTCCCACTGCTAGATCTCCTTAAAATTCTAGATCAACACAGCTTGCAAATTTAAATGCAGTGCTTTGTAAGATTAATTCAAAAAATGTATTAAATTATAATTTTGAAGCTGATGTGAACATTTAAAGGAAAGAGGGTTTATCTGCTATTCATTTCATGCAGCACAAAATTAACATATGAATCAAACAGCAAAATTTTAGTAAATAAGATGCAGCATTTATTATGAGGCCTCATTATTCCATATGCATAGTAATATTTTCAAAGTGTAATTTTTTCTTCTTCCTAAGCTGCTCAAAATGTTTCCCCCTGTTTTTCAACAAGGCATTGTGTGTTGATGTTTGTAATTAGATCATTTGCATACAGTCATTGTCATTAGAAAGTTAGCATTTTCAGTGGTTGTAGTTGTCTGAGTTATCCAAAGCTGTCTCATTTAGAAATATATGAAATTATAATTTAGGTCACATAGTTTTTATGCTAACCATTATTTGGAGTGTTATTTCTCACATGACTGCTTCTCAAGCTGAAGCTTGTTTCACTGTAAATAATTTTGTAGTTTCCATTTTAGTGGAATTCTAACTGTAGAGTATTTTCTTGTAGGGAGCACGTAGTTGCAAGTTATTTATGTGAGGTGCTGTATCCAGAGCCATGTGTTCTCAGTTGCTATGGAGACACCTGTCATCCTGTCTTCCTAGGAAACTGATAGTCCAGCGTGGCACCAAACATGCCCAAAGCAGTGGCGTGCAAAAAATTCGCTAGCAGGTACAAAACCTGTGTCACTGGCTTGAGAGATGTGTTCTGTAAATTCAGGAAAGGAAGGTAAAATCCTAAAAAAACCAAATCCTATGCACTTTGGCTTACCTCCAGGAGGTTATGTTCCTCTCTGTCCAGGCCTGACAGTAATCCAGTTGCCAAACTTCAGTAAAGATTATCAGCAGAGACTGTACCCTATGCAAGCACTGGATCCAAAAGGGCTCCTTGCACATCTCCTGTATCAAACATAAGCTGCAGGAGCAAAAGGTAGAAACTGTCTGCAGTGTTTGTGAAGCTGCTTAAAGGGAAGGAATTTGGTTTATAAGGCATTAATTTTCCAAGTCCTCCTTTAAGTGGTATTACACTGTTGGAGGACTTTGCCCTTCCAAAAAAATACATGAAAAGTGGTTAGAGGCACTTTATATTCCAATGATGCTGTCAAAGACATCCCAAACATTGTTGCAAGGTCTCTGCCCACTTTTCATGAATGTATTCAAGGGAGGGTATGCTGTATTTCTCTCTTTCTGTCTCTCTGTTTCTGGCTTTTCTCTGCAGTGGACATGAGCCAGAGAAATGTCTTTCCTGCTCAATGCAGTCTCTTGTTTGAGGAAATGAAGTAAAGTGCATCCCATTAAATTATTTCTTTCATTCTAATTTCAGTGACTTTGCTTTTGGAAAGGATACACACTTTGCGAGCCATGTAATAAGAAAAACCAGTCTGTACTAAATAGGAATCAAGCTTTAAGGGATGGGAAAGTAACACAATATTAAGAAAGCTTCAGTAGAGGTGAATTTTGGTTCAAAATCCTGATTTTGGTACACTAAATATATACTTTCCCTTTTTAAGACTGAGAGGAATTTGCTTGATAAATTTTTAGCACTTGCTAAATCAGTTTGGTGTCACATTTTGCTTGTCACATGATTGGATAATGTAAAATACAGAAGGAATAGACAAGAGAACAGGTCCAGAAAATTAAGTAGCTTTTCTTTTATTCTTACAGTTTAGCATTGCAAATGTTTCTGATACTTGTGTATTCCAGTCTGGTGAGACTCTCCTCGAAAGGGTCTGAATCCAAGGAGCCAGACTTACTGAGCAAAGAGGCTTCTCAGGACTGTATCCAGTGCAGTTGTCAGACTAGGGAAAGTTAGTGTTTTGCATGGTGCAGGCTATTGTTTAAATTAGAGTGTCTGTGAGATGGGAGGAATAAACTTCATAAGGTAAGGCAAGTTGAACCATCTATGATCAATTCAGAAAATAAACCAATATTCTCCCATATTGATATAATCTGATATCTTACCCATTCCTAGCCCTCAGGCACACTAGGAAGAAGCTGCACCTCTCACTCTGATTAGACGGAGAAAAATTGTAGAAAATCTCTCTTTTACTACAGACGTATTCTGAGAGGGAGAGTAATTTTGATGGCACAAAAAAAGTTACCTAGTACAGTGTGCCTGACAACTGTCTGGTCAAATTTTGCTGCTTCTGAGATGATGTGTTTGCCTCAGTAATCTTGATAAGGCTAGTTTCAGTCAGGGCTGTGCCCAGTAACTCTGTGCATCAGGACACGCTGGGAGCTACCTGGCTGACAAGTAGCTTTGCCAAAAAAGGCCCCCAGGGGTCCTAGTAGACCCCAAGTTGAGCATGAGACAGAAATGTACCCTTGTGACAAAGAAGGTAACCAGTGTCCTTGGCTGCCTTAGGAGAAAGAGGGTTGCCAGCAGGTCAAGTTGATCTTTCTCCTCTTCTCAGCACTGGTAAGGCCACACCTCAAGCACTGGGTCCAGTTCTGGGCTTCTTAGTTCAAGACAGATAACAGACATATTGGAGGGGGTCCAGCAGAGAGCCCCTAAGATGATGAAGGGAACATCTCTCCTTTCTCCTTTCTAAGCTCCCAGAGCTGAGACTGTTCAGCCTGGGGTAAAGAGGGCTTGAAGAAGGAAGTCATCAATATGTACAAACACCTGAACAGAGGGTGCAAAGAAGAGGAAATCAGATTCTTTTCAGTGGTGCCCAGGGACAGGACCAGAGCCAGTGGACACAAACTGAAACGCAGAAGGTGCTGTATGAACACCAGGAGACATACCATTACTGGGAGAGTGACTGAACACTGGAACAAATTGCCCAGAGAAGTTTTAGGTTCTTCTTCCTTAGAGATATTCAGAAGCTACCTGGGCATGGTCCTGGACAGCTTGCTCAGCGTGGCCCTCCGTGAATTGGACAAGGTGGCCTTTGGAGGCCCCTGCCTACCTCCACACTTCTGTGATCCTTTAAAGGTGCCTGCCATGCGTGGTTAGGGCATATGTCCAGTGCTGATGCATTACATCCTGGTTTGTGAGCAGGCTGGGGAATTGGATACAGACAGAGTAATCTTGAATCTTACTTATGTTGTGTAAGCAGAGATTGCAATTCCAGATTCTCATTATTTCAGGCTAGCGAAGATCATTCAGAAGTGTCACATCGCATCTCATTTCTGTCTTTGAGATGTTTAGCTGTGCAAGTCATATGGCTTTGACAAGTAATCCCAACACATGCACAGTTCTGAGATGATTAAAAATCTGTCTTAAACTTTGGTGCCACGGATTTGGTATTTCGGATGAAGTAAAAACAAGGTTCCCCTTGTGCTGCTTCAGTTCATACCAAGTACATATCTCTACTTCCCCGCAGCCATGGAATGGCCAGAAATCCATCTGCTGTACAGTCAATGTGCTCCTGGAGGGCAGGAGAGCCAAATGCTTTCTGGCCATCCCAGATCTGCTCCCACATACCAGCAAAACTGGGCACTCCATCCACCACATCACATGGGCTTGAACCTCAGCAACTCTCACGAGGCACGAAGAGAGATTTTCAGGCTGCATAGTGCTGCTGGGCCCTCAGTCCCTCCCAGGCTGTGCAATCAGCTTCACTCTTGTCCCTGGTTTCTCAGAATGCCTTGTCCAGGGAGGTGAGAGGGAGCTCTGCTGGAGGGGTGATTCTCATTCCCTCCCTCCCAGACCAGTTTGGAATGGCTTTCCTGTTGCTGTCATGGAGATGGTGCCCAGAGTCATAGAAGAGAGAATATGTGTGGCATTCAGCTGCTGCCAGGTGTGTGGAGGAAAGAGGCCTCATTTTACCCAATCCAAATTCCCACTGGGGGAAGAGATGTCAGATTTAAGATGGGGAGGCAGGGTAAAGAACAGTATGACTCTAAACCGCAGCCTAGAAACCATGTCTGGAAATTAATTTGAATCAACTCTCTGCCATTAAATTCACTTAAAACACTGAGTTTAAAATTCTGCATGCATGGTTTGTTTCCATTTACTTTGCCTTTCCTTTTTAATACTGTGCCATCATGAACATTTTTTTTTCTCCTGAAAAGAGAGTTGCAGCTCCTCCCTGCTTTTTCTGCGTTTGGAATCAGGGGTTTTAGTAATATGCATTGTTTGAGACAAGTCTTGGACCTGTTATAAGCACTGCTAGAAGGTTCCTAGCAGGAACCCAGTTCCACAGGGGTAGATGCAGTTTTGATCACTGTGTTTTGCTGTAATAAAGACTTAAATTTCAGGTGACTTTCACAATACTATCAATGAAATATTCTGATTGAAGTCATACAACAAATTTATTCCTTCATTATTCCTACTCACTCTTTTGTCCCTCTTTTTACTTTCCCCTGAATCAATGAAGGGAACAATGATTCCCATGTCTCTCTTATTTTATAATTGTATCATAGCAGTAATTTTGATATTCCTTCTGTAAGGAGCATCCCTGTAGAGATGCTTTTCTTCATTTTAGTCTACTGACAGTTTCCTTGACATAATTTTGGTGGCAACTGAGTAGTCTTTGAACTGAAATCTGTGCTGTCATTGTGGAAGCAGCACAATTGTATTTGTGAGGCATGGTAATTCTGGAGTGCAGCAAGTGTTGCTTGTGTGTTTGATCTCCCAGAGGCATAACCACAAATCCAGTCCAGGATATTTTACTATTCTGTTCTATTCATTGCTTTACTTACAATGAGTAGTACAAATTTGGAATCTTTCTGATTGATTGTTTGAGAACTCAGTAGTAAAATCTATTTAGTATTTTATTGAAGGAATAACCTGGATTCCCAGTCTGGATGTTTTAAGGATGAAAATCTATTCTTTTGTAGAAAAACCTAATACCTTATGTTTTCTGGTATCTGTTTGGTGGCAATAAATGTATGTTTCACTAGCAAGAACAGCCATTGTTGGTGGGATGAACTGTCTTCACTGATGACATCAAGTATATACTGACTAAAGAGTAAGAGCAGGGCCATAATGTGTGATACTGTCTTCTAATACTCAAAAGCCACCTCTTTTCAGGTTTCCATGACCCAGTGAAGTTATGATGTACTTAGTGAAAAGCATCAAAAGCATGCTTGTTACATAGAGTCATCTTCTTTCAAATGTTTTCAAGTCGGTAGTGTTGCTGGGTCAAAGTCAGAGCTACTGAGAGAAATCTCATGGCATCTGCTATGAACCTAGGTGAGGAAAAAAGAGGTGGATCCAGCCTTCATTTCCAAGAGACCTCAGGCTCTGGTTCTCAAGAGGGAATTCAGCCATTCTGGTACTGGGAAAACAGCACAGTGGTGCATAACAATCTGGGACATTTGCAGGATGTGTTGGGAACAGCTTTTTCATGTGGTTGTGGATGGACCAACTAGGAACAGTGCTCTTCTGTACTGAATGTTTACCAATGTTTACCAAAGACCTGTTGGAAGATAAAAATATCAACAGCATTTGCAGAGACTGTAAGAGCATAGAGGCCAAGGACTTGAGGAGGACAAGTGATGAAATAAAGACTTGAACTTCAGAAAAGCAGATTTCAACTCAGTCAGGGAACTTCTAGGAAGGATCCAATGGGAACCTGTCTTGGATGGCAAAGAAGCTCAGGAATGTTGGGAGATTTCCCAGTGCAGCTGCTTCTTGAGGTACAAAAGAGCAGTCTATGCCCCTAAGCAGGAAAAGGAGCAGACATAAAAAGAGATCAGTTGGAAAGGCACCAAGCTACCAAAAGAGCTCAAATGAGAAAAGAAGCACTGGAGCAGTGCAAAAGGGGACAAACTTCCAAAGATGAATATAGAGGTACTGCTTCAGTGTACAGAGATGCAATTAGGAAGGCAAAAGCTCAGCTGGAGCTCAAAGTAGCAACAGATAATAAGAATGATGTAAGAGTTTCTGCACGTATGTTAGCAAGTAGAAGTACAAGAAAGATACAGCTCTGCTGCTGCTAAAGCCCAGCGAGTTCATCAAAAATGGCACAGAAAAGGCTGAGGCACTTGGCCTCTCTTCTTGGGTAATGTCAGGCCCCAAAACTCTGTGTAAAAAAGAAACAACAAAGCAAATGATAATACAGAAGGGTCATGTGTTGTTGCCCTTCAGCCCTACTGTCCTCCATAACTTTTTATTGTTGCCTAACTTTGTTGACCTATTGCTCGTTCCTTGTTTCAAGTCATTCTGTATGTATTAAACAGTGTGGAACATGGCACCAGAACTTCACTGGTGGACACTTTCAGCTGGGAGAATTTACCATTTATTTCCTGATTTGACCTCCTATTTAAGAAAGAACTTATCCATGCAGAAACCTTCTAGATAACTTGTTCATGTTTTTGTTAGAGGGCATGAATTCTGTTCGATGTTACAGACTCTGATAATTTGTCCAGTAAGACTATCTGGCTTGCTGGTCTATAGTCTGCCAGATCTCCCTGAAACTGGCATTACATTCAATATCTTATAATTTTAAGCTGTGTATTTTTTAGTTTCTTAGAACTATTGAGCAAATACCATCTGATCTTCATTTTGCTACAGGTTGTATTGTCAGTTTGTTTCATGACCTATTCACTTCAATTTCAGGCAAATCCTGTGATAAGACTCCCTCAGTGATTTCTTAGCATGAGAATTTCCCATAAAATAGTAAAAATTTCCATGAGAGATTCATTTGGTTTCTGTTCAGTGCACCCTTTTATATCCTTATCAGTGGTTTTACAGACTCTCCAGGCAAATTCTTGCTCCTGATGCATTTGGAGAAATATTTGTTGGTTGCTTTGATGCTTTTGGCTATTTGTCCTTTAAAATCATGCTGTGTTGTCTTGTCTTCTTAAGTTTGACCGGTCAACATTTGCGCTGTTGTATTTTCTTCACTTGAAGATGATTTCAACTTTCAGAAAAAGGGGTTTTTTAGTAACAGCTTCCTTTGCCCTCACTAACTTTGTGTCTTGACCTTTTCTTGATATACTGCCTTGGTTCTGTATATTCATCATATGCTTCCAACAATTATTTTCCCTGCTATCTATAAATACTTTTAGCTTTAAGCAATTTTTTTTTCTTTTTATTTCTTTATTTCCTTTTCTTTTTATACAATTTTCTCTTTTTATCTGGCTCCTAACTGGCAGATACCATGCTTTCTGTGCAGATGTTGGATTCAAGGACAGAATGATCACTAAGGGTGGCTTCTCAACTGCAAGATGTAAAACTATCTTGCTTGACCAAGTCAAGAATTTAATTTTTTCCTGTGGGTATCCCAAGCATCTATGTATGACATTATCCAAAATCCAGCTTATGTGCCATGTTGTTGTGTTACTTTATTTCTTCTTTTTGCACCAAGTGTTGGGGTAATTGAAGACTTCCAGAACTATTGCATTTTGTACCCATCTTTCAAACTACATCTCTGCCAATTCAATACTGCATCAACCCATATGTCAACTCATGAAAGGAATTTTTATTCAGTGAGATTGTTTGTTTTACTGGTTCTAAGCTCTTTGCCTACCTATCTTTGCCCATACTACAAATGTTACCCTGAAGTACATGTTCCTTACCTATTTGTTTTCAAACAGGTGATTTTTAGACTATAATTTCATTATGAAAACATTTTTACTTTGTTCAAAAGATGAGCTATTCATACCAGAAATTAGGAGAATAAGATCATAATGATACTTCTTAAAACTAACATTTTCATTACTAATTGCTTTTTTCTTTCATAAGGAACAATATGAATCTGTTGGGAATTTCCTGAAACTGTAGTATTTCTGTAGGGTAGCCAGAAAAGGAATGAATTGCCTAATTATTTTACTGGTTCTCTTCTTTGTAATAAAAGATATAATAAAAGAGGAAATATTCAAAAGCTATTAAAGTTAACTGCTACTGCCATAGAATCATCTGTGAGAAAAAATGTGCAAATCTCAAGGGTTTGCAGTCCTTGAGTTCAAATTTTTTTTCAGCCCATGCTGGGAATTTTTTTCTTTAGCACTTAATAGTACTTAGTAGCAGAAATTAATTAATTATTTGACTAATCAATGTACTGTCAGAATACTAGAGTTTTTGTTTATGAACATCTGTGTATTTGAGCTGAATTTACAATTTTGATGTAATCCTTTATTTATTTGAAAGTCCATCCACATTCAGTTAGTGTAGCAAACTGTGTGTCTCAAGTGTGCAGAAAATCAAGCTTCTAAGTTGTTAGTCTCAAGACAAGAAAAAAAAATCCTATAGGTATTCATTTGCATGTGGTAGGTTGTCTTAAGAAAAAAAGGCCCATCTTGTATTGTTAGATAACTTTTGAATCTTTTAGTAACTTGCTAATGACCAGCTTTTTAATAGCTACTTGTGGCAATATTCAGATCTAGTATCCTAATTAATTCAGAAATTCAGGGATTATTGCAAATTATGGAGTATGTTCTTGGATATGCTGTCTGTGTTACAGTCTTACTGTCTGTGTTGTGTGTTGAGAAGTAAGTCTTTCTTATAAGATGAGGAAAACAGAAAGAAAAAAATTATTCACCAGAAGAATTTCCTCAGCTCAAGTAGGAGAAGAGGAAGGGAAGAGTTGGCTGCTCATTTAGACCCTTTTGGACAAGTGTAAAGCTAATGATTTATCGTGCTGGTTCTCCATCTGTTCCCAGTGCCTAGGATGATGTGTATTCTCCGGGAGGGAGAACTAGTTCAGAGGCATATAGATAGGGAACCAGAGAACTCCATGAACAGAATGCTGGAGAAGACTTCAGATCTCTAAGCATATAGACAGACTGGTCATGAAGTTGTGTGTGTCACTGGTGTGCACATATGTTGGTGTGTGCTCTGGCAGCTCTGCAGCTATTGCTGGCATCTTGGCACATTGTCCAACTGAGCACAGATCTAATCAGATAGGAAAGGGAAACTAGGGAACCTGAGGGATGTTGTCAGAACCAAAAAAGGCTTTCTTAGTGCTTCAATGTCTAGGACAGTTTTAGAAGTTTCACATTTTGTGACCATGTTGTTCAACTTCTTTTGCTTTTCACATGTATTTAAACTATATATATATATACACACAAATATATGTACAATTAAACAATTAAGCATCTTCCATCTTCAATAAAATTACCCTGCAGGTATGTACTGGAAAATCAAGGTAAAAAACCATCAGTCCGCAGTTTTGTCCAGTATATTAGATTTGCTGAAAATGTAAAGTCAGGCTTCAAGAGCTGCTACTATAAATGGAATTACCCTTTTCCACTTAGACATATGCTTGGACAGCTGAGAAGTAAATGAGAATTACAAGTTCTGGCCAGTGTAAGACTGAAGAGTCAGGGTCTGTTACTGATTGCCAGCTCTGCTCCTCTTGCTCTCCTTGGAGAAGGCCTACCACTTTGACGATTTGTTTTGCTCTCACATTGGGCTTTATGAATAATAACAGTAAGCCCTAAAGCAAGTCAAAGTTAGTAAGGTAGAAAGTAAATTTTATCTTACATCCTCCTTAAATTGCTGCGGCAGAGGGTGGAAAAGCACAACACATATTAGAAAGCTCATAGTAGTCCTAATCCTGTCCTAGCACTCTAAAGTTTTTACTTAGTGTTTATTGCTTTATGGATAGAAGTAGTTTGCATGGTAGGAAGTGGAACAGCACAGTAATCATGGTGGGTGATGAACTATTGGGAGTGTTGGCAAGGGTTGTAAAAACTAATGTGAAGAAGAAAAGAGTTAGCTTAAAGACTGAAGCTGAACGTAAAACAGAGAAAGGAAAAAATGGGATAAAAAAGGACCATTTGAAATTTTAAAAACTTTGGTGATTATGTTGGAAAAGAAACAGTGCAATTTCCCTAGGAACAGAAGTCCAGGCAGTTGGGCAATGTGCCTTCAGAGAGCAAGTCCTGCCTGCAATTCACAGAGGAACAGGGCAGTATGCCTAGAGAGCTAAAACAATGCCATGGAATGCAATTGTCACCTAATTTGTATCAGGATCCTAAAGATAGAAAATAAAATAGGGCCTTATTTCTATAAAAGTTGTTAAAGGCATAAAAGGGACTTCTTTGATGCAATCCTACATGAAAATAAAGGAATAGTTTATTTTTAAACACTGTAAGCAGCCAAGCTAGTTCTTTATCCCATAAGTAATCCATATGCATAATAGCCTAGATGCCACGCTAATCTCTTGTAAAGAAGCATGGAATCACTAAAACAGACAAATCAGGTGAAGGAATAAGCTATAGAAGCTCAGGCTGATAAAATACAAGCATTTACATCAAGTGAAATATGTCTTTATGTAATCATCATGATCAGAGAGTTTGGTAGCCTCTGATCTAATCAATAAACTTGGTATAAAGACTTGAAAAAAATATTCAGAGCTCAGTTGTAGGATCATGGAGGAAATAGGTTAAAAGAGACTCTGGAGGTGTGCTCCAAGCAAGTCTAGCTTCAGCATTAGCTCAGTTGTGAAGATGACTTTTGAAATCTCCAGGAATGGAGATTCTACGTGTACAACCTGTTCCAGTGTTTCACTACCCTTGATTTTTGTTTGGTTTCGGATTTTTTTTTAATTACTGTTTTTGTTGTTTGTGTTTGTTCTTTTACCTTTTGTTTAGTTAGAATTTACATCATTGCAGCTTGTCACTGTTGCCTGTGTCTGCTTGCTGCATATGTCTGGCAAGAGCCTGGTGATGTGTTCACTATAATCGTCTTAAAGAAGTGAAAGTCTGTGACAACCAAGCTACAGGCTGGGGGCAGAGCATCTGGAAAGCTGCCCAGCACAAAAAGGACCTGCCTGCTTGTGCCCAGGTGGCCAAGAAGGCCAGTAGCATCCTGGCCTCTATCAGCAGTAGTGTGGCCAGCAGGACCAGGGCAGTGATTGTCCCCCTGTACTCACGACTGGTGAGGGTACACCTCAAATCCTGTGTTCAGTTCTGGGCCACTCCCGGCAAGAATGACATTGAGGGGCTGTAGTGTGTCCAGACGAGGGCAGCAGAACTGGTGAAGGGTCTGGAGGGCCAGTTATATGAGGAGTGGCTCAGGGAGCTAGAGTTGTTTAGCCTGGAGAAAAGGATACTCAGGCGTGACCTTGTTGCTCTCTACAACTGCCTGACAGGAGGATATTGCAGGTTGAGGATCAGTCTTTCTTCCAGGCAGCCAGTGAGAGGACCGGGCACAACAGTCTCAAACTGTGCCAGAGCAGGTTTAGGTTGAGCATCAGAATGAATTTTTTTACTGGCAGCATTGTTAATCATTGGAACAGAGTCATCCCTTGAAGTGTTCAAGAAATGACTGGATGTGTCACTTAGTTCTGTGGTCTAGTTGATGCGGCAGTATGTGGTCAAAGGTTGGACTTTTAATCTTGCAGGCCTTTTCCAGCCTTGGAGATTCTGTAAAATACATCCTCCCTAGATGGTCTTTTCTCCATGCTAAACAAACCAAAATCCTCCACTTTCTGCTTGTATAATGTGTGCTTTAGTCTTCTGACCATCTTTGTGGCCCTCTGGTGATCTTGCTTCAAAATCTCATCATGACTTGTCATGGTGGCCCAAAGCCAACGCCTGTGCTCAAGATGCAGCTTAAGGAGCAGCAAATAAAAGGGAAAAGTTAGTTCAGTTGTTTCCTTGTTCTGCTAGCAGCTCTCTTGTTAGTGCAGTGAAATGAGAGGTTGGTCATTGTCACCACAGGAATGCACTGCTAAGTCATAACTTTGTGTCTGCTGCACCCCCAGGTCCTTCCTGGGGAGATGCTGTGCTGTTATATGGCATTCCATGCTCTCTGCAGGACTGTTTGTTTTTCTTTTATGAGCTTCATGACACTCTTGTTGGCCTATTCTTCCAGCTTGTCAAAGTTCCTCTGAATGGTAGTCCTGCCCTCCAGTGTATGATTTGCTTCCTTCAGGTTGGTTACCTGGAAACTTGGACTTGCTTATAGGTGCAGTCATCTCTCCACTAAGATTCTGCAAGAATGTACATACCCACCACTGAGTTTCTGAATCTGCAGCCTCTCTGCTTACGTAGTTACCTTTCTGTGAGCTTTTTCCATCACCCCCATGTTATTCAACACAATGGAAGCATGAAACAATCCAGTGAAAAAGGATAAGAACAGAACAAATGAAAATGCAGTCCAACAATGGAAAGTGGAGAGAGTGTGAAAGGTATTGATTGGTGCATTCTAAAGCCCAGTTTTGAAGCTTTTGAACAACATTTAGTGTCAGATGTTTATGGGCATTGCTAGTGGTGTTTTTTTCCCATTTTGAAAGCATGAAGACACTGTTTTCCTTCTATTTACAGGATGGGTTGTCAGGTTTGGTTTATGTCTGATGATATCTGTCCCTATATTTCTACCAAGTTAGACTTTCTTAGGTTTTGCTGTTTTCCTTAGGAAGTACATGCTCCAGTTTTTGCTACTCATGTGTGTTTGGTACTGTAGGTTAAAAACAGTTTGTTGCCAACATGACTGAGTAGTGGCATTGAATGGAATGTAGAGATGTAGAGTACATGGAATTGTGCATGATGCTATAGGATGTGCCTAGGAATATTCACATACTTGTGATGTTAATTGAGGCTGTTTAACAGGTTACAAAAAGGTAGAGCCAATGCTGTACACTTTTACAGCCTGTGTACTTTTTGAAGTTCTGTGGTTTCTAACTTATTCCTCTGAAAGACTTCGATCCCAGAGATTATTTATTTGTTTGTGTAGCTGTAATCAGGTTTCCTGTATTCATCTCACCAGGGATTCCCAACCTGGATTATCAGTGCTGTTATTTGTCTGTATTTAAAGATTCAAATGATCACCAGTGTCCCAATTAGGTTTTGTAAAGCGTATTTGCAATCAAAAGCTAGACACTTCTCCTTTTTTAACGTCATGACCTAAAGATTTTTAGGAACCCAATAATTTTGCGAGCCTCTTGTGCCTAAATTTAAATATCTTTTAGGTTTTTTTTTTTTTTTTATCTGCTTTTTACGGTCACTACTGATTTTGCTATGTCTTTTGCTTAGCATTGATACACATGTCTTTGTGAAAGGATTGAAGGATTACTTTAAGATTGTAAAGGACAAAGTAAAATGAATTCAACTCCAAATACCAGCCAAATTTCTTTTGCCCTATTTTACCCTTCCCAGCATTCAAATGGGTCAATACAGTAGATGGCCCATCAGAGGTAAAGCATAAAAAATAACAAAATACCCTCTGGTTTGGTGTGCCCTGAGCTCAGGAGTTCCTAACTTGTCCAAAGGATGTGAAGATTTCCATCTTGCTTGTTCAGTGTCTGGACCACTGTGAAATGTTATGACCTGACTCAAGTCTTATATTGTGCTTGAAGCTTTGGTGGCTACAGAGGATAGATAAAATACAAAACTCATGCTGATAATGAAAGTACATTGAATTGCCATCTATGGAATAATGAATTATTTTTACAAAATAAACTCCACCATGGTTGTGGACAAATACCATTTTTTAAATATAAATTACTTCAGGCCCTAGCAGATAAATAATTTGTATCACTTCAATACAATTTGATAAGGTTATCATGAAGTTCCTCCGTTTCCAAGTTGCTCTCTTGCGTGATTTCTCTGGATTACTCTCATCATTATCTCTGATCTCTGGTGGCTTCCCACTCCCCCACCCCCTCCTGGTGCCAAGTGCTAAGGACTGCCATGCTGGTCACTGCACTTTGTAGTGCCTTTGCGTGGGCACTTGCGTGGGCACTTTCTGTGGCATTATTGCCCTTTGCAGCACAGTCCTTGAGGCTGCTCTTGACATGTTATTATGTAAATTAATTTTGATGTTGCATTGTAGTTTCTGCTGGTTTTCACTCTGCAATTGTCTTGACAACAGATTTGCATAATCAGTGAGTGGGAATTTGTTTTTAATTTTGATGTTCTGATTAGCTTGATTCAGATAAATAATAGAAAGTTGTGAAGATAACACAACGTGGCATGAACTGGTGAGAATGATTGTAAACACAACAAATAATACAAATGATGGAGTCAGGTTCAGTGATTATTTTTATAAAATGTAAGCAAACGCTATTTCTGGTTTCTGTCTACTTGCACTATGACAGCTGCTTGAAATCTAAACATATGGATTTATTCAAATATTAGTCACTCTCACTGCTTCCCAAACAAAGACAAGGAAGCTTATTAATTTGTTTTCTGCCAGAATTTCTTGGTGTGGAGGGAAAACAGATTCACAAATTTTAATTGAATTCTTTTTTCCTCTTTTCAGTCCAAAAGCAACCCTGTAGACCTGCACCTTTTTCATGGGCATGAGGGAATACCAAAGAAAACTGCTTTTAAAATTCAGTGTAGAGGACAGTTCTTGGAAGTTAGAATTACTTGGCTCGGCACATATCCCACCTCCCCACCTTTTGTTTCCTTGCTTTCATTTTTAACTTCTGGTGGCACCTGACAGAAAATAATTAAGTAACAAATAGTAGCAATTAAAAAGCCACTAGTGTGAAGTTCCTGTTCATGTTTTCTAGCCATTTTCATGTGTTAGAAACCCAAGGTTATTTCTTTCTTAAGTGATCAAGTACATCCTTGCTTTCTGCTTGAGGAGTAATGTAAACACAACTGCCTTTTTCTAATCATCTCTGCAGGGCAGGACTTAAATTTTGTGGGCAGCGAAACCAGAAAACATCAATTTGTACATCTTAAGAACAGAAGAGTTTCCTCAATAAGGAAACCAGGGAGAGAGAGAACGAGAGAAACTCCTTAAACCAATCAATTTAGGGCATTTGCTGGAGTAGCACTTTGTGTAATAGGACTGAAAGAGATTTAGTGGAGGATGAGTCATGAAATACACTAGGAAATGAATGAAAGAAAGATGGAAGGCAGAAGACAACAAAAAGCAGTAAGTAGGAAAGAAAAATAAATGGCAGAGTGAAGAGTAGAAAAGTATATTTTGGAGACTAGAATAATGAGAAAAAAAATGTAATCATAGCAAAAGGATATTTGTTGAGGAAATGGAAAAGTTTCTGGAAAAGTTGTCAACCAGAGTGATCAACTGAAGGAATAGAAAGCATAGAAAAGATATGAGAAGACATACAATCCAGGGAGCTGAAGAAAGAAAAAAAAGCAAAATAATATTTACTTTTGAAGTATTTCAATAAAATAGGATTGGGGCATTTCTGTATTTAGTTGGCTTGGGATAGCATGGACAAAATGGAGAAATTAGAGAACCATTGTTTGCACCCCTACTAGACTTAAAGAACACAAGGAGCTGCACTTTTTTTGTCCAGGAAAAGGAAAGTGGACAACATAGAGAGTGAGGAGCATTTGTTCCTGAGTTCTTGGTGCTTCACGTTCTCTTAGTAGCATTGTGGGGACAGCTGCCCCTTCTCACTAGGCAGGTAAGGCAAGTGCCCATGCTGAGCCCCAACAAAGAGCACTTCTGACCTGCCTCACCTGGGATGGTGAGAGCTGAAGTGACGGGGTGAAAACCTGTGCTAAGTGCCTAAATTTGTGTTGTTGCAATAGAATCAAGTGTTTTAAAAAATGCAGTGGCACAGAACGGCCGTTAAAGTTCTGCTTGTATCTTGAAAGTAGACATAATGCTCAGTTAGATTTTCTTGGGTATTTCACACTATCAAAATTTCTCCAGGCTTATGCGCTTTGATTTAAGCATGCTGGTATGGCAAATACTGTACCACTTTGATTTTTCATTCTTCAACAATTTAGTAATATTTCCATTACAATCCTTTCTGTATTAAGGATTTTATTTTATGCAAACAAGACCCGGATTTGAATAGTAACTCTTGGAAAGCCGATAAACCATCTCTTCAGCTTTTCAGGCGATTGATTCTTCTAGGTGAGAGAAATGCACTCTGTGAAGGAGGCATATATGAAATAGATGATTATTTTCAGGTGATTTTTGTTAATCGTATCTTCAGACAACAGTGAGAAAGATGTTTCTGCACACTACAAAAATGTGCAGAGAATATTATTAACTATTGATTACTGCAGCAATGTTGACATTTAATGAACAGTAGTGTTCTGGTCTTTACAGCAATCTGACTTTCAGTGGTATTCTTGTACTCTGTATAGATTTGTTTGGAATAATAAATTCACAGTTAAGCAGGCTTTGTCATATAGTCAGTGGCCATTTAAGTATTCACTGGCTATTTCATGCTGAATATAACCTGTGTAGATGTCTCCCTTTACTCATAGTGCAGGGCAGAAGTTATTGCATGACAACAGCAAGAGAAACAAAGGGGAAGAAATATCCAGCTGGATTAAGCAGAATGACAACCAGCCAGTTCCTTCTTACATTTCAGTTATCATTTGCCTAATTTCAGAGATTTGAAAAATTTATTGCCTTTATTTACCCTTGATTACTTGGTCGGAGGTTTTAGCTAAGACTTAGAATGAACACTTAGCAATCCTACTGTACATCTACCATTTCTTCCTTTCTCTCAAGTACTTAGTCCTTCAGTGTCACTTGGTGGGCATAAGTCATGACTCTAGTAATTTCCAGTGCTGTTCTGCCCAGCAGGACCTTGCTGGAAAGTTATTCAAGGGACTCCCTCTCATACCTCTGCATTACAGGGAGGTCGTTTTGGAAAAAAAATTAAAGGAGAAAAGATAATGGGTTCATTTGTGTGGGTAAGGGAATTATTTAAGGAATGGATTCTGAAGATATTTCTCCTTAGCCTTCAACAAACCTAAATAAAAGGGGCAGGAGAGATGTTTTTGTTTACCTGTGAAAATGATGCAATGTTCCTGATCAAAATGAAAGGTCAGCAACACTTGACAAATTTACAATAACCACCATAACTCCCTAAAGGTATTTAATTTTTTTATTTGATGAAACTAGTGCTACAATTTGTGAGGAATGTAGCCCTTAGATATGGTGGGGATTTTAATTATGTTGGTTTTCCCTCTTTTTTTTAATAAAAAAAGAATCTTTTGTGTACAAAAAAACCCACTTTATAAGTACCTTTATAAGCTCTGTGGATAAATCTTATCTGGTAGGACTGGTTTGGTTTCCTTGATAGAGTAAAAGAAAATAAATTAAATTAGTGGTAGGAATTTAAGCACAGCTTTTGTCCAGAACTACTTGAGTTTCCCTTCTGCACATCATTAACTGCATAAATTAAGCTGCCCTCAGGCCATATCAACACACCTTCCATTTAGTTTATTTCACTGGTGTATACTGTGATGGTTATCTTTTTAAGTGCAGAAACTAAAATTAGATTATCCACAGAACTTTGCATCTTTTTCAGTAACACAAATTGTACTTAATTGTGATCACACTTAGGTCAGTTTGCTAAGATCTCTGTGTTACTGAGAGATCTGCATGAACTCTGTAAGTTAAATTATTTATTATTTTAGAATTTCCTTTCCTGATAAACAGTCTTATTCCATGACATACATCGTTAGAATAAATGAAGGAACAAGTAGGTGTCACCACAAAATTGTGAACTTTGAATGTGTTAAAAAAGGAAAAAAAAAGAGAAAACTTTGTTATAAGATAATAAGCTAATGATTCTTGCACAAATTTCATTTTTATGTTCTGAAATTCCTTCTTAATCTCAAGAGAAGTCAAAGCAAATGGTTTAATTTACTTTTTTCAGGAACTGCAGTTTGAGAGACTGACTCGAGAACTTGAGGCTGAACGTCAGATTGTGGCGAGCCAGTTGGAGAGATGTAAGCTTGGATCAGAAACTGGAAGCATGAGCAGCATTAGGTAATGTACAAATTGTTGAAATCTTTATAATTAGAAAATTTTGTTGCTGTTACGAATTATCACCAAGAACGAGTTTGATTTTTTTTGTAAAAATAATCTACATAAATATAATATAATAAAAATATAATACAATAAAAATACAGGGAGTGAGATTTTAGTGGAGTTTGAAAATTTGCATTATGACCTGCTTCTTAAAAAGAAAATTTCTTGCAATTTTCTATCTTATTTGTTCAGAAACAAAATAGTAGTCACATTTGGAATTCATTGATTTGCTGGAGTTTGAATGGATTATCAGCAACTTGTTTCCACCAGCAGTACAGCTGAAATTTTCAGCTGAAGATTTTTAGCTTCCTGATTGCAGAGATATATTGATAAGTTTTGTGGACCTGTTTAACCATAATATTATCATTCAAGGTGTTAAAAGGTTTAGAATGAATTATGTACAGCTGCTGACCTGTCTTCAAACTGTCAGGTATATCTTATATCTTCATGAGGAGATATAAGTCCCTCTCTTTGTGTAAACATTGGTTTACTTTAAGAAATTCTTCTGGTACATTGTTTGGAGAATGACAAATTTATTTAAGAAATTGTAGCAAAAGGAAACTGATCTCTTGGTGAATTTAGTGGAAGGGTTTGCATTTTTTAGCTTCTTGATAAGTATGTTTCTTTGTTTTCTCAGTGAACCTAATAAATGGAAGATGATGGTACTTGAGTTTTAAGAATTGAGAGAAAAAATGAGTTGTATAGGCATGTGTTCTTTTTTTTTATCAGTGGAAATATGGATAATCTTAAGTATAAGATGCCAAGCTTAGTGCAAAGGTTTATGTCATAACAGTAGCGAAAATATACAAAAATCATTGATCACTTCTTCAGTTTAAGCAATTTAAACTACCCTTCAATCAAGTGAACGATTTTTTCGTAAGTAAGAAATAACTATTCAGTGGAATGCCAAAGATGTAACAAAAATACGGAATGCAAGTTCAGTTAAAAATGGCAGAAGTCAGAAAAATCTTTCACTAATTCAGCAGAAGCTGTATGTGAAGTTGACTTAAATGTAAGCATTCTTTATAAATCAGGTGAGAATTAACTCCTTAAGATAAACTCTTGTTGTATATAATGTCACCATCTAGACATGTTAACATTAGAGAAAGTTACTTAAAATTATTTAAGCATGGCTTGTATTGGCATGTCAAGTTTGCTTCTCTAGCACCTTAAATTTTTCATATAATATGACTGCATTTCAAGAAAGTTGTCTGAAATATGTTTGAGTAATACTGAGGTATGTTTAAATAATGCTGTTATTTTAGGATTATTCCAGTCAGTGGTATGAAGGCTGGGAAATTTCTTGTTGTGCAGGAGATGTTTCCTTGCTGAACTTTTTTCTTATTGATAAATTTATACTATTGAGTTATCAGTGATATCAAGGTCAGATGACTTGGAATGAGTTCTGAGACTCCAGGTATTCAAGAAGTTTGATAATTGGACTTCTAATCTGTCTGTGAATAACAGAAGAATAACAGAATAGAATAACGGAAGAGATTTTATGCAAATTTTTGACATCTGTAGTTTGCCTTTGAAATGTTTTACATATACAGTTTCTAGCATTTAAACTAAAAACATTTTAAGAAATACCCAAAATACTGTTTTGCAGAAAATAACATTGAACGCTTACAGTTAGATAGCTGTCCTTAGACTTGGCAAGTGATGTAAACAGGAAATAAATAATAATCTAATATTGTTTTTGTTGTGTTTATCCCACGTGTATTAAATAAGTCATCTTCTGCCCAAAAATTTCTTAATCCTCATTAGAGGGGCTTAGAACAAACACAAATACAAAATGAAGTCAAGTATCTTTCTGACTGCTGTGCTGACTTTCCAGCGGTCATCCCGATTTGAGAAAGTTTCTTTAACATTGTATTCTTTGACATATACTTGATCTGTTGTCATTTTTTTTAGGGGATTGGGGACTGTATTCAATGGGAATTTTGCTAAAAAGCACTTGAGTGCATTCTTTTCAGGAACAGGTACTTGGCTGTGAACCAAAGGCAGAATCAGTCGCTTCTGATAAAACTGAATAAAATGCTTAGACCATGAGTTAGGACCAAACTTGTGAACTCTTCCCCTCCCAGTGTCCCTGTTGGCAGACTGAACAGTTCATTACTCAGTTCATTTGGGTATTAAAATTTCATGATACATTCCATAAGGAGACAAGTCATATTCTGTGCTGCTTCATTCCTCTGGCTGAAGTGCTTATTCCTTCTGGGCCAGATCTATCAGTCTGTCACTCCCCTTGCTATGGAGGGGGGGCAATTAGATGCCAGCATATATTTCGAGTTCTTCAGTCTCTGATAATTTTAAGCACATTTTAAAGAAATGTACTCTTAGCAGGTCCTTAAAACTTTTAAGTTACTGTTTCATAGTCTTTATCACTGTTTTAAGCAGTTTCTTTGGTTTTTTGCTTTTGAGGTTTGTTTTTTTTTTTGAAAAAGCCTTAGTGTTCAAACTGAGTAGCATAGTTCAAGCCTAGCCTACTTTTCTTCTTTGAACACAGCGTTTGCAAATTGGTCAGGCAACAGACTTTTTCTCAACTGAATTTTTACTCACTACTGAAATTGGTAGAAGTGATGTGCCATTTGTTATTCAAAGTCTCTTGAATAGACTGGCATTTGTGCTTAAGTGCCTGAAGCAATATGCTGAAGTTTCTGTATCTTACAAGTAGCAAAAATACAGTCTAATAAACTGAATGGTGTGGAAAGCATACCTGCTTTGTATATACTTTTTTTCAGTAAAGTTCTCTCCCTTAGAAATGCCTATGTTATTCACACTTTAGTACCAGGAAAATTATATTTTCCTTAGTTAGATACAATTTTTGCAAATTCACTGAAAATAAAAGTACAGTGAGTCTAGTTGATAAACGTATAAGATCCTTCATTTCAAGAATATTGAAGAAGCAGCTGGGATGCATTGTGACATAGGCAGACAGCTGCTGCTGTGTTGGTCAAGTAAATAAAATTGCAATTACAGTTTTCCTGTACAGGTGTCTGTGTTCGATCTAATTTAGGCTACTTATTGTGACAGGAAATATAGTAGTCTTTGTAGATATTTAATTTTAAGGATTGTCAAATCTCGTAGAGTCATAAGAGGTGAGGCTGCTGGAACCTAGACCTGCAGAGACTGGAGAAATGGGCTGAATAAAACTATATCGAGTTGAAATTCATAAATGATTTGCAAATGCATCTGGGATGGAGTATCCCCTTGTAACAACACAGCCAGGGATAGAAAACAGCCTTGCAGGAAAAGACCTTCAGGACCTTGGAGGTCTTTTCCAACCTAAGTGATTCTCTGAATTACTGTGATACTCAGTGATTCTCTGAGTCAGCAGTGTGTCCTTGCAGCAAAGGCCAGCTGCACCTTGGGCTGCAGCAGCGAAAGTGTAGCCAACAGATCAGGACAAGTGATTCATCCCTCCTGTTTGAAGCTCTTGGGGATACATCTTGAGTGCCCTATCGAGTTTTGGGCATCCCACTATGAGGAAGACATCAGCATGCTGGAGCAGGTTCTGTGCAGGGCTGCCAGGAAGGCAGGTGGCTAGAGAGCACCTGGGGTGTGAAAAGAGGCTGAGGAAACAAGGGATTTTAACTACAACAAGAGAAGGGTCAGGAGGGGCCAGCTTCTGATAGCAGCTAGGTAAAGGAAGGATGTACTGAGGACAGGGCAAGAGTGTTCTCAGACGTGCATTGGGGAAGAATGATAGGTGACATGGAAATTGGAACACAGAACATTCTAATTAGATGAAAGGTGTTTTTTAGAATGCATTTTGTTTAACATGGTCACAGATTCTAGAGTTTCCATCTGTAGAAATAAGAAGGACTTTCTGTTCCCACCTAAATTTTCTTGTGTTTTTTATTACTATTTCTTCATAAATCCGGGAATAGAGTTGTATTAGTATTCTAGTATTCTGGTTTTTTCCCGTAAAATCACAGGCTTCCCGAGGAAGTGGTCATAGCATCAAGGCTGCCAGAATGAAAGAAGCATTTAGATAAGTCAGGCACATAGTCAGATTCTTGGGGCTGTCCTGTGCAGCGCCAGGAGTTGGTGATCTTTGTTGGTCCCTTTTGACTCAGGATATTCTATGATTCTATTCAAGTATTTCAGAAAAAATCCCTCTGTTACCTGAACTGGTGGATGTGTTTGCTTTTGCCTGCAAATGTGGGTGTTAAAATAAGAATATAGGTATTAAAACAAAGTTGAAAAATATATGGTTAGTATGGATTTTGGAGCAAAACATGAGCGAAAAGACAAAGATATGTTTGTCATATTATGAGGACAGAACAGGGTTTTTTTAATGCAAAGAGTTTGATCAAGAGTCCTGTGTAAAAAAAACGCGCAGCTTTCAAGTAAAATTTATACACCATCATACATATTGAACATACCTTTGAATACATATTCGAAAATAGTTTAGCCTGCATTGTGGTTCTTTGTCAGCCCAAGATTTATCAGTTAAATGTGTTAAATTGTTTCACATTGGTTTGCTTACAGTAATATCTCCAAATGCTACCGGGAAGCTTCTAACTTGAAAACAAAAATTAAAAAATCATTTTAATTAAATTTTTATTAGAAAGCTAACTTTTAAAAAGAAAAAAATAAGTCAACAATTATTGCAGAGGAGAATTAAGAAGGATCAGTATTTTATCATTACCTATGAAAATGTCAATTATAATGTTTGTACTTGTTTTTTTAAAACAAGCCAATAGCATGGCTGTTTTTAACAGGATTTTAAAAAGTGATGTTCTTTAAAGAAATGGGCATTTCACCACTGGGAGGAGAAGATTTTACTAAACTTTTGTCAGCAAATGAAGTAGCTTAAAATTAATCTCATTTTGCAATGTGTGTTTGCTTAGTAGTTCAGAAGCTGAATAAGCTTTAAGTTTTTTCACACAGTGTTGTTCATCATTGTGGATTGTGTAAATCTTAACAATTCATGCTTGGATGAACTTTTGTCAACTGAATTATTAAAAAAGTTTATCTGAAATAAAATTAAAAATGGCAATAAAAGCATGCAGGTTTTTGAAAGCGTAAGATTCTGAAAACATTTGTCACAAATGCTGCAAGTCAGAATTAATTAGCTGTGATGAGAGAACATGTTGTTGTGTCTTTTCCCCCCCTGCCTTTATCTCACAAGATTTTATGTTGCTATAAGTGACCAGGTCAGGTAGAACCGTTCAAAAATGCGGCTTGCTCTACTCCTGAAGAGAGTTTTGTCGATGGTACTATCAGATATATTTCTAGATCTTGTGCAAAGCTTTTCATGTGTGGGCTTGTGATAAAGCAAAACATGCTAGTAAAAATATGTTGTGGGTTTCAAGGTAGAGGAGATTAAAAACATCCTACCATTCTTTGCTAGGAAACATAGTTTTGGTTATAATGCTGTTAAGTCAGAATGAAAATTAAATTAGCTGGAAGGAAGCCTTCAATTAGAACAAAACAATGGGAAAATTTGCAAGAGTTTGTTGTACCAGGAGGTTTTCATTGAAGTGTTTGCATTATTTGAGTTCTTTGCCATCTCTGGAAGGCATGAATCCAAAAAAATTCCTTTAAAAAACATCACCACTGCCAAAAAAACCCCAAAACAAAACAGCAAAACACAGAGATTTTCTTAAAAAAAAGTTGAAAAGATGGTATTTTTCTTACATGGAGAATCCTTAAGGAGTTCATTTGTATTATCTTAAAAGAAAAGAACCTTAAGCAGTGTTTGTCAGACCATAATTAAGAATGAACAATGTGGGTTTAATGCTTGCCACTTTTTAAGAGGTTGATTTTATTTGTTTTGTTGTTTTGATGTTTGTTTGGTTTTTTTTCCCACGTCAGTTTTCAGCCTAGAGCTTAACTAAGTCATTGAAGGATTCTTCCCCACACCATTCATCTTTTCCAATAATTGACTGAGCTACCACAAAAAATGTTTGTGACTTTGTTGGGTTGCTAGCTGATGGTTGATAGTCACTGTGCTAATGAGTGCCCAGCTAGGTAATAGCTGGAATCCTTCTGAAAATAGCTGGAAGCACTTCTGAAAATTGGGCTACTGATTTCCATGCCCAATCACAGCATTTAGGCACTTCTTATGATGGGAAGGTGGAGGGACGGGTGCTGATCTCTTCTCTCTTGTAAGCAGTGATAAGACTTGAAACAACATGAAGCTGAGCTGCGGAGGTTTAAGTTGCATATCAGGGAAAGGCTTTTCACCCGGAGTGTGGTTGGGCACTGGAACAGGCCTCCCAGGAAAGCAGTCACAGCACCAAGCCTGAGAGTTCCGGAAGTGTTTGGACAATGCTCTCAGGCACGTGGTGTGACTCTTGAGGTGTCCTGCTCTGGGCCAGGAATCGGAAGACTCAAAGATCCTTGTGGGTTGCTTCCAACTCAGCACATTCTATGTTTCTCTGATTCTGAAATCTTGGAAATCAGAATTTTGTGGAATACAATAAGTTGTCTGGAAGTAGAACGGGCAGATTCTGCTTGTTGTTGTAACTGTGTACCAGGCCTTATTTCCTACACAGTTTGATATCAATAGTTGATGTTACTGGTGTTGTGTTTACCACCACATGTAAGAGTGTTCGAGTCAGAGAAAAGGTTTTTGAGCCCAGGGAAATACTAAGCATAACATTTTCAATACTTCAGTATCACCTTGTACTTGGTACCTCTTGATCTTTTGATTGTGAAACCTAGATACCTGAAATGTGATGAACTCTGCATACTATTAGTCTTGGTCAATAAATTAGTTTGAATCCACCAATAGAAGATTTGAAGAAAATGTCACTCTAGGAAATAAATTATGGCTGGAACAGTTGGCACAATTAATATTAGTAATGTGCCTACCTAATTATATACTGAATAATGACATTTTACTGGATTAAAGTATCAGACTTGTGATCTGATCATTCTAAACAATCTGATCTCAGATTAAGTTTGAGCTTGTTTGTACTCAGTTTATAGTATGTCCAGCGTTGAAGGAAATGGTTTAAAAAATACTGAGATAAGAAATTGGTACAAGCGCAGAAAATGAGATGAAGTCAAAGGTTGTCCAATTTTTTTTTATTTTTTTTTTTTTGTATTTCCATTACTAGAATATTTGTAGCTTTTTTTGTGCTGGTTCTCCACAATGAGATATATCAAGAAAACATTTATTAGATTAGTCCTGTTATCCTCTGCCAAAAACTAACTGGTTTCATAGTTTTGGAGCTGATAAGCT
This sequence comes from Motacilla alba alba, assembly GCF_015832195.1. NCBI lineage: Eukaryota > Metazoa > Chordata > Aves > Passeriformes > Motacillidae > Motacilla > Motacilla alba. The sequence goes on from NC_052017.1 coordinate 79,629,729, forward strand.
TCTGTTGCTGAAAGGCAAGTTTCCAGCATATGTCCAAACAAACGGGTTTGGTGTAATTTTGTTTTTTACAGTACATCCCTATCTTTTACTGCAGTAATATGGATCATATAATTCCCAGATAGATATGTCTCTGAAGGTACAAGCTCCAGCAGGACTTTTAAAACACCCCTTCTACAGATACTCTCCCTCTTTTCCTGCTTGCTGAATACACTCCAGGGATACTATCTCCATGGGAGGAGTAACACAGTAATATTCAGCATTGTTCATGAAATCAGCATGTTCAGCATGTTCATGAAATCAAGTATCAGATTTTCATTTAATTTCAATAAAAAGAAGTTATGTCAGTAGGGATACAGACATTTTTCTGCCCTAAGAAACGGTCTTGAAGTCTGAAAGCCTTATATAGGGCTGCCAATTGTCACTTATATTCCCTCTCAAGTTTTTCATTATGTCTTCTGTTTTATTTATACAGAACATACAGGAATAATACAGGAAAAAGAACATAAGCAAAACCACAAAAAAGTGGAATGACAACAGAAAAAGCTGACGCTTTACATATTAACTTTTACTGATATGTGGGCCAATGAAGACTGAACTTAATAGTAAATTCTCTACCTTAGTGCATTTTTGGCATACTACCAAGTTATTTGAAAACTGTTTCCAAATTTTGCATTCACAATTTCAATGTGTTTTTGAAAGCCTGACACTTGGGTATGGCTAATATGAAGTATGCATGGAATTGCTGATCTTAGGAAATATATTGTTAATGTAAAACTTGATTATGTCTTACAAAGTGAGTTTCTGTGTTCAGCCTGCTGTTCACAAGCTGTTTGTTGAAAAATCAGGACATTTCAGTTTATCATAAAGGGTTGATAAGCACTGTAGTAGTTTGCCCAAGGATACAATAATAAAAACTATCATTTGAAACTTAAGGATATGTAGAATATCTATCAAGAATGGGACACGAGTGACAAGTCTATTTCTCTGCAGCCCTTCTAGCTCTCCTTGCTGGGCACTGCTTTAATAATTTGACAACATTCTTTTTGTCCCTGTCCTTCCTTATTGTATGTCAAAATGTTTTTGGATAGCTTGGGAGGAAGACATAATTGGGAATATACTGAGAGAAAGTACCTTATTATTAAAAGTTCTTGAATTTAGAGTGCTTGAAGGCAAGCCTGATAAAACTTCTCCAGGAAAGCTCATTTTTAGTGCTTACTGCTCGTGAGTCAGAGGTACTAGATAGTGATTCTGTGATATCTTAGTGTAGAATACAGCTGAGAACAAATCCTGTGACATGGTGCCAGTAAAAAATGGCCATGGTCAATTGACATTAAACACTGAAACAGAATTAAGGTATCCAAGGTGCTTCAAGGAGTCAGTTCTATGAAACCGTGGACAGAGACCAAAGAGCTATCTGTCATCAAAGCTGCCTGCTGCTTTGTAAAAAAAAAAACAGGGTTTCAGTTGTTCCTTATTTTGATAAGCTGCACCTTCCAGGTTGAGTATTTCCTTTTCAAAATGCACATACTGAGGTTTTGAAGGGAATTTCAGCTAAGCAACTTTCTTGCTGTTTTTATAAATTTGCACCAAAAGACATTGCTGTCAGAGGAATTAAACATACCTTTGCATAGAGTTATGGAGATAATTCCCTGTTTTCCTACAGTGCTTTTTGTCTTCTACCTGATGTGGTGTATGATGGGGCAGAATACTGGAGCTTGGAGGGAAGTCTCTTCAGTGTTGTTCCATCCTTCCTTCCATGTTGACAGGACAAGGAGGTGTCCTTTGAGTCCAGTGGCAAGAGGTTTAGAAGCAGATTTCCAGCTGCATTTAACATCCAAGTTAATGCATGTATGGGGGAAAGTTAGAGGGGAGAATCCTTTGTTCAAAATGTGTGGATGAGGCATCTGGTAGAACGCAGATTCGGTCTATAAAGTGGAGATTGGTCAAAATTGGAGACTTGAGAAGTGAAGAGTATGTTGGAGAAGGTTGAGGAAAAAAGAGGAGCAGAGAAGAGCAGAAGAGGTGGCTGAGGCAGAGGAGTCAGGGAGCTATGTTATTTCCTTACAGCTGAAAGATCAAAGACTTAAGTTGAAAATACCCTTTTATCCTGGCTACTCAGAGAAATCTCGGAGTAATTGCTGAAGAGATCTTACTGGCTTCATTTGCTGCTATAAGCAGTCATCACATCTGCACATTGGCTCCTGATCTGGTTATTAGGATCCCTGCATGTCTGGAAGGCTGTACAGAGAAATAAGAAACAAAGAATACCTGACAGGGATTCAAATTAATCTTTACATTAGCAGCATTAGGCAGCAAAACAATTCCACAGGTACAATTCCACTGGATTGCCTTCAGCTATTACAAGCAGATAGATAGTTCTTTTCCTAATGCACATTTTTCAAGTTATGAAATCTATTTGTCCTGTAAACAACAGTGTCCCTCCAGACAAGCATGACTTATCCCTCAAGCAGTTTAGAAATTATGTGGTCATGAAACAGAAGTTGGGTAACAATACGCTTGTACAAGGACTAAGTCAAAATGCAACCAGCTGAAGATGTCCCAGAATTCCAGATATGCCTTTTCTTCCTGTGTGTTTCACCAGTAAAAACAAAACCTATCTTATTGCTTTCTTGAGGGGAAAAAAAAGAAAAAAAGTCTGATGTTGAGTTTCAAAGAAATATTTCAAAGAACTTTTGCAGTCAGACATGGTAATTTCTCTCCCTTTACCACCCCTACCTTCTGCTTCTCACCATCTGACCTTGTGTAGACAACCTTGAATTATGTCTTGAGCATCCACTCTTCTGATACACTTCTTCAACCCTGCCTAAATTTAAATTCCACCTAAATCACTAGACACTGTAATTTGACAAAATAAAGCTCTTACCTCATGCTCTCAGTACTTCCTTGCTTTGGCAAGTCGTTACTAAAGGTCCCAGCCAAACCCTCATCTGGCTAATTTATCTGTCCCTAGCAAGTTATTTTTCTATTAAGGTGGCTTTTTTTGGGTTCTTGATTTTAATAAAAGCATAGTTGTTTTCCAATGCAATCTTAAGAAACTGATTTTCAATAGAAATGTATTGGTGGAAGTTACAGACTTCCCAGTAGTCAAAGCTCTCAAAGATATACTCCTCTTGACAGTAGTAATTTCTGCAGTCAGAGCAAAAGTGGATCCTGTATCTTGCCATGATTTGTCTTGATAAAAAAAGATGAATTTTGTTGTATTTAGCTGTAGTGTTTGATACAGCAAATTTAAAACTTGCCAATTCACTTAGAAAACAATTTGGGGGTGGGGTTTTTTTTCTGTTCTTTTATCCTAACTTTAGAAATTGACTGTTCTATTGATCTTAATTATTAGGTATTCTCTCCTTGCTCATATGTGATAATTGGTCCCGATTATCCTTTGTGTTGTCTGTGTACTTTTCTGTTGGATTGACACACAGTTCTTAATGATGCAGCTACAACTGTGATTGTTCTGTGGTGGAAACTGAGCTAGGCATTCTTTGATACTCAAGTATTTTGACTACCAGAAGTTCTCAGGAAGTATTACTAGTATATTTAGTTGAATTCCATGAAAGGCATGAATGGCCACAGTTCTATTCCACTGGCATCTCAGAACTGGATAGCAGCATGCTTTGAATGGCTAATTTTAGATGCTTTCTAGGCATGTTGCCACTTCAGCGGTTCAGGAATATTTTATAGACTTTAATACCTTAAACTTAGAGGGGCTTTTAAATCTCTCATGCTTTCAGCTCATGGATGTACTCCCAGCTATTGCTAATTGTGAATAAATACTGTGCCTCCTGCTGGCTTTCCTTTACCCCTTCTATTTTTACTTTCTTCTCTACCCTGCTTGTTTGTACAAACAAACAATGAAAGAACCCAGAGACCAAAACCAACCAAACAAAAAAACCCCAAGACCAAGCAAAAACCCAAAACATTTGCACGCATCAACTCACTGCTTCTTCACTCTCTGTAGAGCCATATACCCCAACTCCCCAGGCATAGAGAAGGAAAATTTAGTACAAATGTTGTTTTTATGTCTGTTCTATTATCTTAACTAGATCAAGATTATATAGCTGTATTTTCATTTAAATCTACTTTCTGAATTTTTTCTTCAAAGTCTTCAACATAGACGTTGTCACAAAGATGGCTGTGAGTGCAGATGCAGTAGAATTCATATTGAACTGAGTACAGTGTGAAGTTTGCCTAATTTCAAATATCCTATGAAAGTTACCTTAAATGTTCCCAATAGAGCTTCTGACTTTTTTGACTTATTCATGAATGGCTAGCAGGAGCCAGTGGCTAACCTGAAAGCAATGTCTTTAGCTTGGGTGCTTAGAACCTTTAGAATGCTTTCTTCAAAGCTTATCAGAAAAAAAAAAACATTAAAAAAATTCTATGGCACTAGTTGTAGGCAGAAAAGTTTTAGTTTCAGAGGGACTTCAATGAGCTTCACAGCAATGGCATTCCTCCCCCCACCAGTGAATCCACAGTTTGAAAAGGATCAACTTGGTAGTAGGTTCTATGGATTCTGGCCAGTATTTCCAGGCTCTCTTCTGAGTTTGAGCAGTGCTCTCTGAACCTATTTGTTAATGAACCCCTATCAGTAAAACATTTTTGAGCATGCACCCACAATATATGGTTATTTATTTATAGATTACATTTGTGTACTACTGTATTACTACATTATGAACCTTATGAGCCATAAAACCCCCAGAAATTAAAAAAGGATGAGATACAAATGAAGTAAACACAATTCTAAAAAAAAAAAAAAAAAAGTTTTTTTTTTAATGGTACAAAAAGAATTTTTTCCTGCACCCCAGTGACTTGTCTCATGGAATGCCTGGAGTATCTGCATCCCACTTTGGAGAGTGCTGGGATGGAGAACTAATCTCACAGTGGTAATAACTTTTCTGCTGGGGAGTCTGAAGACTTTTAGAAGCAGTCCTGCTTTAGGTCAGGCTCTGTAAGAAAGCTGTGCAAGCCAGTAGTGTTGACAGGATAAGCAAGTGAGCTGTGCATGGGCACATGGGAGTTTACCCCTCACCTAAACCATCTGAGAGCTGCAGTCCTCCTTTCACAGTATCGGGCACTGTGTAGGGAATGCAGCAGCAGCAGCATCAAAGTTGTAGTTTTCTTCTGCTCCCCCTTCTTTCACTGCCTTTTCCCCCCATTCTCACAGTGTGAAAAAGAGATGTCATTAATATTTTAATTTTTGGCCTAGGTTTATGGGTTTACTGAATAATATGTACAGTTATCTTTACAGTAGATTCATGCCACACTTTGCGTGTAGCTCCCAGTACCTAAGGGATCTTGTCCTTAAAGGCATGTATTGCCTGTATTGGGATAAGTTCCCTTCCTTAAACTGAGTCATGTATAGTTGGGGTGCTATTATGCTATTCCTTTTCACTTTTATATCTCTCATGAATAAATTTGTTTATTCTAAAAAATCAGTTGTAAGTAGTATTTAAATCTAAACCCATTTCAGCCACTTCAAGCTAACACAGTAATGGCATTTCAGCAACATCGATCTGACAGCGTTAGTCTATATGGAGCCACTTTTAGTCAGAACACCAGACTAGTAGATAGAGAGCATTGCAAGAATTTTCTTTATTACACTCATAGGACCAATTCAGTTATAATCAGTGCTTTGTAGTTCAGCTATCCAATATTCCCCTTCTTGTTGATTCACTGAAAGCTCTGGCAGATCTTTGGAAGCTCATGGCCCAATAATTTGTCTATGAAATGTATTGTATGTAAATTGGTAAATGTAGCCGTTAGGAGGAAATAATCATTGCAAATTCCTGATGAGAACAGAAGACACTATTAATAATTCGAAGTAATCATCATCTTCCCTTTCTTTCTTAGTCTGCTAAATATATTGCATCACAATATATTACATGTTACTTCCTAGGGATATATAAACATAAGGGCATAAGGAACTCTGTATATTTATGAAAGGCTTTGCAGAAAGCTTTCTGATTTCCTCCATCCAGTCCATGTTAATCATGTTGAAGAAATGAACCAGAGAGATAGTTTATCCATACATAATGGTGTTTATAAATCTGCTCTTGAAAAGGGGAGTGTACTTTATGCAGTACATTCTAGAAGTCAATCTGAAACAGCTTCTGTAGCAGCATTTATGTTTCCCAGCTTTTGTTTACGATGTAAAAAATACCTCTATTTAGATGTTGGAAGACTAGTACTTCTATTATTGGGTATTTTCTCATCCACCTCTTCTTCTTTTCTTTCCTCCTGACTTAGATCCTCATAGTGTTCTCAATTAATGCCATAATTAAGAAGGCACTGTATTTATATTTGAAGAGAAAGACTTATAAGACTTTCACCTTCCTTGAGTCATTATTTTTTGTACTAATCTGAAGAGGACATTGGGCACTACTCTCCTTACCACTATAGGAATCTAATTGTACTACAAGTCACTTTTGTTCTGGTTTTGAACTGTTTTTTAAATCCATGTAAATCTTTCTATAGCCAACTCTAGTAATAAAACCTAAAAGTGGACTTATTTTAGTGGCTTCAGAATAAACAACTGTTTCAATATTAATCTCTGTTTCTGCAGTGAGACACTGGTACTATGTTGCTTTCCTCCTTTGCAGTGAATTTAGATGACAGTTTATATTCAGCTCACAAGAAAGACCTAACAACAAAAAAGGGATATTGATATAATTACAGTAAATGCCCTTTTTCATGCTATTAAAATAATCTGTGACAGAAACCTCCTAACATCAAGGATATTTCAATAAGCATAGTTTTTATCCCTGGATGAATAAAAGTTAAAGAAGGCCCTGTTGCCATGTATAATATAACCCTTGTCAGCTTTTGATTATTTAAAGCATTTTTGATTATTTAAAGCATTTAGTGAAAATGTAGGTTATGAATTACTTTTATTTTGTTCAAAATAATGCAGGATACACATAGTGAAGAGATACAATTGTGGCTAGTCATTTAGAAAGATATGGTTAATGTACAGCTTTGTGCATTAATGTTGGCTTTAGTGAAAAACAGTACTGCATTTACTGAATGTTTTGATAGTAGCACATCATTAGTTAAGAGTGCAGCCAGCGTGGGGTACAATTTTTTGGATCTTAATTTTTTTTTTTATCTATCCTGTTATGATCTAAAGCTATATTAAGTGATGCTAAGCAGTAATAATGCTAAATATTCTTAATCTAATCCAGTTATTAAAATAGGATTATAAAGGTTTATTTTGCTTTTTTTGTTCAAATTATACACAGGAATAAGTTGTTTTGATGATACTATTGCTGTTCAGAGTTCAAGTGGCTTGAATTAGCTTGTGAGGTACAGAAGATATCATGAAAGAAACTACAAGAATATTCTTAATGTCATTTTTGTACTTTTTTGAAATCTCATATTTTCAATCGCTTCTGTATTTTTCTTAACATTTCAGTTCTGCTTTAGTTTTTTGTAAAATTTATAGCAGTTTCTTCTCTCCTTTTCTGTTTTATTGATATCATAAAGGAGTAGGCCTTTTGATGAGCAGTGATCTGTTCTGTATGATTCAATGGTTTTGCCACCCTGGAATGTCTGATGAGGTAAATAATTTATTTTACTAGAGTGATGTCATATTCATGAGTTTCAAGACCCAAGGGCCCTGAAGTCTTAATGACAGCAAATCCTTACCAATTAACCCACTCTGAAAAGGTGTGTCTGAAAGGACAGAGATTTTTTTTCTTTGTTGATCATCTCTGGTTCTCAGCTAATCTAGGAGGAGATTCAGGATTTTCCAATCTACTTTCTCTAGAATCTCCATACCACTTTCTCTTTTGGCTTTGGACGTATCTTGTAATTTGTTTCTGCAAGAACAATCAGTTGCTTTGTCCCTTTAGCTTTTCCATCACTTTATGATGATGATAGCCCCCTCTATGTTCTGCTAACGTATTCCATTCAATGATGGTTCCTGGGTCAGAATCAGGGGACACAAGACAAGAGGTAGTGTAGTTTGGAAAAAATGGTAATGCTTCCATTGATACTGACAGTCTGACTAAAAAAAGTAGATCCATGAAGGTCTGTCAGAAATACTACATGCTACATTTCTTGATAGTCACTATAAATAGAATATTATATGCAAACACATGCACTTATTGCAGCTAAAATTTTATGACTTTCAGTGAAATATGCTTGCCTTCCTGCCTTGGGTTCCTTTGAACTGCTCAGTCGGAATGTCTTCCACTGATGTTGCTGAAGTTTGAAAGTAATCTATTAAAAAATTAATCCAATAAATCCATTTTGACTGATGTTTAATTTTATTACAGACAAATCTCAAAGAGGGATACCATGCAATGTGACTTGTAAGCAGGCAGCAAGCCTTTTAGTGGAAGATGCACATCTTGCAGCCAGTCTTCGATTTATTGGCTGCTCATTAATTTCAATGATATTGCTTGGGTAAAGAAGTTAGAAAATGACCTTTGATTTTGCCTGTTTAAATGTTGTATCATTCTTATGGAAAAGAACTGTGGAAGTAGAAGAAAAGGTAGTAAATGCATAATTGAAAGTACATTCTGTAGATTTGCTTCTGTATTTAGTTTAACATAGTATGTCAAGGTTAAGGGTTAATCTCAAAGAAAAACAAAACAGAAATAAACAAACAAAACACCCTCCTTACAGCATTGGGTTGACATTGGTCCTTCTCCTAAGATGGAATTGCAAAAGAAAGCAGAGACTTCAAAACAACCTATACAGTCACAGTTAAATTTAAACAATATGAATTAAATTACAAGTTCTCTTTTGTGGAACTTGAGACCCCCTGAATATCCATAGGAATAAGATTATAAAGAGCATCAGGGCAGAAATTCAAGGTTATTTTCTAATGGACCATTTTTATGGTCCAAGGTGCAATTTTAATTGATTTTGATAACACAGTTTTAACAGAGATAAATATTGAAGTCTCACTTCTTTGCTCAGTTGTCATGCTTCTTTTTTAAAGAAAGGGACCTAGGTGCTGTACCCTGTGGAGACCTGTTGATTTCCTTCTTTCAGTTCTTCTCTTCCCATGTGCAGGGGAATGGGAAAAAAGAAAAAGGAAAAGAAAAAGAAGAAATTAAAAAAAAAGAGCTTATTTGCATGGAGGAAGGGCAGGGATTGAATGAAGCATTCAGTTCTGCCAAGGCAGCCATTCTCTTCTGCGGCATGAGTACTCTGCCAAGATTGTCACACTGTGATACCTCCTTTATTTTGAAGTTGGAGACTTTCTAAAACTAGGATCTTTTACGTCTGTGGTTTTGCAGTGTGATAGCATGAAGCCTGATGGGAAAGATTCACCACTAACTGCTGCCTGGAAAAGCTTGGCCAGTTCTCATTGAGCAGAAAGCTTGCAGTCAAAGAAATAGCAGCAGAGGGGAGCAGCAATGAATGTGGTGTTACTTTTTTGATAGGACACTAAGCACAGTTAGTGTGACTTTTCTTATCTTTTCCACGGTCATCTTGATGGCCTTTAGGTAGCATCAGGGGGTAAAGCTGTTAACATTAAGAAAAAAAGATTCAAATACATGAGGACACACAGCCTCTTATGGGAAATACAGCATCTAAAATGGCATTGCTTACTTTCTGAATGCAATTCAAAATGCCTTCAAATGCCAGTTTTGACTGCATTGGGTATTCCAATTAGTGTGACTATTTCCCCAAAATATCTTTTTTAAAATAAATTTAAACAAGCTCACTACATTATTAGAAGTTATGGCAACCATAGGGATTTCCGACTATTACTGTAAGAAAAAAAATGCCTTACTGCTCAGATTTTTTTTTTCAATTTTGCAGCATATGATTATTTTCATATTTCATCTAAATTCATGAGCTATAGAATAATTACTACAGAAAATATATTTTATGTAAATAGCTGTGGTTTTTTTGGTCAGAATCAAAATTATGTTTTCAATTAATGAAAATTATATTAGGCAATTCTTAAGTCTGTTGGGAGTTCTTCACTGGTTTCCAGATTTTCTCTGAGATTTTAAACATGTAAGTAAAAAACCTAAAAGCTCAAGTGTTCCAAAGAGTTTGTAACTATTAAAGATAGTGCTCAATTACATTCAAAATTGTGATATTTTGGTTACTATGAGTTGTTCTACTGGTACTTGGGGAATAAAGGCAACTTTAAGGTTTCTGTAGTGACTGGCCCTATGTGCCTTACCATCTCATTGCACTTGGCCACCAGTTGTCCAGACATGTAGTTCTGGGTGTCTGCTTCTAGCTCCATCACTGCCTGTTTAGCCAAGTTCTTTTCAAGTGGAAGCCAACTGTGCCTTTTGGTTCTTACTTCACTTATGTATTTTTCATTGTTTTAATATGTTTTGCACTTGAAACTTTAAATTTGTGCTTGCTCTTGTGTCATGGTAGTGACATACTAGGGACAGCTGATGTACTGTAGCAAGGCACATGTCATTGCTCCCTTGTACACAGGATAGCTGTGTAATAAAATGTAAGCAGTGTTAAGGAACAATCCCATTTCAGAGAAAGCTATTAAAAATATATATTCATAAGGCTTTCACAGACATTTTTAGAGAGTATCTGTAAATAAAAAAGCTGTATCAAATGAAAAGGCCAGGAATTACTTAATGGGGACTATTTAAGGATTCTCTGAACTAATTATACCTGAAAATCCTTTCTGAATGTATTCCAATGCTTCACCTGCAGGAAATGTATACTGCTTCTCTGATAGATAGTGTTGTCAGTTTTACCAAGTGTTGCAGCTAAGTGGCAATATATTTGTTCTCTCTGAGCTATGTGCAAGATGACTGCACTTGCAGACTGGCTGTGAGAGTGACAGTGACACAGAACTTGCTTTTCAGTTTGCTTATGTTGCTCTGTAAATGTATAGGCAGGTCATGCTTGAAATGAATGTGTCACCATTACTTTGCTATACACTGGTATCTTTAATGTCATTTCCATTTCATTACCCTACCCAGAGCAATTTAAGTTATCTGTGATAGCATTCTTTGTCGGCTGTCAACATAGTATTGGTGAGGCATTCAGGGGCCAATGGAAAATAAATGAAGAGTGTGGGTATCCTTTCCTCCCCTTCAAGATAAATTTACAGAATGGTGCACTAATAATGCTCAAGTTTCTAGAAAACTTTCCATGTCTGTCCTGTGGACTAGCTTTCAGCCAGAAAATATATGACATTGAGACTAAATGTCACTGTCCTAAGGGTACAGAGCCAGTTTGTAGGTGTTCCTTTTCTAGTCCCATTTCCTTGAGGAGCACTGAATGTCCATTGTAGGTAGCCATGTCTTCAGCCTTGTGCATGGCTATGTCACCTGGGGGGACGTTGAATATATATTATGGGTAACTTCTCTCCCGGATAGACCTCTTGGACATGCACTACAGCTTGTATTCAGGTCTGTTCCCAGCCCTGTCTCCGGATGCTTGTGATTCAAGCCCCTGGATGGATTCTAGACCCAGTCAGTTACTTCACTGTTTTGGGAACTGTAGGCAGACTGACACCAACACCCTGTCTGCTCAGTTCCTTGGCAGGAGTGAGGGGGTTATCCACAGCACAGTGTGGGGCACTGAGCAGACTAAAGATGTGTCCCTGGATGTTTCATCACAAGGGTTTCTGTCCTTGGGGGCTTGAGGACTTATATCCTCAAGGACTCTCTCATGTGATGATCATGGTTCTGTGGATGGGGGTATCTAAATGAGAACAAAGCACAAGTGCTGTGTTTCCATGTGAAAATGGGCTCAGGATCTCTGTAACAGAGACATGTCTGTTTTGCTACCCCCCAAAGTCTGGTGGTGGTTTAGGGGTCTTCAAAGACAAAGGTTTTCATCTTCATGAAGACAATGCAGCACCTGGTCAGCTTGCACATTGCAGTGTAGTATAAGAAGCACTAGAGAGTGGCTCTGAGCCCCTAAGCCTTTCAAGAGCCTTTTGGATGGCATATGAATGTTGAGTGAGTATTAAGTGTACCTCTGGAACAATGTCTTCAGCTAAATTTCTTCCTAAAAGGGTCTAGTTAGCATGCACTGTGCGAATTCTGCAAGCTGAACTGTCATTCCAAAGGCTCTTTACTTCATGGATTTGCTTCAAAATGATACAACTGCTTAAGACTGAAAAGAGTACCATAGATGCAGCCTTAGGACATGGGTTCTTCTTATGATGACTGCCTGCCACTGAAAGGAGCAATAGTTGTCTCGTGCTCACATCACATCACTTTTTGTGTGCTCCTTCTGCTTCCTCTTCTGAGTTCTACTTGTCGCACTAAACGTTCCCTGCTTGGAGGGAAAGCTAACTCACAAAAACCTCCTAGTTTTCCCTCAGATCAGCAAGCTGAGGAGAGCTTCTAGAGAGCTGCACAATTACTAAATTTAACTCTAGGGAAGAGTCAGAAAAGCAGGGAGAACGCGGGTCTACCCCCTCTGGCCTCTGTTTACTGTTAGATTGAATTAAGTCTAATATGAAAATACACCCTGAAGGAGAAGCATGTGAGTTTATTTAGAGAAGATTATCACTGTTGCTGCTGGTTGAGAATTCACACAGCTGAAAAGTCACTGTTTAAAACTAGTGGTGGAATTCCCCAAATTCCTGAGATTTTTTTCAGCAGATAATAAACATCGTCACATGTCTCGTGGAGGTTTTTCTTGAAAAATGGAAAAACACTGGATATGTGTTTGGTTTTCTTCTTTTATTCTGACCTTCTCAGAAGAATGAAAAAAAATCAAAAAGTGACAGTAAACTGTTGGAATCAGTACGATATTCACAGGCAGATACAGTAGCTAATGCACCACTAAGATCATGCTTCTTTTACTCATCTTTCCAAAATCTATTTTAGTATGAGATCAGTATTTTTCCAAATTTTAATATGGTTTTGTGTATCTGTACGTGGATGATGATAAAGATAAAAATTTTGAATTGTATTTTTCTACCCATAATTTGGAAAATTCATATTATCTGCTTTCTTTCCAATCTATTTATCTTTTTTCTAAGAAAAAAACACCACCAACAACCTTCCTAAAAATGCCATATTAAAACACCACTCAGTCTGGGATTGAATTTTGAGTCTCCTGCTGGAATTACTCTCAGCTCACTTTGAACTAAACTGAACGGAAACAGCGGGAGAGTATTCTATTCCCTAAATATACATTTTGTTAGAAATAAGGTTATCTAATTAGAGCATATTAGTTGTGGAAATTGGGAAGTCTCAGTGCTGGTGTATGGGCAGATTAAGATGGAAATTCTAAAATAAAATTTGACTTTTGTATTCTTGTACTGTAAGTTGTTTCTTGCTGCTTTTGTACACTAGCAGCTTTCAGAGATTTTTCCAGATTGAACAGGTACCGTACATTTCCTCCTGGGCTCTTAAGGGTCTGGGCTTTTTTTCCCCAGAGATTGCTCTGCAGTATGGCTGAGGTTTGCTTCCTGTTCTGAGCAGAGCCTCTCCCTTCTGGGCATTTCTGCCTTTCAGCCTCATCCTAGAAGCCCTTCCTCTTCCCTCTGGATAATTGTTCTGAGTGCAGCAGCCAGGAAAGATAGCTGCCCACACACACTTTTAGCAATAATAGCAGATAATGTTTGTGCATCACATTCAACAGCACAATTTGCCCAACACACTGTTAAATTATGAAGACAGAACCAGATACCAAGGAAGATCCTTTGGCCTTAATTAAATCCTGCAGTTGTTGTGAGCCTATAGCTAGGACAGTCCAGATTTAGCACTAGGTGTGTGTCGAATGCCTACAACTGAATGGTTGAACAATTTAAGGTATCTGATGTTTATTATATCCATTACATTAAGCATGCTTTGGGAAAGTGAGGTGTGATAAACAAATCTAGCTACGGAGACCTTGGCTGAACTGACAATTCCATGGCTACTATTCATGAAATCAAAATTATTTTTCTGCTGTGAAAAATACACGTTGAGTATGTCCAGCAAGGTTGTGACAGGATATATTGAAGTATATAAGTTTGTGTGTTGGAGATTTAGACGGAAATTTCCAAGGCATTGCTTCTGGACAGTGCTTAAGGATTGTGCTAGAACAGGCTTTAGAATCATTGTTTACAGAGAATTTGCATACATGGCATTTTATCACAAATTTTGCTGACCTCAAGGTCAGCAAGGTTTTGAAGACCCCCATCTATTTGTCACAGGTATTCCCTGCTCCTAACCCCTGGTACCTTCATCATTCTGCCTAGGGTCCCCAAGGAGCCTGTCTCTCCCCATAATGTTGGGTGAAATTGTTGTGTCTCTTCTGAGACACTTCTGAGTTTGCACTTCAGGGCTTCATTCAACTGAAAAAACAGCATAAGGAAGTCAAGAATAGTCCAAGACAAAAACTAATCCAAGGCACAACCATATGAATTTTAATAAAGGCAAGTGCTGGATTCTGCACCTGAGATGGGACAATCTGGGATGTTCAGACAGACAGGGAATGAGAAGCTGGAAAGCAGTGCCACATAAAGGGACCCAGGGGTTCTGGTTGATGGCAAGTTGAATCTCAGTCAACTCTGCCCTGGCAGCCAGGAGGGCCAACCCTGTCCTGGGGGGCATCAGGCACAGCATTGCCAGCCAGGCAAGGGAGGGAATTGTCCTGCTCTGCTCTGCTCTGCACTGGGGCAGCCTCACTTGGAATGCTGGGGGCAGTTTTGGATGCCACAATAAAATAAAAAGACATTAAGCTCTTAGCATCCAAGGGAGAGCCATGAGGATGGTGCGGGACGTTGAGAGGAAGCTGCATGAGATGTGCCACTTGGTCTGTTCAGCCTGGAGGAGACTGAAGGGAGTTCTCAATCCTGTTACAAGTTCCTCATGAGGGAAAGAGGAGGAGCAAACACTGATCCCTTCTCTGTGGTGACCAGTGACAGGACCCAAGGGAATGGCCTGAAGTTGTGTCAGGGGAGGTTTAGGTTGGATATTAGAATAAGGTTCTTCACCGAGGGTGGTGGGACTGGAACAGGCTCCCCAGGAAAGTGGTCAGAGCCACCAAAACCACAAGAGTTCAAGAGGCAGTTTGGATAATGCTCTCAGGCACATAGTGTGATTCTGCGAAGTTATTGTGCAGGGCTAAGAATTGGACTCAGTGATCCTTGAGTCCCTTACAACTCAGAATATTCCATGATTCTGTAAATATAATATTTTTAAAACTTATGAGACAGTATTGGTGAATTTCTTGTTCCTGAGTCTTTTGTATATCTCAGCTAAGCAAACAAGTCAGTCTCTGTTTTCCCTCAGCTCTTGAACCTCCTCCACATGAATACCTGTGGCTTCTTGAAAGAAGCTGGCAAATTTGCCTTCTCTCTGCATGTCCTTGATAAATGTGAGGAGGGTGGAAACAGCCCCTTCTTCTGGCCTTCAGAAGGGTCCACTCTGTGCAGAGAGTGTAGGCCTCCAGACCTCTTCCTTTTGTCTTCATAAAGTTCTCCTTGTGTTTTGCTTCTATTTTATGAGAAGGGGGGAAGGTAGGGACAGAACAGAGCAAAACCTAAAAAAAAAAAAAAAAAAAAAAGGGAAGGTGGCAGAGAAATTTAAATGGATGTTTAATGGTGAGAGGCTCAGGAATTTAGTAGCAAGGTAAGGAGAGTAAGTTGGGAGCAGGAGAGTGTGAGTGGCAAGCTGGGACTGGATGAGCAAACACAGGAAGGCAATGGTGTACCATAACTTGAGAAAAGAGTAACATGAGATTGTAAAAGGAACTAGGCTAGATCGATGGGAGCCAAAGGAAGTGGGTAGACAGTCTAAAGATAAGGAAAACCTGTTTCAGCAAAAAATGATGATTGTTAGACTCAAAATTTTATTATCAACAAAAGGGTACACGCCATATAGATATGTAAAGAGGAACTCTCCAATGCAAATAAATACTTAAATTGTCTAAAAGTTTAAATAGTTTCAAAGAAAGGAAAACCTTGTTGGAAGTAGCTTTTAAATTTTAAATACAAGAGACACTTTCAAGTAGCTGCCCCTTCACCCTGCTGCTGTGTGTATTCTTTCAGTGTTCCTCTGGGCTCTGGAGCTCAAAGTGTCAGTGATTCTGAAGAGGAAAGGGGGCGATTAGAACAAGTTTTCAGCAGTGTGAGGGCTTTGCTGAGCAAGGTTCACAGAGGTAGTCCCTTTCTCCTCAGTCTTGTGATATTTTTAGGTAATGTCTTCCCCCTGCTTTCCAAATTGGGGAGCTGCACACTGCCTCCCCAAGTCCCATTACACTGGAGGGGCTGTTTGTCACGCAGTGATTATGTAGGAGTGCCAGCCCTGTGCTCTGGGTGCCCCCAAACCAAAGTCATTGTAGGGAAGCACAGGCGTGTGGCCGTCAGACAACTGCTGCCACAGCTGAAAGCAGCTTCCACCGAGGCAGAGCCAGACACGTCCGGAGATCCCAAGCTCCTGACTGAACAACAAGCCTCGGACCTTGTGCTAGTGATAGCCAAATCTGTTTTTACTTAACTGAGGGAGAAAGGCTGATGGAAAAGACAGAGATGCTGGAGTTATAATCAAACTGAAAAAAGTGAACCTATGTGTTGCTGTATAGGGAGATGAAGTCTGACTCCCTCCAACCCAAGAAAGGGATGCCAGAGTTTTGTTTATGGAGTACTTGTTGATACAGGACTTGGCAAAAGAGCTTGGCACTGTAAAGCAGAGGGAAGGTCAGGCTTGGAGAAAAGGCAGCCTTATGGAGTAGGAACTAAATGACTCCAGGAAAGTGGGTTTGAGTTCAGAATTGATCCTGCATGTTCCCATTCTTTGCTGTCAGCAAGTGTGTATTGGGAAGTATGTCCAGTCTTGTTACGGGCAAAGTGTACCAGCCTTCAAATCTGTCCACTACACTATTAATTCAGAATGCAAAACCAATTCAAAACCAAGTCTCATCATGCTATTGATCTGCACGGATCTCAGCATGATGCCGTATTTATAGTGGAAACTGCAATAGTTTGTGTTGAAGATTTTCAAGGTTAATAGTATTTTATGCATTTTAAGATACAATGCTTAAGAGAGTGATTAGGGGTATTTTTTTACAATCATTTGTGTCATTCTGCAAATAGGATGGATCAGCTCTCAGAATGGTTCATCATTGTTATGCAGTCTGAGGTATGAAAAATTAAAGATTTGTATATATAAATGGGTTGTACTATGCTCAATATTCTCAAAAATAAGTTCCTAATAATCTTTATATGTATGTATTTACACACACACAATTTGTATCTCTGGAAGCATGCAGACTTCTCCACTCCTTTTCACTTGCAGTAATAGTTTGGATGTATCATGTCAAGGTGCCAGTTAGTCTAATGGAATAACATATTTAATCTGTGCTTTTGTTATACTTTGGATATACTTAAAAGAAAAAAGTTTAATTGCATATTCAGTCTTCGACAATAGCCTGCATTTTCCTTTCTAGGAACAGAAGAATTCATCAATAAAACTAGTAGATGAGGATGAAGCCAAAACTTGTATTTATAATAAGACATTCAAGTTGTGTGTTGAGGCTATAGTGCAGGGATTTTTATTACACTGTATTAAATGGCAGGTAAAAGCAATAACAATTTTGTTTGATATCAGTACAGTAAAGTAAGTGCTCAGCTTAGATGTATTTTGATTATCTTTTAGAAAATATTTGTTTTTCAACCCAGTCATCAATCTAATTTATTGATAAATTGAGCTCCAAAAGTACGATTCAGTACCCACATATATTTTAGGTTCTCTTGAACATACCAAGAAATGTAAGTATCACTGATGGGGAGACTGTTAATTTTTGATTTTTATTTTTTGGAAAAAAGTCAGTGCTGTACCTTTTGAGAAGAAAGCCTGGTGCATGCACAGCTTTCTTTCGATGGTTTGATTAACCTCCAGGATTGTTATTGTGGCAGAGTAAATGATTCAGGGATCACTGCTCAAACTCAATACTTAACTCTAAAGAGGGCATGTACATTGCACATACTGGCTCATCCCTTGTCTAGGTCTTTTTGCTGTGGGCATGGAAAGTACAGACAGACTAATTCAGATCTGGAATTGCAGAAAAAAAAAAGTTCCTGTTGAGCTGCAATTGAAATGCCAACACTGGGGGAAGGAGAAAGTTTAAATTGTAACTCAGAATCTATTGTGACAGTGTTCAGTGTTTGCAGACATTCCTTTTTGCTTACTTGCTGCCCAAGAACTTGAACTGCTTGTGTTTTGGGGGGCGAGGGGCCACCTTACCCAGGGGCCTACTGTGCCTTTTGTGTGAGCAAGCTGAGCTTTCTCATGTCTTTCCTGACTATAGAGACACTCAGGGAGGTTGGATTTCTCTGTTCTGTGTTTTGCTGTACTTGCAGTTGTGTGCAGCACTAGAGGAGAAGACACAGACAGCTCTGGGAGGGCAGTGATAGAAGCAGGTTACACAATCAGTTCAGCAACTGCTGTCTGCAGGGATCTGCACCTGTGGCTCTGACTCGTTTCATGTAGCCGGAGTGGTTTAAGGGATGTACTGAATAAGCTTAAATGTGTTGCAGTGGAAAAGTATGAAGGACAATTAGTTGGCCTCTATTTTCCTCAATTTTACCCTTCTTTTGTCAGGTCATGGTTCTTAGAACTTGGTGCATCACTTGTGAGAAATGCAAGTTTTGATGGCTGGTCAAGTATCAGGATTTGATGGATGATATTATTTTAAGTTGAACTAAGAGAAGAAAGAAAATAATGTATTCTATTATCTTGTATGGGACAACTTTAAAATTGGCAACTCAGTATCAGAAAATGCAAATTTATAAAGTTGCTCACTTGTCAAATATCAGTGTCAAGATATAGATTATGATCTACAATAAATGTTAGATACGGTACAGCTCTGAGTGTTCTCAGTTGATGCTTAGGATCACACTGCCTCTAGATGACTGTATCTGAAAAAACAGTTAAGAACTTAAAGTGCTCAGAATATGTTGATTGAATGGAACATTTGAGCATTTTGGGGATTGTCTTCATCTCTGTATATGTATTACTGTGTACCACTTGTTTCCTTGTCAAAATTTGTGTATTTTCTCATTAATGTTAAACTTCAGTCACGGTGCCCGAAGTCTTGTACGGTTCTCTTGTGTATGTGACTTTGCTTTTACTATCACTACAGGGTGATACTGTAATTTACTGGTTATGTTCAATTGCTGTTTAACTGGCCCAGCACTAAAATTTGTTGGCCAGAAGACTTCCTTTGTGATCAGACTAGTCAGCACATTGGCAGTTTGTTCCTGTTCTGTGGGATCATCCCACACCACAAACTGTTGCAGGGAGCTGAGGTTCTCTTTTGCCCAAAGTCAGGCTGAAGGAGTATAAATTCTGCTTTTGGAATGACTGTTCGAGAGGTTTTACTTTGCTTCTGTGCCAGCATCCCTCACAAAGGCTACAGTGTTCAAGTACAAAATAGTATTTCTTACCACTTAACAGGATGCTCTTGGATTCTTTTCCCAACTCAGCAGGGCTCTAACGTGGTGCCAGACCTTTATGTTGTGGGCATCCGGTCTGTACTCCCAGTTCCAGCGTGACCGTCAGCCCCAGCAAGGGATGGCTGGCCATCAGCACTGGGGAGTCAGGGCAGAGCATGCTAACAAGCCTGGCAGCATGGGGGCTCACCAGCCAGGACCCTGTCCCTCAGGATCCAAGCAGGGTGGGTCTGGAGACAGGAACAAGGTTCAGAGAAGAAAGGAGTTCACCCCAGGTTCAGTGAAGAGGTCAGACAAGTTCCTGGTGTTGAGGCAGGGCTGAGGTGAAGCCCAGAATGCCAGTCAGTGGCTCCTGCTTAAGGCAGGCCCAGAGGCAGTAGCTGGGTCAGCCTGAGTGCAGAGGTCCCCAGGCAAGATCCCAGGGACGAGGCAGTTCCTGTGTCACACTGGGAAGTCAGTCTGGGTCTGGGTCAGTGGAGGTGGTGGCCGGGCACAGGCACCTACAGTGTGGTGGCAGCATAGCTCGGTGATCTGTGGTCAAGTGTGGCAGCCTCAGCTCTGCGGCCATTCCTACACAAGGTTAGAGCAGCCACCAAACCCTCTTCCAGCTTCCTCCTGAAAAGTTCTTTTGGGCTTGCCAGGATGTCTCAGCACTGGCTTTGCCACACAAAGCTGTCTGGAGTGTGTTGCAGTCTAGACAATCACTGGGAAGTCTCATCTCTGTCTCCTGTATAACAGTGTAATGAAAATACTCTCTTTTGATCCAATGTTTAACAAAGTAAGAACATTTCTGATACACATCCAAGGACAACCTACCAATTGCTATCTTCCATAGCACATGAAATGGTCAAGAATTATAAAAAAAAAATTAAAAAATTATATGGGACTGCTTGTCCATACTGTTTATCCACAGATCTATGACATTTAATCTTTGCTCTGTATGATGTTGGAGGCAGACCGTACATGTCAAGTAGTGACGAGGCAGACATGAAAGTCTGCTTTCAGAGACTGACACTTTCTCTGAAGTACCTGTAGGCAGAGTAGCTTACCCCTGCCTCAGAGCAAATCTAAGGGAAACGATTTTAAGATCTTCAGCCCCCTGGATGTGCTTTTATCAGTAGAAGAGTGTCTAATTTTCCTACAGAAAGTCACATCCATAGACTATTCCTTCCTCTTCTGCCATGAGGAAGGTAGTGGGTGGGGAATGATAGGCAAGCTAGGTGGTCTCTGTGAGGGCCTCTGTTCATCACTTCCCTGACTCATGGAGGTCATGTCAACCCAGAAAAGCTCAGCTTAGGGAGGAACTCCTCTCCTTATTTACATTCCACATACTTGCAACAAAAAAGTTTCTGTAAATCATTAACAGGAGCTCAAATACTGAATTTACTTTACCTGGCACAGTGGCTAACCTTATGGTCAGCATAAGTGACAGCATCATCCACATGGTCTTAAACAATATAATAAAAAGATAAATGAAGGCTCCCACCATTTTCTTTCTTTTAAGACTAGTCCCTCACATCCAACATTGTAGTATCAAATTTTGTGAAGCAGCAAAAGCTGCAGGAAGTATTTTTTAGTAAGTGTCTCATGGCTATTTAGAGCAAGGCAGTGCCTTGCAGTTTTGTGAGCAAGCTGTGCCTTCTGTGCAATTTCTTCTGCTCACTACCATTGGGAAGGGCTTCCCCTTTCCGTAACCATGAAGCATGGGGTATTTTTTCCCTGCTGAAGTGGGCTCACCTGTCCCTATGAACTTATGCTCTTAGCTCTCTTGGCTGAAGATTTGTGGGATCCTGGGCACAATTTAGTGGGCAGACTTTAGGAAGTGGAAAGCTATCTCTTCTGACACTTGCTGACAACTGTGACCTGCCTGCAGAATATACCAGAATAGATATTTAGTGTCATGTTTTTGTGGACCTCATTACTCAAATCAAGGCAGTGTTTTATGTAAAGTCTATGCAAAGCTTTCTGTGCATAATGGGGACATTCGGCAGGGAGTCTGCGGGGAACTGCTGAGGTTTTTTTGTGCTTCAAAGTTTCTTTGGCATTCACCCCAGCTAAAGGCACCAGCGGCTATTAAGGCTTGTTATTTTTTCTTACCTTCTCTGCTTTTATTTCTCTGCAATTAAATAATTAACTTAATGAGGGATTTCTGGTTATTCTGATAATGTTCTGGGACATTGTTGAACTTCTGTGATCCACGGGAACTCTGACAGGTGTCAGGATCTATTTTCTGTCAAGTAGAAAGGTAGTGAGAAGCAGCCAAAAGCAGTATAGAGCAATGACACAGCACAAAGTGATTCAGGAAAAACACAATGTCCCTTAAATCAAAACTGTCTGTATGTTTGGGGAAGACTACATTTTATGGCTCAGTAATTTTTGTTTACTAATTTTTATTTGTTTATTTTTCTGACTAGATTAATGGTGCACTTGAAAGGAGTGAATAGGAAAACTGGAGGTTTTGTAGTAAAGAAAATAATTTCAAGATATATATAAAGTAAAATTTACTTTGGTACTTAAGTTAATACATACTTGTCAGGAATAAAAGTTGGAAGACTTTTTTTTCCCCAGAGGCAACAAAAAGCATGAGGAAAACTTACTTGTGGCTGTAAAATTGTTGTGCAGGTTCTTGTTCTGAATGGTACATGGTTTGTATGCAAAATTAAAATATTTTTGCTATGTGCAGTTTCTTAACTGTTCAACTTAAGTACACTTGGGAAGTTTTATTTTGAAATGGCAAGTGCATTCAAGCAATGCTGCCAAATTCCTGGATTAGTACAGTTAATAAAGAACATTGTGTTGAATTTAATTTGTGAAAAGGGATATGCAGCCTCAATTATCTTTGGAAAAAATGCTGCAAAATCTGAAAGTGTTAGAACACCCAAATGATTTATAGACATAGTAGTTTATTGTCAAGGACAATTGATCTGAAATACATACACAGTATATAGTCTTTAAGTCTTTCTGACAATGAGATGATACCACTCTGGTACTCCAACTTCTGTTTCAGAAGAACCCATCACCCTATCTTTGTATTTGTGGCTTCTTAGAGGAAAAGGCAGTAAGGCAAAAATTATGTGGCAGCTGGTTTGAAAACCATTCCTCAGACCAGAACCTTACTGAAATTACCTTGCTGCTAGATGTGGGAGGTTGTGACAAGATCTCAAGTGAGATGAGCAAGCCTAGTCTTTCTCCTAAAAATAAGCTCCCCAAAGAAGATGAAAAGGGTTCTTAAGTGCAGAGGGCGGGGGGGGGGGGGAGAAGAACATGGAAATTTTTTTCTGTATCTTTTAAATACAGAAAAAAATTCCTAAGAAAACAGCACAGAGATGAAAGTGGTTCCTACTGTGTCATGGTACAGTGATTTAGCCCTTCTGGGCTTGTTTTATGCCAGTTAGTGACCTTGAGTTGCAAACTGAACATTTTCTTCCCCTCCTCCTTCCCCTGTCATGGTTATCTGCATTTCCTCTCTGCTTACCCCTGATATCCAGCTGCTCCAGAGTTCCTCTGGCTTCTCTTCTGCCCCCCACATCTCACATCCTACCGTGGCCACCTGCCCCAGTAGGCAGTCTGCTTTTTAGTGGCATCCCTGGGCGTCCCAGCGGGGAAGCACAACCTCCAGCCTGGTCCCTTCAGGGAGTAGAGCGTACCTCTGAGAGCCCAGGCCTTGACGAGGTGGATGATGAGAGCTTTCCCCAACAGACACTGAATTACTCAGCATGCAGCTGCTTGCTGCTTTCCAGCAATTGCTAAATCACAGTCCGGGCAGAGGCAAAACAAAGCCGCCCTTGACTTAAGGAATAACAGGCTGCAGCCTTAATTATTCTGGAATTTAAAGGCTTACTGTTAGCATTGGACAATCAAAGGGAAGAGTGCTTTAATGCTGCTAGAGATATGGGTTTGCTGGTAACCAGGACATAATAAAGCTGATATTTCTTCATTTAAACAACCTTCCCTAGTTTCTGTGTAATTTCATACTGCTTCTCTGGAGAAAATATACGAGTGAGGAAAATTCCTAATTCTAGTCACAGGATTAGAGGACGTTTTCCTCAGCATCTCGAAGTAATTCTGGCATCTTTTCTCAGTGGTAGTGCTCTTTTTTGTGGTATACCACACCTGCTAATAAGGGTGTGTGTGACACAAAAATGGGCAAGTGCAGGGAAACAAGAAAAGGTGCCCTTTACTAAATGGTTGCTCGAGTGGCTTTTCTGAGTGTCACACCAGAGCAGGCAGAAACATTGAATGGCTGTCGGGACTGCAGCTTGATGGGTTTTTCACTAAAAAGCTGACACTGACATTATGTTTTGAATCTTTTGTACTTCTTCACAAGCTGAGTAAGATGAATTTGTCAAATATCTATCCAGTAAATAATGTGTAGAAATCCTCCAAGTGACATGTCTTTTTAGGTTGTCTGGTTTTTTACCCTTCTATTGGTTCACAGTTGCCTGTGAACAAAGAGGCTGTTACTACCCCCATTTTGTCTGCACATTTTCAAATTGTTAGTTTGACAATGTTCTTTTAACTTTAGAAATCTTACTACCTATTGATAAAAAACCTTCATATTTGAATATGCTTTTAAAAAAATAAAATAGAAGCCTAAATTTTTAGCACTATCCTGTTCTTTGCCTATGCCCTCCACCCCCAAAATGTTTGGAAAACAGAACACCAAAATAAGTGCTGAAAAGATCTTTTAAATTCTGATCATGACACTGTTAAATGAGATTGTATATCCAAAGAATTTGGCCTTGGTAAACTGTTGAAGTAAAAGTTCAGTTATTTACCACAGTAAAATTTTAGGTATCTGTTTCTAAAGCTGCCCTGTGCACCTGAGCTCCCTGCTTGTTTCCTTCATTTTGTTCTCACTTACATACTGTATGTGCAATACTGATGGTAACTGAGCTGTATGATTGGTTTAGTATATATTCTGAACAAGAAATTAGTTATTCAAACTAGTATGTGATTCAGTGTCCTATTTAAGATTGATTTTTTCCTTACTTTTGACAAAATATTTTGGGATTCCCATCGCCAAGGTTTAAAGTATGAAATTAGGAAAAGAAGCTTCAGCTGAACTCTAAGTGCAGAAGAATGGGCAAAGAAAGGAGAACAAAGCTAAGTAGAAAACCATAAGAAAAATACGTCAATTTTTTTTTGTTTACATTTCTGTAACTTTTTTCTTTCCTCTGCTAAAATACAATCTTTGCATGCATAAAATCTTGAGCAAAAGAGAAGACTACAAAAGCAGATTAAAACCAATGGCCTCTTTTTACAGTTAGTTTACAATGCCTTGCTGAAGATAAGGCAATTCCAGCTTATTTAAAAACAAGGTACAAGACAAAGGGTTTCTTGAGTCCAAGAAAAATTAAATATAGCTACATAATTGGAACAAGTGATAAATTGAAAGGTTTTTCTGTTGTTTGGTTTTTTTAGCAGCTGATACTTGTTTTGATATGGTTTTAAACTAGAAATTTAAAGAAGTATTGAGGTATTTGTAAGTGGCCAAATGGGAACTGAGGCACCTACTCTTTGAAGGCAACAGTTGTACTTTAAAAAATTAGAGCTCGGATTTTCTGAGGTGATTTCTGAAACTAGACCAGGAAAAAATGGAATACAAAATATACAGAAGAAATTAACCTTTCCCCACTGTACAGATCAGATTTGAGCCCTTGGGCTTTGTACTTAATAGCATGGGTTAGTAGGCCACTTCTACCCAGGCTTTTTTTCCCCTTGTCCTGCTTTATTACCAAAGCAGTCTTTTCTTTTTCAAAATCTTTGTCTTCTGAGGTGACAGCATACTCTGGAAGAGATTAAATCCATTGGCAAATAGTTGTCGACTGGAGTGTCTGCACTTCAGTCACCAATTTGGAAAGGTGCGACAAGCTTATTTGGTGCCACTTTTATTTGAACAAATGGTTACCATGGTATAATAACAATTAAATAATTAATAACTAAATATTCACTGTAACCCTGCAGTAGGTTCAGGACTCATTTAAGATTCAAAGATATTAAAATCCAATATGTAAATTAAAGCTAAGATGAAGACATACTACAATTCAAAGGGTAGAAGAAGTTTTACAAGTATTTCAGTGATAGGTTTGAAGCATTTAAATTTGCTACTTTTTGCGTCTTTTTAATCTTCATTATATTTGCATACTCTCTTAACTTCATGAATAAAAAGCGTTCTGCATTCATTTGGAAGAGATAATGCTGTTGCTTACAGAATGCACATTTCATGGGTTTTTTTGTGCTTCAGTGACTGAGCCTGTGTTTAGTTAGCATTACTGTCCTTTCATCAAGAGGAGGTCACACACGGTATCTATCCCAAGTACATGAAGTCTAGTCTGCACTCTACACTTGTGTAGTGGGGCCCAGTCTTTTCAAAAGAAGCCTGAACAGGTTAAGCTCTTTGGATTTTTAAGCAAACAGCCACTGTAAACATCCAGGGTATCAGATTAGTCATCTTAAACTGAGATTCTGAACCTTTTTTCAGAGAAAAACATCAGTGCTTACTGACATGTAGAAGAAAAAGAATCCTGTTAGAAGTAACTAATGTGTGTCACCCCATGACAGTCGTTCAGAAGGTTTGACCTACCATTTTAATTCCAGTGCTGATGTTTTATTCCATGCCTGTAGAGGTTCAGGGAGGCTCTCACGTATATAATCTGCAGCATTTCACTTTTATGAAGAGTAGCGATTTTTTTTTTAATCAGGTTGCCTTCTGTTTGACAATACCTGCACAAGATGACCACTTCATCTGGTCATGTATGTCAGTAAACTTCATTATTTAACAGGATCAGAACTTCCATATGCAGAAAAAAAAACAATCAAGATGACAAGAACTGAAGGAAGTAGAGAATGAAAAATACGTAGATAAAGAGATGAGGAAACAAAATTGAAGGGAAAATTTGGTAAAAGATGGCCAGTATTTAAAGAATCCTTATTTTGGAAATATTACTAATTTTGGAAATAAAATTTTTTTTCTTTTAAATCTCTGCATATATCCAGGTACGTAATTTTGACAATAGTAGTTGTCATCAGTTTGAACATCTAGTCAATCTCATTGTCACATAATTGAAACTAGAAGATTTTAAAAGGTGCCTTCCAACCCAAAGAATTCTATGACATGAAGAAATGAAAATGAAAACCATTTTGACAAGTGACAAGGGTTGCAATTACCTACTTTGTAGATTATGCTGGTTCTTTTTTAGTATTTTTTCTGACTTGAGAGAAAAAAAAAACATTCATTAAAAATGTCTAGTTCAAAATAACAAATACTGAGGTAGTAGTGCATGTCTTTATTTCATGTTGGAACAATTACCTCTAGTATGTATTGATGACTAATTACATATTAGGAGGAGAAAAAACTGAAAATGGCTACAGTGTAACATCAGATAAAACCCCAAAATTATGCTTCCTATATCTGTCTGTTTTTTCAGTGTGTGATATTGATACTGTATCAATTTGAGTAAATTCATTAGTCACACAACTTGAGGTGCTTTCACAAAGAAGGAAGAGAAGGAGAAATGAGTATTTATGGAGAATACCTTTAGTTTTTGACAAACTTTGCTTTCTTTAAAGATTAATCGCTACTTGTTTTTCTTTTGTAACTAGTAACTGACAAGAAACATTCCAGGTCTGTAAGTGCAGCAAAATTATTTGCATTTAATCCTCTCTGTAATTCAGGAGGAAAACAGTAAGGCCTCTATTCAAGGTAAGAGCTAGTAACATTTGTTTCAAGTTAGGTGTATTTTTCACTGCTATTTCTGCACTGTAGCTTTCCTGGTTTAACCCTGCAATTACAATCAAACAAAAGTTGAAACTCTTTCAATAACAACTCCTGAGGCTACAGATGACAAGTCAAAGTCATGGTCTTCAGCTCATGTGCCTTGAGTGGAATGGACAATTTATTTGCTAGCAGTGACTTCCTGAACTGTCAAGCATTTAAGAATAAAGATTTTTAGATCTCCTGGTTCTTCTTCTTCACTTTTTTTTTTTTTTTTTTTAAATCCATAAACTAATTAAGAAAATTTTCTTCTCAAGAAAATGAGGGAGGGTTCTCAAGAGAGGGCAAGTGTAAGGTGTGAGCATGGACTGTAATGGAAGCAATGTGTTTGTGCTGAGAAGAAAGAGGAAAACCTTCCATTTCTGAGAAATCAGCTATAGCTAAATTTCACACATGACTGTTTGACTTCAATTTGTCCCTGTTCTCTGTACACAGAGGTTCCACCACCATGAGAAATATTTAGGTTTTGTGATGTTATTTACTGTGAAATCCCGCTTTGTGGTTTTGCTGGCGCATAAATGTCATTAATGATGGACATTGCAAAACTCAGTCATGTTTCAACAGTCACTTCTTCTTTTTAGGTAACAAATTAACCACTGAAAACTGACTGGGAGTCTGAGGATTTCATTTGGCAACAGTGAATTTGGGAGCCTGTTCCAAAACATTGAAATAGTGTGTCGATGGTCATTGAGTCTATAGCTTTCAAGTAAATTCATCAGACAGGGAGAGTTATTTTGACTGGCTTAGGAGCCCTTTTCTGGATCATTTAATCAAAACTTCAGCACTGGTGTGTATGTGCTCAGCATAGATTCCCAGACTGCCAGGATTTTTATTTGAAAATCATAGCTTTGCAGGTAAAAAACATTCATTTTGAGAATCTGAAGGATTGACGTAGAAAACTGGTAATCTGCTGTGGACTCATAAGCTATCTCAAATTTCTAAAGGGTGTAAAGAGCACATGGAGAAAGTGAGACTGTTTGTTATCCCGTTACTTCATTATTTTCTCCTTTCCATTGCTTTGTCATATCTGCATCTCTTTTAATATTTTGCTCTTCTTCTAGAGGATATACACAAGTAAAACAGAAGTTAACTGTGCATAAATATTTTCATCTCAGTTTAAATTCTGAAATACTATATCAGGGAGTATGGGAAGACATGACAGGAAAAATTATGAAATTTTTTTCAAGGACTTTTAAACTCTTGGAAACTGAAGCTGATATTCATGATTTGTGTTTACCTGAGAGAATGCTGTATTCCATATATCTGCTATTGAGTGTGCCACATGGAAACTGTCTCAATCAGATTACTACTAAGAACTATGTGGGACACTTCATTTCTGCCACATTTTTAATGGCTTGAGTTTGTGAATATTCCCTTTCTCCATAAGAGATTTTTATATTCCTAACTGTTTGTGTTTACTGAAAATTGCTCCTTGTTTCCCAGTAAAACTGTAATTTGTGTGCAGATGCTGTGCTGCAGGGCGTGAAAAGATCAGAATATGCACTGGTTGAGTGATTCCTTCTAATAAAAAGAAAATTTTATACCACTCTAAAAATTTGATTTAGTAGCATTTCCTACATTCCAAAATGTCAAATTTTTATCCCGTTCCATCATTGTATTTAGTTCATGCTTGTGTACAGTACTTGTATTTGAATGCAAAAAGATGAGCTACTGCAGTCTTAAGGTGGCCTATCTAAAATTGCTTAAAAAATAAAAAAGGTCAATGAGCAATACTAATGTGTTGTCTTACCACCTGCAGGCTTACTAATGCTCCATCATAGAGGTCAAAGGGAGGAAATTGAATTAATTCAAAGAGCTCCTGGAGTGTGGGGACTAATCCTATTTAAACTTATGAATTAATCAAGTGATAGGTGTGGAGTCTTCAGCAGAAGAAGGCAACCTTTTTCTCATAAAGGGGTGCTGGAGCACCAGAGCTATGTGCAATTTTGTTTCCTGTCAGGTCAGATAAACAGCAATGGATGACTACATCTGTATTTTGCTAAAAGCCCAGGGTTTTGACGGCATACATGGAGACTTCTTTGATTGAATTTTTGAAATAGTTCAAATGTTGCATGGAAATATTTTCACCAAAATAAGGAGCTATTATTGCTGCATTGATTCAGATTTATTTTGCATGGTCTGTAGTGTATTGTGAGTAGTTTACAGGTAAAATTTTCTGATGCATACAGTAACATGTACTATACTGTGGATATTGCCTGTCATCTTTATTTAACATCCGGCTAAAGGGATGCAAAAATTATTAATTGAAAAAAATCTCTGACTTCACTAAATTAGTAAAATCAAGTGCATTGGTGATAAAAAGCAACCAAGAATATATGAACTAGCAGGATAGATGTATAAAGAGTGAGAGGACTGAGTGTGGGACTGAAGAAAATGCCGGGGATTGCTTCACTGGTTTCACAAGATGGAATTAACTTTGCAGTTTGACTTCAGTTTTGCAATGCCAAGTCTGTAACTCACTGTGGGCCTGGGTTAGTAGTTGCCTTTGTTTTGTTCTTTCTTTTCTTTGCAGGGTGTCTGTGGATGAAACATTTTTCATTGCAGCAATAAGTTTTCTGTCCAGTCATTGCTTGCAAGAGGTAGAAGGATAGAGACTTGGAATTGTGATTTCATTTCGTGTGGAGCTGAGAGCACTGAGCCAAAGAATGCTTCTCTCAGTTATCCTAAAAGGCATGAGCGTATTCTGTGCCTCACACAGGTACACACACGTGCTGCATACACAAGTGGTAGCTACACTTGCCCTTATGTCTTGGCCTAAGTGAAATAAGAACATAGCAAATATATGATAGCACAAAGAGAAAATTATGTAAAATAGAAACAAAGAGTTGTCAAAGTATGGGACAAAAATATTATGGCTAATGTGAACAAGAATTAAAATTGTATATACAAGGTACGTTAGGTAAATGAAGATAAAAATTAAAAATTAGTGAATTGATCTTCTGAATAAGATTTTCAAAGAAGTTTTGATAAAGTTACCAATTCTTGTTGGTTTTAAGGAAGAGTTTCAGACCTAATTACTTTAAACCTCTTTCAAAGCTGAAGAATTTATCATTTTAGATGCTAATGATTCTCTCATGTGAAAGAAAATCAAAATACTTGTACAAATAATAAGTTCTTAATGTAAAATATAAATGTCTGAGAGTGCGAATAAAATTATAAATAAAATTGTGTTCTAGGATGAAAGGGTATAAAATGGAACTCAAATATTTCACTTCTGAGGAAAAACCTAGTAATTAAGAGATAAAAATCTGAGAAAGCATGTTGTTTGCTAACAGAATTGTTAGCAAATACTAAATATGCAATCCAACAAATACATACTTGTTTTTATCCTCTCTTGATGGACATACTTTATTAGCCTAACTGTGTAATGCCAAGTTTTACATTTCGCTATGGGTTTGTGAAATAGCACTGTTGCTGCTTAAAGTGTTGTCTTTAGTAACAGAATAGGTAATACTGAAAAAAGTTTCATTCTGTAATAAAATTGTGATGTGTGCCTCGATTTTCAGACACATCTTGAGAAAATTTCTTAAATTTCACTAGTCACATCCAGCTGTTAGATTTCATTGATATGAAATTATAGAATAGATATATTTCTTTTGTTATAGAAATACAGAATTTGTGTTGGAAGGGACCTTTAAAGATCATCTAGTCCAAACCCCAAGCAAAGAGCAGAGACAACTTCATCTAGGTCAGGTTGCTCAGAGGCCCACCCAACCTGACCATGAATATTTCCAGGGATGAGGCATCTGCCACCTCTCTGTGCAAATCACTGTGATGTTTCACCAGCCTCATAATTAAAAATGTCATCCTTACATCTAATTTAAATGTGCTCTCTTTTGCTTTGCAACCTTTACCTCCTGTCCTATCACAACAGGCTCCACTAAAAAGTTTGTCCTCATCTCTGTTAGAAGTAACCTGTAAGTACTGAAAGGACACAACGAGGTCTCCTTGGACCCCTTCCTCTCCAGTCTGGACAAACCCAACTCTTCTCACCCTGTCCTGCAATCATCTTTGTGTCTGTCTTGTGAACTCATTTTGTGTCTTTCCTGTGCTGAAGATCCCAGAGCTTGATGGAGTACTCGAATCAGGGTCTCACCAGCGCAGAGCAGAGGGGCAGAACCTGCTGCCCGTATTTGTTTGTGTACAGCCCAGGATACAGTTGTCTTTCTGGGCTGCAAGTATGCACTGTTGACTCAATGTCCAGCTTTGCATTCACCAGCGGCCCCAAGTCCATCTTGGCAGGACTGCTCTCAAGTCACTTCATCTCCCAGCCTTTCTTGATACAAGGGGTTAGCCTGACTCAGGTACACAACCTTGTACTCTGCATTGCTGAACCTCATGAGATTCCCATGCACCCACTTCTCAGGTTTGTGCCAGTCCCTCTGGATGGCATCCCATTCCTCAGGCATGTCAACTGCACCATGCAACTCAGTGTCACCTGCAGGCTTGCTGGGTGTGCACTCAGTCCCTCTGTCTGTGTCGCTGATGGAGATGTTAAACAGTTCTGGTCCCAGTACAAGCCCCTGAGGGGCACCTCTCATCACTGATCTCTGTTCAGATATTGAGCCATTGACCATTACTCTCTGGATATGACCATGTGAGCAATTCCTTATCCACTGAACAGTCCATCCATCACTGTTACGGCAAAACATTTTTGAGTCTCCTACAGTGTATTCACTGTCAACAGTGATTTACTTCCACTTTTTCTGTCTTTTGTATACAACCAAAGCACTAGTATGAGAGAAAATTGCATATAACTGTCACTACAGCGGAACATGCTATAGTGTATGATGGAATTGTAAGTAAGTGAGCCCTGTGGAAGAAGCACTCTGCAACCTTCCTCTTCTGTTGCTGTTTTCCATGGAAACTCCTCCAGGAAGTTGCTGTTGCATTTTTTTTAAATAGCTGCTGTGAAACACATGTGATGATAATACAAGATGATTCAGCTGATTTAAATACAAATCCTTCAATGAAGTTGCACATTATGTGTGTCAGCATGGAATTTATCTAAATGTCTTTATCTACCATGCCTTACCAGATCCCTTAAATGAGCTGCGACCTTGTTAATCAATTGAGATTTGAGCAGGGATGGTTAATGTTCCATAGTCACGTGGTATAAGGAGTTAACATCTTGAAAGTGAATGATTAGTGTTTAATTCAAAGTATACAGAATTATGGGTACAGACTTAAGAAATCATATAAGCTCAGTGTACATTCCTAGAAATGTATCAGAACTAAATGTTTAATTAAATGACTTGCAATATGGTTTATGTTATGTTTACTAATTATTCTTCATCTCAGCTTATCTTCTCAGGAGGTCTACACCTTTTCAAAACCTTTGTAGTAAGGAGGTCATATGCTAATCTTAAAGTCAAAGAGGTGGTGCATAGCTCATTAACAGTATCTTAGATTGTCTTTTTGTGAATGTTTTACTATCAGGATATCTTACATTCAATTTATTATACTTTTTTTGAGGAAGCACATTGGTGCAACAAAGGGTATTTGTTAAAACTAAACAAAGGAAATAACTCTATCGAAGTCTGCCCAATACCTGTCATTAATAACTAGGTAATTTAGCAAATGAATTTAAATTATTTCAGATTTCCATGCGTACTCTCCTGAGGAGGGCAGAACAGGAATGAAAATAAGGGATGGGAAAAATTTCTGTGTTGTGTATATCTGTTGGCAACCCTTTTTTTAGTGATTTCTCTTATTGAAAGGGTAGACTTGGAATGCAAATAAGGTTTTGCAATCCTCTGATCCAGGAGGTTGTAGGTTATATTAAAATACTCCATCAAAGAATTAATATAGCTTTAAATACTGCCTAATTACTCATCTCTGTCAGTTTGTGCCATACAAGTACTTGATCCTTATTGGAGGAATACATCCCCAAAATACATGTAGTAAGCCTAGAGGAAGTGAATTTTTGCAGCTATAATTTATATTTGTCAGTGTAGCATCTGCAAAGAAGTCAAGACATTGAACCATCATTAAAAATGCAAATGAATTCTTATCTTTTCCAAGCACTTGATAGTG
This sequence comes from Motacilla alba alba, assembly GCF_015832195.1. Lineage (NCBI taxonomy): Eukaryota > Metazoa > Chordata > Aves > Passeriformes > Motacillidae > Motacilla > Motacilla alba. The sequence continues at coordinate 79,662,929 of NC_052017.1, forward strand.
GATGAGCTGTGATAAGGCTGGCTCTTTGCTACACAGTGCATAAATCTGCAAGCTGTGTCAATGTGAGATGGTTGTTGTAGGATCATTTAGGCTGATGCAAGTGGTAATGCAATTCCCAAAGCCTAGACCTCTATTAAACTGTATACTCTCTCATCAGAACTGTCTAGGTCTTTCACATATAGCTAAACATAATTTCATTCACTGAATTTTTTTCTGAGGTGGATGTTATGCCAAGGTCAATTGATGTCTAATAAACAGTAGAAGCATCTCACATGATCCAGGATGATGGGTGAGTAGTAAAGCATGAAATAAAAATGGTTTATTAGAAATTGAAATGGAAGTGTTTTTAAAAGAAAGTTGTTTCATTATAGGTTCACTATAGCTAATTATAAACACGCCCTTTAGAATTTTAGAAATAAAATGAAGAGTTCTATGATTAAAATAGCTATTAAAGACATTCAAGATATAATAGCTCCTGGCACAGTGGAGGATGATAAAAATGAGGATCTCTTAGGCAGGCACTAACCTACGCTAAGGTGGAAGTTAGTGCCTAATAATGCTACAAACACAACTTAAGCTGTATGTAGGAAAGTTTACCAGTCCAGATGTTCTCTTAATCTTTTCTCATTAATGGTTATGCCATGATTTTATTTCTCCACTGGTTATGTGGCCATTTTGGTGGCAAATATCACTTGTCAAACAGCCTTAGTTCAACTCCTTCTGGACAAAATGTGTAAACATAATATTTGCTATGTCTTGGGTAACATATTGGTTTAGGTTTCGTTTTTCACCTAGTATCGCTTTGACTGAACAATCTTTTTTAAGGAAATTATAGGCTAAGACTCCTCAAGTAGCTCTTTAGCTTCTGCGTGGTCAGCTGCTTGCTATGGGTTTCTTGTATCTGAAGTGTACCTGAAGTGACCAGCTCACATTCCAGTTCCTCAGTGAAGAACAACTGTTCCTGGCTCTATCTTGACTCCCAATGTACATTTAAGGATGTGAGTCTGCACTGGACTTCAGGAGACTGGAAGTCTTAGATAAACACAGGTTTTAAACAGTACTGGGATTTTCTCAAAATCAAACTTAATGTTATTGTGCTGTGTTCTTTTATTGGCTGATTTCCTTTTGATTAATGAAAAAGTCTCCACCATGTGATGCTTTGAAGTTCTCCCTAGATAGTCAGAGAGTTCTCTCAGCAATACCCGGGGCAGTCTTTTCATCTGAGGAATATTTTTTCTGTACAGGGTGTAAGCAGTAAGGGACAAACCATTGGTTGAACATGGTAATATATCTCTGTTAATTAATCAGATTCTGTTCTTCAGAAAAGGTGGGGTAGGGACAGGGAAAATAGCCTTTATCAATTTTCACCGTAACTGAGAAACATTTCTCCTTGATTCCATAGTGTCTGATCAGCTGGATATATTTGTTGCAAGGAACATGTACTCACTGACAGGCTGTTTGCTGAAAAACAGCCAGTGTGGAGATCACTTAGTCCAGTGGCTCAAGTCAGTCCAGGGTGTCTCTTGTGTTCACCCAAGTATAGCAGGTCTTGGTCCACTCAGGGAACTGATGGCTGACATCCTGGATGTGCACACAGATAAATCCCTGATACCCAGGCATGACTGATTAAGAATTTCATCTTTGATTCACAGTTACAATTTAAGCTTCATACATCTGGACATGTGTACCTTCCTGAAAATGCACATCCTACATTAGCATTGTAGGGAAGTAGGATAGGACAGATGTAGAGGAAACAAAATGAAAATGCATTGATATGTTGAAATCGATGCCACGTCCATGGCAAACATTTCTCTCTATCCTGGAGGATGAAGGAGGCACATGTTGCTATAAAATGGGCCTCATTCACCCTCCTGAAAATGTTTTCAGTTCCCTCCTTGTAGGTTATCTTCTTTGGCTTCCAGGTAACAACCTTGTCTGAGACAGTCTCAGATCTTCTTTCAAATGAGGCCCTAGGAGAAAATCTGCCATTGGGCCACTATCAAAGGGCAGTACCTGGCTGTTAGAAAGTTTGCTTTTATCCTTACTGCAGCTGTGGATAACATGAACTCTTAAGCTTATCCTTAAAGGTGGTGAGCCTGTGGAAACTTGTCTGTAAAAGCTTTCTAACTGTGGTGTGTGCTTTACAGATATTCTAGGAAAGTGAATTGACCTCACATAGTACATTTCAACGGGTTAACATTGGAAACTAAAGAAAGTTTCATTACAAACTCCTTGATCTTGGAATTTCTAGGAGCACCTCTTTTATTTTTTTCTTCTTTATAGCTAGGAAGCTCTCTTGTGAGAAGTTCATAGAGGGGGATAGAGATAAATAGTACAGAATGTACCACTGTCTATTATCTTTATACTGGAAATATGAAAGAAGGAGACAAATTTGTGATGAATTTTTCCTTTCTATAGCTGTCTCCACACCAACTGATTTCTTTTTAAGGCAAGTCTTATGGTTAACAGACAGTTGGGAAGATCTGATAGTACCTGGAGTCCTGTGGGACATGACACTGCAGGATGCAGAGGTTTCAGAGGCTGCATGTGGATGTACAGTTTACAGAATAGCCAAGAGCTGTATTGAATGCTGAAAGTCATGCTGGTTTTCTGAAATAGGACATTTTGTGAATTTAAGGTGAGAGATGGGGTGCACTAAGGAATTTTTTTGTGAAGATAACATCCTGTCTCTTCTCTCATATGTGTTAATAATTTCAATAACTAAGCCACTATTATTGGCCACTTCATGAATGATTAATGTGCTGTTGTCTTTAAGCCTTTAAACTCACTGCTATTGACATATTTATTTAGGAAGAGCAGTATTCTCTCTGAGCTTATATGAGACAAAACCATCATTAATTAAACTTCATATGTTATGCAAGGCAGTTTGAGTTCAAGTAGATAAGAAAACTGTGCATGTATATATTAGCAAAGAGCACTGAGGTAGTACCTGTTGTGAACTAAACAGCAGTAAAAGAGTTCCATTTCATTCTCAACATTTCTGCCCCCAGCCTGTACTATTGTTTGTCTTACATAAATAAATCTGCTTATTTAGTTTCTGGAAACCTTCCTTGAGTTAGGGTCTGTCCTCATTTTTCTTATTTTTCTAATTTAGTAGAAAATAGTATCAGTAAGAGTCCTAAGAAAATACCTAACCAGAAACAAAAATTCAGTGAAAAATAGTAATTAATACTAACTAACGAGCATTCCTATGTTGCAGCCTGGAAAATCCATAGGAATGGTACTGAAAAAATGTTACAGGTGATTATGGCATTAGCCTCTGTTCCATTGTCCCACCCATAAAATTCCACATAATGTCCATCAGTCTCAATAACGACAGTGCATTGCTGCATTGATGAGAGTAAAGGTGTCTCATGAAAAAGTAGATGACTTGGTTCCAGATTATTGTTGGATTCATCAGATAAACTACCAGGGTTAGATACTGTAACTAAAGAAGGGATAAATAAAAGCCTTGTCAGAGGATGATACTGTTATAAAAATTCATAGTTATGTAGATTATATACTTGTGGAAGGTCAATAGTACATAAAACACTATAATAATTACCATTCTTGTTAATATAGTGTGTGTCTGCGGAAAAGTGGTTAATTTACGACCCAAATGCTTTTGAAAGTAATAAACATAATGCCCTGGAAAACTACATGAGCAACTGTCATACAGAAATGATGCTTTAGACCTTGGAAAATGTCTTCAGATATTTTGATGGCTATATATGGTCATTAGCTCCTACATTTGGTGCAGGATGATTGCTTTTGGTACTGTGACAGCAATGCCATATTATGTGCCAGTTATTCTCGTGCCTGCTTGGTCTCATGGAGGGGTTGGTGTTGGAAGGGACCTCTCAAACAGAACCACCTAGATCTACTTGTGCATAACCGTGCCCAGGCAGCTCTTGAATGTCTCCAGGGATGGAGATGCTACAGCCTCGGCGGGCAAGCTGTGTCACTACTTGGCCAGTAAAAAAGTGTCTCCTGATGTTCATGCAGTACTTTCTGTGTTTCACCTTGTGTCCCTTGGCTCTTGTTCTGTCCCTGGTCACCACTTGCAAATAGTCTGGCTCCACCTTCTTTGCACCTCCGTTCAGTCATTTATAGCCATTAATAAGATCCTTCCTGAGTGTTCTCTTCCCCAGGCTGAGCAGTCCCAGCTCTTACATCTGATGACTTCCATACTACAAGGTGCCCTTTGGATGCCCCTCATTAATTTGAAACACTGTTTGCATGGCAAATGATGCTTGAATTATGTGGTAAAATACTGCAACAGGCATATAATGTGTCCACAAAGCATTATTTGTGGTCTCTTTAGAAATTATTTTAAACAATTCTAACCATCATTATTTGAGTACAAAAGGTGATTCTGTATTCTTCTTGATGTCATTGAGAGGTAAAACTTGTTTGTAGCATAACATAATATTACATCTCCCACAGCTTGTCTGTTCTCATCATTTTTGTGACTAGTCAATATAATCTGATGAAGGACCATTTATCATTTTTATTGTTGAAAATTTGGCTCAGTAATATAAGGAAAGAAGGTTCAGAATGGTATATCCTAGTGGTTCTTGATTTTTATTGCAACTTCTCCAATTTTAAATAATTAAGCACACTTTGGACTTAAGGATTCTTTTTTATTTTGGACACATCAGGCCAAACTGTAGCTAAGTAGGTGGGGATATCTATTCAGCCTGAGTTTCTTCATGTAAAGGTTATTTTTGCTTATATCCCCTTGGACAGAAATGCTGGGATATTGAAAGACAAAATATAAATATCTGAGTGCACCATTTGAATTGCTTGACTGTATCCGTATTGATATATAAAACAGGATTTCCTGGTACTGAGATAATTTTAATCAGTTAAGTTTGTACTGTGTACTGAAGGTTTTTGTTTAGTTTCCATGCAGCTTAGTACCAGAGAATTTCTCTTTTCTTGTGTTACCTGACATATTAATTACTAGCATACTTTTGCAGCTCTAGGCAGAATGTCTTAGTTTGATCTATGGCAGATTTTAAGTTCTATTTATCATGGTTAAGTTTTTTTCATTTCTGTGTTTTGGCTTCTCATTTTTCTTCTTTTCTTCCCATACTGCTTACAGAGGATACCACAGAGTGCTTACCTGCATCCAAATCTAAAGGCAACTGAATTGTCATGAGTTATCCATGCAGGAGCAAAGCAGCAGGAAGCTGTGTGTGGCAGATTTATATTATAAATTGCTACTTGGCTGTCCTGCTACATCAGATAATTTATAATCTGATGCCTTTCCCATCCTGCACCTGTACCCTGGTGACAAAGAAATTAGCTGCCAAATAGCTGCTGTAAAACAAAACAAAACAAAACCAAAACAAACACAAAACAAGCAAAAAATCCCGAAACAAAACTGGAGGTGGGTACTCATTGAAAAGAATATTTTTCAGTATTATCTTTCCACCCTCTACTTCATTTAATCACTCCTGACAATTGTCTCATGTCTTCCAGTTCTCTCAATGTTACACACAGTTTAAGTTCTGCATCTGAAATGGAATAACCCCATCCAAAAGCAGGGCTGGGGCTGCCTGGGTGGAAGGCAGCTCAGGGGCCCTGGTGTACAGTAGACATGAACCAGCACTGACAGAATGAAAGGCAACAGTCGCAAACTGCAGCACAGCCCATTCTGATTAAATATTGTGGATTCTTTTATTTTCACCATGAGAGCAGTCAGGTTTGGGAACAGGTGCACACTTTGGCTGTGGAATTTCATCCTCATAAATATTGAATCCTCACACAAATACAACCTTGAGAACCTGATCTACTTGGAAGTGCTCTGGGCAGAGAGCTGGGCTAAATGGTCTCCAGAGGTCCTTTGTGACCTTAATTTCTCTATAGTTTCATGACAAGCCACAGTGAGCTTTGCAAGGGTAACAAAAAGTACCTAATATAGCAACTTCCTTGTTGAATTTGGAATAAAAAATGATGTTTTTTACTTTCCTGTATATAATTTTCTGTATAATAATTTTCCTGTATAATTTTCAATCTAAAAGAAGAAATCAAACTTATATAAGGTACATTTTTCAGAAAGTGCTTTTGAATTTTGTGACTTTCACTATGTCTAATGAATTTACTCTGGACAACATTTTAACCTGGTTTTTAGGATAGCTAGTGACTGACTCAAGTTTTAGATTTTCAGCTGAGGACTTAGGAAAGGCTGGAGTTGTAGGGAGGAGATACTCCACACCAGTATTAAATATATACAAGTTCTGTTTCATTGGAGTGTCTTAAAAAGTAGGTTAGACAGGACTATTTTCAGGATCTCAAAAATTGATATCCAAGCAAAACATAGGTGAATAGGGCCATGGCAATAGGCCTCTTTTTTAAGAACATTAGGAGTGTTTACTCATAAGAGAGGCAGGATGTAGATTTCTCTTGTGCCATGATTTCTTGTATTTGTCTCTATGGAAGGAAATATAATACAATCCTTGTTAACAAATCAAGGGAGTTGAAATGTAGAAAGAAAGAGAAGACAGGCTATAATTCTGATGTTTCACTGGGAATTTTTGCCTTTTGGGCTCTGCCAGAAGGGCGAGACCAAACATCTGTGCAGTATTGATAAAAGGATTTTTATTCCTCCAAGGTAACCGGGCCATTGTATTGCTTATACATTCTTGTATACATGCAAAAACGTATATGCATACATATAAAAAAATAGAAATGTAGAACACATATTCTCTTGAGTAAAAAAATGAAACCTAGCAGAAATCTTCCCTGCAGGACTCGTACACTTATAGGCTTAGGATTTAGCAGATAACATCCTAAATATTCCCTGAGATATTTTGTTTCTGTCTAACCCAAATATGATCTTTTCTCAGGAAGTAAAATTACCCAAAAGGCAAAAAGAGAAGGAGGGAAAACATCTACCACATATGTCTCCTGTGTGGCAAATAGGGAGGCACAGACTTAATCTGTAGGGGTAGCCCCATTTACTGAAATATTTGAATGTCACCCTTTTATGTCCTGTCATTCAGACGTTGCTTAACAGTGATGCCTTGTGGCATTCATTTCTGCAGATTCATTGTTTGTTTTGTTCATATGTGGCAAATACAGTATTTACTACAGCCAAAAGCAACCAAGAGATGGCAGCACTGCTTTTAATATTCGGTGTGCACCATCTGCACTAAGTGGTACATCTGTCAGTAATACTTTTGAACTTTTCGCTTTGTACCTGGCACATGCTTTCACCACTCAGTGAGTAGCTCTTTCTTTACAGAAGACCTGCTAAAATTAGTGGCCTTACTGCTAATGGAAATTGTCTTTTCACACTGCAAATTTGCATAATGCTGTCTCATCTTTTCAGCAGAAAAAGCCTAACAGACACAGGAACTCCAGGGAATATTTAAGTGCCAGAGGGCTTTGGTCAGTGTGACTGAGCAGTCTTGCTTCATCATTTTCTTTTTTTGCCTTGCAATGATTTCTGTTTCATTTTTTATTCCAGAAAAAAATTGTTTTCATCACAAAGGTGTTTTGGAATATAGGGTACTGAACTAACTGCCCATGTTTAGTGGGTTCTTTTTACCAGTGTGCTTAAATACCTTCTATCCTTCTGAAGTGAATGTCAATCACTTCAGTTTAATCCAAAGAAAGCCTCAAGGGGACATAGCCATCAAAGAATTATTAACACTGTCAGGAGATTATTAGCATTTCAGTAATTGTTCATAGGCTGTACAGAGTCACTTTGTTTCTTGCACTGTAATGGTCATGTTATGTCACTATGTATATACAAAGACTCAAAAAATTTAATGAACTAATTTTCATACTGTGCTTTTAAAGATTTTTTTTAGCAGCCAGACATCTGCAAAAGATGACACAGTATAAATGTGGTGATTGAAACTACAAATTAAGTATTTAAATATTAAGTGAAATAGCTTGTGATACAGTGTGAGGTTTGATGCACTGCATATAAATGTGAGCATTTTTCATTTTGTATTTAAAGAAGTCAATAACATGTATATGTCTGCAGCGTCAAAATGATTTGATCATATTGAAAAGCAAGAAAATTTAGCTTGACCCTCCTAGAATCAACATCTGTTTCTAGCAAACTGACTTTCAGATCACCTCTTACTGTGACTTGGTAATGTGCTGCTTGATTTTTGAGTTTCGTGGGTTGTGATTAGCATTTTAAAACCTTCAGTCTTGCCAAGAAAGACTGCATAGCATGTAGACTACTTACATCTTCCAGCCCAGAACCATTCAATGATTCAGAGTGATCTAGAATTGTTTATCAATGTGTGCCTAAATATTCAGAAAAAAAGGCAAAAGCTGATGGGCCTGAATTTCATGGTTTTTTGCAATATTTGACAAAATAGCTTGCTATGTTTCTGCTCAGAAATCAGCACTGTCATAAAAAATGAGCCTATTTCTGGCATTACTGGTGTTGTGGTAATCGCCTGGGTTGGTCTTACAGTAGTGCTGCTGAATGGGTTAGACCATCATTATTTTAAAATAAGCACTTTGGTTTTTTCTTATACGGAAACTATATAACCCAAATGATTATCCACATTCAGAATTGGAGTTGTGCTGTTTCAGCATTTGCAACTGCTCTGGAAGTGGCCATCACCAGGAGCCTTCAACCATCAAATTTGCCAAACTGCATGTGGGTAATTTTAAATGATCCATTGTAAGCCATTTCTTTGGATGCAGAAATGGTGATGCCAGGAGGTTAGACAGCTAGGAGACATGGTGCCCCTGTGATGGCTCAGGGACACACAGGTGGTGGGAATCCAGCAGAACAGTCAGGAGATCTCACCCAAGTTCTGCAGCCACTGCTGCAGGGGCACATTCAGAGGATGCTGCTGTGACCGGCAGCATCTCTGTGTGTGAAATCTTTGTATGTCTGGGAGTGTTACCCAAGGCAAAGCATATAAATTAGCAAGTTTTGGGTTGTTTTTTTCAATAGCTGTTTGCCAGTGTCTGTGCCTTGCTGCATTATGGGTATTTCCATTGACACAAACTGGAAGGAGGAGCACAGTGCCCATGAGCTGCTTGTGGCAGGCTTGGATTTGTGCTGATGGCAGCAAAACAGGCAATGGTTTAGGGCTGGTGTTGAACTTAGAAGTTGTCAGATCAAGCAGGACAGCTGAGGGAGGCACAGGGGAAGCTCCAGCCCTGGCACTGGGCACCTCCCTAGGGATGGGATTAGGTCAGGCTGGGACTTGGGCCCATCCCTGTCTGGGCAGGGATTTGGAGAGCTGGAGACTGGCCCTGCTGCAGCATCACTGGGGTAGAGGCTGACAGCCCTGGGGGACTGACATGGGGTCCATGGCTGTGGCTAGGTTTGGGGAGCACCAAGGAAGATTGGGCAGGGACTGCAAGGCCTCATGGGTTCCTGACATGTCTGGGCAGCTCATGAATTGTCCAGTCATGACAGGAGTCTTTCTTGGCAGCATCCTATGGGGAAAAAAAAAAAAAAACCAAAACCAACCAAAACAACAACAGGTACTCCACACAGCTGCAAGTGGATATTACAGGCATTACAATGAAGTGTTTGCACACCTTAGACATACCTTCAAAAGCTACCGGAGAAAATGAAGCAAAAGCTTCGGTATGCAATCAGTGTTGGTAAGTGACAACACTAAAGAAAGGTCACAGTGGCTTAGCATTTCTATGGGAATGTGTAGTCCAGTGGAATAAATCACAGGGATGGCATTAGAGCAACCATCTGAAGTGAGCAACTCTGGTTTCTTTATTGACCTGTATTTTCTTTTTTCAAAATGGTTGTATTTTTCAAAAAAGAATTGTTTGCAGTCGGGCTGGAGAGATGCTGTCTTTTCCTTCACTTTGTTCTTGTAAGTCTCCCTTTCCTCTTCTGTGACTAGGAGGGTGCTGTCATTAATGGAGTAGAAACCCTGGCAGAATTCAAACCTTTTGAAGGACTTCACAGTCCAGTAGACTTTGACAAATGAACACAAGTGGGAGCGCTGTGGAAGGTGTTTATCTGAATGATGGTCAACAGGCCTGTCTGTAGGCTGGGCCAGGGACAGAGACATGTTCTGTCAGCAGCTCTGTTTGAAATGTATCCAGCCCATACAGTAAAAGAGCTTTGTAATAGTAATACTGGATTTTAAATTCCTCATGAAGCCTAAAAGCTTTCAGAACTTCACTAACCTGAAAGTGGCATCTCAGTTTCTTCATCGCCTTTAGAGTTCAAAGGATACCACTATAAATAATATGAATGTTGATATAATTCCAATCAGAAAAAATTACAGTACTAGTTAAAACCTCAGTCATTGTTTTAATTAATTAAGTATTCGTAATAGGTTCATCCACCATTGCTAACTAAGTAGAAGATGCAGCCACTTCTAATAAATAAGGTATTTGAGCAACTTTATTGGCAAGTGGCTTGAAAAAAACCTTGAAAGCATAAAATTGATCAATTCAAGATTGGTGAAAGGTGCAACAAAATAGTTTGTCTTCACTGGTGGGAAAATAACTACTGAAACAAAATCCTGAGTAATCTTTCATAGGACTTGAAGTGTATCCAGGAAACCAGTAAAGGTCTTCATAACAGAGATATGCAATCGTGCAGTAAAAGAATTTAAATAGCATTGCAAATAGTATTCCAAATGTAATAGTAAAAGTTAACTCAAGAATTTAACTCAGATTTAGATTAACAAGAAAGCATTCTTTTAACAGAAAATCTGAGAACTTAGTTGAAGATGAAGAAAAAGAAATTCTATCAATGAAATTCACATTGAGTGTTCTACTGTGAAAAGTTTTTTGTCTTTTAGGCTTTATAGCTACTAAGATTCAGCTCTAATATTTATAATTCTTCACTCCAGATAATTATAAACCCCTACAAAATTATATTTGAGCAAAAGAAATATTTTTTTGTTTTGCCTTTTTAATTTTCCTCTGTCTGATCTGAAGTGGTGGAGAAATGTCAAATACAGCATATGAAAGCAGTTACTCATAAAGTGAAAACTCTTCAGCCATGAAAACCAAGTGTTTTATTTTTCCTAAGTATTCAGAGAAGTAGTTTGCAAATAAATTACAAAAGATTAGTACAGTTGTGAAAGAAGCTCACTACCTTTCCACATGTAAACAAGCTGAGCATAGAAGAAAATACTGGCTGTAGTGGCAGTCTTAGAGTCTTGAACAGTTGAAAACACACACTGTAAAGAACCTCTATGTGGAAAATGTTTTCAAGGAATGAAGCAATAAATTCAATAGGTTTTGCCTAAAAAAAGTGTTTGAGACAGCAAAATCTTTCATGAACATGCTTAAGGAAATGTCTTGTGAGAGAGAACGGGTCTTGCTTTAGTTGCAGAAGTGCAGCAGGCTGGGTCACCAGCAGTTGCTGCAACACTGATTGAAAAAGCCCTGTCTCTGTAATGCTGTTAGTGCCTGAAGGTGTTTTATCTGACACCAGAGAATTTCTTGCTAAAGACACCTATGCAGGGGAGACAGAATGAGGGAGGGTTGAGAAACCTATCAATGTCCCGCTGTGTGACCTTCCCAAATAGGATAAAATTGAATTTTGGATGCCAGCTGATCACAGTTCACTGGTAGGCTGCACAGTCACATCAAGCAGTAGACTTTACACCAGGTAAAATAACTTACAGGATTAAGCATTGTGTGTTTGATATTTTACTGATCTATATTTGAATTTGATTTTTTAAAGTAGGTGGGAATATTGTAGGGTAGGAGTTGAGAAAAGAATCTTAGAAGGGATTAGGAGCAACTAATACAGAAGTAGAGCTAAAGAGCTCACTTTTTAGTTGCCTTGCATTAAGAGAAAAGTCCAGGTCTTTGACTTGTAGATAGCTCTTCAACATTTGTCCAGTTTTGGTGACATAGCAATCAAGTTAAGCTGCATTTCACAATCAAATGTAAGACCAAAGTGTAGATTTCAACAAGATCTGTTTTTTTAAATGGAAAATGAAATCCTTTCCAAGAAGTATGCTTTCATCTGAGCAAGCATAATAAAACTTCAATGAAATTGGTAAGGCAAACCTTTCATGTGCAAGTAAAATAAATTGAATTCTAAATTAATGACTCTTTCTCAGTGGTTTGAATCGTAGCATGATGTTAATGCACAAGAAAAGCTGCTATATTCAAATACTAGACCACACAACAAATCCATGTTGTTTGGTTTCCATCGTAGAAAGCATATTTACCCAGATTATGTGGGCTGCATGCAAAAAGTAGTTTTGCTGTGGGTAACAAAGATCCTCCTTCAGGCTTTTGTATGTCAGTAACTATAACCTCAGGGTTGTAGTTGTCTAAATGGCTACCTTAGTAATTTTTTATTTAGATTCTCTGGTTTTCTGTAGCTGCCTTAGCAGATGACCTCAAATTTAAATTCCCTGGAGCAGGGGCCATACATTTATATGGCCATGAACAGTGAGGGTTTGATCTTGGCTGGAGCTGCAGGCTGTGACTGCGATGTAAATGTCAAATCATAATAGAGTAAGCTCAGGCAATTTCTCTTAGAAATAAAACTTGCTGCTTTCAAATGTCACTAGGCTAAAGAAATTTCAGCGTAAACTAATGCTGAAGTCAGTGGGAAATATATTTATCCACAATGCAGCTTCAATATAAGTTATTTAATTTTAAGATATATTAAAATTTTATTAATCCAGTTGTGCTGTATTGTTCACTCTAGCAGAACTATGCCATTTGAGAGGAAAAGCTTATTGGATGCCTTTGGAATTGCCACACTTCCTTCTGTCTCCCAGGCACTCCTTGAAATTTTTGGCCAGACAGTCTAAAAATAAATAATTATAATTAAAACAAAAATATAGTAACACCTCTAAACATAATCCTGTGTGTGAAATCAGCCATAATGCAAACGCTTTTTAGGAAAGTCAAGTTCTCAAATGTCTCTTTACCAACTGTGTGAAACTGTGATTTCCAATTCATGTTTTCTCACTGCAAGTCCAGAAAATTGTGTGTCACCTTTATGAGGACCAGTGATAAGTTGGAATGATTTCCTCCATTTTTTTAGATTTTTATGGCTACTTACTCAGAATGTCTAATAGGATTTATCTGCAAAACATAAATCTTAGTAGTGCAGTCTCAGTGAATGGAAGAACTCTGTATGGATGTATGTATGATCTTGGAGTTTTCTTACAAGCAGCCTTTTATTCCTGGTGTATACCTTTTGTTTTCAGGCACTTAATCTTTTGTATTTGGAAGAAGTCACCATCCTCTCTCTTGAAGCTCTAGGGCTTCTTTGCAGAACTTAGTTAAGAATTCAAATATGGATTATACCTGAACTGTGAAGGGAAAAATTTTTGTGATGCGAGATACAGAAGTAAATATTTGAGTTTATACATGTGAATTTCTTTTATTTCTGAAATACTTATACAGTCACTCTCCTCAGTGGTGTCACAAAAATAGTTAACGTTTGAATTTCAGGGCAGATAGCTACATGAAAATTAACTACTGCTGATTCGGAATCACAAAGTCCATTTATCTTAAGTTAAATATCTGCCATGACTGAAGGGAAATAATTCTGAGAAAATTATGGTGAGTTGCAAAATCTTACAGAATAGAAAGATGTGCTGTGATTTCCTATCTTTAGGTAGACTGCTGCACATTTTGAAAAGCTTTGTTATTGACTCCAGTAAAAAAAATTGAGGCATTTTGTATTGAGCGGATGCATGTCGGATTCAGGGAATCTGTCATCATGAAAGATGTCTTTAGGGTCCTGGTCTTACACCTGTTTTTTCATGATCATAAAGTAGGTAAAGTTGGTTGGGTGCACACTATTTTGGATTGCCTGGTAGCAATCCTTCAATAGGCATCGCTGTTGTTCACTACAGCTGTAAGCTCTGACCTTTGCAGGGACAAGATAGATGCTAAGGCAGGACTGAGTGGGTGTGTCTACCACCTCAGTTTCTTCCCTACACCTTTGCTCACAAAGGTGAGGGAATAGGAAAAGCTAACAGCAGGAAGCACGTCTCCAAATTAAGGCTTTTATGTAGGTCTGTCTACTTCTTCCTGGCTTATGAAAGTCTTTGCTTAAGTAGCTTTGAATTAGATCTGTGTGATGTCTTACATGTACTGTAACTCAGCTGTGAAGCCTTAGCAAAGAGTGAAATTAATTGATTGTAGGTTCTTGGTGTTTTATGGAGCAGTGCTTGCTTGGCATATTTTTCACTGTAGAATCAGGACAGGCCTTGAAAACACGCAGTTACACACTCACATGCACATGTATTGCTAAGGTGGAGCAGTCAGCGTCAAGTTATGTGGATACCAGTTGTATAACATGAAAGGAAATACTTATATTTATATAATTCATCTCCTTATGAAAAAAATATAGACAACAGTAAGAAATTAATACATAACCAACTAATTCTGAAAAAAAAATTACTGCATTACTTTTTAACCTGAAATTCCCAGGCTGTTTTTTCTCCTCACTTGGCTTTCAAGTTGACATAGCAACTGCCATAGGTTCTCCTGCATTGCATTCATCTTCCTGTTTCAGTGGGGGATGCAGGAAGGGCTGACCTGCATAAGGTTGTGTTGATACAATAAATATCCTTGTGTGTATCCTTTTGGTTTAACAGGAAGGTTCTGAGCCTGGAATGGGGTGCAAGCCAAGGTAGAAATTAAGACTCTTACAGGACAAAGTGATAAGCTGCAGATTTATTTGTAACACAGTATGTCCACAAAGAGATGTAAGGCATGTGTAGGGCAGACAGAATATGAATACTGAAATGTTACCATCCATCCTGGATGGGAAAGAGCTGGTCAAAGATTTGAGACATTAGGCTCATGTGGAGGCCTCTGCACGTTTCCCTAAAGCATTGAAGGTGGCAGCCTGTAACACTTTCCTCAGAGGGTTTCCTGGAACCATCTGACCAAAGGAAATGTTTTGCTGGTGCAGGTAGAAATTTGTCTTGCTACACAGTTTCCATTCTGTTTCTGCTCTGAAAAAAAAGGATAGAAAGCAGAAAAACAGACAACCAAACAAACTTCACGTAGCTTTAGTCTCTCAAAAGGAAATTTCTTGAGTCCTGTATTGCTTTATGTGACAAATTGTCTGATGGTGTAATTTCCCCTTTTAATTTGGCCTAATTGAACTGGAGGAGTGGGGCTCAGGGAAGCATTGCTGATCTGTTCACTAGCAATAAAATGGGCTAGTCCTGAAGGAGATTAGATAATCCATAATCCAATTTACCTTTCCTAATGAAAGTTCATCATTGACTGTCTAAAGGACAGTGTCCTTAACTAAGGACACTGGCTTGAAATCCTGTAACTGGCCACAGGTGTGGATGCTACCTGAAGGACTAATCAATCCAAGGGTTAGTAAGTTGGTAAAATAATGGAAAAAAATCATTTGAGAACAAGGAATTTATGAAAAAATTAAGATAGATGAAACACTAAGTTTGCATAGAAATGCTTTAAAATCAGTGGAAAAACTGTAAGAAACAAGTCATTAAGTAGCCTTCACAAAATGTGTAACACTGTATCTGCAATAAAACTGTCAAGATGTTCTACAAGTTTTAATATCCAGAAATCCTTACAGAGTGAAAACATCTGTTCTCTTTCCTGTAATTTATATGCAAAGAGTGAAAGAAACATTTAAAAGTAATTATTTTAATGGGCTGGGAGATCCTACTGACTGTAATAGTTGCTGGTACAACTAATGCAAGATTCAATGTGAGTGAGGTAATTATTAACTGTAATCAATTTAGTAGTAGTAAAGTTGCTTACTACATGATCTGATACTGTTATGACTACTCATCACTTCCTCAGAGTATTACCTTCCAGTGTCTCAGATTTATTGGTAATCCAAACAACAAATCCTCCTTCTCTTTTTATTCAGCCATAGATGAAAACATCATACATGGTCTTTCTATTCAAATATTTTTTTGTCTTTTAGGAAATATACCACCATTTATAATAGTTGCAGTCATGATCAATCAAAAATGGTCAGTAGTTGTAATCTTGGTTACTGATGTACTCAGTTCCCAAACTGAAGTGCATTCTGTTAAAAATCAGAGAAGTATTCTTGTTTCAATAAACTGGAGTGCATTTATCCCTCACCAGCTTCCCTCAAGATAACTGCATTTCATCCTTACACTACTGAAAAATTGTTCTGAAATTTGAGCATTGATCAGAAGCAAGCAAGTTACTGGGTTTTTCTTTGGCTTTTATGTATCAAAGTGTGATTTAGTCTTAAGTCTTGATTTGCTGATTAACATTAGTATGTCTTCAAAGTCAATTAGCATGGAAATTCAAGCATTCCTAATCTTTATTTACTTAAAAACAATTTACTGTCTGGTCTAAAAAAGCTAAAGGAAGACTTGGGACTTTCCCAGAATTATTTTCCTTAGAATTTTATTGTTTAAATCCAGTTTTAAGGGCTGAAATGTCAAATAATGTGAAGACCATCTAAGATCTCCTGTATACTTCTGTTCTGATCTGAAAGTTCTGTCAGTGAAATCATCCAGTCCACAACTGAAGTTCTGTTGGCAATTTTAAAACCTATTATCTGGTAATACTACCAGGAACGTGAAAGGTTCTTTTAAGAAAAAAAAAATGGTTGTGGTAGTGCAGGATTTAAGAAGGGGCTTGTGTGCCATCTGCAATGGCTGCCCTGATAAATTGCCTCTCCTCTCAAAGCATGCCTTGCTGCAATGCAGAAAACCAGGCATTGTAGGATCTGAATGGTTTAGAGGATGAAATTTAGGTCAAAAATTGACATAAAAGCTGGTGTCCTTATGTCTTCCATGGGAGTCTTCTCATCTCTTACCCTAAAAGATGATTGCATAGTCACTCACTTTGGATATGATTTCTGAAGCTTCCTGAACTACTACTGCTTTCCATTCATACTTTCCATTTGTACTCAGTAGATTTAATTAGGGAGGTGCATCTCTTGGTGCATAACGGTGAGATATCCCATGAATCATTTTCTTCTTCAAGCTTAGCCATACAGTTAGCAGGGTTGTTAAATCACAGAATACAGTATTTGTCAGAGTAATGACATAAAAAAGCTGTAGAACCTCAATACTGCATTTTTTCTCCCTCTGCAATTATGGACATGCATTTCAAATTGATGCCACCTTGTTTGGGAGTTAAACATGATCTGAATTTCACTAATTGCCTGACCCTTGTGACCTCATACTTCATCCTTGTACTTGCAACAGTTATTCTCCAGGCCACACTTCTCATGGCTTTTTTGCATTGTCAGCTTTTGTTCTTTTTGTTACTTTTTTTCCCCTGGGCTGCAGCTCATGTCAATACTGTGATGGCAGTGTCAGGCTGATTACATGTGAGACCAAGAAATAGTTTTAAAAAGGGGAGGGGAAAGCAGTTGCACCACAACAAAAACCCTAAAACCCCTGTAGGGTTTGTCAGCTCTACTTTGCTGCAGTGTGTGTCACTTTTTCACTTTCTCAGGCAAGCACTGAAGTGTGTTAGGAAAATGCATGAAGGCAAGAAGTTATGGTTTCTAGTTTTTCCTTCTACAGACAGTAGTTTGTTTACAACTGGGATAGGAATCTGTATTTCTTAAAGTATAAAAATGGTTGAGATTGAGCACTGCATATTCATGGCCATGCCTGTAGATGTCCCTTGCGTTAATAAAAGAGACTACAGCATGGCAAGCGGTACAAAATCTTGAATAAGCCAAGAAATGAGAAACTGTGTTCTGCTGTGTCTGAATGCTGTCTCTTTAAAGCCAAAGGAGATGTGCTCTTGGATCTGATTTTCTATTTCTGAAGTCCAAGGAGCAGCAGTTGATGAGTGAGTAAATGCTTAAAGTATTTTGGAAAGAATAGTGACTTTCCAGGAGAAGATACAAGAGTGCTAGGCCACTGTGCTATTAGAAGGGGCAGAAACAAAAACCTTGCTGATACATATCAGTCAAGCTTTCTATCTGTGGTCTTCTTTTTCTGTGAGAAATATTAGCTATAAACACTTTTTTTAAACCATTCTCTTTTGTAGTGTGACAAGTAAATAATTTAGGGAGGTGGATTGAGTTGGCATTATTTGACTGTTATTGCAAGCCAGTTTCAACAATCCTGCTCCATGGTTCTATAAATACAGCTATCTAAGACACAAAAACTTCTGCATGGAAAAAAAAAAAAAAGCTTAATTCTCTATTCAATATAGTAGCTTATTTTTAATTTTAAATATTTTCTTATTAATTTATTAGATAGAAAGGTGCATTTTTTACATGTTGAAAGTTTTGGAAGTCCTATCTTCACTATACCATATTGGATGATTCTCTTACTTTACTCTGTATTGTAAATTGGTGAGAAGCAGGAAGGTACAATTATATTCCATTACAATTAAAATCTTTACATATAAAGAAAACTACTAAAGTGGCTATATTGATGGTTTTTGTCTTAATCCTCAAAAGATTTGGTACAACAGTTCTAAATCAACTATAAATATAATGATAAGATGGAAGATGGAGTCTAAGACTTGCAAAATGAGGAAGGATGCAAGAAAGTTTGTTGGAAATGAACTCCTAAGTTCAGCCAAAGTATAGAGGGAAATATGTTTATGGGTATTTTTTTCTCTTTTTATCAAAGGTCCGGTGTTTTTGCTCTAGAACTTACATGCAAAGAGAAAAAAAATGGATTCTTTGAGGTGAGGTTGTTGTTGTTTGCATTTAGCTAAAGTACACAAGAGTGACTTTTCTCATGACCAAAGGAAACAAACAAACAAAAAACCACCAAAAAAATCCTGTGCCAAATCCCTTGGACGTTATCAGTTCAAATCCATTTTTTTCTTCTCTCTTTAGAAAGAAAAATCATCTTTAACCAGAGCAAAGTCTTAGTTATAAGTTCATTTTAATACTAGGTAAGCACTAGTTCCTAATTGACTTTCCTTCATGTTTGCATAAGAGAACAGATATATAGCAACTTGTAATTTTTATAGCAAACACAGAAGTGACAGCAGCATTAGTAATTGCTTTAAGGTTTCTCTTACTTCATTTTGGGGGTAATATTATGAAGCATTATTTTGGCAGAAATAAAATAACTGATCATCAGGTAAATGCCTAGTATAAAGCATTTAATAAGAATCAAATGTTCATTATCCACATTCAACCATCTGTAATCAACAGGAGATTTGAAATTCAGAGCACTTTTTAACACCATTTCAAGTGCAGGACCTTTGGATATTTGTGTGCTGAAGACTAAAATCACAGTGTCTGATATTCATGCATTTATGTTTCAGAAAGAAAAAAGTTCTTTAGTCTAGACTGCCAAAGCTGCTACGGATTTAAATCTAAATAGCATTGCAACCACACTAGAGAATCAAGTAAAAGTGGAAGAGGGTCCACCTGTAAAGGACTTTTAGATAGAAAAGGAACATGTTATCCAAAATATGTATAATAGTACCAAAATACTCGTTTAGAATAATGAAATCAAATGCACTGACTCTTCCCAGCATTTCCCTTAACATAAATTGAATGACTTATCTTCTGGTATCTAAATACTGCTTTGACACAGAAAGTTAAAAACAATAAGCAGCAGATGCAAAAACTGTCACACCAATAGAGGACACAAGTTTGAGACAAAATGTATGGTTCCTGATTGTGTAGTGCTCATAAAGTTAAGTGTAATGTTTAATAACTTGGAAGATAAAGTGAAATAAAAGTTTTGTTCTTTCTTTTTCTATTTTGATTCTTGAAATATTTTTAAGGGATGATCTGTTTATTTGGTCCTGCCGAGCCATCGTGGACATACCTGTCTTCTTTTCCTGTGTTGAAAATTTGTGCACATATCTCTTCTGACATCTGTTAGCTCATGGTCAAATCCTACAGCTTTGATAAAATCTTTGGGGATGACTGGAATTTTAGCTCTGTAAAAATGGAGTTTTGGCTTCAAGATTTATCATGAAATTCTTGAAGGATATTAAAATTCCTCCCAAATTCCTTGGGAGTCTCAGTGTCCAGAAAAATAGTGTAATTCAAAATAAGGCTGAGTTGTTATCATTTGGCCTATAGCCAAATATTTTTAAGGTCAACATAGTAATAATCATAACCTATCTTTTGGATAATCCTGGAAAGATACATAGCTTTTAGTATGGTTACATTTGATTGTAACTCATATTTATGTTGTTGCCTTCAATTTCATGTGTGTAAGGCTCTGGGAGCTTATCTCTAGTATTTGTGGTTTGGACAGGTAGATGCATAGAACTGTGAAGTTACTGCTCTCCCAGACATTTGCCGAGTGTCCTTTAGTATGCCTGGAGTTTTTCTCTAGTGCACTGTGCACCAAAGAGTTTAAATACAGGCTACAGTAGACATAACTTGTCTTTAATTTACTGTTTCTGTGAGCTAAACCACATGAGGTTAAGAGCTTGTCAGTGTGATGTGGAACAGCCAGCATACTGAACGTGGCACCACCTGAATCAACAGCATATTAGAGCACAGCTGTACACGTCTAGTCACATTTTCAGTCCATCACTGCAAGCTCCAGGAGGTCAGCTCTGTCCAGCTAAGGCATGCTGGCCTAAATCTTTTCTGGTATATAAAAAAATGTACCAGGTGTCCATTAATGTCCAAAAGGCCTCTAAAAGGTGTTGAATGGTCTAGGTGTAAAATGTTTGAAAACTGAGTTCAATTGATTTCCCTGACCAACGGGGAGAATTTTCTAATGACAAGAAATATAAATTATTTTGGCTAAGATTTATTTTTATACTTCCTATGATGGCTGTTCTACTATGCACAGAACTGAAGATTCATTAGAGTGGAAAGAGGTCAAGGAACATTGATCTGACAGCTGGGGAGGTACCTGCATTTCCATCTGTGCTTCCAGGACTGTTTCTGTACTGTGGTTTCATGCACTGAAATATCAGCCTTTAAAATGTAAAGCTTTTATTTTTATTTTTTCCCTTTATCACCACCACATGCCACATTTGCTAAGAGTTTTAGTTTTGTTTTGGTTTTTTTGAGGTAAATAAATGCAATAGCATAAATGGAAAGATGTCATTTCTCTGCTTGTTGGTGTTAAAAAAAGCAGTGGCGTCTTTTGTTATGAGAAGGTGAGAATACAGTTTGTGTAACTGAAATTGTTGAAGGTTGTTCAATAAGAATGGCACAGGGAGGTGAAAGTATCTATCAAATTTGGTGGGCTTTTTATAAAGTTACAGGCTTTCTGTTCAAAAGGTTTGTGTTTGGTTTTTTTTTAATCAGCACCCATGGAGCTGTGGATATGGTCTTTCTTATCTTTCTTACGCATCACTGCTACTGTGCTGTTGGCAACACACACAAATGTCATACTTGAGTACTTCTCTTTTGAGAATATCCCTGTGGTATTGTGAACTTTAGGGAGGGAAAAAAAAAGAAAAAAGAGAGAGAACTGTAACTTAGACAATCACATCTATTGAAATCCAGGACAAGAGCTGTTCCCATTACATGCAAGTATACTTAGCTCTGTGTTGGTTGTAGATATAAATTAACTAAGAAATTATTTTAGTTGTTTAAGAGAGCAGAAGGCTGATGAGAAGGAATGGTAATTTTCTTCTCCCAACAGCTTTTTCTACATTGAGAAGAGGTATAACCACAAAGTTAGTAGTAGCTCTCACAGAAAGAACATCAAGGTTCAATTCATTGCTCATGTGACGGTACACAAATCTCTAGCATGAACAAAGAGAAGCAAAGCTTGTAAAATATTAAGCCTTAGCATTTGAGCCAGATGTCATAAGATTAATTATCCTTATGAATCTTGTTTCTAAGGTTTTACAAGCTAAGTTTGCACTTTTTTGTACAGTTAGCAGTTCAGTTCAGTGCATGCAGTCCAGTGGTTACACAGGGTTAGCCTGATCCTGCTGAAGACAATCACACATTCCAAATAAAAGATCAAATGCCTTGAAGTAGATCACTTGGAGATAAACAGTATTAAAATGGAAGCACATCTGCCAAGTATCAGCTGTCAAAGCCCTGCAGCTGTCTGAAACCAATCAAGTGTTAGAATAATCTGTTGTAGTGCACTTCATCTTTATGTCTTTGTAATCATCCAGGCAATTTCATGAGCAACATGGAAAAGCATACGTGTGTGTTTGTGATTATAGTAATGCTTTAGGTGAAATCAGAAATAAAGAATAAACATTTAATCTCCAGCTATGAATGTCAGCACCTCATTTGTTCATTATTTTCTGATTTCCCATCAATTCAGGATTGCCTATGGCAGTTGAAAACATTTATTCATTCTATATCTGGCTGAGAATTAAGAAAACTTGATGTAAATAGTCTGAATCTCTTAAGCAAGTGCATACAAGACCTGAATGATTCCGACATATGCATTGTTGCACTTTCATCCTTTAAAATTTTTGTGTGAGACTCTTACAGAGGAATAGGACAAGCTGATTGCTAAGGTCCAAAGTAAATTTTCAGCTCACCTAGTTGTCAGATCAGATATCTTCTGTGTTTGTGAGGGGAGCTGCAAAAGTTAAGTATATACTCTGTCACAGTCACTGAATAAAACTGAAAGCATTCTCTGATGGTTACAGAGCAGGTTGATATTGAGAGCTGGAAGGCTGTCAAAACTGGAAGACAGCCCATGTGACATAAGAAAGGCCACTTCAGGGCACTCATTTTCTTCTACCTGTTCACCCATCATCATATTATGTGGATACTTTATAGAGCAGAAAGTGGCTTTTCATATGAACTAATTCTGGCTTGTTTTGGCATTCATAAAACACTTGGGAACTGTTCTGTACACACTAACTGCCTTTCTTATGCAGTTGCTTCTAAAGATAGAGTTTCATGCTCTTGGTTTTTCAAGTGGAGCAGAATTCTGATAGGGTAAAGGAGCTGCTGGAGAAAAGTTGAATGTGAAGTCTAGGCCATGGCCATCAGGACATTATAGATGCCACTGGAGCTCAAGAATCTACTTACTAAATATAAATAGTTGAAACTATGTCTGACTTTTGCCATTTGTCTTCTGGTTTTCAACATAATCACTAACTTCTGTGTATGGATTTGGCTACTTTCCCTGTTACGGAGATAAAAATTGGGTGCAGTCTTTAAAAGTATCATGGACAGAAATGACCCTGTGAGTGTTCAGATCTGACCTCTCATCTGCCTTAAGCCATTTCATTTCAGCAAGCTTATATGTACTTGAACAACATAGTTTACCTCACATAATTTTCAGATAGATGTAAACTCTTGGTTTATAGGCATTAAGGAATGGAGAGTGTATAGGGGCCCTTGGTAGTTTGCAGCTCTAGTGGTTACATACCTTCATGAATATTTATATCAGATTATTCAAAGGAAGAGTTTGCTATTGTAATGTTCTCCTGTTCTACTTTCTGTACCAGGCGAAAACCCTAATGCTTTGACTGGGAGAAAGTTACGTATACTGTAATCAGAAATCCTCTCAATCTTCTTGATTAACTGATCAAAGAAGCCTTTTAATCATACAGGTCATGCAGAGGCATTTTCATTAGTTTAATTTGTATTATTCTTCACATTTTTCTCCAGTTCTTTCTATGACCCTTTTGAATTTTATCTCTCTGAGCAATATTTGAATATCAAGAATATTTCTGTAAGCCTTTAACCGAAATAGAACTTTCTCCTCTATTTTTATGATCTTTTTACATCCAAGGTTTTTAAATTTGCTCTTCCTGCCACAGCATATAGCTTAACTAAATAGATATTTAACCATGACACCAAAAATCCTCTTTAACTGTTTTTCCAAGATACATTCTCCATTTTTCAGGAAAAAACAGAATTCCGTATTGTTTAATGAATTACTCTTCTTTTGACTGTAGTAAAACACACTTATACCTAGGAAAGTGATCACAGTTTTTCTTTCTACTTGTTTCCTTTGCATCTTTTGCCAATTCCAGTCATCAGCAACCTTTATAAAGTCATTGTAATACTTTCTTACATCTCATCAGTGAAAATAGTGCTAGCTGTCCTACATACTGCCCCAGTTGCTACAGAAGATGTCAGCCATTTCTCTACATGTGCTTTGATTCTGCCCAGTCCTATTTTCTGTCTGAAAATATTATGCAGAATGGCATTGTGTAAACTGTATCTACCATTAATTTAAAAAAGTGAAACTTTATATCCAGGAAGGCAATCAGATTGGTTTGATAATAACTATTCTTGGTAAACTCTTATTGACTGACATTCGGGACCAGCTCTTGGTCATTGCAAAGAGAAAATACCTTAACAGTCCCACCAGTTGATTCAACAAATGGAAGAATAAGGTAGTCTAAAGCAAAAATTGTAAAAAGAGTTTGTAAAGTTGTTTCTCTTCACTCTTGTTGTAGAACCCCTCAAAAAAATTTCAGCTTCCGTAGTTGTTACTCAGGCATGATTTATTTACAAATTCATGCTTAGAATAATATATATTTTTTTTTGGACCAGAGTTCTCTAAAGCAATTCACAGTTTGAACCAACATATAACAAGTCCGATAACTTGACTACAAGTGATGTAGTCACTTAGAAGCTACATAGTCTAGTTGTCAGTGTATTCTTGAAAATAAACAAGACTACCTAATAGTACCTGAGTGTTCATGCATAGTCCAGCCAGTCAGTAAATTTACAATTAATTGTCTTACCAGAATACAGGCTTAAATCTAAGTTGCTAACTAGAATGTGTGACTTAAATTTCATTGTGAATCTTTCAGTTTTCTAAGTGTAAATTATGCAAGAGATTAACCTTGACCTTTTTTAAATTTATTGAGACAGAAGGGTTTTGGAATCAGCATTTGAGATCATGGGCAAATGAACCAGTATTGGTATTGTTGAAACTGCCCTTCACATTCTTTGTAAGGTGTTGCTTCTGCTATCTGTTGTAAATAATTCACCATTTTTTTAATAGGATCCAGGAATAAATTAACCTATTAACTGAATGTAGGATTTTCAGTATTAATTTTTTGTTTCCATTAAAACCCCACAATCTTCTGTTTTCCATTATTCAAATTGTTAAGTAGTTTGGACTGTATAATATATCAGATTCTAATACTTGAATCATAGCAGTGTCAAGATTACTTTTCAGTTGAGACAAATCTGTTTCTGTCGCTTTTTATATGCTTGGAGGTGTTCAGGATGTTCAAAATGTTTGTGACAGTACCCAGTTCTGAGGGGAAAGGGGGGCAACTTGCCTTTTGCCTTTTTTTTTTTTTTTTTTTTTTTTGTTTAGTTTTTTTTTAACCATCAGACATAGTATCAGACCGTGCTTTCTGCACCAGGCTTGACAGAGAGACAGCAGTGAGTTCAGCAGCTCCTGCCACCTGTAGTAGTGTTCACTGGTGCCTGAGTTCCACTGGAGAATCAGTTGTGAAGGGCTCACAGACCTAAGCAGCCTCTCCTCACTTGACTGTCCCGTTCAGGGGTTCAGCTGAGGAGATGTAGGTAGGAGCCATATGGCTTGGATTACCACACAGCGTAAGATCTGGAGATGAAAAGGGTACAGGAGCTGCTCTGGGAGCCTGCTGATAGGGTGGATGATCCCCTCAAACAGTAAATACAGAGATTTTCACGTCTCTGCCAAGTCTGGTGAGTGACACTGTATTTGACATTAGCAGTTCTTACACTCATTTATAATGAAGCTAAGACCTTTTTCTTCTCTTTTTTGAATTAAATTCTTTTGTCCAGCACAGCATAAAAAAAAATAGCATCACAATTTGGTCAATTTTGCAGGATGAGGTGCCATTCTTGTTTTTTATGTGAAATTGTCCAAAACACTTAAGGAACCAGGAGCATGTGGATAATGCATCTGTCAATGTTATAGTTCTAGCAAAAATACAATATGAAAATTAAAGTATTTATGCTTGCATATAGTTCACATTGCTGGAAGCTCTACATGTAATCACTTTCATTTTTCCTGGCAAATGTGCTCATAAGGAAGAACAATGGAGCATCACAGCGCTTTGCAACACTTGTTGGTGATTAGCCTGATTAAGTTATATGGTACTCACAATGAGTAATTCAAAAGTAGGTAATATTCAGAGATAGGAGCTGGAGAAAACAGCTCCCTTCCCTCGGTATGTGCTTACTGTTAACTGTCCAGTGAATGGCCTTTTGCCTTTGTCAAACAACTTGTAGTTTCTTTTACGTGCCAATATTGTGACTTTTGTGAATGTGCCATACAGTGAGAACATATCTCACTGTTCCGCAGTTTTAAGGAAACACTTCTGAACACTGCCAGAGTTTGGCTCCTTCCCTTCAAAATTTTGATCTACTTCAGGCATCTTCTAGGAGTTTGTTCTCTCTAGCTGATAGGGAAGTACAAGATTCATTCTCTGTTCACAGTTGCCCGTTGAAACATGTATTTCCAATACAAATTTTTTACCTTAATCTTTTACTCCAGGAAATGACAACCAAGGAGAGACATGAATTCTGAGGAGCAAGTAAAATGCAATAGCTTCAGCTATTAAATAAGAATGTTACAGATTTTTGCAGCTGGAGCTTAAGAAATATTGGGTAGTGAGTAATTTTATTCAAAATGTATTCTCATGATGTTTCCATTTAGAAACATTCCTTCAATCTATGTATATTATTCTCCACTTGATTAAGCATTTTGAATTTTTTTTTTGCCAAAATTCTCTTTGGCCTTCTCATAACGATTACACTGTAAAATGTCTTCAAATATTTCAAAAATAAAATAGCTTTCAGTAACCAGTTATATTATTTACTATCTATAGATCTCTTCAGAAGAAGCTTTTCTTTCTGTCAAGTTGACTCTGGAGCCACTTATTCTATCCTTATTCTTTCATTTCTTGCACGGATACCATCATCATTACTAAACATTTATGTACAGCTGTGCATGCACTGTCATAATGATTTGACAATATTTTGCAAGTGAGAGAAAGTCAGTATTTGCATCTTCAGTAGCTTTATCCAGACTTCTCAGAGATGCCTTTCTTGCAGCAATGCTGTGTTCTGCTCAGATTTTGCCCTTTGTTATTTGATACAGCTACAGCCTCAGAATTTTGCATAGATGGTACTTGCTGTAAGGGCCTCTGATTTCTCTTTATGCATGACAAATATCCAGAAACAAGTGAAATACATTGACTTCATAGAGAGGATAATAGGTACAGGAAAGACTAAAATGCTCTGAATATTCAGGTACTAATTTTTAGGCATATTATCAAGAGTACATGTTGGGATATCACATTATAGAGATAGTGATCATCTCCAGGCCTACCTCTTGCTGCACTAAGACTGATAACCAAGCTGTCTTTCTTTAGTTATTATTGTTTTTTTCTGTGGAAAAATAGAACTGAAGCTACCCACTCAATTTTAATCCACAGACCACCAGCTAGCTGGGGACACAGCCTTTCCAATTTGGATTCCAGTTTAGTCAATAAGAAGAGATCCTTATCATCTGCCAGTGCTCTGCTGAGTGCAGAAGAAGAACATAACTGTAAAAAATCAGGCAGTTTAGAGGTGTAGTAATGGTAGATATTTATTCAGTTCTGAGATTTAGAACCCAGTAATGAAATATTTTGAGTCTTTTGAATAGTAAGTTAGTTTGTCTCAGAGTTGTAATTTCTTTTTTCTATACTGATATAACTCATATATAAAATATGCTATTTAGTAGCAATCCCTGTTCTAATTAGGAGTACTGGTGTCACACTTTGCATGAAAGAAAAGATTTCTAATAGTTCAAGTGTCAGATAATGATAATTTTAACTGAAATAAACTTTGGCAGAAATTTTGAACAAGGCTTTCATTTTCCATGTCTATCTGATTTGAACAGATTATTTTTTAATACATCACACAAATCTGGAATTTAAAAATAGTTTACTGTGCAGGGATTAGAATGATCATAATTTTTTTTTTAACTTTTCAGAGTAAGTGGAGACCATCTGTCTATTAATTTTTTCCCCAACTTCTAACTGTAATTATTTTGTAGTATCACATACCTTCATATTTAATCATTCCACTGGTATGAAAAGTTATATTTTTAACTCATCTTAAGGGTATACAAAAACATGGCTTATATGTTTTCCTTGCTTGGCCAAGGTGCATCCTCAGTTCAAAAAACCCTATCTGGTTTTTGTACACATCTCAATTTAAATATTTGCAGAATGCAGTTAGCACAAAATTGACATTTATCATGAGACTGTTCTTGAAATATAAGATTTACTGAGCAATTTAGATGTGGGAGGAACCCAGCTTTCATCCTGGATGCATGATGTTCTGAAAATAGAAGTGGTATTTCCGATGCTTGCTTATGATCCAGCTAAGTTGATATGTGCTGGCAAGGGGTTTTGGGAGCTGCAAACATTTCTTATTTTCAGGATGTCTTTTCAATTTTAAATAAACTCTCAGTTTCTTCCAGCTGACCGTTAGATGATGGGACAGTAATCCATTTGAGTTCTGAAACTTAAAAGAACCTGAGATCCAGGACAGTGGGGTTCTGCTAAGATTCTTTTAAAAAAAATTTGTGGTTGTACTTTCTTTTGCAAATATTAATATCACTTTCTGTCTTGTGAAAAATTTGTCTATGTTGTCTTCAAAATACTTTTAATTTGAAAAATAATGACACAGTCTTCTTAATTAAGTCTGATTGTGATAGCAAGCAGCAGGGGAGCAGGCATACAAGGATAACTTACATGACATTTTTTCCCATGTATGCATCCTCAAGACTAGATCAAAATGAAGCCATATGTTGTTAAGCAGTCAGAGAGTGCTGTACCTGCTGGTATCATCCTTCTATTCCAAAAGCAGGTGCGTTTTATTTTCATTAACTCCTTCTGATGTACATTATAGTTCTCAGGTATGTGTTGGGTGGGACAGACGGCACTTCAGCCTGGGGAACCACTGTGGTTAAGGGCTGAGAGCTGCACTTCAAGTTCATGCTTTACTTTTCTAAACAGTGAAAGTTCATACTTTCTCTGTGCCCACAAAGTTGCATGTAAAGGTTGAAGACAATGATATTTTAGGATTTTTGTTAACTTATTTATTTTGCAGTTTTCAGCATGCCTGGGTTTATATTCTGGTTTATAATTTATCTGGTCTTGGTAACATTGTCTTGGGGTAATCTAGAAGTTGGTTTCATTTTCTCTCTGTTCCTTTACAAAACACAACTATTTTTAAAATCCCATTGACATCCCAATATGCTCCATCTTTTTGACATTCTGATGTAAAAACAGTGAACAGTCAAGACTGCAAGGCACCTGTGGAAGTGTCTGGTGCCAGATCAAAGCCGGCTCAACTGGAGCAGGTTTATCAGGATTGCATCCAGTGGGGTTGGCTCCACAACCTCTCTGACCAACCTGTTCTAGTTACTAAAACAATTTTCTAGTTACTGTAAAACAATTTTCTTCGTGTTTAAGTGGATTTTCTTCAATCTTATTTTGGGCTCATTGCCACTTGTCCTCTCACTCACTACCACTGAGAGGCATGGCTCTTCTTTGCACCCTTCCATCAGGTTCTTACACAAATCAGTAAGATCCCTCCAAGCCTTTCCTTCTTGAAGCCTTCACAGCTCTCTCACCTTTTCCTTGCATGGCAGAGACTCAAATGCAGTTGTCATCTTTGTGGCCCCTCACTGGACTCATTCAATTTCTCTGTATCTTATGTCCTAAGGAGCCCAGAAGTGCAGACTGTGCACAACGTGTGGCCTCACCCGTTCTGAGCAGAGGGAAAGGATCACCTCCCTCAGCTCACTGGCAATGATTTTCCTAATACAGCTCTGGGTCCTGTTGGCCACGTTTCACTGCAAGGTCACACTGTTGGTTTGTGGGCTACTTATTACCCAAAAGGACTTCTCTGCAAAGATTCTTTCTAGCTGGTTAGACCCCAGCCTGTAGTGGTGGGATTGTTCCTCCTTAACCCCTTGTTGAACTTTGTGAGGTTTCTGTCAGCCCATTTCTTCAGTCTGTTGAGATCTCTCTGAATGGCAACACAATCCCTATGTCTCTCAAACACTTCTCACAATTTTTCATCATCTCTAGACTTGCTGAGGCTGCACTCTATCCTATTATCTACACGGTTAAATTATGATGCTCAAAATACTTATCTCCACACTGATATAATTCATGTGGTATTTTTCACCCAACTGCCTTTCCCTTGAATTGATGAACAGACACAGTATATGTTAGGGAATAGATGTGCTGTATACAAACAACAAAAGACCGCTTCTTAATTTCCTGTAGCCTCACAAGGGGCTACAAAACAACAGTTCAGATGTAAAGGATATTGGACTTGGAGACTTAGGTGAGTCTAGTGATGAATACTGTAGAAATGCAGCATTTTCAGATGCAAGGCCTCATTTTGACTTCATTTTGAGCACCAAATGTATTAATTTTGTGTATTAATTCTGGCTCACTGAAAGGGAAATAACCTCTAGCAAGTGTTTCTGATTTTCACTATATTCCTCTTCTACCTTACACATGTAACATCTCCTAAATTTACTGTTACCTGTATTCAGTCCCTAAGTACATATCTCATTCTGTTTAAATGTCTTTTTACGTATTGCTTTATCAAATTTTTAGGAGATAATAGCATCATAAAATTACTGCTGTGGTACCTAATCTGTATTCTATATATGTCTATACATAGTAGTTCACAATTTCAAAGTTCATACTTAATGGACAATAAAAACATATTTATTAACTGTCTCCCTGGAAATATGTTATTTTTACCAGGAATATTGGTTTATTGGTTATTCATTTAAGTAGATTCTATTTAAATGTTTCTGTAGTTTTGTTTAGACTACAAAGTTCTTGGCCCTAATTGTACTGACAGCTGTGGATCCAGCAATCCATTTGTATAAAAATCAAAGTATTACTCACAACATTAAAGCTGAAAATTGATAAAATGGAGGAATAGAATTTAAACATGGAAGTCAGAGAAGGATAGAAAAAATGTTAATGACTGGAATATTTATAAGGTTAAATTAATTTTAAATGTGATTCACACTGTGATGTGAGGAGTGAGCATAGCTCCTTTAAATAAATAAATAAATAAAACAAAAATAAACCTCTTAGCTACTGATTGGTCCATAATCCAGTCTTATAGAATTATTCAAATATTTTTGCTGCTGTAAGTATGTCTAGAACTTGCTACATAGATGTGGCAAATTTGTAGGGGAAGTAGTTTTCTGACAGGTCTAGAACCCCTGACTTCCATAGCCAGAGTGTGGCTGTCAGGTGGATCACCTGCTGGTACACGTCATGAGTGGGACCAACAAGGTGTGCTGACCCTGGTTAGTCTGTTTGCCTGAGAAGTTGAGAGGAGTTTGTACTCCTAAGGAAGGCAGTGTTATTTGGCTACTGCAATGCAGAGCGTTTTAGCCACGTTCAGTTTGTCACTGAGCAGGAAGGAAATGGAAAAGCACTGGAAGTCAGTGTGATAGGCTCAGAAAAGTATAGTGACAATAGTGGAGTGTCTGAGCTGTGGTCACCCTTGGCTGATGACTCTATACAGTAAGTTAGACACAGGTGACATACATTGCAGTGGAGCAAAATGGAATCTGACTGATGGAGATTCCTGCCAGGGCATTTAAGATGTAAAATAGGACTGGGGCATTGGGGGATGTGGAGAAAGAAGGCTGAATTCAGGGCAGGTGTAATCCACATCATCGTAGGGCCCGGCTTTTTATGGACTCATTCAGGTAGTCAAGGCTTTCATAAAATAATGGGGCTGATGTTACAAATTTGTTTGGATTAACAGAAGAGCTTGAGCCTTGTGGAAGAAAGTAAAAACTACAGAATAACTGTGCAGTCAGCTGCTCCCATAAAGCTGAATTTGCCACACATAAATCCTGAGCTAGTTATGCACTGGCAAGGATTTTTATTTTTTATTTCCCAGAAGTAAGAGTTTTTTTGCTCAAATGCACACTCACAAAGGGCTTGAAGGAGAAAGGGGAAGGTGCCCATCTTATGTCAGCTAGCCCTTCACTTAGTTGATGCCACACTTTTGCTTAGCAGGTTGTTCTACAGCTGTGAAAAAGGCAGCCCTATTTGTCACATGCATATCCTGTGTCAGCGCCCTAAAGAGAATTTCCATGAAGGCAGGCTTCTGGTCACAAGTTTTAGTTGGTTTTTAGTACATGCCACATATGTCTCGTTGCCCTCAGGTGAAGAAGTTGTTGAAAGAATCCTTTCTTTTCAAATATGTTTCTGAAAATGTAACTCAGCCCTGAGAAGATGGTATCATGTCCTGCTGTTTCTGCTGTCCCAGTGACTCCAGGTTATACTTTCACAGGTTCAAAGCAAACATGGGGATTCCATTCACCTTCTCTTTTCCCAATGCAATTTGAGACTGGATTTTAAATGCAGCCAGACCTTCTTACATAATGATGTCCTGGTTAGGAGGACACGGACAGTAGTGCCAAGCACAGTGTACAAGCCAGAAAAAACCACCTGCTTTTTCCAAGCAGCATTGGCTCTGGGTTTACAGGAGTTAAGTCTATGTGTGGAATCTAAGTACTGGCATGTGCAAATATACCTGCTTCATGTACTTAGAATCAAGTTGCTTAATATACCAACATTTTTAATCTCATGTTTTATTTATGGACAACCTCACTTGCATAGTAATCTACCTTCTTCAACTCCTACTAATCTAAGTAAAATCTGAATCTAAAATCTGCTTAGGAAGAAATAAAAGGATCCATTAATTGTTTGCAATAAATATGTTTATTCACTGGATAAATAGTATTTGAGATTCCAGTGTGCTTGGTCTTGTCACAGGTTACATTAATGCTTATTGTAATAGGCAGGAGATGAGAGGAGGAGATAATAATTTTGAAAAAAAGGTAACAAAACAAAATCTAAAAAAAAAAAAACCCAAGGAGCTCATGTTAAAGGTTTTCAGAAATACAGCTGTTTGAGTACAGGTGCTGGGTCACAGGAACATTGAAGTTTTGGGTTGGAGTGAAGAGGAATTAACTAGACAGTCAGGCCACCCACCATGTATACAAACACCGTGTGCCGTAGGAGAGTTTTTCCTCACGTAGACATACCAGGGAATCCTCAGTCCTTTTCTCCTACTACTGATGAGGTGCTCACTCATGCGCTTCGGTATTTCTGGATTCTGCCCAGCACCAGTTCAGCTCACCCTGTGGAAAGGCAGGTGAGGGTGCTGGTTGTCACACCAAGGTCACCTCTTGTCAGTGTCTCCAGCTCTGTGCTCTGCAGCTGTGTGGAACTGACCTGGCACACAGGCGAGTCCCTTGGTGATGGAGTGCAACCTGGATTCTTGTGTAGCTTATTTTAATTATGTATTACTTCTCGAAAGCGCTTCTGATCTTGTAAAGAGGACTTCACAGAACATGTCAATCATGAGAAGGCAGTCTTTATGTATAGTATGGAAATTTTAAAGGTGTTCTGGGCTCACAGTGCTGCAGAAGAACAGGTTTTCAAATTCTTCTTTTCTTCAGTGGGAAAGCAATGACTAGAAAAATAAGACACAAAACTTTTGGCCGCTATTAGTGTGCATCAGCAACATTTCACATGCAATTTTAGTAGTGCTTAGTTTCAGACAGACGTCAAGAAGTCCAGTCTTATCTAATACCAAAGAACTGCTTTAATACATTTCAGGTACTGATCTTGCCTCATTTTCAAACTGCCTGAATTTGTCTTGCATACTTGTGTGGAAAACTGTATTCCCCCAAGACTGACTTTTGGGGAATGCTGGGTTGTGTCTCTCTTGCTCAGCTTCAGTTTAACACTGCCAATTGTCTCTTGTCTGGCTCTTTTTATGCACAGTGTTTGAATCTTGTACTGTTTCTCACTTTCTTCTTGAAGCTATTAACTTGACAATGTCATCTGATAATGGGTTAAATGCCCAATGGAATTCCAGATGTATTAGATCTACTTTTCCTTTTTTTTTTTTTTTTTTTTTCACTCCATGAAAGAAATTGTGCTCTGTGAAACTTTAATAAAATCAAGTGCATTTACTTCTTTTCCTTTTAACTTACTAGCAAATTTTTAACTTTAGAAGCCGGCCTAGGCTTGAGTTGTTAGTTTTGATTTTTATCTCCTTTCTTAAATAGGTATGATACTTTGTAATGTCTGTTTAGAAATTGCCACCCCCAGCTTGATGGAATAACAGAATGTGTGATTACATCTGCTTATTTCACTTACGGACTGGACACAATATAGTTCATCATGTGACATAGAGTATGCCATATTATTCAATTTCTCCTTACCATTATCCCTGAGAAGAACACCATTCTTGTTGAAAACAGGCCAGATATAATGTTTTTTTCTGTACAGGTCACTTCTATTCCAGTCTGTCCTAACAGCAAAGCTGTTTTGTATTGAAATCTAAACTATCCAGTTGTTGTGCACAGGGTTGTATTGAACTATATTTCTCAACACAAGAAATTGTTGAAATTGAGATTCTTAGAATTTTGTTTATCAGTGGGTCTTTTCATGTTTTCTTCATAAACTTTTTGCTTACTCACTGGGGGTTTTTGTTTGTTGAAAAAAAAAGCATTAGGATCTGGATACAATTTTTAAAAATTGAAGGCTAGGAATACCTCCCAGCCAGCACTCATTGATCTGCCTTTGAGCAGAGGTTTTGCTACATGATGGACAGTAAAAATTTGTCTCTGCTCTTAACAGTGACAGCCCTGAAACTGACTTGCAAATACTGTTCTTCCTCAAAATGACCGCAAAACTCATTGCATTCTTAAGGAAAATTATTGTTTTCAACTCTTAGCTTTAGCATTTCTGTACTGTGAAAAATTAATTTTGTGAGGTCTAGAACAGATTTTATGTGATTCATATTCAGAGAGAAAAAAAATAAATCAGTTTCCTTGCTTTTCATATTAGCTCTGTTTTGCAGTGAGAACAGATTTAGCTTTTTGATTGGACTATTTCCAAGATGCACTGAATAAGTAATATAAAATCTCAATTTTACAATCAGCTTTGAAGCCTAGATTAAGATACTCAAAGGGAAAGAAGCTAAGAGAGTTAGTGAATGATGGCATAACTCAGTTGAGAACCCCTCAAAGTTTCATTTAGTGTAATTAGAGAAAATAAAGCTTAAAATAAACTCAAAGCTAGTAACTTCTGTGTGTATGTAATATTTCTGAACATGGAACATGGTGATTTAGATGGACATGAAGAGGAAAATATTACTTAGTGGCATGAGCTTTAGTGAAAACTAACTGAATTCTTGATCTACAAGGCATGTGAAAGAAAGAATTTTGATTAATTGTTTTGAGCAAGTGATGTTGAGGCATCCTAGAGAGGGATTTGCATAGGTAGCCAAGAACTCAATTTTCTTACGGTTCAGTAACCTTTTCACCAAAACAAGGAATTTTCAAAGAAGGGTCTCTGCCAATGTAAAGCTCAGCTGGTTATTTGAGATCTGGGTTTCATTCCCTTGTCTGCTGTTTCAGCAGAGTCAGCAGAGAAAAGTAGTGATTTTATTTAACAAAATACAGTTTAACATTTTTCTACGTAATTGTGCAGGCTTTACAGAAAGAATTTGACGGTCCCATGCACAGGATGAGGATCACTGCCGTATCTTAATACTTTAAAGTTTTACAACTTTCAAATTTGAAGTGCTTTGAGGACTGCAGTGGGTAGAATTTTGTTCTATCAAACAAGTCATCTCAGCAATTGAATTATTTTGTGAAAAGGTTCTTAGATATGAACTCATTGCTACCATGAGTGACAGACTAATTGTTCTCTTAAATATTTATAATTGATAAAATCATATAGCTAAACCTCCTGCATGTTTTTTTCAATGCAATGTGAGAACCTGTAATATTTGGGAATATAGTCACTTCTTTAGTATTTGCCACATTTGCATTGGAAAAATTTGCAATAAGTAAGTAACAGACAGCTTTCTCTACTTGTCCAATTTACACTCTGCTTTGGTCGCCCCGTTTTGTGGAGAGAAAGATGATTTTTTTTGCAGCTTAACAGAACAGTAATATGAAATTCAAGGGTACGCTTTTGTTTTTCATGAGTATTGGTAAGATTGCCCAAAACAGGCCACAAATGTTAGGAAAAAATTTGCAATTCAGCTGTAGCAATATCAGCTGCATGGTAATAGGTGCAGATGGGGAATTTGATACTTGCTTGAATTGCAGGCAGTGAGCAATAGAACGGTTACAGAAAAGCCAAAAAGAGCAAAGAAGTTATGTGTAGAATTTCCAAAGTTGACTGAGCACTTGTTTTTGGATCTGATGAGAGTTTTAGTCTAACTCTGGCTACTAGAGTACATCCCTTCATGGCTTACCTGGTTGGCAAACCTTCGGGACTGGATCAGGACATAAAGTTTTGTTTGCAAAGTAATTGCAACAGAAGTAATTCAGTATTGAAATGTGTAGATTATCTATTAAATTAAAAGATTCAATATTTAACTATCTTGTGAGACTTCTTGTTCTGGATGTAAAGAATATATAAGTAGAAAGGTGATTTCATCCTTTTGTTAACAAAACAAAATTTCAGAGGGTTGCTTCAGTTGTCTAGTAACTTTCACAACATTTTACATTGTAATATTCTTCTAAGAATAAAGATGATTTAAAATAATATTTGTTTCAGCATCACTAGTATGATATCTGTAAGATATTTTCTTCTTAATTCTAAAAAAAATCTTTTTACTCTTTAGGAATATTCTTTTAATGCTTGCATATATTTTTTAAAAATACAGCATATTTCTTTCATCTGTCTTTGCTAAATGTCAGATCTGTGAACCTGGTTTTACTTGTGTCATGTGTCCTGTGTTGTATTTCTTCTGGTAAGCAATGAATAATGGAAGAAATATTATTTTCATAGGGAACTGATTCTTGTTTTCCTCTCTGCACCTTAGTGGTGGAAAAAGCCAGAATAAAAAGACTCTGTGCTTACAGCAATGCTCTGAATCTGTCTAAAGGTTACATTTACTTTTTGTCAGCTTGCATTAATATAATTTTAGTCATTTTCAGTAATAAATGTGTGATTAAAGGTTATCCATATAGCTAAATAGCTGTTATTACCATGTGCCATTTTAGTTACTTGGATAATTTGTCAGCCCCAAATACAAACAGACAGTTTACAAATAAGAACTTTCACTCCTGTTGTTAAAATCATAAACCAATAGCAATTTTTCATGGGTTGATCCAGCTGCTTATCACCAGCCTAACAGACCCAATTACCTTTACATTCATCTGACATTTTAGGTTAGAAAGTAGTTTTCTGTTGCCTTTATGTTCATCCAATGAAATGTAAATGTTCCACTCATCAGTTCTTGCATACATTGTTCTTGGTACTGGCTGCTTCTAGAAAACTCTGTTGCCTGGTTTTTCTGGTGGTATCGGTTATGTGTGGATACTGCTCTGTAACAATCATCAATTTGCCAGTATCACAGATTAAGGTTATTTCAAATACAGAACTGGAGGCACCATCCTCGGCTGTCCTCCAGTTCCTTGAAGCTGGAACTAATATCAGCTCTTTCTAATAAACTTACCAACCAGCCTTCTAAGAGCAGAGTGAGTATAGTTTTTATACCTCAACTCAAATTGTGTGGGATTGGCTGCTTCTGTGATGTTTTAATACCTTTTTTAAAGTTCCATCAAAAATTTCAGTGATCAGCTTGAACTTGTTTGTCCTTGTCCCATATGTGCTTCCTCTAACTATTTCTTTTTCTCCTGTTCTTCAGCCTTGCTAAATTAAAAAAGCCAGGTGTGCTCCTCCTTCTCAGACTTCAATTCTTTCATCTAAATTCAACAAACTCTTCTGATTTCTACTTTTATCAGTCTTTATTTTCTCTATTAAAAAAGATAATTAACTGAACAAATGCTGAACAGCAGAATACTGGCAGAGTCTCCCACGTGCCTTGCTGCATTACGTCCAGGACAGTACTTTGAAAGTAGCCCAGCTTTAAGTGGGGACTGGACCAAATGTTGCCAAATTCTCCCTTAAAAAAGATCAACAAAATCTTTCCTGCTTCCTGCAGAATCTGCTTCTGTTTCATGGGAGTGTTTCATGTTCACACATCTGGTGGAAAATATGGAAACAAAAGACAACCTATAAGGTATAGGTGACCACCATGCAGTCTCTTCAGTGCCAAATTCAGACAATCTATTGACACTGAGACTATTCTTTATTAGTTACAGGGGCCTTCTGACCACTGTGGAGGCACAGCAGGAGTTTGCTTCTTGGCTCCAACAAGCATAAACTGCAGGGAAGGAAGTAGCTAAATGAAAAGAAGAAACATCCTGGTTCTGTATTTTCTTCTGTAGAGGGGAAAAAGAATGCAAAGAAAAGGAAAGAATTGTTTACAACAGAAGAGGTGAAGGTGAGGAGCCCTGTGAAGGGAGGTTTCTTGGAAGCAGCTGAGTGAAGCTAATGTGAAGAGGCTGTAAGGGAGAGGAACTGGGAAGGGCTGTGATGTGCAATTTCACACAGTGACAGGCTCTGTGTGTGTGTATTGGGAATTTCCTGCATGGAATACACTTTCTTCAAGGTAGAGGCCGTCTGGCTTCTGTCTGCTTTATTTCCCTAAGGAAGTGCTGAATTTAAAATGAATCATCCCTTCAAAACATTGAGAAAAATCCCTTTCTATTATTTACCAAGGACAACACAGAACAAATATTGTAGCTGGAATAGTCAAATGAAGTGTGATTGTACTTTACATAATTTACCTAAAACAATGGTCAGCATGAGGCTCTCAGTTTGATCTTCATGTTAAGGATTAACTCTTCTGCAGAAGATATCCTTGTGCAATTTGTTGGTATTGATAAGATGAGGAGCTTCATGTTACTAGTGCTGAGTCTTTTTTACCTGCTCTAGCAGTTAGCTGTCCCTAGGAAAAAAAATATTGCAATATCTTCATTTACAGAAGTGGATTTCCTTAAATTTCATTTACATTACACCATATTTATTTGGAAATGAATGTTATGGTACCAAAGACCAGAACCAAAAATACACTGAAAAAATATGTTTTAATTCTTATTTTTAGATGACTGTCTCCAGGCATCCATGGTTTGAATTAACACCCAAACCACAATGCTCACATAATGCATAGGGAACTATGTGCCTAAGAAAAGAATTGATCTCATATTTACTGAATGTTTCTTACCCAACATCAATACACAGGTTTAAGGCACCTTACCAGAAATTCACTCTCACTCCTTGGTCTTTAGTATCTTTTTCTGCTCCACTGGGAAAATACCTTTCCTCAGTGCTACTGTCTGCACACTTTCCCTGAAGGCATCTTTCAAAACTTGGTGTGAAGAAAATGTAGCTGTGGTGGTGTCTTTTATAATGGAGTTTCTTAACCAAAATAATGTATTGTTTTCTGTACAGAATAGAGATTTCAGTAGGAAAGACAGGGAATAGCCCGATGGTTACATTGAACTTAATCAGTGCTTTGATTTCTCACAAAATTTTATAACTGGTTCCATCACATTGTGCACGAGTGCTTTAATAGCTAAACTTTTGGAATAAGAGGGAGGAAGGAAAGAAGAAACTAGACCTCACTTTATCTTTTAGGGCATGGTACTGTTTTCTTTAAAGCATGGCAACAACTATCCTACTTTTTGTGCAATGTTGTCAATAAAGCATGCTTGAAGAGCACAGTTTTATGGGTACTGATAGGCTGTGTTGTGATTTAGGCACCAGACTGCTCTGTTGCCTTAGGGCAGAGATGATTCTATCTATCCACTATTGATTTCTCTAATTTGCCATTTCTGATTCTGTTTTAGATGCTTGTTGGGTTTGGATCAGATCCAAATACCACCACTGGGACTAAAGGAATATCACAGTACACTGCTGTATAAACTGCTCTGCTGTGTAGAAGCAGCAAAATTTAAGATTTAAGATGGCTGGCCAGAGAGCTCATTGCTCACTGAGAAGGTGGAGGAGGGAGGGAAGAGCTGAGCTCTTCTCCCTGGAATCCCGAGACAGAGCACACCCGGGAACAGTTCAAAGCTGAGTCAGGGGATGTTCAGACTGGGCATGAAGAAGCATTTCCTTACCAAGAGGGTGGTCAAACCCTAGCAGGCTCCTAGAGAGGTGGTTGAGACCCCAAACCTGTCAGTGTTTAAGAAGCTTTTGGACAATGACCTTAATAACTTGCTGTATAAGCTTCAGTCGGCCCTGGAGTGGTTAGGTATTCAGAGTCAATGGTCATTGTAGGTCCCTTGCAATTGAAATATTCTAATTCTATTCTCTTCTAAATGTGTTCCTGTGTAGCTATGTTCAGTTTGGGAAATGAGCTCTTTTCTCAAATAAAAATAGGTTTGAAGCAAACCAGAAGAACTAACAGTATTAGCAGAAATCCAGCCTTGAGCTAATTCCTTCTTATTGTGAACCATTATCCTTTTTCTTAATTAATTAATAATGGGAAATTACAAAATTAAGTAATTTGGTTTGATTTTTGCTTCTGTAAATAAGAACAGAAGAGTGGTTGTATTGATTCAAACCCGGGGTCTATGTAGCCCAGTATCCTGTCTGGAATGCTTAAGGGCATGAAAGGGACATCAGGGGAAGAGTGAGAACAGGGCAATCACACGGTGCTTGTTTCCCTAATATTGTTATTGTTTCTAAGTTTAAAGTTAAATAAATACACAAAGTACCTATTGCCCTGTGAATTCTTTTCCTTAGAACAGCAGAACTTTGAAGGCTTCCACTCTGAAAGGATTCTCTGTGTTCACTGTCACAGCAGGTCTGTCTGCAGAACTGAAGCTAAAGGAAGCTGGCTGGTTGCAAGTGAAGTAGCAAGTGTTCTCTCCCTAGGTGACCAAGTTCATTCAAAACTGAAGTAAATGGGTCTTGGGGGTTTGGTCTGTGTGAAATTATTCAGTAACGAAATAAAATTTGCCACAATATGTTCTTGTAGACCATTTCAGAAGTGATGGTCAAAAACTACAAGGAAACAGGCTGTGTTATGCTTTGTCCATTAAATAATAGCCTCTGGCACTGGCTTTGCAAGCCCTTTAGCAGTGCACTGTGTGGAATGCAAGGCTGCTGCTGCCTTTCCAAGCATGCTGTGTACTTGAACAGTGTTCTTAGTGGTGTAGCACCTGAATTTTAAATTACATTTAAATAAGAAGAAACAGAACAGTTTTATTAGGCACAATCAGCATAGGGAAATTGAATATAAACAGGACTAGAGCAGTTTAAAAATTGTTTTTAAAGGAAAACCATGTCTGCAAATTTCTGCAAGTATTAAATGTAGAGGAAAGCATTGATTTTTGAGACCTGTTTGGAAATTTGGCTGCAAATATTTCCCTGTATCATTGGAAAGAAGTACAAAACTTTCACAGCACAACCACAAAGTTCTGCTATTGATTTCATAAAACCTAGGGAATAACAATCATTTTTCTATGAAAAAAATTATGCAATTTTCTTCCCCTGCAGGAACTTGAAGTGAGGCTGTTCTAATAAAGGTGGGAATTAACCACCTGAATGGTTTCCTGGCATCTGCAGCTAAGAACTTTGTCATCATTTTAAAAGTCAGTTTGAAATTTCCAAGGTACAAGAGAGCAGCCATCAGTAAAATATGTGTGGATTTGTGAGGGTATTGTTTATTTATCTTGGTTTGTTGGACTGTTTTTTTTACATTTTCCAGGATCATTGTAGGGAATTGGATGAGGTTTGTTGGAACATCAAAAAAAGGACTTCTTGATAAGGTAGCCAAGTTGATAACACAGCTGACTAATAGAGT
The DNA here is from genome assembly GCF_015832195.1 of Motacilla alba alba. NCBI lineage: Eukaryota > Metazoa > Chordata > Aves > Passeriformes > Motacillidae > Motacilla > Motacilla alba. The sequence continues at coordinate 79,704,459 of NC_052017.1, forward strand.
GCTATTCAATATTTGAGAGAGCCTACAGTGTCACATTTATAGAGGTGAAGGGAGTGACTACCAATGTCATAGATTTTGATGCTATTTTAAATTGGCCTCAAAACCCAAAAGTTGCTCTTGAGAATTTTTTTTTACTATGGCAATTTATTAAAGGGTTGGTACTTTTTTGCAGGATTATTTAATGTAAAATTTATTCTTAGGTTGTTAGGTTTTTCCCCCCACTAGATAATTGATCCTAAAAGTTGTTTACTATTTTGCAGATAACCTGAAATGTACTGCTGGTTTAAAATCTGCTTCTCCTTTGCTTTAGATGGAATATTAGTTTTTCAGCCTCCTTCCTTTTTGTGAAATGCTTCTGGATCTTTTTTCTTCCACCTTCCACAACAAAAAAACAATGTAAAAATCAGTGAGACGATATCTGCCTGTAATTTTATACAGCAATGTTTGTGTAGCTCCATTGTAGAAATAATTAAAAAGATCATGTGCTGATACAACTCCTTGTAAAATCCTTTCATAGCTTTTCTACAGTAGTGTTATATATAATTTCATTTATTGTTTTAGATATAATTTCATGAATTGTTGTAGAAAACAAGAAAAATATTTTGGTGTAGCAGATAGCTATAGCACTTTTTCAAAAAATGAGTGACAACTGTAAACTGAATGACTTCACACAAAGGAGAGGCACACAAACATTTCTTGGATAATTAGAGGAATACAAAAGTGTGAATTTGTCCTGGCAGCCTGTATGCAGGCTTACTGATAAAGCAAGGAGTGTGCCAGAAACAGTGAATGAGAGAAAACCTACCTCCCTTCCCAGCAAGAAGTGAGTTTCTTTGCTGTGGTGTTCTTCTGGGGAGCAGCAAGGCAGTGAATAACCATAACTGCTTTGGCCTGCTGTGCGTGTGTACTGATGTATTTTGGTGCATATGATAAGAACAATGAATTTCTGCAGGATGCATAGTAAATACCATTGCTGGAGAAGTGTGTGCAGGGCAACGGAGCTCCTTCTTGCACTGAGTGGTTCTGAACCTATCAAGGCATTCCTCTGAAGTGGTCTCACATTAGGCCATGTAATGTCTAAGACTAAACCCAAGTGATGCTGCAAGCATTGCTGTGGCCATGTAGTGTGCAAAATGTGTCTTGGGCTGGGATTTGGTGTAACTTACCTTTGCCTACCATTGTCCCTGCTGCCAGTGCCACAGGCACACATCCACCTTCTAGGAGTTCAGCTGAGTCCAAGGTGTCCTTGCTGCTTCCCAGCACCTGCTTTGGAAATGAATCTTGGGTTTTTTTACAGGCCCTAATAGCAACACAGTCTGAGGATGTCTCAGGTAGCTTTTCTTCTGCCAAAATACTCAATAGCATTCCCTACCTCTGGGTTACCTCCCTTGAGGACTTTGGTTGCTTTTATAGAAATATGGCTGATGAATGTTGTCCAGGAAAGCATTTTTTTGGTGTCATATGGAGCATTCACTGCTACACCACCAAAACTGCTTTTGACTCCTGTAAATTGCTGGGAGAGGCATTTGATGGTCTTCTGTAACTCACCTTGTTATGCAAGTGCTGGCTGTACACAGAGTCCTTCTTATCGTTATAGATTCCTATCAAGTCCATCATGAAGGGGCACCCGCTTCTTGTTCAACTTGATTTGAGGCACAGGAAAAAAAGGAGGCTCCTTAAGGCCTGGTTTGTTGCTTATTTGAGGACAAACTGTAGGTCAGTCGGGGATTTTTCTGTTTGTGCCTGAAAAGGGATAAACTTGATGTACAGAGCTGCTGGTAATAGTCAGACATCCTCAGCTGCCTGTAGAAAATCTGCATTTTTGCAATGCTCTGTGCTGCTGCTGTTTCCTCGCTGTGTAGAGGCAGGTCCCCAGATGATGCTCCCCAAAACAAGCTCCCTGCAGCGTGCTGTGCTCATTTGCCTTTCGCCCTCCCCATGTGCAAGGGCACACACTGAGAGTTCTCACTGCTTTGGTGCTTTTATGACATTCGTGCAGAAATGGGAATGTGTGAGTTCAGCTGGAATCAAAATTACTGTTCTGGGGATATTTACTTTCCTCATTCTTGCCTAGGGAGGTAAAAAAATTTACCAGAATATCTCCTTTCCTAGGTATTTATTAAAGGTAAAGCTTTAAGCACAATGTAGTGCATCCTTACAGAAGATAGGTTCATTAGCTTAAACATTAACATCAAGAACTAAACATATAACAATATTCTTCTTAGTGTTTTGTTCATTTCTTTGGGGTTTAGCATTATCTTCTCATTCTTAAGTTTTTCCGTTTCCTTGCGATTTTCCTTCAATACATTGAGTTTTCCAAAGGCAATATAAGCATAGAAGAATCATGTTTTGCATAGTTGAATAGTGATTGAGGACTCTTTCTGTAAGTCAAGTAGAATTAAGTAGAACAGTAGTCTTATTTGTACCTAGAACATTTGAAGTATAAACAGGATGCAGTGAATACCAAAAATAAAAGAAGAATAGCTAAATTACAATTATTCTTCGGAGTTTGAGTAAGGGACGTAGTAATTCTACCTGCTGGAGTTCTCAGGTCAGTCATTTTTTATGCTAGGATTTTCTAATGCTATACTAATGTAGTTCTGGTTAAAATCCCTTCCTCAAACTCTTAAGGTGGGCTCAGGTTACCATAGCTCAGAACAGTTTGATAAAGAATTTTATTGCTCATCTTCCTCAGTCAAAGATCCTAACATTTGCAAACTTACATAATGAGGCACAGGAATATTCAGAAAAGTGATTGCTAATGCATCTATTCTTTATTAAAAAATATGAAGCAAAAATACGTTTTGCTGAACATGCTGGAAAAATTTATTAGGACAATACTTCTGTTAATTATTGGTTTTTTTGTCTTTTCATGTATTTGATGTAACTATACAGTCAGTTGTACTGATCTCTTGTGCAGCTGGGAAACACCTGAAAGAAAAGGACAGAAAAGTGTGCCCTTTTATTCACTCAAGTAGATTTGGCACAGTCATGTGACAGCCTAAAGGCTTCCTGCACAAACAAGTCAGGTTGCTTCAGTCAGGAATCTTTTTCAGGCCAAAAGCAGGGGAAGCTCAGTTTAAAAAAGGGAAAAAGGAAAAATAAAGAGTATTCAGATTAAAACTATGGCAAATTCTAATAAAGTTTTCTAGTGAAACCCTTTAAATGTTTGTTTGCAAGGCTCTGGCGTTGGATTGCAACCAAGAAATGGCAGCTTCAATATCCAGCTATACTGGATTGTTAAAAAGCTAAAGAACATGAATTTAACTAAGGGAAACAGCACTCTTTCCATACCAGAATATACTGATATCTTTGTAGGAGCAAATACAACTTTAATAGGGAATCATAGAATCTTTATGTTGGAAAAGACCTTTGTGACCATCGAGTCCAAGCATTAACCCAGCACTGCCAAGTGCCCCACTAAAGCATGTCCCCAGGTGTCGCATCTACACGTTTTAAAATACCTCCAGGGATGGGGACTCACCACTGCCCTGCTCAGGTTCATGTTCTACGTGTTGAATAAGAAGGTAGCATTAGGATAAAAATTCTGGTGGTGGATCTGCAATCATTACTCTAAAAGCTACATTATTTATTGAAAGACCATTACAATACTGATGAGAAGAAGCATGACTAAAGTTGGAAAGGTCAAAATGTAGTGAAAATTCATTGTGATCCTGAGTTTAATACGATACGTACAATGTTTCTGTGGAAGTCAGACAAGTGATATTGGGGATTACTAGGAATCAACCACAAGTGATTAATTGAACATAATGACCTTTGTTACATTTCGTACAAGTTTGCTACTTAAAAAGGGCTAAGCTGGAATTCCTGGAAGTGGTAATTCACTCTTTATGCATGACTTGATTTTCTTTTCTCACTTATTTTGATGAGGTGGCATAGTCTTTTACATTGTGTTCTTGCCAGCAACATCTAGTAATTCATTACACCAGCAAGAATGCCAACTGAGATATTACATTTTTTTTCTGGCTGGTGAGGTGATATCTATCACAAAGAAATCTAGATACTGGAAGAGGAAATCTAGATTGGAAAGTAGTACATTACTTACTATGGATTGTGCTAGTTACAGAAAGGAAGATTGTTCTCAAGTCCTAGTGTGTCAGATGAAACTGCAGTTATTTAGTACATCTGAAAATCAGACAAAAGGAATGTAAAATTGGAAAAAGTGTTATTTCAAAGAGAGTCACTGTCCCTAGTCACCACTAGGACTTCATTTCAAAGGTAATTTAAATTAAAGTAATTTCGTCCAGTTCAACACTTGGCAGTTACTATTGTTTGTCTGAGGACTCTGGCAACACTTATCTTCAATACTGTTAATTTTAGTGGCCTTGAATGCAAGAATTTAAGTTCACTATCTCATCAAAGGACTGGCTTCTTAATCTATAAAATCTCACTACTGTGAGTCAATATAAACCATAGACCGTAGTTATTAGAAAATTTATGATAATGTACAGATTTGAACTTGCCATGTTAACATTTATGATGCCAGGTAGAAATTAAAAGTCCTTTTAGAACTATTTTTATGTAAGTTAGACAATAATTCTTTTTTTTTTTAACACTATCAAATCTGGTAAATAATTTACACAAGTTCTTTGCTGTAAAAATAGACCTCCAGAAGGAAGCATTTAATTTCATTTACATTGCTATTGTTCAGAACATAGATAGTAGGAGGTATACTGACATATTCATAAGTGATCCAGCATCTGCTGGGGAAAAGGAAAACAATTTAGAGATTTAAATCCTTTTATTCATCCAAAAGAGCATTTAGTCTCAACAGCAGAAAATAAATGAAAAAATAAATGTAATTGTTGGAAAAGTTAAAATAATTTCAGTCTTTGTTGGTTTTTTGTTGGTTTTTGTTTTGTTTTCAACTTAGGGATGCAAAAAATTATGTTGTTCTCCCCGATAGGTATCTTACAAAAATGTACAGAAAAATCTTTCAGTCATGGGTATAATAATCAGTTCACTGTTAGCAAAAGAATGGGTAGTACTGAGTAACTTCAATCCTTTTTGTATCCTTGTCATGGGAGAAAGACCTATATTGAAGCATAAACAGAGCATGCCTTGGAGGAAAGTGTAGTCATTGCCTAATTGAATATACAATTTATTTTATCATTCATTTGAATGTATCTTTCATTTTATTGGGAAAGAAAAACCCTACCTAACCCATCCTCTGGTGTGCATGCTCATTATTTTAGAATTAAGACCTTCTGTTGCTTAAGTGCTTGTACATAGAAGCACAAACACATCTAAATTTACTCTCCTGTGTAGGCCAATTGAATTAACGTGGCTGCACATTTGAATAATTTAAAAATGCACATAATGATCAGTAGAACCAGGACTCATAATTTCTTTCAGAAATCACATGTAACTATTCACTTGAGAAAGTAATTTATAATTTTCTTGATAAACATGGAGAATCAGGCAAATGGAAGGATCCAAAAAGTTGAAGAGTGCTAATATTTTTTTGAAATAGTGTAGTTTGTATATCAAGACCAAGAGGCCAATTTCTATATGCATGATTCAAATTACTTGATAAAGAAATAACAATGCTTCCCTCCAGCTGAGTGAATGATGTACAAGTCATTAATTAAAAATACATATAAAATTATGTATTCTAAATACATTTTTTTATTCTTAAGTGTGTTCTTCTCTTAAATCAGTTCCTTCAGAATAGATTTATATCTGAATATTCATGGCACACTGCAAAACAATTTAATTAAAAATGATCACTTTTTTCTTTCTCTTTCCAGTTCAACAGAAGAGCAGTTTCACTGGCAAACACAAGGTAATGTACCTATCTACATATATGTATTACTGACATTCTCTCCCAGAAAGATCATTTTTTACCTAAAGAAGATGAGGGGGGGAAAGCACATTGATGTGTGTGGAGGTTTTTGTTGGGGTTTTTGTGTGTTTTTTCTCATTGCTAGTGTGTGAAAACTGTACTTAAAAAGTGACAAGATTTGGCAAAAGTTTTTAGGATTGACAAAAAGTACACTGAAACTAAGTAGACTTTTGAGAAGGAGCATTGCTAAATGAGTCTCTGGCTTTTTTTACTAGTAGACCTAAATATTCTCATTTTACTTTTATTAATCCAAGGCCTTACTTTCAAAGGATGACACAATTTTCAGTATGGCCAGTGTCCTGGGAATGTGTGGCCTCCATTCCTTCAGCTGATGAGCTGTGAATGCTTAGACACATATAACTGGTTTTAGCTTTTGTCTTGTATATAGTTTTACCTTTTTGGCCTTCTTTTACGTTTTTATGTTGTTAATTTTATTACAGATGGTCAGAAGGATATAGAAGATGAACTCACCACTGGTCTGGAGCTGGTGGACTCCTGTATTAGATCACTGCAGGAATCAGGGATACTCGATCCACAGGACTATTCAGCCAGTGAAAGTAAGTTGCTAGAAATATATTTTCTAGAAGTCAAAAATTTCTTGCTTTAAAACTGAATGCATGTCTTTAAGTGCTGCTAGTTTTTTGGGGAAAAACAAGCACATGAAATGTATTTTAAGGAAAATATTTTCTAAGTGCAATGTTGCTGTATTATACTATAAGGTCATGTTACAAAATTTCAGCATCACCACCATAAAAACAACATTCAAACAGCAATTTTTCAGTATCCAAAGGTAATAAAATGAAACATACTGGGTGGCTGTGAGGAAGTCTGATGTGTGATTGTAACCACTTGGCCAGGTAGCTGGTAACTCCTTACGACTAAAATTTTCTTGTGGATACACATACAGGAATAAGTGCACTTAAAGCTGATGCACAGAACAGCAGCTGGAGCAAGAAAGATGAAGTCTTTTCTCCAAGGTTGGGTCACTGGTCACTTACCAGCTATTCTGTTTGCAGAACTGTGCAGTGAGTGGATGGATTGTTGGCTAGAAACAGCCACTGGGGAAGTGAATCAAGGCTACACAGCAGCAAAAGTGATCAAGGGACATGCCACTCCATGTGTTTGTAGAGCAGATGTCTACCAACAGTTGTGCTCATGAGTCACACTGAGACCATTTTCCAGCATGTTAACTGGTCTGTTAACAGATGTAGCACTATATGTTGAAAAAGAAGGTTAATTCCCTGTCTTTTTTCTCAGGCTTTTATCTCATATTCTGTCCCCATCTGCCACAATATAATCCCACATTCACTTCCCTGCCTCTGCAGCTCCTGACATTGGCTTTGCTTTTTTTTAGTATTCCTCTACATCTCCTTACCTCTTGCTCAGTTGATTCCTGCTATCCAGTACCTTCTGACTGAGTCACATCTTTGGAGGTGGCTGCCCAAATTCAGCTTTCTTGATATCAAAAGGGAAAATCTCCCCTTCATCTGAAAAGGCTGATGAACTGTGACAGCCACCTTCTTCAAAGCATCTCTAGCAATGACAAGTCATCACCTGCAATATGGTCATCAGGTGACAGAAGGAAGATATTGCACATTGGATACAGAATTTTAATTTGCCAGAACACTTTGCATTATTTTAAAACAAGGCTTGCTGTCAAATCCAAGCTGACAATCCTGGGACAGTAGAAAACTTTTCATTTTTCATGTGCACAAGATTTCTGGGCCAACAGTGTCCTAACACTTTTGTTATAGTTTTGCTTAATCTGAACACAGTCTGTATGATTGACATCTGTTAAAATGTTGCTTGATCTGAACAAAATGGGGAAAATGATGAAACAATGTAAGCCCTTGTTTTCGTCTTCATTTGGAGGTGAGGAGAAACAAAACAGACTAGCATGATAAGGATTGCATTCAAAATGTGATATTATTATAAAAAATGAAACTGGGTAGATGACAATAGAGGAGATTGAGAGCAGAGTGTGGCCAACTTGTATGGAGAACTGCCAAAAACTGGCTGAAGAGATGGAAACTAAGAAAAAATATATTGGAGAATGATGAAGATGGTACATGGAATGAAGTCTGTACGTGAAGGAAACTAATACTCAAGACATTTCTGGGGAGCATCACAATAAGCTAAAAGACAAATAGGAATGCAGGTAGGTAGAAAGAAGAATAAAGAACATGGGCAAATGTAAAACGGTGATGGAGAAGAGGAGGAACTGAGGTTTGTTGAAGCAGGAGGTCCATACAGAATGTTGAAAGCTGAGTTTGCTGGGCTGGACGATTTGTTTGTGGGAGCAAGAGCTAGGTGCAAAGAAAGGGAACAACAGGGTAATGAGAATGACAGCCAAGAAAAGGAAAAGTGGTATAATTATGGACAGGAAAGTAGCTGTCCCTAAGAAGCATAGGTTTGGAGAGAACAGGCAGGTGCGTGTGCTCACAGAGAAGCAGGCTTCCACACACGGCTGCATGCTTGATCTTCTGCATTGTCAGGAAGTATTTATAAAGCCTTTTGTCACAGTGCCCTTATTCCTCTGCTCTGGGCTCAGCTTGTAATAAAACTAGATTGCTATTTGCCATTTATGGGTTTAATTAAGAATCAGATCTATATGCCAAAGCTAACAGTTGCAGCTCTGCTAATCACTCATAAAAACAATTAGGATGTCATATACTGGATTTTTTTTTTCTGGTTTGAGGGACTTTTTTGAATTTCGAGTAAAATGTTACAAGCACATCAGACAGGTAAAATGTTACTGTTTTAAAAGTCAAAAGTACAAAAGTCAAGGTTGTCCGTACAGCATAATTGGAATTTCTTATCAATGCCGTAGAAAACAATTACTATAATGCCCTATTTTGTACATTTTCTGTCCATGCCTCATTTACCCCAAGTTGAGGCTCAAATTGCAGTAGCACACTAGAGGGGAGAATGCGTCTGACTTCTGTAAGCAACAAGTAGAACACACATACACAATGAAAACAAAAGTCTCATATTTACTTAAAATGTTATTGTGTCCCTCCTTTGTGTCCTAAAGCTTTCCTATTAGAGTTGTGAAATTGTTCCAAGTATTTTCTGCTGATACATAGTTTTAGGTGTTCCCAGTTAGTTGTGCTGAGAACAAACGGTTGTAACAGAACACAGTGAGAGCACAGTCTCAAATATTTGAAGCATGATACAAAGAGGAAGTTTAAAGCTCACTTTGTAATGTCTCAAACACAGTATTTGCATTTCCTAGACACTTCAGTTCTTAATCCTTTCAATTTTGAAATAGGAAGTGAGATCTATATAAATGTTTCACTTTACAGGTATTCAAAAAATCACCATTTGTGATATATCTGAAGTAAACGTTGAGTGCTGTAGAATTATCCACTAGGGTGCTTTTTTTTTTTCTTTGTATTGAACATTTTTCAATGGAAACCTGATGTGATGCAGTAAAAAAGACAGAACCATTTTGCATTGTGTGCACTGGCCGTAAGGCAAGGAAGGAGGTGAAGAGCGATGACTCAGAAAAGAAAACTTAGTCTGGCATTTTCTAACTTTTGAGCTCCCAGTTTGACAATTTTTCTTGTGTTTACTTCTCTGCAGTTTGACTGCAAAACTGCATTTTAGGTAACAAGACTGACTCTGAGGAGAGCATTTCCTGCCTGCCATGCATTTGAAGCAGATTTTTTGAAATCATCATATGAAAGCCTGGCCAGTGATGTGGCCACAGCTTCCTTTTCTGAACTGTGTGCATCTAGTCTAATGACTTAATCTATCAGTAGCCCTGTCTTTGTAGAGGATTAGTGTGTCTCTACTCAGAATCTTTACTATTTGGTTTCACGCACTCTGATTTTCTCAGACTTAGTTTTAAAAAGTTGTCACATAGCAGTGAGCTGTTACAATACTCTAAATCCCAAACATCACTTCACATGTGCTGTTCCTTTAGTAGCAAATAAAAGCCATGAAAAAAAGGCTAATGGGACAAGTCACATGAAAGGGGCTTACACAGGAGGGGCTCTGTATTGCTAATAGAGATGCTCGCTAATTATCTTTACGGAGTGTGAATCAGCAAATGTAAAAATCCTTAAGTATATAAGACTTCTTTATTTGGTGAAGTGAAAGCAAAGTGATCACTGGTTTTAAAGTAATTATTATCAGGCAGGCAGATTCACAACTGCTGCAAGCTCTCATACAAGCTTCTGTGGTGGAGCTGACCCTGAGATGAGGTTATGTGCAACCAAGGGGAGCTCCTGCCCTGTCCCCCACCTCTTTCTTCTGTCCCAACTCAGTGTTAGTTGTCCTCCTCATACCATGTGCTTCCAGCTGCAGCCGGCAGACTAAGAGTCAGGAAACTTCCAGAATTGCACAAGAAACTGCATCTGACTGGAGCCTGCATCTCCATGGTCCAGTTCCCCATGCTGCAGTGATTCCTCATTATCTCTGTGTAGCTCTAGATCTGTCAAGACCATGTCACTCCAGTTTACATCAAACATGTCATAGTTTTCTGGCCTCAGAGGAGCATTCGGCCTGTCCTGGGTGTTCCTGGGGATCATCAGCAGAACAACAGTGGTCCACACATCCCCTCAGTCCCCGAGGGAGGGCACATACAGTGCTAGTGTCAGTAGACATCAGGTACAGAGGGTCCAGGGGACACCCTGAGGGTACTCAATCCATCTTCCTCCCTGCTCTACATTGCTGTAACACCCAGCTTGCCTGGCTGCACCTCTCTGAAAACATTCTTTCCTTCTGCCATTATCTTTTTCTAACAGGAACTCAAAAGTACTGCTTTTGCATAAATAAAGATAGTAACTGTCACCTTAAATAGGGTCAGGGGAAAGACCAGTGGTGTGAGAGCCAATGTAATCATATATAAGATGCTGGAAATGAGTCATGGAAGAGGAATGGGAATGCACAGTAAATGCAGGACCTGAAATCACTGGGTGAGGAAACATGCAGAGGAACAAAATTTAGTTCAGAGCAGAGTTATCTCATTAGTGATGTTTCAAGAGACACAGCAATACTGAACAGTGCATGTAGCTCAGAAAAGGTGTTTTCATGGCAGAGTGGTTTAATCTCGTGAGGAAAGGCATGTGAAAATAAATTTTATGAGGGCTGAGTATGCACTGTGGAGACGATAAGTTAATATTTCTGACTAGAAATCTTGGAAAAATGCAGGCTAAAAGAAGCAAGACATTATTTCCTCCCCTTCCCATCACTGCACCACTATCTCAAAATCACACAACTACTTCACATCCATTCCTTTTACTACCTTGTCAGTGCACGTCCTTTTTTGGTTTTGTTTTGTTTTTTTTCCTTTTTTCCACTCACATTATATGTAAGAACAATTGAAAAGGTGGAAAACTGCATGGAAGGAAGGAGAGCAAACACAGATATACAGCTGTCTGAGTTAAGAAGATTGGTTGCTGAGGACATTTGTCATTAAGGTTTAATAAGGTTGCAGTCTGGCCTGCAGATGAGTGGGAAAGGTCCTGATGAACTGCCTGAGGCCTCCAGATGTCAGTCCTCTGTGACAGAGAAACTGGAGTCCTCTAAGCAGTTGTTAAGACCAAACTACCTTTTCCTGATGATGTTTGCAAAATTGCAGTTTACAGATGGGTAGTGTAAGGTAAAAGTGGAACAAGAGGAAAAGTTGGTTCTATATTTCTTTCCCTTCTATTAGTTTCTCTGTCCCCCTATTCCTGTGGGTCACTAGCGTGCCACATTAGAGGATTGACATGACACTGTCATCAAAACAATTTCAACATAATTAGCTGAAGCTCACTGAGTCTTTACAGAATGCACTGCATCCTTGCAGTCTACAGCGGTGGAGACAGGCAGTGGTTTTTCCTTCTGTCATGCCATTAGCAAAAGGAGGGTTAGCAGACTTCTAAGATTACTGAGCAAATCCATTGGTACTTTCTTCCTAGCTTAAACCACAGGCTCAAATGTCTGCTAATACAGAAGTCTCTAATTTTTATTTAAGTTATCTATTCTTAAATCTTCCATCCTTTTTCCTTTGCTTCAGCCTCCACAAAATGACCATAGGACTGGTCTTTAAAGGATTATTGGGCAGATTTATGAAGCTTTCGGTGTTTATGTTTCTAAGTGAAACACAATAATTTCATTATTTTTCACTTGGCTTCATCACTTCATTTGGCAACCTTCCTTGCTTGCTCTCTAAATCAACAGTACAGACTGCAGGAACAGAGCTCTCATTGACATGGATCAGAAAACTTTCTGCATAGTTCTCCCCATTGTCTTGATAATTTTTAAATGCTCATTTTTAATTTCAGTTTGTAATTTTTTTTAGAACAAGCAGTTTCTATTAGGATTGCAGTTTTTCCCACACAACATTGCCAGTACTCCAGATGAATTTTTTTCCCCACATTTTCTGGATACATATTTTTATTTGTGACTGTGACCCTGTTGTCCTGGTGCTCAGGATTAATTGCAGAATTCAGAGTACTGATAAGGGAATAAATACAATGCAGGTTTAATAATGCCATCTTCTTGGCTAAGGCCATTTCATAATACACTTCACAGATGCTACATATTGACAGAAATGCAGGCAATTAAGAGTGTCCAAGTTCTTCTGAGGTAGAAAAATAATGGCTTACCACTCTGGTCTCAATCCCACAATATATTAACTCTTTTAGTCATTTGAAACTATTTGCCCCAAATGTAGCACAAACATGTAGCAGTACCATTTAGGTGCTGGGATTTTTCCCCTCTGAAGAATGAATTATGTTACAACAACATTTTACCACATGAAATTATATACAGATGTTGCATTAGACAGATGTGGATTTCACTTAAAACCCCTGTCTAATTATGAGGCTGAAAAGGTAGGCTAAACTCCTAATTTATTCTCTTAATTCACTTTTGTTCCAGCAATTTTTGGTACTAAGAGAGATCCTCCTTACCCAGTGGGAAGCAGATGTCCCAGCTTGAAAAAGGCACTCCTTGTTCAACCTGTATGATTTTCAGCTTTTATCAGCTGATTTTATTATAGATACTGAAAATAGATTGAAACAAAAAGGCACTGTTTACACAATGAATGTGTAAAAGGATGTCTGTTTATGTGTTTTCCATCCCATAGCTCTTGCTTTGTGAAATTGCCACCTGTCAGATGGCTGGACATGCTCAATGAGATGAAATTTGGCAACAGTGGACATCACAGTTTTTGACAGATAAAGTTATTTCCATTTCATTATCTGCTCTGAGAGCCAGGGCTATCCAGTTTAGTCATTCTTTATGCACACAAGAGAGGTGTTCTTGTGGGATCTCCTGGTAAACATACACATTATTAAAATCATATGCTCTTTGAGTATGTTTCCGAGCTGAAAAACCTATAGAAGCGTGCATGCCCCTCCTTCATTTCAGGATCAGAGTCTTAGGAGTAGAAGTGGCATAAGTATCTAACACAGGGTACACTATCTTTCTGTCTGCTGCATTAATGCTAACCTGGCAGTGTCTGACTCAACAATTCATAGCTCCAGATAAATCTCTCTGAGTATGAAGTCTGATGAAATTTTGATTTATTATGGAAACATCTGTCAGTATTGTAATATATTTAGGGTAAATATTTATGGTTGGACATTTTGGATGCCTCTCTTTACTCCATTCATCTCTTCTAAAACAAGCCTTTGGCCAATCTTCGCTTCAAAACTTTGGGGTTTTAAAGTCATCTTTGCGCAATTTGTAATGGAGTAAATCTCTGAAAGGGGGACGCCAGTTTTCAGAGGGTGGTTTTACATTTGTCCATTGTGTGTTCTCACAGAGAAAGTTGTAAAGGAAACGTCTCAACTGTGAGTCAAATTCAGTCTTTTAAAGTAGGTCTTAAATATGTAGATTTCTTAGAAATGGGGATAAGATGTTGTTTCCTTTACCCATCTCCCCTTTTTGGCCCTAGTCACCCTAAGTGTGAGCATGAAATAACTATTAAGTCATTTAACGTTGTAATAGCCACTGGCTGATCACAACCAGAGACCTGCTTTCCAGGGGCAATACTCAGCAGGAGATGAATGTCTTTACAAAATAGCTGATAATGAAAAGCTCCTGTAGATTCATTGCTACACCCCACTAAGACATTAGGATTTGATGAAATGAAGCTGGATCTAGTGCTGCTGAGAGCCATCTCTTACATCTCAGCCTCAGTGTTTACAGCCAGTGCTGCCTCAGGAAATGCTCCATCAGCACTAAGTGCCCTTAGCTTGGACTCTATTGAATATTTTCATTCTCTGTCACAGGCAGAGCTCTAAGGCATTGAGAACAGCACCAGAAGAAGAGATGTAGCTCAAACACTGTCCTGCAGTACTCCATCACCTCTGCCTTTCTGGGTACCAAGACGGTATAACAGGCACATCTTTGTGACTGACATATCCCATCCTGGTAAATTCATGTCCGTGTTCTTACTTTAAGAGCACGAGTGAAGTTTTCCTTTTTGGCTGTTTCCCATACGCAAGTAGGAAAACAAAGGCAGGAGCAGAGTCACAGTATGGGCTTTTACCACCAGGATTCCTGACAGACTTTGGTGTCTACTTCAGAAGGGACTCAGGTCCAGCTATCTTGTTACTCTTTGGTTTGCTGCCTGTCTTCAAGTTCATGTGTGATTGTTGCAAGCAGGAAACTTGGTGAAAGCTGAATGAACCATGAATGAACCATCAATGTTCAGGGAAGCAGTTTATGCTTTCCCTGATTTCCTCAGAGGTGGCACAGAAGTTGCTGTGGGCACCCTCCTGTGCTTAGCTTCAATCATCTCAATTCTTCTGCAGCCTTCTATAGATTGGTAGATGCCTGGGTGAGTTTATAGGCTTCCAGGGGGAAAGCACTAGAAGCCACTGGCAGAAATGCTGTTCAAAACTGATAGCCCAGTACATGCCCTTATTGTTGGACCTAAACTTCTGCAGGCTGCCTCTTGCCATTTCCTCTCCTCAGGAAGTTCTCCAGCTGGAGACACTCACACCGTTGTAACATCCACCCTCCTCCCTTCCTATGCTCTCTTGTCTTTTCTTAGTGCACCATCTTTCCCTAAACCACCCATTTTCTGTCTTACCACATCCTTGTCCTTTGCGTCCTTTCTTGTTTCAATTCCCGTCTTTCCTTTTATCATTTTCCTTTATCTTCTATTTTTTTGCATGGCACGCAATAAAGCCTTAGTGCTTGTCCCCAAAACAGATGATCATTCATCCGCAAAGCCAAAAAAAAAAAAAAATCCATCAAAACTCCCCAAAACCCACACACATTTTCTGCATATAAGTGACCTTGCTATCCTGACTTTTCACATGCTTTCCCATTAACTAGAAGGAAACCCAGATTGTGCATTGCTGTGTCATGTTGGGAATCCAGAGGTAGCACTATGAGAACATTGCCACTAATGAATTTCTAATTTCCCTCAATTTCTGCGAAGCAGCCTACAGGCTGAATTTTTGTTTTAATGTGCTGTGACCTATAACATGGATTTTCTTGGAGTTTCCTTATATCTGCAAGATGAAACGTGTTTGTATATAAATTCCATACTGATAGCACAGTATTACATTGTATCTCTGAACTTGTCCTATGATTAATGTGATTTTGGTATCTGGTGTCATTTAATGCTGTGCAACTGCCTTAAAATCCATGCCTAAGGAAAACAACCCCTCACAATCTAGCTTTAGTACAGAACAGAAAAAAAAAAACCAAAAAAAAAAAGCAAAAAAAACCCCAAAAAAAACCAGCAGTAACAGCAGGTAAGACATACGTGGAGGGGGGAAATGGAAAGATGAGAGTCAAGACCAGGACAGCAGAAACAATTAGCGGCAATATCAAAGATGGATAGGAGGTAATGATCAGTTTGTAATGCTTAGTCTGTGTCAAACACAAATCCTTTACATGCAACCAGGTGTTTCCTCATCCACTGCAGGAAGCAGCTACTGAAACTCGTTAGGAAATGACAGTGACTTATAGTAGCATCTGTAGGAGCAGAACAAAGAAAGGCTTTTGGCATCCGAACCTACAGCGCAAAAGAACATCAGTAAATATTGTGCCTGTAGTATGGGCCAGGAAACAAATGCACCCACATCCCCACGACAGACTGATAAACCACTCACCCTGCTCCTGCCTCAGTGGCAATGCCAGTGCCTGCACACTCAGCTCAGTCCAGAGTGCCAAGAGCCACAGAATTCTGGGATCTGCCGATGCCAGCTTGTGAGCATAAGCATTGTGGAGAGGCAGCCCTGGAAAAAGAGGTAGTTGGCTTGTTGGCCTATGTAAAATGATGTATGTGGAAGATAAAATTTTGGCAGGTATGGATTTGGGTTTGATTTCTGTTGTGCTACATGCAGTTTACACAGCTCTCAATCAAGTAGGATTTTTGTGACTTCTGTGGTAACGCAGATTAGGGAGCTGCTTCCATTTTTTCCATTCTGGCCTTATAAATGGAGAAATACATTTTCTCAGGACAGTGTGAGAGCAGAGAGTGGTGCACATTTGTGTGGATACAGAGAAAGAAAGCAGAAGGGTATACTTTCTGGTTTATGGCAGAGGAGGTTTTGGCAGATGAAAAAGATTGTAATAAAATTTTGACCTTTTTGACTTAGTTTTTAATTGACTTCTGCGGCAGAGCTAAGCACATTCTGAACTGCCTCACCTCAGAGACCAAATAGTCATTTTCTTTTGTGGACAGAAAAGATTCAGGATTTAAGCCTGTCAAAGGTCTGGAAAAAATGGACTTCTGCTTTGCACAAGAAGAGGAAACCTGTTTTGTGCTAGTAGTTAAGTTCATAGAACAACATAATAGTGTAATAGATCTGCTGATATCTTTTGTATTAGATCCATATATCTATGAGGGGTTTCATGGGCTTTTATAATCAGAAGCTGTTGGGCACTTTTTTTTCAGCAGTCTAATTTAGGTCTATCAGAGGAGATTTGTCTGTTCATTTTCTTTTTGAATAATGCATTTAGCTTCCATGTGCATCATGTTTGTGGGATGTCTATAAACATCTGATTTTATTTCCTAGTAATGACAAGGGAACACATTAGTTTAGCACTGTTGATAGCAATTTTAGGCTGTGCTAGGCACAGAGGGTGACTAGAAACACTTGATGCTCGCAGCTGGTTTTCACAGGTAGAAAACACTTCAAAAAATTAGGATTTAATAATACAAAATATGTTCTTAATGTAGTCAGCCCTTTTTTTCCCTGTAAACAAAGCCCACACAACATTTTAAATATAGTTATTCCTTTAAAAGTGGGAGACTGATAATGAAAACACAAATTAAAAAATGACAATTTTTAATGCCAAAACCCAGTGTTTCTCAAATGAAAACATGGCAGTTCCTTCTGAGTTGGAGTTTCCTGTCTGTGTTGCAACATGCAGTGCCTCCTCTTGTACACAAATTTGTTCTTCTGGTCACATTCACAAATGTATCGAATCTCATTAAGGAGCCCCACTCAGGTACTGTTCTCCTGTGGTTCCAGGTGATCTCTTAATAGAGAATGTGCTTCTCTTACAGTGAAGTATTCTACCACTCCTAGTGTTGCACAATGTCACAGAAGCAGCAAGCAGCATCAGAAAGGCTTGAGGATACTCTTTTTCCTCTTTTTGTCTTCTCTAATGCAGAAATGTAATGTAGTTATCATCCTTGCTCCCCATCTTGTTCTTGTATTGTGTCTATCTATTGCTGCAATAAAGCTCATTGTCCTAATGGCCAATGATAAAATTATCTTGTTCAGAGACCATATGATTTCGATATCTGCAGGGTTTAGCAAATAATTTCATAAAATATGATTAATCTTCTACCAAAAAAAAATTGTTTTAATCTTGGGGTCAATTAAAAACCTGCATTAATAGGGTTATCCTTGGTTTTAAACTCAATTGAGGATAGATTTTCTGTTAAAAACCAAAACAAGCAAACAGAAGAAAAAGACAAGGCCACCTTCTGTATTCTGAGCTTAAATATGTATAGATCTGTTCTTGCTCACTGCATGTATTTCAGTCCTGGTCTGCAGCATATTCAGGAATTTCTCTCATTAGTAATAGAACTCCAGATTTTTCCTACTGTCAAACATTACCTGGTATTGCTTATGAAAGAAGATCTGGCTGGTTTTACATTTCATACAAACATCTGGAGTAATGCTATGCATGAGATGGTATAAAAAGCAAAATACACACAATCTGACATTACCCTATCATGTCAGGATGCTTAAGCTTTGCTATGTTATCTTATTCTATGAGGTTTAAAAAAAACAATCTTCCAGGAATAAAAAAAGAAATATTTACTGTTGGGATGGAATGCAAACGTTTTTTTTTTTTTCTATGCCCTTCAAGTCTTATACTTTTCCACTACTTCTTGTGGACATTTATGGTGCTTTGCTATCCCTTGGAGTAGAGATTTATTATTTCAAATCCTAGAATATGCTTCTGTTTTCTTCTTACAGTATTGGCAGAAGTGTTACCTTGTGTAAAAAGCATAAGATAATCAGCTAATGAAACTAGTTTCTATTTCCAGTTCACTTACTGTTGAAGTGTTTTTCATCTTTCTTTCCAATAGTAATTAGGTCAGAAGGAGAGTTAGAAGGGATATCCTTGTATTTTCCAATTCTATAATGGTATCAGCCTAGTTTTTTTGCATCATTTCTCCATATATATATCAGTTGTAGAATTCTTGGTTGAAAATGAACTTATTCCACACTTGTGCATGCATTCCACAAAATCCTATTTTCCAGTACCTAAGAATACATTCTATAGCAGTACTAAAGACCTTTTCTGTATTTGTAGGTAGAACATAGCCCTCTTAATGCTGATAGAGCATGGCATTGCATATAAATTACTTTCCTTTTTTGTAAAACAGGTTTGTTTTCAGTGTACCCATTTAAGATTTGCTGCCTCTCATCTAAAGAGATGTGTTTGGTTCATAACAAGGGAGCTGCTTGTGATTAAGCATTTAAAGTATTACCATTTATTTCTTCCTTTTAAGTATGCAGATGGTGTTCCCCTTCTTGGCCTCCCCCTGCCTTTTTTTGCCCTTCAACTTTCTTCATTTCTAGGGTATGGAATTCCTTTGCAGCCTTTGCATTTTTTCCTGTAATATAAAGCTACTGATACATTTAATATCTCCTAGAAGGTAGATGTTGAACTATTTTCCTAGACCTATTCTAGTTCTAGTCTAAGATTTGGAGGGAGAATGGCTACCATGCTTATTAATGTTGTTATAGGAGAGCTGCTTGTTATCTTCTATTTAAGGTCAGACTAACAGGGGCCTTGAAAATCCTTCTTTTGCTACAGAATCTGTTTGACCAGTTGCAGCTGACAAGTTGTGTTTCCAACTGCAGATCTTAAGTTTTGCCTTGGTTAAATCTCTTCCTTTTCTAATTAAGATAATGTCTTCTTTTTATGATTGCCACAAAGTTCTGTCATCTAGTTCCCAAGGACTTTCCTTATTGCCCCGTGCCTCTGCATTTCTCACAACTTCCCTGGAGACTAGAAAATGGAGAAGGTCTGTACCTATGTGGCATTGTCACTGCTTTTTGCCACATAGGTACTTGCAGGACCTCCCTTCTGCTCACTAAATTCCTCCACTTCCAAAACCATCCTAAATCATCATGGCAAGAGAGAGTTTCTTCAAAGAATGTTTCAGATGACCTCAAAAATAGGACATAGTGCAATGGAGGGTGTTAAAACAGACAAATAAGTGTTCTTTACCCTTCTGATTTGGAAGGAAAGTTTACTCCTCATTCTAGGTGGAGCAGTTTAATTCTGGGAGCAGGACTTGGAAAACAGGATGTACGAGTGAGATGCCAAAGAATTTAGTATCACCAGGAACAGGTCTGTCCACCTTGTCATTAACTAGCATCACCTCTTCTCTAATGCCAGATACTGTGGAAGGACACGAGCAGGTTACCATCAGAAACTCTCTCTTGTTATGCTGGTTTTTTTTTTTAATTATCCATTCCTTTGCAAAATGGGGCAACAAATAGAACTCAGCTTTAGGAGGGGTTGGCAACTGCTTAGTCAAAGTACAGACACTTTAATGAACTAACAAAAAAGTGGCTTGTAGGGTAAGAATCGATATTTTGCACTCAAACTAAATGACCTGGGAGGCAGAAGAAATAAGTAAGTGATGACTTTTTGGTATTTGAGATCCTTAATTAGGCATATACTAACCATTAGGAGGTGGCTCCTCTCAATGGGATGTGAGGCACCTCAACCTATTACCTCTGTAAATGAATGTTTAAAGGACATTAAAGGAGTTTTGCCAGTGTTTTTCTTTCAACTGTTGTTCAAATGAGCAAAGCAGGTTGAAGAATGTGTGAAGTGATTAATTACACTAATTAAAAACACTTTATTTACACTTACTCTATAATTTATCATTACTACTTTTGTCAGTTGATCGAAGGTGAGTGAAGTGTTGTTTATAATTGGTATGGGAGCTAATTAAATGGTCGTTCAAGCACGTTTTGGTCTATTTCCTTTGTCAATTAGAACTGGCGTCGTAATAGATGACTGACCAAATGGAGATGTATAGCACAGTAGTAGTGCTACACTTGACTACTTACTTGGAGAAGCAAATGGGAAGCCAACTGAATTTAAATCTCAAGAAGAAAAAACCCTTCTCCTTTCACTTGCCTGCTATTTTTGTTTGTAAGTTCATATGAAAAACTCAGGTAGCAAACATGCAATTACCTCACGGAGGGTGACTAGGTAGACGTTTCTGTTGTTTGTACTGTAATTTTTTTAGCCAATTCAGAGGTAATTATTGCATAGATTTAGAATGCTGAATTAATCATACCAATATTTTGCAATAATATAGCTCTGTATGTGACTTGTCATTATCTGGTATTTATTTTATAATGGAAAAACTACCAGATAACGTATTATTGAATACTTGTTCCACACTGAATTCTGCTCTGTAGTGTAACACATTAATCCTGTTTCATAAATCAGCATTTTTATATGTTTTTTTTGTTTGTTTTGGAGATTGACCATATTATACAGTATTATCTTGAATTGCTAAATACTATGAAGCTAAAATGGTTGAAGTATTCCCTAAGATACTGTGGTCTAAGGATTAGAAAATGGGAGCAACTTTTCAGATGTTTGACAGGCAGACACTGGGGATAGATTGTCAGTGATACCCCCAAGAGAGCAATTTCTGTTGTTTCTTTTTGGGAGTTCCTCCTTTACAAGAAACCCACACTCATCTGACTATTTAGCTTTGTGACACAGCAATGGTGCTACAATGTAACAGAAAAATTATAAAGATCTCTGAGTACGTAATAGAGTTAATCCACTCTCCTGCAGCCTTAACTTGCTCTCCTGTAGTTTAAATATGTATCACAAATACTGATTGTACTTAAATCTTATCAGACTTTCCCTTGGGAAACTGTCCTTAAGAAAAAAGGGGTCCTGCTAGGCTGGACACAGTTAAAGAAGGAAATCTTAATGGCACAGTAGTAGGCCATCCTTATATGCCAAAAGATGAGCTGATGGGGAAGAAGACCAGCCTGGCTGAAGAGGGAGCTTTTGCTGGAACTCAGGGGGAAAAGGAGAGTTTATGACCTTTGGAAGAAGAGGTAGGCAACTCAGGAAGACTACAAAGATGTCATTTGGTCATGCAGAGAGAAAATGAGAAAGGCAAAAGCTCACTAGAACTCAATCTGTTAACTGCTGTGAAAGATAATAAAATGTGTTTATATAACTACATTAACAACAAAAGGAGGGCCAAGGAAAATCTCCATCCATTATTGGATTTGGCAGGAGGGGGAGCATTGCCAATGCCATTATTGGATTCGGGCAGGAGGGGGAACAAGGTTGAGGTATTTAATGTCTTCTTTGCCTGAGTCTTTATCAGAAAGACCAGTTATCCTCGGAACAGTGAGACCCCTGAGCTGGTAGACAGGCATGGACAGCAGAACAGACCTGCAATGCAGGAGGGAGTTGTGAGCAACCTATTGTGCCACTTAGACACTCAAAAGTCTATATGGGGCAGGATGGGATTCACCAGAGGGTGCTGAGGGAGTTGGCAGAAGAGCTCACCAAGTCACTCTCCATCATTTATCATCAGTTATCATGATGGTTTACCAGGGAGGTCTCAGATAACAGGAGGTTGGCAGATGGGATGCCTGTCTACAAGAAGCGTTGGAAAGAGGAACTACGGGGCTGTCAGCCCAACCTTGGTGCTGGGGAAGATTATGGAACAGATTATCCTGAGTGTGATCACATGGCACATACTGGACAATCAAGGGATCAGGCCCAGCCACAACAGTTTTAGGAAAGGCAAGTCCTGTTCACCAAGCTGATCTCCTTCTAGGATCAGGTGACCTGCCTTGATTATGAGGGAAAGACTGTGGATCTAATCTACCTGGACTTCAGTAAAGCTTTTGATACTCTCTCCCACAGCATTCTCCTGGAAAAACTGGCAGCCTATGGCTTGGACTTGGGTTAAAAATTAAAATGATGGCCAGACCCAAAAAGTGGTGGTGAATGTTACTGCATCCAGTTGATGGCCAGTCAGCTGTGGCCAGGATTGGAGCCAGTCGTATTTAATATCTTTATCAACAATCTGAACAAGTAGATGGAGTGCACCCTCAGAAAGTTCATGGTTGACAACAAGTTAGGCAGGAGTGTTAATCTGCTTGAGGATAGGCAGGCTCTGCAGAGGGATCTAGGCAGGCTAGGATCAATGGGCCAAGGCCAGCTGCATGCCGTTCAACAAGGTGAATGCCAGGTCCTGCACTTTGGCCATGACAGCCTCATGCAGCTCTACAGGCTGGGGGAAGAGTGGCTGGGAAGTTGCCAGTGGAAAAGGACATGACAGGGCTGGTTGACAGCTGGCTGAGCATGATCTAGGAGTGTGTCCAGGTAGCCAATGGCATCCTGGCTTGGACCAGCAATAGTGTGGCCAGCAGGAGCAGGGCAGTGATCATCATCCTGTACTCAGCACTGGTGATGCCACACCTTAAATCATGTGTCCAGTTTTGGATCTCTCAATGCAAGAAAGACATTGAGGTGCTGGAGCATGTCCAGAGAAGGGCAGCAGAGCTGGTGAAGGGTCTGAAGCACAAGTCTTATGAGGAGCAGCTGAGGGAGCTGGGGTTTTTTAGCCTGGAGGAAGAGAGGCTCAAGGGAGACGTTATTGCTCTCTACAACTGCCAGAAAGGAGACTGTAGCCAGGTGGAGGTCAGTCCCTTCTCCCAGGCAACCACCAACAGGACAAGACTAAATGGTCTCAAGCTGCACCAGGTGAGGCTCAGGTTGGTTATCAGGAAGCATTTTTTTCACTGAAGGAGTGGTTAAGCATTGGAAGAAGCTTCCCAGGGAGGTGGTGGATCCCTGGGGGTGTTCAAGAAATGGCTGGAAGTGGCACTTGGTGCTGTGGTTTAGTTGATAAAATGGTCTTCAGTCAAAGGTTGGACTCGATGATCCTGGAGGTCTTTTTCAACCTTAACAAATCTATGATTCCATAATATGTTTGTTTTTAAAACATCACTCGTGATCTGGTAGTATCAGAAATATTAAAAATTTAATAGGATGAGCTTCATTGCCCCCCATCTCTAATCAATGTCAGTATACTGAATCAGTCTCTCAGCACTTAGAAAACTGCTTATCTTCTGACACTGGTAAGCTCCTTGGAGCCCAAGTTCCTACTGGCTTTCTTATATGAGGTACTGTTCTGCATATGACCACCACGGGCTATGATTCAGGTGAGCTCTGCTACTTGTGTGGTCACTAGAAAAGTTCTTACCCTAAGGTGAAAGGGAAGAAAACATTCAGTGACTCACCAGCTCTGACTCTCTAACAAGATTCCTGTCTTTTCAACTACTGTTGGTGCTGATGCCTATTTTTTGTAATCTCTCAATGAAGCTTCAGTCAGCATTAATGACTTTTCATTGAATCAAAATTCAATGTGTTGATGCACTTTGGTCTTTGTTGGTTTTGGTTTGATTTGGTTTTTTTTTAACTAGAACAGTATAAGCAGATACTGGGAAGTATCTTAGTATTTTGTTGTTCTGCTATATTTAAAATATTTTTGCTTGCAAACACTTGCCATTCAAGAATAATTTATTAAAAACATAAATAAAAATTAAATTTTTAGGTTGTGATTTTGTTTCCTTGGTTTGATTTTTGGTTTTTTTACCCTGAATGATATAAGAAGGAAGAGGACATGGTCTGAAGAGTGCAGAAATGACAGGCAAGATATTTTATTTTCAGAGAAAATACTGCTTTTGAAAATTAAAAAGACAAATGTTTTCATAATTTCATTTTTTTCTTCACTTTTGACCCAGTCATGAATTATAGTAGTACTTGGATTCTTTGCATCACTTTGCTTCCCGTAATCAGCTCCTACTGTGAGGTCCTTGAATTAATAATAGTCTCATCATTTAAGACCACTCACTTCCTTAGTTTGGTTTTTAAATAGCTACACTGCACCTTATTGCAGCATTGTGCATTGCATTTTCAGAAGGAAAAGCAGGGGCCTGCAGGAATCCTGCCAGTGCAGATCCCTGTCCCTCCCAGGCCAGGGGGCACAGCTCAGTCCCCGCTGTGCCATGGGGCTCACCCTGCAACCCTGGCCTCCTGCTTCCCCCAGTTCCCCCTTGGCAGAAGCATGCAGATGCTGTAGAAGCTCTCTCTCTGCTGTGGTTTGTCTGGAGCCTGGAGCTTACCAGGTGTCGCCACATTTCTCTTCACAGAGAAAAGCAAGGCACAATTCTTCCCAGAAATATTTCTGGGTTTCACATTCTCTGAACCTCAGAGAAAGGAAAAACATTTCTTATAATTTGCTGTGCCTGTGTTTGTGCCAAAGTAGAATGCAATATGGAAATTGTTTACCCAAAGTGATGGTGTTTTGTTTCCTTGGCCTATCAGGGCCAAGAGTGTGTGTGTGTGTTGGGACTGTCAGCTGACAGTCACCGGATTCTGTGCAGTTGTGTGCGGAGTTGAGTGCTTGGCAGATTCAGTTTAGATGTAATAGAGTGTAATGTAATACAGAGTAATATAGTATAATAAAGTAATTAATTAGCCTTCTGATAAGATGGAGTCAGATGCATCATTCTCTCCCCTCATCGGGGTTGCCTGCAAATACTATAACCAGGTTACACTGATGGCCACATGCAGTGCTCTCAGTGCCAAGAACCAGGCTCATCGTGCAATGTCAGACTGTTTTGTCAAATGCAGTGTCAGAGGCAGGAAGATGGCAAGTGTGGGCTTCAGTGCTGCTCTGTTTGGTAAGAGAGCACTGCCTCTGCTCTTATTCCCCATTTGGCTTGAAGTGTGCAAGGTACTCTCAGGTCTTCCACTTGTCTTAAATTAGTAAGTTTTGAAATACAAAAAATAATAGCCATATAATAACCAGCATAACTGGCAGTAAGAGGGGTGGGTAATATAAACTAAGGGAAAGGAAAAGGCTTCACGGAAAGCCCCCTCCCCTGGCTGCCTGAATGGGACACTCATTTTCCTCTAACCCTGTCAATGTCTGCCAGCACTTGAGCCTCCAAACCACAGAAGAAATTCCTGTTTCCCTTCTCTGATCCTAGAAAGGTCCTCTGCTCTCCATCACCTCTGAAGTTTCTTTGTGGGTTGGCTCCCTGATGTAAGCATATCCTCCATGTACCTCTGTTCTCTTCTTGCCTGGTCTTCTCTGCGCTCCAGCAGCTGTCCTCCACTTAAGTGCAGTTTGTGTCCCAAGCAAGACACCACCCTCTCCCTCCAGCTCCTTTCTGAGCTGGGTTACAGAGGCCAAGGTGAGCAATGTAGGGAGGCTTCCACACTGCTCTGCTCAAGGATAAGAGGAAGAGGAAGGTATTGTCTGCAGTATCTGTCCTCCAAACTGGAGACAAGTTAGAGCTGATTGCTCTGCCCTGCTCCATCATTTGAGTCAGTCCACAGAGGAGTCTCTTGCAGTATGATGGCTCTGACTCAGTTTCCTGAATTTTCACTCTTATCTCTACTATTTTAATAAAGGAGGAGAATGGCACAAACTGAATCATAGAAAAACTGGTACTGTCAACCCTAATTAATCCAACATCAATATTCTTTCACAAGGAATTTTTTTTTAATGTAGTGGTGAAAGTGTAAGAGAGAACAGGTATTTATGTCTTCCCCATAGCCTCAAATGGAAACCAAAGAGTACAAAATTTTAAAGCAATACTACAGATCATCAGTATCTGCTACACTAAATCTTATGAAGCCCGAAGTGTTTGTTTTAAATGGAACAATTGCAATAATTATGTCTTATTAAGGGAACCAGTAAGACTGAATTGTGCTCACAGTTAACTAGTGATTTCCAGTGCATAGCAAAAAATTGAGAATTTCCAGCTGCCTTAACTCTTCTGAAAGCAAATGAAAAAGAGTTGGATGAACAGAGTTTAAATTGAAGCCTGGAAGAAATGATAGATGATTGTCAAGAGCTATCAGTGTACGGGACACAAACAAACTTCTCTTCTAAGTGAACTGCAGGCTCTTTAGAAGGTTTGGTTTTACCTTCAGATTGAAATCTCAGGAATGTTAATGAGAAAAGCAATCCATCTTTTCCCTATCAGACAAGGTGGGACTGCTTGTAGTCCCTAAAAAACAAACTCATGTTTTCTCATGGTCACTTTGATTGATCTTAAATGTAGTTTCTAGTTTGTATGCTTGATTTAGGGCTTTGCTATTTACAGGTGAGCAACCACTACTCTATTCTACACTTGCTTGGGCTTATTTAAAATTCTAGGCTTATTTAAAATATACATCTGTCTCTCTGAAATTACTTTGTAATTATTGAAATGTATGTTCATTTTAATTGTTCATTACTGCTTGTTAAGGTAAAAAATAAAAACTGATAAATAAAACCAGTATTTTAGTGAACTTCAAACTATGTATGCCAAACTTTTTACATTCTTTTTTTCAAGGGGTTGGATAAGTTTCTTTAAGTGCATGGAAGTGTTTAAACTAAATGGTGCAGGGAAACCATGTATGTGTTTCTAGTTGGCAATGTAAATCCCCTAGTGAGCCACAGTAATATGAAAGCAGCACTTGAAAGCCAGATGCAATGAAAATTTAAACATATTGCATTCATAGCATGTGATAGTTTAATCATTATTTAAGCTTTAGAAATGTCACAGCATAATTACTTTCAGAATGAGTACAAACACTTTCATGCACAAAAATTGCTTTCTTCTTGCAACTTTTGCTTCTCATGGGAAACTTATGCCTTTGTGAAATTTCTGAACTTGATCTTGTTCATCACTTGATCACAGAAAAATTCTCAGTGAAAATTCAGAATCCAAAAGATTGAAATAAACCTTACTGATCTTTTTAGAGCTAAGCATGTATTTTCTTTATGCTCTTAAAAAAAAAAAATCTGTGAAAGTATTTCTTTCATTAAAGAAGAAATTTTGCAACAAAACCAGTTAAATTGAAAACACTAAATAAACGCTATTTGCAGAGCCAGGGAATAGAAAGTACCAAAGGCTGGATTTATAAGCACCCATAGAGGATTAAATTCAGCTCTCCTGTGGATGTGATACATTTTTACTGGCCTCAGAGCATACATAGAGCTCTACCTCCTTCTGTACTTGTAAGGAAAACACAGGGACCAGAACCTAGGTTCTAAATTTGTCCTATATCTCGAATGTTCTGATGAACGCCATTGATTTTGCAGTATAAATTGTGTTGATATATGAAATAGTGTCAAAATCCCAGTCTACATTTAGATGCAAACACATCCTCTTTACATAGCCTACTACGATTTGTTTATAATATGGGCAGTTCAGGTTGGATTTGGAAAATAGCAGTTATAATGGTTCTGCCATTTCAGAGAAATCGGCTAGAGGAAAAAATACTCTCTGTGTAATTTGGGGGTGGGGTTGTTTGCACATTTTCTAAGTGGAAATCTTTTTGGAACAGCTTTACATCCTCATAGCAAAGATTTAAAGGTCATAAAAACTGCCTTTGTATCAGGAATGTACTGGAAGTTATTTCTGGTAAATTCATTGGAATTTTTCCATTGTGAGTCTGTTTAAAACTGAACTTACCACATGTTCTGTAGGAGCAAAATCACTGTAATCATTTCACATCTCTTAAGGCTTGTGTCACCTTCTGTGCTCTCATGAGCTTGTTAGTGCTAACCAAAAGATGAACCTGTCATCCCTGTGGAGCCACTGAGTGTGCTACACATGACAGCTGTTGGGTTGAAGGTAACCCATGCAATGGCCAAGGTATAACCCTTTTTCCTCCTCTTGTATTTCACTTCCTGGGCCCAGACACTGAAAGAGACTAATATCAGTGAAGACAGAGAGAGGATTAAGTGTGTATTCTTTAATGTAGCTCTCTGTGTATCATAGAATGACAGAATGGCTTGGGTCAGAAAGAATCTCTAGGATCATCTAGTTCCAACCCCCCCAGGGACATCTTCATCTAGAGTGGGTTGCTCAGGGCTCCATCCCACCTGGCCTTGAACACTTACAGAGATGGGTTATCCACATCTTCTCTGGACAACTTGTGCCATTGCCTCACCACCACAGGGAAGATTTTCTTCCTAACAGCTAATTTAAAGCTACTCTGTCAATGTGAAACCATAGTGCTGCCACGACATGCCCTTATAAAAAGTCTCTCTCCATCTTTCTTGTAGGTTCCCTTCAGGTGGTGGAAGGCCACAGTTAGTCACCCTAAAGCCTTTAACTTTTCCAGACTGAACAATCCCAATTCTCTTAGCCTTTCATCATAGGAGAGGTGCTCCATCTAACTTAGTGGCCCTCCTCTGGGCTTGCTCCAACAGATGTTCTTCCTGTGCTGGGATCTCAGATCTGGGTGCAGCACTGCAGGTGGGGTCTCAGCAGAGCAGAGCAGGGGGGCAGAATCCCTCCCTCCCTCCCTGCTGGCCACGCTGCTTTGGCTGCAGCCCAGGACAGGCTTGGCTCCCTGGGCTGTGAGTGCCCACGGTTGGGTCGTGTCCAGCCATTCCAGCACCCCTGAATCCTTCTGGGCAGGGCTGCTCTGGATCTGTAGATCCTCCAACCTGGGTTGATACCAGGGTTTACCCTAGTCCAGGAGCAGCACCTTGCACTTGGTCTTGTTAAACCTCACGAGATTCCCGTGCACCCACTTCTCTAGCTTGTCCAGGTCCCTGTCAATGCCATCCCACCCTTCAGGTGTGGCAACTGCAGCACTCAGCTTGGTGTCATCTGCAAATTTGCTGCAGGTGCACTTTATTCCTGTGTGGAAAAATTGGGAAGTTTGCTATGTGCACGTGGTAAGCAAAATCACTTGTAGGTGAACCTAATGAAGATGAGAACACATTTTAGTTTCACAGACCTACTAAATAACTGTGGAAAGTGCTCATGGTCCTGACATGCCCTTCAGTCTGGCAGCCCCAGTTCAGGCTTGCTGCCTGTACTTGGCTCTCCTGCTATGCAGTGCTGTGGGGGGGAAGATAAGATAGCTGAAAAATAGTTGTCAAAGATCCACTGAGATCAGGGTGTGTCCTGCATGATGAGAAGAGCAATTAATATTTTAAAGGCTGCCATCCATCCCTACAGGCACCAAAGTATTACATCACTCTGTGTACAGGACAGTGGCAGTAATCAATAGATCTAATGTGCTGGGGGCTCAGGGAGGGACAAGTTAGCATTTCCCAGGCAGAATGACTGGATATAATTAAGAGAAATAAACAAGGCTTATCCTTAGGGGGAAAAACCCTCATCAACTATTCTGAGTTGAAAAGCAGGAGTTCTCTACCAAATAGTATGGTTGGATTTGTTCAGGCATAGAATTTCTTCACCAGTCAAATTGATACATTTCTTGCAAAGAAAGCAGTGTGGTCTGTTGTTTGAACGTGATGACTGAGTGGTAAGGAAACAAAGTAATGCATGTATTTTTATTACTGAAAAGTCAAATTCTGAAAATCTGAAGGCAGATACATCTGATAATTTCAAGACTCACTTGACAGATATTACAAGTATGCTCTTTCACTGAGGCTTTCTGACTGCTCTCAAATCCTGTCCCCACAGGGCCCAGCCTCCTCTCCCAGAGTGCACTCCAGCTCAATTCCAAACCTGAAGGATCCTTCCAGTACTCAGCCAGCTACCACAGCAACCAGACCCTCGCCCTGGGCGAAACAGCATCCGCCCAGCTCCCGTCCCGCAGCAGTCAGGCCAGAGGTGCCATCCAGAGCTACAGCCAGGTATGTGTCCTAAGCAATCGTGGTCTCTCACACCTGAAATTGTGTGGAGTAGCTCCCAGGAAAGAGCTGCTTGGTGCTTCCCACACCTGAATTTCTGCCTTTACTTTCTGTCTTGTTCAACACACCTGCAGCAGGGTGGAGTTACCATCTTGATTTTTGTACATCTCTGGTGGGTTGACTTGCATAGTAATAAAGTAATCCTGATTAACAAGGAGATCTGCATACCAGATTAACTTACTTGCTTGCATATATATTTTGGTAATAGCATGTTCAAGCATTTCGTTTTCAAAGCAAATTTCTGTGCCTGTGCTGATTAGGAGTCCATCCTAAAATCTGAGACCTGCCAGCATTGCCACATTACTGAAAGCAGTAAGTGCCAGGAAACAGAAACAAAGCCAGGCTGACACCAGATGTGAAACCTGCCTGGGATACCATACATCACATGGTGCTATGGCCTCATCTCAAGTGTAGGAAACATTTTTTTTCACCACATACAGTAGGACTGTCGCCTCTACATTTGAAACATTTTGAAAGATTGTCTCAGATACTCAAGAAAACTTGGTAAATCCCTCTGCCTGTCTAAACCATCTCTCCTGGCTCTGACATGTAACCCTCTCACCTTCTGTGCTTTTCACTGTGACATCAAAGCCTCTCAGGAGAAAGTTAAGCTTCACTTTAGGCAAGACGCGTTCATGCCTCTGTACCTAAACAAAGTCTAACTGGGTTGTGTCAGTCAGCACTGGTTATTTTCTTTGTTTAGATGCTAACCATCCTAGCAAAGCAGATCATCTCAGTGTGATACCAGGACATTTTGCAGTTCAGGATTCTGTAGAAGAGAGTAGTTATTTGAATTTCAAAGCCTTAAATTGCTAAGAGATTTCAAGTATTAGAGTCATTGCACAGTTTGTGAGATACTGAGAGACATACAATATTCTATTCTCTCAATTTTCTCAGAAAAGCTCCCTATTCTCTAAGACTGAAAAATGAAATAAAGCACAGTAAAATTAAATTTCAAATTTTGTAGGTAAAAAAAGAGTCCAAATATTAACCCAGCACTGGCCATCAGTGAATCATGTCCCCAAGTGACACATCTGCATGTCTTCTAAATACTCTCAGAGATGATGACTTGACCACTCCTTCAGTGAAAACAATGCTTCCTGATGTCCACCTGAGCCTCACCTGGTACAGCTTGAGGCCATTTCCTCTTGTCCTGTTGGTGGTTGCCTGGGAGAAAGGACTGACCTCCACCTGGCTACAGTCTCCTTTCTGGCAGTTGTAGAGAGCAATAATGTCTCCCTTGAGCCTCTCTTCCTCCAGGCTAAAAAACCCCAGCTCCCTCAGCTGCTCCAGACCCTTCACCAGCTCTGCTGCCCTTCTCTGGACATGCTCCAGCACCTCAATGTCTTTCTTGCATTGAGAGATCCAAAACTGGACACATGATTTAAGGTGTGGCATCACCAGTGCTGAGTACAGGATGATGATCACTGCCCTGCTCCTGCTGGCCACACTATTGCTGGGCCAGGCCAGGATGCCATTGGTCTTTTTGGCCACCTGGGCTCATGCTGGCTCATGTTCAGTTACCTGTATCAGCACCCCCATGTCCTTTTCCACTGGCAACTTCCCAGCCACTCTTCCCCCAGCCTGTAGAGCTGCATGAGGCCGTCATGGCCAAAGTGCAGGACCTGGCATTCACCTTGTTGAACAGCATGCAGCTGGCCTTGGCCCATTGATCCCAGCCTGCCCAGACCCCTCTGCAGAGCCTGCCTATCCTCAAGCAGATTAACACTCTCAGCCAGCTTGGTTTTTTTCTGCAAACTGATTGAGGGTGCGCTCCATCCCCTTGTCCATTGTTAAAGATATCAACACAGATCCCTTTGGCATTCCACTTGTGGCAGGCCACCCACTTTATGAAACCTTTCACCACCATTCCCTAGGCCCAGTCACCCAGACAGTTTTTTACCTAGTGAAGAGTGCACCCAGCCATGCCATGGGCTGCCAGTTTCTCCAGGTGAATCTTGTGGAAAATCTGGAGTTGTGCTTTTTTGAAAAGCATCATACCCTGGGGGTTAGCCTGAAAGACTGTGATGCAGTTTTTAAGGAGGCTGGAAAAATAAGATGATGGAAGTGGAGCAGTTTATGGGAGCAACAGAAACAAAAACAAAGTAGAAGTGAGAGGGGAAGGAGAATCTTTTTTAAAAAAAAGGCAGGAAGGAAAATTGTGCAGATTTGTAAAGGTTAGAAATAGCAATATTCTTAATATAAATTCTATTTTACTCATTGATAGAAAAAGATGAATTTATGGAGGGGGAAAAATTAATGACCTAGATTTTTTTTTCATTGAAATTACACTGATCAGACATTGCTTAGATCTGAGAAGCTCTCATGAACCATCAACTTCAGAGAGAACTGGTTTCCTTCAGAAAGGTAATTAGTAAGTTAGAAAGGCAGCATTTCTTATCCTTTGTTTTTCTTGGTATGTGAGGACAGAAAATAGATTTTCTTTTTAGTTTCATATACATTGGAGGATAGATATTCCTGCAGGAAAATAATTCAGAGAACTTAATAATTTTTCACACCGTGATGCTGCAAAAGATGCCTGACAACTTCAGATGAATTAAAATATATTTTGAAAATACTAACAAACTGCCATATAAACTATTAATTAATACCATTAGAAGTATATAAAAGGGGTTTTAAAAGAGGTAAACAGGAAGAGGAAAATTCAAAAGTCAAAATTAAAAAATTCTGAATACGACCATTGCTGATCCCACAATTGCAGGGAAAAAAAAAAGTCAATCCTAAGAATTGTTTTGCTATACCTGTTATAATTAAAATAAGCCTCAGGAGCTGAAGCTTCTCAGATTGTGATAATTTCCTTTGGTATTTGTGTGCAAGGAATATAGCTATCTCTCAACATGAATGATAGTCCAAATGCTTGCAAAAAAAAAAGTAAATAGTCCCAAGGCCAGCTGTGACAGCACGAACAGTTTATGAAAATGCAGTTGTATAAAAAAGAGAAACTAATTAGTCTTGAGACTTCCTGTATAGTGTTGCAAAGTGCAATCTAACATTTTTGTCAATTTGGTGGAGTTCATTATAGATCATGGAGTTTTTCCAGTGCTTTGCCGACTTTAGAACACAAAACTTTTATCTTCTAAATACTACTGGGACAGGATTTCTTAGCAAAAACTGCTCCTCTGGCAGGGAATTACTCTGCTTCCCCACTGAAAACTGCTTTTCAAACTCACTGTCCAACCAGGTTTAGTGCAACCTTGAGAATGATCATCTTACGATGTAGAGATATCAAAGTAGTATTAAGTATAGCATTTAAAAAGAGTGGTTTTCTGCATGCTCTGCCATGTGTTTGCAAGGGGACAGGAAAGGAAGTTTATGTTCTGGATGAGGACTTGTTTAGCTGTTGGTAATGTTGCAGTCTTATCAGAGGCTGTGGCAGCAACACAGGTAAATCCCTACTGTGTATTATCCTGTGCACCTGTGCTTTTGCACAGAATAAAAATACTGAATAAGCTGGCACAGAATAAAAACAAAAAGTATATGGAAATTAAAGGCGATTAAAAAGTCTTAAAAACCCATTTTACAGTTAGTGTTCTAACTTGTCTCCTTTTCCCTAGAAACAAGTTTGTCAGACCACCACACCTCACTAGCAAATGAGTGCTAGAATGCATTAAGTTTTTAAGCAGAAACTAGCCACAAGGTAACAGGCTGCTTGACAATCGACCCAGATAAAAGCTACAATAAAGATTTCCCTTCTGGTAGGTATGGCCAATGACAATGTGTTTAAAAACAAATTCCAAATATAAGAATTTTTCTGTCATAAAGGAAACAAGATGAAATCTTAAGACAGATTACTCTTATTAAAGCACTCGGAGAAGAATTCACTAGTAGAGATGATGGCAGTGGAAATCTGCAATGCTGCTTTGATTCTGCCATAGGTAATGACTGCAGCATTCACTGCTGTTTTAAAACCAGAGATGGATCATCTCTGGACACTCTGAAAAGATCTCACACAATTCTGTTTGTGGATGTAGAAGACTACAATTACCTACCTTCATCTATATGTATGACCTTTGAGAGCAGGATCAGGTAGGCTGACAAATTTTCCTAATAGTGTTGGAATTTTGGAATGGAACAATGGAACAAAATCAGGAGAAAGAGATGGAATAGGCCATATTTGAGGGATCCAGAGGTATAGCCTGGCATCACTATTGTATAAGAGCATTTGAACATAGGTAGCATCTTTCTAGTCAGGTCAGGAACTTACAAATTACATTAAAGCAGTCTTGCAGAAGAAAGGCCCTTCTATAGGTCCCGGCCAAAGACTGAAGGGTGCATTCCAAGACTAGAGAATGTTATGCAATTTCCATGCCCTCTTCTTCCCTTTGTAAGAGTGTTGATTGAGGCATTGGACCACAGCAGAGTGATGCCTTGAGTGAAGTCTTATGGAAGGTTCTTTGGGCTTACAGGAAAAAAAGTAGCCCTCAACAGACTGGCAAGTCTAGCAGTCTCTGAAAAAGCTCAGAGCATCACTGAGACTGTGAAACGGAGCTGCACCCATGGAATGTTTCTACAAAACCCTAGTCAGGATGAACAAGTTTTCTGCCTAAAGCTACCAACACACACCAATAGTTAAAAGCCAGAGGGGCCTGGAGGGAGGTTTTCTACACAACTTGGAATATCCTCCCTAAAATCAAGAGAAAGGGTCTCCTCATGGACCACAGTGTACTGTATATTACTATGTTAGTATTCATCAGATGTGACTCGTTTGAGATTATAAAGGCAAAGAGATCCAGAGAGCAGAAGGAGCTGAAAATTGGCACTGGCATTTACTGCTAAACTAAAGTTCATCCAGACCTAAGATGGGCATGCAGACTTACTCAAACCTCTGGGAGCATTCTCCAAGAATCAATATTAGCAGCTGACCCCAAAGTTTCACTTAAAGTTGTCTAGCCATTTTGTAATTCCTTATCCATGAAAAATTTCCTGCAGAATAAATAAGTCAACACAGTTATTTGAGCCTCTCAATTCTACTCTATAGAACAGAAATCTTATATTGCAGTCTTTTATTTCCTATTTCTTGGTTGAAGTTCCAATATAAATTATCAATTGGATTGTAAAAAAAAAAAAAATCCCCACAAAAAACCCCAAACAATGACAAAGAAATCCCCACACAAGAACAACCAAACAACCAAAAAAAACCCCCAAAAAACCCAGTCCCCAAAAAACTAATTTCCTGGAATTCCGGGCATTAAATGCTTGAATGAACAGGCAAACAACAGTTACACTGTTCTCTAGTCTCCTATAACCTAACTGGATACTCCCAATAATTTTCTGTATGAAGCTCTAAAGATACTGTTTTGAATCAGTAGAAAATTATCTTCTTCATAACATTAAATGGGAAAGAAAATATTTTTATAGCTGTGTTAATGTTCTTATGTTTTTTTCACACATTCCTCTTTCTAAAAAGGATATACCAGAATCCATATATTGAATCCAAATAAGCTAGGGTACTTTTCGTTGGGATGCCAGGAAATGAAACCCCTGTGTCTTGGAATAGATATTCATAGGGCTGTAGTAAGAAAGTTCTTGATTTTTATTCACATCTATGAAATAGAATGATGGTAGAGAATATAATTACTGAGAAACTCTTAGTTTATTAGCTTAAACACAGTTTGGTTATCAGGTTGACAAAAATAATGGATAAATGGAAAAAAAAATAAGGGAAAAATACCATTGTATTTTATTCTTCCATATGAAGTATGTCACATTGCAGGGTGAACAATGATGTGTCTTTATGTCTGTCTTAAGCCACAGACAGGAGAAACACAATGAAAAACTAAACCACATTTTGTCTCTGAAAAGATGTGTGGAGAATGTTACTGCACACTTGGCCCTTTGAAAAAACCTAAGAACCTCACGGTACATTTAAGACTGGTCTGAGATTAGTCACATCCTAGAAAATACTGCATGCTAGTGTTTTCATTGCAATCTGTTCATCCACAAGTTCTTTCCTTCACACAGAGCACATGCTTAGCTTTTTAGGAAGTGCTATATACTGCATTTTTAATTAAGCATTTAATTATTGTGTCCCATCACTACACCTTGTTCCCTATAACAAATCATCATAAAATGGGATTTTTGGGGTTTTTTTGAATTAGTGCTTGCAGAATGCCTGCAGCTTTATAGAGATTTATTAGGAATATGGGATAATACTGGTTTACTTGAAATTAATTACTCTAAATCCTTGACACATTAAGCAGTGTAGAAGTAGATTAGAAAAAGAAATTTTGTATACATGATGACAGTGCTTGCCTACAACCCTTAGGATCAACAGCAAACTGTTAAAGTTACCGATGCATTACCAGTGCATGGAAGAAGTAACTGGTGCACTGGTAAAATTGAAGAAGACTGTATTTTGGAACACTGTTTATTACAAAAATTATTATTATTACTATTATTATTATTATTATTATTATTATTATTATTATTATGCCACTTAACAGTCAAAAAAGTAAAATTTATTAACAAATACCAATTGATAATGTAGCTAGTTTGAATGACATTTTGTTAAGTGCAAAATTTGCTCTGCCCATGTTGTCTTAAATCATGCCAACCTTTTTTTTGTTTAATGAAAGTTGTTACCATATAGTCTAAACCTGGAAAATGAAAACTGTACTCCTGTCAAATACATTATTGGACAGTCAGCTGAAGATTAGTCCTTCTTTCCAGTTTAAAGCATATACGGTAAGTAGTTCAGTGTGAAAGCAGCTTTTAAAAGTTTGCTGATGTTCTCACAGTTTTCCTTCCTGGTTTTTGTTAGGAGCCTTTCAAA
This sequence comes from Motacilla alba alba, assembly GCF_015832195.1. Taxonomy (NCBI): domain Eukaryota; kingdom Metazoa; phylum Chordata; class Aves; order Passeriformes; family Motacillidae; genus Motacilla; species Motacilla alba. The sequence goes on from NC_052017.1 coordinate 79,741,299, forward strand.
TGAGCAACTTGAGCTTGTTGACCATTTTTGAGAATGACAAGACTTGTACTTGAAGCTGTGGTGTTTGTTACTCGCTGGTGCAATCTGAACAGTCCAGCTCAAAACAGAGCAGCTACTTCCATCTGTGAGCCCCTTGCTCACCGGGCAGTCACCATACAGAGCACCTGGAGTGGAACAGTTTACATTTCATTTCTGTGTAAAGCCATTGCTCCATGAGCTGCAAGCCTCAAAGCCAGGGAGATTTGGGTCTGGCAGTGCTCTCTTAAGAAGCCTGAACAATATCAGTGCTGGTAGCTTCTTCCGTGCTACTAACAACTGGGAACAAACTCCAGGAGGAGCTTCTCCGAAGCATTGTTTCTTGTCTCTGTCTAGGAAAATACATATTCTTCCTCCAGACACAAAGCATTTAAGATGAAGGGCAGGCTCCAAAAGTGAAAAAAAACAGAGAAACATTTCCAGTGGGCGTACATAGGAAGAAGTAGAGATTTCTGGCATTTTGAATCTTGTTTATTTTCTGCTCCGATTAGTTACGTTGTCCTCAGTTCCTGACCAAATCCTTTATTGAGTATCCTAGTGCAAATAAATCAAATTTCATACCAGGAACACGATGCTTTTGCCCACTTGTTTTTTTGTAGGATGCTACTGGAGAACCACATTGCTATTCAATGTATAACAATGCTACTGTTGGCATTCACAACACCTCTTTGAATTGAGTCACAAAATTCATTATTCACATTTTAAAGCTTCTTCTGGCTAAAGAAATCAGTAGCTGAGAGGCATGTGCATGCGTTTGGGCAAAGCACGGGTCAGACCGATTCAAACTATGCTGTCAACTCCAAGGATCCAGAGCACTTTCTGGGGTTTCAAGTAAATCCCCTGCTTAACCAGAAAAAAAAAATACTATCTGAATCTAACAGCGCATCTTCCAACAGAGCGCTGAGCTCTCACTGCGGGGTGCAGTTATGAGAGGATTTTAATGTTACCAGACTCACAGATGATCTCTTGAGCCTAAGATCCTCGATAAAAAAAAAAGGGGGGAGCCGCCTGTGTGTAAGGGCGAGATCCATCCTCTGCGGCTTCAGAAGCGGCTCAGGCACAGAACCGAAATTTCTCATAGGCAGTATCTCCCGAGGATTTTCTCTCACTCCCTCTTCCCAGCCCCCCTCAATTACTGGTCTTAGAGGGAGCTCAGCGCTGCCTTGCCCGCGGCCAGCGGGTCGGCGCAGGGAGCTCTCTCCCCCCTCCTCTATGCAGATTCCCCGCTGGATGCGGCCCAGCGAAGCGCCCGGCCCCGGCAGCTCCTCCCGTACCCCCCGCCCCCTTGGTGTCGCGTAACTAAGTACGAGGCGGCCGCTTGCCGTGCTGCCAGGGGGCTCGGCGTGCACCGGCCCGGGCTTCCCCTCCCTCCGCCCCTTCACCCAGGTCGGGGCCGCAGGGGGCAGCGAGCTCCCGGTGCGGTGCCTCTCCTCGTAGGGACACAGATTGCTGGAAACCGAGGAAAGTTACTCGATTAAAGGCTTTTTCCGAGGCTTCGGTCGCTCTTCTCTAATGTATGCAGAATAAAGGGGCGCGGGTGTATTTATCTGTGTACATGTACGTACGTAAGTATTTGAGCCGGGGCTAAACCCTGCCTAATTTAGGGGTTGGCAGTCGAGCGCGTTCCGGAACCGGCGCCCCGGAGCGCTGTGCCCCACGGCCGGGTGCCGGCTTCAGCCGTCGGGAGGAGTTTCGACGCCTCTCGGGCCGAGCCGGCGGCTGTTTTTTCCCTGAAAGGCCGGGAATGCTTTAGCAGATTACCGACTCCCGTAATCCCGCGGGCGCCGGGTGCCGGCCTGGTTCGAGGTCAGCGAGGGGGCTGCGTGCGGCCGGGGGGCTGCTCCGGCCCGCGGGTCCGCACCGCCCCGCGCAGGGCCGGGGCAGCCGGGCGCCCGCCGCCGCTGACGCCTCTGCCTTTCCTTCCCGCAGCAGGGCCCGGGGGGCCGCGGCGCCCACCCGGGCGGTCCGGAGCCGCCGCCGCCGCCCGCCGCCCCGCAGCCGCGGGAGCCCTTCGCGCCCAGCCACGGCAGCGCCTTCCACCTGCCCGAGCCCCAGCACGCCGCCGCGCTCTACTACGCCAGCTCCACGCTGCCGGCGCAGCGGGTGAGCTCCCCGCTGCCCGCCCAGCCCGGCGGCTCCCCCACCAAGCTGCCGCGGGCCGGCTCCGCCGCCGAGGGCGCCGCCTACGCCACCGCGCAGCGCCTCTCCTCCCCGAAGCAGTCCCCCAGCCGCCTGGCCAAGTCCTACAGCACCAGCTCGCCCATCAACATCGTCGTCTCCTCGGCGGGACTGTCGCCGTCCCCCATCCGAGTGACCTCCCCGCCCACCGTCCAGTCTAACATTTCCTCCTCTCCTATCCACCAGTTAAGCTCCACCATCGGCACTTACGCCACCCTGTCGCCTACCAAGCGGCTTGTTCACGCTGCCGATCAGTACAGCAAGCACTCCCAGGAGCTGTACGCCACCGCCACCCTGCAGAGACCCGGCTCCCTCGCAGGTAAAACCGCGGCCGGCAGCGCCTCGGGACCGCGGCTGCGGCGGGGACGGGGCTGCGCGGTGTCGCCGCGCCCGCGGAGGGAGGCGGCGAGGGGCGAGGGACGGCGAGAGGCGGGGGCGCAGGGCCGCCGGCCGAGCATGGGAGGGAGGAAGGGAGCGGGGGGCGTTTGACGGGAGAACGGCACTTGGGGGAATTGCTGGTGGGTTTCATCCCGGGTCGTGCTCGGAGAGGCAGTCTGCCGCTGCTTGAGCAAAGTACCTGAGTTCTCCCGGCTCGTCCCGCCCTCCCGGCGCCGGGCAGGTGTGCGTGCTGCCGGGGGTGCGGGGCTCGCCGCGCTCCCCGCTGTGACCCGCGGTGCGGGTGGGGGGTTTGTTACTATGGCGAATCTCTTCTCTGCCGCCATCAGAACCTCTGAGCCTTTCGCAGGGAATCGCTCTTCCCCGGATTTACAGGCGGCTCAAGCGTACTTGACAAGTTTGGGGTTACTTAGCAGGAACTCCGGTGTACCGAGTCGTGCCGAGTAAGAGGTAGCGGTGATTTGGCTCCGAGTGCTCTTTGGGGAACAGGCTGTTACAGCTGATTTAATGTCTCTGTAAACGCAGACTTTGAGCAGATCCAAGAAGTGAGATACTGGTGCGCTGTTCTCTAAACCATCTCTTTGCTAAACTGAGCATCCTTCAGGGGTGGGTTTTTTGTGTTCTCAAAATTTTCAGTTTCATTGCTATAGTAACAGCTGCTATGCTCATATGTTCTCTTGTGTGACATAAATAGATTTGAAGATAAATAGGCTACATGAAGAAGTTAGGCTGAGTTTATCAGTCAGGTACACAAGTCTCTTACTGGAGTGAAGACCTCACCCCCCTTTCTCCTCTCACCCACCTCCCCTCCCCCACTCCAGCTGTTGTCAGCATCCTATATAATTCCTGTGTGTCTAAACACACAGATGGAATTAACTAATAATAAAATACAGTTTTGATCTATCTCCTCGTAAGAAGTATTTGCTCGATTTTTTTCATATTTAAAGGGCAGGGATTTTAAAACTTTGTATCTTTATATATATATATATATATATATACACACATATATATAACACCACATTTTAATTTCAGAATGAGTAAAGTGACAGTATCATTAAATTAAAGTGAAATTCAAGATCTCAGGATGCTTGTATCAAGCCTGTTGTCAAATACTGAGTCTCAGAATACTAAGTGGTTTATTTACCATTTATATTAATACAACTTCTTCCTGCTGTAGTCCAATACACTGTTGGCAACAAGTATTATATACTGCCTTTGTACAGTGGAAATTTAGGATTGCCACAGACATTGTATTTTAGGGAGTTTTCTAACTTCATTGTATAGCAAGAGTTTGAGTCTAAAAAGGCATGGATAGAACTGTCAGCGTCAAGGGAATGGAGAAAAAAATTGATTTAAAATTTATATACCTGTGGCTATGAGCTACTAGTATTTGCCTGATTTTTCTTACCTTTACTCTAGGATAGAAGTCTTTGCTTTGGGAAGTTTGTAACAGGCACAGTACTTTTTCCTGTTTATGAACTGTTAGCGTTGACATTTGTGTTGTATTAGGGGTTTGGTTTTGGTTTTTTTTTTAAAAAGACATCTTTTTGTGATTGCAGCATCAAATCTGTGATGATGGCTTAGTCCAAAACTGTTTTATTTATGAGTTAAGGTCCAGCATAATGACTGAAGTGCTACAGAAGCTGTTTGTCCTGAGCTAGATCCAAGTTGAAACGTGGATTTAGGATCTTTTGGCCTTCTTGGCCAATAATGCTTCTATAGACGTTCCTAACAGAATTTTCTACTTTGTTTTGAATAAAAGTTAAGGAACTGACATTCATTTTCTTGGATTGCTTTTAAATAAAAGCTTTTGATAAGACTTGTGCATCTTGCATAACCTGCATCTTTTTAAAGCCTACTGCAGGGCGTTGCCTGATTTACTGATTTATGGCTTTGGTGAAATAAAAAGCCTATATATGATAAAAGCATTTAGGAAATGGCTGGTGTATTTTTGTGTGGATTTTCCTATGGAAGGGAAGTAGTGATTGACCATTTATTTGAGTTTGCTGTTGAGTTTGTCAAAATTGATAAAGCAACACTAACTTTGCCTAGTGCTGGGCTGATCAGAGCAAACATAACAATCTACTTTGTCACTCATGCCTTAGGAATTTGATATTAAGATATCTAAAAACCCTCGTTGTTTTATAACAAATGAAAAATCGTGTAACTTGAATGAGTATTAGGTGGCAGAGCTGGATAGAGAAAGTATTGCTACTTCAAAGACCCAGTGTAAGCAACAGTATGTTAGTAAATACCTTTTCTTTTTTTTCCCCACAGTGGTGACATGCTTTTCAAGTAGTCCTTGAAAGGAGCTCTATCACATGATCCATTCTTTTGCAAAGGTTCTCTATTGTGTGCTCCTAGCCCTTATTTTCTACTGCCATTCTTCTGTGTGTTCCTCGTGGCCTGACTGCCATCCCAGAGTTACACATTTGCTAGCAGTGTTAAGTGCCTGACTAATCTTCCAGACTTTCACTGGATTCACTGAAGCCAATGGACTACTCAAGAGGCTTAAAATTAGCATATGCTTTAGAGTTAGCCAGGATCAGATGTTACAGATACTACTAAGGTAATCTTAATTTCTTCCTTTTTTTCTGTAAGTATTTTTGCTCAGAATGGGTTTGGAATTTGAGCTCTAAGTATATTATGTTTTTGCAGGAGTTTTTCAGTGATTGTGTTAGAAATCATCCTCACTGAGAAGGAAAGCAAGCAATTGTATTTTGAAAAACTAATGTTCAGTAAATAGTGGTTTTGCCTCTTGTTCAAAACATGCAAAGATAAGTTAAAGTTTTTTGAGGTTTTTGAGAGAGAGAGAGGAGGAGGAAGAATGGAGAACTGTTGTCACATTGCACTGATTGATGGTTTGCCTGCTGTGATTAATGTGGAGTTGCATTGGCATGTATGTGTCATCACAGGGATGATGTTATACTAAGTAATCTTTTTTTATATCTGGCAATAAAAAATAAGTATTTGTAGTAATTACTAGAAACACAAATGATGCATTTGTTTTAATTATTTTTGCATTATACTGGAAATTTGTCCTGGAGCTATCTAGTTCATGAATACTTCTGGGTTTCGGTGTGCTAAACAAGCCAAACTGTATCAGTGCCAGACTTAGATATTTAAAAGAGAAAACATTCAGATAAGATCCATTAAAAAAAAATCTAGTAAAAAGTTACATAGATGACCCAAAACATAATCTGTGTGAGACTTGACTGAGAAGGCATTATTTATATTAATTTCCTACAAATTTCATTATGAAACAACTTGAAATTTAAAAAATGGCAATTCTTAAACCTCATCCTGAATTTCAAATGAGACATGCAACAGCGTGCAGTGACTCAGTTTTAACCGAGTAACCTTAGAAACGTCTTCAGAAATGGCTTTTTGTCTAGTTATATTTGAGCTGCTGCCACTGCCAAGTGTGTGTGTGTATGGGTGTGTGTGTACATGTGTATATAGTGGCTCTGGTGAGTGTACATTTGCTGTGTTTATTCTTAGTCTAGCTGCTTCATTGCTATGATCTGCAATTACAGTTTTAGAAGTAGTTTTCTGCTCTGCACTGCTCCGAAGCATATTCGACCGTCTGTTCAAGCAGCGATCCAAATCCAGAAAGCGCAGTTTGTAAATACCTTCTTGCAGCTTCCACACCTGGACTGAGCTTCGGAGTGCTGCTGGGAGCCAGACTCACCAAAGCAGCCCATTTGCCTGGACGGAGGAGTGTTTAGGACAGCAAGCAGCAGAAACATGGGGAAATTCGTTTCAGGAGGCAAGTCATGGCACAGGTGCCCACTCTTCATGCTCTTCTGAAGCATCTTGTGGTGGGCAGAATCAGACAGACAGTACTAGAGGAGTACTGAGGTTTTTTTGGAGCAAAGTGAAAGGAGGCAGTCAAAGTGTGTTCTTCAGGTGGTTTGTGCGTCGGGTTATGTGGCTGGGAGCAGCCCCAATGTTACAAAGCCACTCCTGCCTCTTCATCCAGGTTTAGGGAAGACTAGGGACTTGTAAAGCAATGGAAGGTAGTTTTATGCATTGTCTTATTACAAAAAACTCAAAGGATAATAATCCTGCTTGAAGACTGATCCATGTTTCATAAGCTGTACGAAAAGGTTAAGTTTAAGAAATGAGTGTTGGTGTGAATCACTTGATGTAATGTTAGATGGAAAGAATATTACACAGCTATCTTTCATGTAGTGGTGACACATTTCACTGAAACAAGAGCTGCAGCATCCCTCTAGACAGATCTGCTGCTACCAGTGTTGAAAACTTCAGTGCTCAGCCTGGTGTTTACAATCTTCTTTCAAGTAAAATCAAAATGGAAAAGAATTTTTCCTTTCTGAGTAGGACTGTTTGTATGCAAGTGTAGTACTAACATTAAAATAACACCGGTTTATAAAAATGTGGCATGGGTTAATACGTAAAATATGCTTTCCAATCCTTATTGAGCAAAGAGTTCTAAATTTATCAGGCTCTTAATTGGTTCCTTCTGCTCCTTCATATGTTTTGCCTCACTCATCTCTCTCTTTGCTGAGGACCTTCCTTTATCCTTTTCCCTTCTGTAAGCTTTTCACTGCATATAACGTGTTGAACCCTGGTTTCCTGTTGGGGCTTATGGCAGTACTTCTATTTGATGGTGAGTGTTGACATGTTAAAGCATGTCAGTGTGCAATCGTAGGAGCACAGAACAGCTTAAGCAACTTTCTGTGGGATAACTGATGTACATTATTGCTAGCATGGATTGGTGTTTCCTTTCGATTGCATGAAAATATTGGATCTTGTATGTATCACTAGTTCATTGCCATCTTTAAAAATATTATCTTGTTAGGTGTTAGAGGTCTCCAGTAAATCACGCTGCACTTGTATTTGTGCTGGAAGAGCTGTATTACTGTTCTCTTACAGCCAAAGTGAATCTAAATCACCCAGAATTAAAAGTTCCCTGTGTCTTTAGATCCCCACCTGAGACTCAGGGCTCAGTTAATAATATAGTCTAGGTGTGATGTGCCATTGTACTTTTTTGGACAGGCAAGGAAGAAAAATATTTGAATTTTTTTTTTTTTGCTTTAAGATAAGCTCTTGGACCATCTATATGATTGTACATAACAGAAAGGACACTAAGTTGTTTGCCGTAACTATTCTGTACTTTTACAGAATCCCGTGAGTATCTCTTTTATAGAGAGAACCAAATTGCTTCATTAATTTTAACCAAAGTAGTTTTCCATAGATTTTTTTTTCTGAGTTTTTTTTTTGTTTGTTTTTATTAGCTGGAAAATTCCTTTATCTGCTACCAGAGCCTTTACACATGAGAACACTGTTAATGCTCTTTTGTTCTGGGACAGACAGTGCAGTTGTAGGGGTTTTTTTCTTCTCCTTTTACTCTTGTTTGTTTTGAGACTCTTTCTTTCAGGAAAAAAAAAAAAGTGGAAGATTTTGAGTAATATCCAGCAATATTTCAGATATTAATCAGAACATGGAATTTGGTGTCTTTCTGATACAAAATTACTTGCATCCACATTGCAACCTGGAGGTTAGATATGCTGGTGTTGCTTTAGAGTTGATACAAATATAAAACTCAATGTTCACTTTAAATTTCTTTATCACTTATTCTACCTATTTCTTTAGCAATAGTTATGTTTCTAATTGCAACCTTATTCTAAATTCTAAAGCTGCAACCTTTACAATAGTGCTCAATTCCAGTTTGGAAAAGGTATCCACAATGGACAGTGTACAGCAAGAAAACAGAAGGAATAAGGCGGATGACTTTGAAATATGTTATTATTGCAGTGATTTTTGCTCCTGTAGTTTTCAGATTTAGATCACATGAAATTACTTTGCTTGTAGGAGAGAAATAATTGACAAGAGCCAAATACAGAAGCCCCTGTGCATCTTTGACCTAATGAACTTGATGTTGGCTCCTTATGTGAGCAAGCACAAGAAACATGTCTAAACTTGGGTCCTGTTCTTTCACTGATCACCACCTTTCCCTGTGCTTCCCATTCTTGATAAGGGACATTGGCTGATCCTCCTAATGATCTTTCAGAGGAGTGTTAAATCAAATAATATTGCAGACTGACAAGTGCTTTTTGGGCAAAGAGCATCAGTGTGCAGTACTGCTGAAAATGGGTTCAACTTGTATAAAGCTGCAAGTATTTTAATCAAATTACTGGGAAGCTGTATGTCAGTGTCTGTTTCTGGGATTGCGGGTGAGTGTAACATCAGACATGCTTCTGGGGACTACTGAGGCCTGTGCTGTTGCTTGGTAACCACAAACGTGGTTTCTGGCCTCTGGTCCTGAACTTTAGCAGTGTACCTAAGGCCAGGATTCAAATTTAAGCAAGCAAGTCACTAGAAAAAATTTCTTAAGCATCAGAGCAGAATTTGAAACGTCTCTGCTTATATACCTGTTGAGCAGGAGGACAAGAAGGAGGTGAAGTTGACAAAAAGCTAACAGAGAAGAGTGTCTGTCCCTGGCGGAAGGATGGTTAAACCAAGGAGCTGGAATGTGCCTATTTTTCTTGGCTACTGAAATCCAATGGAATGTATGAAGTCAAAGAGCAGTGTTTTGGGAACCTGACTTTATTGGAACTTAGGTTAGAGCAATGGAAATACATTAACCAGTCCTGGCCCTACAGTTCCTATGCTTGTCTTGCTTATGTTGATCTGTGTTCTGTTTAGTATGAGATTGCAGGAAGATAATAGGGCCTCATAAATGATTATACATCCAGACTTTGGGTCTTAAGGGTGTGCTAGTGAGACTAAATCTCATCCTTGCCTACTACAACGCGTTTTTGCCTTCAGGTCTCAGTGGTGTCCTTATGTATCTCTTGTCCTCTTCAGTTGCCAGGAGCATGATTCTGTGCTATAGGTCTTTGGCCTCAGACTCACTCCTTGAGAGCAGAAAGAGTGCTGTTGTATGAGATAGGGAGTATGAGCAAAGGCAAGGTCCCCTTCTATCAAATTTCTGACACTCAGTCTTTTATGGCATCAGTGAAAATATTTATTTGTGCTGTACAGTCTAAAATAGGATGACTGTGTTTGTCTTGCTTTTGCACTGGACAAAGAAGGCACATCTGAAAGCTGCAGCTTCCTCAGTCTCAAACCCTGTTGCAAGGCATTATCCAATAGCCTGGAAATGTTTGTTACAAAAGTATTGATAAAAAATGACAGAAATCTTATGTTCATCATGGGTTTTGGATATTTAAGGGATGTGAGAACAAGTTCTTCATTTTTACTGTGGTGGAAGACATCATCCTTTCCAGTTGCTGTGGCACAGAAAGTTTTAGTAATTGATGGAGTAGCTCAGATTTAGGAAGTCAGTATCCAGCTCATCAGTAGCATAAGCATTCATTTGTTGGCATATCTAATGTCTTTTTGGTTGTTGGGTGCACACACTCTCTTTAAAGCAGTGCAGGTGCCTCTGATCAGGAATAGTTATTATGGCAGAAAGAAGATGGCAAAATGGGCACTTGTGGAAGGACCCTTTATTTAAGGCCAAAGCTTGTGTGGGGAGGTTGCCTGTGTCTGCCTGTGCCACATGCAGATTGCTCATGGATGAAACACCTTACTTGTCAGTGGTAACAGCTGCCAGAAGCTACACTGGGCCAAATTTGCTCTATGAGCAATCATGGGAGGTAAATGAGGCAATTTTTCAGTAATCATTGGGTCAAATTTGAAGATCACATGGATGTGGACCTAGAACAGAATACCTTTTGGTTTTATAGAAGTGATATTGGAGAGCACAGAGGGATATTGTCTAATGATAATGAATTAGTGTAACTGTACATTATCATAAGCGGTTAGAAGCAAAAGTCACAATTTAATATGCTGAAATGAGAAGGACCAAGTGATGACTAATCTTACAATTATAAGGCATGGCATATGAAACTGCCAGTTGGATTACATAGATTTTTAATAAGTACATCAAGTTGCAACTTACAGTGTGTTAGTGAAGTGTCCCTGCCCATGACAGGGGGTTGAAATTAATCTTTAAGGTCCCTTCCAACCCAAACCATTCTGCGATGTGTAATAAAAAAGTATACTACGTTACTTTGAATACAAGTGGTTCGTAATCTCATGCAATCCTCCCTTTACTGAGGAAATTTTTCCATGTGCTTTTCTGTATTTACTTCCTCCACACTGTATGTCTATGTCTTGCCTTATGGCCCTGTATCCTCTCAGTCCAGTCCAGGTGCAAAGCATCCCTTTTATCAGCTAGCCAGCTGTGCTGCTCTCAGGCAGTAAAAGCTTTTGATCATCCAGCTGAAGCTGTCCCTGGGTTTAAAGAGTGTTGCCTGGGAGGAAAGTAAGGGTGGAGAAGGAGCTGTGACCCTCTGATACCAGGGCAGATTTCCTGTCATTGGAGAGCAAAATGACACCTCTCCATGGGGTCTTTCCCTCACCCCACTACTTTCCCCAACATCCCAGATAAGTGGGAATGCAGTCATGTTTACATTTGATCACCAAAAGGTATCATGCGCTCTTCAAAATTCTGGGAGCATGGTCTGTAAAGGAGGGTGAGGTGGACTCTTTCAGATATTTGTGAGGGAAAAGAAGGTGGAGGGGGACAAGATGACAGCCCTCTGTGTATTTGGGGCTGATATACTGTGGAGAAAGGGAGGACTGAGCGAAAGAAAAATTACAGACCTGCTAATCACAGTGCTCTTTGGACACTACAACATAAACTGATAGAAAGGATAATATAAGACATGAAGGTAGTCAATGGTTAAAGGAATAATTTGCAACAGGAGTTCTCCAAAAACAGATTGTGCTGGAATGACCTGCTTACTGACCTTTTCTTAGATGATATTTGATGTCTTTATATTTCCTGTCAGGGCTCTGAGCATGGATTTTCTGTAGTGCCACTTGGGAAATGTTTAGTTAAGCTAGAGAAGATGGATATTCTTGCAAGAGTGTAGTTGGGCAGGGACCTGGGTAAAGGAACATTTTCAGTTTGTCATTTTGAAGATTGAAGTAATGGAAAGGAAGGGTACTCCTAATAAAGTTCCACCAGGAGAACTCATTTTGGCTACTTGAAAAATACTTTTTCATTTTATTATCTTGGCACAAAACCATGAAATAAGCCAAGGAAACTTCTTGATAGTGGAATATTAGGAGGCATTTTCTGAAGAGAGGAAGATAAATCCTGTGTAGAAAGATGGAAGATGGAAAGATGGAAGGGGAAGAACAGGATTGAGCCAAGGTAATAATACATTTAATAGCTAGTTACATGTTCGGCGTCTTTGGCTGAAAAGAAGAGGAGGAAAATACCTATGTGACCTGGTCGAGTACACCATATCACAGGCACCTGTATTAGGAATATAATAGAATACTTCATGGCCTCACACAACCAGCAAAACTGGGAGCGTTACACAGGGTTAGGGCTTCATCTGAAGAACTGTACACATCTGTGACCCTCTGTAGGTAAGAGACACTTTCTAGCCTTCATCTCTTCTGAACTGTCCTGCATGGATTATCAAGAAATAAAGAAGCTTGTACGCAGACCTGGCTTAGTGTGTTTCTTCCATTTCTTAACAGAGGAAAGGCTACTAGATTACATAGCTTCTCACAGTAAACAGAGGTTATTTGTTAAGAATGCTGAATCCTAGTAAGAATAATTAATTTGATGAAAGATTTACTTTCTTTGGAAAAATACCGGATTAGTTGAGTCTTTGGCAGCTTTTAGGATAGTTCATCTCTGCCCATGGTGAGGGGTGTTTGAAACTAGATGATTTTTAAGGTTCCTTCCAACTCAAGTCTTTCTATATTTCTATAATTCATCTGACCAAGGAGGGAGTGAGAGCTAAAGATGTCTTCTGCGTGGCCTTTCACCATCAGCCTTTGATTTTAGGGCTTTGACTCACCAGCCATGATGTGTTTGACTGGAGCACCTTTGTCAGCTAGTGCTCCTCCATTTTCCCTCAAAATATTTGAACCTAATAGCCCTGGTGAATACAGTGACCTCCCAGCCATGATTGCACTTTGTCTGGTCTCTGACCAAATTTCAAAGTTTTCAAGGTTTATTCATTGAAATTTTGTGTTTCTGTCTGAAGTTGTAGTTCCTGTGTAGCTCATGTCGTCCATGTCTGTGTTGCATCTTGAGGTGCCTTTGGCAAGAATCAGCTAATGCTTGAACATAACTGAGCATCTCCTCCAAAGTGATCTAGTTTGTGTCCTACCATGCTTAAGATCCTATCTTGTGAATCCAGAAATTCAAGAATTAATTGTCTTTGCTGAAAAACTCTTTTTCTCTGAAGTTTATCGAGGTTGTAATTACATGCCACTGCTTTTTTCAGTTGGCAGTAGATTTTGAACTGCTTTTGTAAAATCAGGCAAAACTTGATGCACGTGTCTTCAGCCAGCCATATGGCCGTGGAAGTGTTGGCTTCACAGGCAAGACAGCCATTTGACATGCAAATAGTGTCAATTTGCATTTATGAATAACCAGTAACTAATGGTGTGACACTTCAGAATGCCTCAAGTGCTTGTCACCTTTGGACTACATGAATCACATTCTTCTAATTGAAATTACTGTTTAAGCCATTCTTGAAGCTGAACACTTCCAGTAGTTTATTGCAATCTGCTGTGAACACATTTCTTATGTTCCTTATCTTAGATCTGCTTTCCTTTTGCCACTGACCTTCTTTCACCATTTGTCTCCTGCAGCATTTGTCATGGCCATTTCATTTTAGCATGGACTCCCTGCTGGAGTGACAGCATTCTTTCAGCCTAAGGTCCTTTTCTGGCCATGCTTTTCAGCAGTAATCTGAATTTGTGAGGTTAATTGCAAAGTCTGTTTTGCTGTGTTTGTTTCTTTTCTTCTTTGCTCTCTTTTTTTTTTTCTTTTTTTCTTTTTTTTTTTCCTTACAATAAGTTCCTGCTAAAAAGAATCTGTAGCCATCCATTTCCTCCTTTGCTTGTTGCTTATTGTGGAAGGTTTTACTGAAAGTATATTTCTGAGTCTTTGGAAGTTCAATACTAAATGCATGCTATTGAGTGATTGCTATATTAGTAAGAGTAATGAATGAAAAGAGAACTTTATTGTATGGGATGCAATGATTATTTCAGCATAAATTTTAAGTCCTTGAGGTAGTCATGTCTTGGTGTTAACAGTATTCCTTCTCTTTGTCTCTGCATTCAGCATTTCTTTTATTTGGAACATCCCTGTTAGAATTGCTTTAGATTATAATGACTTTAGTAATAGGGGATTATTTTAAGTTTTCTAGCAGAAGTCTCAATAGGTACGTAAAGGAAACAACCTGAAACCAGCTTGAATAGTGGTACAATAATCTTTTGAGCATAATTCTAAAAGTGTGTAATTGTTGGTCTAAACTTCTTTACAGACATAACTAAATTCTTTAGTTAGATTGTATTCAAATTGATTTTGAATACATTTAATAAAACATCCATGTTTTAACTCCCGTATTTTAAATGCTATGAGTCTCAGATGGATAGTGAAAACTTGATGAGTAATAGAGTGTCACAGAATATCCAGAGATATTTTCCCTTTCTTGAATTTGGCATTGAGAAAAATACAAAGATAATTAACTCCATTTTTTTTTCTCCTGGAATGTCACATACTTCATGTCTTGGTGAAGTTTAGAAACCAGGGACTGCAAGTTAAGTGTTCACTGAGGAGGAGAAAGCCTCTGGAAGGAGAAAGTGTTTAACATTCTATCACAGATGACCTTACATGAAAGAACAAATACTACTAATGCTTTTCTCTATTCTCTTAATGAAAAGCAAGTTTGAATACAAAGAATTACAGATAAAATTTCCAAATTTGGTATTGTTCAGACCTCTAATAATGTGCAATCTTCTTGTAAGAGGAATTACAAAAGATAAGTTGCCAACACTTTTCTGGCAGTGTCTGAGATTTCAGCTGTGTTTGTCAGAAACTGGAACCAGGTTTTCAAAACAAGAATATTCATAAGAGGGTAATACTTTTTAAAAGGTGCATGTGTGATCGAGAGTCGTTAGAACTATGTTTGCCTTTTCCCTGTTAGCAGGAAAACCTCCTCATGGAACAGTGAACTTCTAGGAAGGACATTACAATTAGATTAAGAATTGTGGTTGCCCAGAAAAAGCCAGTTGAGGAATACTGTAGTTGGGCAGACTTGACCCTTCATTACCCATTTGAGTTTTGTTTTCTGTTGTTACCTTTTCCAGAGTGTTGCACAGTGAGTGGGTTGGTTTTTTTTTTTGGGAACCACTGTTCCACAAAGCACCTTCCTTAACAAATTCTATGAAAATCTTGAGAATTTCACTTCTAGTTGGATTTAAGCTCTAAATATTCTTTCTGTTCTCTGTGCAGGGAGGACTAGATATGAAAAGGTTTTCCCCTTCCCTCTGCACCAGAGCTGCTGTGAGAACTTGCTCCGTTTAAGGTTGACTGAGCTGATGTTTAGTTTGGGGGAAGGCTTCGGAATTGGTGGGGTTTTTAGCTGCTGTGCTTTTCCACAGTGTTAAACACGATCAGAAAGTTAAATTTTCACCAGCAGGCAATAGTGCCTGATTTGTCTTGCTGGAGGCAGCAGTCCTTCTTAGCAAATCACTCATGCTGCTGGATGCAGTCTCTAGCCCTCCAAAGACCTTTAGGGTTTTAGATGTTCAGCCTATACTGCTGCTTAACCAGCAGAAATTGGGTCGCCAAGTTTGCTTAGGTACAGCCTTGTGAAAGAAGGAAGACATAGCCTTGGGGAATTAAGGATGCAGTATTACTTCCCTTTGGTTTGCAGTCCTTGTCAGTGAAACATTCACTGTGAGGCTTCACAGACTATCCCATAGAGGGTTTTTTTTTTTCTGGATATTTGCTTTTGGGACCTGTCTTATCATGTACACCAGTATTTCATTCCTTTACTTGCTGAGTTGAACGCATTGCCCCAACCCCTGCATCAGCATAGAGCCCATGGTGCAACACAAACAATTAGTGTTCAGAATTGGAAAGAATAAATTTGTATCTTTTTTAAGATCAAGATAAGCAAAACTTCAAAGATCTCTGCTGCTGCAAAGGCCTAATATTATTTTTAATAGTCGTGTAGCTGTGGTGAACTATCCTGAGAGCTTCTGCAGAGCTGCTTGGCCGTGTTGCTTAGTAACATCATCCTGTTGCTGAGGCGCTCGGCCCTCACTCAAAGTGGGTAGTGAGCAGGAAAGTTAGGAACAGTGATTTGTATAACCAGATAGCAGCATCTGTTCCCATTTGTGCATGGGACTTCTCTTCCCTTTTCTTGTGAAATTGGCAGGGTTGAGGGGCATGGAAGAGGCAGAGCTTAAGAAAGGGGAGAGAAGTAACACCAAACACAAAGTAACACTCAGGATGATCATTTGCTAAATGGTTTAAAAAAAGAAATTATCTGTTACTTCCTTCCCAGCTGAAGGCAAATTGTTGATGAATGGTAGTGGTTGCTTTGGGGCAGTTTCTGTTTTTAGTTTTTTCTTCATTGACAGTACCCTAGATGAGAAATGAAATAGGAATTATCTCCCTGAACTTGTCTGTCACATTTAATCTGCTGTTTTTTCTTGGCTATATTTGCCTCTTATATCTTCGCTCCCAGTCAAAGTTTTATTTTCCACTAGCAATTTATTTTTGATAAAATGTTGTAAGCGGGTGAGTGCTTTTCAACAGAACAAGGGCAGTAGCAGAAAAAAGAAAATGCTTGGGATGAGGGACAAATTTATAGTGTGGTCCTTCTGTTTTCCCTAGATTGTTAGAATTATAATAACTGATACAATACTTTACAGTGAAGTTATCATGGACAAATCATGGACTATTTAAAATATTTCTACCTTTATTTTTCTTTTAAGCATGCTGAGAAATGTAATGGGCCAATATTTGGTTGAAAAAACTTATTAACTTAATGTTTGGTTAGTTTAAATAGGATAAAAATTATGTGAGTACTTCTTATAAGACACAATAAACTTTATTGAATGATTTTTAAAGTTTATTTGGGGCCTGTTTATTACACTTATAAAAGTGTAATCCCTTTTTTTCCTCCTTCCTTTCTCTATTTTTAGCACTAATGTGAAAACTGCTGGCGTTAGTTCAGATGTTGGTTTTGTGGTGTCCCTTAAGCAGCCAAAGCCAATCTGTTTTGAGGAGTCCTTTCTAAGATGCTTAATCTGGTTAATGGACAAATTATGTCTGGGAAATTCCACACTGTGAGCTGGATGTGGCAGTATCCTGACGGTGACACTGCTAATAGGTTTGACAGTGCAGTGAGAGTTTGTGAGAGGCACTCCAGACCATACATCATATTGCACTTCAATCTTTTAAGGGAAAACCTGAAGAAAAGCAGTCTAAGATACTGACAGGTGAGGCAAGGATGTTCTTTTAGTTCTGGGGACTTGAATATTGGGGCAGACTTTTTGTTTGGTTGTGAGCTCCTATAGTGTGGGCTGAGAATGCCAAAGTAGCATAACCATAGGGCTTTTTTCAGGCATCCAGAGTTTGATATCAGTTGAAAGATGTCATGTGTAATTAGTCAATTCACTGAGGGCATTATTTCTTTCTGTATCTGTACAAATAGTCCTGAGTCAGAGAGAGAATGATGTAGTGAGAATGGAAAAAGTGTAAAAACAGAAATGAATTTTAATTCTCAGCTTTCATTAGTTACTATTTCATTCTAGTGTTTCAGGAAAGAAAAAATTAAAACGTTTGTGTGTATGTAAAATCTAAGCAGGTGAGAATCCTGTGTTTAAAAAAACCCTAAACCCAGTTAAAAAGAATTCACTGGAGACTGTGTCCTGATTCTAGTGACTGCAGGTCTTTGGTGTGCTAGGAGCCCAAGCTGATGTACCAAGGTGTGCATTAGCTGGAACTGCCATATGGCCTGTCATGTCTTAGTGGTTAATTTAACCATCTGTTATGTCTTAACAATTTGTATTCACTTTCAGTAGTCAGGTTAGAAGGGTTTTCTTCTCTTTAGTACAGTAATTTTCATCATACAGTGCTGTTACATTTTCCTTATCTGAGTTCTATTAGTTTTATTTATAGTCATATTACTTGTAGATCATGCTTTGCTTTTCTGATGTTATGACTTGAAGATGCATACATTCAGGCAGGCATTTTGGAGATGTTTCTGCTTAAATTTCTGGCACAAAACAAAGTCAGTATCAAAACTTGAGCTGTGAATGTTTCACTTCACTTCTCCTCCTGTTCACTTCTAATTCTGCACTTGTATTCACATCAGTTTCTTTACTATGTAAATTAAAATAGGTTAGTGTCTGTAAAACAGGTTTCATAACATGAGAGTTCAGAGTAAAAATCCCACTGTTCATATGCTCTTTCTCGCATGTTGCGTTTTTGGAATTGCAGTGAAGCTATGACCTGATCTACTCTATATTTTTTTTTTTGATAAGTAGCATTATTATTATGCTACCGTTTATTTAGTAGTAGCATTTCAGGACAAGCATCTGAGAGAAACTTACATCAAAAAGGATTTTCAGCCATGATGTGCTATTTAAATCAAAAAGTTCTTTCAGTCCTCTGAAAAGCATGCAACATATCAAAGCCACAAAATTCTTATGATTCTCTTTCAGATTCTATGCCTGCAGGCTCTTATCTCAATGATGGGCTTATTGCAATTGTGCCACAGTCTGGGGTTGGTTGTTGTTTGGTTTTGTTTTTTTTTAACTTGTAGTGTAAGTAACGTTGTCACTTATATTTAAAGTTAAGAATTGATGTAGCCAGCTGTGGATCTTTGATTTTCCTTGTCAGAAAGATGAGTGCAAAGTGTTGTAGTGTGTTCAGTCTGATTTTGGTACTGGAAGCCTCAAGTAGCCAGAGGTCTGCTGTGTGTTGAAAGGTGTGGGGTTGCAACAAAGTTTAATTAATTAAATTAAGTTGTTAACATGTAACTGATAAGGGGTAATACAATGGTTGTTGATCTTCAGCTCATGTGTCACTAATGATGTTCCTCCATCATATACATAAGGACATTGTTTAACAGGACTCTTGATCAATGTACTTGATGATCAAGGATTTCTGAATGAGGGCTGAATGGGATACCTGGTCAAATCTGAATGGGTTTTTGAACATTGAGATTATCACTTGCATATTTTGTGTTTCCAAGGAGCTCTTCAGTCCTGGACAGGAGGACAGTAACGTATGCTCTTGCTGTCAGAGATGTTTAGAGAGTATCATGACTTTGTAAGTCTTCTTCTTAAAGGTGTAGCAAGGCAGGATGATAGGATATAAAGCCTTTCAAAAGGGGCCACAAATAAAAACTGTCCAAGATTTATTAGAGCATACACAATGCCTGTGATCCATTAATTTCAGTAATTTTAATGTCTTTAGTTTCTTGCAATGACAAATGCCAATATATTGGTTTACTTTATTGACCTTAACTGTCAGATAAGCAGTGTCATTCAAACATGTCTGTTGTATTTATTTTCTTGACAGCCTGCACCAGCTATGAACAGCAATCAGGGATTATTTGGTTTATTTCTCTCATGTTACACTTGTCTGATTACAGTATTTATCTTCCTGTGGGAAGTGAGACTTCATCAAAAAAGAGCATTTCCTAGGAAACAACTATTTCCCTATGCTGCTGAGGAATGTATCAAACTAACGTGGAAAAATTTAGCTAGTAGGGTGGGCATTTTTCAAGTGTGAAGAGTGGAGATCGATCCGATTTGGTAGGACTGCACTTTTCATGTGTTATTTCTATTGCTCCTCTTGAATGTGGGAAGAGAGGAAATACCATATGTAGGAATGTGTATTTTCATCTGTACAGTTCTAGGTTATCCTTGTTGCCCTAATCCACTTGGCTGGGTGCTAATGTGATACCCCAGTGGAACCTGGCCACAGATGACTTCTAAAAGCTCCACAGTGATGCAGAAGATAGGACGTTCACTTGCTTTCAGGTTTCAGTCTTGGAGGCTTCAGAAGACGAAGAAGACTCTCCTTACCATATGCTTTTGTTCATATAGTTAATCAGTTTCTGTTCTAAAAAAATAGATTTAACTTTTTTTCCTTAATTTGGTGCCTCTCACAGATATTTTAGAGCTGTGTAGTCTTCTATATACCTTCTGCTGTGATGCATCTGTGGCATTGCAATAAAATAATTTCTCAGTCTTTTGTCAAACAAGATTGGACTATTGAAATAATTGATTAATGGATGGTTTCTTGAACACCTAAATAATGGTTTCATTCTTCTCAGTGGTTTTGTATTGGTTTGGTTTGTTTGGGCTTTTTAAATTAATCTACTACCCCACTTTTTGACCACCATGATCATGCGAGTTCTGGCTATGCTCTGGTGCTGAATACATCATCTGTAAATAACGACTAGCAGGACTAAAAGTTTAATAATGAGTTTTCTTTGAACTTGAGCATAGACCTGTCTGTGAATGGGCTTGATGCCTGATTTATGTCTCTGAAAGAAAAACAGCGTTGCTGTCAGGGCAGGCTGGCCAGGGAGTAGGGCTGAGTCCGTTTTCAGAATATGTAGGAGAAAGGTGTGTGGCCTTGATGCACATCACTGCTCTGATTTTAGGCAGCCCAGAGAGGTGCAGTGCTGTTAGTGGGGAGCGGGGCTGGCAGCTGGATAAGAATGTTTGGCGAGTGCAGTCTGGGGGGAGCCATGCATTCATGGTGCCTCTATGTTTAGGGAAACCGCCTCTGAGGGCACCGAGCTTCCTTAATGCGAGACTGCTCGTGGGCCTTGCTAATCTTATCGTCTATTGCTTCCTAGTAGTATATTGGTTGCTGATTTTCCATTCTGACCTGTTGCTTTTCCAGCCTCTGTGAGCTTCAAACTGCTTAAATGTAAGGGTTTTTGAAGGCAGTGATACGGATCAGCTTGCAGCTTTGAATAGGAAAGGATGTTGCTGTTGGCTGCTAACCCAGGATCCAGGCAGGAGCCTGTTACACCTCTCCTTCTCAGTGACATCAGTTCTTTGAGTTCATGGTCCTTCTTTTGATCAGTTATCTCAACTGTCTCTCCAGTGCCTTCCAAAGCTGCAGAATATGGTGGAGGGTTGAGTGTGTAGATGAGGTGGGATTCAGTTATCTGAAATCCCCTGGTTATCTGTGTAATCTTTCCTGGATATAACTCTTGGTATAACAGCTACTAGTTAGTTGATTTTAATATTTAAATAAAATATGCAATAAAAAACTGTTGCTCCTCAGTTGAGACTTGAATAAATTATTAATAGAAAAACTTCTCAGAGCGACTGAAAAGAAATTTTAACTTAAATCAAATTGCTGTTCTAGTTTTTTAAATACCAACTTAATAGAAACATTAAAAAGTATGATAGCATTACATCTTTTTTTTTAAATCTTCTGGTTTGTTGTCTTTTTAGCTAGATTTAAGAACCTTGAAGGGTAGTAGTATTTTGTGTTTTAATATTGACACCCGATAATTTGGAAATAGCATGGTAAAATTACATAGAGAAAAGTATCATTTTTGCTTAAAACTTAAGGTGTTCAAGAGACATGATTTTAAAATGGCCTTAATTTCTGAGATTTGGGAGTGGTTTAGTTTCTAAAATGAAAATATTTTAGTTACCTGTTGAAATCTTTGTTTTCTTGAAATGTTAGAGGGGTAGTGGCAGTTACTCCCTGATAGGGTTTTAACTCTTGAGCTTCTTGGGGGGATGTTCATAATGTTGTTACTCAGATGTGTTGAAGTTGTTTTCACATTGCCACTTAACTGTTTTCAGTCAAATCAGGTTGGTTAAATATTTTGGTCAAAAAATTTCTCTGGTTATACATGTGCTTACTGTTTAGTACAGTAGTGTTAAAGTCTTAATTACATGTATAATTTGCAAATAGATCTCTGTTCAATATTAGCATAATAAACTAAATATTAAGCTTCTGTTAAGACTAGTATCAGCACTTGAAGATGCAGAACTATTGGTAGAGTATGAAGGAGGTTGAATTAAGCCTACCTCACCAGAAGATTACCATAACAGTTTGGAAACATGCTGATATCTGGGTTATACTGCTACTGAGTTCAATGGGAAAACTCTTTTGGCTTACAGGAAGCTGAGTTAGAAAGAAAATCTATTGTTCAAGAACCACTGTTAACTTGTATGTGGGCAAAAGAATTGCAATGCTGCTAGAATGGGGTTGTAATTCTTTATTCTTTAGCAAGTCTGATTTGTTGATGTGCTGTTAAATGTCTGAAATGTTCTCCTCAAATTTTCTGTATTTTTTCCTCTGATGCAGATTGAGCCAAATACGCATTGAAATTTGGACATAATCACAACAGGTTGTTTTTCAGGCCACTGTGAAGGATACTAGACTTTGGTGGGAGCAGTTCAGCTGTTCTGAAAATCAGTCTCAAGGGTGCAGGGCTAAAGAGCACTTTGAAAATGTAGACCATGAAGAATTTAATTCTGTAATAGTAATATCAACTTTCTGGATAATTGCTGTAGTTATAGATAAAATATTTGGGATTCTTGGCAGACTTTCTAGTAAGGGGAGCAACAGAATTACTTTCAGCAGTGTGCTAATGGCAAGTCAGACCGGAAAATTTTTGAAGGGAAAAATATGCAAATAGGGCATTCCACTAAAAACATGCACAAAAGTTGAAAAATTCAGAAGAAAACATGTGTATGGCACAAGCTGATTAGGAGAAGGAAAGGGAATAAATTACTCTTTTCTCCAGACAATTTGTATTAAAGTTTAAGTAATGTAGTGTCAGTGTATATTTCTCATTTCTATCCTGTGTTGCTTTCTCATCTTACTTTTATATCTGTGCTTTGCATTTTAAAAGTATTTAGTGTCTGTTTATTCAACAAAACCTCTGCAAACACAATGATTGTGGCAGAGGCTTTCAGCAGGAATAGCTACACCCATGGTCTGAGCAGTGCAAGCTCAGCCAGTGAAACGTCACCTTCATCCAGGATTTCAACCTCACAGAACTAGCAGCAAGGGCCGGAATAGTTGTATCTTACATGTTACCACTTTGTGGTATAGATCTGACATTTGCAAAGTGTATACTTATTGCCTACTTTATTCTTACCTTCAAAATGTGTAATGTTTGTACGGCATGCCCCTGATTCTTCTTGCCAATCTTGATAACAGACCACAGAGCTGAAGTACCTGAATGACAAAAGGATTGAAGTGACAACTTCAATCACAGCTGGAAATATGCAAGTCTCTTTTTAAAATCTTCTAATATAATCTGGTTTTAATAGTAGAATAAGAGGATGTTTTAATAAAATCACATTTGATCTTGCTATTTAACAAAAAAAAAGAAATAAGCTGTATCCTTAAAATGGTTTTTTCAGGAGGTGTGTTTAATTTATTCATTCTCAGAGAATATTTAAGTTGTAGAAAGTCTTAGCAACTTGATTTTTTTTCAAAGTGTTGAAGACTAAATGTTGATAAGGCCCAACCATTCTATTGCAATTTTGAGAAGCATTTGGAAGATCAGCCTTCATATAAATCTACATCCATTCATCAACTCCAGCTTATTTAATTTGTAGATCTTCAGATATGGGCATAACACGTGAAACTCCGTCTGACTGCTGCTGCTTTTTTCTCCCCAACCCTCGAACCTCCCCCAGTCCTGGACCCGTTTAGTTGAGGATGTTCCTGGGTTGTACAGCTTTTGCCTTTTCTTGCTTGTTTGGGGTTTTTTTATGGGGGAGGCAGGAGGTTGGTTTGGGTTTAGTTCAGTTTTGGGATTTTTTTGGTTTTGAGGGGAGGGAGTTGGAGTTTTTTTTCTTTTTTTTTTTTTTTTTTTTTTGAGCAGGTGGTGGTTTCTTTGGTCTCTGTTTAAGAAGAGATGATAATCATGATATCTATCTCACCAAAATATGTAGATTCCTTGGAAGAAATAGGATTTTTGGGTAGATGCAGGCAGGCAGCTGAATGATGCAGCTAAAGGGATTAAGTGGAGCTGTAGCTGCCCTTGTTTCCTATTTCTATTTGCGTGTTGAAAACACTTACTACTTGGCTTTGTTTGGGGAATTTTTTTGTGTTTAAATGCTACTTTCAAGTAAAATTTTAATAGTCAGATCCTGTATTTGTGTCTTGTTTTCTCCCTCTTAAACATCTCTTATAAATCTGTTTGCAGCTGGGTCTCGGGCATCTTACAGCAGCCAGCACAGCCACCTTGGCTCCGAGTTAAGGGCACTGCAGTCTCCAGAACACCATATAGATCCTATTTACGAAGACAGAGTTTATCAGAAGCCCCCTATGAGGAGTCTCAGCCAGAGTCAGGGGGACCCTCTGCAACCAGCACACACAGGCACATATCGCACTAGTACAGGTAGGTGGATGTAACCTGCATGAATGTCTTTCTATGAGATATGTAACTTACTTTCTGCTACTAACTCTTCTTCTCTTCCTGATGTGCTTAACCAAATGTATTCTGTGCATGCCAGTCAAATAAAATACCTTTTGCAGGTGGCAGCTACCAATAGAACCCCAGATACGTGCGCAAAAGGGAGGAATACTTAATGTTGTGCTACATGTACAGTAGGTTAAGCTAATTTGAGGAGGGAGCTTACTCATAAAGAGAGAGAAAATACTTCTATTAATCCAGTGTATTGTCTTGCAGAAAGATCTGTTGTCTCTGAAGAAATTGCTAGGATTTTTTTTGCTTACAAAGCTATTTTTTGTGTTGCAAATAGACTGCAAAGTTCCTGCCACATAAAGCTAAGTGATTGTTCACTTGCTTTCAAAGTAAATCATAAGTAAATTTTCTTTCTCTGTCCCACAGAGGTATGCTTTGGTCTAGGTGCACAGACATAAAATTGAATGATAACATAGGGAAAAGCTGTTAGCATCACTGGTTTATCCATAAATAATGATTGTCTCTGAAATGCATTGGTGTACAAGTCCTACTTGCACAATATCCTCTCAACCAAATGAAATACAGCTGTATGTTGGAACCCACAAATAGATCAAAAATCAACAGGGATATTTATGGTATTTAATGCACAAAATAATTAGAGTATATAAATGCTACAGCCAAAATAGCCTAAAGCAGATGTAGAAGAAACTTGCCTTAGGAATTCTAAGTATTTCTGGTGTTTCATCTTTGCTGTGTTGATCAAAGAGGGAAGATTATGTCCATTTTCAGATCACTCCTATTTTCATCAAGGAAAAGTGCACTTTTCAGAGCAAGATACTTCACTTTCTTTTAAAACTATTTTTTTAAACTTCTTTAAAAAGCCCGTTTCTCCAAGGGAAAAGCTAGCAGTTTTTGCATGTCCTGCCGCCTTATGCAAGTTTGGATGTTTGGAGTACAAGAGGAAATCTTAAAAAGGAAATTTAGCCAGACAATTATCTAGCAAAATATCTGTAACAGCTTTATGCTTTTTTGAAGAACACCATTGCACCGTTTCTCTCCTGTTAAAGAAACTATCACAGTCTCATGCTTTGTATAGAGTCACACATTGATATGAGGAAAAATTACTATTCTTTGCATGAAAGGGAGAAAAACTTCTGCTTACATCAGTGAGTTGTGGAGGCAGTGGTAGTGATTGAAACTACTGTTTATATTGAACATTAAGCCTTCTGTTCCACCTGTGGCTGCCTCTTATTGTCTATATGATGCTCTCTTTCCCAGACATGCCCTGAAGAGCGTTTCTTGTTTCACTTGCAAAATATGCCTTTGGTTGTCTGTGCTGAAGTAGCAGGCTGTCTTGTGACTGTATTGTTCACAGCACCTTGGTAAGGAAGGAAACCTACTCAACACAGATAACAGTTACAGTGAATTAAACTGGGACACAGGATGTTAGTTGGGGATGTTAGTTGGTTACACAGGGAGATGGGTTTTCAAAAGGAAAGAGAAAAAAATTTAAACCCCCCCCACAGTCCTATGGGTAGCAGAAACATGCCCTGTGAAGGTGAGTTTTGTTTTGCCGCTTGGGTTGTGGATGTGAACGTTGCTGCACGCTCACTCTGAAGAAAGACCCCATCAGTCCAACTTTGTGTTGGGTTGATCCTCCCATGCCTTCCACCCTGCACCCCTATCATCAGGGTCAGGGGAAATGAAAGCAGATGGATGTGTGCCAGTCCCATCACTCTGTTGCTCTGTTGGTAGCTGTCAGCTTTTCACACAGCCAGGCTGAAGAGCTGTCAGTGCTCAGAGGGAATTTTGAGCTGGATTGGATCAGTTTTCAGACTCCTGCCTCTAGCACAAATACCAATAGGAACATATCCTTTGTGATGGAGACCATACAATTTTTTTCAAATTAACAGAAGGGAGGGAAAGAAGTTCAAGTTTGCACATAATTTTTTTTTCCTTTTTTGTGTTTTCCTAAATGTTGATTTTTTTTCATTTTTTGGGGGTTTTTTTTTGTTTGTTTGGTTTGTTTTGTTTTGTTTTGTTTTTTGTTTTTTGTTTTTTTGTTTTTAATTTTAGGACTAGATTGCTATTTGGTGTAGGATATGGGGGATGTAGATTACTGTGTACTCCATGAAGATATGTGCCAAGGATTCATGGCCTGTATATTCTGTATGCATGAGTCATGGCAGAGTGGGGAGCTTTAAGACTTCAGAGCAGTCCTTCATACACCATAGTTCAGAACCTTTGTGTATGACAAAAATGATGATGCATGCTTTTCCACATCTGACAGAAAGAAAAGGGAAGACAAACTTACCAAAGGATTTTTTTTCTCTGCAGCTGACACTGCCCATTGGAAATAAAAAATAAGTTAGTTATACTTGCAAGCCATTTAATTTGTTTTAGTGAAGTTTCTTTTTGGTTGGTTTTGGTTTGGTTTTTGTTTTTAGTTTTGTTGTACTTTGTGGGGTTTGAAGGGATTTTTATGGGGTTTTTGTTTGGTTTGTTGCTTTGCTTTTAAAGAACATTATTCCTGAATTTGAAAATTTCACTTACTTTGGAAAAGTAACCAAGAATGGTTACTTACTATAGACATCACCTCTTTCTATTTTATGAGCCCTTAAATACATATTACATTCAAAAATGTTTACACGGCTGAGGATAAGGCCCTCTCA
This sequence comes from Motacilla alba alba, assembly GCF_015832195.1. Taxonomy (NCBI): domain Eukaryota; kingdom Metazoa; phylum Chordata; class Aves; order Passeriformes; family Motacillidae; genus Motacilla; species Motacilla alba. The sequence goes on from NC_052017.1 coordinate 79,767,826, forward strand.
AGAGTTTTTTGTCTTCTAGGTGAATGAACATTCAGTAAGCAAAATTCAATAAGCTAAAATTTCTCTATGGGGTGAACTAAATTAAGTCTGTTCTATATACTCTTTGTTTTTTGGGTGATGTTTTCATTCTTTAGTGTTTTCTTTGTTCACTTGGGAATTCCCATTCACTTGGGAATGAAGTGCATGGTGATAGTTCTGCACTACATACTGCAGAAGGTACAAAACATGTCTGAACATCTCCCCTAATACCTTTAGGAATGATGAATTCTTCATAGAATCACTGAATGGCTTGTGTAGAAAGGGACCTTAAAGATCATCACATTCTGTCTTCCCTATCACTGGCAGGAAACCTTTCACTAGACCAGGTTGCTCAGAGGCCCATTGAGCTTGGTGTTGAGGATTTCCAGGGATGGGGAGTCCACAGCTCCTGTGGGCAACCTGTTCCAGTGCCTCACCACCCTCACCATAAAGAATTTCTTCCTCATATCTTACCTAAACCTATCCTCCTTTAGTTTAAGTCTGTTCACCCTTGTCTTGTCACTTAATGCTCTTGTGAAAAATCTCCCCAGCTATTGTAGTCCCTCTTCAGGTATTGAAGGGGGCTCTAAGGTCTTCCTGGAGCCTTCTCTTCTCTGGGCTGAACAGCCAGAACTCTCTCAGCCTGTCTTTGCAGGAGAGGTGCTCCAGCCCTCTGAGCATCTTGGTGGCCTCCTCTGGACTTGCTCCAGTAGTTCCCTGTCCTTCCTGTGCAGAGGACCCCAGAGCTGGATGCAGCACTGCAGATGAGGTCTCACCAGAGGAGAGGGGCAGAATCCCTTCCCTGCTCCTCCTGGCCATGCTGCTTTGGATGCAGCCTAGGACACGGTTGGATTTCTGGACTGCAAGCACAAATGGCCAGGTCATGTTGAGCTTTTCATGCAAAAACACTCCCAAGTCTGTCTCCCCAGGTCTAGTCTTGCTCCATTCTCCAGCCAGCTTGTACCTATGGTGTAAATTATAACTGGGTGTGTTACTGTCATGCTGTCTATGCTAAAGATGATGTTTCAAATGTGACAGCAGTAGCTGTAAAAGCTCTTTTGGTTGTTAAGCTTTTACTTAACAATCCCTTTTGCTCTTCAAAGGGTAATGCCTTCTCTCTATAAAAAGTACCAGCCCAAACTTTTGAACTAAAAGCAATAAGTGTGAAATTTTCCTTTTGAAATGGGAAGCCTCAAAGGATGTGCTTGGAGGGAGTACTCAGACACAATACAAAAAGCAAATTAATTTATTTACTGAATAGCAACTTATAGCTTGTATTTGTAACTCAACTAAATAACACTAATAATTTTTGTTCAGGCGGGTTCATTACTGATTTTCCTCATAAACCTAAAGGTTTTGAATTATTCATATGGTAGAGATAAGCTTATTTGATGGGATGTTTACGTGAACACTGATGGAATTTGAAGAGGGCTGTTAATTAAGAGGAAGGAAGAGTTGCCTTTCAGCCAGAGTGGCACATGGAATCAATGATTGTTTGCTTATTTGCAGAATTAGAATTTTGAACTAGAGGTTTAGTCTATAGTTATTGACATTTAATCCACATCAAACATGAAAACAGGCAAAATCGCACTATTTTGCAAGCCTGAGATTTCTGTAGCTGTCTTGAGGACAGAGCATCCTCACTGTTCTGGTTGTGGGCTGTCAGTGCTGAACTGCAGCTCAGGAGCACAGCTTTGTCAGCTGTGGGGTCTGTGTGAACAGTTGCCATCACCCTCCAGAGGCTGGCATCACTGTCTGTAAGCTCATGCTTCTTTTGTGGTCCCTCAGAGAAACAGATGAGCCCTCTTCTGTAAAAAGGATGTAATTTCCAGATAAAGTTTGTAAAATCCTTTAAAGAGTACTATTCCTAGTAGTCTGGGAGGGAGGGATGAAAAATGGGAGAGCTGTGCTTGTTCTGAACTCTCTACAAAAAGCGACTTTATCAGTGAAGTAAGTGTTGCTGTGTAAGAGTACTGGTGCTGTTGGTAAACTGTGAGCATTTAGATCTTAAAACCTGCAGAGATCTTAAACCATGCTTTAAGAGCACATACTGGTTTCAGGGGCTGCAGGCAAATACTTTTGACCCTAACCTTACAAAAGTGACAAGGACGCACTGGAGGAGTGAACCTGTCCTCCTCAGCTCTGTGAAGGGTACATGGATCTTGCTGGCATCAGGACAACCCTGGCAGGCTGGATGAAAGCTTAGGGAGGGTCTCAGGATGCACAACCTGAGAATGGTCTCTGTCTCAGTCACCAGAAGGTCACCCTGGGGAAGGTGTTGTGACACAGTTCAGTTGTAGTTGAATGGACTTCAAAGTCCAGCAGCTTCATGTGGTTAGACAACCACTTGGTGCTCGTTGAAGTGCTGGGTGCATGGAGCTGAGCTGCCTCCTTGATGAAGACAGGGCATGCAAGGTACTGCAAAGACCATTCTGAGAGCATTGGGAGAATAAGGAGTTTGTGATTGATCTGCTGAAATTAGAGAGAACCCTCAAAGGAAGCTTTTATTGAAAGGAGCTTGGATAGTAGAAGGCTAAGCAGTAAAAGTTTGTATTGTCTCTGAAGAGTTGCTTACGGTGGGATCTGCAGGGCTCATCAGGCATGCTCTTGCAATGGGTTACCTATCGGGGAACATGTTTGTGGCAGGTGCACACTGCAGCACTTCCTGTGCTACCCTCAGAGCTGCCCAATTTCCTTGTGTGTGCAGGCAGCTGCCAGGCTGCCCTCAGGCTTCTCTGATGGCCTCTATTCCTTCAGGCCAGGTCCGTCTCCCTGAGATTCCTCCCATTGATGCTTGAGTGCTTCCACCAGTGCTTCCAGCAGCACCTCTGAAGACATCTGTTACCAAAAGCTGTGCTGCCACAGGCTGCCCCACTTCATGGGCATCATGGCACAGAATACCCGTCCAAGAGAAGAGGCCTGTGGCATTTGTGATGGCAGGTGCAAAGCAGAAATATGTCTATTTGCAAACTGGGTTTTTGTGTGGAGGAAGATGACTGACTGGAGAGTGGTTAACAGCCAAGGCAGCTGCTTTTCGAAGGAAAGAGTTATCTCTTGCTCCTGGCCATTTGCCAGTGGCAGGGAAAAACACAGTATTTCATTGTCCTCTGATGCAGCTCAGGGTAAACTGAGCCAAAGGTGAGAATTGCCATTGTGTATCTGGACAGATGCTCTTGTCCTCTTCTCTGCCTTCCATCCCACTCCTGCCTCGTATTTCATTTGCTGAAGGAAGTGTCTGCACCAAGGGATGCTTTATCGCAAGTGCTGCTTGTAGTAATGTTACATTTCTCCTGTAAAAGTATGTTTTGCTTTAGTAGAGTAGAAGCAGTGTCTGTTTCTGGAGTCCAGTCTTTGTTCATGGACGAGATACTGCTGGAGGGATGGGAAGAGGAGCCAGGTGGCAGTGGCAGCATTTGCTGCTTTATGCCTGCTGCTCTTGGCCTGGGCTTTTGCTGACCTGGAGTTTAAGCAGTGTCCAAGGAGAAGGTGTACAAGAAAACCTAGTCCTTCTTTTGTCACTGGGCTGATGGCTTTCTCAAAACGTGACCGAGCTGCCTCCTTGTTCTGTCTGATGAGGTGTCTGTGGTGAGGATCATGTCTCTATTCATGGCCTGAAGAAGTAGAGAGGGAGAAGCCAAATGCCCATTTTTCTTCTGCCCCAGGCAGGAACAGCCCATACAAAATGAATTATACTCTTTGTTTGAGTCTGGTTTTTTGCAGGGACGGGACATAGCTAGTTTTAGTTCTTGGGGGTGTTCAAATGGCTCTGACCTCCTCCTCTTCTCACAGTGCTTTGCACAAGTGAGGCGGGTCAGTTTTGCACAAGTGAGGCGGGTCAGTTTGTCCCTGCTCCCTGGGGGCTCCCTGCCTGTATGAAAGGCCTGACCTTCAAACTTCCATCTCACTTACTTGGTAGACAGAAGTCTGACATTGTGGAGTGGCTTCTGGAAAGCTGCACTGGCTACCATCTCCTTGCCTCTGCCCTGCCCTCCCTCTGCAGCTGGCCTGGTGGGGCAGAGACCTTGCCTTGTCCTGGGAGGGAGTGCTGTTCTGCTGCCTGTTGGCCCTACCTTGCCAGCAAGGGAGCCAAAGGTTTGTGGGAACAGTAATTGCTGGAGGTCCAAGAATTTTTTTTTACAGATTTTTATAGCAAGGATGGAGGAGGGTGTTGCATGGGCTTCTTAATGCTGCTTTGAAATACCCAAAGACTTCATTTGCTGCATGTTTTTTATGCTGGTCCAGATTAGCCTTTCTTTGGTTCTCAACATTTTGTCATGTCTTTTACCTCCTTTGTTGTCCTGTACAAAAGCAGAATGAGGCTACAAAGGATGCATGAAATGAGCCAAAGTACATCATCTTCACAAGACTGTAAATATTTGTTTTGGTATGTAATAAAGTAGTGAATATCTATGAAATTTTTAGGAGTCATTATCTCAATGTGTATCTTTTACATATTGTGAAGTAATTTTCAAATACTCAGAAATTTGGCATGAAAGTTTAGATGTCTGAATCCTTTAGATTGATTTACTCTTCTTTCAAGAACAGTTAAGCTACTTTATTGCAGTTGTGTTTTATCGCAAATAGATTGTGTTTATCTGTATGCTTTTACAGATAAACTGCTCTTGAACCATTTTTAAGGTTTTAAACCTTAATATTTTGAAATTTGTTGGGATAATTTAATGGTTATGGAATTGTTTAAAACAGAATGATAGAGTCATAGAATAGATTGGGTTGCAAGGGGCCTCCAGAGATCCTGTAGTCCAAGCCTTCTGCAGTAGGTAGGGACTTCTTCAACCAAACCAGACTGCGCAGAGCCCTGTCCAACCTGACCTTGAATGTCTCCAGGGATGGGATATGTACCATTTGCCTCTAGGTAGCCTGTTCCAGTTGCCCCTTACAACCTTCATTGTAAAAAAAGCTTTCCTTCTTTCTAGCCTCTGTTTAAAACCATTGTCTCTTGTCTTATTGCAGCAATCCTGCTAAAAGGTCCCTCCCCAGCTTTACTTCAGGCCCCCTTCAGGTACCCTTTCAAGTCTCCCTGAAGCTTTCTCTTTTCCAGGCTGAACAACCCCAGCTCTCTCAGCCTTCCATCATAGGAGAGGTACTCCAGCCTTCTGACCATCTCTGTGGCCCTCCTCTGGACCAGCTCTAACATGTCTATGTCTTTCTTGTGCTGAGCTGGCTGCAACACTCCGGGGGGGGTCTCACCAGAGCAGCGCAGATGGGGAGAATTCCCTCCTTCACCCTGCTGCCCACGCTGCTTTGGATGCAGCCCAGGATACAACTGGTTTCTGGGCTCTGAGTGCCTGTGGCTGGGTCATGTCCAGCCTCTCATCCACCCCAGGTCCTTCTGAGCAGGGCTGCTCTTAATCCCTTCATCCTCCAACTTGTATTGATACCACAGGTTTTCTGCACCTTGCATTTGATACTCAACATTCAAGTGATATCTGAAACAAATACAAGGGGTTTTTTTAAACTTTACTTGGAGATATATCTTTTTGATGGTCCCTTGGTAACTCGTTTGTTATTAGCTGTTTCAAATCACTGAAGCTGTCTTAGGATTTAAACATGCTGAAGAAAATTTAGAAAATTACCACAGCGTGAAATAAAATGAGGCTATGTAAAATGACATTGAGGGACTGCAATTTTAATGTCATGATTAATCACATACAGAGGGCTTAGTTCAGTTTTATGCACCTGTAAGGTGTGCAAACATAACTTCAGCTTTGGGAATCGGAAGTCTGATCCTTGCATATCACCAGTGGCAGTTTCCAAAGGGCCCTTTATATCCCAGTAAATTGACAGTTATCCTTTCTCGGGTTAAGTATTGCTTTTCATTAGGGGACTGGAATTTAGTTAACCAAATGTATCACTTCTAATTCCATAGACTGCAGATTAATGTGTGAAAGGAATCTATAGGTGCTTAGAGGAGAAAGAAAATTGTGTATACAAGCAGATATTGACAGGTTCTTACAGGGAGCACCAATGAGTACCTTGGTATAGTAATTAATTTCAGAATGTCATCTAGCTGTTAATGAAAAGTTACCTGTTACATGCTCTTTCCTGTATTGCAAATACTTGATTTAAAAGAAAAAGGGAACTTTGGGACAGCTTGTTTTGCTGTGTCATAAGCTGCTGTACATGGATGTGCTGTGATGGCACAGCTGTAGATTAATTGAGGATCATGCTGATAAATCACACAGCATGGAGTTCTGGCTATAGGACATAATGTTTTCAGAGAAATTAAAAAGAAGAATTACTCCTATGACTGCATCTCTTTCAGTTTGGTAATATTGTGATAATAGACCTGTACTCCTAACTGACATCCACTTGATAACATTGTTTTGGGAGAGAGAATTATAGGAAGCAAGCAGGGAACAAATCTTCAGTACAAAGTAAATTGAGCAGAAAATACCTTAGTAATCTGCATAAAGAATAACAAATCACCTCAAAGCAATAAAAAGTCATAATCCCATTTCATTTGTCAGATCCAGGTTCACTCTGTAGTCTTACCTGTGTTATAGTCTTGCATATATGTTTTAGGTGACTTTTTTTTCTTCTGTGAGAAAGAATTTTCTATTTTATTTCCTTCCTATTAAGAATTTGACAGAGGAATAATAAAATGCACTGTTTTCAACTTCAGCAATATCCCGTGGACAGGAATGGGTTTTAACCAGAGGTTAAAACCCTTCAGAATCACCTTTGTAATCTGAAAGCAATATCCCCCCCACTTTTAGTGCAGAAGCATTTCTATAGATGAACTAGTTGTAGTTTCAAAGTACTGAACCCATGATTGGGTTCCATAGAGGAATTGCACCCATATGAATACAGACAAGATTTTACCACTCAGAATAGAAACCCTTTAGAATGGTTAGTATCCATGATTTCTTTCCTGTGTCTTATGAGCAGGAGACCTCCAGAGGCTTGTATTTTATTCCCTATATTTTCTAATTCCTCTATTCTCCCTTTTTTAATAGAAGAATGACTTGTAACATGTCTGAGCATTTCTCAGGTGCCCCTTGACTTTTGCCACCTGTTGAGGGAGAGCTGTGATTATAAAATCTTGCCCAGGGGAGTACATACTCTGTAAATCTCATCTGCCACTACTGTGAAAATACAGTGTTTGTGCCAGAAACTGTAGGTGTATTCGTCATCTATTTATTGTACAGGTGTAGTCTCTCTTTAAAGATTCATCACATTAGATTTAAGTGATGCAGGACATCCATTCTCATTTATATACTTCAGTGTTGCATAGAAATGCAAGGTTGTCATTCATGAAATAAAAATTCAATTCAAACACCTTTCATAAATCTTGTTCTTGTAAATCTTTGCTGAACAAAAACACTGCTGTGCCTCAGGTAACTACCCAGTCATGTCTTTAAGATGACTAAATCTCTTGTTAGAGGATCATTCCTTCTGCAGTATTACATTTAAAGGCACTCTTAAAAATCACCAGCCCATTATTTTTTTTTTTACTCAGGCTGTACTCTCTCTCTTTTTTCTTAGTACAAGACTGGCTACTTTTAGAACTATGCCTTTGTTGTAATTTCAGCAGTTCACATGTAGATTTTATGAGTACAAGTATACAAATAAAGTAGTTTTTACTTAAATGTGTTCAACAACTTTTAAACTATCATTTGCACAAGTTAGGTTCATGTTTAAGGTGAACATACCACATGGTTTGGCACTGGAACACAAATGTGATTACCTTAATAACAAAACGACTGTCTATCCCAGAGTGGAAACTACTAATTAAAATAGCTGAAGTTTATTAGGGTGTTCTAAGAAACACCATTTAGTAGCCACTTTACTACTTGGGATTATAGTGCCCTAAATAAGGAAAAGTCAAAATTTGAAGGAGAAGATGTCCATGTGCTTGATGGCTGTAGCATGATGCAGTGCAGTCTGTTAATCTGTTATTGTCTCAAACTATTTATATATCTTTTTATATATTAACTGTGACTTTTGTCCATGTGTTCAGCTTTATGTTGGCCAGATGGACAGGAAACTTCAGAAATTTCAAGAGAAGGTTGTTTTAGGAGTGAAAACAGAGATTTTGTTACAGTAGGCTCATTTATGTACAGCAGTGTGGTCTGTGTGGATTTGCTGTGATTGGGTCATTTTGTCCCACGCACAGAATGTGAGTGAAATCATGTATTACTGTGAAGAGGAGGAAAGTGATGTATATATCTCCTATATTGTGCCATTGCTCAGGGTTGAATTTTATCTCTAGTGAGGAAATTCCTGTGATGAATTTTAGTATGTCAAATTCTGGAAGGGCAGTTGTTGATTTCTCTGTTTAAATGCTCATGTAACAAATGAATTAAACTGCATGTTCTTCCTAAACTGAGGGATGGAGCTCAGAGAGAGAAGACACAATCTGAGAAAAGATCTTGGCAATAACGTCTTCAGCAGCCAAAGTTGGCATTTGATTATCACATTATGTGTACCCACCATTTTTTACGTGCAGAGCAGCATCACTGAAACATGGTAGAAGCTGAGCCTGAGAATGAAAGTTGCATATATTACTGAGATTAAAATCTGGCAGATTTAAAATGCCGTCAGTTCCTGGAGGTAGAAAGGAGTGTTATATTTCTTAATACTGATAACTTGAAAAATGAGGCTTCTCCTCTGGTTGTAAACAACGAAGTCATTCCAGCCTTGAGTTGGAAATCTGAAATAATTGAAAATATATAGTTGAAATTCTAGTATCTGCATAAAACCCTGGTGTCCACGTGGACTAGGTGGATTTTAAAATTATGCTTTAACTATATGCTTAACTATATGTGCTTTTGAGATACAGGCCTTTGAGATGCAGGCTGTGTTACTGTGTTGGTGGTAAATGGCTGGAGGGAAGAATGTAGAATTAGAGAAGGTTATGGGTGTGAGGATGTGAAATAGGGCACATCAGTGAAGCCTGTGAGAAACGCAGCTGTGGAAGGGGCTGCATTCAGGTTTGGACTTCAGGCTTCACTTAAGACTCATTAAGCACTGTTGCAAAATTAGTTTGGGCAGGAACTCACTCATCTCAGCCACTATATCTGTTGAACTGAAATACAAGTTTCTAAAATACAAATTCTGTCGCCATTGCTGCTCACCGAATTACTTCATCTACCTCTTTCTGCATTAATATTTGCTTAGAAGTACAAAAATCTTTATAGATTACTTCATTCATAAAGTCATTTGCTTCCATTGCCAACCCTGGTGGCACCACATGATTTCAGATTGACACCAGCTAATCACCTAATGAACCTTTAAGAAAAATAATTGTAAATAAATATAAAGAAATGCCAAGTCTAAATTGGTGGTGAAAAAAAATCATTCCATGATTTTCCATGCTGAGGGTTAGGCTGTGGCAGTTATACAACTTCCCCCAACAGAAAAAAAAAAAAAAGTAATTAAGACACAATGTGAGAGTGGGCAAACTGAAGTGGAATAAGATAGACAAAAGTCTTCAAAGTGACCAGGTAACAGCTGTAATGTCAATAGAGGAGTAGCTCAGAAACCAAGGAAGCAGTATTTTCTTTGACTGACTCTTTCTGCATTTTAGGAAAAACATCGGTTTCTAAGCAAAGGAATGTTCAGCCTTACTGTTACAATTAGTGTTAGGTCTCAACAACTCTCTTAGAAAATGGAACTGAAAGGACACCTCAGTAGCAAGTTCAGTTCTTGAGTCTTCAAACGTTGTCAGTTTTTGTATTGAAAGACTCATTGAACGCAATATACAGAGCCAAAGTGATGTTTCCTTGGTTTCTCTGAAACAAGGAATTCTTCTGCAAAAGAATGGCATGTAGATATTGCGGTGGTAAGGTGATTGGTTGGAGTGTACTCTCACTTTGAATATGTTCATGACCTTCATTAGGATTAGTACTTTACAGCTGCCAGCAATAGCAGTGAGCCTATTAAATAATTCAGAGAGGCCCTGAGTATTTCCCATAGCAGTGGGAGCGTAGCAGCTAAACAGCCACCTGTGGTTTAGAAGATGGGATGGAAAAGTGAGAAAAATAGAAATCTCCTGTGATGGTATCTGGTAGACAGGGATGTTACCTTGATAAAAAGGCTTCCTCCTCACCATGTCATGAAAACATCTGATGATTAAAATATTACTGAATACCTACTTGCACCAGCTTGTAGACTTACTAATTACAAGTAGGTGTGACAGCTAGGTATAACCAGTACTTGAGGAAATTATGACTAACATGTTTGTGGGTGGAAAAGAAACCTTTTTTGCTATGTACCATCCCGTTCTGTATTAATTTTTTTTAGTTTGCTTGCATTTCCCCTGTGCACTGTGCTGTGTTCCCTTAAAAGATATCCTTGTGCAGCAGCTGTTTGCCATGACCAGCTGCTTAAAGCACGTAGCTGAGCATGGGGAAGCTGAGTGGAGGCAAGGAGGTTGTATTTCCCCTGACTTACACAAAATAGGAGCATCTGGAGAAAGCTGGAGGCCACAGAAGGAATTAGACAGAACAATCCTGGAAGCCCTAAAGGGTTGATGTGTTTGAAATCAAAGGCTGGCTGGCTGGTGAAGAGCCCATCTCATGTGAGTGCAAAGGAAGATTTGCTGAAAAGTCCTTTTCATTTGTCTCTGGCTGAGAATTGGGAGGCTGGAATATTGATTTTAAGAAAAACTAGATAGAATAAAATACAGACTGCAGAAAAGTGAGGGAGGAGCAAGTGGAAAACAAGAGAAATAGATCTGGTTTGAGTATGAGAAGTCACATAGCAAAGATGTCATTCTCCACAGAATTCCTCTGGCGGAGTGTTTGCAGAAGGTCCTAAATATTTTAAATCTAAACTGGAGCCTTGTATCTTGAAATCCTGTAGTGTTTGCTTTTTTGTTTTGTTTTGTTCTCACTTTGCATGTCTGAAGTACAAAATTCTTGTGCATGTGTATTTTAAGCAGAGGATATGATAGTGCCTTTATCAAATCTTAACAGCATTAGAGGTAGTGGCTAATACCAATTACGGGGAGGGATTTTTCCCCTCTTTCAGTAAATATTTTCAGTTTCCCTCAACCATGTATTTCTCTAAAATTTTCTACTTCCTATGTGGAAAAATGCTTCTAAAAGTAACATTTCAGCAAAATTTTTTAAGTAGTATTTATTAATTTTATATGTAATACCATACATCGTGAACAGTATTAAAATGGACTGTTGGTGTTTGTTCCTTTGGATTGCCAGTTTGCTACTAGCTTGATTAACATCTCTTTTCTTAAACTTCTATGGCCAAAAAGGCTGGTACACACCTTAAAAAACTTTATTTCAGCATTTTGAGTTAAAGTGTTTGTATGTCCCAAGCTTGATGAGTTTTTTTAATAATTGACAGAGAAGGCACTTTGCTATTTTTATGGTATTTTAGGTGCGAAAAGGATCTGCTTTATAAATCTTCCAATAAATTTGGTCTCAGCAGAGTGCACTGCATTTATATAGTTTATGAACTCATGGTGGGATGGTGGACATACTTTGCACTGAAAAGGTATCTCACTGGGATCCAATTTTCAACTTTCACGAGAGGGTATAAATCAACTGCAAGTGCAAATCAGTGAAGGAAACAAAGGGAGAAAACAAAAAAAAATTTGAAATCTCCATGAAAAAAACTAGGAGAAGGTTAGCACAGGAACTGAATGTCTAATATCAAATAATAAGAGGAAAATTTCACAAGGTAATATCTGCAAATCAAACAGCAGCATCAATGAGGTAATTTTGCACCAGCAGGCAGGTGCAGCAAGATTATTCTCATTAATGAGTTTATAATTTCTGAAGGTCTGATCTTTCGTATGTTAACTTGGCAAAATGTCCTCTGGCTTCTAGAAAATCTGAACTTTTTAGCAGTTCATATGCAAAGTTGATCTCGCTAAGTTACTCGGGTATGGTGCAATAGTATCCCTGCCTAGATCAAGGCATTCTTGCTTTTTGCATTAGTGGTTCCTAAGATCTGCCACAGATGTGAGAAGACCATTCATACACCTAAATTTTCAGCATTAATATTAAAGTTGTGATATCTTTGTTAATACTATGTATTAACAAAGAAAATTATAAAGACTGGCTTTTCTGTATGCTGTTTCTGCAATCAAGAGAACCATAATCAGGGCATATATCAGGTTTTCAGAAGTTTTCATTATATTTAACAAGGGCTTTTCTTTCTCTTTGACAAACATTTGTAAGAACATACTAAATGTCTGTGTGGTACCCCAGATACTCTATTTACTGGGTGTGTGATTTTGGTTGGAGCAGTGAGGGGCTGAGATCATACAGTATCTTTTAGGTATTAATGACATGACAAATTAAAGCAAGACCTTAAATGTTTAGGGGACAAACCGAGATCACTGAGACTGTAGTGCTTGATTTGCAGTGTGAAGTCCTCACTTGGAAAATTCTCATTTCAGAAAGTCTCAGTGAAACCCTTTTCTCAACCCAAAATTAAAATTCTCCTTTTCAAGGACAGTTCTTACATTGAAGTTTAATATATTGATAATATATAAAGATTTTTTGGCCTACAACTGAGCATGTCATTTTTTTGTACTAGATCTTTGCTGGCTGCAGCTGAGTGTGTGTGCTATGGCTCTCCCTCCAGCATGAGCCAGCCTCAGCTGCAAGTCATGGACTGTGCAAGCCCTTCCCGTGTGTCTGGAGTGGGGCACTTGGGAGGGGAGGTTGGGTCCCAGTCACCCTCTCTTTGTGTCTCTGCAAGGCCTCTGTGCTGAGCAGGAGCCATGGGAAGGCAAACCAATGCAAAAGGAGCAAGCAGAGCTTCAGAAACTTACCTGACATTCAGAATTCACTGAATTTCCAGGTAAATTCCTGAGAAATGAGGAGAGCAGTCACTATTGAAAGCAGTATTTTCATGGGTGATCACTTAGGTAAGACACAATACAGGATAAATAAGGTTTTGAGTCCTTCCACTTATTTATCTTGATCTCCTTGTGAGTTTTGTGACTTTGAAGACCAGAGGAAGGTCTGCTTTTGTGGAAACCTTTACCTTCAAGCTTCACAAAACTAAACCTGCTTCTTCACAGTGTGGTTATGAATTTTGGTTTTACCTTTATGTAGAGGCAGAATAGGGTCAGCAGTAGACCCAGGAAAACAACATTACTTGACTGTGATTCTGCTTCAACCAGGCCAGATCTCAGGATGGTGGGAGAGGAAAAGATAGCCCATTTCTCCAGAAACAGTTCTGTTGAAATTCCTTTTTGTTCCTCTTTTCCCTTGCCGGGGCAAACCCCGTGTCCTTGTCAGCTCACCTAAACTGACCTGGTTCTGGTCAAAGTGTAGCTGGCTTGGATTTGATAGGACAGTCAAATGCAAAAGTTAGAGAAAGGGCTAAATGTCTTCAATTAACAAACAGGTTAAAAGGTTGCACGACCATCTGCAAATATACCTGGTATGGGAATGCTTTCTGGTTCAGTCCAGCTATGTGCCTTCTGGATACCCTTTGCTAAGAGAAGATTTGCTATGCTGGGTGACAAAATCAGCTTCTAAATCTGTTTCATTAGACATAATCACTCTGGCTTTGCTGTTTGAATAGCTAAATAGAAGGGAGGTCTCAATAGTTTGCCATAGCCTAAGAGAGCCACAGTTCACTCAGTAGGTTTGGCTGCCAAAGGATTTTGTTTAAGCAAGGGAAGTGCACTGATAGAAGATGACCTTTCTTCAGTTTTACATACATTTATTTTTGTAATAATGTCTGCTAAAGCATAACCCATGTACAGTCAATAACAGTGGATGTAGTCAAGTTAGATGTAGAAGTTTTTCTAATATGTAGTTGTTTGGGTTTTTTTGTTTTTCTTTTAATTGATCTGAGTAACACAGTTCAAATAAACACAATTGTGGATGTTTAAGTCATAGATTTGTCTCATTCTCGTATTCTGAATATGGCATTTCTGTGTTCATAGTGATAAAATTCAAAAGGAAGTAGCAGTCTGCTAGGAAGGTAATTTGAGAAATGAATCAGAGTGACTTGATAAGCTTGTAGGTGTTAGGATGACAGCCAGTTTCAGTTTATATAAATACCTATTTTGATAACAAGACAAAGGAGAAAATACAAAGAAAACTTTTCAAATAATTTAAAAACAAACACGATTTTCATTGTACTGTCTTGCAAAGAAGATGAAGGAAATACAGTGGTATATTTTGCAAAGCAATAAACATTATGATGAAGTTCTTGTTTTCAGCAGTATTTGTGTTGTAGAGTTTTTTGCAATTCCCCATACAATTTGTCAAAAGGTAGTAGCATATTCTATGGAATGACTTAAGACTATGCTATGTCAGTATAGAATTACATTTTCTCTTTTTCACTTGAAAATATTTCTAGTATTTTTTCTAACTTGTTTTATTTCTCTTTTTCTCACAAGGCACCTGATTTTGGTTTTGAACTCTATTTTCTGTTGAAATGTGATGTTTGTCTTTCTTTCTAACACTGAATTTAGCATGATTTGTGCATGGGATGTATAAATATGCTGATACTGTTAATGTATTTGAACTTGATGCTGTTTTATGAAGAGGTCTGTGTGTTTTAATTACTCATTTCTTAAGGAGTATATACATATATATATACACACACTAGTAATTAAACCAAAAAATTACATGTAAAATGTTACTATATATGTGAGTAAATGTGATTGTAGAATCCTAGAGTGGTTTGGGTTGGAAGGGACTTTTAGAGTCATCCAGTTTCAGCCCCCTGCAGTGAGCAGGACCCTTTCAACTAGATTAGGTTGCTCAAACTCTATCCAACCTGACCTTGAGCACTTCCAGGGATGGGGTAATAGATAAGTGGGTGATACCACTTTCTTATGTTTGGAATGAAGTTATGATACTTGCTACTGTAAAATGCAATACTTTTGGACCATAAGAAAAAAAAAACCTAAAATAAGTTTAAAAATTCAGTATAAATTTAAAATTTTCAGATGTAATTTTGATAAGTACAACATCATACAAAACCATGGTAATTGTATTTAAAGCTCACTGTATTTCGTTTGCTGACACTTTGAGATAAAATGCTTAAAATTCCTTTCATGAACCTATAATGCATTAAATATTTATTTTTAAATGTGCATGCCAATGAAAAATGATTGGGAAATCTGTTATAAAAACCTGTCTCTTCAGTATGTGGTTTTGTCTGCAGTTTAGCATATGAATTTGACCCAGCTAAAAACAGCCCTGGACTCGGGCCACTCCTTTTGGCAAAAGTATTCTTGTTGTCTTGGGACAGGAAGAAATGGCAATCACCATGAGTTCGTGTGCCACTTCAAACAGTCCAAATTTTCTTTTGAGCAAAGCCAGCATTTAATTTGTATCTGTCTCCATGCCAAAGATCATGTGGGTATTGGTCCTCTTGCCCTTACAGTGATAATCCATTTGCCATTAACTGGACTTTGGTTCAAAAATACTCCATGTTTAATCCAATGGACTGAGTCTCCACTACCCAGAGCTGTAACAGAAAGATAATGGGCTACAAGAGAGATTAATAAGATTTTTGAGTCGCAAAAGCATTAAGCCAGTTTAAAGCTATTGGTTAAGCTGCTCAGAACTGGTAATGCATTAATCTTGAGCTGTGGTGTATGAGCGCAGCCGCTGCTGGTGTGCATTAAGACATCTACATGGTCACCTTGTGCTTAGCTCTTTTTCAGACTGAGTTAGCAATAACACTCTCCTAAGTCTTAAGGTGAATCTCCAGGAGATGGGTTAACAAATCATATGCAGTGATTCTCAGTATAAGGGGTCTGGTTTTACCTGCTTTATGGGTACCAGGGCTACAAATCTAGGATGGCTGGGTATTTCTTCTGCTGGAGAGCCATCTGTCTCATTTTGGACTCTTGAGCCTTCTTTGATCCTCCTCCTGTTGATGGATCTAACTGACTTCCACCCCTGTAAGGACTGCAAAAGCCTCGGTGGTGGTTGTGAACCTTAGCTTGACCATTCCCATGCTGCTTCTGCACTTCATTTCATGTCAGCGCAGTTAGAACCCCGGGTGACAATACCTCTCCAATCTGTTTAATTCGAATTAAGGTCTTCTAGTCCAGAACTGGCATGTCATTTAGAAATTTGTTTGATGGTTATTTCCTTCTAAGGTTTGGAAAATGACAATGTTGCTTGTTTCTTTTTGTTTGTTTTTTTTCTCATTCTTTTTGAACCCTCGTTTTATATGTGTGTGTTTTTTTTTTCCTCTGCCTAGACCTGGTTAACCATTTCTGTGAACAGGTCCTCAATTTTTTACTTTGTCCCTACTTTCCTGTCGTAGCCCCATCTTCCCCTGGTGTCGACTCCGTACCCTTACAGCGCACAGGCAGTCAACACGGCACACAGAACGCAACCGCGACCTTCCAGAGGGCCAGCTATGCGGCCGGCCCAGCCTCCAATTACGCAGACCCCTACCGACAGCTGCAGTATTGTCCTTCTGTTGAATCACCATACAGCAAATCTGGGCCAGCCATCCCACCCGAAGGGACCTTGGCTAGGTCACCTTCCATTGATAGCATTCAGAAAGACCCCAGGTGGGTGAAACCTTCTTCATTGTCTTTTATTTCCTGCTCGCGCTGAGGTTTGTAATTGCGGTTTGCTTTGCGTGTTTCTGCTGTTGGATATATATAAAAAAACACCTGTGGTGGTACACGAAAGACTTTGTTTGCATGACAGCATTGTTCTGATGCTTCACCTTGGAAAGCTCTCATGAGCTGTTCTGTGCAATGAAATTATAGGTGTGATCTTGAATGTGTGTGTGTTTAGCCTGCTTTCAGTAGTGCCACCCCTCAAAAGCTTAAGAAAAGTAGTTTTCTCTGGAAATGGGAGGAGTGGAGTGACTTGACTCTGTAGCCATTGTGGATTGAATTTTCAAGTTGCTTCTTGGGCAAAAGTTGTTGCAGTTCTTGGTTTGTCTACATGTAATGTATATAAATGCTGCAGAAAAGGTTATTTTGGTGTTGTGCAGTGAGACTGAGCATTGTGAAAACAACATGTAACCAGGCTTGTGTTTCATCCCATGTGTTGTACAGGCTTGCAGTGCCAGTATGTGGTAATAGAATGTATGATTACAGTTTTGCAGAAATGGTTATTGCTGTGCATGCTTTTCAGATATTTAGCAAAATTTTTACTATTGCTGATGACCATCCTAACCTACTTAGGGAAGGTGCAAGGAGGAAAATTTACAGCCCAAGCAGGCACATAGATTAGAGAGAGAATTTTCTGAGGAATTATTTGACTTCCATGATAACAGCAACAGAAATGCTAGCTGGAATCTGCAACGCACTTTGTGATTCTGCTCAGTTTTCTGAGGGAAAGGAAAGCAATTCGCTTTGATGACTTTGAGTTTAAACTTGTTGAAAGTGTTAGTTTATACCAGCATTTTTCTTTGGCAGATGGTGTGATTTATTTATTTGTTTTAATGTGTAATTTAATGATAGGAGAGTCCAAAAATTTACCTGCAACAAAAATGCTGTAGGTTTTTAAGTAACAATCCAAAATCTAAAAAAAAATGAAAAAGAAAAATTCATAAACTGATTCTTAACTTGTTTGGCATTATAGCAATTCTTGCTCTCTCTCCACCCAGGAACAGAACAGCAGATAACATTTTACAACACATCAGAAACATCCCTGCTTGCAGGCTTTTATTTGTTGAGAACACTTCTGTCTTCAACCTTTTTTTCCCCCTTAGCTTTAACTGGAGAACTATGAAAAAAATTGTATTTAATTGCTCCCTTGCTCCCTTTCTTCCCCCTGTGCCAAAGCAAACATTAGTAACAAGAGGGGAAAGGTATTTTTCTGAAATGGTGGTATTATATTTCTATTCAAGAATATGAGAGCCCATGTATAAAAAAGAGCTTTGCTTTGTAATTGTGTTATGTTGAAAGTTAAAGACAGTTACATTAGGAGTGCACTAGACCAGATGAGAAATGACTGTAATCTATATGAAATGTTCTTAGGAGAAGCATGATGGTGTTGAAAATGCTATTCCCTATAAATAGGAAAGACATATAGTATCTCTACAGGTCTTAGACATAATACCTTTTTAAGAAAAGGTTATTTCTGTTCAATTCCTTTGCTATCAGTTTACAACTGTTAATGTATAGGGATATACAGGATATATAGGATACATGCTAGTATTTTTCATTTGCTTCTTTTTTGGTTCTTCCTTGTCATGCCATTTGTACATTCATGAGTATTGATTTCTGTAGGTGAAATAGGAGCGAGGAGGCATCTAGGTATAAAATGAACTTCATAAACCCTTTGGAGGGGATCATTAAATATTATTACTGATTACTGTTAGATGGATTGGAAATTTGTACAAAACTTTTGTAAATAGGTTTGCATAACTCTTGGTTTCATTTATTTGATCTGTGGGCTGTGTGTGGTATATATTAGTATTTCTGCCTTTGCATGTTGGTTTGAATAATTCTGATAAAGAAATGTCAGAAACACACTTGATTATGTTTTGCCTTAATCCCCAGAAACCATACTCCACCGAGGCAGACTGACTTGTGAAACTGTGTGTGGCCTACAGCAGTTGCTGATCATTCAGCTATTGGAAAGACATTGAACATTTGAAAGGAGTTGGGGAAAAAAGTAACAAAAGCAATCTGAATGCTTTTAACATGTTGATTTATATGAATAGATTACAAAAATGCCAATATATTGCTAGTTTGGAAGTGATAAAATGAAAGACTTTCCAGATACTTCAAAAAATAATATGGAAGGATTGAAATGACTTTGGGTGGAATGTGGGCGATACAGTCAGGAAAAGGAAAATGACCCAAATGCAATACAGGTTTTTAGTGGCTGTGTTGAGTTGGGCTGTATGCCCGAGAGTTTTATCTTACACAACAAGAAAAAAAGTACACAGGTTGGTCAGCAGCTGCACTTTGTCAACTGATAAGTCACAAGTGTCCTTACAGACATGTTGCTGCTTTTGTTGGCTAGTGGTTGGAGTGTTTTATGACTATCACAAGTTGTAGAGGGCAATAGTAGGCATCATTTTCAGACACCAAACCTACCTGTCCAACCAGAGGTCCAAAAATATGCTCAGTGGCAGAGGAAAATCTGCAAGACAAAAGCACACTATTTATAGGCTTTTGATTAGCCTATGTATCATTCAGCCCAAGATGAAAATGTAGATATCCAGAAGAGATTGTACTCACCCTTATAAGCAATTAGCATTCCTAAAATTGAACATAATTTTCTGGAATCTGCAATTCAGACAGAATTTCTGTCTGGAGGTCCTGAAAAATGGTTGGCAGACACTGATGTAATTGACCTTTTTTTCCATTGTTTTCACCATGTAGTTTGTCTTACTGATACTCCCAATTTTGAATACGTGTTCTAAGCTGACATTTGGCAAATTAAATTTTAGCTCAACATCTGTTCTGCATCATCCAGCTGTCATAAAATGCAGTTCAATGTTCATTAAGTTAAAGTTTAGGACAAAAACGTAAAAAAAAAAAAAGGGGTATTAAGATGTTTACAATCAAGTTTGTGGCAGGGGATAATTTTTAATTTATACACGTAGACTGTTAGCTCATAGGCGTTTATAGACAGATATATAAACAATATAGTAAACATTTTACACATCTGTACTGTTGGAGAGTGAGGCTTTGTTGTTTGAAAAGGAAGTAAGTCCCATATCACTGTCAGGAATAATACTGAAGTTCTGCATATGGGAAATGGAAAAGTTCATATCATTGCAGACTGATTTTTCAGAGCATTCTTTTATGTTTCCTTCATATAAAAAAAGGAAAAGAAATATGTGCTAAGGCTGTGATATCAACTGTTTCATGCCATAATTTCTTATAAAAAGATGTGGTATAAGGAGCGAAATAACACAATATTTATTTTATAATTATTTGGTTTCTTCTGAACTGTGATTGAGAGAAGTCTTGAGTGTTTTAAGATATCAGAAATACATGTTAATATGGTATTTTCCAGCCTACTTTCATGAAGGAAGATATATCTGTCTCTTGGAACCAACAAGTTATCTGTGGCTTGTGTATACTTACTCTTATTGTTATTATTTTATTATTATTTTATTCTTCAGTTTTATTTTGTCCGTTTCTAAATTTTAGGAGAAGTGGGGAATCCTTGAAATGTTGGGATCCGATTGTCAGTATGTGTGCCTTCTAGATTTAATTCCAAATTCTGAACTTGCTGAATGTGTATAAATTACTTGATTTTTGAAGTTTTAACCTAGTAAGAAGCCGTGTACACATACCGCTGCGGCTAAGTTACACTTGCTACCCAACAGATGAAAATAGAACATTTTCATATCCTCCATTTAAATACATACTAATGAGCAGTAGCTTTGCTGGTTTATGAACTCAAACTGTGTGGTTTGATGTGTCCAGTCACCAGGTGTTCTTCATTGTTGTATGACTTCCCACCTGTTAATTTTTACACATGTATACACAGGTCATCTGCAAAAATGCTGGCAAAAAGCTGAGGCAACAGCAGGAATTGTGTGGAATACAGTCCACCGTGGCTACCAAAGTGATTTTCATAATTCACTGTCCCTTTTCATACTGCCTTGAATTACATTGATCTTCACTTAAAACTTTCTGTTATGGCTTCACTTTCCATGTGTTTCAGAACCTTTAGAACTATTTATTCAGAAAAAGTTGATAATTTGGTGAACAAAACTGTAAAAGGTCCATTATTCATTATAGAACAGACTGCAGTAATGATTTGGCTTTTGTTTAAGTAGAAAAAAACATTATCGTTAGACAATTATATTGCAACTTCACAAGAAAAAAAGAAATAAACCCCAGTTATCTTTTAGCAGTTCTCACCTTTAGAACTGTCTGGGTGTAAGTCAGCACAGAGACAAAAGTTTTCCAGGAGATGCATGATTTAACTGTAATACTCTGAAACGTTTCTGGTTGGTTTTGCATTTTCAGAGTCAACTTCTCATTTCATTAGCTCTGCTGACCTTAATTTCCTCCTAAGCAGAAAACAACAGTGCTAACTTCTAAACTAGCTTTCTTTTCTCTTATGGAATGATATAAATGAGATCAGAACCTTTTGTGTGAACTGTAAGTTTCAAAACTCATCTTTTTTCTCTTTTTTTTTTTTCCCCAGAAATAGATTTCATTTGCAAAATACAAGCTAGAGAGCATTCTTTTTATGTAGGAAAAATGACAGAAGTAAAATAAACTCTAGTTTAATTTATGTGCTCCTGTAAAACTGCTTATGAGATTAGCACACAGAGTTTGGAGCATGGCCTGTTAAATGTTTCTGCAGGAATCTTCTCCAAATACTTAATCTCACTTTGTTACAAGGATTGTCTCGGTATTAATGGTGTTAAGTGTAAGTCTGAATAGCAGCCAGGCACTCTGAGAGTCTAAAGAATTAAGCACATAACAGTATAATCCTGCACGGGTGGGACATTGGCAATCTTGGTGGGAACGTTTCTGGTAGGTTCTTTGGGAAGGGTTGTCACTTTCAGAAAGAAACTTCTGGTGAGATGGAAGGCATTGCTGTGACAATGGTATAGCTGGTGGCAGCACTGTGCTACACTGCTGTTTTCAGGCCTGAGACATTGGCTGGAATCTTCAGAATCCCAAGGGACTGGTGGTGGCATCGCTGGGTTTCTGGCCTAACTCTCTAATGCAAGGTGTAGAGGATTGAAGTTCGCATTCTCAGTCTGGATGAGACAGAATGGGGTTTGCAGATACTCCTGCTTTCATGTGACACAAGGCATGATAAGCAGCTCTCCTTTTCTCTTAATTGATCTCTCTTATCCTTACCTGAAATTTAGCGTAAAGGGGAAGGTTTCTCCAGAGGTGGTAGTAGTAGGGCAGCCATGGGAAACACACTTTAAGTGAATCAGATTATGTAAATTTTGGCAGTGTAGGCTTATCTCCAGAAGCAAATGTTTCAACTTTCTAGGTCCTGTGAACACCCTAAGTTTTTGGGGATTTTTTTTTGCATCAGATTTACTTGGGCCGGGCCCTTGTATTGGTAGAGCCAACCGGACTGTGTTTGAGAGTGCTCATTTCGTGGGTCTGTGTTTAAGTATTTCTTTCATACAGGAAGGAGATACCAGGTTTACTTTCCCTACACTGAAATCATACAGTCTCTCAGGATTTCATCTATATTCCTCCTCAGTATGAAAAAGTGACCCCAGAAGAATAAATTTGAAGAGTCTAAACAGCACAAAGATACACCCAATTCAAGAATAGCAAGTCTGGAGCACATTGCAATTCTTCATAGAGATCTCTTCTTCATGGAAGGTGGGAATTTTTCCTTAGTGCACAAGGTAGTTTTTAAAAAGCATAGCAGCTATGATAAAATAAACAGCAATCTGTTTTTCTTTCCTGATGAAGATAATTAAGGATGAATCTTACTTCCTTAAAATAGATGGGGATGGAATCTATAGACTATCCTACAGTCTGCAGTCCGTTAATTTGGGATTGTGGAACCTAGCTGGAAACCTTGTGTGGAAAAGATTTTCCTAGTGAATATTTAGTTCCAGCATGAGCATGTCAAAGTAAACGAGCATCTGACTTGTCCTTGCAAGTGTCAGCTTATGGTGAGGTAAAGAATTGATATCCAGAACTTGTAAAACTTATTTTTGTGTGTATTTGAGCACACAGAACTGTAATCTACAGGAATTAAGTGACTCTGCTTTTAGCTCATGAAGTACTTACTACCCTCTTTCTCTCCTTTTTGACTGGTGCCATTTTACTGACAGTGCAGGAGGCCACTCAGTAATGTTGCCATCCTGTCTTTCGAGAAATCCGATCCTATCATTAGAAAATCTGCTCTGTTGTGCTCACAGAACATCAGGCTTTCAGGATATTGCAGTAAGATGGATGGTGCTGGTCCATGAATTTTGAATAATGAGTATGTCCAGGAGAGCTTACAGTTCCTAACCTATGAGCAGAGTAGAAGAGGTTATGTGTAGCCATTTTATTTGTCAGCAGGGTATAATTTTGAAAGAGATGATACCTTGTCTCTTATTTTGATCTGCAGGTTTAGTTCTTCCAGTCCTCTCCTTCTACCAGAAGGTAATTCCTTTCCATTATGCTGAAGGGAGGGAAGCAAAAGGCTCCCTCCTTGTGACTGAGGCAGGGTGTTCAGGAGGATGCTGCAGGAGAGCCACGTAGTGTGGTAGATGCACTTCTAATAGCTCAGGGGAGATAAGACTGATGTTTCCTTTTTGAAGTTCTGTTATTTCTAACCTCCCTTCCTCTCCAATGCTGGTCTGCCTCTTGAAGAACAGCAACAAAGCAGTTCCCTCTCTTTATCTCTTCATCTGTTGTGTATTTTAAGGGCCTCATTCGTCCAAGAAGAAACAAGTGGACAGTGTACTTCGTACTGTTCATAGCTCATTTCTGGTTTTTGCATGGCATTACTGAGATTCTAATGGCAAATATATGTTTCAGTGCAGTTTTTGCCTTTGTTTGCCACACGTTTGCTCAGCATCCCATGGCTCATTTGCAAACTTTGACAGATGCAAAATCTGTGTGGTGCCTTTCTGTGATGACAGACTGTAAGAGCCAGGAAATGTTTTAAGTATATTTTCCAACCAGACATTAAAAACAAGGAGAAGAATCATACTTTCAGGCTTCAGTGGGCTCATGTAAGCTGTTATGATCTTTTGGCACGATAAACCACGTAAGAAGCTTCTCATTAGCAGCTCTTGGACATCTCATCAGCCAAATGGATAATAATGATCTTACTTTTTACAGGGACATTGAGAATAAGTTTAATTTTTAAGGTGCACTGAAGTTCAGAGGATAATCCTGCTTTTACTTTCATGGGAAATACAGTGGGAGCAAGAAGAGGGAAATAGATGGAGAAGATGAATGGGGGAAAATTTAAAGAAGTGATATAAGATCAGGATGCATACTCTCAATTTTTTCATTAGAAAAAGCAACTGAAAGTCATGCTCGATTGTGAGATAAATTGCCATGCAGATTTCAGAACCTGGACCTCAGTGTCATATAACATAGCTATTTTATGAGCAGGAAACAAGAGCTAACATTGAGAGTGTAGAACATTCTGCAAGATAATAATATCAAGTGTTTGCTAAAAGAATTCTCTCTAGTGCAGTGCAGAGCTAAAATATTTGAAGGGAAAGAATGGTCAACAACTTTTATTAGTTTCTAGCAGAACTTTTTAGCTTTTATAAATTAAAAACTTGACTTTAAGAACTTCAGCTCTATGTAGATTTAATTGTTAGATGGTAATAGACCTATCTCTGCTAGCTCACTCAAGATCACAAAAACTCAGAATATTCTGGGTCAGAAGGGGCCCATAAGGATCACCAGATTATCATAGAATGGTCCCTGCAGAGGACACACCAGGAGTCACACCCTGTGCCTGAAAGCATTGTACAAACGCTTCTTGAACTCTCTCAGGCTTGGTGCTGTGACCTGTGCAGGCTGTTCCAGTGCCCAACCTCTGGATGAAGAACCCTTTCCTGGTATCAAAACTAAACCTTCTCTGAGACAGCTCAGTCCATTCCCTTGGGTCCTGTCGCTGTTCACCACAGAGTAGAGATCAGTGTCTGCCCCTCTTCTTCCTGTCATGAAGAAGTTGTAACTGCAGTAGGGTCTCAGCTGAGTCTTTTCTTCTCCAGGCTGAAGAGACCAAGTGACCTCAGTCATTCCTCATACAGCTTCCCCTCAAGGCCCTTCACCATCTTCATAGCCCTCTTTTGGGATCAGAGCCTGATGTGAAGTCCAAACTCCAGCCTTTATTTCTCTGGTGCATCACTGCTTCCCTGGTGATCTCCACCAGCTTGACTTAGATTGTTCTTTCTCATCCCACTCCATTGCCCCACTCCAGGAACTCGATGAACAAGTGAGGTTCACAGATTCACCTCAGTTCTTAGCACTAAGCAAGCAGTTTCCTAGGAAGCAAAAAATACCACTGATCCCATAGAAAACTGCAGCCATTGTTGCCAGGGAAATTCCTAGTCTCTAGACTTACTGTGAAATATTTGGGGTTTTTGCTTGTTTGGTTTTGGTTGGTTAGTTTCTTTAGGCCACTGCAGCATCAGTGGGACCACTTGCTGCTTAGCTTGCCATTTACCATTAATAATTTGGGGGTCATGTTTGTTCTTCACTGTTTAATGAAGTGGAAAGATCTGGATACCTGAAGACCTGGAATGAAATGGATGGGTTTTCTTAGCCCGAAGGAGGGCTAGGAGTGAGATATCTCGGTTTCGTGAACATACCAAAGATAAAAATGTGGATAAGGAAGAGCTATGTAAACTCTGTCCCAAGACAAATAGTTTATGTCAGGAAATGACCAAAAGCTACGCAAGTTTAAAAAAAGTATTTTAATACAGTTTTTTACTCTTTATAAATCGTTTGATGTTAGCTTGATAATCTTTTCATTCTATGTGAGGACATGATGTATTTATTTCATAGATTTCTTTTTGAAGAGGAGGGCTGATTTTTTTGTTTTATTCTGTTTGATGCTGTGTTTTTCTGTCTGAAAATAATTTCTTTCTGAACCTACTTGAATTTGAGCATCTTGAGTGTAAAAACTTGGTTTGAAAGTCTGGGCCTAATAGCTGCAGCTTAAGAGTGGTCATGTGTGTGTGTTGGTGAGAGGAATGAGTACGGACAGCACAAGTGTAACAGGTTTCTTAGTAAAAGCAACTCCATTACTTTCCCATTAGCCAGGGCTGCATAACATTTCATTGTGATTCTCTCTCAGAATCTGTGCTGCTCCGTCAGCCTCACTTATTCCAGCTCTCGTTGCTATTGTGAAAAGTGGTCCCTTTTCTTGACCAGGAGATGGCTGCTAGGTGTCTAGCCTGGAGCAACCTAGAGATGTTTGTTTTTCAGAGGTATTGGTACTTTCCTGTTAGCTATGGGATATTGCTGCCATGCCTGTTCTGGTTCACAACTTGGAGCTGCGGATCTGAAGCAGGAGTTCCCTGCTTGCAGAGAGCCAGGATGTCTGGGCCTGCTCACAACAGGGGGTTTGCTGCCAGTGAAGTTTACTGCAGCTGAAGACACAAAATATTTGAACTGTTTTAGTCAGTTGTAATTCATGTCCAATGATTCACAGAGAGAAGCAGCCTCTGTTTTTTGGTGAAATGATCCTGTAATTACATACATAGTGTGAATTACGTTACACGGTAGCTAAATTTATGGCCTTAAAATAACAGGAATTTGTTTTCATCCTGCAAGAAATTGGCCTTTAGGAGCTTACCCTTTTTACGCCTTTTTAGGTTTCTGTATAGTTCGATTCTGTCCAGTACCTTTTTATAGAGAAAGCTTGACATTTTTCTGCATGAGAATAGCTGTCAAATGTCTTGTAAAGCTCTGGCTGCACACAAATGGACACATAGGGGGATCTTTTAGATGTTTTGCTGTTGGTTTTTTCAGGAAAAAATGGGAGAAAGGTATTTGATTTCTCCTGTGCCTTTACCTGAGTTTGCCATGATTGGCTGAATTGCAGAGCCTCTGTTTCAGCAAAGCATTTCGTCTCTCATGTATTTAGAAATTCTTTTAAATGCATGAAATCATCTCTACAGGATGAAATGTTCTTTGCATAGTCTTCTCTGGTGGATTTTTTTTCATTTGTCAGCAGCTACATTTTTTAAAATAAAATTTTATCCTAAACTGTCAAGGTTTTATCTGCAGCTGTGAAGGGATAACAGATCCTGTCAGCCACTGCTTTTTCTGTGGCATGGCTCCAGCAACCATCTGTTACCTTTCTGCTTCTGCATGATTTACACACCAGAATCTCCCCTCTTAAAAAAAAAAAAAACAAAACAAAACCACAAAAACAAGACCATAGAGAAGCGTTGTACAAAAACTTCGTTTGAAGTATGTAAGATTATATAAATGATTTCAGTAAATGTGAGGGACCAGTTCTTGGGTCTGATAAGAGAGACTTTAGAGCAATTTGGTTATGCTTCACTGAAGGAACAGACTGCTTTTTCACAGGGGGAAATAGCCTGCATGAAATCTTCTCATTCAAAAGTGTGTGTGCATGACTTTCACAGAGAAATTCAGGAGAAACGCACACTGAATGCCTCTCCACCTTTTCCTTTCCAGTTATGAGTTTGAGCTGATCAATTTTCAGGTCAGCTGAAGTGGAAGTACTTTCATTGAGAAGCCTGTTTATCATCTCCTATATGCCTGTAATCATTTCAGTTGTACACATGGGCGCAGTGAAACTGAGCCTAATAGTTCATAATCCACAGTAGGTTTATTACTGAGCCAGATTTGCCTCATAATAATAATGCAGACAGCTTCTCAGAATAACTTAATAACTGCAGTGTGAATGCAGAAGCCTTATTCCTGTTTCATTTCATATTCATCAACATAAAAACTGTCTGATACCGAACTTATACCTTCCTTGCTTTTGTTGTTCTAAAATAAAATCAGATTTTTGGTTTGAATTTTATTATTTATTAATATTAAACATAACTAACTTTCACTCTGTTTCAGTGTTTATTTTGTGGACTTTTTTGTTTGGTTGGTTTTTTGTAGTTAGCACTAAGAATGGGGGAGGAGTCATTAGCTTATCAACTGTTTTCCAAGAACATGTGATGAGAAACAGTGTACACTTCATTGCTAAAAGGAAAAAAAGAAAGTGTTTTGGAAGGGTGAGGGGAAAAACTGATGGAGCTGTTTTACTTCAAAAGAGTTTGTCAGGGAAAAATGTATCAATCTCACTAAAATTTATTTCAGAGCACTATTTATTTATTTTTGCCTCTCTACAATTAAGAATAGAATGAATGGCAGAGAAATGATAGGGCTGGTAGGTGACAGCTGAGATATGCAGAATAGTGAAGGTAGCCTGTTAAACTTGTATTGAGAACTTTAGCATAGCCTGAAGGATAATTAAATGCACAAAGTAGTTTTCAGAAACATTTTAAAGAAAAACTATTTATGAGCTCACATCTCTAACATTTTAAACTTCTCTGGAAAATGAAATTCTCTGCATGTGGTGTTGATATAGTTCCTTGCTGTTACAGGATTCTTGGGAAAGCTAAACTTATGGTGCTCCCAGTTGTGCTAAATATGAGCAATATAAGCTGAATCCTGCAGTCTTTTCTAAGAGGAAATTTCATTTACTTTGTAACATGACTTTGAATGGAGTAAGTGCAGCAATTCAAAGAAACTTCTGTTCTGCTGGAATATTGACCATGAGTTTTGATCGTCAGTGGTTAAGGGGCAATTT
The DNA here is from genome assembly GCF_015832195.1 of Motacilla alba alba. NCBI lineage: Eukaryota > Metazoa > Chordata > Aves > Passeriformes > Motacillidae > Motacilla > Motacilla alba. Next base: position 79,795,986 of record NC_052017.1, read on the forward strand.
TTTAATTTTGGATTAAAAAAAAATAAGAGGATATGAGGATAAAACTGTCCTGTGACTTTTTGTTAGATTACAGTGTAAACTAGTGAGGTTCGAGAATTTGGTGATGATAGTTTGAAGTTCAGCGTTTATTCACAGTACAAGCAGAGTCTGGAGTTTTATCAGTATATTATTCTCCACTTCATGAATCTTGTTTGAGGGGGAGAAAATGTTTAAAAGGCACTGTTGTCAAGTTCACAAAATATGTGCAATGAGAAATACGTGGAGAAAGCATTTTCATCCTGCTTCCATTAAAATGGTCTTGTAGTTTCCCTGTACCTCTCTTACATGCAACAGCTGAGTCTCTCAGCAAGTTCTCAACAGCTAGAAGCAGTTCAGGGATGGGGTTTTTGTCATACTTTCAGATGAATAAGCTGCTTGATTTAAACAAGAAAATAACATTTTTTGGATAATAATTGTCTAATAATGTATCACTCAAATTGTAAGATGTCAGTGTAACAAGAGAAGTATTTTTCACTGTCAACATCTCTCTAGAGTAAGAATTTTGTTTCAGTTGGGATGTCATGCGTCCTGCTTAAAAATTTTAAACTTCTGGAGAGACATGTTTTAGATTTTCTTGTAAGACCTAAAGATTGAACTCTCAGTGGTAAAAAAAGTAAAGCAAATAAACTTTTAATAGAGCAAGCAAGATTTTCATATGCTGGCATTTGGTTTTGTTTAGAAAATTCAGAAAAAAATAATGGACTTTTGAAATAAAAGCCAGGAAAAAAGAATAAAAGCTAAAATTAATAAATGTAGCTTTTATGTTTTCTGGGAATTTAAAGACTGATTGAGTGTTTAGAAAGTTCAGAGGGAAGAGAGATGGCTGTTGTAGTATTGTAAAAAATATGATCTCTGACTTTGTTTCTTTTACGTCAGGGAAAGAACACTTTGGCAAAGAACATTTTTCTTCCTCATTCTCCCCACACCCATGTAAAATTTAGGCTTTGTAATATTGAATTCTCTTAGGATCCCATTGAAAAGGAGACTAGTGTGAAGATTTATGTATCTCTCTCAATATGTGCCTGTGATAGTGATAGTGCTGCAACTCTCTTGAGAAGATGCAAGTTGGAATGGAGGCAGTGAAAAGTGCCTGGAGAATTACTGCCCAGCATCCCCTTTTAATATGCAAACCAAAAGTAAATATATGGATTGGTGCCACTGTTTCTGCACATCTTGCTAGCATTTAAATGGTCCAGTGGTTTTATTTTGCTGTATGTGTTCAGTTCCAAAAAGCTCATGTTCAATTTGAAATGAGATGTGAAAAGCTGGACTGATGAAGAACAAGAGAAAGAAAGGCGGGATTAAAAAGAAGAGCAGTTAAATTGTTTAGTTATGCCAAGGATTAAGAATTGGTAGCTTCTTTCTGGACAGGTCTGCTGTGAAAGCCTGTAGGAAGGATGCCATGTGAAAACTGCAAAAATATTTTTGGAAAATGTGGGCAAATACATGCTCAAGGTTGTTGTTAAATGAGGTTTTCAAAGACTGCAGCAAAGGGCAGAACTCTGAAGGACCTTGGACATCTAAGAAAACTATGTGGAAAATGTACCCAACTATATTCAACAGTCTCATGATACCATCTTGTAAAAATCAAAACTGCTTTGAAAGCTTGATTGCTGGAATGAAAACCCCACATTTTGAAGTAGACTAGCAATTTAACTGCGCAGCTATTAAGTCTAGTTAACTAACTTGGAAAAAAAAAATCTGTTTTCTTTACTACTCCACACATGGCATTTGCTAATCTTAGCTAATTATATATACATATATTTTTGTGTATTTATCTATGTATTTAGTATTAAGTAGGGTTTTTAGCTTGAGCATGTGCTGGCCATGGAATGTTTTGAAAAGAGAAAGCTTTGCAGAGCAACGGATTTTTAGCAACGACAGGACAGTGGAAGACCTGTGGAAACTTCAGTCTTTCTGTATCTAGAATAAATACAATTTTTATATGTAGTATGTATGCATATGTAGAAGCCATAATCCATGTTTTTCTGGCTTGACTCTTTATGCTGACAGCATGTGTGCGTAGGTGGGGAGATGGAGCACAGGAGCAGGGTGTGATTTTTATTCAAAGACATGTGAGATTACTTTGGTTTATAAGAAACAGTAGGATCAGAACAGTGTGAGTGGAATCTCCCTGGCTGCTGCTGAAATTCCTTGTGTTAATCAAACTGAGAGTACGTTCTGCTTAGATATTAGGAAGAAATTATTCGTTGTGATGGGTGGTAAAGCACTTGAACAGTTTGCCAGGAGAAACTGGGGATGCCCCAGCTGTGAAAGTGTTCAAGGCTGGATGGGATGGGGATTTGAGCAACATGGTGCAGTGAAAGTGGTCATGGAGAAGTGGAACTGAAAGATCTGTTCCAAAACAAACCATTCAGTGATGCTATGATTCTGTGACATGATGATAAGCACTTGGCCTAATGTAGACCCCAGCCTCTCCAGCACTCTTTACATAGAAACCTCACGTTCAAAGGACATGGTGTGTCCTCTGTCGCCTTCACAAAAGATACATGTTCATCGTGTCCTCTGCTTAAGGTAGAATCATTGCCTATATCCTTTATGACCTTCATAGTGGTCTCTGCAGAGTATCTTCTCTTTTGTCTGAAATTACAAGCTCAGGAGGTGCAAATTTTACGTATGCAAATTCAATTGCAGCAGCTAGTTTTATTTATGCCATTAGGATTTCCTTGATTATAAAGTGGAAACTGCAGTATCATTTTATTTCAGGTATTTGTGATGGTTTTCACTGACAGCTCAAGTAACAGTCATGGTCATTTTCAGTGTTTAAGTTACAGGCAAGTTGCAGAGAATCTCTTTTATTTCCTTGGTTTCAAATACAGAGTTAATATGGATACTTTGTCAAAAAGAAATAAAAATAATCTGAGTATTCAAAAATGAACATACATTGCCTGGGTTTCACATTAATGAGTGGCTGTAGTTTAAAACTTTACCTTGGATAGGAACACAGATCCAGTTCAGTGGTTAACCAGACTGACCCATGCTGCACCAAATTACATCCACAGGCATATTATATGAAGAACCAGAATAGGTGACAAGGTAGTGTAATCCTGAAGTGACAAGAGTTCTGACCTGGTTTGTGTCAGCTGGTATGTCTAGGAAAGGCTGGTGTCTTACTAGGGGTGTGATATTTGGAAGCTTTCCCCCAGTAGAGCCGATCTGTGAGACTGAAGTTCTCTATCTTTGTTTCATGACTAAGTTTATGATGGAAAGAAGCTTTAAAATTCAAAAGAGGTGAAGGAATAAGCAGGATTTGTGGAAGTCCTAGCTAATTTGCTTGCTAGGAGATGGTGCTCTTCCTGGAAGATGCATGACTGAGACCTGGATTTGCTAAACTTTAAAGAGTACTAGTACTATTTAAGGGTATTCATTTTTATAGAGTAATAATAATATTCATATTAAATAAGTATATGTATTTACATATAAGTAAAGTATTTGCATATTTCACATATATGTGACCAAATTCTTTTTTAAAAAAAGATAAGTTTGCCATTTAGGACAACAAAGTTGTTTGTTTTCAAATGAGATTTAATTATTGGCTGATGTGGTACTGTTTATTTGTTTGGTTGTTTGCTTTTTATTAAAAATTTTGTAAGAACATTTATCCCTGAATAATGTTTTAATTTTAATTTTTAGACTCAAAATTGCATTTGCTGAAGACCTGTAAAATAATTTAAAAGGATTATATGTTACATTTAATAAGATGATGCTTCCATCTTTTGGGTAGGAAGCAGATTCTCTATGCCCTTAATAGAGATTTATGTTTAATAGCCTATTGCATAGGACTGGTCTCCATGGAGCCTCAAGAAATTAGGGAAAGTAATAAATTGTCAGAGTTTTTTGGGGTTTTTGTTTGGTTGTTTGTTTTTTTTTATCGATGGGGAATCTCAGAAACATTGCAAGAATACAAATCTAGTTAGAGTCAAGTGAAAATTCCCCCTCATGTCTTACCTCACTTCCAAACCAAACACTTGAGTCTCTGAAGTCCTTAGAATAGGTACTTTCTTTCTTTTCCTGTTCTCTTATTTGACACTTCAACTAGACAAAGCTGAGTGATTTTTCAACAAGTAGCTAAAAATAGGTAGGAGAGTGGCAGATATAAAACTAGTATGAATTAAAATGATCAGAAGATTTACATGGATGTGTTTCTTCTAAATTTGTCAAAGGGTGAAGCAGAAAAACTTTTTAAGACCTACAGTAAAGTAGACTGGCTTGAGAACTCCAAGAGCAATATCCTAGTTGCGAATTTGTTTCCTGCTTATTTTGATCCTAGGAGGCATTTCTGGCTCCCGGACTTCCAAACCTTCACATTTGAAGTATGACGTGTTAGATATCATTCAGGATTTCCTCTCTTAATGCCTTTGGGAACTGTAGCATGCATGTGTCCTGTCAAGTAACACTCCTTTGGAATGGCAGTTGGTCTCTTCCTTTATTTCTCCTTTTTTTAAAAATAATTTTTAGAGCCTCTGGTGATGTGCTGTGAGCCAGGGTGTGCAGCCATCTAATCTCATGTGGGTTTTGATTCTGAAGTGGTCCCTGTTGCAAGTGAGAATTTCTGTTTCATGCACACACCTTTTTTTTCCCCTCACGGAGCAGGATGCTGGGCAATTTTTTATTGGGATAACTACTAACTTCTCTGCTGGAAGAGGAAGAATTCAGAGCAGAATTTTATTATGGTTGCAGAAAGTGTGAGTAGCTGAGAGAGTGGAGCTGAGCTCTTATTTGTTTACATGCTAAGAAGGGTAGAAGAGACAGTGTGGTGATACTTCAGCTGTGAAATGTAAGTAAGACTTTAATGCCTCATCATTCAGAATAGCTCATAGGGCAAATTACAACTTAAATTTGGTGGTGGAAGAGACACATACTCGCTGAGGGGCTTATTCCTTGCTGTACTGTACACAGTATGCCTAGGCTATATCAATTTGACTTATTGTTGTTTAGTGTTTGGATTGTCATTATTGGCAGGTCTCTAGCTGGTGGTGTCTGATGTTTTTAATAACAGGTGTAATAAGCACAGTCATACTGGTTGGAGTTGGTAGAAGAAGCTCTGAGGGCTGATAGAAAGCTACTGCTGAGAAATTTTATATTAATTAGTTAATGGTAGGAGCCTTTTGTTTATGTCAGACATCCAGAAACAACACTGGAAACCAGGTCTGGATTTCATTTTTCAAAGTTACTGGACGTGTGTTGTATAATTGAAAAACTTATCCTCTTGGTTTTCGAGCTTGTTGGAGGCACACAGAGGAGGGTGCCTTTTTTGCCTTCCTCCATGCCCATCTCCTCCACAAGTTGTAGTTAGACTGCAGCAGTGCAATTTATGGTGTGCCATATGGAATGCCATATGAGGAGGGAAGCAAGGATCAAGAATCTTCTGTCGTGGATGGCTAATGAATATTTTCAGAATTAAGGCTGACCTGAAAGCTGTGACTTGTTGCAGTTACTTGCAGGTTATACCAATGGCCTCAGTAATTCTGCAGCAAGAAAATAAAAACAAGGGATGAAGCCTACCTTTTCCCACAGAAAAGGCTGAGGGGTCTGAAGGTTCTCATTCCAACAGATTAGTAGAGTTGAAGATGATATGAACCTGTGAAGTACTAAAATACAGCATTACTAAATGTTTGCTGGTTTAAAGTTATTTTAATATGTTTTTATGTGAATCGTCTTTGTGCCTTCATTCTGAATTCAAAAAACAATTTAAATAGTCTAAATGGTTTTTTAGACAAAATTCATTTTTTTCTGTATTTTACCTTTTTATTTTTATGAGGTTGAAGAAGCATATAGATGCCTTCAGAAAGGAAAGTTCCTCTCTTGAGCTTTTTATCAATAAAGGAGGCATAAAATTAGTTTCAGTCTTTGCCTTCTAAGATACAAAGTTATGCTTTCAAGTACATGAATTAAGTTTTTGTTTAATAGAATTTGAGTGGAGGGAGTATCAGAGGAGTATCTGGAGTATGAAATACTGAGAGGAGGAAATTTTTCAATGCACTCACATGAAACGGCTTTCTTCATTTTATTTACAAAATTTACCTTTTTTTGTTTGGACACTTGGTATTAACTAATCTCTAACAGAAGGTGTAGTGTCTGATTCACAATAGATGTTCTAAAATACACTGTTTGCAACCCCTCTTTAAGCTTTAAGTGTTGAAGGTGATGCCTTGTCTCTAAAGGTGTTTGTACAGTACTGTTAGTTTTACACGGGCAGCATAAATAATGTATTGTGAACCTGAGCCAGGCAGCCTGAGTGTTGGTAACAATGCGCAGAACCAAGATCGCTCTGCAAAGCGATCCAAAAAAATACGGCTATCAGTTGCTATCTCACTGGGTAGGTGAGGTAGCTGTAACTGAAAGCTAGTTTGAATTGTCAGCATAAACTCTGTCTAGCTTGTACATACACTGAAGTTACTGAATTCTCCAACAAAAATTGTCACAGGTAGTCAAGAAAATCTGTTTGTTGATGTGAACAAAAGATACCCGTCTCTGGGATTTCCAGAGGACAGTATTCGAATGCATGACAGTGTTTGCAGAGTACATTATTTCTAGCTTGGGTTGGTTCTGAGTCTGCAAATTTTATTCACCTTACTGTCCACTGTCATCTTCAGGAGAAGGCAGATTGTCCTAAGGGAGATGATACATGTGTAGCTGCTTGTGTGTCACAGAAACAGGCTTAATCTCTTAAAGTCCAATAAAAGGTGTGATGGATAGTAGTTACACAGAAGGAAAAGTGGGAATAAAAAAGGCATGGGACATCCCTTATCTTTCATTTACACTTTCTAGTACAGAACTCAGCCTGTGTCATGTCACAGGATGGCTGTCACAGTGGCTGTGCAGCTCCAGCCTATATTGGTCCAGTTTGGCTTGTGGAAACAGTCATGATTTAGTATTTAATAGTTCTTTTTCAGGTATTTTCCTGTTTCAGCCTTACCCATGAAGCAAAATGCTGCTTTTCTCAGTTATAAACACTAACTTTGGACACAGATTGTAGTTTCGTTTTCCACTACTTTGAGAGAAGTCAGGTTTTTTACACGATCCCTTTCATTGTTCTTGGTATTTGTTCTACAGTCATGCATGCAAAGCTGTGATCCATATTTATTGTATTGCCACCAGTTGCTTCAGGCCCAGAGTATTTACCTACTCTCCTTAATCCCCCTAGCTGCTAATTGAAATAATCCTTGGAAATTTCTTGAGGTACTATTATCCTAATTCATTCTAACAGGTAGTAAGTAATATTATTTTATGCTTCTGGTTCATGTGCAGAACTCATCCTGTACCTGTGCACATAGTGTTTAGAGAAGTGGGATAAGGGGTTGACTTGGAGTATTTTGTTCAGGGTTTATTTTCAATGGCTGAACATACCTTCTTAAACGTTTTTTCTTAGGGGATTTTTGTGTTTGTTTGGGTTTTTGGAGTTTTTAGATTACTTGACAGAGTTTGATTATCAGCTGTGTGTGCTTTGCTTTATGGTGACTGAACGCCTGCTTTATGTCTCCATAAAGGTCTGGGAGTAAGAATACCATCTTTTTTACAACTAAGTTGTGAGTAGCCTTCCAAATTGTAGTTGCATTGTTCAGCAATGTGTGATCATAGGATCATTTGGTGAAAAAGCAACTGCAATGCATATGAAATCTTGTTGCTCAGTTTCCACAAAAAACGTCTTGGGTTCATTATATACCTCTCATTTTGGCCAGAGGTTAAATGTAGACATGCAGGTACTGTATTACTACTAAAAAAAAAAAAATCTAAACATAAGAAGGCTGAACACTGTGATTTGAATTTAAAAAGAAATAAAAACAAACTGCAACCTAAACTAGCAGTTTTAGGTTTTTTTGCTGTTACATGCTTGAAAACAGTTTCTGTAAACAGGGGAATATCATCTCATTTGAAAAGTAGACATCATGGCACTTACGAATTTGTCATATAGCACTTTGGAAGATATCCATGAGAGCTGTACTATGCTAATTTTTACTGCTGCCCATATCTCTCCATACATTAAAAAAGATTACCTAGACTTTGAGATGAAAAAAAGTGTTGCTATACTTTTTCAGATGCATAATTAACGTCATATTATTAAACTGGAAATCCTCTGGGATTCTAGAGCTTATCTTGAAGAACAGTTCCTTGGTGGTCATCTGGGCTTTTAGATGATAAAACAATGTACTTATTTTTATTAATACTGTGATATTCTAGACTGCAGTGCAAGATCTGTATTAAAATCAACTTCCCTAGGGGGGGCTTCCCCATCATGGTTTTTTACACCCTCCTACTACAATATTTTTTTGTGCTTTGCTCACAGACTTCACTTACATAAAATCCAAAAGGGAGACAGCTTGTGTCAATTCAGAGCATTTCTTACCTTATATAGGTTAAAGTAGTTTATAAACTTCAAAAACATCAGTTATTTTTATCACACTGTACAACCTGGAAAGTGTTTTTTAGATTGATATTGCTTATGAAGCTTGTTAGCTTGTGGCCTCCTCTTTCGTTATTACAAGATGTTGCTAGAAAATCCTTTTAAAGTTACTTCAGTTTTTCTAATATGTCATTTATTTCTAGACTGCCTATCTTGATTTCATCATTCAGTATCAATGAAAACAATACTCTTTAGGCCAAACATTCTTGAGGGTGTTTTTATCCCTAAAATTGTAACTATCCTTTAGTTAGATTTAGCCAGGTAAAATATAAGAGTAGAATAATGGCATAACATACTTTGTTCAAAGTCCAAAACAGTCCTTGTCCTAGACAGTTCAGCTGCAGCCAGGAATGCCACTGCCACTAAAGAAAAAAGTCTGGTCAGGAAATGCTGGATGGTGCAACTTGTTGAAGCCTAGGTTTGTTAAAGGCTATTAAAAATGAAGAAAAATTAAAGAAATTAGTGCTTCAAAGCATTTTCTTTATGTCTGTTGTTTCTTTTCAGTTCATGGAAACAGAGATAGTTGAACTAGATAACACAGTTTTTATACAAAGGCAGATGCTTCTCTACTTTTGTAGCTGAGTGGAAGAAGGATATTACTGATTAAAAAGAAAATTAGGTAGCAGTACAGGAGATGAGCCTGTCCTTGCAGGCTGAAACAAGGTCTGGAACAAGGTCACATCATCAGCTACCTTAAGGTGGCTAAATGCCCACCCTTAATTTGAGAGGTAACTGTTCTTCAAAGGAGACTCCTCAATGGTGGTGTGTTAGCTGATTTTCTGCTCTGAAGTCACCATGCTTTTTTATTTATTAATACCACTATTAAGCATTCAAGGGACATATATGTATTTTTGCCCTCCTCTCAGATTCCTGTTGACTTTGATGTGAGATTTTAAATGAGGTCTGTAATCTCATAGCTTTCTGAAAGAGCAAGCAATGAAACTTCAGAATTGTGATTCTAGGTTAGCTCAAAGGGCTTTTGAGTCCTGTATCTCCTCTGACCGAGGTCAGCGCCCAGGGTAGAGGACAGAACAAGCCTGCTGTTATTATGCAAAATGTTTTTGCATCTATATTGTGTTCAAGGAGCTTTTCAACTTACATGCACCTTCTTTGAAGATCTCTTGGGAAACTTGCACTTGATATTTTAATTCAACGTCTATCAGTTCTTGTACTGAACATAGCTTTAAAAAGGAGATCCATATTCCTTTTCTCCATGGCAGTCATAATTGTGTAGATCTCTGCCACACGTCCTTTAACTCATTTCTTTTATAGGTTGAAGCATTCTCTGTGTACCTAGAAGTATATATTATGGAAGCTGCTCATTAATTATTAGTGTTCCCTTACAATCGTCTCTATTTTCATTAATATTTCATTAATTTTTACTTAAATATTTTTGCAAGAGGGACATTAGAACCAGGCATTCAAGGTGTGTACCACAGATATGCAAGTAAAGATAATGACAATGGTGCCTTTGTCTTACATTGTTTTCCTAATCACATATTGATTTCACAGATGTTTCACAGTATGATGCTGATACTTTCCTAGAACTGTTACAATCCAAGTTTTTTTCATTTTTGGAAAAACAGTGCATTCTTTGGCTTCTCCACAAGCTTCCAGTGACTCATGTGGTTGTATGTACTCAATTAATTCAGTTTTTAAAAATAGTTTCTAAAAATTTGGCCAGGTTTTTACAGGCCTGTAGTTTCCCAAATATTCCCTGCAACTTCCTTCTTTTTTAATTAGCATTCCTCTGTCTGCCCCCTCCCCCCAATTACTTAATATACATATAATTTTAAGCAGGAGGTTGCATAGTTTAGCTAGAGGTTCTCTTATTTCATTCTTGCATTTCTTTCATTGTGCATGCCATCATAGAATTGTTTGAGTTGGAAGGGACCTTTAAAGGCCATCTAGTCTACCTCCCCTGCAATAGGCAGGGATCTTCAACTAGACCAGGTAGTTCAGAGTCCCATGCAACCTGACCTTGAATGTTTCCAGGGATGGGGCATCTACCTGGGCAGCCTGTTCCAGTGTTTCACCATCCTCATCGTAAAAATGTCTTCCTTTCATCTTGTCTCAGACTACCCTCCTTCAGTTTAAATCAATTCCCCTTAAGTACTGAAAGACCACAATAAGAGGTCCTCAACTCCAGCTCTCTCAGCATTTCTGTATAGAAGTGATGCAGTCCTCTATTCATTTCTGTGTCCCTTGTCTGGACTACTCCAACAGTTCCATGTCCTTTCTGTCCTCTGAGACCCCAGAGCTGGATGCAGCACTGCAGGGGTGTCTCACCAGAGCAGAGCAGAGGAGCAGAATCCCCTCCCTCACCCTGCTGTCCGTCCACTCTGCTTTGGATGGAGCCCAGGACACAGTTGGCTTTCTGGGCTGGGAGTGCATGTTGCTGGCTCATGTCCAGCCTTTTTTCCAGCAGGATCCCCAAGTCCATCTTGGCAGGGCTGCTCTTAATCCGTTCATCCTCTAGTCAGTATCAATACTGGCCCCAATCAATACTATCAATACTGACCCCAACTTAGGGTCAGCACCTCTTGCACTTGGTATTGTTAAACCTCATGAGGTTCCCATGGGAACACTATTCAAGGCTGTCTAGGTCCCTCTGGATGGCATTCTGTCCTTCAGGAGTGCCAGCTGTACCACCGAGCTTGGTGTCATCTGCAAACTTGCTGAAGGTGTAGTTGATTCCATTGTCTGTGTCATTCATGAAGATATTGATTGGGACTGGTCTCAAGATGGACCCCTGAAGGACACCACTCATCATCAGTCTCCATCTGGACAGCAGGATCTTGACTGCTACCATACAGAAGCTACCAACCTTCCAGCTCATTCTTCATCCACTGAACAGTCCATTGATCAAATCCGTATCTCTCTAACTTAGAGAAAAGGATGTTGTGGTGGACCATGTCAAAGGCCTTACAGCAGTCCAGATAAATGACATCTGGAGCCCTTCCCTTGTCTATTAAGGTAGTCGCTCCATTATAAAAGGCCATTAGATTGGTCAGGTAGGTCTTGCCCTTGGCGAAGCCACGCTGGTTTTATCAAATCACCTCTCCGTCTTCAATTTGCTTTAGCATAGCTTCTAGGAGGTTCTGTTCCATGATTTTTTCCAGACACAGAAGTGCGACTGACAGTTAAGTAGTTCCCAAGGGCCTCCTTTCTACTCTTTTTTTTTTTTAATGGGTGTCATATTTCTCTTTTTCCAGTCAGCTGGGACTTCATCTGACTGCCATGACTCCTCAGACATCACAGAGACTGGCTGAGAAACATCAGCCAATTCCTTCACATACTTCTCAGGGGTGTTTTCAGATTTTGATATGTACTTGAAAAAAACATTTAGCATTGGATTTTACATGTGTGAAGGTACTTCCTTGGCTACTGATTTGGCCATTCCTTTGACCTACCTAATTTTCAACATTTCACCTGTTATTTTATGTGTCATGTGCGAAGGGGAGATCTTCTCAAGTCCTTTGTGTTTGATCAGTCTGTAAGCACCCCAGGAAAGCCAAGATCCTTGTGCCTGACCTGTCTGTCAGCATGGCATTATGGGGCACACTGAACAGTCCCACTGGGTCAGAGGGTGGGTCAAATGTCTTGTTCAGGGACACACATCAACAGCATAAAAGAAACTCTCTCCACAGCTGAGTATCTTGCCTGTTATTGGCCGCTGCTGGCACCCTTGAAGGAGTCACACCAACAGTTTACAGAATACCACTCTATATAATAGCAAATTGTGACAGCTTAAGGTTTGAAGATTGACGGTGGTAATACCTGGCTGCAAAAACTTACTCAAAGCAATATACAGATAAGCTCTAGTTCTTGACAAAAACTATCTCAAGGTGCTCAATCTCGAGTGCACATAGGATGGAGTCTTCCCTAACTTCTCTCCATTCTCAAATTACTTTCCTACTATTATTTTGTGTTTTAAGTGGAGCTTGAATGACTCCAGTCATATGTGATTTTGTCACTGATTGGTGTAAATTCTAAGGCATAGTCAATGAAATATAGAACACATGCTCTGTAATGGTGGTACTTTGGAGGCAGATAGCTTGAGATGGGTTATTACATTTGGGATCAGGCCATGGTTGCTGTTTCAACAGCAATACATTTTTTTGCTCCCATGCTTGTCAGCTGCTATGTGAATTATCAGCTAAAAGGTACCACCAAGTTCCTTCCATTGCCAGGATTTCCACAGAGCCTGGCCATGGTGTCTCTGCTCCACTCCACCCTTCATTCTGTTCCCTGTGGCATGTACTGTGTGCAGGAAGTCAGGCATGCTGACTGCATCCATCCAGGGAGTGGAAACTGCATTTCACCCTATAATGTCTGTATTGTTATAACCTCTGTTAGAATGTGAATATAACTTCCCAGGTTGTTTTTTTTTTCTAATTTACCCTGAGTCATTTTCCCATATCATGATACTTTAGTTTCCTCATTTAAGCACAATCCCAAGTTTTCTGAAAACTTTTTTCTTAATCTCCAGTTATGCCCTTTTTGCTGCTCTTTAGCCACGGTAACGTCTTTTTAGAGTTTATTCATTTTTCTCAGATTTCAGTATAGTGTACTAAATATTGCTAAATCTTCACTGATGGTAGAGAGACCATTTAGCTGCTCTTCCTAATTTACTTTTAGCAAGCTGCTTCATTCCAATGTGGTTTCTCTCCTTGAAATCAAAGACAACTGTAGTGCTTTCTTTGGGGTTTTGCTCCAACAAAGATGTTTTATCTGTGTATTCTTTATGATTTCTTGGGCTGGTTTATTTATTGCAATGTTGGGAACTAGATCTTTGCACAAGTGAGGACCAACACAGGCATTACATTCCTTGCATGGATTAGCAAAGATTAGAGCTCTTCCATGCAATAACTATGCAAATGTCTAAAAACTAACTAGGAACAGTGGATTTATTTGGGGTGAGTATTCACCACACAGAATACCCAATGACATCAGAAATACTAATTTATTTTTAAGATTAGATATTTTTAAAATTAATGTACTCATGGGGTTAATTAAATGGAACTGTAAAGTGAATGTCTTGTGTAGTGAGTTTTTCTGGTAGAAGTTAATGGCCATGTGAAAGAAAAGATGATTAGAAACAGTAACTTTAGGTTTACTTAGGGGGAATTATGCCTGACCAGCCCAGTTGGCTTCTCTGATAAACTGACTAGATTTCAGGGTGGGAGAATAGCAGCTCATGTAATTGACTTTAGCAAGGCTTTACTCCTACAGTATTCTTTCATCCACATTAGGATATTATGGTTTTGATGGGACAAGAGAGACTGATTGAAAGACGTCCTATATCTGAAGACCAGTAGCAGGTGAAATATCGTGGGATGTGTCCTACTTAATTTCTTTATCAATAACCTGCTAGAAATAAAAGAGAACACTGTATTCAGATATCTAGATGACCCCAGATTAGGGTGATCACTTGATACAGTTGAGGGCAAGGCCACCATCCTGAGAGACCTAGAGAGACTGTGGAAATGGGTTAGCAAAGGAACCTTAGGAAATTCAGGTGGACAGGTGCCAAGTCCTGCATCTGACAAGGAGTAAGGCCATGCAGTGACTCAGGCTGGTTCCTGACTGGTTAGGAGCAGCTCTGCAGGAAGGGACATGGGACCTTGGCAGGCACAAGCTGGGCAGGAGCCAGCAATGTGTCCTGACTTCAGGGACAGCCAGCTGCACCCTGGGCTGTGTCAACAGGGGCACAGCCAGGACAGCAGGGGAAGTAATAATCTGTCTCTGGCTTGTCCTTGTTGAGTTAACTTAACATGTAAGTTACTGTGCACAGCCCCCCCACCTGATACAGGAGAGATACCAGCAAACCAAAGCAGCTTCTGTGAAGGGGACCCTGAAGATGAGCAGGGAGCTAGATGTAAGTCCCATGAGGAGAGCCTGAGAGAATGGAGCTTATGGAGAAGGCTTTGGTGATGTCTTTTCTGGTGCCTAGGAGGATATTACCGAGAAGCGTTTTCATAGTGTTGTGTGGTAGAAGGATGGAAGGAAGGTAAGGGCTGAAACAGGAGAGGTGTAGACCTCATATAGAAAACCTTTATTACCACATGGAGGCTCAGGCTGGGAAGAGGTTGCTCTCAGAGGTGCTGTGGTTTTTATCCTTGAGATTTTCAAGACATGAAACCTGACAAGTTTAAACCCTGGGCAATCTAGTCTGAAGCTTACCCTGCTCTGAACAGGATGTGGGAGGAGGTGATCTTTGATTGTCGCTTCCAACCTGAACTTTTTGAGTTTACGAACTCATCCAAGGATGACCATTCATTCTTACCAGCTGTTTGACTGGACCTTCAGAAAAAAATTACAAGTTCATGTGTGTGTGTGTGTGTGTGTGTGTATGCATACAAATACATACATGAAGAATTTGAGATGAATTAATGTTTTTTTAGAGTTTAGGAGTGAAAGTAGTGTGGATGATGTGAAATAAACTAGTTTGTTGTGGGTATTGCAATCTGTTGCTAAAGAGTGGTTACTGACTTACTGTTCCATGAGCAAAGGTGTCTTTGCTGTATGCTGTATTCTTACATGGAGTGCTCAAAGGCAGGGTAGATTTTCTTGAAAAGAAGAACAAGATGGAAAGCTTGTGAGTAACAAGCAGTGGGCAAACATACCAAGAGCTCGCTTTGAACATCAGTAGCTGTCGTTTGGTCCCTACGCAATTACTGGTTCTGTCATATTTATTTGTGAAAGCACTCTGTTCCCCACTGGATCATCATTTTTCAACCTTCTTAAAATACGATCTGGATTCCCTATTTATATCCATTGGGTTTTTTTTCCTAATTAGCTGGAAGTTAAAGCAGTTTAAATTTCAGGTGACTTTGAATGCATCTTGCTGCAGTCTGAACCCAACTAGTTTTTAGGAAGGCTGGCAGTGGAAGACAAATAGTCCCTGAGACAGAGTCAGATTTGATACTTTACAGTGCTTCCCCTGGAAAAAAATGTTGCCCGAAGCTACTGAGGTTTTGATAGAATTTGTTACTGTTTACTAGATTAAAATCTCAATTCAGGTATATAGAATGCCTAATACACCTGCTAAGAAATCAAGTAAACCTAACACAAGTGCTGGTGTATATGAATGGCACTTTTTTGTTCTGCTTGCCTTAAGGTTGTTGAGCACTTTTTCCCTAGTGTGTCTGTTTCATTTAGGCTGCGCTGCTTGTGTTTCTCCCAAGGAATCAGTGTTGAATACATCCATTAGTGTAACATCTCAGTCTAAAAATACTGCTAGAACACAGCACTGAAAATTAAATTACAGATATTACAACTATAACTTGGACTTAAAGAAACTCTTACTTCATGAAACATTTCAGAATTAAAAGTATGATTTAAATTGTGCACACTTTCACAGTGACAGATAAAATAAAACCTTCCATTATTAAACTAGACTGAAGATTATTAACCAAAATGAGCTGCAGTCCTCTTACAGGTATGATAGTGAATGAGCTGTGCATAATCTTGTTTCAGGACACTATTGGACCTAGGGTATATGTGCTGTTTCTCTTTTTTACATGTGATTGGTGCTCTGTGTCTGTGCTGCAGAGAGGAGGTGTAGGTAGTAGCTGACTTAGAGGACAGAAAGGAGCATATTTACAGCCTCCATCCACATGTGTATTTCCTGTTAACATGCACATTCCTTTTATCTTGGGGAAAAGAGCATGAATCCTGGGATTACAACCGCAAGATATGAGGCTGTTAGACATTCAGTTTTCTAAAAGCTAAGAACAGACTCAAGCTCTCAAAATAAAATAGTACTTTTCTGCACTTTTCTCATGGTGACCACTTAGAAATGCTCCTTGTAGGTAACAAAAGATCCATTTCTTTCCTCTACAAGATAGCAATTAGCTTTAGATATTCTTTTGTAAAGAGAAGCAGTGAAAATAAGGAGACCTTAAATAGTTTATCATAACTAACCAGAAACTGTTCACTAAATGGGGCATCTGGAGGGTGGGGAGCAGTGAAATCCAAATGAGGAGACAGATGCCCTTCTGCCACCTTTATCCATGGCAACAGACTTGTCTCAGTGACCTGAGGCTCCAGTTCCTTGGCCCTTTGAGAGGCTGGTCAAGACCCTACCAGATACTATTGTGCAAGGAGGCAATATTAAGGCAAGACCATGTAGAAACAACATTGCTTTACCCCTACTGGGAATTTTGCTTGAGCTATTTTGTCCAGTTTTTTCCTAGTTCAGGCAGTAGCTAAGGGAAACTCTTTTCCGTACCTTTTCATACCTTGCATACCTTTTCCATTCCTTTTGGAGGAATAATAAAGGGAGCAAGGAAAAACTCCAGTTGACAGAGAAAGTGTTGAACTAGAAGTTCAGTAGTTAATTTTATAGAGAGGTTAAGAGGGCTACACACTATGAATTGTGAAGGTGCGACAGGAGATCTCAAAACTGGTATATTTAGGAGCAGTTATCTGTAAGATTTGTTTACAGTTGCCATCTGAACCATCTGTTGCCTTTCCTTGCGTCGTAGTCAGTTGGGGTAGATGATATTCTGTAATAGATGAAAGGTTTTTTAAAAGTATGGTTTATGTCTCTACATATACATTTATAGAGTACATCTTCTAACGAGGCCTAGATCCCATCGGTGCTATTTGGGGATGCCACTGTAGTAACAATGATATATTACACGCTGTTAATGCTGTGTTTGCAAAGCATTTCCAATTAAAGTCGTTATGCAAATGAAAGTTGCCTCCTTTCTCCATCTGGTTGTTTGCATACAGGCTGTGGCATGCTTTTCAGTGAAATAGTTTTTGGTGTTACATTTCTTTAAAGTTTATCTTAAATGTTGGCAGGGGCAGGGGAGGACATCCCTCATACAGAGTCAGTGTCCCATGACAGGAATTGCCACCAGTGCTTGGACTTGCTGGATGTACAGCTCTGTGCTCGAGCATTTGAGCTGATGAGGG
Organism: Motacilla alba alba; assembly: GCF_015832195.1. NCBI lineage: Eukaryota > Metazoa > Chordata > Aves > Passeriformes > Motacillidae > Motacilla > Motacilla alba. The sequence continues at coordinate 79,813,378 of NC_052017.1, forward strand.
ATTGGCCACTGCACTGTTATGTTCTACCCTCTCTTGCTGGTGAGGGCACGGAGTCTACGGCACAATGTCAGGAATCACAGCTGCTTTCCAAAGGGTTAAGTAGTATTAGGAGCCTGGAATAGGTGTTCAGTTCCAGACACAATGTTGCAGTGTTCTCCAGGGTAATGGACAGGAAAACATACAAGAGGGGACTGGAGCTGGTTTCTGAACTGCCCACTGAGCCATAGATTTAGTTCCTCCAGGTCATGTTTGGAAGACCAGAGACAGCTTTTTCCCCTGCATTTTAGTGAGAATGTCACCATTCAGGCTTGTCACTCAGACATTTGTCACAGGGACTACAAGATGACCAAAAGAGCTGGGAATCAGCTGTCATTTTTCAGAATGAAAGGTAAATTCCACTCTGTGCTGACATTAATAGCAGTTAAAAAAGCAAAATGTCCATTAGGACTCTGCAGAACTAAGATTAACTGAGATTTAGTGCACCATTTACAGATGTCTTTATTCCACTGCAGTTTTTGTCAGGATTTGTCAGTCTCATATGTAGTCATGACCAATCTATTTGAGAGCCCATCCCAAGTATGTATCTAATAGTTTGTATGATAGTTATTTCACAACATAGTGTTCACTTCAGAGAAATTGCACCTTCTAGTTTAACAAAGTATTAGGAGTTTAACATCTGTGAAGTAATCTGTGGATATGTGGATTAATATCAAAGTTTTCCTTTAATAGGAAGAACATGACTATGAATCAAATAATGCTGAATCAGAGGTTAGGTAGACCCTTCTGAAAAAAACAGCAAACAAAACATTTCTGCCAGCATTAATAACTATTTGCTGTAGCATTTAGTCTTGTAGAAGAAAACCCAATTTTTGTTGTCCAGCCAAAATTACTCTTGTGTGTAATATAGGACAAGTCTCAGCAGCTGTGATCAGTGCTTCAAACAGAGATACAATAAACCTTTCTGCTGTTTCAGCTAGAGGTGTATTACCTTCCTCTAGGATCACAACATATGGTTTTCCTTAGAAATGGGACTTTTAATTCAATGCAAGCTTAATCTGATTGTGGGGCCAAATCACAGCAATTTTCAAAATCTGGTGTATGCTCTGGACTCAGTATCAAAATGCATTTCTTTCCTCATAGAGGGCTTGAGTTTTTTCACCTTCTACTTGTGGGCTGTGGCAGACAACGATGACCTGTTAAAAATCTTGTATTTATAAAAACTCCACAAAATAGTGCATGAATTCTAATGGAATGTGAAAGGGATCAAGTTGAGCAATCCAGTTTTTGCATATTAAAGGAGTAAACAGATGTGTAAACATTCCAGGGTGTGATGACTATGCTCCTCTTAATACAAAGTACTGCAAGAAGTTGTATATATTTATGTATGTTCATACATATATGCATTTATTAGAATATAGTTAAATACATATATTTTAATATACATATAGTTATGTATTTATATACACATACATAATTATATGTAGGATATATGTTTTTTCCTAGAGAAACTGATGCTGTGAAGTCAGTATTCAGATTTGGCAAAGAGCTCAAGGAATGGGTACTGCTATCCTTTCATTGATGTTTGCTTTACCATTTCTGGCTGTTTATTCTGAAATACTAATTGCTTTTAGAGATTAAAGGAATGAAGAGAGGCAAATTTCTTTAAAGTAAACTTTTAGCAACTAAATGTAGTGCTGCTGAAAGGGTCCTGGGAGTCCTGGTTGATGGCAAGTTGAACATGAGTCAGCAGTGCCTTGGCAGCCAGCCTGTCCTGGGGAAAATAAGGCACAGCATTGCAGCTGGGCAAAGGAGGGGATTGTCCCGCTTTGGTCTCCACTGGTGCAGCCTCATCTCGAATCCTGTGTGCAGATTTGGGTGCCACAATATAAAAATGACATTAAACTACCAGAGAGTGCCCAAAGGAGGGTTACGAGGATGGTGAAGGGTCTGGAGGGGAAGCCGTATGAGGAGCAGCTGAGGAGCTGAGGTCGCTTGGTCTGTTCAGCCTAGAGGAGACTGAAGGGAGACCTCATTGCAGTGTGCAGCTTCCTCGTGAGGGGAAGAGGAAGGGCAGGCACTGATATGTTCACTCTCGTGACCAGTGACAGGACTTGAGGAAATGACATGAAGCTGAGTCAAGGCGGGCTTAGGATGGATGTCAGGAGAAAGTTCTTCACCCAGGGGGTGTCTGGGCACTGGAACAGGCTCCCCAGGGAAGTGGGCACAGCACCAGGCCTGACAGAGTTCAGAAAGCATTTGGACAATGCTCTCAGGCACATAGTGTGACTCTTGGGCTGTTCTGCATAGCATCAGGATTGGCCTCAATGAACCTTGTAGGTCTTTTCAATGTAGCATATTCTGTGATTCTGTAAATCTACAGGACTGCAAATCCTTGATAATCTTATTATCTCTAGGGAGCAAACTAAGGAAAACATGTAAGGCACATAGGATGAAGTAGCTGTTTCTGTAGTGAGCTGACAGCCCCAGACCTGTTTGTCAGATAGTGGCATTTCATAATTCACATCCAGTTCCTTCGTCATCCATAAATGATGAAGTTGGTCACAAAGTTTTGACATAAAAATTTGTACACTGTTCAGAAAACTTTATTGGGCTCTTTCTTATTGCTCCAATGTGGGACAGATGCTAGAGAAGTCAAAATTAAGTTGAAGAATACTGTTGTAGTATTTCATCATAATTTACCTGTTCAAAGAACTTTGGTAACTTCTATTATTGTATAAATGTCCAAAATAAAGCTGCCCAGTATTTCATAAGCGATTTAGTAGTTTAATGGTAAATATCATAAAAAGAATTAATAGTTCACTGTTTAAAAAGTAATTTTAAGGACGAACCCTACTAAACAGGAATTTTAAATTGGAGTATTTTGTATATTTCTATCTCTACAACCCATGTTTTAGCCTCAGGAGCTGCTGTTGTGTGAAACCTCTGAGTAACCTTCTGGTTGCATGAAAAAAAGAAAAGATAAATAGTAATCAGTTTGCATTGTTTATTTGAGTTAATATTTAATGTGCATTATGAGTTTCTAAAATAAACTGCTTACAATAATTCATTATGGAAAGATAATTGGTTTATAATTTTATTGTGTCCTGTATGTTCATGCTGGCACTAATCAAAGAAAATATCATAATAGGAATTTTGCCCTCATTAGAAACAAAATTTTCATGTTGCTGTTTTTTTCTCCTTAAACATCATAAACACAGGTTGTTTTATTAATACTTCAGTACTTAAATAGTCCTAAAGAAAGACTTAATCATCTTATACATGTTGTTTTCTTTCCTATTTATATGAGAATAGGCAAGTATTAATCACTGCTGAATTTTTTTTAGAGGGTCAGAGAATCCTTTAGAGAGGAGTAATTATTACAGCACAAAAGTTTTTAAATTACTTTATGTTTTCATTTGCCCCTCTAATCCCTTTGATCAGGCCACTTAAGAGGTATGAGTAGTTGTAATTACAGTTTCTTAGTAGCTTTATGATTTAAGTCGGTTCGATTGTTAAAATAATTTTTAGTATGAAGAAGGAGTTTGTGTTGCTTAGCCTGTAGCTTAACTATAAATAGAAATTCAAATTAAGTCTTTTCCTCTTCAGTCATCATATAAAGACACAATAAACATACTTACTAAGGTGTAATATTTGAGATGGGAAGTATTTGGTGTTCCTTTCTCATGTGAATAGTCCTTTCTTACTCAACTAGTCGTTATCAGTTCAAGAGATTTGCTTCTACTAAGGCTCATTAATAATGATTTTGGAATTAGTGCATGTACTTCTCTAAAATTAAGGGTAAGTGAAACACATTTAATGAGTTTTAAATCTGTACCACCACTGGCCAAGAAACTAGAAGCATACAAATGGTTACATTGTGATATGGTTGCACAGACCATCTACAATAAGAAAATCTTCTGTTATGTTGCACAAAAAAACCCAAAACATTGTTTTGTATCTGTCTTACTGAGCAGAAAAAATGGCATTATTCCCACTGTGTTTACATCTAAAAAGGTGAAGAGCTGAATTTGCTACTTGCATGTTGCTGTAGAAATTATGCACCATCATAGAAAGAAGTAAATGTTTTCTGTCTCATGAAGTAAACATTATTAAATTCTTGAATCACTGAAGTGGAAACAACTTAGTACTGTTTTGAAAAATCTGCAGTGTACGAACACTGAGACTGTTTGTAAATCCAGTGTTAATTCCAACTTGCTAGGAAAACATTATATAAGCCAAATAGCTATGCTGCTGGTGGTGATTTTTTTATTGTTATGGTTTGGTTTGGTTTGGTTTGGTTTGGTTTGGTTTGGTTTGGTTTGGTTTGGTTTGGTTTGTGGGGGAAGTGGTGTGTTTTTCCTTTGTTTTTAGTTGGCAGTTTAGTGCTTTCCTGAAAAGAGCTAGTTGGATTGTAGGAACTCTCACCCTGTAATCTCTTGGGAAGTTCTGATTCCGTGGTCTTCTCAATAAGAAGTCAACACCAAATTTAGACCAGAATGCTGAAGGCTTTGTCTAGGTGTGCCTTGAGAATCTCCAAGAACAGAGATTATGCTGCCTCCCTAGGCAATGTTTTACAGCGCTTAATTCTCCTGATTTTAAACATTCCTTTCTTTGTGCCAAGTCAGAGCCTCCTTCATTTTAATTTTTGACCATGCTCTTTTATGCTTCAGCCATGGATCTCAGTAAAGAGCTTAGGTCAACCTTTGGTATAACCTCCTCTTACATAAAGGAAGGTTGCTGTTAGGTCCTGCTCCCCACACAGTATTTCCCACCCTGTACTATTGCAGATGTTTATTCCTAGAAGCAGAACTTTGCATTTGTCCACTTTGTATGTCATGAGGTTCCTGCTGGTCTTTTCCTCCAGTCTGACCCCAAGTTTGTCTGTGCAGCTCTCAAAGTTGCCCCCAAATAGGATAAGAGGCAGCAGACACAAGTTGGAACAGAGGAATTTTGGATGAAGTGCAAAGATTTATGTTTCTGATCCATGTGCCTAGAAGTGGCTTTCAGGACAACTTCCTCCATGATTTTCCAGGTGCCAAAGAAAGACTTACTATCCTATCACCTTGCCATTTTTTAAATACCAGTGTAATTGCTCTTTTCCCTCTGTTACTGAGGACCTTATCCAATCTTCATTCCATGCCAAATGGCAGACTTTCAGGATCACCAGCAGGCTCTCGGCACCATCACACGCATCATATTTGTCAAGTCTTTCGCTATTGCGAACTGTTCTTGTTGGTGTCTCTCCTCCTTGAACTCTTCAGACATAAAACCCTGGGAGACTTTGTTGGGGAAGACTAACACAGAAGGTATCAGGTCCTTGATCTTGTCCATGAGTGTGATTACTGGTTTAGCAACAAATTTGTGGTTTCATTGTTCATCTTCTGGTGTTAATGTTGCAATAAGAGCTGGTTTCATTGCCTTTGACATTGCTTGCACATCTCAATTCCAGCTCATTTTTAACTTTCTTAACAGCACCCATGCATGTTCAGGCAGTATTTCTGCTTTCCTCTTTCCACATCTGGTCCTCACTTGCATCCCATGTACCCATCCTTGCTACACTTTAGCTCAGTGGTGAGTTCCTCAAACTTTTTACTTGGTATGCTAACATAAATAATCTTGGCTTGTGGTCTGTGCAGCATTAAAACTTGAGGGTTTTTTTTCTGATTGATGCAAACTTTGTCCTGTGTCAAAAGCTGAGAATAAAATGCTAAAAATAAATCAGTTAATTAGCCTTAATTTTCTTCATTTGAATTAGTTTTACAAATAAATCAGTACTTAGAGCACATGTCTGGAATTTTCTGAGAAGCTTCAGCTAGGTTTCCAGTGGTGACTGAAACTCATCCATGCTTTATGTAAAGTTCATGCAAGTAACATTAATTTACTGTAAAATTGAAGACTATCAATGTAGTCTTTAATCCCAAGAAAAATTAGAAAAATATGTCCTATCTGGAAGAAATTGGATAGAGGAGATGTAGCCCTTGTGTGTCTGTGTAACAGTTGATACTGCCTGTCATGAATTCAAAGCAGCTGAAGTAAAAGCTGGATCTCATAAGGAAAAATAAGCTAAACACTGTTTAGAAGGTAAGACAGCGATGTATGGATAGACAGCAAAGCATATGGTGCCAGGAGCTTGATGCTGGTAACAGTCCCACTCTCTATCTTCATTATTAATTTGGAAAGAATGCAAACATATGTTAAGTTTTATTTTATATTTTTCTTTGCCTAAATGGAACCTTATGAATTGAAGAATCTTGTACTTTACCAGTCAGGACAGAGCATAATGTGATTTGGCATGGTTATTTTTTTATTGGGGAAAAAAAGGCAGAATAGTATTTGACTTGGAAATTGCAAACTAATGTAATTAAGGGGAAATGAGGCCAATTTATTTATTTAAAGACAGGGACACTCATGCAGGAAATAATGGTACTACAAGACATCCTTGGCATTCCTTCTCCCTGGCAGCATGATGGGAGTGCAGAGAGCTGTATTATAAAGGCTTCCACTTACGGATGAGGGGAGAAGGAGCTGCCCTTTCCTGCAAAGATGTGTTGCTGTTTGGCAGAGAGGGGAAAAACAGGTCAAATTGGGATTTAAGGAAAACTACTACAGTCCGTGACAGTGTTGAGCAAGTGTGGACCTTTTGCTTTTAGTCATTTGTGATCAGTAAATTGAGTAATCAGTTCTGCACTTAAACAAATCACAAGTTGAGGGCTGAGCTAAAACTTCACAGGGATAAAAAGAAAACTGGCATATGGCTCAATCTGTCACTAGGATGTTCTGGAAAGCTTGGGAGCATGGTTAAAGTATTATGGATTCTTAAGCAGAACAGAGGCTACAGGCAGCCATTGAATTTGGCCATTTTGCAGTGTGAAAATGCCATCTGAATACATTCAAAAATATAAACAGTTATCAGGAAAACAGAAAAATCTGTCATGCAGAAGTTCATCAGCACAAGCACAGGAACAGAAAAACTGGAGCTGTTTTACAGCAGCGCAGTTTTCTGTGTGTTTCTTGCACTGGTACTGCTTCAAGGCAGCAAGTACTTGCTTGCCAGCACTGTGGTGAATGAAACTGGGGGATAGAAAAGAAACCAGCATTTCTCTTACATCTGCTGTCTGGGAAGGGAAATTTATTTCAGCAACAGGTATCTTTGTGCCTGACTTTCTTCCTTATTGCTTTCATTCTGTGTGGAACAGTGGTTTGGGTTTTATCCTTCAATAACAATAAAAAACATAGTTGAATAATTTCAGAGCTGAAACACTGAGAATTTACCTTCTTCACCTGTGTTTTCATGTATTTAATTTAAAATTTCTGTTCAACCAGACTCAAAAAAGTAGAGAATATTTAAGTAATGTCCTCTGCTGCATATGGGATTATGCATGACATTTGCTTGATATTTGCTAGTATATCTTGCTGGTTTTAGTCTCTACAGCATATTAAAACTTTGCTTCTATAATACATATTTAAAAGTACTTCTTAGCATTTAGCAAGTAATGCTGGCTTAATATTTTATAAATATGAATTCACTAAATGTCAAATTAATGATAATAAATAGAAAATTCAGAAAATGAAGATATAATGCCATTGTTTACACCAAATTGTTTTTATTATTTCTAGTGAATCCTGCAGGAAAATTCCACAGTCATTACAGTGTTCCTGTTACAGTTTCTTCTGAAGATTGTTTTTCAAGAAGCAGTGACTGCATAGTAAGCTGGACAGATGTTTATATAGTATATGTAGCATAGCATTTATGTGAGTCACTTCATAGAGAGATTGCTCTGGAATAATAACCATTCTTTTAAAAAATTATTTCACAATACATGCAGTTACATGTTCAGGAGTGTATGTCTAGGAAAACACATTTAGATTACAGATTTAATAATAAATTTCTGATGTGATTTCATTTTCATTACATACAATCCTGCATTGCTTGAAACCATAAAACTACACTTTGAGGAGCTGTTGCTTGGCATATTAAAACATCTTGCTGTGTTTGTATCTAAGTAGGGATAATATATGAACAAGTTGGAAAATGTACCTAAAAAAACTAGGATTATAGTAAATAAGTGAAAGAAATTGATCATCTGCAATAACTATAGACAAATAATTATTGGAAAGACAAGCTTCAAGATTTATTTATTTTAAAACCTTATCCAGATAATCTAGTGATTGCTCTATGCCAATTTTTACAGTTTTTGAAGTCAGCTTTAAAAATTCTTTTTCTCCAGTCAGATGAAGAAACTTGCTTGATAAAATGTTTGTTTTCAGTCTCTTAGTTTGACTTTCAAAATACCTCAAGCCAGTACTGCTCAGTCACTATGAAAATGTTAAAGTATCAGTAAGATTTTTACCCTTCAGGATGAGATTATCCAGGCAGTTCAAAGAATAGCAGGGATCCAGTGTTCTCTCAGGTATTGTTACGGGTGAATTTTTCGCGCTCTTTTCTCTGGAGTTACCAAGAGTCTCCTCTCCATATTTTCTGTGGCTGGACGTCAGATCACACCATCTTGATTCAACAGGAAAGGAATAATTACAGTCCAAGCAATGACCCAGATTAGAATTATTTCTCTGATATCTATGTGTTGTGATTTACTTGGGGTAAAAATAAAAATGTACTAAGCTGTGGTTTCACCCAGGCTGGCAACCAAGCATCATACAGCCGTGGTACTTCTGTGCAATAAAAAGTCTTGAAAATTTAGCTTGGATTTAGTTACTTACATATGTGTAGTTAATTTCCACATACTTCACTAAAGTAGACTAAAATTCAGAAGATCAAGTGCTGTATCAAAAAGGTCAAAGTCTTTTGAATCAAGACGGTTTTTGTACTGTGGAAATGTGTGCCAGCTCAGTACTGAGGGTTCCAGGTATTGCCTGAGTTAACTCAGCTGCAGTACAAGAGATGGCACTCATGTTTCAAGATCACACATAATGATCTTGATGTCTTTGGTCTGGCTTTGAATTGATGTTGGTGAACATCAAATTGATAGACGTGCTATCAGTGCTGGAAATCCACAAAAATGGCTCAATAATTTGCCTGGAAGCATATGTTTGAGTTTCACAAAGTATATGGGTATGATTTCAATAAAAATTAGTTACTAGAGGGTTGAAAAAGTACCTAAAAGGACCTATTGCTACTAGTCATTGATGATGGTCAGTAGGCATTTGTGTCAGGCTGTCTTTTTCTAAGTTATATTCACTAAATCACGTATGCCACTGATCTCATTTTACTAAACACTGTCACTAGTTATAATAAACTCAACATTTTTTAGTGTTTCAAGCTATTTATTTTAAACAGATTTAGATGAATTTAGGTACTGGTTCTTGGCCATGATGCTCTTGAGGAACAAGACACATTTTGACTAACGAACTGTCTAGTTCAAAGTCTGATGACCATAAGCTGACTTATGAAAATAAGCTGACTTATTACTTTAAGGTTTCTTGTTATTCTTTTAACTTCCCATATTCGTCCCTTTCCCCTTGTTTTTTCACAGCAATACTTCTTTTCAAAGTTTTCATAATATTCAGCTTTTGAAGATCATTTGTATAGATTTCACAATTGCTGCTTTGGTAGCAAATAGCAAGTATTCATTAATCACTGTCCAGAGAGTTGTTCTCTATATATCCTTATGCAACAAAGATTAAAAGATAATGATTAATTCAGCAAAGCGTTCTAAATGTGTCTCTCACTTTTACTTGTAGTATACCTTCCTCTTCCTCCCAGCTTGTGTTTCCATCTCTTCAGATTTTATCACTTTTGCAGGTGTGTGCCAGAAGCACATTGAAATACAACCTTCAAATGATGCTGGGAAGACAGCAGGTCAGGGCAGCTTTGCCTTTTGGGTCAGCTTCAGAGCCCAGAGTGATGGTAGGGGAGTGCCAGCAAAGAGAGAGAATATCCAAAGGCCTGACTCTTTCCTCATTGGCAGAATCTAGTTTTATTTGCTCCTTCAGTGAGATAGTTAGCTAGCTCCTGTTCTAGCCTTATATGCTGGAATAATTATATGCTCTTTCTGAGCATTTGGAAAGTGTGTTTGGTAACTGTTAAGTCCCAGTTCAGATGTGACTTCATTCTTAAACCAGACATTTTATCCATCTCAGTAAATTGATTTTTATTTTCAGCTCTTAGTATGAAATGAGAACAGCGCAAAAATTGTTCAGGTTCTCCATCATAGTTTCTTTTTTACTTCGGACACCACAAAACAGTTTAAATACTACATTGCTGTTATCCTTGACCTCTGTGCAAATGCTTCTTGCATTACTGACACATCTGATGGGTGTGATGCAATCAGTGTAGATAGAACAACATCATTTCACAATGCCTGTAGTGAGCTGAAGAGCTAAGCCTGCTCTTGATTAGTCTTCATTCTTCAACTTCACTGGCTTGTGTTTTCAAAGGTCTCAGAAGCACATCTTATAAATGGACTTTGCTCATCTTTTTTGCTCACTTTTCCCTTTTGTCACTCTCCTTTTGATAGGTGATTCACGCTACTATTGTCCTTTCCTTAGAGTGTTGTAAGGGAGCATTGATACTGCATTAAGTATTATCACTACCCCTTTTATGAAGACAGTCTATTCTTTCTTCTGTAGCTCCCTTCTCTGAAGTTCGGTGAGACTGGAGGATATTTTGGTCTTCATGTTTCACATTGGGATGTTGAGCCAAAGGACATTCTAGTCACTTGAGGAATGTGTCTTCAGTTGCAAGAGCTCGAACAAGAGCTTACACGTCATCAGGGGCAAGAGTTGCAGTTTCTGTTACGGACTCCTTAAGCAGGAATTTTACTATTTGTCTTCATCAGTAGAAGACCCACCCAAGACCGTGTGCTATTCCATACTCTCCATCTTTACCCCTCTTGCCACCAGCCCCCACTAGTCAGTAAGAAGCTCATTCATGGCCTTCTGGATTTGAAATCCTAACAGGTTGATTCCCTTAAGATTCAAATGAGCTTCTTGTGTCTAGCTTCAAATGTCTTATACAAAGGAGTCTCCACTTCATAATGAAGAGGAAGCCCCACTTTTTAGCCAAGCATCCTTGCACATTTGTCCATTTGCAGTCCTGTATGGTATGCAAGTACATAATTACTTGAAAGACCTTGATTCCAGTTTCCCTTGTAGGGTCCTAAATTTTCTGTCTAAAATCTTTCTCTTGTCTTTTCCCTGTGCTACTGGCAGCCATGGAAAGGAGATATGCAGGCTTCTCAGACCCAGTGCTTCTTCCCTGGTGATCCACAACCTTTGTGCCCCTCATATGACCTTTGCCTCCAGCAAGTAAGTGACTGTGTGGTGCTACCTGGTCTTAAAAACGCCTAGTTCCTCAGTGCCAATCCCACTTTTCCCTTCATCATAGGTCCCTGGTTCCAGGACAGAAGGATACTTGGTGTTTAGATAGAACGGCCTCAGTGTGGCCATCAGTGATCTATTGCCATATCGTCCTGCCACGTGATGGCATGGGCTTTAGCCCACACTTGGATCTTGTATCCTGACCTTCCTGAAAATATTCTGTCCAGGCTGATCATCCTCTTTCTCAGAGGACTTGGTTTCTGTGTTTGGAGAGCACGCTGCTTACCAGTGTCTCTGTAAACAGTGCCTCTAACACATGGATTGTGTTTCTCTTCAGTTTCTTTGGTCCAGCCCCCTCAAAAAAGCTCTGAGATACTGTCTTCATCATGGTGCATCAAGGCTGCTTTCCTACGGTTCAGTGTTTGTACAAGAGATGTTCAACAGATACCTGCTTGCTAAAGCTCGATCTTTATTTTTCATTCTGGATGGGTAACAGCAGTTCTTTAAGATGGTTTCTGTATCACAGTGATTCACCTAACTGGCAGATTTCCAGATGTTGCTGAATTGCCGCTGGATCCAGAAATCAATTTATCTTCTCAGCTCACTTCCTCCGATGTTTCCAGGAGCTCTGCTCACTCTACACTACGACTCATGTTACCTTCAGCAAGGGCCCCATTTCTAATTTCAGATTTTTAGCTGCATCTTTCTTCTCTTCCTTCTTCTTGCCACATGCAGTGCATTACTGAGTAAATACCTGTTCTTGATCTTACAGAAATTTGACTGATTTCTTATTAATGCAGGAGGGACAAAGCAAAAACATAAAAATATTTTTGCACAAAGCAATATATTCACATAACATATTTTAGATTACCAGAGAGAAACCTAGAATCTGTCTTTGAAAAATAGGAAGAGCATTAAACAATATGCCATGGTCAAAACAGAATTTCCGATAGTTTTTATTTCCATTAAAATGAGCAGTTTACTGGGGAGAATTGTATTAGGGACTTTTCTTTGAGCACCAATTGTAAAATACACAAAATAGTAAAATATGGAAATTTTTCCATATATCATCTATTCTCTGTAGGAAAATAAATGATGACTTTCCTAGTTTAGGGAAATTAGACCCAAACTAGCTACATCCTCTGATCCGGAATCAATCATATTCAAGGGAGAGTCAGGTCACAGCTTGAGGTTACCTTGCCACCCTTATCTGTAATGTGCATATTGCTACATGGTCACCCCATTTTTTCAGGGCTTTCTTGGAGTTTGCAAGTCTAGAGTATGTCTGCCTTCTTTGGAGTATGTCCAGATTTGATCCCTAGCCATTTCCCATGATTTTATGTGAACTGACACCAGGATTCTTAAATAAGTTGTTAGCAAGAGCATCATGTTGCTGACTGAACCAATGCCAGCAAAAATCCAAACAAAATGTCCCTATATTAGCTCTGTGTGTGGACAGTGAATTGATCCCAAAAATGGCGAGCTGAGTCTCACTGGGCTAAATAGCTTTAACCACTTAGGAATGCTGGAGCAGAAGTTCATCATCCTTAACAAAAATAAGCAAAGTGAACGCACACTCCGTTACTCCAGGAAATTCCCGGTTTAGCTGAAGGCAGTTCTGGGAGTTCATTCTGCAATTGACTTGAAGCATCGTAATCTGTGAGTAGCTATCGCGGTCCTTCAGGTATTTCACAGAAACTGTTCCTGATCTTACATTGTCATGTTTTGTTTCCCATTACTGTTGCTGCATATCTGTGTTTGGTAGCAATATAAAAATACATTATTCTGTTTCCATTTCCATTCCTGTGCAGGATAGATGATTTGTGTTTTCAGAGATACTTTGTGTCAGAATGAGTTTTGCGTAAGGGACTATAGGTAGCTGCTGAGCACTGAATGATTCAGCAGTGTTCCAAGGGAACAGACTTTGACATATAGATGTGTAAATGACATGAGCTTTTCCAGTACACAAGACTTACAGCATTGATTCATTTACTTATCCCAGTTTTCTCTTGCTGTATTTATTCTTTTGTAGCCTGGGTGTTTTCTTAAAGGGCTGTTTCAGACTTCAGTTATAAATTTCCAGCAGTCCTAAATCTTCTGTGACCATTGTTTCATTATGATTGTCCTGTTGGTTTTTTTTGTACTACAGAAAACTGAATAGACATCTGTAATTTTGGTGTTTCTTGTTGCAGTTTTAATTAGTACTTTGGGGAGTTGATATGAGATCTGTTAGGATTTAAGTTTGCATTTTATATCGTGTCACATGAAATATGCCTTCTATTAATTCACATATTTTCAGTTTGAATGTTGTCATCTATTCCAAGAGCTTGTTAAAGCCTTTAGATTAGTCATGATTATTAAGTCTTTTGGCTTAGGTTGTGGAAAAATGTATATTTTTTGAAATAATATCTGTGCCTGATCATTCTAAACGAGATGTCTGTATTAAAAAAGCCAAACAGGGAGTAAGGAAACATAACAATAAAAGCCATAAGCAGTTCTTCTTTGGAAGCCTGCCTTACAGAACCTCAGAAAAACAGGGAAGCATGAAAGACCTAGAAAAGTCAGTAAGTAAAATCCTTGTATTTACATTCAAACTGATAATGTGTTTGAAAAAGATTGTGAAGAAAAAATTATGAAGAATGACAGTGGATGGCAAATCAGATATTTTAGAGGTATGATGTTTGAGATACAGTAATTTACAAGACTCTTCTAATGGTTAAGTGCAAAGAATTTTATGACTTGAAAGTTAACCAGGATAACATGCAGGAAGATGTTCTTCAGAATTAGTCAGAAGATGGACAGGCATCTGTGTTAAATTTAACACAGGAAAGAAAAAGCTAATTAAAATTTTCTGTATGGGTTGCTGTTTGCAAGAATTTAGCTATTCCTTTGGGTATGCAGAATGTAATTGTTTTCTAGTTCATCTGAGAAGCACTTGCTGAAAAAATGTAAATAATTGTGTTTATCTAAATCAAATTTTACTCTTCATTGGAGAAGCAAATTGCAAAATCTGAAAATAATGAAGAAGCAGATCACATAACTTTTATTGCTCTGAAAAAGAAATTTATGAAGTTTCTCATTAACCTAAAATTAATATTAAAATATGTAATTGGAATTACTTTTGTAATTTACCTTGTCACAATCCAGTTTATGACATCTTTTCAATGAAACAACAAAAGCAGGAAAAACAAAGCCAAAGTTCAATATATTAAACTCAACTACTACTCAATAGAGATGATCAATACACTTAAAGGGAATTGCATTCTGGAAGTGCCAGATGCTTGCACAGCTCAGCACTGGAACTGTAGCTCCTCTGAAAATCAGATATTTTTTATTTTTCTTCTAATACCTTGTTCCAGAAACTACCAAAATGTTTAGTCTTGTATGTGTGTTCTCTTTGCTAGTTTGTTTTGGTTTTTGTTCCGTCTTGTGGTTAATTCAAATTATACCTGCTGTCAGGAAAGAATCTGCTTCTTATTAATACAGCAGAGTTGGCCAAGAACTACATGCTGAATTTTGATCTGTGTCTACATAATTCCTTGAGGAGACAGAAGAACGTGGAAAGTTGAGAGTGCCTCAACCCAACTTGCACATTTTTTCCTCCTCCCTGTAACTATTACAAATTTTATGTGAAGAAGTGCAAGAAGTAAGAAGGTTGGTGTGGAATTCTGGCTTAGTAAGTTCTGATTCATAGTGTTTAGAATATTGAGTTTCATTATCTTAACAACCTTAAATTTTGTTCTAAATTTTTCATTTAAAATGTTGATAAATTTTATTTTTGAGACACTGCATTAAATTTGATCTTTTTTTCTCTGCTATACACTTTGCCATGCATTAAATTGCTGTTCTTAAATAACGGATTGTCCAAAACATAATGTCATAAACCTGCTGGATTCAGTGAGTCTGGTGTGAGGTTTTCCATCCCACCATCCCTAATGCAATATAGTAGTTCCCAAGCCTACTCACAGCATCTGCCATTCTCCTTTTATTCTTTTTCTCGTGATGAAGACTGACAGGGTAATCTTGGTCTGTAAGACTTCCAGGTTTCCACTTCTCTCATAGACTGTGGTTTGCCAGCAAAAATTTCCGGATTTCCTCTACTGCATGAGAGATGGTGAGACATTTGGCCGTGTAGCTTTGAGGCACATCTTTGCATGCTACCTGTTACTCCTGCTACAACACGGAGTTGTCGTACTGGCCCCCTTAGCCCGCACTGCCTCCACTTTGATTCTCACAGTTTTTAAGGGTCTAGATGTATATGCCCATTCCCAATTGATGGCCAGCTTTTAACCTGGAAAACTGCCCCGTGTCATCATGTAAAATGATGTTCTGTTCTGACGTCAGGCATTCTGAAGTCAAGGTAGGCAAAGCATAGAAGTGACAAGAGCTTGCATGAAGGCAAGAAAAACGTCATGAAACAGTTCAGTGAAAATGCCCTCTGTGTCAGATTGCTCGTGCAGACTTTGCCAATAGTTAGTTCAGCCTGTGAATCACAGTGTTTGTTACACTAGAGGAACATTTATTTCTTCCTGAACTTCCCTGCCAGCACTTGCTTACTGAAGAGCGAGTGAAAAGCTTTGGCTTTCTCTCCTTCTGAGAAGCATTTCTGAGAGAAGAGAAAAAGAACTTACCATAGGAAGTATCTCAAAATGTATCAGTGGCAAAACTGGGGAACAAATACTAAATTAGGAATAACAGATTGCCAAAACTAGATAATGTTCATCCAAGAGTAGCAAGAGCACTCAGAAACAAAAGAGCTAAACTGAAGGCTATAATGTTTCTCTTTTAGCCCCCACAAAATGTCTCATAGGACGCCTGTGTTCCAGATGGGCTTCCATGTAGGTCTAGGCAGCTCAGCTCTGTATCACAATTGCTTCAGACTAATAGAAAAGGCAATCAAGTGCAGAACTGATTAGCTCACATGCTAATACAATGTGGTGCAAGAGAAAAAACATGGAGTTTTTAAGAAAGAAATTGTGATGCCACACTGAAATCAGTTCACAAAATTGATTTTGTGTAAGGATGAAGTAATGTTTATGGAAAAATCATGACTTCACATAGACATGTGATGCATTGTAAGCTAATATGAGGCGTGAAGAGGGTCATGTGGTGATAACAGGATCATTCCATTAAAATGGTTGTTTAGTGGTCAGTAATGATGCTGAGAAGGGCCTGAGATGACCTGGTAGCTCAACCCAGTATGGCTTTTCCTACTTTGTAACATATAACTCAGAGTGGCATTTTTGACAACTTTGGTTTAGCTTTGCAAGTTCCTAACCATTTGAGATAGTCAGTCCTGAATTGCTTCCCAAATTTTCCAGCAGCATCTGCCTGTTTCAGATCCGTTTATCTTCATCAGAACATCCTGTTGAAAACCTTCAAAGAATAAGCAGTCAGAGATCTTGGTTTTGATGAAATAACAAAGTTCTTCAGATCAAAAACCCAGATGACAACCATTTAACCATTCAAAACATAATGCGGGTTGATATTACCGGTTTTAAGTAGCATAAGCAGAAATTTAGTTTATGCATTCTATACTATTTTTTAATACAAATGAAAAATGTTGTTTTCACATCATGCATCGAGAATCAGAGAGAGCCCATTCTTCTGCTACACTTGTTGTCAGAACTATTATAAACGTTAATTTGTGGTGGAGTAAAAGGTTTTAGTCCACATGCAATTCTTCACAGTCTTCCTAAAATCTACTCCATCAGTAAAATACATTTTTTTTTACTAAAGTGTCTTTCCTCCAACTCATAAAATTAGACCTTTTTTATTAAGTGTAATTATCAAGATTTACCACATGCTGTCCTTTCTTCTGTGGAAGTGCTAGCCCTACATCAGTCATCTTTTGCTTTGTGAGTCGTAAATGATGTAGGGAAGCGTGTCCCAAATAGACCTTTAAATCACTTCTATGGGTCTCCACGACCAACTGCCATTTTCCGTTCTGTCCCAACAGTGCCAGTGTAATTTAAAACATACCTTTTATTAACAAATACAGTGACTCAGGTACATGATCCAAAGCACTGTTCAAAAATTAAAACTGTGGAGAAAACTGAAGATTTTAGGGGAAAAAAATGTACGTTTGTACACTCCCCCATTCCCCACCAAACAGCAAAACAAAATAACACCACTAAAAAACCAACAAACCTACTAGAAAATCTAAATACTCATTCATGCTGTTTGTGGTAGAGATATATTTTAATGTCTTCACACTCCAGAGCAGCAAAAAAATCCATTAGCACGCAGATTCTCACAGTCATTGACTGTGTAGGAAGATACAGATGGGGTTTTTTTCTTCATTGCAACAATATCACTAACAGCAGGAGCTGAAACATACTATGTCATGTCAACCTGAAACAAATTAGGATTTAAGAATCTAATAACGTTGGGATTGCTCAGTGGTGCAGTTTGCTGAGAGAGAGTGTCATTGTGCACGAATGGCATGTGCTCAGAGCTGAGTCGCTCTGGCAGTAAAAATACCCATGTTTTCCTGTCAAGCCAGAATGCCAGCAGCTACCCCACTGGGGGTTTCAGTGTGAAATAATACACTCATCCCAAGTTTTCTGTGGCTCTGGGTGGTCAGAGACCATTATGGC
This sequence comes from Motacilla alba alba, assembly GCF_015832195.1. Lineage (NCBI taxonomy): Eukaryota > Metazoa > Chordata > Aves > Passeriformes > Motacillidae > Motacilla > Motacilla alba. Next base: position 79,831,254 of record NC_052017.1, read on the forward strand.
CAAACAACTGAACTGAAGAAAATTAAGAAAAATACCTGATGACCTGTCAGAAGCTTAAAATCTGCAAAGTTCAGTGGCTGCCTCACTGTGGCTGATTGATGCTATCTCACAGATTCAAATAAATATGTTGATATATTCTGTACTGTGCTTAATGACAATGTTTATAAAACATTGTCATAACCTTAAAAGTTGGGGTTTTTTTGCTAAAGAACTAAAGTATTAATTGTCTCAGTTTTCTATATTTTTTCTGTTACAGTGAGAAGGAAAGCAAAAGTTTAATGGGCAGACTTTTCATTTTATTACGAAGAACTGCAATTGTTTGCAGGTTTTTGCTTCATATATAGCCAGGGCTAAGAAACATTTTAGAGCTAAATAACTCCTTGTGCAAGTTTCTTAAACCTGATTTGAATTTATGGTCACAGGAATATATGTACAATCTAAAAGAAAAGTTTGGATATAGAGATGTTAATTGCATACACTGTCCATCTTGTTTTCCCTGTGATAAAGGAAGACTCACATAAGCATGTGTTGTATCAACAACGGGCAGTTGATATATTCCAAATTCAGAATACTCTCTAATAGATAGTGCAAATACAAGGCTGTGCTATCCTTCTAAAAATTGGCTGTTCTTAGCTCACTTGTTTTGTGAAGCAGGACACAGCTCACTTGTTCCCAAGTGTCAACAGCCCATGTTAAAAGGCTTTGTATGGACTCAGCTCTTCAGTGCAGTGGCAGTGTCAGCTTGACCTCCTTCCTGTTGCAAAGATATTTTTAATGGCCGTGTTTGAAAATGTAAAGACTGTTGTATGTATTAGCTGCCAGTTTTTCAACCACTTCAGAGAATTCTCTGTTGAGTTAGCTTAAAAATATGCAAAGTATTTGAAAATCAGCATCATATACAAACTAAGTGAAATGTTTTATTTCTTTTTCCACTAAAAAAGAAAAGGCATGTTAAATATATGCCAGAAAAACTTAAAATTTTCATGATCCAGTTGAGTGGTGCAGAAGACATCTGGGTTTTTTTGCTTAACCCCCAGTGTACATATTTGTGCTTTTTTGAAGCTAATGGATGCTAAAACTGGTGATCTTGTATTTTTTCCCCTATGTCTGTGTCTGGACTGCTGGACCTCATTATCTTATAGTGCATTCCACAAGATCTAGCACTAAATTGTCAGTTTTAATGTGCATGGAGAAAGGGAAAAGTGTCTGTAACTTTTATGGATTTCTGTATCTGTACCTAGGATCCATCGCTATTTAAAAGAGGAGAAAACTCATCCCTGCTGCTTTCACATCTTTTACTGGAAAGTGAATGTTCTGTTTAAAGACTAAAAGCTAGAGTAGAAGGTCATAGGGAGATGCAGAAATCCTAGTGATTAAGTGAACAAACCTTTGAGCAGCACACATTTTCAAGCCTGACTGCACATTTCAGTGCTCCTTGTGGGTGTTTTATGGCACCACTTTTTTGTGTCTTAAGAGCTGCTGGTACAGCCTTGGCATCCTGTGCGTGCCTGTGTGCATCCTCAGCTCAGAAAGCTGTCCCCTGACTGCAGTGTTCCACATCTAATTGCTGCTTCTCTCTCTGGATCTTGCTGAGTTTAAATCTGGTAACTCCCTGCTCTGCACTGATGGATTGTTATCTTTTCCACGTCCTTTTATCTACCAGTGGTAGGACAACATTCTTTGAGCAGATAGTTTTATAAGGGTTTTGCTTTCTCTTAGGGAAGAGAGTATAGCTGGGAGTTCTTTTGTCTACTTACCATGTCTATGCTTACTTTTGAAATGGAAATTGAGACATCAGCAGATACTTGAAGGCCAGTTTGCTCTGAATATACCTTAAACCAAGCCTTTGCAGAAAGCAAGTCATTATCCAGTTTTTGTGTATATTCCTTTGGCTAGTCCTTAACTTCCAGCACTGTCAAATGAATCTCACAGAGAACCATATAAAGTTTTTTTAACTGTATCACTGTCCTTGCCACTGAGCTGTGTGCCTGGATGATCTTATTCACTCCTGAGGCCCCATCTGAATTTCAGCAATAGTGAGCCTTAGATATGCATTCTTGTTCAAAATATATCACATGAAAATATTGATAATTATTGCTTTTAACCTCCATTACAGCTCTAGGAAATGTTTGAATTATCACAGACTTTTAACTTCTGGATTTCATTACAAACATTAAAAATTATTTGCTTTTCATAAATCCGTGAACTGTTACCTCTACAAAGTGGGATTTGCTGAAACAGTTCTGGTCATTTCAGCAGCTGCTTCAGTCAGTGCATCTCCAAGGACTGGACACCCTGATCCAGTCACAGTCCAGGTGGGCAGATACAGGTTTCCTTCCAAAGGAGTTCTGAGCAGCTTGGACAGGCTTCTGGCTGGGCAGTCCTCTTCTCTGGGGCTCATATGACAGGTGGCTGTCATGGAGGGTTATTTATCCTACTGTTGCCTGCACATGAGTTTAAACAGGGTTTTGGAGTGTTTAGATTATGCTGAATCATCACAGTGAAGTGTGATATAGTTCTTTGATTCAACACTTGGATGTGTAAGAAACTGCCTGTCAGTCAGTCCAGTCGCACCTGGAGATCCTGGGCAGTTGTCTGCCTTCCAAAGAAACAGCCAGTGGGGATGTTTTACATGGGCAAGGCTCATGACTTCACCTCACAACGAGCATTTTAGAGCAGTTTTTCCTCTAAAGTCATTATTTTGAAATGTGTAGAGGTCAGGAAGAAAGTAGGTCTGCAGTATGTCAATAAACTCTTAAAGTTACAGAAACATTTGGCTCATGAGTTTTACCATGCACCGAAGCCAGACTTGGAAAGACATGGAAGGTTTAATGTGGTAATAAATGTGTTCTTACCAATTACTCAACACGACTGCAAATAAAAAGTTGCAAATGACTTGATTAGTTCAGTTACTTATTTCCTGGGTGAGTGTTACTTCTCTATTGATACCCCATGGCACTTGTACCAAACTTTTGTCCTCCTTCCAGGATCAGTTAATTACTCATTAAATAGTCACACAGCTTATTTGATCTCTAACTCTCAAAAGTGTTCTCCAGGATAATGGAAAATTGCTTGTCATGTTCCTGGTTCTCTCATTCACATTTGACTTTCCTCAGGAAGCAGCCCCCTGAGAGTCTGATGCTGTGCTTTGCATGGTTGTAGATACCATTTATGAGAAAGAGAGCATTGGATAAAATGCAGTTAATGAAATACACAGCAGTGAATTTCAGTTAACAGAGAAACTATTTGATACTTTAGTTCTGCTATCACTTAGAGTGAAATAAAAGATGTTATTTAAGTATGTGGCTACAATATAAAAATCAAAATGTCTAAAAAGAAAATCTAGTGCTGCGAAATCATGTTGATAAGTAAAATTTTGACTCTTAAAAATGTTATCCCTTATTGATGTGGAAAGAAATCAGTTCCAAGGCCAGCAGCTTACTCTAGAAATGCAAGCTTCTTAATCTAGTTGTAGTAGATGATGAAAGTATTTTTAAGGAAGATGGTGGGAGTAGTATTTAGATGCTTCCCAGTTGGTAAACAGTTGAGACTGCTGAACAGATGGCAGTAAAGGCTGATAGGTATTGGTGAGTCTGGTGATTGGTATCGCATAAAAACTCAGCTATACTGTGTGTACATCCCAGGTCTGTTCAAGACTTGTAATTAAATTGCTATTGAGTGCATGTAAAGCAAAATCCAAGTTTTTAGCCTCTGTATTGCTGAGTAATTCCATTATCGTGGGAAAAATCAAGAACAGGTCTAACTTGCTAAAACAGTCATGAAACCACCCAGTTTCAATTGTTCAGCTGTGAGAGTCATTCATGTATTTTGTGAGCAATGTGGTAACAGATCAGGTAAAATGCTGACCTAAGGTGTCATTTTATTAAGGGCTGTCCTCAGTGAGTATTTGTAATTTACCATTTTGCAGCTGCATACACTGGGATTATTTTTAATAAGGAGAGGAATTTTTTCTTAAGCCTCTCTTTAGATACGTGTAGTGCCTCCAGTCAGCATCAGTTCTCAGATCTGTGATGTTAGGATTCTATTCCAAGGAAATTTGAGTTTTAGGGCAAAATACCTGACAACATAATTGAGAAACAGAACTTCTTTAGGCATGTGAAACAAATTGCATTTTACTAAGCTTTTCTCATTTTCTTTTTGTACAGTGCTTGCTTAACAAATGGTAGTCAATAATTTGCCTCCTGATGGGGTTTTTTTTGTCTTAGATCTTCACCTTCTTTAAAACCATTTTGGTCTCAGTGACTACTCTGCACTTCTGTGGCAGAACTGATAATAACATTTTGCCCTGGAGTCAGTGATTTTTATAGCAAGGTCTCAAAAATCTTTCAGAAGGGCTATTTTTAATAGGTAGCAAACCAGATGTATAGAGATATGAAATGACGTGGAAAAAACAACAATATATTTATGCCTCCCATTTCCTTGTCTCTTGCTGTGCTTACTCTGCATGATCTCTGCCTGACCTACAGGGTTTTTTTTCTTAGTTTAATTCATGGAGTTTGTGGCTGTGGGTATATTGCTTTGCTTTTATCTCATGTCTTCAAGCCATAACTCTTTATCTCCTAACTCAAAGCTGCAGGACTGAAGGCAAAGCTGATTTGCTTTCTTCTTGTCTCACTGCTCCCATGTTCTGCAAGGAAAATTTGGCAGAGGTAAATAAATGTCAAAGAGAAAGAACAAGACAAATGTAGCAGATCAAGGTTTTCAAAATTGGCTAGTAATTTTAGGTGCATTCATTTTGGATGTGCAGTTGACAAACAAAGACTGACAGCCAGGCCCTTGTAGTTTGGCAGCCAAAACCGTTAGCATCTTTTAATAAACTTGGCTACCATGCTATCTTTATAGATAACCTGATTTTAAACAGCTGGCAAAAGTAAAATTTTATTTCCAAAGGTAATTCAGTCTGTTGAAAAATATTACTATTTTTATTGTTCGTGTGTTCTAATCTTAGTTATAACAAGCAAAGTTTACCTTCAAAAAAAGGGTAATGCTTGTCTTCTGACAAGCCAGCTTTTAATTTCTGCTGTGTGGAACTCCAGTTCAAAGGGAACAGAACAGAAGGCTCAGCTGTTGTTGCCTTTGCAATGCCGACTGATGGGAGCTGCACAGCTGCAGCTGTAAGCTGGGTTAGACCCAAGCTGCCTGTCCCAGGAGCATCTTCCTAAGTGGCCCTGGGCCTGGAGGTCAAGCAGATTTTGCAGGTGCAGAACTAGTTAGCCATGGTCTCACTCCCTCCCTCCCTGCTTCTGCTAAAGCAGGGGCTCCCTCAGTATTGGATTGCATCACTTCTGAGACAGGGCAGTGGAGCAGCTTTCCTTGTGCTTTTGAAACCTGTTGAATGGGCTGTGTTTATATAGTGTCGAGACAGTAGCTGATGCATCATTTATATGTCTGAATAAAAATTCTTTTAGGGCCTAATTTAGGATGTATTTCCTTATCTTAAATTCTAATCAGGCAGAACTTGCCTAGTTGTACATTTTCCGAAGAAAGCAGTTAGTTGAAATAGGTATTGCCGATTGTTTTTTCTCCAAGACCCGTTTTATCAGTTGCTCTGAATTTCTGTTGAATTTCTAGGACATCTCCTCCTGTGTTATGTTGCAGCAGCAGCAGTCCATGACTGATTAGTATGCAGAGATCATTTTGGTCCTGGTCATGCCTAATAGTACTAACTTCAAAATAAAAAGTTAATTAGAGCAAGTGAAGTTATTAAAAGTGCCTGTGTGATTTAAAAGCTGAAGTCTACATTTTTCCAGGAGAGTCTTAGGCATTTTGGAAACCGGATTAAATTAAAATCCTTTATGAGGTTACATGAAAATAAAACTTCGGCTTTAAATGACCTTGCTGATTTTGATAATCTTAGAGTTTTTCATCATCTCACACAATAAATGGTAATCCTTCACAGGTGAAATTCACCACTCGTAGCTATGGAGAAGTACAAGGGCATCCTAACCAACAGCATATATTTAGTCAAAATTTTTCACAGAGCCCAAGAGCACTTTTGACAACAATTCATTTTAAATGACCATTATCCAGAAACAGTTAGGTGAAGACACAAGAAAGTTTCTTTGTTTGCAGTTTTTTAAAATTGTAGTTCCTTACTGCCTGGAGAGATTTTGTGACTGTGTTATGGTTGAGATTACATTTTGTAGCCCAGATACATAAATCTGATACACTCTTGACACCCAGAACATGGCAGGACACGGCTTTGGCAGGAGGAGAGCAAGTTGAATCAGAGGGTTGTTGAAGGAGGCAGAGCCTCTCCTCCAAACTCAGTGTTAATATCAAGCACAGCAGTACTCAGGTGCCTTTGTCCACATTTGCATTGTCTGCACTGGCCATAGAAAACTAGTTTGGTGTGGTAGTACCAGGGAAATAGGTGTCCATAAGAGTCCCAGTTGCTAAATCCTCACTAGCAAACCAAAGACTAAATGAGCCTGGAGACTGATTAGTGTTTGCACCTACAGTGACTCTCTTCAGTGGAAACTGACTGCCTGTGCTTAAATTAGTGTAAGAAATGCAAGGCAGTATGTGTTTTCTTTCTGAAGGAAACTAATACATGGAGTGGGAGAATGAATAATCTGCAGGCTGCCCTTGGTGAGGGGGATGAGATGCAGTGACAGGGGAGGAAGGAGCTGTGAAGGATGTGGAACCACTTCTAGTGAAGTGGACAAGAGACATCTCAAATCCTTCAAGTATTTTGGTTATCTTTAGCGAAAGCATCTTGAGATGCTCGTGCTGGTACAGATAGTATTGAATTGACACTCTTGTTTTATGTGTACTATCTTGGTAACATAATAGGTGTTTAATGCAGCTCTGCCTGTCTCCCTTTTTCTACTTGTCTAGAATATCCTTGGTGTTTTAGAACAACCCTTATGTCAGCTTCCTTATTAAAGAATGTGCTGCGGAAATTATGCTAATTAAGCTGGAGTGTAATTATGGGCTAGAAAGATTATTTCACAGTCAGAATTGAATTGTTGTAGATAAATGTGCATTAACTTAATAGTGTGCAGCTAATTAGTTTTGCTATTTACTCGTAAAAATTTAAAAAAAAAGATATAATCAGTTCTACTAAAGCTTGAGAAATGAATATATTGCAAAGCCAATTGGGAGTGTACACCGAATCACTCTTTAATTATACTTTTGCTCAATTTTTTTCTTAGTTTTCCTATTCTGAACTTGCAGTGTACACAAGTAGCTATTAACAAACTATTTCTACTTAAAATATATATTATGCAAGTAAACCATGTGGTTGCCAGTTTGACAGTTATATCTGTAATTCATACTAAAGCACTTACAGCATCAGTGTCTTGTACTCTCCACGAAAGTTAAATTGCTTTGGATCTCATTGTGTAGCAAATTAAGATAGAGACTTTATTTTTTGTGTATATTTAACTTTAATTTTTGTATTTGTCAGCCAGCTGGCATTAGTCCTTAGCATGGCTTTAGGAAGAAAAGAACGAAGTACTTTCATGCTCAGATACATCCACTAAATACCTCTTAGAGTACTGCAGTGTGTAGTCATGGTACAGTCGTGAAAACCAAAGAACACACAATTACTTGACCCTCATGTAAAAGACTGAAAGCCTTGAGGTGTTTGCAAACAAACCATGTAATTTTATGTGTTCCAAAAATACCTTTTACTGCTGTATGTCTCAGGTGTTCACAACTGTGAAAGGAAGGCTGCAGAACATTCTCCTTAATGTATATTAGTGTCAGCTTCTGGGAAAATCTTACACAGTAATTTGATTTGTGCCTATAAATTCCTATGTAGAAATTTTTCTAAGCCATCTCTGAGCATAATATGCCTTCCACTGACCAGAGTGAAAGAGACTCCAGTATAAATTAAAGTAGTGATTAAAAAGTGCAGTCTCAAACTGAAGTCTGAACTTCCTGTGCAGGGTTGCCTACAGGGCTTTACTATATGATCATCTTTCTTTATGCTGAAATGAAAAAACATAGAAGAGGGACATATTTTTATGAAACAGAGAAAAATAATTTCAATACCTATATAGAGATTTCTCCCCTAATAAATAAATAATACCAGATATAATATCCTCTGTTGCAGAACAGTTCCATGGCTTTTCTACAGTGAATGTTAATGAAATTGGATATCAGTTTCATTTTTATCAAGTTATATCAAGAGCACTAGCTCCTATGTGAATTTGTATTTGCCATTAGAACAAAACTTATGAACAGCAGATATTGACACAAACCTAAATAATCTCAGACTTTTCCCATTTTCGGTCTCCCTCGTGCAAACAACACAGCTAAAAATCTGTGAACTTTGTCATGTTTGAAATTGGCTTTGGAATTTGCAACAAGAATTTGCAGTATGAATTTCCAAATAATATATACATTTTTCCTAACATGACCAAAAATGTAAAATTAAGGATGTGTAAAAAACGTATTTTTTTCTGCTTTGAAGGATTTTATAGCTGTAGTTGATGCTATCAGTTGAGCACAGAGAGAAGAGTTTCAAAGTTTGAGGGAGTGGTGTTATACTTTCAGTTCCAATTGGGAAATATGGAGGGAAAGATTAGCAAAGTCTGAAAGAAATCAGCTCTGAAGTGAAAAGGGAAAGGTGCAATTCACAGTCTGTACTTCTTGCTGCTAGCAAAATATATTGCAGGATGTTGCTCACCAGCTAAATTGTTGGATCAGTGGAAGTAGTGGGCACTGAAATTTAGTATATCAGGTGAAAAGTCCACCCAGAACATGTTGCATGGAAATTAGTACCATACAAGTAGCAACTGAGTAAAATACGAGTAACTCATTCTTTTTCTGTCAATAGCTGTACTTGCACTGACTGAGGAAAGATTTTTGATAGAGTGAGCTATATATTTTCCTTTAATATATTCAACTTTCAAAGGCCTCTTTAAGATATTGATTCCGATTTCCAGATGACAGATCGTTGGCAGTATATCTGTCATTCATTAATAAGGGCAATTGCCATGAGTCAGTAGCATGATTATTGTCTCCAGTGGATTTATTAGATACATGCAGTGTTTCACAGTTCATCTGGAAGCATTTCTGTAGAAATGCTGTGCAGCACATTCTGCAGCCTCATTCTTTTACTCAAGAATAGAAGAGTTACATCCCCATTGTATCCTGACAGGATGGCAATTAAGGGAGGAGCTAGTTTTCCTCATTCAAAGGGTGTTTTTCTGTGAGCTGGATTTTACTCAGATAAAACTACAAATATACATGTGAGATGTTTATTTTAGGTTCCATTAAAAGATACAGCCTACTTCTGCACTAAATATCATATTCATATCTGAATATCATATCTGAATATCATCTGTGTATTTTTTTTCTGATTCAGCTTTTGCATCAATTTTAGTAAGATACTTCCTGGTTTCAGCCGAGATTCCCTGTTCTTGGTCTGCTTTTGTTGCTGATACATCAGTTCATGGTTGTGGATTTCTTTGGTGTTGACAAGCACTTGCTAGTACTTTAACCACTGACAAACTCATCATTCTTTTACTGGCTCTTGAGTCATTGTGAAGACTCTCTGGGTTATACTGTGGCCAAAATAGAGATCAGAGACATTACCACGCTAAATAGCCAGCTAAAAATCGTCCTTTCTCCATTTACTTCTCCCTTTAAGAGCTGAAGTACAGCCTTGTTTTCTTAGTATTCAGAAAAGTGAGACATGTATTATGTTTATTGATGCTTTGCATAGAAGAGGATGAAATTGAAATACCCAGTTAGCAACAGCAATACCAATGACAAAACACTTTGTCTGAAAGAATGTGTGACAGATCTTCTTTTATTATTGTTATTATTTATAAACTGAAAATGTTGTTAGTTTATATCAACAGAATCTGAGATTGATTTAAATTCAAGCCAATTTGATTTAAGAATTGAATTCAAGATGCCAACTTTAGCTTAAGGAATGGATGTGGGAGCATCCATGCCAAAGAGCAGGAGGGTTGCAGTCAGAGGTTGGCTTTGGTAGCCCAGAAGGTCTCCTCTTGCCCTGCACTCCCCTGAAGTGCTGTCCAGATTCTCTGCATTTTTTATATGCTGGAAAACCTTTTGCAGTCAGCTAACGGTGTATCAGTCCCTCTGGGTTCTGGGACTGAGGATTTAATAGCAGCCCTTTTAGCTTTTGCCAATTGTTTTTTTTCCCTCTATCAGAGAGTCATGGAAGCACTGTCTCTCTTTGCCCATGCTTGGCATGAAGATGATGATATCTCTGTACTGCATTAGGAGAGTTCCCTAGAATTTCTACAAAGCTTTGAAGAAGACGAAAAGCGTGTGATGGGAAGTAGCAATAGTATTTGAATATCACTACTCATTGCTGCTAGATATGTTTTCTTCAATCCAACAGCTTTTATTTGAGCAATTTTTTAACAATTTAAGTCCCCTGTTACTGATTCCACAAACTTTCTGTCTCGTGAGTGTCAAGTATGTCTTGCATTTTTGCATTGTTTTGGTGGTTGTACATTGAGGTACATCAAGCTAGCATGCAGGAGATCAGTTTTTCCATGCTTAGTGAAAACTGAAATAAAGGCAGCAAGGGAAAACCATTAGTCTGTATTTCTCTTTGACAAGAAAAGCAATTTCAAGTGCATTTATAGTATTGTACAGCTTACAAATTAAGTGAACAGAATTAATTCCTCAGTTTTTCTGAAAGACTGAATAGGAGTCTAGTTGTAAGAAAAGAAAATGAATACTGTTTGTTGCTTCTCTTTTTAAAAATTCAGTATTAGAAATTTATGTAAGCTTTTTTCTTGGCTTTCCAGAGTTGATGTTTCAGGACAAATTCTGGACTTACCAATTCGTATGGTTTTTATCAATATCTTGAGTCACTGTTAAGTTTTACTGTTTAATATTCATTATTAAGCACCAAATGAATGCCTATTACGAAGAGTTTGCTATGCTCAGGAAAACAGGGAGTGCTGGAAAATGTTGCATAGATAAGAATGATGCCTGGTATGTATATGTGGGGATGAGAATGGTTTGGATTTCTGCAATCGTGCACTCAGTGGAGTAATCATTTAAGGACTGAGATAACACGAGATATTTAGGATTAAGACTTTCTGTTAGTTTAGATTAACGACTTTTCCTGGTGCCCCACCCCAGCTGTAAAAAGTATTTCTTTAGCTTGTGCTAAACTGTGTGGGCTCTGTTGGAATTTCCTATTTTCTGCTATTTGCACACATAGAAAACACCCTGTTTCTAGTGTTGGTGGTCACTGCTTTCCTGCAGCACTCTCCAGGTTACCCAGGCAGTGGTAGGTCCAAACTTTACATTTGAGAACATGAGAGAAACATCCACTTTCATTGTTTCTTGGTTTGCCTAAACCTTAAAAAGCTTGATTTTGTCATCCCTACTGGAAAAGGGTAGAAGCAATTTTCCTGTTACTGCCATCGAACTTGGGATCTGGAGCCAGAAGCTTATCAGGCAGAGAGAGCAGCAGGGAGAGACACAAACCATGTGTTGTCACATCCCTTATTGTGAAACTCATGCCGCTTAATTGCACAACATTGAAAAGCTTTGACTGGAGAGAGGTGCAGTGCCTCAGAACCTTTTGGGAACTTTTCATGGTTCTGGTTATTAAAAAAAATAATGTGGATGCTTTGAGCCTTTCAGGGAACATTGTGTGTGCCAGCTTCCCCTCCCGCAGATGAATGTGGTTTCAGTCATTAGCATTGGTGCTGTTAGGCTAATGTTTGAATGCCTCTGCTGCTTTTTTTTTTTCTTCACTTTCTTTTTTAATAGCTGCAATGTTTAGGTGTTATCATACATGTAGGGAAATAAATATCTTCCTCTCTAAATTGCTTCTCCCATTTTCCTAGGGAAATCAGGGGTTTGTGGAGTAACATCTGTTCTTCAGAGCCGTATAGGAGCAGAGTCTCAAAAGCCTTTTTTTCCCCAAAAAGGAAAGGCTTTCTCAAAAGCCTTTTCTGTTGTTGAAATACAGAATGGTTTAGGAGCCTCTTAGTTGAAACAGTAGTTCTAGAAAAGGAGACAGCTTTGATTTATGGGTCTGTGGAGGTGGAAAACCTCTCAAACCTCAAGAGAAAGGCATTAAAGTAAATAATTCTGTCTGACAGTGTAAGTCAATGACAAAGTCAAGGCTGGAATCCCCTAGGTCTGTGTACTGTTCTAATCTCCTGCCTACGTTTCCACCTTTCTGATCTATGAGGAAAACATAACATATCTGCATCTGTAACAGCGGTGCTGCCAGTGAATAATATTTCACAATCTCCTGGAATCTGCCCTGTGACATGTGAATTCCTGTAGATGGAGGGAGGCCAAGTGTAAGCTGGTCTCCCAGGGAAGGGTTAACTTGGCATATTTTCACAGCTGCAATGTATTAAGCTACTGTAAGGCCCTTTGGTAGTTGGAGGTCAGAAAAATGTTATTCATGACAGGGAAAAAGAAGATAAATTAGGCAGCTTAAAGACATCTTGATAGCTTAGCTAATTTGCCTCTTACTTGCTTTTGGAGAGGCAGTCCCTGTATATGCAAATACCTGCCGAGGAACAGATAAAACAAGTTTTTCAATACTTTCAGCTCAACAGCCCCAAAAGACAAATACCACTTTCTAACTAAAATAAACTAAACAAACCAATTAATACAAGTGGGAGAGTAAGAGATAGTCTAAGGCAATGAAGTCCCTGGTCCAAACACAGTCTAGAGGAGAGATAATGTTGTACCTGGTACTGAGGGTATACCTCACCGTTCAGGCAACTTTACTCAAAAGACTAAGAAATGCAAGCTTCCTCACAAGGTGTGAGAGAATTAATATATAGATCAGTACCAATATAAAGTGAAAAAGTATTTCATAAATGTTCATAAAAACATTTTCATTAAAAGTCATTTGTAAATGAAATGAGGGTAACCCTGAATAGATGATACTTATACCTCTGAATATAATCATGTTGTATTGAAGGCAGTAACCTGTAGCTGTAAATAGTAACACGTGGTCCAGTGTCGTTAGATAGTCTTTACTCAACTGAATATCTTTAAAATCTTTTCCTCTTAAATGAAATGTTCACAAAATCTAAAGATGATTCAGCTCCAGGCCATTTTTGTTACGTTGAAGTAGTTCTCATCTTGCCTCTTCACATGCACATCTCTTAGGATTTTTTTAATTCTAAAATCTAAATAGCAGAAGAGTGATGCCTTATCAGAGAAAATGTAAAGAATACAAAGGCAGAACTGCAGGAGGGTATATTTGCCATTGTACAAGCCAGTTTTAGCCCTTTGCTCTATTCAAGATGTAAGTTTTTGAAGTACTGGATTAACTCTGAGACCCCAGGTTTATGGTTGTGTTAAGAACCTGGGACATGCTGAGCATCTCCATCGCTGCTTGGCAGAGCTGGACAAGAATCCTGTGCATCTGGTACATCACATCCTTCTCTGCACCTCATTAGCAGACACAAATATATTGTAAAAACCACATTGTGCTGAATCTGTGTAAGCACTACTACATGGCAGTTTTAATTTAGGCCACATGAAAGCATAAACCAAGGAAAATGTCATAACCCAAGAACAACATCCAAGTTTTTGGCAGGAGTGCCAGATACTTTTTCAGCTGTTTTACATACAGTCATGTTATATTTGAAAAGCTCTAACAAGAGCAGCTTTTCAGAAAGTGTAAAGAGCTCTTTTAGAGGAAGAAAGAAATGGTAAAGATTTGCAAGATTTCGGAATCACGGATTTGGTGAGATGTTCACATTCAGTCTGTGTGATGGTGGATTACCTGTGATCAGCCTTAAGGACCACCCCACACAGGCTACAGTTTTCAGGTTGGAATAAACAATAACATATTTCTTTGTTTCATAAGAACTTAATGTTTTTATTCATAGAAGATACGTCTTCAGTGCCTTTTCTCTGTCGTCCTTCTTGTGTTTCCAAATTTAGACTAAACTATGTCAGATTATTTTGTTCCTTACTTTTTCAGTAAGGTTTGGCTTATCTAATTTGAAAGGACAAAAAGAGAAGCATAGGGAGCTGTCTGCTGATAAGGGTTCATTTCTGTCCTAAGAGGTTTGCATTAGGCCCAAACAGGCTATTACTACATCTTGTGGTCGGTTGGTTGTGTCACCATGGGTCTGAGGATGACAATCAATTGCTTGTTACGGTACACTCCTTTGACCAAGTTTGAATGGGGAACTGAGTATGCTGAAGGGTTTTGAGAGTTTTCCAAGGTGAAAGGAAGAGAGATTGACATATCTGTTTCCTAAAATTGAGTGCTGAAGTTACCCAGTATTCATATGTTCCATTTTCAAAGCAATTATAGTGGTTCTGCCTCCTCTTAAACTGAAGGAGATCATTCAGAGCAGGCTGGCTATCTCTGTGTGTGTGTATGCATATACATGGAGAAGTGTGTTTGAAAAAGAGAAAGTACTTCAAGGAAGCACTTCAAATTTAAATCACAATAAATTAAGTGTAATAAGTCTGTGTTCTGTTGTGTTTGATCGACTGTCAGAGAACCACAGAAAGAAAATAAGAAAATGAGCTGTTAGATGGCTTCTTCCTCTTTATATCACATTCATTTTCTGTGGATTATGTTTAAGTATTCTTGATTTCTTTTTCTATTTTGGTGTAATATCTTAACTTTGGGGTTTTTTCAAATGTACCAAATCCTTAGAGATTCTTGTAGTATTGGTATATTGCCTTCCAAATATTTTAATAGAAGTTAATTTCTCCCTTTAAACACAGAAGCTAGTTCTTTGATCTTCTCTTGGCCTTTGATTAGTTCTCCTTGTTTGATCCTGAGCTACATGTAGTTTGTTTTCTTTTAGTACTAGCAGAAAACCATTTTCACAGCTCTCCTTTCTGAAATGAGGGAAAAGAGATTTTCAGACTTTATTTATTGAATTGAGGGAGGAAGCAAACAGAAGTATCTATGTCTGTAGGCATAAATTCAACAGAAAAGCCTTTTAGACTGGCATTAGTAATGCCACAATGTATGTGAGGTAAAAATTGAGGAAATATTCTTAGCTCAAATTGAATCGCCTTTGCCTTTGAGCACCACTTCATATATGAAAACCTCTCCTTGACCAGTTTAAGACTGTTTCACATGCATATTAAGACAGCCAGGAGCACACAGGTGAGTTTGGTTTAAAAAATCTTGTAATAAAAAATTGTGCATTCTCTTTCTTTGATAAATGCTTGGTGGTAGTTCAGTCTTCGTCAAGCATATGGTTCTTTATAGCGGGCGTCTTCACAGCACTGCCTTTGGGGAATGCTGCGGAGACAGGAATAGCTCTGGGTGTCAGTGCTTGCCTGTGCCAACTGGCTGATCAGATGTGAATGTTCTGCTCTAATAATGTAAATCACAAATAAGAACCCAAGCTCTCGTGAGATTCACTGTGACCAATGGCTGGAGAGTAGACAGAGCCATCACACCTGCTCTTGCAGTGCTTTGTAGAAGCAATCAGTATCCTTAGTTACCAGCTGGAGACCTGTGTTTTTAAAACTCATTTAGTAGCCTTTTTAAAATCAGTGCAGATATATATATATATATATATATGTAACAGGATTTTTGGTTTTGCTTTTCTGTGTACCATCAGCATTTTCAGTAGCTGAAGAAAATTCTGGCATAACTAAAGCAAATATTCAGATGCAGTACATCCTCTGTGTTCAGCAGTACCTCTAAGTGAACTCCCAGTGCCAAGGCACCTAGCTGTATTACAAACAATTTCTTTTAAGTTTGCATCTCTTTTACTTCCTGGCATATGTATGTGATACGATAGCAGGAGCAGGACCTGTTTTCAGTGCATTACTTGCAGTACCCAAGTCAGCCTGGATTTCTTGGTGCTACTGCTTCTATGTTAGAGTTGGGTCTCGTGTAGAACTCCTTCTTTATTCTCTTCAGTTGTTCATAATATGACGTAGCCTTTTGTGATAACTAGGCATGTATATTGCCAGTTTACATAGAGCTTTGAGTACCCCTTTGGGTCCTCTTCCACTGCAGGAGCAATACTCTGGTGTAATCCATGGAACATCTGCCTTAGTCACCACTTCAAGCTAAAACCTTCTGCAGGATTCAAAATTAAATCAATCCTACAATCCTAGAGCACAATTTTCATCAAAGAAAGAAGGTTAGAACACCTTGGTGTGTTCCAGTCAGTCTCCTCAGATGAGGATGCTTCCTAGGAAAAATGCACTTTTACAACCTGCCAAAATATTTGGAGTCCATGGCAAATGCTGCTTTCCAGACAAACTGTGAAGTTCTTGGACAGCTGGGATTCTCTTGTGGACAAACTCACACTGCCAACAGAAGCCTTTGGCTGACCTAAATGGATTAGTGCTCTTACTCCAAGGAAATCATAGGCAAGTGGTAGATTAGTGAAAGATCTTGCGTGTACAGCTACTACCTTACTCTTCATTTTTGGATCAGCCACACAGATACTTTGTTAACATTCTCAAAATGCCACACACCTCCTCAGATTTACTCTAGCCTTTCGGCTTGTTTCACCATCTGTGTGGATTGCCTCGCTCAGATTTTGTAAGCATGGTGATGTTTTAATAAGGGACACAGGCTTAGATAATGTTTGTTTAGGATGTTCACTGTGATTTCAAATTCTGCTTAATTCTACTTTATAATTTTACTAAATGCAAGTTTTGTCAATTTGCATGTGGCACAGTATCAGATGTTTCACAGAAATCAAGGTATATTGGATTTTCATTAACCTTCTACTTTCCTTTAATCTTATATCTCTCAAATACTGACCCTACTGCTTCTTGTAGGTAGGGAGTAAAAGATCACTTAATTCCACCTCTTTCCTAGTAGTTGTTACTTTTTGTTAGGCTCTCTATTTTAATACATATTTTTTTGTCATTTAGGTAAGTATGCTTGGAGGCATGGCCTTGATTTTCCCCCACATCTATGCAAATTGTTCCACATACATTTTGTGCCTTTGACTTTAAGGAATACCAGTCCTTCTTCCTTCTCCAGGTGTCTGCCAGATGACTTCATTAAGTAGCCTTTCTAACTTTTCATAATAAGGCTAAATTAAAAAAAAAAATTATCCCATATTTAAATTTTTAAAACAGAAGTTAATAGAGCTGCAAACTTGCTGTCCTTAAAAAAATTCCTCCTTCTCATTCTCACTTTTTTCCACCTATAAAACACTTACATAAAACAAATGAAAAATTTGAACTCCTAGAAACTACTCTTTCTTGCCCTGAAGGTGGCTAAAATTATCACAATTTTCAAGGCAGCCCTAACTGTTGACAGAAGCTTTTTGTTTTATTTTATGTAGCTGCTGTATTTCATTTAGAAACTACTAAAAATAAAATCATCTTAGAGACCATCTGCTTAAAATGACAGTGCATACTAGGGCTAAATTTTTAAACTTCTTTTCCTGCTTTGTTCATTAGCTCTCCAAAAACTGGTTACTTAACAAACTCAGTATTCTGTGCTAAGGGCTTATTTTCTGAATTGGTTTTCTACTTCCAATCCAGTGTGTACACATTCATTTGCAACAAGTAGTCATACTTCACTATGTGCTGACTGCTTTGGGAGATCAGAGGGTAAAAGTAGGGAGAGGCTTGTTTTCCTACTTAAATACCATGTAGAGACTTCAGGTTCCTCAGAGCAATTAGCTCTTCCTTTGATGAAGGGACTTTTTTCCTTTTGCCCCCTTACTGCCTGTTCTCTTCTGGATTCCAGGACATGAGGAAGAAAAACCTGAGCAGATGGTTAGAGCCCATAAGCCCATAGAGCCCATGTACTACTGCACATATTGGGCCTTTTGTTTAGTTTGGTTTTGGTTGGTTTGTTTCTTGGTTGGATTAAGTAATACACATGTTGAGAAGGAGGAAATTTCTTTTTCAAGAGAATTTGTTGGTAGAAGTTCCCACACTTCAACATGTAGTGTAGTCTTGTCATTCAGGCTGTTTTCTTCTGGTATCTTGTGTGATCTCCAAAATACCCACACCTGCATTTGGCATCTAGGATTGAAAAATAAGAACAAATTAGAAATACAAGTAGGATAATTTGTCTTCAGTTAGTTTATTGGATTTTGCTTTCATTTCTTATTTTTTTTAAACAAAAAATCTGGAAGATGTCTTTGGTTTGTTTACAGCTGTTTCTATAGAATGCAGGTCTAATAGGTTTGAAGAACCTGTTAGGAAGTGTCAATATTGTTAATTGAAAGAAAGCAGATGTAAGAGGAAGCTGCCCTGTCAGGTTTCTATGAACTCTAGCAATTCAAACATTAAAAAAGTGCGCCCAGTGAATCTCTTCTTTTTCACCTGTTGACAGAGTCATGGTAAGCTGGAAATGTGATGTTCACAATCTTCTGCTACTGAAGTTTGTATCCTTCCCTAGTACTTTTTACAATGTTCTCTAACTTTTCAAAATATCAATTAAATGTTAAAATCTTTTTGGACCTATGCAAATATCTCTTGCAGAGATTTCCAACAGTCTGTATCATCTAAAAATTCATTGGAATAGTCCATATGTGATTTACTACTACATCTTGATGGTTTCTTTGTATTAAATGTTTAATGTGCATTCTAATATTTATGAGTTAACTTACGTTTTGGCAGAGGAGAAATAACCAATGAAATTCTGAGTGGTTTTTTACATCTCATATTCATATGCTGAATCTCCATGAAGACACAACTGTAGTGACAACTCTCAATCTGGCAAATGTCACACATGAGAAAAGAACAGACAATCCCTCTTTCTGTAGCAATTCATTATTATTGTAAAATAAATCTTCCTTTCCTGAAATGTGGTGGAGAATTGTTGTATTTAAAGTGTGCTTGGGACAGATTGGAGAGATGCACTGAATTCCCCTTAGTGACGTAAACTTGGCCTCAGTGCAGAAAAATCTTTATAATTTAGGAAGGAGACTGGTGATCAGGATTATTTTGTCCAAATATCATAGCTGGAGTCTGTAACATGTCTACCAGTGATTTTTTTTGGCAATGAGGTCCCAGATGATCATGGTAACTGCAACAGAGAACTTTTTTGTAAGTTATCTCTTTTTCCTAGTTTCCCTAATTTCCCTTTTTTAGCTTAAAAATGTATCACTAGTGGAAGATGGTCAAAATATTTATATGGCACAAAAAAAAATAAGCTCTTGGGGGAAAGGCATATGGTAACTAAGTGTATCATGTAGAGAGGCTGTGTGTATCTCTGGTTTTAGGGACACAAAGTCCAAAGCCATTTCCATGAATGATTTTACCTGTGAACCCAGAGTGGAAAAATTCACCCAAAGTGACAGATTGATTTTAAAAGTTCAGGTCTGGAAGCTGCATAATACATACTGGGACTTGTTCAGCCTACTTGAATTCAGTTCTTTTATGTGATGCTAATGGTGCTCATGTTTTGTAGGGTTAAGGTGCAAAGACTTGAGTGCTCAAGTAGGGCCAGAAATATGTAAGAGTTTTACATTGACTGTATCTGAAAAAAAAAAACAAACAAAAGACAAAATTGGTCATTGCTTTCTGTATAAGATAGTGATTGGTATTGCGTAGAGACAGCAGTAAGTAAAAATGACTTTTTTGCAAATTAGTGTTTCATAGCAAACCATTGTGGTGATATGAGCATGCATTTTCTTTCTTTTCATAGATTAAGATTTCATGTACCCTTTTCATTTAGAAAACTTAATCAGTTAGAGAACTAATTCCACAAAGTTACTTCTTCTAGTTATACTTTGTATAGTTCTTTTCCAGAGAAGTACAGCTTAAAATGACAAATAGCTTCATATTTGATTTTAATGTTTGCTTTGACAATAATGGGGGAAAAAAAGATTTTATTTAGACATTTCTGTCTTCTCTGTTGACCTAACTGTTGGCACAGTTATCCACTAATAGCAGAATTTTTGATGAATCTTTTGTATTTGCTTTCGCACAGAGAGTTTGGATGGCGGGATCCAGAGCTTCCAGAAGTTATACAGATGCTACAGCATCAATTTCCCTCAGTACAGTCGAATGCTGCAGCCTATTTACAGCACCTCTGTTTCGGAGACAATAAAATAAAAGCAGAGGTAAGATTTATAAACTCTTTTCCCAGCAGTATTGCTGTCTGCTATTTATCATCAATTATCTATGTGTGCTTTAAAAAACTTAAAAGAGACATCATGGATATATGCCTGGACCCATTTTACTGAAGCTTTCACTTAAGTCATTTGTTACTGTTACAAAATGAAAAAAAATGCATAAAATACTGTTGTAACTGATTGTTTTACTTTCTTTGGAATAGTTTGATTGATTGCATACTATTTAAACACTGTATCACAGTTGTTCAGTAATCAGCTAGTGGTGTAGTCTTGATCTCTCTGAAACATATGGGCATTTCCTTTGGGTTCTCTGAGAGGCATCTAGACACTAAATACAAACACAGAATATGAAAATTTAGCAAGAAATTTCTAAATCAGAGCATCCTTTAATGCATAATTGTGTGAATAGGTTTAATTTGGTTTTGTTTGCAGCTTGAATGGTGCTCTTTGGTCTATGATCTTGGAATTCAGTGCAGATTGTATCTAAAATGTTATTCAGACATCAGTATAGAGCTTGTTCTGTACCTGTAGCTGACAGGTACTTCTTTCTTGTTTGCTCCCTGTGGTTAATGGGATCAGCACAGCTTTTGGCACAAGTTAAACAGAAGGAAGGCAGCTCTGAGGGATCTGACAAACACACAGCAGTCAATTAAAATTGAATGAGTGAAGCTGTTACCAGCCCCAGCTGCTTCCCCTGGCCCTCTCTGAGACACTGCTAATCAGGGACATGTGGTGTGCCCATAAATCTGTGCCTGTACTGGCACCTTTTAGCCTAGAATGTAAAGGTAAACTGAGATCAAGGTCTGCTACTGCTTGTTTGTCAGAACTGTGCAGTGATGCTGCCTTGCCAGTCTTCATCTTCCTCACCCTCAGCACAACCCACTCCATAGATCTATCCCACTGTAGAATCTTCCCTTGGAGGCTTTTTCATGCTCAGGAAATTCCTTTGTGAATAAGCATGTACTCTGCTGGTGTTGGCAGAACTGCACTGGTTGCAAACATCACCTCAAACATCTTAGATATAATATAAAAGAAATATTTGCATTAATGTAAAGTGAGGAATGTTTGTGCACTGGAGAAAAGAACTCTGGTACAGCTATCACTGAAAATGTTAACTGCGTACTTTCTCTGTACTCGACTCTCATCCTTATTCAGAAATTAGTTTTTCAGTAAAAGAACTGATAAATCTCTGAGAAAGGCAGTTCAGTTATTAGAGCAATTTACTGATTGCACAGTCTCTGCTGGCTCCTGTTAGCCATAGATAGAGATCCCTCAAGTAACTGTCCCATTTCAGGGAGGCAGATGGTTTAATTTCTGATGCTAACCATTTAGGAAAAAAGGGGTCTGATTATTGTTGATCTCACCCATCCCAGCAGCCTTTGGACATCAGCCTTTGTAGGCTTAAGGCTAATGAGGTGGAAGGGTGAAGGTAGGTAAATACAACAGTAGAGCACTAGGCAGCGTTCTGAGCATATTATGAGTTTAATTAACACCTAAATAATAGAAACTGATACCAAAATTCTCTTTTTTACAAAGTATTTGTGTTATAGTTGTGTGTAGTGGCCAGTTCTCCTCTGTGTAGAATGACCACATTTAATACTGAATTCCTTCTTCAAGATAGCAGCATTCCAGTCCTGCTGCACATGGTTGCAGGAAATCTTGCCAGCTCTGACACAAGGAAAAAAGCACCAGGATACAGCATATTTTCCTTACAGTCTCTTATTGAGATTACAGAGCAAAAAAATTCCAAAAACTTCTTTTGAAGCAGAGAAAACCGCTCTTTGGCAGTTGAAATACCTAGCTTTAATATAGCAAAGGACTTGGGCTAAAGATAAGAAACTGTCTTGGTGGACTTTCAAATCCTAGAGAAAGGAAGTATAAGTACATGTAAGTAAAGAATAGCTGCTGCTATTTTGTGTGCCTGACAGCCACTGAGGAAAAGGCAAATGGAATTCACTAAATAATTTTTAAGTGTTACTCTTTAATGTACACTTGATCATGCATGCACAGGAAGAATAATACTCTACAACAGTTTAGTTTGTTTACCTGGTTGTATTGAATTTGAAATGTAATGCAGTTGTTAAAGTTTTAACTCTGAAGTTACCTGACAGGGGAAAAAAGTTCTCTTACCTTTGTCACTATTGAGCATTGAATTCTCACACTGTAATTAATGGCTATTTCATCCAGAGTTTCTGGAAATAACTGTTCTGAAATACTTCTTTTTTATTATTCTTTTAAACATGTTTATACTGTATCACCTATCCAAAAAGATGATTAATGATCTTTCCTGTAAACCTGACCATTGTTTCAGTCTTGTTTTCTTTTTGTAGTGGCAGGCTTGTCCTACTATCATAAATTAGTGGGATATGTATCAAATTTCTCCTCATGTACTTGGTAGGACAAAGGCCTATCTTACATTCCTTTTGTGGAAGAGTGTCACTTAAAATTTAGACAGAAATAGAAAATAGCAGTTGTGACTATATGCATTTCTGAGATTCCTAGTATCTTTTATGGTATTACCATTATGTTTTTAATCTTCTAAAATATTTCCGTTTCTGTGGCTGAATTGTGGAACACTGCTCCTTGCTTCTTCTGAACCCTCCCCTCAAGAGGGGAAAAAAGATGCTCAGTCAAAAATGTTTGATGCATGGCTAGGGAAACTAGAACTGTTGTTCCCTTCTTGACTATGCTCTTTATGGTAGGTGTTATTTCTAGAGCACATTGATCACAGGTGTGCTTATGAATTTGGTGATGTCACTGGAAATGTGCTTTTATTGCTCCATCAGCATAAATGTCCCACTCAGTCTTAAGTAGCAATGAGGTCTGCAAATCCCCTTCTCTGTCCTAAAGTACTTCAAACAAAGTTGGTAACTGTTTATGTGGAGATGTCCCAGGCTGGACGCTAAGGTTATCAGAAGTAATTTTCTCTCTCACAGAATAACCCCAGCTTCTGGAGTGAATTCGGTTTTGTATTTCTGGAAGAATTTCTATTTTTCCTTCGTTGGCTCTGATCACAGCAGAACAGCGATAGGTAAATGCAATGAACACTGGCCATTGATAAAGACAGTAGTGTTACTTCTTACAGGTGCTGCCACTTCTATGCTGCTCAAAACCATTCAGTGCAAGTCCTTATTTCAAAGTACAGTTGTAACTGCTGCTCTAATCTGAAAGTTTTTCACAAATGCTACTCCTGAGTCTCCTTGAGTCTTGCTGAGTGCAAGGCAGGTGCTATACATGTTCTCAGTAGTGCTTCTCATTCTGTGTCTTTATTCCCCGTGCAGGGTGCTTAGGTGGTGCAGCAGACATTAGAATGGAGTTGAAGAAACTGGATTGTTTTTGCTATTGTATGATAGTTAGATTTTTCATCTTCCTTTGAGTAGTGACCAATCATCACTGAAGGTCTCACATAAGTAGAGGGAACACAGGGAGGCAGAAGTCATAATATAAAGATTATAAAAATTGCCAGGCAGCCCATTACAGTTAGGCATAATAACTCCAAAACTGAGAATCTCAGAATACTTCAGTAAATTCTTATATAAATTATTCTTTCACTGGTAACAATGAAGACTGTAACTTAAAGGCAAAAGGGAAGGAGGGAAGAAGTTTTGATCAGAGATTTGAAAGCAAATGAAAAGCCTATCAGGCAGAAGAGCACAAGAAGACCCTTTCAGATGGCATTTTTCTCCTCAGGAGAGGCTCTTACACCAACAATGGTGAGATTGTGAGCAGGGCCAAAGTAGCTGCTCCTGGATGCCAAGAAGGAACAGACAGGGGATATAGGAAAGGAGAAGCATTTTAAAATACTCTGCAGAGAAAATTTCTTTAAAAGACCACATTCTATTAAACACAGGGTTCATTCTTCCACAGCATTCTTTTCTTCCTATAATGACATTTTCCTCCTTTGCATGAGGTCACCATATAAAAGGATTGAATTGTTGGCAGTTTCACACGCCAACACCATTTTGCCCTCATGGAAAATGGCAGCCTGCCATCAGCTGCAGAGGTGTAACAGTTCACTCAGGGGTTTTGGCACCAATGATTCCCTTCCTCAATCTAGGAAATTAATTTTTGCCAGCAAAGTCACAACACTTGAGATTCTCGTCTCAGGAAAATAATTCAAAGATGCCAAATAAAAGAATGGCAACTACTGAACTGTCCTGCCTGAAGCCTTCCCTTTCGTCCTTAATAAATACTGCTGAAGTGGACAGTGTCCTCTTTATCTTGGAGAGCATTTCCATAAAATCCCTTCAGAAGAAGAGTATCAGTCCAGACACTGTCACATGGAGTTGTAAAAACTGAGTGACTGCACGCTGAAAGCATCTTTTTTCCCAACTCGTTGAAGCCCATCATTCACAGTCATTTTGTCATTGAACTAAAGGTATTTCTACATCTTCTTCTGTGAGTTCTTTAGATGGTGCCCAGCACCCTTTCAACATAGTACCCTGCTTGTTCACATGTCAGGCAGTGGACATAAACTCCATTAGCCCCTCGTTTATCTTCTATGTAATACAAATAGTTGCAGTGTTGTAGTAACTTCAATGTCATCCATTGCACTGCTGGATTCCTGATGATCAAGGATACTCACCTACCTGATTCAAGCATGATTTTCTCCTAGGGAATACTTGCACTTAGTATGGGGTGATGGAGAAACACTCCTTAATGTTGATTTTAGACATGCTGACTGACAGAAATCTTCATAGTATTTGAAGGATCCAGAAGGGTGATTAGAAGTGCTCACATCATCCTCAGAGGGTATCTTGATTTGAATTCTACAGTGTTCTGCAAGATTCCCCTCTGTTTCCATAAGGATAGTCAAAGAAAACAATTATCTACCGTGCTTCAGGCTTGGGGAAGAGAGTTACTGGAAAAGCTGGAATGCTGCCCAGCAGGAAAGGATCTCCACCTGGTGCTGATTGACAGCCAGCTGAACATGAGCCAGCGTGTGCCCAGGTGGCCAAGAAGGCCAATGGCATCCTGGCCTGGACCAGCAATAATGTGGCCAGCAGGAGTAGTGCAGTGACTGTCCCCTGTACTCAGCACTGGTGAGGCTGCACCTTGAGTGCCAAGTCCAATTCTGGGCCCCTGACTACAAGGAGGACATCAAAGTGCCATAGCATGTCTAGAGAAGGGCAGCAGGTGAAGGGGCTGGTCGTGTAGATGTGGCACTTAAGGGACATAGTTTGGTGGTGGACTTGGGCTAATGGTTGGACTCTGTGATCTTAAAGGTCTTTTTTAACCCAAATGACTTGATGTTCTTTTTTTCCCCCTACGTGTTTGATTAAGAATTAATTATAGTTCTGGATTCACTTTCCCATACATAGCCTTGCTCTTCTCCTTTTACTTCTAAAATGTCTTCGGTTAGAGGCTGGAATGTAGCTTGTACACTGGTGATCCTGTCAGTTTTCCTTTAAAGACATTGAGAACTCCTTTAATCTCTGCATACAAGAAGATATAGGCATAGTATTTCATCTAAATGAAAGAAGTGTCTCACAGGTGATACTGAAAGGTAATGTAGTAATTGCAGAGAGACTCTACACCATTTGTTGAGAGTGCATTGTCATGCAGACACCTGTATATCTTTGGAGAAATTTTACTTCCCTGTTTGGTCATACACATTTTGTTAATACTTCGATAACCGTAATTTTCATATGTTAAAATAACTCTATGGATAAAACCTCACAATTTGAGAAATTACTTCTCTCAATGGCTTCACAAGGAACTTCCTATTGTAGTGATGATTTTTTTTTCTATATTAAAAGGTGCTTGCCTGTACCTGATGACTAAAATGAGCACTAAGATGTTCATGCTTTTACTTACCTGTGTTTGGATTACTGCAGTACAGTTTGGGTCTATGCCCCCATTCCCCTGGGCAGCTGTATTCATCTCTGCAGATATCAAGCAATCCATTTTCAATACTCTTTCTGTGTAGTTTTTACTGGTAGAAATTACTTAAATGAAGTAAAGCAGCATCCAGTGGCATACCCAGAAACAGTATTTGAATTTATTTTCTAAAGCCTCATTGATGATTTTACAAGACTTACCTTTCAGGTTCTTACTGATCTCTGGTTTGTTTTCTAAGAAGTCAATCAACAGATGGTATATAGTTTTGCAGTAAAGGTTGAAAGATTTTATTGATGGGTTATTTACTGTCAAATATTCAAAGACAAAATGCTGCTTGTTTGGGGTTCTTTATACTTTACTCTCAAAGCATTTTTGGAAATGATCCTTTGATTTGTCTATTGTAAATTGTCTTAGTTGGCATTGTTGAAATAGTTTCTGCAACAAGGCTTTCCATCTTGTTATTCAAGGGTATGATTTTACACTGAGAGAAAGTTAGGTGTAACTTCCACTCAGAACCATCAACACCACCAGGGAGTCTCACTCTTCACAGTAAGACAAGGAAAGACAAGGCATACAAATAGATATATGATTACTTCTTGTCCCACTTTGTCCAAGGTTTTTGTTCTTTAGAATGAGGAATGCCATTTTTCATTCTACCTCAAAATTTATTTATATTTTAATGTTCATTTTCCATAGAGCCTTTTAACTACCTAAAGACTGCATTTCAGCCAAGAGAGGCTGCACTGTTACAGTATTTCTGGTATACTGCAAATACCTTACATGAGAAGTAACTTTTGAGTGTAAAATAACTGACCTGTAATTACTAAATGACATTTGATCAACTGGGGAGTTGATAATTACAAAACCAAACTGTGACAGGAATGATTAATTAGATCAATTTGCGTATCCATTGCTGTAGCTTTCTCTAGCATACCTGTGGCTCAAATACACTCCTCTTATGCTGTGACGTGGAAAACATCCCTCCACATATTTATGTTTCATTATCATCAGGCAGAGAGGAGAAAGGGGTGAATATTTGATAGTGTCACAAATAATGAGTTAAGTAAAAGCTGTACACATGAATGTACTTGAAATAAAAAGGGTTTATAGTGAAAGCATCTGACTGAGTTTCAAACGCGTGGCCCATTTTTAGCCCTGCATGACGATGGGCACTCTTGTAAATGGGGATGTTAAATTTGTTGTTATTATTATTATTATTATTATTATTATTATTATTATTATTATTATTATTATTATTATTATTTCCTTTTATTTTCCTTAAGGGTTCTAAGTTGGCAACAACCTGTCAATATAAACTCCTACATGGCTTCAGGATGAAAACATTTGGTGGGCTGTTCCTCTGTCGTGGTTTGACCCCAACCAGCAGCTAAACCCCACGCAGCCACTCGCTCACTTCCCCACAGTGGGATGGAGGAATGAAAAAAATGAAAAGGAAAAAACTCAAGAGATGCGATAAAGACAGTTTAATAAGGAGAGAAAAAGCCACACACACTAGGAAAGCAAACCAAGGAATTAATTTGTCAGAGCAAAACAAGGAATTTCCTATTCCATCACTTTGCATGAGCAGGCAGATTGCCTGGCATCGTGCATCTTGTGATATTCTTGCAGTCCCACTAATTTGAAGTGAGATAGAGGGGCTGAAGATATCTTTTCCCCTGTCCCATTGGAAGATATCTAAAACACCTGGGATAGCTGAAAGATGAGTCCACTTTTTGTTTGAAGTAGAAATTATGTCCTTTTATTCTCACATGATCAAAATCCCATCACTTGGATATATGCTGACTATGGCTTGTCCCACCTTCTTTCCACAGAAAGTTTTTATAAAATTTAGTAGTAGACTAGCCCATCTACTTGGTTTTGATTTTCTTTTTTTTTTTGATCCCATGTTCTGCACTCTGTAACCACTCGTGATCACTCTGCTCCCTTCAGTTTTATTCATTCCAGCAGTCAGTAGCTTGAATTCTCTTTATGTGTTAAGACAGGCAGATATAAATGGTTTGTTTCTCCTGAGCAAAGCAGTGATATCTGTGCTTCAAGCTCTTCTCTATTGACAGGTGTACAAGAGAGTTTATATGACAGCATTTCAGTAACTACAGTGCCAGTTTGAAGTGTCTCATATGTCTGCTCTGGCTGTCCCTTCATGCCATCTCCATGATACCCTCTCTCCTCTTTCAGTTTTGCATATAGTGCAAGCCTGTGGCTGAAAATTTTTTCTCTTTAATATTAACTAGAACAGGTAAGGCAGAAATGGCTACGTGGGTCTTGACACAATAGTCTGTGTTAACACTGTTAAGGCCATCTAAATATGAGTGCTGTTAATTGCAATGCTAATAAAAATCCAGTTTTATTCACTTCACATAAAGTATTGTAATTATGTTTCTCGGTCCAGAGACCAACACTGAGTTACTAAATAATAATTATGAAAGTATATCACTCTATTTTTTTCTTGCTAATGTATTGTCTTAATTTTGCTGGTAACTTCCAGAAAAATGATAAAGTAGTAAGCCTTTTCACTTTCTCACAGGAAAAAAGCATATAAGTGTACCTTCTATCTGGCATTTAAATCTTACACTGACGGTCTTGCTTTCAAAAGCAATTTTGAATGCATTTCTGTGTTTCTTTTTCCCATCTTACTTATACAGTACCATTTTAGTATAGTTCTCTTTTCTGATGAGAGATGATATTTCTCTTTTCATCTCTGTTTTCTGAACAGTCTTTACACTGATTGAGACTGAGTATTAATGACTTTCACTGAGTGCTGTGCTGTGTCCCCATAATATGTGCTTTCTGTAGCACTAAAGTGGCATTTTACACTCTGGGATCCCTCTGGGATCATTAAACCAAGGTTATTCTTGATTTCATCATCAAGATACTGTGCCTGAATTATAATAATGATTTACTGTGTACCTGGCATATATTTCACTTGATTTAAGATTAGGAAAATGCTCCATTTGTTCAATAAATGAATTAATGACAAGCCCCACAGGAATAACATTTCTTATAAGGGGGAAGGGCAGGTTTAGGATGCTAAGTTGGGTGGTTAACTGAAGATTGCGCAACAAAGTAGTGGCAGATTGCTGGGGCCAGTTCTTGTCTTGTAATCCTCTGCTCTGCTAAGGATCTTGATGAATGCCTTGGGTTTATGGCCTTCACATTTCAAAATTATTTCTGTTGGAAAAAAAGCTTGAGTCATGTAAAGTGATATGATTTTAAAAAGAAGTAACTAAGAGTGTATTATTTCATAAATGTAATGGAACATCTAGCTGTGGTTGGGGTTTTTTTGAGTTAATGCTGGGTAAGCAAAAATTAGACATTTTTCTTGCCTTCCTGTTTTCAGTTGTTTTGTAACATCTCGTCTTGAAAAGAGATTGAATCAAGCAAATTTACAAGGTGACTTAGAACATTATTTTACAAAATTGTGGGCTTAATATTGAGAGCGTATGTTGGTGTTTTCATCTCAACACTGCTTTATACTGCTTTTGTGTTTCTCCCCTTCCACTGACCAGTTATTCCCTCTCCAGGGAATAACCAAAAGGACAGTATTTTTCCCACGCTTCCAAGAAGTTTCTCTCTAAGGTTTTTCTATGATAGTAATAGCGAGCAACAATTACTTAGAGTGAAAGTGAGCCAAAATTTTATGTATATTGAAGTGGTAATATTAGTTAACAAATGTCCGTGTTTTATTTGGATAATTGCAACTTTGATCTTTGGACTCACCTGTTTATTCACTACAGTGGAAGCTGGTAGAAGCTGTTCACAAACATCTTTGGGATGCAGAATTTGATCTCTGTTCTGCTGCTGTTTAGGCTCCTGGTTTTGGTCTTCTTGCAGGCTGAAGGGAGTGAGTCTACATGAGAACCTGTCTAGACTCCCTGTTTATTTGGGTTTATCATTCACTCCTACGTGTCTGCCTCACTGGAGATGGGAATACTGGCTAAAGTTTCTATCTTTTTCATGTCTGGGCAGCCAGAATAAGCACCTAGAAAAGAATTTCAGGCAATGAATTTGATAAGCAAAAAAATTCAGATGTGAAAATGCGTTTCATGCAGTTAGAAGAGGAAAAAAAAGCAGTATTGTGTGTGCAAGATGAATGCCTTTGTGCTACATTCTGTCGTATGCAGCAGACACAGAAAGAAGGTTTCACTGTACTGTTCATCTCTCCACTGGTCTGAGGAAAGCATGTCATAGTTGTATCAAAATATTTGCAAAAGCTTTATATTTTTATTTGAAAATATTCGGTGGTAGGGAAAGAAGGGGAATTCACTGAAAGACAGTGTCATTTGACATAGGTAGTATGACATTTTGAATGGGTAATAAATATATTTGCAGCTTTTTCGAGCAGTATAGTGCACTACTGTGTATGCCATGGATTTCTTTCTGTTCATAACTCTCCTGCCAATTGCTTCTCTGATTTATTAGACTGATGTGTGAATGCAGAGGATCACTTTCCTATTGTAGAGCATATTTTTTATTACTGTTCTCATCATCCAGCAAGCCATGGTAAGACTTTGCACACTATATATAGAAATAAAAATAACCTAGATTGATATCAATATCTGTAATTTGGTGCTTTCTCAACATATCTCTACTAAAAAGGTTGGCAGCAAAATGATTTCAATAAAGAAAATCATAGTCCTGATAAAAAGGACCTGCCAAATGAAACTTTTAAGGTAAAGACTGTCAGCTGATCTTCAAAATGTGTTTAAAAATACAAAGAGATGGCTGTTACTAAGCTACTGAGAATGGTGGCAGCAGAAGGCACAGGTTTTTAGAGACATAGGAACACCTAAGGCTCTAAACCAGAAATGCCCACCTTGAAACCAGTACATATATATATATATATATGTGTATATGTATATATATACACATATATATATATATGTATTTATACACACATTCTCTCATTTATTATAGAATACATAATTTTATATATGTGTATATATATAAAGTTTTGCATATTGATCTGTGGGTAATACGAAGTGTATTAGCTGTGAGGCAGGTGTTTACTTGTGCTGACTTTTACTTCATTTATAAAACTCATGTAAATGGGGATATTGAGGAAGGATTCTGCAGTGCAGCTTTCTGCTTCACTGAAACTCTTAAACTGCAGGTTCTAGCCTGCTTTTATGAACTTAGACAAAAATTTAAATTTTATGTGCCTGGGATTCTATTAGCAAAACTTCCTTCCAAGAAGGGGTGATGCTAGAATGCGTTCATTAGCTCTTGAGGGAGTAGCTTGCTCCCAAAATACTTCAGGACAGGAAATTCTCATGTGACTGAGAGATTCTTTGAAGGATAAATACATCATTTCTAAGAGGAGAGCACCTCACATTCAAATCACAGTATAGAATGTCCTGTGAGCAGAAGTCATCAGGTATGATGTTTGACATAATAAATTGTAAATGTGTTTTTAATCTGAGAAGAGGCCTTTTGTTTATTCTGTGAGGCAAACTGAGGTAACTACAGCAAGCATCAATAAAAAGGAGCTTCTTGAATTTCCAGTTAGAGCTGAAATGTCAGATAGAGTTGTCTTGTTGTTTGGGCTTAAATGACTGGAAAAAAATTTTTTTGGTCTTGTTTGTGTTCACATTGACTAAATCCCATTTATTATATCCTTAAGTGAATAGAGTGAACTACAGCTTCAGAAATTTTCATCTATCACTCAGGTGATGTCCTCTGTTGCTGTTAAGATATTTGAAGTGACATACTGCTATCTCTAAAAAACTTACTTTTGCTTTACATTTAAAAAAAAAAAAAAAAGAAGTTTCTTTATATTGTTAAACTTCACTAGATATCTGTTTATAGGAATACCAGGATGTTTTTAGTTGAAGTATATATGTCAGTTCTTTTCACCAATAATAAATGTAAACCTTCATTCTCAAATAGATACTTAATCATTTTTAAATACCGGAAAGTAAATGATCCAAACCGTTGGTGTTAATCATAGTTTTTCATTTAATGTCAGACAGTACTAAATCAGTTGATTGGTTGAGTAATGCCAATGTCTTTGCATCCTAAATTAATATTGCTATTGCACTGTCTGTGAAGTGCACGCTGCTGAACCTTCTTTGGCATTGTGTATTTTTTGAAAAACAAAGACCCTGAATCCATATCAAGTAGTTAAAATACCTACTGAGGGCTTTGGCATGTGTGTATTTTATCATATTTATGTGTGTTCCTCAGTTTATAATCTAGGTCAGTGCCAATCTGTTAATTTCAGGAGATATGGCTTTTAACAGTGGGACTGAAAATTGTTTTTCTGATGCCTTCTCAGTCAGACAAGCACTAAAGGTCAGCTCTGTGCTTGCAGTTAGAAGCGTTATTTGGAAGATCCCACTACCCCTTCGTGATTAGAGTAGGATACTTGTATTGTCCTTCAAATGTAATGTTTTTTGAAAGCATTAAAGTGCTTTACATAGGTAACTCATGCCTGCCCAGGGATTTTTTTTTTTTGTAAAATCTCAAATCACATGAAAACTTTGATTTATGATAGGTATAGCCTTCCTACCGAGCATGAAAAACAAAATGTGTCACAGAGCAGAATACATTAAGGCGTACTGACTGAGAAAGCAACACATTTATTCATACTTTCTCAGAGCAATTTTAGAACATGATTTTGAGTCTCCTCCTGTTCAGAAAATGGTTTTGACCCTCTGTCAACCCCAGACATAGATCCCAAGATCTAAAGAGGTCACTTAAGAGACACAGGGGAAAAAAAATCTGTACTTAGTAACAGAAATAAGATACCCACTCCCGAAAAAAAATCTCCTGAGTATTGATCCCATGCTTTTGCATCCTCACGTCACACAACCTTTCCACCAAACACTCACCTGGTTTCTATAGACACAGAAAAAAAGATCCCCGTCCTTCTCCACTCAGTGCAGTTTAACACAGAGGGAATGATTCTTGTTTCATTTTAAGCAGAACATTGTATATACACTGGTAGTTTAATTTATTTACATATGCCTTTATGTTACCTTTGTATCTGATCTAAAAAGTCCTAATGGGAAAGCCATTCTTAAATGGGATCTTCATCCAAACCCTGATTTAGATTCCTTAAACAAATTAGACTTTGGAGCTAATGCAGCAATTTGCATAACATTCTGCTCTATTTTCAGCTGAAATTGCTCAGCACTTTTTTAAACCTGTAGCAAATTACTTCACTAATGAGGCTAAATTACCCCGTGATGTTACAGGTAAATTTGTCTGTAATAAATCTCATGTGCATTTGCAATGTACAGATTTTGCATTGTCTACCTGCTGTTCCATAGGCACATCAGAAGAAATAATGGAGAAGACTTAAATTTTGAACCAGTATATTTGTCTTAAGAGATGTGCTGCACTAAATATTATTCCAATATTCTGTTCTGATGAGTTGTTTTCTCCCTTCCACATCCATTTCAAGTTCTAGGAGTCAGCTCTCTGAAACTAGCTAGCAGTGGGGCTGCTTGTCTTCCATACCCTTCTGCAAAAAAACAGTGTGGTTCTTTCCCTCTTAGATGGGAAGTCATTTTAGTAATGTAAACAAGGCAAAGAGAAATAACTGAGAGAATTTGTAACTGCGGTAAAAACATGAAGAAATATAATAATTTCATGGATACTGTGGATAAACAGTCAGTGCAGTCATGTTGCTGTGCGGCCGTCTTGGCCTTTGCTGCGGTGCCCTGGTCCGTGTGGCCAAACCAGTCAGCTCACAGTGAGCCTGAGAAAAAGAGGGTGGCTGTAGTCAAAGAGTGTCTCACTACGCAGCCCGCTACCATTTAAAATTTTTTGGGAATTTGGTTTGGCTCTTGTAGCTTCTCATTCCAGCACTGGTGGAACAGAGTTGCTCAAAATCCATTCACACGTGAAGTCGTTAGCACTTGCTGCTGGTTGGAAAACCAGTATCTAACAACATTAAAACCAATTCTTATTAATTATTTCCAGAATCAGACTTAAACTGAATTGTCCTTTTAATTCAGTTTTTATTGGATACATAACATCACCTGTGCTAGCAGACAGTTATTTTTTAGTTCTGTTCTATATGTAACAGAGTGGCATTAAAAATAGTTCCATGTGTTTAAGTCTGTGTATTTTGATATATTAAAACATGCTTTCTTAATAGCAGAAATGTCACAGAATAAGTGGCAGATGATGCAGTGTGTTACGTCAGTTAAACTGGCAATTAATATCTATGATGTGTAGAAATGATTGATTGTTGTTAGATTTCCTTCACCTCCTCTGGATGAAGAGTTACTCAATAGTGATTATTAAGAAAAATGTGGAAAATATGCATCTAACCATGAATTAATCTTTGAATTAGGAATGTGGAGCTGTTAATAGTGGAACACTTAATGTCTTACTGGGAAGAGGAGCTTGCATTATTTTAGCAGCACACTTTATCACTGTCAGTCTAACAGGTTTTTTTTTACCTATTCCTACTTCTCTTCTGTTTCCATTATATTTTACTTTGTTAGGCAGGGTACTCAGAATTAAATGCAGAAAAGGATGTTTCAGTTATACCTACCAGCAAAATTTGAACAATATCTCAGATACCCACTTGCTGAGTATAAATAGAAGAGGAAGGGTGTTTTGTTTTCTGTTGCAGAAGTATTTTAGGCTGTTTTGGAATACTTCATTATCTAACAGTCTTTGGCTAAACTGTTTAAAACTTGAAGCTTCACTTTTCTTTTTGTATCTCTAGCTCTAATTTTTTTAGCATTCTGAAGGATGCAAGAGGCAATTTCCATTATGCAGTGATTGAAAGAAAAGGTTTTGCTTCTTTTCTTTGCTGCTGGGAGGAATCAAATAATTTTCACTCCACAGATTTCAAAGAATATATTTCAAAATTGGGTTCAAAACCTTAGTGAGACTCAAAACAGATAATATCTATTTGCTTTAACTTTGCTTCTGCTGTTGCAAAGCCATTAGCAATAGCCAGGTTCCAGGGCCAGATTTCTCATTGCTTGATATGAAGAGAGGTCGCTCACCTACATTTTGTTCACTCTGGTCTGACTGGTATCTTTCCTTGAGATCCACAATGTCTCTGATAGCTCTTTCCCACATCTCCTGTTCCTCTCAGCTATTCCAGCTAAAGGTTTACTAGTGTTATGCCATCGTTAGCAATTAGGATTAATAAGAAGGTAAAACAGAGTGCAGTGTTCAAGTGAGGGGTGTGACCAGACACGCATTCTGAAGCACAACTTACTTACAGATGACCAATCCTTTTCATCATGCCCTTTTTCTATTTCCTCATGTTGTTCCTCCCCCATGCATTTGGAATGACTTCCTTTTCCTATCTTTGCCCTTCTGCTAAACATCCTTTGAGTCTGGCACACCGCCACAATCCCATCAGCATGCTCTTTACCGTAGGACCTTTCCATTCCTCCACAGAGGTTCCTGCCTCTGTGCCCACTTTACCAGTTAACAAAGCTCAGGCTGAACCTCTTCAAGCCTTGGAGTGGTTCCTTCAGCAGCCCATTGAGCAGTGACGCAGTGACCTCCCAGACCTGGTCTTTGGTATTGTCCCTTGCTCTGCAGGGTTTGTGTACATCAGCGTGGTTTATTACTTTTCCTGTCTCATCTCCGTTTATACGCTGGACAGCCACTGAGCAGATGTCCTCAGAAACAGGTGCCTGTACATTCCAAGTATCTACATACCCTTCACATCCTGCATTTCGTTTCCTTCCACACATTCAGACAATCTGTTGTATTGAATTGGGAAAGCAAGCTATCAAGTATTCATATGCTAAAATCTTACAGTAATCAAGCATATAGATATATATATAGATACAGTTTTAGACATATTGTTGATGTCTTATTGACTTGTTTTTATCAGCACATGTGCTTCAGGCTGGTCACGTGTAACTCCTGGTAGGTTAAGTGTCTAACAGTCCACTCTTGGGGTAAACACCACTGAGTCAAAGATAAGCCTTGAAACAGATAAATTAATTTCTCATAGGCTTTTGGCATGGGGCATGGAAGCTGTCCTTACTAGGAACATAATTGACATCTTCACTGCTTCCAGTAGCAGCCTGAACCCCTTCTTGAATCTAAATTTTATTTTCATAGTGTGGATGCGAGTACGTATTCTCAGATGTAATGTAAAAAAACTTCATATTATGCCAGAGGAGAAGACTCTGTCATCAAGCTGACATGAGTGCACTTTTATCAATCTGTATACTAGCGAGTCTGGCACCTATTCCTGTCCCATCTGCCTGTGTTTTGGCATCAATGGGGCTGGTCAAGTGCTTGTGGCCAGCAAGTAGACAGTGACATTAATGGCAGAGAGCCAACCTCAAAGGAAAGTTTGAAAATATCCTGGTAAAAGAAAACACATGATTCCTTAGATGAAAGAAGGAAGATGCATTCTTCCATGGAAATAGGTTTTTTTCCACAAAATTTATGTAATCTCTCTTCTTTCAGTTTTCACTTTGATTGGCATAGATTCCTAATCACAGCTCGATATTTAACAGCTCTCTAACAGTGTCTTCCAAAGATGTACACAAAATATTTTCAGTGAGAAAAAGGAAGGAAAATAGCTTTCAGAAATTACTGGTATCCATGGATTAAGAGAGTCATGAGAAACAACACAGCACAGATTCACTCAGCCTTGTTAATATTGTTAATCTTTCTCCTCTGATCCTCTTTTTTTTGTTGTTGTTGAGAAAAGATGGTGTAAAAAGGGACAATGCATTTGAGACATGGTTAGATGCAACTGGGCATATTCAGTTGCTGGAGAGTTGAAGGTCATTCTTTTGAGATCAGAAGTGGCTACTTTGGGGCTGGTTTGTGTGAGAATGGAGTTGGTTCTCTGTATCTCCTGGCAAGTTGGTACTCCACTTTCTTTTAGGTAAACAGACTCTGGCATATTCTATTTTCTTTTCCTCCTAGATGTAACAAGGCAGCAGCCACTGATACATCAGTAAATATTATATTAAGAAATGTTTTCTTCATCTTAAGTTAGGAAAGAGACAGAAGTATCAAATTGAGATTTGGGATTTGATGCCCCATTGGTGCAAATTGCTGCTTATCCATCCATCCAGGCATTTTTGGCATAGACATTTGGCAGTAGCAGTGCTGAATTCACTGGAGCTTTGACTAACTTAGCTGAGATCTGCCCCAGGAGACCAGGTCAGAATTGTCCTCCAGGCTATGGCTCTTAGCTCGCTAAAGGACTTGAACAAATTTCCTTTGCCTCGTTTTCCATACATTTAAATAGATCCTGCTAGAATCCATCACAGTCTCACAATTTGTCAGCTGGAGAGTATAGTTTTAAACATCTACATAGATATTTGATAGAAGCACAAAGATGGGATGAGACTTGTGGTGAATAAAGGCCTGTTGTAAAAAAAAGAAACAAAAAAACAACCAAAGCAAGAGAGGAGTCCAGATAAAAAAACAGCATCAGAAACTGGGCTCCTAGTTGTGAACAATCAGCTCCATCCCTCCCTGCATGACACAGTTACTCTGCCAAATACCAGAGCTTGGAAATTCAAAGAAAGTTTGTAAAATAAATCTTCTATTTCCTAGGTAAAAATAGGATCTTTCTTCAGTAAAATTTAAGAAATTTTGTCAAGTTATGTAAAGTGTTATGTAACAACTGTTTCATTTCTGTTGTATTACCCTTTTTTTTCTGACAGAAATGCACTTTAGATTAATATTTAATGCCTTTGCTTTTAAGAAACTATCTTTGAATCACTTGAGTCTGCTGCTGGCTTCAGGTTCCTGGGAGAGGAGGAGCTGCATGAGTTGAATACTGGTGTGCTGTCAGCTACCATAACTGAAAAGGGAAGGTGCAGCTCAGGAATACTGTCTCAGTGTAGCAGAACCACACATTTCCCTTTAGAAATGAGAAGATAGCAAAACCTACCACCTGAGAGTATCCACAGGATAAACTGCTGGGAAGTATGAAATGTCACTTGATTGTGTGCAAGGGAAAGAGTGGGAAAAACCACATAGGCACAGAGTCCTTCTGAATGGAGACAGAGCCCTCTGAGTCTTAAGCTGAATTGTAGCACACAGAATGATTTTTTCTACAAAGTAATACTTTTTTCTCATTCTCACTCTTTTTTTTTTTTTTTTAGCAGCAAAGCAATTAAAATATTCATTCAACATATTGTGGTTTAAAAATATAATTCACAAAGATCAGCAGGCATGTTTTCATTCTGTTGTTCCTGATATTACTCATCACACCAGGCAACTCATATATTTTTTAACTGTATTCTTTCTTCTATCAGATCTTGTTTCTTTTACGAGGTTGAAGTGTGAAGCTCTGTGGTTGATTCACCTTTTGTAGAACTGATGCATAAATTTTTGTTCCTAGTCTTTTTAGTAAATGTCATCTGTTTTGTCATGTAGGTGGCTCTTCATGTAGCATGCTTGGTTTTTAAAATCTGGTTAGTAGGGGAAGCAAATGTATTTTTATATGAAGGTTAAATGGTAATGGATTGTAAACCCAAGCAAACAAAACAAGCAAGATTCACCCCCCATGTCTCCCAGATTAACTTGGTAAATTTTTTTCTGGCTCAGAAATGAGCTAATTATTTAATTGCAAGTCATCCTGTTCACATGGAGAATATTTGACTAATGATATATTTTGCAGCACCTTTTCTCTTTGACCTGCTTTTCTCATTTCTAAACTGAAAGAGGTCCTGGTATCTCTAAGCAGCAGAAGCATGAGGTCTCAAAAAGATTGGTGAACTTTTCTGCCTGATATTGATATATTTTACCAATGTCCATTCATATCTCTTCAAGCTTCAGGTAATGCCAGCTGCTGTAGTCTTTGAGGTTA
Source organism: Motacilla alba alba (assembly GCF_015832195.1). Classification (NCBI taxonomy): domain Eukaryota; kingdom Metazoa; phylum Chordata; class Aves; order Passeriformes; family Motacillidae; genus Motacilla; species Motacilla alba. The sequence goes on from NC_052017.1 coordinate 79,869,885, forward strand.
CCTGCATATTGCTCAGAAAGTTGCACATTGGTACTGATATAATGCCTATCTAAGGAAAAATATCCTAGTTTGTCTTTAAACACTATCACTTTGGCATTTAGACCAAAGCTGTGTGGTAACTGTGTAGACATTAAAACATCTTAATTTAACACTGTAACATCATGCTTTTAGATAACACAGCTGTTCTATTTTTTGGTTTTGCTGTTACTAAAAAAATAAGAATATGCCAGATAAACTTGAAGAAGAAAGGGAGAACTTCTGGTTTAGCAGTAAGTAATTTCATCTAGCTCAATTTTGGAACTCTAACGCCTGAATCACTTTTCAGTCTTTTTCGAGGTGAATCAGAGATTCACATAATCATTTAGGTTGGAAACAATCAAGATCATCTAGTCCAACAAATTACTCAGCACTGCAAATTCCACCAGTAAGTGTCACATCTGCACACCTTTTAAATGCCTTCAGGGATGGTGACTCCACCAGTTCCCTGGGCAACCCATTCCAGTGCTTGATAACCTTTTCAGTGAAGAGTTTTTTCATAATATCCAACCTAAACCTTCCCTGACATAACATGAGGCCATTTCCTCTTATCCTACCATTTGTTACTTGGGAGAAGAGACCAACTCCCACCTGGCTACAGACTTCTTTTAGGCAGTTGTAGAGAGTGATAAGGTCACTCCTGAGCCTCCTTTCTGCCAGGCTAAACCCTGCTCCTCTCAGGACTTGTGCTCCAGACCCTTCCCCAGTCCACTGTCCTTCTCTGGACTTGCTCCAGCACCTCAATGTCCTTGTTGTAGTGAGGGCCCCAGAGCTGAGCACAGGATTTGAGTACCCACCAGTGCCAAGCAGAGGGGGAGGATCACTGCCCTAATGCTGCTGGCCACGTTATTGCTGATACAGGCCAGGATGCCATTGGCTTTCTTGGCCACCTGGGCACACGCTGGCTCACGTTCAGCTTCCTGTAGACAGTTCCTTTTCCAACAGCCAGCTTTCCAGCCACTCTTCCACAAGCCTGTAGCATTGCATGGGCTTGTTGTGACAGTAACACAAGACCCAGTACTTCACCTTGCTTAAGCTTGTGTTAGATCTATGAAACGCTATAAATTGGTTCTGCATAAAGATTTTAAGTTAGTAAATGAAGCTTGAATTCCTCATAGATTTTATTGTACTTTAACGGTTTCGTTCTTCCAGGACTTCCCTCTGCAGAGCCCCAAGAACACATGGCCATGTAAAAACTGCTTCACAAATATTTCACTTTTTTTGTTGTCCTAAAGGTAAAATGGCCAGCTGAAATGGCTGGCTTGTTTCCCCGTACACGTATGAGGAAACTTCTGGACCTTTTCAGAATTGCCTGTGTAATTTGCTTGAAGCTAAAGCGTTGTACTCTTCAGATGTTAGTCATGAACCTGTTTGGTTTCTTAAAATTAGACCCAAGAATGATTACTCTTTGAGGAACAAATAGTGTCACAGAACAATAAAGAAGTATTTGTTTGAAATGGCTTCATAATAAATTTTATTTCATAATAAATTGTATTTAGTATTCCTGACCTTCTTGATCATTTGTCTCAAATATTTTTGTGCTTTTTTTAGAATGATTTTTACATGAGATACCCCATTAGAAATTTATTTTTTAGGCTACCTTGGGTAGGCATAAGACTTCTGTTCCCTCAATATTGTTAGAACAACCAGAACAACCTTATCATGATTTCTTTCATATCCTTATCTTTATGTTTCTGATGATTCCTCCTTTTCCTTTCATCATTGCTCATCCCAATTTAGTTGATATAATGTCCTTACTGAGACTACAGTAGTTGCTCCAATTCCCCGTAATTAAATGTAAAGGCAGGACACCTGAAATCTTTATGATGTTAAGTGCTTTTTTTTGTTTGCTGTAGCTTTGTGGTTTTTTCTCTAGCTTGTGATGTGTTAGACTCTGAAGGAGATGACGTCTCTCCAGCGCAGAAGAAACTCTTGCCAAGGCAAACCTTGATGAACCTTGAGAAAATTTGATGAGCCAACACTTGACTAATTTTGGCTGCTTTTACAGAAGTTCTGGTTTGTCAGTGTACAGTTATGTTGCCACTGAAAGAATAATACTAGGAATCAAGGCAGTGAAATGTAGCAGCTCTGTGGTGTTACCAGCACACCTTTGCTGGCCTGCAGCCTCCATAAAAAACAGCTTCATTACATTGGACAGCATTTATTCATACTGGTGTTCATTGCCTAACGGTATGATTATCACTTTGGCCTGTTTCAGATAAGAAGACAAGGCGGAATACAATTACTGGTGGACCTATTGGACCATCGGATGACAGAAGTCCACCGTAGTGCCTGTGGAGCTTTGAGAAACTTGGTATATGGGAAGGCAAATGATGACAACAAAATAGCTCTGAAAAACTGTGGTGGTATCCCAGCATTAGTACGGTTACTCCGCAAGACTACAGATTTGGAAATCAGAGAACTGGTCACAGGTTTGCATTTTTCAATATTTTTTGTTCAAACTCTCTGTCAGTCTTGAAAGCACAGTTCTGTGCCACATGCCACTTGCTCCATCAGTAACTATTTCATGACCATCTTGTTTGCCCTAACAAAAAGCTTTCAAGCGCTTTGGATTTATGTAATGTCTGAATGGCTTTCAATATCCTGCAGTTTACAGATGTAGGTATGGTTTATGGTTTATGCCTGTCATTGCTGGTTCACTTTGTTCTTGGTTGGCCGTGAGTGCTCCTGAGGGAGATGTTCTCCCCACATGGATATGTTGTGGTGGGAATCCTCTGCTCTCCCTCCTGTCTGCTGTAGGGCTGGCCAGGCAAGAGCCATATTTTACTGAATTTACTTAAAAATTGTTACTCATTGATTTTATATCCTGTGTAGTGATGTTGTGAGAGGGAGGATTTGTTCAGGGGTTTTCTGCCTTTCTTGGGGTTCTTACAGGAAAAGTGGAAAACTGTGTTGGGGAGGTGGACATCATCTTCTGAAGCCTTTTGTCTGAAATTTGATAGCATGCTATGTGATGTGTTGCACACAGAGCATGCAGGTAGTGGTAGTTTATTTATTTTCTTGGTGTAGGAGGATCTGGTCTTTTTAAGATTGTGTGGATTTTTTCCTTTCTGAAATTTAAGGGAGAGGGGAGGGGTGCTGGAGTTCTGTGCAGGAATGCTGTCAAACAGGACTGATGTGAAATGTTTGGAGTTGGTTTTTTTTCACCTTGCCCTTAAGCTAGTGTATTTAATATGTAAAACAGAAATGAGGTAGAGTTTTTTTGGGTTTTTTAATTTTGTGATTTCATTCTATTTGGTGATTATTTACCACTATAAATCAAAAATATTTTCATTATCCTCTCTCCAGTTTTCAATTGTATTTTCATTATGACTTTCCTCCTAAAATATGTAAGAAAATTTGTCATTTCTGTCACGAATCATCAGAGTACACGTTATCATCTATGTTTGTGTAGAAATTACTTACCGTTGTACATCAGGCCTCATTTAGGATACAGTTGATAAGATTATCATCCTTTGGTTGGGTCCAAGTTTCTTCCTTGAGGGTGTTGGAATGAACTGCATGCTGTTTATTAAATGTAGATTTTTTTATATTTAATTTTGTTTCTTAGTTACAACAGTTATCACCTCCTACTTGTTAGTCAGGATTAATGGGGCAGAGATACAGGTTACATGAGCTTGGATCGTGCCTCCTGTGGAGTGACAGAATTACTGACAGATCTAATAAAGTGTAACCACTGCTTCATATTCAGCATGCTTGTTTGTCTCTTGGTTATGTTGTCAGTATCCTGGCTCCAGGGAACATTGTGCCTATTTATTCTGAGTAGTAAGTGGCAAACTGCTAATACACCTCAGCAGTCACCGTAGCACTTCCTATGCCATCTGTAGATGGAAACACAATGTCATTAGATAATTTTAAAAATATATACTGGCCTACAGTTTACATTGGTTCTATTGCACAGTATGCTGTTAAATACTCCCAAATTCCCACTGAAAGAAAGGATGTTTCTTTTCTAGTATGCCCTCAAAGTGTTATTACCAAGACGAGTAGGTACTGGCCATCAGTGGTGGGCAGTAACCTGCCTTTGTACAGGTAGATGCAGCTCCCAGGGATGATGAGCATCAGGATTGCTGGACATGTAGGAGAAGACCAAGATGGTGAGCCTGAGGAATGGAATCAAAGTCAATGGTATTTCAAGATTTTATTCATGAGCCTGTTTTTGTATTGGAGTTTTTTGTTCGTTTTTAATAGCCAGTACATCCCAGAAGGCCACTGCTTGCCCTGGCACACAGTGCCATGCTTTCTGAAAGGCAGATGTTTTGTGCCTTTCAGAATGCAGATCACTGGCCCTTGCTTTCAAAATGCAGACATGTTTGTGGTAGTGTTCTGCAAAGCTTCTTTCCAAAGCAAGCCTCATAGCTGCAGCTCTCATCTTGCATCTCTTAGGAAACAGGCTAAAGTCGTGCATCTGAATCAGTTCTCTTTTCCTTTTTATTTTGGTAAAGTTTTGTAGTGTGACAGCTGAATTCCTTCTTTCTGTGCTTTCTGGGGAATGAAAGGTAGCTCCTGCAGCAGCTCCCTTGGTAATGAAAAGATTTGACTTGGTGGCAGGCATAAGGAAAAATAAAAAAGTTCCTCATGCTTTCCATCGGCCTTCTTGAGCTGAGGTGGCAGGAAGGTAATTATTTCAGTAGGGGCTCTACAGTCTGGAGGAGATGCAGAGAAAATAATAACAAATGTCTGGTTTGGGAGTAAACATAATAGCTTGAGCCTTTCCCTCTCATGTTCATTGTGCATCCTGTCTATATAAAGGCTGCTATTGTTTGTTACTTTCAGGGAGGACACAGAGTTCATGCCTTAGGAATTCACACAGGCTCTGACATGGCTGCCCCTAAATAGTCAGGCATTTGTCCACAGAGCACTTCTCTTTGGTGGGGAAGTATCATTATCTTTGTCCTACAGATGGGGAACTGAGCACATAAAGTGTAAATGACCTGTCCAGAAATCTGGCAAGATGAAGGTGTGAATCACTCTGAGTAGACACCCAGCTGCAAGGGAAGAAATACAGCCTGGAGAGGTTTTTTAGCAGCTCAATTTGTCTGGCAGTAGTGAAGCATTCATTGCCTGCCCCAAGTACCGTGAAGCACTTGCCCAGCAGAGCGAAAGTTCTGATATTAGTTTCTTCCTCAAACATGCACATTCTCTTCCTTCTTGTTGCTCTTTTCTAAGTAGATTATAACTTCAATTTCTGGCAATCTCAAGCCTGGTTTTGGAAGGGTATTTAAACCTGCAGACCAGCTTTATAGCCCAGTAGCTCCTTGATTGTCAGGATTGCCTTCAGCACCATTTGTGGCTTGTTCTCTTTTCCAGAGATTTCTTTCGGCCATAATCTCTCCAAAACAGTGTTTTTTTACTTTTTCCTTTATCTTGTCTTTCTCCTCCTTAGCAACAGAGGTCATGGGCTGATACTGGAAAACCTTACCATGCTCAAATTTTTGGATTGCACAAACTTAACCTTATAGCAAAGTGTTAGAGCTTCAAGGCTGTCTTATGCTGAGGAAATGGTTTCAGTGCAGGCTCCCATGAAGAAGCTCTGAGGGAAGTGTGCTGCCTGGCTGTTATGAAATTAAATGGTGTTAATGCCCAGGAAATATTTCCTAAAATATGGAAAGATTATTCATACAGAAACACTTCCACAGTTACAGGCTTTTACTAGAAGAACATGGATAAAATTAGGTATACCCATGAATATATACATTTGTGCAAAAGTGAAATACTCTGATAGAAATAGAGATGTGGGCATGGCCTACAGCCTCTGGTAGTTTCCAGAGACTCAAGGAGCACCTGAATCACAATGTAAGTCTGTAAATGCAAAGAAATAGGTGTAAGCTGAATGCACCACACTTAATCTAGCCATCTTTTTACCCCAGCACTGTGCTGCCAGTTTCCTCAGTAGCACCTGTTAATGGGAAAAAAATAAAAGCCTTCTATTTTAAAATAATTAAATGTTAACACTTTTCTAATAAATATAAATAGAGAGGAACACAGTACAAAATTAGCACAGATCCTGCAGATGGTAGAAAGAAATGTTTTCACTTGGTAATAATGACAATGAGTAACTGATTTCTGATTCTCTTGCCTTTAACAAGTTAATTATGAACCCTTCCACAAAATTCTATTTTATAATTTTTTCTATTTGTTTTACTGTCAGGGAAAAAAATACATGGAAAAAATCTGACATTTTAGCAAGGATAACAGAGGAATCCCATGGATGCCTTGTGCAGAAGGTGAGGTCAAGCAGCTGTTGCTAGATCCTTTCCAACTCAGGCTGTTCTATGATTCTGTGATTCAACTTATGCTTGCTCCTTCTTCCATCTGCTTGATTGGTTGACTGGGTACCTGTCTCAGATAAAATGGTTTAAACTGCTATTCTTCTCAGTTTTGACAAATAAGATCCTTCACAGCTAGAATGACAGTTTCTGCCTATGAACAATAAGGTAGCTGGATTTAAGAAATTCCTTTTAAAGAGGGCCCTTGCATGACTGCATCACCTGTTTAAAATCTGTAAATACCATTTCTGATTGAAAGGTAAAAGTGGATAATCCACTTTTAGAAAGTACATGATGATAAAGAGCTGCAGCTATAAATAATGTCGGGAGAAACTGTTTTTTCCAGTGCTAGCAGCCAGTCTCCTGCTTATTTTGCTTGACAATAAAGTTTCAGGGATTTAACTATTGTCTACTGAAAATACATAAATTATAAAAATTAGCAGATAAAAATTATAAAGCAGAAACTAACACTATATATATATATTCTAAATATAGATGGGTGGATACTGACTCCATGTACTTCATTCATATTTTTATTCACTGACTTAAATTGCATATTTTCCATTCCTACAAAACACTACAAGATACTGTGTACAAATTTTTTCTTTCTAAGGAGCACTAGTTCTCCAAGTGTCCTTAGCCCACAGTCAAGCTGAATGGGGAAAAATTTCATTTACTTCCCAGATTCCAGTATTCATTAGTGCTGTCTTTAATTTCAGCTGTGGCCAGTTTGGGTTTTGGCCTGGTTGGCCCCCTGTTTTCACCCCATGTTATGCAATGTTATTGCACAGTCCTGTTTCAGTTTTAGTAGCTGCTGTATGTTTATAAGGAGGGGTTTATAACATTATGGATAAACTCTCTGTGTCACTGAAAGCAATTACCTGCTGTTCACCTTAAATCTGTCCAGTCTGAGTTAAGTACTACAGGTGAAAGCTCCTTTTGATTGCATGCTGCTTCTTAGCATATGCATAAGTTACTGGCAGATTGGTCAAGTCACTCCAGAAGGCCCCTTTGAGCCCTGTATCTGCCTTTGCTAATCCGTGTAGTTATAAGTTAGTGAGCCTGCAGTGATATGTAAATCATGGTTAAGGGAGTATTCTATTTAAATGGACCTTTCAGCTCACTTCAGTGGAAGATTTAATTCAATTTCTTTTTTTTTAAGTATTTCTGGCCAATTATTTAGAATTTTTACCTTCCTAGTACAATGGCAGTTCTTCTGTTGGGGGTTCCCAAAGTCAAAATCACATGGCTGCAATTGTTTTCTATTTGTAATGTTATTTTCTAATTGGACTTTGTAAGGTATCACACTTGTGATTTTTTTGTATAGTAAATCTTATTTAACAATATTATGGCAAAGGGTTGACTGTTTAGTACTTAGGATCTTGAAGCAGTTTAATTTAATAATTTAATAGTTTTCTGCACATGTGCCCTTGACATACCTTAGTTACTGGAGTGTGTAAACACAGATGTGAAATTTTATTGTGATATAAACATTCATTTGGAGGTGGCACCTATTTGTAACCTTATTGCTCTCTGGGAATTTGATTTGAAAATGAATAAAGGCTCTTTTATCCCATTCCAAGATGACTTTCCCACAGCCTTAAGTAAAAATGAACCGAACTCTTCTAGGAGTTGTTCTTACAGTATTTCACCTTGATGTAATTCCTTAAATCTCTATTATATCCCTTTTCTTTTGCAGGTTTATATTAGGTGTTGCTCCAGTATTGCTCATATTAAGTATCCCTTTTCTTGACTGTATTCAAGTTTTGTAATGGAGCAATGCAAGTATAAGGAAGCCTGACCAGAAAAAGGCCTAATTAATTAGCAGCTTTTGATATGTAATGTAAAAAGATAAGTAGGAAGATAAATGGACAAAGTGGCTTGCTCTTGTAACCAAAGAGACGATTTCAGCGTTACACAAACTGAAAAGCAGATTATAAAGATACATGTTTTAGGTTCAGATACATATCCTGCCTATCACAAGCTTTTCAAATAGATGACAGGGAAAGCCATATATGTGTGTTAAAATTGTCATGATGGCATAATCATGCTCTGCTTCCACAAGGTTGACATAGTTCTGGTCCAATATATGCTTAGCTAAGAGACTAGGACTGCCAAATACCCTTTGGGGCCCATAACTCTATATAGCAAAACAAAATGGAGATGTGGGATAAATGCAGGAAGTACACAAGTGCCTCCTAAGATACAGCTCCTCCACCTCCAGTATCTGTGTCCTGTCAAGTCAAAGAAATTAGAAAGGTTAAGCATGGAGTTAGATAACTGCTAGCACAGAACACTGCTTTCAGAAGTGATGATTTTGATTTTGGCAGGAAAATATGTTCATTCATTTCTTACTTAGTGTCTGCTCTGAACATAAGCAAATTCTCTTTAGTAACTTCGAACAAGTGTTTTGAGGCACTCTGCCAAGCGCAGAGGCAGGTGTCTTACAGACTTAAATTATTTTTCCACCAACAGATTTAGGATAAGATTAACAAATTACAAATCTACTTGCCTGGGCACTAAAGTTTGCTTGTATGTTTTAAATGATTTTTATTCAAAATGGAGATTTAAAGGGCATTAGTTCTAATAAACCTTTCCTACTCTTTCATTAAATGGATGTAATTGCACGTACAATATCCTACCACAATCAATTTTAAAAGTTGATTAAAGCTTATGAAGTAATTTACTTCTAATTAGGTGTTTTAAATAAAAGTTGTTTTCAACATTAACAAGATTATTTGTGTAATGAAAATTCCTATCTATTTACTCTGGATCGAAGCCAGTGGCTGAATAAGGAATTACATATTGTAGTTTCTTCAGTATTTCTTTCAAGTATAAGAGCCTTTTCAGTTCCCAGAGGTTGCATAGTAATTTGACTCCCTCCTTTAGCTTGAGATACTTTTAAGCAAACCTCCTCACCTCAACCTCAACCCTGAATTCTGTGAACCACTGAGAATTTTAAAAAAGCCAGCCTCCGTCAAATCCCCTGCAAGTCTCAGCTTGCCTTTAAAACAATGTGTTTCATCTCACAGCCAAAACTTTGCACAGGCTAGTTTGTCATTTTATACTGTTACAGCTAAAATCTTTTGGGGGGACCAAAAGGAAACCAAGGGTTTGTTGAACTCAGAAAGACTGCTTGTTACTGCTGTCTTAGTAAAATTTGGTTTCATGCAGACCATTATCAAAGCTAAGCAAAAGCAAAATAAATGAAGGCACGTGGTCTGCAGAAGCAGCTGCTCAAGTTAATCTCACTGAACGTCCAAGTGCCCCAACGCAACTTCAAACAACTCTACCAAGGTAGTACAAACCCTGTGGCAGGGTTAGTGGGCTGCATGGCAACTCTGTTTGTCCACCTATCATCAGTTACTTTAAAGTTTTACAGACAGTCTCCAAAAATCACTATTGCATCATCATAATTTTAATAAAATACTTAAAATTTGTATCTTGTACTATTTGTACTTCTCCAGACTAATAGGCTGACATTTCATAGTCAGTGGATGTGCTACAGCCAGGCACAGCTGTGTGTTGTACTTTCCAGTATGATTCTACAGTGTGGCAGAGTTTAAATTTTAGATTTTAACATCACCTACAGAAAATACTGCCATCATTTCCGGAAATGTGGAAGTGATTTTCACACAAATTCAGAGCAGGAATTAACTGGCATTTTATAAAGTTTTCATATGAACCCAGTGTGGAACCACTCACCAAAATACCAAATCTCTGTAGTCATTTTCCTTGCAAAACAGGAAGGTAAAATGTTCTGCAGCTTAAACTCATATGATGTTGGGAAACTGGTTTCCAGCCTATAGGCTGTGACATCTTCAAGAAATACCAGAGTCATTCAAAACACACCCTATTTATAGTTCATATGTACCAGCAAATCTAAAAGTAATTTAATAAATTGTGTAATTTTTCTTCAGAAATGATGCTGTCTTATCAAATAACACTTAGGCAAACAATGTTGACAGTTAAACTGGATCATTTTATACCATATCTATTACAATTTTACTGTCTAATTATAAAACAATCTTTGCCCCCTTTCTCAATATGCTGTCACTATTTTGGCTCTGAAAATGGGAAAACCCACTGATAGAATCTGTTGTCTTCATGAAGAGTTATTCTCAACTTTTTCTGAATCATCAGATTAACTTCTTCACCCCCTGCTGCTCCCAGTTAAATAGGGAGATGTGTTAAAATAGACGCTTTCTCAAATCTTACGCCCTGCTTTCTTAGCAACAGGCTGGGGTACTGATTTATCGGGTAAGGTGTTAAATCCCAAGGATTTTTATAGGCAGAAGGGAATGTACCGTTACAGAGCAATACCAATCCTTCCCCAGGCTTGCAGGGCCTGTTTCCCTGCAGGTGAATGTGGCAGAGCAGAACAAGTCGCTGGGTGCTGAAGTGTCTGCTGTGAGCAGTGCAATGCTCCTGGTAGAGGAATCCCTCTTCTCTCTCTTAGGGGTCTGCTTGGAGGTGGTTTAATCTGTTTTCTCATCCCAGCCTGCTTCCTTCTCCCTATTTCCCAGGCAAATTCACACTCATTTGTCCTGCATTTACCACCCTCAGTACCAACACAAAACCCAAGGTGGTCCCTCTTGTTTTCTCTTGAAGTGGGAAGTAACTCTTTCTCTCTTGTACAGTGAGATGCATCTTCTATAGAAAATTCAGTCAAGTTTTGCCCATGTTTCAATTCATGGAGCAGTTAAACTGGTTTCATAATTTGCTTGAGAATATACTGCATGAATAATTTTTCTTTTTTTCTTTTTTCACTTCAGTCAAATTTTAAGTTTAAGAGGAAATATCAAACAGGGTAATCTGGAGTGATAAATAGAGGACATCTGTTGCAGCATATGGCTTGACATAAGAGCTGCATTGAACTTTTTCAGCAAGTAGTAATTCTTTGGAAAAAGTCAGCTGGACATACAGTTTTGATGGGCCTGCCTGAATGATGGAGTATTAAAATGCTTGCAGTTTAAAACCGCTTTGTAGTTTGAAATGTTTGAGATTTGCCACACCAAGTATTTCAATTTTATTTTGAAAATGGTTTTTTGTTTAGAAAAAGATAGGAATATTTAACTTTTCGTTTACAAAATGAAAGTTTGAGGTTATGGTGAAACATGTTCATTCTGTGGTCAGACTACTGTTTTCACTATGCCCAGTAATTTTATTATTTTTATTTTCTTTTAATTGTATTTGTTGTTTTTAAGTTCAAAGGCCAACTTCCCTTCTTCCCTCCCAAATGTTATTTACATTTAATGTTATTTACAGTGCTCTCTTTTTCTTAGGCAACAGTTTGGTTAGTATATGTTTCCTTCTTTTTTAGCAACTATACACCAAGCCTTTCATTTTGCACATAGATGCAATTTTATAGATAGGACTAACTTTCTAACTGGTTCTTTTTAGAAAGGAGTTTTGTATTTAGAACTGTAACTTAATGTTCAGCTTTAGTTATAACATTTTTATTCTCTGTATTAGGGTCTGTAATCAAACATATGTTTTGATTTTGGGTGCTATTACAGGTGTAAGCACTGAAAAACATCTTGCCATTCGTATATATCCATCCTTGTTAGATTCCCATGCTTTCTAATACAGTAGTTAATTTGGAATGGCATTGCCATTAGTCATGTGTTAGGATAAAACTTTTTTTGAAAGCAGTTGATATATTTTTTCTGTGTTTCTGTCACTTAAAATGAATTGGTTTTGGTTTGGCTTCAGTGTTCAACAGTACTCATTGAATTTCATCAGCCAGGAAAGGAAGTTAAGCAGGAACCACTGATCTTTCCGCAGTAACCTTGGTCAGCTCTCCTAGTATTTCCTCTGCTGTTAAACGTGAAGGCTAATAACTCTCTAACATTCTTGGCTGACACTTCTTCCCTTCCACAGTTATGTGTTAATTTTCAGTGTACAGCAGAAGAAGAGGAGCAACCTTAGGTCAGAATTCATTCCCATTAGAGAAATACAATACTGCAATGGCATTTGGGTGGTACTTGGTCTTAATCAATACTAAAATTGGCCCCTCCTTTTTGTTGTAATAAAATCCAAGATGTAATTTTCAGATGAAAAGAGCAGCAGTTGAGGAAAAAAAAGGACTAGTTTTTCAGAGGAATTATTTATACTTTTTATACTCTATGTAGTCTTGTTTTTTTATGTAGTCAAGATCAGCCATATTTTTTGTAATAAAACAAAACAAAAAAACAACGCACCCTAATAATCGTTCTCCTCTGTAGAAGCTTCTGTGGAAGCTTTTCCCTTGTAAGGTTATGAGTGGATGCAAAGGCAAAAAAATTATTGCTGCAACTTTGCTTAGCATTCCATAAGCTTCTGCCTGCTCATGGCTTTTACTGAAAGTCAGTATTTCTCAATGTGGAATTTTCCTATGTCAGCTTATACACAGATAGCAAACCACCTCTGTGGATGTCAACCAGTGAATTACAGCAAGGTCTGCATACGTACTCATTCACAAATCAGATAAATATTTCAGGAAAATTGGTGAAAGTTCCTCGTCCGTTATGCCAATTTTTAACTTAGTTTTACAGTGTACTTTTAAGGAGATTCCTTCTGAGCTGTGTGTTGTTCAGGTGCCAGAACTTTTCAAATCAGCCACTTTTTCTTTCCTACAGAAAGTCTGTTACTGAGCCAGTTTCTCACGGTTGAGCTGGTTGAGAAGTCTTACTGCACTTTGTATTAAGAAATGTTGTGGTTGATATTCAGCATCTCTGCAGCAGAACTGCTGTAATCTATCGGGAGCCCACATCTGCTGCCAGGGAGCAGATCCAGCTCTGCAGAGCAGCCTTGCAATTACAGCGGGGGCTCCAAGCGGTAGCCAGCAAATGACTTTTCTAGCACTTGGGAGCTTGGGTTAGAAGTTGTTTTTCCTAAGGATTCCAGCAAAAGATCCCTTGTGTTTGGCTTCTGTGCAGGGTACTTAGCACTCAGATTTCAATCTTAATTGTCATGTTCATGAGGGAAACTCCCAGTAGCATTTCTGTGCCTTCAGCATATAAACAAAAATGCCTGCCAATGCTTTGGTCTCTATTTGTGGGATGCAGTTTCTCAGCACTATCAAATGGGTTTCTGCATCACTCCATGACCAAACTATTAAATTATGGAAAAGGAGAACCTGGATATATTAGAATATTTTTGGATTTTTATTTTTACAGAGAATATTAAATAAGCAAAATCAATATAATTGAATGTTGATTTAAACATCCTATATTGAGAAGACTCAAAGTCTCATTTCTCCAAACTGTATTTGTTTACTTACAATCTTTTTTACAATATAATTTATTTGTAAAAACACAGTGGCAGGGGCAATGCTTTTTGGAAGAGATGACTTTTCCAGTTTCTTGGTTTCCATTTATATTTGTAGTCTAAGTTGTTCTGAGACGTTTGTTTTTTATATTTAAGTCATAATTTGAGGTCACATTAAATCATGAGCTAAATAGCTGTTTAGACTTCCCTGGTTTTGCATATGTTCTCTTGCTATGATGGTATTTTTTGCATAGATGTAAGTGATCTCCATGTTCTTAACTGTGAATGGAATAAGGATAGCATGCAGCTTATCAGGTCTTGAGTTATATCTGACTATAGATATACATATACTGGTTCTAACTAAAACAACAACACAAAAATGCATTGAAGTGTTTAAAATCAGCACAAGTTTGAGCTCCAGCCTGATTCAGAGATTATGGGGTTTTCACTCTGACTGCTCCAATAAATTGAGCAACTCATTGACCATAGGAGTTGCATGGCCTCTGATAAACTTCTCCAGAAGATGCAACTTGATGCAGTAAGATCTCCAGAATAAGCATTCCTGTAGTCTTCTCTAAGAATCCTCCATCTGATGTCTGCTAGACTAATACTCAGACCCAAAATTCATGTTCTAACTGGAATTAACTGAATATTTTCAATACCAGTTTCTCCTCAGTTTTAAGCTTAAAATATGATTGCAAGATACTTATTCTCTGTATTTCCATTATTTATATGTAAGGGTGAAAAACCTCAACCTGCAAAAAGACTTGTTCAGCCTGGTGTAGCTCTTTTTGTCTTTCTGCGAGTCTTCCAATATAACCAAAAAGGGATCTGAAAATGGGGACACAAAATCCTTCATCTGAAAGCCTCACAGCTTTAAAAGCAAGGAGATAAGATATGAATGAAAGTGATTAAGAGATGTTCAACACTGATTAGTTCTTTATTTCATACTTCTCACAAGAGTCAATCTATGGATGGTAAACGGTTGGGTTGGACTGTTGGGTTGTTGGGTGGATCCCACTTTTTGGCATCAGCCACTGTTGAGTCCAGTCCCTTACCTTCCTGTGAGCAGCTGATGACAGTGCAAATTCTCCAGGGGTCAGTCAAGGCACCTCTGAGGCTATTGCAGAGCTGCTTCTTGTGCTCAGAAACCCAGTTCAGGCAGGGCTTTCAGAGTATTCTGAAAGCTTCTTATAGTAGCCCTAAAGGGCATGTCATGAATACACACTTGGAAAATAATGTTCAGAATCATGTGGGGTAAAGGTGGCTCTGTAATGGAAGGTGTATCAGGTAAAGGATTTATTTTATTGTCATTCTCCCTTGCAAAGTCAAGGCAATGGATCATCTTCTCAGACCCCACATAAATCTAGTTCCAGGTTATCCTCAGCAAAAACAGTGAGAAGTGAATTGCCAGTGCCCTTTCATAATTGCAAATTCTTAATTAAGAAGGTTACAAGGAGGCGTGTAGAATGCCAACCTCAGCATGTAGCAGACTGCACTACTTGTGAGAATAAATTTTAACATGTCAGTAAAAAATTTTTGTTTCATGTGGTTGGTAGTATTCAGTATCACAGTTAGATAAAATGCATTGTTCTGGTGTGGAAGAGGATTATCTCACTCTTTAAAACTGTGAGGAGTAAAAACTTGGAAGAAGGCATCAGGCTTACTGGGCTGCAGTTCTGCCTTGACTTAAATTTTGCTCACTTCTGCCTTGACTTAAAATCATTTTAGGAAAAGATGTAATAGCCATTTTTGCCTGGTGATACCATCATCCTCTTATTCTGAAGGTTTAATTTTCCAGTTAGAGAAATCAGAGAGAAAGAGAGCTTAAAGAATATTTCTAGGCTCAACTACTGCTGAATGCCACAGTATTTATGTGAGTTTACTTTAAATTAGCAAGAACCTGAAGTGAATAGAAAATAGTTTTGACATACATGTTTTTAAGCATTTTGTTAGATGGTTCTCTTATGTTTGCTTCTTTTGTATTCTTTTCTGCTTGTCCAGTTCATGACTACTTCTTGAAACCCAAAGTATTGTTTTGTTGCCATCAAAACACTCTCCTCTGCTTCACTTTTAAAATAGGACTGCTTCACAAAGTTAAAGCACATTGTCTTGCATAAGAACTAAATTGAACCTTAAAGGGGGAAAGATTTGCATTCTGATTCTCTGCTTTTATACCATGCACATAATTTACACCTGTCTAGATAAAGGAAAAAAAAAGGCAACCTTATTGTTGTTGTTACTGACAAAACCCAGCAAAATGCTAGGTATTTCAAGAATAGTGGATGTGCCATTAAAGCTTTCCAAGAGCAAGAATACATAGAAAAGCAAGTACAAATATCCTTATGAAGGTCTTTATTCCTTTAAATATGGAATTCCTTTTCATAATGACATTCAGAACAGAAATCAAACAAAGATTCTTTTTCCTTTAAAGTAGCAATTCTTAATGAAAAAAACATTATTAAAATGAACATTTTTCTTACCTCTGGGTGTTTTTTTTTTTCTGTAGCTAAAGTTGGTCTGCCTCATGCAGATTATGTTAATGGGGTTTCTTTACTGATCAATATTTTATATTAAACTGTGTAGCTACCTTTGCAGATAATTACATATAAAATAATTTAATCATGAAATGGTATAACTGAAACAGTCTCCCTATAGAGGTAACTAATTTTAAAGGGAAATCCAAAAATTTAAGTTGATTCCTGTTAATTACACTGCTCTGTCAAAGCACAGAATGCTAAGGAAAATCTTGGGCAAGTTGTGTTGTTGCTGCTTGTAGTTATAAATATCTGAGTCTGTGTTCCTAAGGCCTTTCTTCAGCATTTTCCTCCCACAACACTCACTTGGATTTTTTGTAGAGTTTGTATTTGTAACCTATGTACAGTGATGATGATGGTAGTAATTCTTCTCTTTGGGTGGAAAACTTGTATAGATGTAAAACCAAAACTCAATTTTGCCACTCAAGATCAAGTGTGGGGCCCGGCTACTGTCCTTTGGGAAGGAGAGTAGGGAGGAGTAGGATTGGATTCTACAGAAAACGATGCATGTTGGCAAGGAGAGGGGCATGATGAGGCAGGCTTCCTCTTCCAGCTACTCCTGGGAGAGTGCTGAGCTAAAATAAAGACCACTGGTTCTTCAGAACAGGAAATTGTCCTCCAGCTTCCCCCAGCAGTAAGAGCTGCCAGGCAGCAGCAGGCGCTTGGCACAGCACAAAAGTCGCATGTGCTTTTCCAGCAAATACACAAATACGCAAATGTGGCAATGGAAGGCCGCGTGTCTTTTGCTCCTAACAGTTTCTTGCCTGCCTTCTGTGTGGCACAGTTGCAGTGACCTTGATCTTTGCAGATGTGCTTAGAAAACTTTGGCTCTTGATTTCTCTTCTTTTTCTTTGGCGCATTACGAGTTGCAACGGAAGGGATTTTGGTTTTTTTAAACTCCAGTAAATCTCCTTGTTAGTTGCACCATTGAGCTTGCTGTTTCCATGTAAAAATTACAGTATTCTGTAACTTTGTATAGCTAAATATTTACAAAATGTAATATTACTTGCTGAAAGTACTACTGTATCGGGTTGAGAAGGAAGTCTTTTTGCTTGTAGTACCAACAAGCCTAGGCAGTTACTTCCATTACAGTGATGATCACAGGGTGGAGGTTTTGTTCTCTCAATGTGTATCAATCAACAGTGAAGGTTTTAGTGTAAATCAGAACCTGTTTTCTGCTACTGGTTTTTATTAATTTTACTTAGAAGAAAGATATCTGAAGACCAAGTCCTCAAAAATTACTTGTAATACTCCATTCCATGTGTGCTTCACAGCCTGCGTAGGCAGAGATCATAACCAGCTGCTCAGTTTTTAGGCAGAGCTCTGAGAAATTTCCAGTGCTGCTGTGAATTCATATTTTATATTTAAAGCTGTATTCCCACTGCAAAAGTTTGCAGGTGTCATTCAGCCCCATCTACAATGTAGTTTGTTTTATTTTTGACAGAAACAGCTAAATTAAACACACCAGTGCTCTGAAATATATTGGTTTGGATTGGTTTTTTTTTAACAAAAAACATTTAAACTTGTTTTGGAGAAGTGTTAGTTATTAGCCATTTTACTTTTTGTAGGAGTTCTCTGGAATCTGTCCTCCTGTGATGCACTGAAAATGCCAATCATCCAGGATGCCCTTGCAGTGTTGACCAATGCAGTGATCATCCCTCACTCTGGATGGGAAAACTCTCCACTCCAGGATGATCACAAAATACAGCTCCATTCATCACAGGTGCTGCGCAATGCCACTGGGTGCCTAAGGTGGGTACTTCAAAACCTTTGCTTTACCTTAATCATCTTGCTTTTGTTTGAATTGGTATTCCTCATTCTTAGTCATCTTTAAACTAAATAATTGGTTTGTCCATCAAGAAAGATGATGACTTTCAGTGATGTAAACCTAAAGTTGGAAATTTATTAGAATACAAGCTTCAGGTCATTAAAAAGCAATCTTTAGAAGGGCTGTTGGGGGTTTTCTGTTTTTCTTTTCTTAGCTGTTTTCATCCAAGCTTGTATATTACATACATTTTCTCTCTTGTAGATTTGTCTTGTTTCCCCATTTGCTAAAATAAAGTCGGTACGTTCTCACTATTACATCAAATTTAATCAGTACAAAAAATAATTAAGATATTCACAAAAAGTAACGCGTCTTGAAGGTCCCAGATGCCCTTGTTGGAGTTGTGATAAATATATAAGTAGATTTTTTTATGCTCTGGGAGGATGAGAAATTCAATAAGAGACCAATCAATTTAACCAATCAATTTTTCAACCAAAATACTTAGATAAATCCTTAACAAATATGATAGCTATTTATGTTTGTGTTTTATGCCAAACTTGGATATGCAGTGCAAAGGTGCATTTATATAAATGTGTGCAATTGATCTGTCCATTCCTAAAAGTCACTGTAGATGTGAGAATGAAAGTAGAATGACTAAGGAGAGTTTCAGTTTTGACAAAATCTTACTAAAGGATGGAGTCATAGCAATTTCTGAATTCCAGTGCATATCATTTTCGTGAAATGTTTTAAGATAATAGGCAGGTTCTTTTTAAGTGTAGATTTTCTTTCTCCAGGTATATTGGAGAAAATAATCTGTCCCAGAGATATGAAAATAGATTAGTTAATATTTTTACATACATCACAGAAAATAACATAGTGAATAGTAAGTGTCAGTAAGGCAATCTATGTTGTATGCTGCATCCAAAGCAGATATACATTAAAGAGCTAAATTAAAAAGAAAAGTGATAGGAGGCAAAGTAAAGTAGCAATATTTTTATGTATCTGTCCCTTTTGTCTTTGTGCTCTTTCATCAAATGAAATGTCTCCCTTTCCAAAGTTATATTTGAAAAGTTTAAGGGAAAAAGCAATAAATATTATTGACAGTTTATATGCAATCAGAAGAGAATGAAAGATAGAAGATAATAACTTCCATATTGCAAATGTGGAATTAAATGCAGTATTGCAGTATGGGACTTCAACCCAGGTGTGATTATGTGAATACCAGCTATGTTGGGGTATGTGACTGAAGCCAGGTGTTCGTACCTGAGTTGTTTTGACTTTTTTTGAAAAGAGTTTATGATATAATTGTGTTACATTGAATTTGAATCACTACCCAAAAAAGTTGCCATAATCTCTAGGAGGTGACAGAAGGTGTTACATGAAGACTTTTACATTAAAAGTCTCACATTTCCATTATTTAATGTGTCTCAGTTAAAGAGCTGCCTCTGAAAGAAACTTCTGGTACAAATTTGGGGCTTCACAGTGTCCTTTCTCTGAGTGAGCGTGTCTGGTGTTGCTCTCCCCTCACCATAAGCTCCATCTTCCTGTTAATTTTTCTCAACTGCTTCTCAGGGACCAATGCTCATCCCTGATCCTGCAAACTTCAGTTTTTCCTGCCTCTTAATTGATGGATTCATTGCACACTGGTCTTGAAATCTTTCTTCTTTCTTTTTTTTCCTTGTGAGTGTGTGTGCACGCCCATTTGCAAACTGATGTGAGCTTACTGTAGCCTGCACTCTGGGTCAGCCTGAGGACTGGGGTCACGTGAGAAGGGTACGTTGCCTGATGGAATACACACTGCTTTGCAGCAAGGCTTACTGCCAAGCGCTTGATGGGATGCTGTCACAGCAGAATGGCTTCTGGTCAGCTCGTGCAAAATAAGCTCATATCTGCCTGCAAAAGACTGTGCATATCATAGCTCCTGAATCCTTCCCAGGTAGCTGTAGCAGCAGCTCAAACTGCTGTCCTGAGCAGCTTGGTCTTCCTTCTAAGCCCTTCAGTCACAGTACAGCTTTTTAATATCTTTCTGATATCAACCCCTCACTATTTCCCAAATGCATCTTTCTATCCTCTCTAATCGCTTCAGATATTTTTTTGGCCTCCATCCATCTTCTTTAGATAGTTCCATCCCACTGAGTCTGTGTGGATGCTCTTTGGCAGAGCAAGAACATTTGGAGGGGGTTGAAACTTACTTCTACTTCACACCAGTGGTAACTTCTCTTGCTTACTTTTCCCCACTGTTGAAAATACCTTTCTCTATGCAAAATGTCAAATCTGAGATTGTCAAGAGAGAAAAGTGCAAGCTCACCCCTGAGAAGGTAACTGGTTTCTTCTGTTGAATTCATGTAATATACTGGGACTGTAGACTGGAGGAAACAGCAGGTGTCAGAATGAAAAGATTAGAAAATTATGTGAAGATGGCTGAGTCTTGCTCTGTTCAGGTGAAATACCCACCACCCTCAATAAACTGAACAGCTTTCACACTTTCCACTTGGGTCTAGTTACAAGACCTGTATTTCCTTTTCAAGATCTCAGTGGACAAGGGATGTAAATCAAGAAGATGTAATGTGGTTGCTGGCTGAGGTTGTGCTGTGCTTATCTGCTAAATAGCAAGTCCATTGTCATCTTCCATGGGAGAATTTCTTCTCAGACTCTGGTTTGATTGTCCTCTGCTGTTTTCTTTTTCTGTTTTTGCTAGAGCTCATTTTGAGGGGATGCAGTTAAAATTCACTTGCATCAGGATTACCAGTGACAGTGCTCAGTATCAGAGGAAGAGTAGTGGTGTTCAGGATACTTGACAAATTCTGAATATCTAATGTTGGCAGATTTTAGAGACTTCAGGTGTATTACATAGGTTTAATGCTAACAAACATGCCAGGAGGATTTGAGTTCAAAGGTTTTTTCAGTCTTCTGTGACTTTGGCTGTCTGGTGTATTCACTGCTGAAAACGTTCAGTAATATCTGAGAGCTGATGTAATATAATCCATCCCATATGCAATGCTAGTAAGTAGTTTACAATGACCATTATACAGGAATAGTCAGATCTTTGTTTTGTGTTTTTGTCACAACAGTCTATGAATTATTATTCTTTCTACTGATCTTTGTTTTCTCAGTTTCTTTATAAGAATTTCTTATGATTTTTCAATTAAAAAGTTGGTTGTTACCTACAATTTTTAGTACTCATGCTTACTCATTATCTTTCTTAACCACATTCTTATGTCTGTAATTCCAGTCACCCAGTAATGCAGCTGAAATCACATAAAAAGCAGCAGCAATATCAGACCTTCTTCTCCTGTTATTTTCTCTTTTCCTTAAAGATGTTATTTACAAACTGCACTTTGCATACTTTTCTGATTTGAAAAAAAGAAAGTATTTTAATACAATATTGTACAAATTAATTTTGAAACAAATTAAAAACTGGAACACTTTGAAATTGTTTAGATAATTCAGAGATCTAAATACAGCATTATGGCTATCACTTACAAATTTAATCTAAATATTCAGCTTTCATAAATTGCCAGACCTCAGTGTGACATCTTGGAGTAATCACCCAATTTAGTTGCCTCCCCACTGAGTTACCAGTACCCTATCTCATTAAACTCTGGTAAAGTTAGACTTCTTTTTTTCCTTTGTATTTTAGCTGTGACTCTTTTATTTGTGTTAGTGAAATACTGTATCTTTGATTTATAATTCCTGATTCACTTAAACAAGTTAGGGATAGTCAGGTGAAAACTGAATTTGTAACCCTAGTTGTTAATGGGAGGGAGTTTGCAATCCCCAATCTGAAATTTAAAAATCAACAGGAGAGACATTGAATAATGTTGTCTTAACCTGAAACGTCAAGGTTACTTATTACAAAAACTATAAATCCCTGTCGAGAGATTTATTTGAAAAAAATTGCAGACAAAAATAATTTCAAGAATTTTTGCCTCATGTACAATCTAGAACCTTGATTTTTCTATAAATTTAAAATGAATTTAAGTTAAATGAATACAATCTGAGGACTTTAAAGAATTTTCAGACTTTACTGGTTTAAAATTCTAATGTGGATTTAGACACAGAATTGTTAAGTTATTTTTCTTTCTTCCGTGTTCTATTTAGTCTTTAATTGTACTGAAAGTACAGGGGCAACTGTGAAAATCGAAGACGTGTTAAAATATTTTTTCTTTACCCCATTAGTCTATTAGAAATTGTATGAGAGTATCATTCAAGTAGTTATTTATTTAGAAAGCTCCATATCTTTCCAAGCTTCATACTTCATACTTTCTTACTTGTAAAACCTTTAACAAAATACCTTATTATTTTCAATTATTTTTCAACTGAATAAATATGTAACGGGCTCTCAAAGTAGAAGAGCAAAGGGGAAAAGTGCTTTTAAAACATGACTTGAATAACTGACTCAGTAGTATTTTCTGGATGTATCAACTTTTGGAAGGAACAGATTGCCTTGTTAAAATAATTTTTGTTAGCTGTGAAACCTGAATATGAAATGTTTTCAACTGGTTTGTGGGTGAGTGGTGTATCTCACAGAGATTTGCATCCAATGCATTTGTCTCACTGTCTTATATCTTCTTCAGTTCTCTTCTAAACATCCAAAGTCTGTTGACTCCTGTCCTTAGGAACTTCTGCACTCTGTTTTCTATAGAACATTCTGCTGCATACTGACAAAATATGACACGGGAACAGCATCAAATTAATGACTCAGACTGTATTATTTGTCATCTGTTCAGTTTCTAGAGAAATAGATATGTAGACACATGAATGTGAAACATGTTTGAGACTAAACTGATACATGTATGTATGTGCATAGGTGTGGGTGTCTTTGTGTTGTATACATTCAGATATAGAAAGGATGATTATGGAAGCCATGGTACCTTTCTGTCTTCACTGACTGCTGCAAGCTCTGAATATCTGCTGTTGAGTATAAATGCTGCTGGCTTCATACAGTAGGACCAGGACTGTTGTTGCTGATTTTTTGATTCTCCTCCTGTTAACAGGGCAGTCATATTTTGTCCATCTCTGTTGATGCTGTGGTGGATATAGAGATCTTGGACTTACTACCCCACCTCCCTTCTTTCCATGCTTTTCTAGAACCCTGGAGCTCTTCTCAGGCTCTGACCATGCAATTTTGTCCTCAGAAAGCCCACATTTTCTGTCAGAAAGAAACCTGTCAGAATGCAAAGTTGTGACAAAACTCAAATGAATTGTGTATTTCCACAGACAGCCTCCTTAAGGGAGGGACTGTTACTACAAGCAGTTCCCACAAGCCAAAATGGGAAAAAGCGCAGGAAATACAAAAGTTAGTCTGCAGGAAAATGTGTATTTCACCTTTTCAAGAATTTAGGTTCCAGCCTAGGAAAGAGTCACAAACCAATTGAGAGGTCACAGCAATTGCATCCCAGTTAAGCCTAAAGTTTTAAAGGTGAATTTCTGCAAGATATTAAAGAGATTGCTCCTTCCTGAATGCTGCAATTGTTCAGAAATATAGCTGAAATGAAAGTCTAATGTTAAGACTCAGGGGGAGAGAGAGATTTTAGTAGGAATAGATCAGTGTCCTCTGATTACTGCTATAATATTTTTATTCAGAAGATACTCAAGGGAAAAGTACCAACAGAATTAAATGTGTAGTTGTGTCAGATATTTAAGCACCCCACTTTTTCTTCGCAGTGTAGTTATTCCTAATTTGCATATTCATGAACTAATTTATAGGGTTTATACAAGGTCATACTGTATTAATTATAGCAGTGGCATTCAAATAGCACTCTGAAGTATAGTGCATTTAATGCTTCTTCAGCATTCCTGGTAAAAGCATTTTTTCAACATATCAAATTGATGCTTCAAATTCTATATAGCTCTGGAAGTTTATTCTGGGCCCAAGCTAATGAAAATCTTAAACAGAAATTTTGATTTTAAACTGATGTTATGGAATGCACTTTGTATTCTTTTTTGGTCTGAAAAATAATACAACTTAATTCCAGCCACTTCTTACTTTTCTGTACTTAAAAACATAGAAGCTTTGGTGGCATACCTCCGTCCTGCATCATTTTATCTGATAAAAGAGATGCTGGGCTGCTCTGCAAAAATCTGCCTTCAAACACGGAACAAACTCCCAGTGTATTGATTTTGCACAGAGTTAGCCAAAATGTGATCTGTCAACGTGCATCTTAAAAATACTATGTAAGTGGTTCCTGGGCAAACAAGGAAACTCACTCATGGGTCAGTGGTGCTTCACGTTTGGATACCAAATGGAAGTGCTGGACTTCTATGTTGAGAGTTGAGAAACTAGCTGAAATGTAATTCTTATTCTTCAACTGACATATTTTATTCTCTTTAACATGAATGTATGTGGATTATTTCAGGGAAGAAAGTCCACAGCTTAACTGGGTGTCATACAGTTAGAATAATTTACTTACTGCTATGGCAGGAGTGTGTTCTTCCTGTATTTAAATATTTGCTGTTTCTGGAAATTATAGACCTACATGTGAAGAGAATGAATATGCCTTTTGCATCTTATGATATTCTTAGGCTCAGCAACAGTGACAAAATTATAAAGTGTTGCTTCTAAGGCTGAATGGCTTATGATGTATCCTAGCCTTGAATGTGAGGGGTGTTGAATATCTCAAGTATATTTTGAAGGACTGACTGTTTTTCCAGATTTTGATGCTTTTAATTCCTTTCAGGTTGAATGCCTACTGTTAAGTGGTGCCTAATGTGAAAATTAAATGTCCACTCTTATTTGCATAGTTAGGTAGTGTTAATTTACTTTTCCTTCTGCCAGAGGTTTAAACCTTGTGGATGTGAATGCTTTGAAGAAAGTAAATAGTTTCTTTTGTGAAATGGCTTCAACTTTGTTGTTTAGGGTTTTTTGTCATTTCAAGACAATTTTTATTTATGCAGTAACAAGTGTTAGTTTGGCAGACACTGTAATAAAGTATGATTTGAGCCTTACTGTCCTGCTGGCTTGATTTTAGCTGGCTCTTAAGCACAGCTGACAATAACAGGTCTCCTTCTCACTGGCCAGCTGCAGAGCTGAGTATCACAGTGCCACAGATGTTTTCTTTTAGAGAAGAGCCCCCTAAGCCTGTGTGGTACCACGTATATTTTAGAGCTCATCCATGCAGTCACTGTGTGGGAAGATAAAGAGATGGAGCCAAGTTTTTCTTGGCTGTCTGGGCCCATTGAGAAGAATAACCGCAAGTGTCACTGGGAATCAAGGTGTATGCACCTCTGTTGTGGCTTTCCTGACCATCAAAAATCCTAAATAGTCCTTTTAGAATGGGTACTTTTTAAAACTCATATAGTCTGACTCCAGAGAAAATATTTGTCTCGGCATGAGAGAAAAACTGATTGTGACAATTCTGTGGCACCACTCATGGTCACGGTGATTGATGATAGAGGATGATGTTTTATTTACCCAAGAAAGATGAGAAACACAGTCATTCAGAGTCTGTATGCCCACTCAATTTCACCAGAGATAATAAAATAACACTCAGTAAGTTTGGGTTCTTTGGTCCTCATCCCGTGGTTTCTATATTGACTAGATTTTCTCTTCCTTAAACTATTTGCATTACTAGGCAAAATGAAAAAGGAACATGTGAAAACACATGGCTCTGAATAGTGAAGGAAAGCAAGGTGTACTTCTGCAACTTTCCCTCTTTGTCTCTTGATAAATGGCTTCAAATCTGGAGAAACTTTGCCTAGGAATGGGAGCATCATTTGGTGTCTGCTCAGTCTGAGGATTTGCAGTAGAGAGATGTATTTGAAGTACACTGAGCTTGCTTCAGCCTTCTGGATAAGCCAGCCAACATCACAGAGTAAACATTTTATCACCTCCTTTCAGAATGTTGTGGGCATGTGAACTGTTGGACTTCAGGCACAGGAGTAATTAATGCCTGCAACCCTAGTTGAGGCAGTGCTCAAATTTTTTTCATTAGAGAAGGCTTTGATGGCATTCCACATGTCTGCAAGTTGGTGAGCTGCTGAGAGCTGGTGAGAAATGCTCTCCAGCAGTAAGTGTAGCCCTGAAGCCCCAAGAGCTGCAGTCCCTACTAATCACATTCACAAACTTTGCAACTTTTTTCTGTTTGAGAAATATTTTCCCAAGAACTCTGCTGATGAAGTAAATAAATGAAAATACAGCTCCTAAGGGGCGTGATGAAACAGACTGCAGACTGCCAGGCCTGCTTAGTTTGCAGTCCACTCAGAATGTCTGAGCTGAGCACTGAAAAGCAGACGATTATTTCAGAATATCGTATTTTGTGAAACTTTGCCTAGTGAGTGTTGAGATTGTGTTCTTGTTATCATCACTGCAAATCTCCATAGAGGAGTTTTAGCACTTTGGAATATTTTTCATTGATCTCTTTTGATGAAGAGTCTGGTAAGAACACATTGAGAATTGGAGATGAAGACCACTACTTGCAATAAAATGGATTCCCCCCTTTCTGAGAGGATTAGTAAAGTGGACAGTTAATTGGAGGGTAAATTGATGCTTCTGTAAAGACAGAAGTAAAAAGCAAGTGATGTTTTTCACTAATTCACTTCTATTTCGTTGATTTTATCCAATTTGAATATTTCTGTGGTCATGATACAAACTAACACGCAAGTGAAGTGAGATGATTCAAAGCTTGGGCAAGGTGGTGCTGATTTCCAGCTACAGCTTAGTGAGACACACACAGCCTTGCACACACTGCCTCAGAAAGGCAACGGCAGCACCAAAGGAGAGGATTTTTGTGTGTTCTGCCAGCAAAATCTGTGCTAATTTCTGTCTGAAATGGAAAACAGGGTGGCACACTGCCCTCTTCAAAAATTAATTAGAGTTACTGGGGGGTTTGTATTTCAGGTGTTTCTTTCCTACTGTCTTCCCTAAATTAGCTTCATATACAGTATTTTCAATGTCTTTATTACTGGTGGGACAGTTTTCTTGGGAAAAGAATACATTCAGTAAAAAAAATTTAAGAATCCAGTATTTTAAATGCATAAGCATGTACTGTGCAAACATTTAACATCTGCCTGAAAGATGTCCTTTTACCAGAGCATATAATGACAAGGAGGAATGGTTTCAAACTGAAAGAGGGTAGGTTTAGATTATGTGTTAGATATAAATTCTTTACTGTGAGGGTGATAAGGCACTGGAACTGGTTGTCCAGAGCTGTGGATGCCCCATTACTGGAAGTGTTCAAGGCCAGGCCGGATGGGGCTTTGAGCAACCTGGGGTAGTGGAAAGTGTCCCTGCCCAGGGCAGGGCAGCTACAGCCAGATATTCTATAAGGCCCCTTCCAACCCAGACCATTTTATGGTTTTATAATAATATTTTTAGCTGGGATTGCACACTCTATGCAGAGACTTTCTGTGACAAAATACTTCTGAAGTATTTGTCCTAGTGTAGCTTTTTTACATTCACAGCTCATTTCTTTTTGTCAGGTAGTCGTTTATTACAGTTAGTTGGTTCCAGCTTCAGCGTTTCCTCTTGAAGGACAGTAGCATTATGAAACACCTCCTCTTCTCCCCCTGCTGTCATTCATCCATCTTTATATTGGATTTACTGTGTACAAAAGAATATTTGGGAAGTGTTTCAAAAAGATGGTCGTGAGATGGTCGTGATCTATATTGTGCCCACACAAATTTGAGTTTAGTGTTTTTTTTAATCCCCTAATGAAGTAAAAATACCCGCTAGAAAGGATAATAAAAATAGTTATTTACAAAAAACTTACTTAATTCTCTGTATTTGCTTCATATAATTGATTTGTGCTAAGGAAGTTTTTTAGTCGACTAGTCAAATTGATTGACTTCATTTGATTTTGATACCTGCTGTGTTTGCTTGCCAGACTTCATGTTAAGAAGGAGTGTCTTCTAATCAATGCAAATATGAGTGAATGCACAGTGTTGTTTGCACTCATGGTGGTTACTGAGGCGTTAGAGTCAGCTGCCTGTGCTCGCAGTCTGATTGCACAGGTGAGCACTTGCAGTCAGGAGGAGAGAGACAGCTCCTACAGCTGCCTGGCCTTGGGCACAGCTTATCACCTCAGAAGTATTTAAGTTTCATTAACCCACAGAAATAAGAACAATCTCATTTTTAGTTAACAAATACAGTGGGAGGCCATCCTTTTTATTATAGCCCATGTGATAAAGGCAGCAGAGCAGAGAGTAGTGTTTCATGTTTGCATTCACCAACAGCGTGACCAAAACCAAACATCTGTGAGTTAGTGTGAATATTTGCTGTGCACAACAGAAGGATCGGCTGGGACACATTTCAGAGAAGAACCAACCGAGACAAGTTCAAGAAGGAGGGTGTAGCTTTGTTAATTTAACATCAAGGATAGTGATGTAACTAGGTTGGTATCTTCTGTGCTGGATATCAATCTGCGTTGGAAACAGCGTAGTCCTCCTTAGCCCACTCTTAAATGGAACCGTGTCACCCTTCCCTGTCACTAGGTTGCAGAGGTTACTGAGGACACCTGGTCCACATACCAGGGATAGGATCCACCAGCAAAATCAGCAGGAGTGGTGGTGCCACTGGAATCACCAGCACTGAAACAGGGAAGAGGAAAATTCACATGAATGATACCATTTTCAGAACTGAAATTTCATACAGAAATAATGTGGGAGTTCTTTATTGTTTTTACAAGAACAGTGTGTTTGCTTTTTTTGTTTCCTTTACCTTTTAGAGAATTGGTAGTTTTGTTTTTGCCTCCACCTAGGTTATAGAAGTGTCGGCTATAAGAGTCCTTGGGCACTGAATTACTCAAAAGATTTCCAAGATTTTTTTTATTATTATTCTGTTTGGGCTTTAGTCAAAAAACTGGAGTACATAAATAGGCAGTGTTTCCACCCTGAAGGATTTCAGGAAAACAAATTGTCTTCCTTTGATTATAAAAGCAATTTATGGCTTGTTTTAGGTGTCTTATTTAACTAGACACCTGAATGAGGTACTGATTGTTTAGAGGCATGCTAGTGCCGTATGTAT
The DNA here is from genome assembly GCF_015832195.1 of Motacilla alba alba. NCBI lineage: Eukaryota > Metazoa > Chordata > Aves > Passeriformes > Motacillidae > Motacilla > Motacilla alba. The sequence continues at coordinate 79,898,727 of NC_052017.1, forward strand.
GTCACGTTTGTGTATACAAAGATGATCTGTAAATAATCAGTTTGTTTTACAGTGTTTCCCCTGAATATGTAGGTACTTTAAGCACTTTGCTAGTATTATTATCTGTAATGAAAATGCATAATTACTTGCTAATAAAACAGGAAGACGTGTATCTCTAGAGGGGATTGTATGTATTTATATATTTTTCTTTTTTATACTCTTTGGTCTGAATAATGGGGTTGGTAGAATTTGTTTTAAGGCAGTGGGAAGTGATTTTATTAGCACAAATATTTTATTTGAGAATCATGGCTCCACATATCATTGAAACACCACAGAAAGCATTAACTGATTAATTATCCCCCATAATTCTCCAACATATCTCTGTCTAGATTATAATGCTTACAGTGTCGCTTCTGCTGGGGTTACATTTTGCCTGACCTTATGGCAGACATGCAGTGTAATTACTAAATAGGGGCTAATTTATGTAAACAAATGTTAGTTTTTCATAGCATGAGCCCTATCATTATGTTTTATTGCTAGTGGATGGGTTATGTAGTCAGCCATTCTTCAACGGTTTGGGTAGACCATTATAGTAAATTATCTTTATACTATAAGCTAAAAAGATTAGAGTTTACCAAGGGAAAGTAGTATAATCCTTAGATACTATTTCTGTTTCCTCCCCTATAAATATGTGAGAGCTTCAACTGATCATACTTCAGCAAAAGTATATATATTGTATTTTGTATGAGGGTATTTCAGGTATTTTCCATTTAGTAGAGTTTGGGGGATTCTAATGCAAACCCCAGCTTGTATCAGATGAAAAAAAAAATGCAGGAACTGGAGTTTATTTAATACTGTGGTAACTGTCATGTACTGACCTTCATCTGTCAAAAACTTCTGAGGTAGCTGCCATACAGTAAAAGTAATTGATTTCCATTGTTCCTTATAATCTAAATTAACCTGATAGCCCCCATTCTTGAATCAAGTGCAGGACTGTGTTAGGAGGATAACAGTGAAAGTACCCATCCGTTTTCTTCTTGGTTTCAAATAGTACTAATAATAACATTTCATTCTTTCTTTCCTTACTTCCTATTCTTAGATAAGGAAAGAAAGGAGATTGATCATGTTTACAGTGACATCTGAATATCTGGAGTTTTCACTGCTGCAGACATGCAGCAGTATTGGGAATGGGTCTCTTGGCAGGCATCTCAGCTTATTCATGCCTTTCCTGTTTAATCATTTCACATTTACTCCTCTCTGCTGGAGGTCTGTCCTTGTTCTCTTCATTCTTTCAAGTTCATGCATTCAGTAAGAAACAAATTATTAATCTATTCTATCAATAATAAATATTTGTTCACATTTAGAATCTGCAATGAGAAACAGGATGGTTTCCAGCAGATGCCATTTGGGAGTTTGCTCTGCTCTTTTCATAGTTAGTGTGAAATGAAGTTAGAGGCCTCAGCACAGCCCCTGCTACTGTCTCACCTGAAGCAGCACTGCTGCTGCAGTCCTTGGTACCCAGGCAGGGAATAGGAATGATGTTGGCATTGCAAGTGGAAGGTAACTTGCAGCGCTGCAAGGAGGTTTAAAACCATCAGCACATTCAGCCGGCAGTACAGACTGTTTCATCTCATATCAACCTCCTGTGGTCATTTACTATACATTTAGGTTGTTATTCTCAACTTTAGTGACATTCTTCCAAGTTCAAGTTTGGTTGTTAAACATACCTGCCTTGGTATTTGATCATTCCTCCTGACCGCAGCATCAAGGTATCCATGGCAGTCACACACTCAGTGGATTTTGAATCCTTTGTGAATCCATTTCAGAAGAGAAAGGGTGTGCACAAATTAAAAAAAAGCAAGCAAAACAAAAAAGCAAAACCAAAAAAACCCAAACCAGCCAAACCACCAAACAAAAAGTAATCAGCTTGCTGGGAACTTTGGAGCAAATCATGCTGCTATACAGGAAGACTGGAAATTATAGCAGAACCACTCACTTGGGTAAACAGAAGGTGTCCTGAAGCACGAGAAGATACCAGAATGCAAACCAGAGCAACAAATGCAGCTTTTCATATTCCTTTAAAGGAATATGAAAAGCTGCATTTGGAGATAAAATGAGGAAGATCAAAGACCAGTGGGAGGTAACTTGGGAAATAAAGGGTCACAGCAGGGGATTTTACAAGCACATGTATCCTAAAAGGAGAAAGAAGTTGAGAAAATATAAGTCCATTAATGCATGGGGAAGACAAATTAGTGATGGATAAAAGGGAAAAGACTGAATAACTCAACACCTGTTGTGCCACAGTTTTATCAGGCAAATCCTGCTCCTGGACTCCTGGACATTTTAGTATTTTTTAAGAAGAGCATGAAGAAGCAGGCATGGGCATCAGCAGGATAAGGGCTATTTGGAGAATATATACATATATATGTATATGTATATATATATTTATGTATGTATTTGGATCCATGACACTGGATGGAATTTACCCAAGGGTACTGCAAAACAAGCTGATTGGTGCAGTTGTGGTATCTTGAGGAGGTGACTGAGAACTAGAACAAGGCTAAAAATCAATCTGGCTTTGAGGAGAACAGAAATAGTCTGAGGATCACCTTTATCTCAAACCTCAGAAAAAAATGGACTATGACTTTTTAGAATCCATTTCAAAGCATATGATGGAGGAACAGTCAGCATGGATTTACCACTTGCAAATCATGTTTAGTGAGCATGATTGTCTTGTGCAATAAAGTGTTTGCTCACATGGATGAAAGGAAAGCAGTGATGGAATATACTATTCCTTTATTGTTTTATTAGCACAGGATGTAAATCCTGACTAAAGCAGTACATTTTTGAAAAGGAACTGGGGTTTATAGAGGACACCAATCCAAATATGAGCCAGCAATATGTTGTCTTCCTGTATATGGCAGACTGGGATACATCTGTGACCAGCACCTGCATGGAAGATTATCTCCCTTTTCTTGGTACTGCTGTGGACACCTGGACAACACTGTTTCCATCTTTGGGCCTACTCCATTCAAAAAGAATTCTCAGAATCTGGAGAGGGTGCAGGGTAGAGGTCACAACTTTCAGCTTGGGAAGTTCAGATTGGACATTGCACTTTAACAGGTAGACAGTGCAACGCTGGAACAGAGAGGTGGTGGAATGTCCATCCTTTGATCACTTCAAGGCTCTCCAACAAAACCGCTGACCTTATCTGCTCTTGATAATCCTTCCATAGGCAGCAGGCTGGACTCTGATGGCTTCCCAATGGTTCTTCCAACCAGCAATTCTAAGATTACATGAGTGACTGGAGTTTCAAGTCAAGCCCTTGAAAAACTGGGAATACAGAATGTGCAAGGTGTAAGACAAAATCTGGAACAAAACAAAATTCCCTTTCCTCCTTTCTCGTGTCAGGGCCATTATTCATCTTCCCTTGCATTGATCATGGAGCACTTGCTGACAGAGGTGAGCAGGCTAATGGAAAACAAGCCCAAGAAACCCTTCTAACTGAAACTGTCATTCACATCAAATAAAGCCGTTGTGTGTGGTGGATTCCTACACACACAGTGAGTCCTGCAGGGGCGAAAAGTGACGGCGTAGACAACATATCACAACCATTCTGTAGAAGGGGTTGAATGAAGGATGCAGAGGCCAACTTAATTTAGGTATTATGTGAATTTTCAGTGCTTGACTTTCTAACTGTACTGTTCTGTAAAGCATGTTACAATGATGAGCTGATTAGCAGTTGCAAGTATGATTACTTTCAAATGTCAGCCAGACAGCTCGAGAAACATTTGTATTTGAAAATCTTTTTTCAGTTATGTCACATAGGTCACATAGGCTAATAAGTGTTAATTTGGGTTCTCTTAATAAATAAGCAGATAAGTGGTATTTTGATGTTACTTTAAATTGATATATGCAGTTACAATATTGGACATTTTTAATTAATGTTAATTTAAATAGACACTTTCAGAATTGCAGTTGCAAGCTGCTTTTCATATTCTTTACATCAAGATGAAATTGAAGAGAAAAAGTATTGACCATTACATTCACAGTGTCTTGCCATTTGTAAGTCTCCAAATTCAGTTAAATCCCCTTGAAATCGCAAGCAAACTGTAAAATTCTATGCAAAATATTAATACTACAGTTTTTGAAGAACTGGACATAGAGGAAACACAGTAGATTTTTTTGTTAATCACTTTATCTAACTCATACAATTTCAGGACGTTTAAGTCTTTTTTTTCAATCTCATTGATATTTCCATGTTTTTCTGGAGTTCTCTGAACTAGTATACTGAAGTATTTCCAGAACACTCTGCTGTTTGTTCAGAGTGACTTCACCATTGGTCTAAATAAAGAAAGATGGTTGCACTTAATCTTTAAAGTAAACTTTGAGGGTTTATGCTTGTTACTGCTATTCCTTCTGGTGTTACAGTAGTGATCAATTTCTCAGGCATTGCTACTTTTTTTGGCTGTCATGTTTTGTTCAGTTAACAGGGCAGATTTGTAAATCAAGTTTACAGCCTAGCAGACTGCCTGAATCTTCTGAGGCAGGTTATAGTGCCAGTTTTCAAGTGGACTTTGGGTTATAAATGTGTAAATTGAACACCTAGGTGACATAACTTTTATTTGGGGAAAGAAGGCATGAGGCATATTGATAGTCATGACATGATTCCTGTAAGAGGCTATAACAGATAGCAAAGGCAGGTGTATGAGGTTTTGCTGCCTGAATTAGGAATGTTTAACAGCTCAATTTAATTATGCATGTATTGAGAAAATACCTCATGGTGTGGATTGAATTTCAGGCATTCACGAAAATCATGTGAGTGGCTTTGGCTGCAACCATCACAGCCAGTAGCACTAGCACTGCCTGGCACACGTAGTATTTGGAGAAGCCCAGGAAATCCCCAAAAATGTGAGAAAACACTAAAGTTGTGTTTTCCATCTGCCAGAGTGCTGCTTTCCATGGAGATTCTCAAGAGAATAGATGATATGAATGACGATGGTGTTGTGTGGCTTAATACCACGATGCTGAAGGCAACATTTTAGGTAAAATGGTGAGGCAAGAGTGAAGATATATTTGGTGAGAAGCAAGCAGATTAAGCAGATAAAATTGAAGCTGGGTATGGATTACTACTTGTCTGTTGTAAGCAAGAATTTTATCTCAGGGACTTCACTATACTGTGGAATAGCATAAAGAACTGCAGAATAGTTGTTTCTCAGTAATTGTCCCAGTGAATATTCTCAGGGTAGACCCTGTGTCTCCAGAGGAAGTCAGTGCCAGATAAATACTGCATATGAAATACAGATAACTTTTCCAAAGCTTCCTCAAGTGGAGGAGTTCATACAGGGTCTGTATGTTCCTGAGTGTTCGGTGCCACCCATTGGGTGTTTCTGGAGTGCAGGTGTGCAGTTCTTCCTCTCCTCTAAACCCTGGTGTGCTTTTATACAGCCAAGAAGTTCCCAGAGCTGTGATCAGAGACACACTTAGCAGCTGCCAGAGCCCAAGGATACAGGGGAGTGGTGCTTGTGCCCAGCAAAGCCCAATCACTGTCTGATTCTGATTTCAGTAGGGAAGAGAGGGTAAGCCCCAGCTGAGGCCCTTCCAATGCCTCTGCCTCACATGGTGGATAAGCAGTTGGCTGGATCGACACAGACAGAGAGTTGTGGCCAGTGGCTCTGTCTTTAGGGGGAGACTGGTGATAAGTGGTGCTCCTCAAGGCTCTGTCTTGAGGCCAGTGCTCTTCAATATCAGTGATGAAGTGCACCTTCAGTGAATTTGCAGATGACATGAAGCTGAGCAGTGCAGTTGACACAACAGAAGGAAGGGGTCTCATTCAGGAGAACCCGGACAAACTTGAGAATTGGGCCCATGAGTACCTTATGAAGTTCAACAAGTCAAATTGCAAGGTGCCACACCTGGGTCAGGGCAATCACAGAGGTGAGTGCAGACCAGGAGAAGCCACTGAGAGCAGCCCTGCCAAGAAACACTTGGGAGTTCTGGTGGATGAAAGGCTGGACATGAGCCAAGAGTGTGTGTTTACAGCCCAGGGGTATCCTGGGCTGCATCCAAAGCAGTGTAGTCAGGAGGTCAAGGGAGGTGGCTTTCCTCCACTACTCTACTCTCCTGAAAGAGCAGCTGGAGCGCTGCATCCGGCTCTGAGACCCCCAAAATCAGAAGGTCATGGACTTGTTGGAGCAAGTCCAGAAGAGGAACATGGAGACAATCTGCTCTGGGCAGAAAGATAACTCAAGGACAAGGAACTGGAACATTGCAATACTAGTTCATACACTTACTATCTTGATGGAATGTCATTTTACCAGAGCCACCTGCTAAGAAAGGAAGAAAGAATGCTCTCATATTTGATACTGACAAATTTATTTCAGCAAGGTTTTGGCAATGGAAATCTTCTTGGAGCTGGGAAATAAGTGCTAAGCTTCCTAAAGTTCTATTAAATAATTTGCAATCTTTATACCTAATACAGGAAATTTTACTGTAATTCAGGGAATTGTGTTTGCACTGTTTCAGAGGAGCTATGTTTTCGAGTAACTGACAATTAACTGAGAATGGTAAAATAATAATTACAAAATTAGAATGAGTGTTTATTCATAAAAGAACAGGAACCTTTATAAGCTGTAATTATCTTTTTGCTAATTTGGTCTGACTGGCAAACGAATCATACAGAGGATGATTCTTTTCCCGCACATAGCACCACTGCAGTCAGAGCACTGTTAGAGGTGAGGTTTGTTGTAAAAGCAGCTCACATGGCAGCAAGTACTGATGATGCTGAGTATGTCTTGCTCAGGGAATTCTTACTGTCAACTGAAAAGTAAAAACAGCTGCAGAAATTCCTCAGTGTAGGAATAATTAACCAGAGACCGAGGCTGAAGTTTGTCACAGCACGAGTAACTTTGTACTTGAAACCAGCTCTCAACTTCTTCTGATTATTCAGTTTGCATAAATTTTTCCCCCACTATTTTTTTATTGTTGGTGGATTGTGGGTTTCTACAACACAATACATTCTGTCTCTTGGCCCAAGAAACATGTATCTATTTACATGTCCTCTTATGTAAGGCGAAACTTGATGGAAATAGGATGCACAAAGGTGTAACCTGAGAGAAAGAGGACAATGATTCTGCAGAAAACTTTACTCAATCAGATACACACAGCTCCTGCAAACTGTATTTTTGGGGGAGAGGAAGGGTTGAGGGTGAGGTGTCCTCTTCTCTCACAGCATACAAGTGTTGTGGTGCAATTTATGGGAAGAATCAGGATGAGGCAAATACAGTAATGTGTTAAATGCATATCTGTGCAGATGGGAGGGGGAAATATCTGAAGCATAATAGTGTATTTCATGGCCAAGCAAATAACAAAGTAGAGAGTCTGCTCCACATGCAAGATTTTCGCGAGCATCTTAAGGCATCAGTGCAAAGTTTGAGTTTGGCATTTAGTTTAGCAGGAATGAGCAAATTGATTCAAAGAGTATTTGTTAAAATGAAAAAGAAAAAATTAAATCTCTGACAATAAGCAATATCTGCTTCCTGAGCAGTTCCTGTGACATACAACAGAGCTAGGCATCAAAACAGGGCAGAGTAGGGTAAGAAGTTTTTTCTGGCAGAAGATCCAGGTTGTCAGATGCCATCCCTGGGGTATCAGCTAAAGGGATAGAGAGCATCGACAGTAACCCTCATAGCAGAGTTTGTTCATTATTCTGTATGGCACAGACTAGGTGGGGGTAAGTAGAGTTGTGGTAGAGTGATCCCCTTCTTTTGTACAGGTTGACCCTGAGATTAGCTCAGTTGGTTAGAGCATGGTGCTAAGCAGCAGTGATGCACAGGGACTCATTAGGCTGAAGGGCATGCTAGAGGGTCAGTTCTTTCACCATCCCTCAGTGTGCACATAAAGCTGTTTGGAGATGGGATGATGTGACATATTTTGAGGTAGGATGCTCCCTGGCAATTTCAGGTTAACTGTCATGAAAATAGGACATGAACGTACATATTTATTTCTTATGCTGAAGGCACATTTGGACAAAGCATAAGAATTGTAATTTATTATGCATCACATTATATGTTTTTTACAATTAGGCAATTTATGATAATAAGATTTTTTTACAGGTATTTAGCTCAAAAATTCATAACACCCTGAGATGCTATTACTGGGAAGCAGCATAGATACCTTGATGTCTTTAATGCAGTTAAAGCATAAAGAAAAGAAAATTGAGGGTAGAGATTGTTCTAGAAATAAGAAAATGCAATTTCACAGGAACAGTATCATTTAATTATGTGACTAGAAAGAAATAATATGAGCAAATAATAAATTAATTTTGAGATGCCTAACTGAAAATTTGGAAGAAGGAGCTGGTAACAGAGCATTTATGACAGGATTATGACAGTAAAAGAATTTACATACTGCAAACTAGTTTAGACAAAGAACAGGGAGAAATGGCAAATAAGCAGCATTTCTAAAGATTTTTAGTTTGCTAGGGAAGAAAGATGCCTCTCAGATTTGGAGAGAGACTCCAGCTGGAGAAATGTCTGTAGTAGTCAATTCACTGAGAACATGGGCAATCACACAGATGAAAAGCATGTCTTCTACTTAGCTGTGCTGTGCTCTTAATTTTTTTCAGAGCAGCATTTCATACTTCTGATACTCTAATAAGTGTTCTGCTTGGTGACTTCTTATCCTCTGTATTAAAATTTCTAAGTAGCTGATCAAAAAGGGATGAAGCTAATAATCTAATGAACTGATTGGTGTTGTAATTAATTGTGCTCATCTGATTAGTCAACAACCAAAGCTGATTTACCCTCCTTTCTTCTCAAGGCACTGCACTGATAATGGCTTTTCAGGACTGCAAAATAGATGCAGGAAGGCACTTGAAGCTCAGATGTGACAGGGAGATTGCTTTGTAGGTTAAGGGAATCATCTTACTTGAGCAATCACCATCCTATTTGTTTGTTCCTCCAGTTTGATAGGATTGCATATTGCTTGTGTTTTTTCTGGAACCTAATCTTTATTCATAGGATTTTTAGAGTAGTAACTTTGTTAAATATACCTATTTACACTGTTTCTGGTCTTATTTTTGCAATTATCTTTTCCACTGAGTTCTAAAACCAAAGCAAGAGAGCAGTATAACTTTCCAAATCTTTGATAAATAAGACCTGAGAACAACTGCATTCCTGATAATGCTTTTAAATGTTTCAAACTTAAGGGCAGAGGCAAACAGACTTACTGAGCTTAGGTGTCTACCAAAGTATATAAAAAGAATATGCAATATGTTGTAATACCTCACCCAAAACTTTTAGGTTTGGTTTAGTAACAACAGTGTGAACTTAAAAATCAGCATACCCAATGGAAAAGTGAAAATTAGCGCATAAAAAGGATAATCTTGTGTCAAAATGGAACCAATTCATCTCTAATGCCATTATTTATTCTTGTATTTATACAACAAGAAAGTCACATCTGAACTGTCATCTAGCCCAAGTAGAATACTTGTTTTAACAGAGTGAGAAACCAAATGTACCTGTCATGGTACCCCATCCCAGGGTTTAAAGCCGTTTTTCCTCATAGAGATGCTCTCCTGAGTTGCTGTGTCTGAAATAAGCTCTATTTACTTTTAATTTTTTTTTTCAAGATGTGGCTTTCATGTTTGCCTAAAAATGCATTCACATCCCTTTATCATCAAACTAGGAGAACTCATTTCAGCTTCCCATCCTTTCAAAGTGTCTGTTTATTTGGAAATGTAAAATTACTGGGTTTCTACCTGAATCACAGATTTACCTTCTTGCATCATGCTGTAGAAGGAGTTTGACAGTTGTGGCACTTAGCTTTTTACAACATGTGTTTGGGTGCTCTTAAACTGAATTTGTATGGCCAGTGGGTCTATGTGGCATATAGACTGTTTTCCATGTAGCAGGCATTCACTGGGTATTTAAATGGGCTGGTTTTTCTGGCAAGCTGCCTTCTTACTGTTCTGTTTGTTTGTATGAGCCACAAAGGAGACCAAGACAGGGACTTACAATTTACACATTAAAGCACTTTTTAATTCCATAGCTGTCAGTTAAGAGAATTTAGGGGCAGCAGGACTCACTGGAATGCAAGACACTCAAATGACTGAGAAAGTTTTAATGCAGAGGTACTGGGCTTCAAATCACTTCCTTTTTTGCTTCTGTGAGGTAGTGCAAGGACATTCTTTGCACAAAGACTTCTGAGTGTGCTGGAGACCCAATTCTAAGTGCCTTATTAGAATGGAGCAGAGGATGACTCCAGAGGGTACCAAATCTCTAGTACTGAGTTCATCATTACTTGAGAGAGGGGAGAAAGGATGCACAAATTAGTCCTTTAAGACCGCAAGACATTTAACAAATATACTTTAAGAAAGTATAACCCAAAGTCTGTTTTGCATAGGTTTTGCCCTTAGATTTTGGGGTTTTTTTTCTGATTACAGAAATTATACTTGTAAAACTTTTTCATAGATTTTGTTGTTGTAGTTGTTTAGAAGTTTCATTAAATAAGAAAACTGGTCTGCTAGAAAAAGCATCACGCTTATATGTGATGGTCTGGTCCTTTTCTATTACTATAGTCAAATATGCCTTCTGTAGGTGGAACGTGCCCACTAGTACTGACCAATTTCAGGTAAAACCTGGCAGCAGGTCAGGAATATATTTTGGCCCCATGTTGGATTCTGAAATTGCCCTTTTATCATGTCCAACTCAGGCATTGAAATATTTCTGAGTGTATAGAAAAGAGGCATGCCTGTATTCCTGAAAAGCACAAGAGCTACACTGGGATTAAGTCAAGGGGAAAGAGCTGTCAAAACTAAGACTTTTTGTTTTCATTTGTTAGTACTAGTTGTTCTTAAGATAAAAAAAAAGGTCAAACACATCAAAGGATAGCAAGAAATTTCATACACTCTGAGAAGTTGGCTAAATTCCTTTTGCAAGTTTCAGGTACAAATGAAAATCCTTTCCCCAGCTGTTGTGTATGTTACAATTTTGACTGAAGGAGAGTCATTTTTCTTTACAGCTAAAATTATATTAGAGAAATAACATTCAAACAATTTTATAAAGAGATCTCAGCAGCGTAAGGCATGCTGGTACACTCAGAATAATATTTTAGACACAGTAAATTACTGCCTTTTACAGATAGTATATTTCTTTGATGTTTACTCCAAACTCTAAAGCATTTTGTCTGCTTCTTTTCAATTGTTCTTAAGAATGCAGTTATAATACCAGGTTTTTCCTGAGACTATAGCCTACAAAAATAAAAAGAGAGATATTTTTATTCTTGTGGAAGTATTTTTGCTAGGGCAGCTCATGCAAATCAAAGGCTTTCCCAAGGTTCTAAACAGGACAAATAAATAGAGGCTTCATCTTTTAGTGCAGAAGGAAAGTTGACATAGAAATGATGCACAAATAATCTGAATTACAATACTTCAGAGACTGCTTGAGTGGTTAATATAGAGAAAGGCAATTAAGATCAAAACAGACCAATATATAAACATTTGAAGAAAATAACCTGGTAAACAATAGGTAGAATGAGGTTAATTGAAAACTGTTTATGTCTGATCAGTTTTGTTCTGAATAAGATAACAAGCTGAAGAGAAAAATAAAAATGGACTACTTTCCAATGCTGAAGCATCTGACACAGCAATTTTGAGTTCTCACAGTGATCAGAATAGGTAGCCAGGGAAGAAATGTGGAATGAGACAAGTAGTACTTCCTCAGGGCATGCTCCCACTGGCCACGTAGTCTCACTGAGTGCTGCTGGGGGGCGTGATAGCTGCAGTTGGCAGCTTCAGTGCCATCCTTCTCCACGAATTTGTCCTGTTGCTCTTCAGTCCATGCAGGGAGTAAGAGCTGCAGAGTCCTCTGGACAGCGGTTCTGTAGGACAGAAGTGCCTGAGCTAATGCTGGTATTTAATGCTGGATCATCAAAAGGTGATGCTGTTGTATTTACATTCTTGCAGTCTTCAACACATCTAGAGCTCCATTTAGCAACATGACAATTGTAAATGGAGATGAGTGTCTTGACGCTGACATATTTAAACTATTCCCATTTTGACCTTCAGAATCTGTACCACAGCAGGTCTTCCCAAGGGCAGTAAGTGACTCAATATTTAAGCTCTTTCTGAATGAACAGGTAGTGTATTAAAAGCTGTATAAACAGATGAGCATTAATGAGTGCAGTGATTTTTATGAAACCTAATACTACATGTCAGAGAAATTAAATATCAAAACAGAAATTTGATGCAGGTAGGATTTTTTTAATACCATAATTTAAAAGATTCCCTTAATACACTGTCTAATTCTGTGTATTGTAGTTAAATAGAATTGCACATCAAATGAAAACACAGCAGAAGAGGAGAGGGGTAGTTAGAATTCTTTTTTCTTTCAGATGAAGCTATGGTTGATTATAGCATGAAATTTTACCAGAATTGTTCATGCCAGAAAATTCAGGGTGGTTTTGGGTTTGTTTTACAGAGGCAGTTTCTTTTAAGATGTTTATTGCAGTTCATGTGTTGCCCCATTGTGTATCATTCAAAACTATCAAAATAGCAAAACATTGTGTTAGGAGTCAACTGCTTCACAGATCACACAGAGCAGTCTTTAAAAACAATGCATTTAGCCTTAGGATTGGACATGCAGAAGCACAGCAGTAAAATGTACCTGTTGAGTGCTTGACTTGGTAGGCTAATTGCTCTGATGCTTTGAAAACAACAGGTACCATTGAATAATCAAAGCTAAATAACATGGTCATAGCATTTGATAGAAAGGTTAATAACCAAGACTGTATCCACATTAGACTGTCAGATGTTTGTCTAATTGCAAAGTATTCTTTTAAAGTGAAAGTGATACCTAAGAGAGAAAGATCTCATTTAGGCCAAGTTCCTTGTTGATATAGAATGGTCTTCTTTAACTAAGTTGAGCTATTCTAATTATTGCAAGACAAGTTTTCCCCAAAACTTATGTTATACTTAATCCACATTCAGGATTGCCAAATTCTGACAGCCAGCTTATAGATAAAGAAAGCTGTAAGTGGTGCTAAGAACACTTACGAAGAAGAAATCTTCCTGATTTTGGTGATACTGCACTGAACTGTCATTCAAATCAGGAAAAGTTAAAGGGAAATCTGTGGCAGTGACTGAAAAATCTATTTTAATTTATTTTTACTTCCAGACTATAAGCTGATTTTATAGTCACTGAAAACCTAACACTTAGAAGCTCTAATAATGAAGAATGAACCATCTTGTGTTTTCTTAGGTTTTGTCTCACTGGTTTGTTTAAATTTCTATTTTGTCTGAGAAATAGCTAGTATTATCAGCTAGTGTAGTTTCCAGCAATAAGAGATGATTTTTAAAAGTCTTACTGTACAAATGATAAAAAAATCAGAATTTGTCTAAAAGTTACAGTAGTAACCAGAACTACTATGGCTAACCTATCTATTCTGTGTCCAAAGGCTGCACTGAGTACTTACAGATAAGCCAATGTGACTCCAGGTCTACTTCACTGTAAAAAGGCCCTCAAATTTTATGGTTGCACAGGGTCTGCTGACAACGCTGGGCACACTTGATGGATACATGCATGGTGTTAATTGCTTCATTTTGCAGTCTGTGTCATTGTATTAAACCCTTGCAGCAAAGAGCCTGAATGCTGACAGAAACAGCTGGGAGTGTACAGAAAAAGCTCTTAGGAGATCCTGTGTTACATGGCAGGCCAGCTCAGAGGATCATCACCACAGCACCCTCTGATGGGACTGGAGATGCCAGCTTGCCCACGAGACAAGGCTTGGTCCCTGAAGGAGAAATGCTCAGTCAATTAGACAGAAATAGAAGCAGACAGCATATAAAATAACACATCTAGAGGAGGCCAGTTTCAGGGTGGGGTTTTGTTTGTTTGGGTTTTTAATTTAAAGAAAATTATTTTGTGTGGCAGTTGTAACTCAGTTACTCAGTATTCTGAGGGCTTTTCCCTTGCTAGGTATCCTCAGGCAAACATAATTGCAGTTGCTGTAATATTAATGGGGTTGGTGTAGTTCTGGATTTATGTAAACCTTTCCCCCTTGCTGTGAAAAATCTTTTTTTGGTGTCCTTATAACATGTAGAAAGATGAAAAAGATTAAGACTTTTATGATTAGTCCCTCTTACACAAAACTTCTTGGAATAATTATATACTTGGAAGCACCCTGAAGTTTCATGCTGAAGATAACTTGTGCTTTCCAGCTAATTTAGGATAGTATACTTCCTGTGTCTGTCCTCTCTTATTCAGTCCATGACAAAAACATTACATATACTAGATATTAAACATAATTTCTCTTTTTATCATGGGGCTTTGAGGAATACCTGTCTCAATTTCACCTTTGCTAAGTGCAGATTATTTGTTTTCAACCATTATCTGGCATGACTGCAATGAAATCTGTGATCTGAAGACTGGTAGCTGCTACAGGGAAGGTCCTACTACTTGGCATGACCTGAGCATGCTTAGGGAAGACAGGTGCAGATGCTTTAATTCTGTCTTTGAGATGGATAAAACTGCCCTGGGAGTAGTGTAAACAGCTTGCTAGATATTCCCATATCCAGAGGTCATGTCTCAGCACACTGGCTTGCCTTCTGGATGATCTTTCTGTAGAAATCCATGTCCCTCCCCTGTGTAAGGCAGATGATTTTAGTTATCCTAGAATCATAAGGACATTACTCTGAACCTCCCACAGTTTGTATGAATATATGGAAAATTATTCTGAAGCTGAAAGAAATTGCTTGTCACCACCCATCTTCCCCTACCTCAAAGTCTGACAATGGCATTGAATAACTAATGCAAGTGCCAGGGTTGACAAGAGTCAGGTGTGTTCTGCACAGTGCTCAGTGCTTTATACCACACCCTTCATATCCCGAGAGCCTTGGACTGACATGCCCTAGGTGTGGAGGATCATGCCTGCTGATAGTTTTCAGGCAATGATACGATAGTTGGCACCTTTTCCCATGAAACTGAAGGTGGATTTTTTTAGTTCCCTTCCCGTTCCTAGGTAATTAGCAAAGTCAATCTGCCATTTGTTCAGAAAATCAGTTTGATGAGCCATGGGTCTGAGCCCTTGCTGTGACTATCGGTTCTCAGTCTTCCTCTTGTGAGAAAAAGCTATTAGCTGGGTTTTAGAGGTCTATCTGGAACCTTCTGAATAAACGGAGAGTTATTCTTCAGCCCTCTGGTATTCCTGTGTGACTGGATTCTGTTTGAAATTCATTTTACTGGTTTATGGCAGGCTGAAGGACTCCTTGCCCTGTTAGATTCAAAATGACAGCCCATGGCTCACATATACCATGAGTAGAGTTTACACAAAGAATCAAAGTATACAGGGTGATCAAGCTGGGCTGCATTTAGAACAGAGAAGTATTTTTTCTCTGAAAACTTGTGCATCATATCTCCACATCCTGTAAGACATGAGAAAACACGGTTTCACCTGTTTGAAAAATGACACTGGAAAAATATGCACTGACTTAGTGGGACGACTTACCAGCAGTAGATACTACTTATGTTCCAATTTAACATCTGTACAGTGACCTGTAAATTCACAAATGACAAATCATGTCTTATTCCCTGTCACACTGACAGCTACAGCATGTCCAAGTTAAAAATGAGAAATAAAATTAAAACGACAGCGTGTTTTCTTTGACTGCTCATTTAATCTGCAACTTGTTTCTCTTTTGCAGAACTGCATAGCCTGAACATGGTGGTATTAGAGACCCTCTGTGAATGATCTCAGTTAACAGTGATTACTTCAGTAGAGGTGACATGAGACTAGCTAGATATTGGGATGTATTTCTTTTGAAATAACCAACTGATTATTTCTTCCAAAATACTGATGTAAGGTTTGGATTTGTGTTGTTTTTTAGCTGTTTCCTGTGTAAATAAATGCACCATATCTCAGTGAGGGCTGTAGTAGCTATGAGTCAGTGCAGAAAGTAAACAGTGACTTCTGTAAGAAAAGGAAAGGCAGTCATGGGAGTTCAGAATATCCATCTCTTGATTACAGGAACAACTGGAGCATAATGGGGAAGGGTGATAAATAGAAGAACCCAACTCGACAGCTCCTCCATACAGAGCCAGGAAATGCATTGTCTGTGCGAGATGTGCCCCTGGTGTGTCTGTATTGCTTTGTGCAAAGGCTTCATATTCTTTGTTTGCTGGAAATGAATGAGGCAGATAGCTCGCAGCTCAGGGACTATAAGGTTGTCTACACTGCTGTCTTGGTGAGGAGGAGTTACTGGTGAACTTGGAGAGGAACTGAGAGGCTGACAGTCTCTGCAGGCTCGGAACAGTCAAGGTGACGTGCAGTAGGCTGTGAGAGAGAGAAGGAAAAATCACCTCAATTACAAGATCAGGGAGACTGTATCTCCCTCTTTCTAGTGGTGTCTAAATCAGTCTATTTTGAAAGCTTGCACTCAGTATATAAAGAACCCTGGACACATCATTCTAGTACAGACTTGAAGATCTATCTCTATTTAAAAGGATTCAGGAATATTTCAGCTTTTTTTTCGTAGTGGTGCAAAGAAAGGCACAAAGCTGTGCTGATAACTCTTCCTCAGCATCCTCCTATTATAATTTGTGCAGTTGCTCTTGTAGGGCTGGATACAACTTTCATAAAATGGTTTAGGTTGGAAGGCATCTTAAAGACTATTGAATTTTAAGACCTTACCATGGACAGCAACATCTTCCACTAGACCAGATTGCTCAAAGCCCCATCCAGCCTGACCTTGAACACTATCAGGGAATTGGACATCCACAACTTCTTTGGGTAACCTGCACCAGTGGCTCAATGCCCTCTCTTCATCTATATTTATCTACCTACCACTGTCTTTATCTGCCTAGAGGGTAAGACAATGAAATTTCAGAAAGTCAAATAATCCTTCTTGTCCTCACTATATACCCCACAGTGCACTTTTTCAGTCCATGATTCTGCTTTTCCTACATTCTGCCCTTTCAGAATATCAGTGGAGCTCTTGCTTTTAAAAGAGGGTGGTCTGCTTTACTGTACATGGAGTCCCCAGCCCTGCAAATATAGGGCATAGGCACTGTCTGGGGAAAACCATGCTCTGTATTTTTACCTTCTTATTTCTGCCACACAAAGGTAAGTCAGAAGATTCCATCACTTCTAAGGGAGAGAGTTTTTCCAATTGATGTTGTCCAGACCCTACTTCCTAGATTACAGAAGAAAGTTTCCCCATGAACTGGGGGAAAACCCCTCACCTGCTGATCTTATAGCAGCAGAGAGATAAAGGAAAGAGGCATTGGAGTTCAGGGACCAGAGGAGTCAGACAACACAAAACTTGCAAGCTGTTATGAAAGGTAGGCTTCTGATGTGTAATGGCAAAAAAATGAGGGGTTTCAAGGAGAGTGAATTTGTTTGCTAGAGAGATACAAGAATTCATTCCAGAGCTCCAGGGCTATATATTTTCTGTCAAGCTGTCTGCTGAGGTGAAGGGAACAGTACTGAATTAATTGGGCCAGTTTGTGTGTGGGAGAGCACTAATTAGTACTGTGTGGGGATGCAAGTATAGATGGCAAATCATATATGTTTAGGGGGCAGAGTCAGTTAGGATCCTGCATTGGAACTGGGGGATTGTCCAGTTAGAAGACTCTTCATTGCTTTGGGGAAATGAAAATGGGTTTTTTTCAGGTTTTTTTCAGATAATAAGGAGCAGAACAGGATGAAGTAGATAGAGTAGAAAAAGAATTGAAAGGAAACTTAGCCCTAAGTCCTCTCATCTTCCTCCATCTGAAATTCTTTCCCCCTTCCCAGGATTCCTGTGCTTTTTCCACCTTTAGTGCAAATGTCATTGAAAATGGCATAAAAAATAGAAAGTGCCTTGCCTTTGTCCCAAACTCAAGGGCCAATGTCCTCACTTCCATTTCCTCACATTAGCATTAACTACATAGGTCTGGTGTGTGTGCTTTTTATGTTCTTTCTATCTGTAAACTTTAATAGTCTGGAGAGAAGAGCTGCAGACAAGCCACATCAGCAAAGGGTTATCTTCCCCTACTGAAGGAGACTCTGAAGAGTTTTACCCCGTTCTTGAGATTGCTAATTCACCCATTTCCAACTCAAACCTGCTATGCAAATTTGCATGCAGTTTTTCTCTGGGAGACTTGATGTTAGCAAATATAGGTTCTGTTTGTAATTGTTCATTCGTACATATTTGTTTCTTTGTGTATCACTGCTTTGAACTTTATGACACAATATGTTATGCAATGAATTTTGTTTTAATTGGATTTGTATAAATGTATTCAGAAGGCCATGTGTCCCCATCCAAGGAACGCAAGAATTACAATATTATTATAATAATCTAAGGCCTTAAGTTTTGTAATATAAAATAAACTATGTAAAGAGAAGATTGATGCATTAATGTTCTCTCAAAATGAGGGAGAAAAGGAAACAGTCATGTAAAATGAGAAGCAAGCAACAGCAGGTGTTTTATATTATGCTCTGATAATATTTTTCTGTCAGGTTAAGAACCCTAACTACTGGGCTCTTCAATTCCTAGGAGATGTATTTGGCAAAACCTCTAGACTTGTAAAGTCCTGATTTATATGTACATATGCATATTTTAAAAAGAAAGGGAGGGAGGGAGGGAGGGAAGGAAGGAAGGAAGGAAGGAAGGAAGGAAGGAAGGAAGGAAGGAAGGAAGGAAGGAAGGAAGGAAGGAAGGAAGGAAGGAAGGAAGGAAGGAAGGAAGGAAGGAAGGAAGGAAAGGAGGGAGGGAGGGAGGGAGGGAGGGAAGGAAGGAAGGAAGGAAGGAAGGAAGGAAGGAAGGAAAAGGAAGGAAAAGGAAGGAAAAGGAAGGAAAAGGAAAAAAATAAATGATCAGCCCTTCTCCAAATTTTAGTGGGCCATGAGTCTCCCCATGCAGGTGGGCGCATGCTGCTTGGCCGCTCAGCCCCATCCTGTGGAGGGCCTGATGTCTTCCATTTGTTCCCCTCTGCGTTACATTTCCTGAGCTCATTCGCAGCTGTCTCCATTATTCACAGCTCTGAACTGATGAGAGGAAGAAAGAAAATGTGTTTTATCTGTACGTGAACTGTGAGAAGGTTTCAGGTGGGCAGGGAGCCGTGGAGATAGTGACCCTTGCTGTTGCCTTGCAGGAATGTCAGCTCTGCTGGAGAGGAGGCCCGCAGAAGAATGAGGGAGTGTGATGGCCTGACAGATGCATTGCTGTACGTGATCCAGTCTGCTCTGGGGAGCAGTGAAATTGATAGTAAGGTTTGTCGTCTTTGTCTTTTCAGCAGCAAATACAGGTACTCAGGGTACATGGGGACTATAAAGAGACAACTTTTTCATTATATTCTTTTTTTAATGCATTGTGAGGAATGTCTTAGCAAAGCATAATTGAGTCCGTATTTTCCTTTTTTTTTTTTTTCCTGCTGAGCTGTTTATTTTCATGTGCTAAGCATTGTATTTGTGCCTGTGTAGTGTGCACAGGTAAGCATGTCATCCTCTCTATTGAATTATTGAAGTAGAAGGTAGGATACTGGTTTGAGAAGAGCAAATATATCATATTCCATGTAAAGGTCCTTACATTGCTCTGCCAGTTTTACCTTAAAATTGATTTTTAGTACCCAGTATGAGAGCTAATGAGAGTGAGGTAGGCTTAGAAGGCAAACAAGCAAAAAAGAATTGGGCAATTAATAGGCAGTTTTGCAGTAAAACCAACATTATTTCTTCTTTGAAGAGGATCAATGAATGTTTTCAATAACAACTGTGTTGAGATGCCTCATTATGTCAACTTTACTTCTCTTAAAATGCTAGGATATGAACAAGCTTCTCCAGAGGTGAAAGGCACTCCCTAATTAAAAAGACTCCAAGCATTTACAAATTGAAGATTTGTAATGCATTAAAGTGTTCCAGAGAAGAAGAAAAAGGCCAGTTTCTTTTGCTTTCAGTATATGGTGCTAAATTAATTACAGTTGCTGCTCTAGGACAACCTTGGTCCATTTGCAAACCCCTAAGAACTGCAGGAGAGAAGCCTTTTATGCAGCAAGGTTTTAAAGCCCACTGGGCTTGTATTTCCAAATAATACTTCACAGAGTTGTCTGTGGAACCCCATGGGTTTATAGATTTGAGAGAAATAATCTCCAGGAGTCTCTGGCTACCATCTGAATCAAATAGGGGAAATTTGCCTGTGAATTCAGGGGACAGAGAGAGGAATTAAGAGAGGTTCATAGCATGAAGTGCTGGGCTAACATCATGGCTTTTGTTTTTTTAAGAAAAAACAAAAAACTCTCAAAACACTCAAAAAATCTCACAACCCATTACCCTGTAATCAATTTTCCATTAATATAAGTTTAGTAGAGAGATGCTTGAAGGACACCAACCCACAAGGCAGGCACAACAACTGGCAGCAGATTTTGGGGCAAACTTGGCTGTTGCTAGCCCCCACTACCCCACCCAGACGCTTCCTGCAGAGCAGCCCCCAAACATAGGAGTGTTTTTAACTTCATTAGCTTCAGAGTAGCTTAAAAGTAGCTAGAGTAGAAAAACTAGTGAACTTGTGCTTAGCCCCTTTATGATGAAACGGAAAACAGAATAAGGAACTCAAGGATCCTTGAAATTCGAGGAGGAGTGAAGTCTGTCCAGCTGTGTGGTTCGAACCAGCTTTCTTGGCTTTTAGGAGCTCACCTTAATAGAGAAGTTGTTGATTGAATTTAAGCTTTGGCAGTTTGCTTATCAGTTTTTAGTTTAAGGTAACATTGTCCTCGTGATGGCTCAGCTTGTGTTTTCCACAAAATGAGAATTTTAAATGAAAAAAACTATGATTTATTAAAAAGAAAATTAAAGTTTAGTATTCTAATCAACAGATGCAAACCTTCAACTTCAGCATACTATAGCAAAAGAGAATAAAATTCATGTTAAAAAAAACCAAAGAGGTAGCAAACTTTAAAAAATAATTATGGTCACTGTGATGTTTGCAAAGCTTTCAGCTATGAAAGGTGCACTATGAACACTTTCTAGACACACATACACACTCATACATATTTCTACATGTGTTTATATATTTGGCAGAAATTTCTAATCAGTACAAATGTATTGCAAAATTGTGACATTTCATCTGTGTTAAAAAACAGATCTATAAATATTCCTGTATAGATGAATCTGAATTCGATGTCGCCTCTGGAGCTTTGTGTCATTACAGAAAACGTGCTGAGTTCATACCTGGCAGAAGCTCATGCCATACATGAAAGGAAACAAAGCCCCATCTGTTTGCCTCACTGGTGAATTTGGCAGAATATGGTAGAGCTGAAAGCCTCAGAGTCATTCCGTTCTGGGTTAATGGAGCAAAAGAGCTGGGATGTAGTGGCTATTGCTTTTTATCTCCATAGAGCATTAGAAACAGTTGAAATAAATATAAATAGATAGAGAATGGCTTTTTTAACCATGCTTTCTTTGTGTGCAGAAAATTAAGCTCATATCCTCCTTATTAGGGATAATCAAACCAAATTGAACCAACTAAATGAGTAGGTTTCACGTCTAAACTGAACTTCTTTTAGACTTGGAGAAATTAGGTTGAATTACAAGTGAATTTTCCTCCACCGGGTCTCATCCATTTATGGATTCCTGCTTACATCTTCTACAGAAGGCACAACCTATTAGGGGGATAAATGGATGAAAGGGAAAGGCTGCACACAAAGTATCTGTCTGCAGCCTGGCTAGAAGCAGTAAAAGCAGCAAGACAGATTTCTAGTCCTACTTCTGGGAAACATCATCTGTTCATGCTACAAGTACCTGTGAAATGGAACTCAGACCCAATTTTATGGCAATTTACATAGAATTTTTGCCAGAAGAAAAGGTTATTTCTGGTTTTAAAAGGACAAAACCCAGGATTTATTGCTACTTTCTGTTTGTAGCATTTTCTATTCACTGAGGTAGGAGTTTCTGACATTCAGAGTGTTCAGGTTCTCTTGATCACTTTTTACCTTGACATCTGTTTCACATGGGGCTCCAGTGTGAAATTCAGAACAACAATAAAAAATCTCCCAGAAAAGTATTGTCCAGATTACTGATTTGTTACCATAAAAATTTCTGAATCTCTTAACCTGTGATTAACTGGGGAGCACTTAGAAATGTGCACATAAGAATTGTGCTGGGAAAATGCATGTGCAAAGATAGATGAAATTCCTTCTGCTTCATATTCAGAGTAAGCAAGGGGAGGATTTTAATCTTTTTCTGGTTTTGTTTTCTGTATTTTTCTTTTTGTCATACTTTTCAGACCGTTGAAAACTGTGTGTGCATTTTGAGGAACCTCTCATACAGGCTAGCTGCAGAAACATCTCAGGGACAGCAGATGGGAACAGATGAACTTGATGGATTACTCTGTGGTGATGCCAATGGAAAAGATGCAGAGAGTTCAGGGTGCTGGGGGAAGAAGAAGAAGAAAAAGAAATCACAAGATCAGGTAATGAAAGTTATTTGCAGCTGTGCTGTGAGTAGTTGAAGTGCCCATCATTTAAAATATAAATAATGAATGCACTGTATTAGAAATTAAATGTGTGACGCATAATATACAAAAGTGTTGTCCTTGTTAATTAGCTGAGAGCTTAAAGTAGAATATAGCTCTGGAGTAATAAAATATGTTTGCTTGAGAAATTGTGCATTATGTGGTGCACCTGGAAACTGTAGTCATGGGTACACTGTGAATGCCATAAATATTGTAAAATGCTCTTTGAAAGGAAGCCATTTCTAATGAAAAGTGTAATCTGCATATACTTTACGCTGTACTTCCACAGAGCCACGTGTGTGTAGACAGGCTTTAATGCAAACGAACATCAGGCTTGTATATATATACTCACTTGCTTCAAAGTTCGTCTTGTACCATCTCTCTACACATTGAGAGAAAACTGTACAGGACTGAATCAAGTTATACAAGTGAATGTTATACAAGCTTTCATATTTTTGATATATTTTATGTTGTTATCAAAGAAAAATTAAAAAGCTAAGCCTTGATTGCTTCCTCAAGTTATTTGAGAAGTTATCATTTTGGGTGGGTTGATTTTTAAAGTGTAATTTTCTCCTTTTTTATCCCATTAAGAACTTATAATTTGGGGGAATACTGACAGTTGTATTGCAGAGAAAGGCACTGTTGTATTTGTACACACAGCAAATAGCAATAAGAATGGCTACTGATTTATGGGCTTTTTCAGGCAGCCTGTGCTGGCAGTAGTAAGTTTTCCACCTCTTCCTACACTTACTCACTTTTTTTTTGCATTGTAGCTTATTTCTGTTTCAGATTGCTCAAAGAAAATATTTATTTGAGTAAGCAATTAAGGGCACAGGGTAATAAATTATGTCAGCCAGTACTGAAAATATTCCTGAGTTCCTAAAGCCAAATTGTGTTGATGTGGAAAGGTTCTAGCAACATTACTAAGCTAAAACTTGGATACTGAAAAATGCAGCACTCATTACTAGTAAGACTTTTATTTCACCTACTCTTGTGGTTAAACACCCTATCATCAGATAACTTGAATTTATTATGGCCTTTTGTTGGGATTCCTGTGTTAGGCTACAGTGAGATTAGAAGTGTTGAAGTAAACTAATTTTACCCCATGAAGTAGTCATCATCCCTGTTACTGAATTAACAGTTCTCACACACTGTGCTTGCAGTTATTCAAAGTGCAGGAGCAGAAAATAGCATGTCTGGGTATGAATGCGTCACACTGCAACTTGGCTTGCTCTGTTTACTAACACATGCACACACACTCACTATCTAAAGGCTTCCTCTTCTATTTCTTCTGTGACTTTTGGATCTCACAGTCATACTTTTAACTCTGTACTGTTGACTCTTTCAGTACTTCCATAGGGCCTCTCTGTACTGTAATGGTTCCCTTAAAAACATCTTTTTGCTCCTCCAGGCCAAAGAGCTGAGCTCTTTTGGCCGATTACCTTTACAATGTGCATGCTTTTGCCTGCTATTAGATATTTTTGTCTGTTTCTATGAGTGCTCATTATCAGCATGTTGCATGGTAAAGATCTCCTCAGACCTGTTAGTGTTGGCTTCATGGAAGAGTTTCATATAATTTTTAAAGTCTAAAGAACAATAAAACAACACACATAGTTTCAGGTTTATGATCACAAGGATTTTCTGTGGCAAGGACATAAATTTACTCTTTCCAGAACTGATTCTGTTGTGCAATAGGACTGCTTTGTATTACAAGTATTAGAAACATTTTTCTAATGGTGTTTTCTTCTTTCATCTAATTTCCTTTAAATCCAGACATCCTACTTTACCTTGCCATGTTAAAGGTCTCACATGTGGATATTATTCAGTTCAGGAATTTTAAGGGGGCCTTGTGAGCCTTCTGCAGGTTATTTTCACCCCATAATCCTAACTGTTGTTGAGCACTCCAAATGATTTGAAGTACATTATCAAGTTAATATATTATCAAGTTAACTAGAGTGCCACTAAAAACAATAGCAGCAAGATCACTGTGCCAGAAGAGCTCTCCCAACTCACCCTCAGAAATGGAAAAGAAAAGCAATATTTTTCATGTAACCACATTTATATTAATAGCATAAAATAACTCAAACTGTGATAAGGGTAAATTTAACCTTTTTGTCCATTTATTTTGCAAAAATAAGTACAGAAGTATGTTCAGAGGTACTTGTCCATTGTGGACACAATAGCCCAATTGTGTGAAAAGACTTGTTCTTTCTGCTTCTTTGTCTTTGTGGTTCCTTTAATACTTGAGAGTTTTATCTTTTCAGGTAAAGCCCAGGGCACAGGCACATCTCTGTCAGTTGTGACACCTCAATACAGGGGAGTGAGTAGTATCCAGTCTATGGTTGCTACATTTTATGTCCCCAGAAGATATGTGTTCAGGGTATAGGTTTTTTTTCCATTTTTTGGCAGCCCATGGGATTTTTGAAAAACAAAATTGCTGTTTCAGTCCTTCTCAGAATATAAGATGTACAAAACTGTGTGGAGGAAAATAGTTCAGATTTTAGTGAATGCAGTTTTGAAATTTTCCTATTACACTATTGCTGTAACTTAGTTTCTTCATTTTTATGTGTATTTTCTTGAACTCCATTTGTGCATTTATGAGGTAGTCTTTAATTTTTTGGATAAAAGTGTAGTAAAAAAAATAGTAGCAAAACTATTGTAGTTGCAAAAGAAAAACAGATGTATCATTTTAGACAAAGAATGTGGATGAAGATGCAGTTTTCTGTACTTTAAAAAAATCTCTCACAGAGCAGGGGAGTTTGTTTCTTAAGCCATAAAACAGGAGAAGCTTGATATTAAAGTCACTTTCTCATGGGTTTTCTCTATAATGAAAGTAAAAGTTAATTTCTTTGTTTTATGATTTAGGGAGCAAGTATCCCAGTTTTTCTGAGTCATGTTTCAGGCGTAGTCACATGTAAATTATTTGAAGGAAAGAACAGAATTGAGTTGTAGTATAAAATGGGGCTTCTTTCAAAGGCCTTTCAAGAACAAACTGGAATTTATTTTTTTATTAATGACATCAGTCATCTATCAGTTATCTATAATGGCAACTTCTGCTACATCTCAGAATCAAGTAAGAGTTGTGTCTTTGTTCAGATCATAGGTCTAATGACACCTTTCAAATTACTTTACTTAAGGAATTCCCTTAGGATCACAGGAAACAAGTGTTCTCCACATTTCAGAATAAAGGTGGGTGGTGTTAAAAGAGTCCACAGTCGTTTTACGAGAGCTGAGAGAGCTTCCTGAGGCATCTGCTTTTTTGCACAAATTAAATATTAGGAGAGCCCCAAACCTTCTGAAGGTTTGTAATAAAATCTAGGTCTAGCACTAGTTTTATCTATGGAAACACAGAAAGCAAAACTTCTGTTAAGGCCTCAGAAAAAATAAGTGAAACTCACTTGGCCTCTGTCTCAAACCTCTAGCACTGTATTTCTCTGCTGTTTTGTTAGTTTTTCTCTGCTCTTACCTGTGATCAGCCGGTATGAACCCTCACCCCGATAAGCTCTCCAGCCTCAGACCCCTTCATCTCTGACTAGGACCTTGCAGACATCAACCTCTCTGCCTTGTATTGTGCTACTCTTCAGATGGAAGCTGATTCTTCCACTGCTGAAAATGCTGTTCATGC
The DNA here is from genome assembly GCF_015832195.1 of Motacilla alba alba. Classification (NCBI taxonomy): domain Eukaryota; kingdom Metazoa; phylum Chordata; class Aves; order Passeriformes; family Motacillidae; genus Motacilla; species Motacilla alba. The sequence continues at coordinate 79,924,811 of NC_052017.1, forward strand.
TGCTGGCACGCTCACTGCTGCCAACAGGTTTATTCTTTGAGCTGTATGAGAAATGAGGGTTATGACAAAAAGCAGTTAGGGCAAATCAGGTGTATGGTCCAACTTCAGTAAAAAAAATGCCAGGGAGTTGTCATTAATCCTTATTTCTTTTTTGTTGCACAGCCCGTTATGTATACATGTGGCGCAATTTCATTTCTTTTCCTTCCTTCTCTAAGAGAAACAGGTTGACTTCTTGGCTTCATGTTTATCTCAAGTTCCCCATCTGTGATCATTCTTGTCAAACCAGAATCTAGCCCAAAGTCTGTTTTCGATTAGAAGTGACACTTCTGAAATGAGCCTGACCTTCTTTTTCACCTTCTGTCAGGACCTTTAAGCTATAACAGCAATGTTTCAAGTTATATATCATTAAGAATTGACTGGCACACCTCTTTAGCATGCTTGCTAAATGGCCTATAAATTCTTCTCTCTATGGGAAATAGAAGGTTTAAGGCAATAGTATTTCAAAAAGCATAAAAAATAAACCTGCCAGGTAGTCTTTTCATGTGGTGAGACCAGTGTTTTACCAAGTATGCTTCATGCTCTACCGAGCTAATAAGCCCAGAAACAGAGAAATGGTGACCGGTCCTGAGTTTAACCAATAACGTGATCTGTGATTAGGGATGAAAAGCTGTGTTGCCAACACATTCTTGCTCAGAAGGAGTATTATTTCCAGCTGCTGCTTCCTCATCTTGCACAAGGTGGTTATGTCAAATGTTGACTAGCAAGAATCAACTGTCTTGAGCAATTCCTTACAGAGCATTTTGGAAACCATTTCTGCTTTCTTGCTTACCTACACAGCATTTTCCCAGATACTCTGTGAGCCTCTCAGTGTCATGTATGGCCAGTTTGTTTTCAAAGTCACAACTGCAGGGTTATTAAATATAATTTGTATTTGTCAGTTTGTGGAACATACTGCAAAGCCAATTAGCCTCAGCTTTCTGTGGAGAGGAGAAGGGCATGTAGCTTTAACTCCATCCCCCTTCATTTGGGAAGGGTCTATTTTTAAGCAAAGAGAAAATGTACAAACGGAATAATTTTTTTTAGCTAATATTAAGCATAATATTAAAAAGCTGAATAGAGGCATTGACAATTATTTTAAAAGTGTAATGTACAATGTAAAGTACAGTTTAGATTTATTAATATCTGAGATTAATTATAATGATTCAATACATTGAAATGTTTTGAAAGCATTTCAAACACCTTTCCTATAATTGTAAATGTTGTTGCATCAAACTGGGAAAGATACCTTTATTTATGCAATGATCTTTGCTCTCTCCCACCATGCTCCTGTAGTCTCTATGTCAGTTAACACCTGCATTTACATTCATTACCTTTATTTAGGCCTGGATATCTAAACTGAAGTTTGACTTGATGTAAACAGTGGTATTCCTGCCTGCTTAGTGTCAGCTGCACAGATTCTGAAATCAAGCTCTCTGACTTGGTTGTATTTTTGTTGCTGAATTTCTAATTTCTGCTCTTTTTTCAGAATTGGCCAATTCACCTCTTGGACAAAGCTGTCCAAAAGGGGTTATTGGACTGACCTGTCTAGGGAGAGCTGGGAGAGACTGTCACAGCCACTAAGACATGCAGGATGAGCTATCAGTGTCTTTTTAGGGGGCCTGTTAATTTAAGAGTCTTTGTCATTTCGGAAATGGTTCTAGTAAGCACTGTGTAATTGCTCCTATGAATTTTGTCACTGCTGCCTCAAGGAGCATGGCTACACTGTTATACTATCCCAAAGTCTGGGATCATTGGAGAGAGTCTAGATGGTTTTAGACATTGCTGGGGTTTGTTTTATTTTTTCCCTAGATTTTTTTTTAGTAGTGGTATTTTGTACAGTCTGGGGTAAAGGAAGTATTCATATGTCATAGATTGAAATCAAACTGGTTTTTTTGTCATCATAGGAAAACCTATGGTCGTGTGATACCTATTTAAAAGCAAACCCCACCAATTTGAGGTTGTTAGTACAAACCCTAAAATCTGCAGAGTATACTTCTCTTGCTGAGCTGAAGCCTTCCCAGGTATTTAGTACAATTGCACTATAAATATGGATTTACTTTCATTAAAATGAGAAAGGTGGTGGTAGATAATCTATTGTGCAGCACAGGAAAGCATCTCAATGAGTGATCTTTTTCTCCTCTCAAAGTTCCTTACAATTATGACAATTTGGAAATTTTATTGGAGTACTCTTACTATCAAAAAGTCTGTTGTTCTTAAAAGATCTTGGTATTTGGCTTTTTATTTTTCTAGACTTTCATCCTTTTCTTGCGCCAGTCTCAGGAAATGAGAGATTTGTATCTCACCCACATAACAAGCAGTTTGTCAGCTTCAACCACAATATATGTGGGTAATTTCAGCTCAAGGAGGGAAGCCTGGAAGGAATATTTGTTTATGACTTTTTTTTTTCTCCTTAGTATAAGCTAGGAAGAGTAATTGCATGTTGTCTTCTTTTTCAGAGACTCCTACTGCAGTCTCAGTCTATTTCAAATAGACCTTCCTGATCATTCCTGATGGGCAGCAACAGTACAGTAACTCTTCCAGTAATTTACAGGGTAGAGATGTTTACTGGGTGAGGGTGCTGCCTCAGCTCATTAATATTTAGCAATGCAAACTGCAAAGCAACTTCTGCCATGCCTTAACCACTATTTTAGATATGGACTCTAATACCACTCTGGGAAAAGTTGGGGTTTTTTTGCTCAGGCGATTGATGTTTATGAAATACGAAATAAATGAATGAAGATCAGACAAGTCTCCTTTGCAACAGCCTCTTTGCTTACCCGTGTCAGTTCTACATGCCCTGCAGCAGTTGCGCTGCACAGCTTCAGGCACTGGTCTCAGCCACACAGAAGACACCAGAAGCCACTAAGCCTGACAGTGAAGAGGCTGCCACAGACACAGCAGGTGTTGTGGTTTAACCCCAGTCAGCAGCCAAACCCACACAGCCCTCACCCAGTGGAGCGGGGGAGAAGAAGAGGGAAAGTGAGAAGGTGGGTGGGTTGAAGTAAAAGCAGTTTAATGGGGAAAGCAAAAGCCCCCCATGAAAGCAAAGCAAAGGAAGGAATTCATTCACCACTTCCCATGGGCAGGCATGAACACTTCCCATCTTCAGCCATCCCGAGGAAAGCAGGGCTCCATAATGTGTAAGAGTGATTTGGATAAATAAACCCATCTCTCCAAATGTCCTCCCTTCCTTCTTCTCCCCATAGCTTTATATTCTGAGCATGACACCATGTGGTATGGAATGTCCCCTTGGTCAGCTGGAGTCAGCTGTCCTGACTGTTCCCTCCCAGCTCTGTGCAGCCCCATTCTCCTCACTGGTGGGATGGGATGAGGAGCAGAAAAGGCTGTGTCAGTGTTACTCAGCTGTGACTAAAACATCCCTGGGTTATCAGCACTGTTTCCAGCAGAAATTGAAAACATGGCCCCATACCAACTACTGTGAAGGTAATTACCCCAGCCAAAACCAGCACAGTGTGGTGAACAGTGACACCCCCCCCGTGCAGCCACTCAGCTGCTCTGGGCACACACACCACATGTGAAGAGCACTGCAGGATATTTTCCAGGGTGACTGAATTTCCTGTGCTTTCACTGCACATGCATGTGTGGTACCAAAGATTTTCATCATTATTACACAGACTCTAAGGCATCACAGCATCTTGGGAAAAAGGTCTTCCCTCACAGTTGGTGATAAATTAATGCAATCATGCTGAAAGTGAGTTGCAAGAAGGGCAGGGAAATGCAGTAATTTGTCTCCTTTTTTTTTTTTTTTTTGTTAATGTTTTCTCATTACTGGGCAGAATGGCAAAACAACATTAAATATTAACTTATCTGCTAGATCATTTCTAGTCCTTTAAATGTACCAGCACAGCATGAACATGTATATGGAGCTCCACTTATATCAGCTGATTTTCAGTAGTCCTTGGGATCATACGAGTGTAAATAGTTGAGCATAAAAAAAAAAATCATACCCCCACATAGCCATATACCCCCTCATATGGGTAGATCAGATACATTTGATGCATTTCATGTGCTTTGTCCTTGAAATAATACACCCTGTACAAACACTCCTTAGGTGCATAATGCATAATACGTGCAGGTTGGAATGAGACAAGTGTAGACTTGAGCTGGTGCCCTTGGACATCACAAGTCATTCATTAGTGGACTTACTAAGGTGCAAAACCTAAACCTGGTGTGAAGTCAGATTTGACCTGTAAGATATGTCTCTCATTTGCTTCCAAAAAAATCTGACAGTGTGAATGATTGAATTCTGAGAGTTAAAATAAGAAGCAGGCTTTAATGTATTTTTTATGAGCTGAAAAGAACTCATTTCTAGCAAGGCTGGTGATTTATAAGGAAGAAAAAGAAGAATTTAGTCACATGCACTGAAAACAATCTATTGGTTTAAATGCAGAAATGCATTAAAAATTTCTAAGACACAGCCCCATAACAGTGTCATTTGAAGGCATTGTTTCTCCAGAAGGCATTTGTCCTCTACTTTCAAAACCACCACTGGGCATTGCTATGCCAGTTCTTTTAAACTATGATAACATTTCTCCAGTGTAGTGAGTTTCACATCTGAGCTGCTTTCTGGTAACTGCTCATGTGTATGAAATGGTTCCTCTAGCTTTCCACTTTGGTGTTTGTTCTGATTTAATTTAGAAAAGAATAGTGGGTTTCATTCCTAAAGGTATTAATCACGCAAAACCTTGTTGAAATTGGGTTAGTTGTTAATAGGCAAGACTTGATTGATTGTCCCTTAAAATATATATTTTATTTTTAAAGTTAGTGTAAATAAAATTATGGTTGATACTTTCTGAAAACAAGAGGTTCTAGGTCTTTCCCAGTGCAAGTATTACTGTACAGTCTTAACTAGCTAAATTAACTGTTGCAGATTTAAACCAGGAGTTAATTTGACTTATGCTATCAGTTTAGTAGATGTTTAATGTTATGGTACAGATTTTTTGTTTATATAAGTAACCTCTTACCCAAGGTACTAAAAGGTTTACTTTTTATTCTGTTACACAATGTGGACATATCAGAAGTTTTAGAAAAGATATTTTATTAAAAAGTTAAGGCTTGTTCCTAACAGTTGCACTAGTGCCATGAATTGTTAAAGTCTCTTTATCTGTACAAAACAAAACAAGATATACAATAAATATATAAGTAGATTTCCATTTAAAATTTTATTGAAAGTGCATTCCACATTTTACTTTTGTTTAAAAGGCAAAAAGAAAGTCTGTGTATTTTCCTTTGAGATGTTTCATACATAGGTGCAAGTGTTGTGTGCTCCACTGGAGAGGACAATCCTTGTCCTCCTGGAATAAAGTATTTATTTCGGGTGAGAGTGGGTTTTTTTGCTATAACCTACCATTTGTGCAGGTTTAAATATTGCACATTTTGGATATCAGACTCAGGTTGTTTGTCATGGCAAAACTCTCTATGTGATGAGAGGAACAGCATGTTTTGTGAGGGATGATTCTACCAATTGCATTGGAGTCTCAGACCACACAGCTGGCTGGCTGATACCTCCTGCACTCTCATTGTGAGAAGCCAGAAGTTTTGTGATTGAGGAAGACTTGTCACACTTGTGCCTTTCATGGGACGGAGGGCTCATGGCATTGAATGATTTCATTTTCCATAGTAGCATTCTGTGTTGTTTTTCCTCTCATGGGAAGAGAGAGAATGTGGAGAACTGAGAAGGCTGTCAAAAGAAAATCTCTTCTCCCCATGCAAATTCTGGATTTGCCTCTCATTGGGCTTCTGTTCCCACACACAAAAAAATACATACAGTGAAAAGTGGTTTTGTTATGTCAGCTAGCTAAAACATCGGGATTTCTGCCAATCTTGTAGCTTGTCTATATGGAATGCTTAGTAGGAAATTTGGTTCCTCCATGAAGAATCACATGATGTGCAAAAATTGAGAACATCTGTTTATGGGCAGATGCCTTCACAGATGTTATAGTTTCAACTGAGGCAATTCTCAAATGTGTTTCACTGTTCCTTGCTGACAATCTGATTTGTGCTTTCCAACAGTGGGATGGCGTAGGACCTCTCCCAGACTGTGCAGAACCACCCAAAGGAATCCAGATGCTGTGGCACCCTTCAATAGTCAAACCCTACCTCACACTTCTTTCTGAGTGCTCAAATCCAGACACGCTGGAGGGGGCAGCGGGGGCACTGCAGAATTTGGCTGCTGGGAGTTGGAAGGTAGGAATGTTAACCCAATACGTATTTCCTCTTCAGTTCTGAAACCACCCTACAGCTGACAGCAGGTCGGTGGTATAAATGTATCTAATTGCTGCTGGTAGCAGAATAACCTTCTGTTCTTACAGAATTATCTGAAGTCAAATCTGAGATAGTATTTCAAGTCCTAGGTAGGCATGTCACAGCAAATGTCAGCATACAGCAGCGAAGATCACATCGGTCAAGTCAAGTATGAAAAATTGCCACTGAAAACCAATATCCAAATATGGGGAATGAGGAGAAGCAGTTCTTTATGAACCTGGGTGACAGAGCCATGAAAAATGAGCCAAAAATGCCACCAGTGGCAATCAAATGAAACCATATTGTTTTGTCACTGCAGAAACTGGTTGACATTCTGTCCCTTAGGAGAAGGCAGGGCATGACAGAGCAAGATATAAATGATGTGACACCAAGTAATCTTAGCATCTACTTTTTTTTAAAAATTAGGCATTATTAAAATACATTCATAATATGATTAATTATATACAATGAGTGAGGAAATGTGCAATCAAGGCACTCTACTCCAGCTAATCCTATTTTTAAATTATATTCAAAAGCACCATTTTCCTTTTACATATTATTTGCAGTATGTCAAGTAAAAAATTTAAGAAAATACTTGCAAATTTAGAACAGATCAGTAAAATTCAACACTGAACTTTGTTTACTTTTTAGGGCAACTTTCCTGATGGTAAACTGGTTTAATTGGGTGAAAGTACTAACTGTGTAATCCTATGGTGTAACTTTAATGCATTGATTTTAAATTAACTCTCAGCAGGAATTTTTCTCATTTACAATGAAAACAGTCATGTGCAGGGAAATGCACTGATCAAAGTTACGTCTCAGAAGGTATCCTGTTGGGTTTTAAGCAGTTGGGCATTCCTATGTGATATGTAAATACCAATTTAATTAGGCATTGATTTTGAAATATTAGCACTGACACTAAGAAATTGTTTTCTTTTTCACATAAAGTTTTATTGGAAGTTGGGTTGGCACACTCACTAGCTCTTCCAAGGCATATAATGCTTTAGGGTTTTTTTTTACAACGGTGTTCCACCAGATTTATAATATGTCGTTGCCTGTTGCATTCAGGGGCATGTAAAATGATTTAACAAAGTATCTGTTCAGTGATTTTTGTCCTGTGAAAGCACTGTGCCTGAAAATCATTATGGTTTTATTATTCTGGGGTTGTAGATTGCTTCAGATGGTGTAATCCTGGCAGCAAAATGCAATAAATGTGTACTATCCATCTGGGAATGGGTGTAGCCCTGGTCCAAATGAGAAAACAATGCATGCATGTTTCTCAGGACTAATAGGAGTGCTAAAATCCAAGTGATGTCCCTTCTCCCATTTCTAATAAATCTGTATACCTGTCATCCTTTACTTGGCAGAAGTGTACAGTGAGAGGAAGGGAGGCTCTGCAGAGCTCTTTGGCAAGTGCTGGATTAGAAAAACTGGTTTTGGACTTTAATACTATCTGTGCTGATACCATGGGAAAAGCTGGGCTGTTCTCATATTGCTCTATTTTTCTAAAGATTCGCCAATTCTATTGCAAGGGATGTGCAGACACAGAATGAATATCCTTAATTTCACATGTCATACTAGCCATTTTTGTGAGGGAAGTAATCCTCTTTGGGGATTACATAAGCATTGATGTTTCCACCTTTTGACCTCCCCTTTCCGCTGCTGCGGTCCAGATATAAAATGACTGAAATAAAAGATAGAAAACTGTTAAAAGAAGAGGTTATTCCTAAGGGAGATTTTAATTTTTTTAGTTCCTCCAACAAATGGTAATTGTATAAAGAATGGAAATTTATTTTTTTTACTTGAATCCTTTCAAGAACTTTATGATTACTGAAACTTATAACTGAAAGAGAGAAGAGCAAACTGTATGAAGATAAACAATGTTGCTTTTAATATGGATAGCAGTAGCATCTGTGGGCTTTTCCAATTAGCATTGTTTTAATACCAGCAGAATCACAGACTATATGAAGCACCCAGCCTACCACGTGTGCTCACACACGGCTGAAGATAGAGTCTCTTCTGGAAAAAAATACAATGCAGTTGATACACTTGCACAATTCTTTCTTAGCTGTTTCACCCTTTTGGTTCCTCTGGTACAAAGCTGTCTAATCCTCTTGGGTGGCCAAGAGGTAATATTTTTAACACAGGCAGTGCTTAGCAAGTGCTATTACAGAGAGAAAGTGAGCAGATAAAAGGAAGCCTGAGTAATTTTTAAAAAATAAAAAGTTATGTAGGGGATTTAGATAAATGTCTACCACTAGAATTAACAGATGATACGTGTCTAAATCCCCTAGACTGCTTTGGAGAATTTCAGTCACAAAAAGAAAGCAGCAGTATGTATCTTTAAGGATTAATAGCTCAGAAAGGCTGAAAGTTTTCATTATTTCAGGGAGTATAGTTTCTCAGGGATACATACACATAAAATCAACACATGCACATGGTGAAACATAATCTGTAGGACAATTTTAGCACTGCTTCAGTTGCAGGAATTCCTTCTAAAGCCCAATACTAACATAAAAGAAAAAAGTGGGACATGCTTATATTTACGGACGATTTTTCTGTGTCAGAATGAAACGCTTAGGACTAAAGTCTTGACATATATTACCCATCTGCAAAGTAAAACTTGAGAGTTTTTTATAACGACTACTGAAATATTTGGTCAGTGCCATTATTATTATTATGCCAAGCACAGTCTGTAACAAACCAGAAAAGGAGCATCTTGGTGGCCGATACATTAAGAGATCCAAATGAAAGTTTATCAAAAAATCAGGATACTGATTTTGAGGTATGAGGAAGAATATTTTAAGTGGCATGATTTATGACTGCGTATCTTGACTTTGGTTTATATTCTGGTTTCGAAAAGATTGACAGCTTACATACAAAGCAGAACTCATTTTGAAAGAGACTGTTTCAGATAAACATGGACATTTGTTCATCTCCCTGTTCTGCATCAAGATGTCATCACATAAGGAGGACACTGATATTGGAATCTGAAGGAGAAGGACCATCTCTGCCATGGAAAATTACATGCATCTGTACAGAGATATCTTTTTTGTTCATGTGCTTGCTTGATGCATGTATGAAAACTAGGATTGGCCCTTCTGGAATAATATCTGTGGAGACAGCCAATATGTAAGTCTTTTGGAAAGACTGGACAAATTAACATTTTCCACATCACTGCCAGGGTATTACATTGCCTAAGGTCCAACTGCTGCCCTGCACAGTGACCTGTGACACCAGCAGGGAGTCACTCCCAGCAGGAGTGTCCCCCTCCTGATAGGGTTGGTGGCTGCCAGTAATACTCACTCCAAGCACAGTGCTGCCACCTGACAGCAATGGGGCAGTTTGTCAGCTCTGGATCTGCACCCACCTACCACCTTCTGCTGAGCTCAGCTGCTACATGGGACTGGAAGGGTTGCTGTTTTAGAGAAGTCATTGCTTCCCAAAACATTTTATATCATCAGATCATAACCACAGTAGTTTCATGATATCCTGAACATCCTGCAGGCAGGAGCGACATGATAAAAGTGTGGCCATTGGGTTAGGCTTTGCTTGCTCTCATTGCCACTCTAAGATTTTTATTTTTTTTCAAAGCGTAGGCTTTTTGTAATTATATTTGATGTGAACTTGAATATTAAAGCAGCTTAGAAATATGAAATAATAAAACTAGGGAAACACTTTCCTCATCAATCTTAGCTGGAGTTTTCCCTGAACAAATAAGGTTTGAGACATGCCTTTGGAAGCAGTGCAAACTCTTTATTTCCCATTAGGTATTAACTTTCACTGGGAGCTCTGTTACTTTGCTTTTCCACTTAATTTGTGTTTAACCAAATTTGTGCAAAAATGTAGAATAAGAAAAAAGGAGACTTTCTGACTCTCTCAGCTCTATTCTGAAGACAATTGCCTGCTTATTAAGAAATCTCTCCCATTATAACTCTTCAAACCAGAAGTTCTTTCTGCAACCTCATATAATTTTTTTTAATGCCTTGGATTGGAAAAATTTACATGGTTTAAAATTACAAGAGTGATCCTGTAAAAGATTATCTTTTTATGTAGTCTGGCATTAGTACTTCTCCTCAGATGGTAAAAATAAAAGTGGCAAGTTCTTTTTAGTTTTCACCTTGGTCAATTGGCTATTAACACATTAAATCTCCTAAGCCTTTAAAAAGTTATATGCAAAATGCCCTCGAGTTAACAATGTCAAGCATCCAAGGTTATGTCCCTTCTGAATAAAATTACCCTCTCAGGAAGAAAGGAAATACTAGGATATCTCCTTATTACTGTGTCTGTGTGTATGTATCTGACAGCTGAATTTAGGTTGATGTCAGTTTATCTGCCAGACATTATTGCAGTATTGCAAGACCTGTTGCTCTGACCTCATGGAATCATGAAAGAGCTCAGGTTGGCAGGGACCTCTGGAGGTCGTCTGGTCCAACCCCCTGCTAGAGCAAGGCCACCTAGAGGCAGTTGCCTGGGACCGTGTCCAGATGGTTTTTTGAATGTCTCCAGGACTGTTGACTCTACAGCCTCTCTGGGCAAACTGTGCTAGTGTTCATTCCCCCTCACAAATGAAGAAGCAATTCCTGCTGTTTTGCAGAAGTCGTGTGTTTCAGTTATTGCCCATTGCCTCTGGTTCTACATTACCTTTGCTGTTACATGTGGTTGGTAATACAGTGTTGTCACCACAAGTGGCATTTCCTTAGTTTTGTCAAACCCTTAAAAATAAATTCTTCCTTCATATGATTATTTAAAAAAAATACTATCATGACTTACATAGGCAATACCTTTTAAAACCAGGAAACAAGATTTATTTATTCTGGCTTCCATTGGAACCGATAGCACACCTGCTCTGGGCCTTGCTTGGTCCCTTCTGTGCACTCAGTCTTCTGTCTCAGTTACTTTACAGGCTTTATGAACTCCCTCATCTGCTTTAATGACAGGATGGCCAACTTGCTTTTCCCCGCTGTTGCTGATACAGGCCAGGATGCCCTTGGCCTTCTTGGCCCCCTGGGCACATGCTGGATCATGTTCTGCCATTGTCAAGAAGAACCCCCAGGTCCTTTTTCACTGGGTCACTTTTCAGCCACTCTGCCCCAGCCTGTGGCACTGCCTGGGGTTGTTGTGATCCAAGGGCAAGAAGCATTAGGTACCTCAGCCTTTTCTTCATCCCCTGTCACTATGGTTCTCCCTGCATCCAGTAAAGGATTGAGATTCTCCTTAGCCTTCTTTTTGTTGGTGCTGTATTTATAGAAACATTTTTGTTGTCTTTTACAGCAGTAGCCAGATTAAGTTCTAGCTGGACTTTGACCCTTCTGATTTTCTCCCTGAAACCTCAGAACATCCATGTAGTCCTCCTGAGCTCTCTTCTTCCAAAGGGGAGGGGAAAACTGTTCTTTTTTCCTGAGCTCCAGCTTTTTTCAGCCAGGCTGCTGCTTTTCCCCTCCAGCTCATCTTTTAACATACAGGGATGACTTGTTCTTCTCAACAACTGGAACAAGCTCTTAAGATTTCCTACTTGAACAATGTCTAGCTTTCCTGGAGTTCTTTGCCCTTCAGTGCTGTCTCCCAAGGTACTCTGTGAACCAATCTCCCTCACAGACTAAAGTTTGTCCTCTGCAAGTCCAAAGTAGCAGTTCTGCTGAGCATCCTCCTTTCTTACCCTTTGACTGTACCATGAGGAGCAAGTGCTGCTCCACGAGGTCAGTATCAGTCTCATGAAACTACAGCATTCCTTGGCCGCTTCTTTCTAGCACCTCTTCTTTCTGTTCCACGTTTGATCATACTCAGCAGGGAGTGAGGAGCTCTTTGGTCAGAC